>NC_073254.2:81170000-82420000 GCF_029289425.2 Pan paniscus
CATGAATTTTTTTTTTTTTTTTTTAATTTTTTTGCCTGATGATCTGTGTAATACTGTCAGTAGGGTGTTGAAATCTGCCACTATTTTTGTTTGGGAATCTAACTCTCTTCATAGGTCTTTCAGAAGTTTCTTTATAAATCTTGGTGCTCCTGTGTTTGGTGCATGTATATTTATAATAGTTAGATCTTTTGTTGAATTGAACCCCTTACTGTTATGTAATGCCCTTCTTTGTCTTTTTTATACCTGCTGGTTTATAGTCTATGTTGTCTGAAATTAGGAGAGCAACCATAGCTTTTTTCTCTTTTTCATTTGTTGGGTGATATGCTTTGGCTCTGTGTCCCCAACCACATCTCATGTTGAATTGTTCCAAGTGTTAAAGGAGAGGCCTGGTGGAAGGTGACTGAATCATGGGGGTGGACTTCCCCCTTTGCTGTTTTCATGATAGAGTTCTCACAAGATCTGATTATTTGAAAGTGTGTAACCCCCCCCCCCCTTCACTGTCTTTCTTCTGCTCTACCATGTGAATATTGTACCTGGTTCCACTTCACCTTTCGTCATGATTGTATGTTTCCTAAGGTCTCACCAGCCATGCCTCTTATACAGCCTGCCAAACTGTGAGTTAATTCAATCTCTTTTCTCCATAAACTGCCCAGTCTCAGGTATTTCTTTCTAGCATATAGCAGTATGAAAACAGACTAATATACTTGGTAGATGTTTCTCCATCCTTTTATTTTGAATCTGTGTGTCATGGCATGTGAGATGGATCTCATGAAGGCAGCATACTACTGGACCTTGCTTCTTATCCAACTTGCTACTCTGTCTTATTTAATTGGGGTTTTTAACCTATTTACATTCAAGGTTAGTATTGATATGTATGGATTTAATTCTGTCATTGTCTTATTAGCTGGTTATTATGCAGACTTGTTTGTGTGGTTGCTTTTTAATGTTACTGGTCTGTGTAATTAAGTGTGTTGTTGTAGTGCATGGTAAAGATCTTTCCTTATGTAGCACTTCCTTCAGGGCCTCTTGTAAGGCAAATCTAGTAGTAACAAATTCTCTGAGATTTGTGTGTCTGAAAAGGATCTTACTATTTCTTATTGTATGAAGCTTAGTTTGGCAGTATATAAAATTCTTGGTTGGAAATTCTTGCCTTTAAAAATGCTGAATATAGGCCCCCAATATCTTCTGGTTGTAGGCTTTCTGTGGAAAGGTCCACTGTCAGCCTGGTGGGGTTCTCTTTGGTTCAGTGACTTACCCCTCCTCTTTAGCTGCCTTTGACATTTTTTCTTTCATTTTTACCTTGGAAAATCTGATGAATATTTGTCTTTGGGATGGTCTTCTTGTGTTGTGTCTCACGGATACTCTGCATTTCTCAAAAATAAATGTTAGCCTCTCTAGCAAGGTTGGGAAAGTTTTCATGAATAATACCCTGAGATATGTTTTTCATGTTACTTCTTTATCCCTATCTTTTTCAGGGATGCCTGTGAGTCCTAGCTTTGGTCTCTTAATATAATTCCATATTTCTTATAGATTTTATTTGTTCTTTATTCTTTATTTTTATCTGACTGTCTTATATCAGACATCCAGTCTTCAAGCTCTGATATGCTTTTCTCAGCTTGATCTGTTCTGCTGTTAATATTCATGATTGCATCATTAAATTCTTGTAATGTGTTTTTGAGCTGTGTAAAATCATTTATACAGCTTTTTAATAATGACTATTTATCTGTTACCTTCTGTATCATTTTATTGTAAACCTTAGATTTCTTGAATTGGGTTTCAACTTTCTCCTGAATCTCAAAGATCTTTGTTCCTCTCTATATTCTGAATTCTGTTTCTGTCATTTCACCCATTTCAGCCAGGTTAAGAATCATCGCTGGGAAACTACTGCAGACATTTGGAGGAAAAAGATATTCTGGCTTTTTGTGTTGCCAAAATTCTTATGCTGGTACTTTCTCATCTTTATGTGCTGGTGTTCCTTTAAATGCAATGTAAATTGAGCACAGTTATTAGACTTCTTTTCTCAGTGTTTTCAGGGTGTGAGGCTTTGTGCAGTGTCTTTACTTGTAGCTGAATTACTGTCCTTGGTTTCACAGGGTGGGTTGAGGTTATATTAGCAATGTATTTTTGGTGTTGAAGCTTCGGGCTGTGATCCAGTAGATGATGCTTAAGCATAATGGCACATCTGATACACATCTGATATCCAAAACTCTGAATAAACTTATAAAATATTCTTTAACTTTGCAGACTTTTTCTGGTATTATATTCCACACAGTAGCTGTTAAGAGCATAACTTCTGGAGCCAGACTACCTGTGTGGAAATTCTGACTCTTCCTGTTCCAGTGTCTACTGCTGTGTTACATATACTTTAAAATTTATCTGTTTAAGACAATTACAACTGACCCATGAACAACACCAGTTTGAGCTGTCTTGGTCAACTTATATGCAGATATTTTTAACCTTGCTGTGGATCAAAAATACTGTATTATTTTTGTGATGTGAGGGATGTGAAAGCTGATTATGCAGATCAACTTTTTTATATTTTGCATATTGGGTTGCACAGAGTCAACTGAGGGATTTGAGTATGCCTGGATTATGGTATACAGCAGAGGTCCTGGAACCAATCCCCTACATTCACTGAGGGATGGCTGTATTTTATTATGCTCATGGGTGCAGTGGGTCAGTAATTTGGACAGGACACAGTTGGGGAGACTTGTCTCTGCTCTATGAAATCTGAATTTTAGGTGGGCAAACTCGAAGGCTGGGCATACAAGAGTTGGTGGGGCCAGAAACATATGAAGACTCATTCACTCATCTGTCTGGCATCTGGGATCATAGAACTATTAGACTAGAGCTAATGCAAATCTAAATGCCTACATTTGGCCTCTTCTAAGCTGTTACTCACAGCATGGTATTAACTACTCACAGGCCTACTCAGGGCTCCAAGTGCCAGTGTTACAGGAAATACAGTGGCAATTGCATCGCTGTCTTAAACCTAACCTCCTCTGAAGATATACGTTATACCTTTTATCACCTTCTATTATTATGAGTCACCCAAGTTGCCCTTTGAAGAAATATCACTTATAAAAATTGCTACAATCTCCTAGAGTTCTCTAATTTTGAGCAAATTGCCTAACTTTATTAGTTGAGTTTTTTAAACTATAGAAGAAATATAATAATAATAATTACTTCATAGATTTTTGTATTTAGTGAATTAGTATGTGTAAACTATTTGGACAGTCTATGGCATATTGCAAATGTTCAAAAAGAATTTAATAATTATTTATATTATCACAATTATTTTAAGAGAGCAAGTAAAGACAGTGGGACCCACCTCTGGGAGGTTTGCTTTCCTTAGTATTATTAATTCATTAAAAAATCTATTAATAGAATTAAATAATAAAGAATAAACATAAACAATATTTATTTATATAAAAGGAATGTCTAAGAATAAAGAAAATGAACGCTTCAGAAAAATATAAAAGATCTAGATTTACAATAACAATATATTAGACTACTATTAAAGAGGTTTTATAAATGCATGATTCCAAGTAATCATTTTACAAATGATAAGAAGCATTCGTGAGCAAGTTTAAATGATTTGCCTTACATCAATGGGAGAGTGAGGGTGGGAACCAAGATCCCTAAGGCCACTGTAGAGTGGCTTATCCTTTACACTATAGTGTTGCAATTTTAATAAATATTTGTGAATTTTTTAACTTTGAATATCTGTGAATTAAATGAAGAGGAAAGAGCAAAAAGAGGAGATAAATTTACTAGTTTCAAATTCCTTTAGCACATGAGTTCATCACTTGTTAATAACATAGGAACTTTCTTCTAACAAAGAAAAGAAATATTTTTGCAACAGAAAATACCAGAAGTGGTTATTTTGACACATTGTTTAGTATGTGCTAAATATTTTTAAATACATTACATGTAAATGTTATCCTACTGCAATAATTCAAGATCCACTCTCGAAATATCTTGCTTCATAATATCTGGACTTCACCTAGGCAAACTTAAAGTCTGGATATGCAAGGGTTGATGGGGCTGAATTTCTTATGGGAGAATATTTTTATTTAAAAAAATAGAATAACATTGACAATTTAAACATTTTTCAAAGTAATAACTACAATCTATGGTCAGAAATATCCTTTCACTGGTATTAAATATCTTTAACACAAAATAATGATTTAAATATAATGATAATTATTGGTCTAAATATTCATAGACATGAAATTTTGTATTTGACTGAGAAATAGCTACGGAACACAATTAGAAACTAAAGAAAAATTTAAGATAACTTTATTTTATTGCAATTACTGAAATAAATTGCCAAGGTTATAAAGTTACAAGCTTTTTATATATTTTGTAGAAGTTGACACCTGTTACTCTAGACCTTTATGTTTGAATAAGGACAGATAAAGTGATACAACCACAGGAATATAAATATTTATTGCAAAATCTTATTTTGCTATAGAAAATAACCAATAAACACCTTATTTCTACATTTACTGAGTATGCTAAGTTTTCATTGTATAAATTATTTTTTTGTTTTAATCATATATATCAGCATATGAAAATCATGACTGAACTTATTCATGGTAATTTAAATTAGACATACAATTTAAATATACTTATGAAAAAATATCATCATTTAATAATGGTCACTTATGACCAATAACATAAGCACAACTCTTAGGTAATCAAATATATGATTACTTTTTTAATCTTAAAGTATAAAATACAGAACTCTTTGTGATTATCTCATATAGCTTCAATGGTATAGATTGAAAATATTATAGATATTAGATAATAGTCTAATAAACGCAAGTATGCATCCCACTTATGACCTACTATGTAACAGATGTGCTCTAATTATTTCCCTAAAATGCTAAGTAATCATAAATGTATGTTGGAGTAACCAAAAAAGTTATCAGGTACATACTAGTTAAACATTTTTCTCCCCCTTTTTTTATTTTCTAAGATGACTAAAATAGATGAAGTCACTTCCCAATTATCAGATCATGCAAGTTGTGTCCCAGGAGAGCAGTATACCTGGGCAGAAAGGTAAGCAACATTCTAAGAGAGAAAGGACAGAGATCACCAAACATTTCCCTTTTGAGGTAAACATGGACCAGGTGGGTGATTATTTTGTTAACCTAAATAACAAAAGGGGCTCTCTAATATTTTTTAAAAGCTACTTATTTGGAAATAGGATACTGCAATGGGGATAATCCTGCCATAACAAACTATACGCATATTCAGAGAATAAAGAAGACGAAGGTTTGTTAAATAAAAAATGAGGAGGATTACATAATTGTTTTAAAATTGTTATCTTTGGATACAAAGATGAATAATAAGGGTGACTAGAGTCTGTGGTTGGACAGACAGTTGCTCAATAGATGTCCTTGCAGAAGTATTTTTTTAGTAAGGTTGCAATGTCCTTTGTACAAGATTGTGTTTTTTGCAGAGTTTTTTTGTGAGAGTTTTTGTTATCAAGCATACAAGCGTAAGAACATTCTCTTCATAGCCTTTCTGGCTCCATTTGCAAGGACAATTTTAACATTAATGACTCCATTTTAACTTTGAAAACCTCCAAAATTTTCAGTAATAGCTGTGATAAACCCAGCCTAAATCCTTTTTAATGCAACTTTGCTGCTCTGACATATGAACAGTAGCTGTAGAAAGACAAATGTCTCAAAAATAACTGTGAGTACAGCTTTGCAAATATTTCATCTAGAAATACCTCAAAGTATTCTTGAGGGAGGCTTGCCAGCAAAAGCAGAACCATTCTAGGGTAAAGGAGATTAAATGGTTCAAATTCCATAAATGTCTCTGGGTCCCCAACTTTTTACAGGTAAAAAAGCTGGCTGAGAAAGCTATCCAATGGACTGGGTAGCTTCTTTTACAGAGCAGTATATAAGAAATGCCCAAGGCTCCAATTGCATAGCATAACAAGGCCATGATTAAGGATTATTCACTACTTCTGAAGTAAATTGGTCTATTGCAGTCATCTTTTTGTATCCTTTGGGGGATTGCTTCCAGAACCCAACTCCTTCCCCGAGGTACTGAAATCCATGAAATCTCTAGTAACTTATTTAAAATAGCATAGAATGTGCATATGATCTACATCCCCCCACATATTTCAGATCATCTCCAGATTACTTATAATGCCTAATACAACACACACATATTAATTCATTGAATGGATTCAATGTAGTACTTGGCAAACGGCAAATTTAAGTTTTGTTTTTATTTAATTTTGTGGATTTTTTTCTAAATATTTTTGATCCTTGGTTTGTTGAATTCATGAATGCGGAACACATGGATATGGGGCCAAACTGTATATCTAGCAGGTTTTCAGAATTTTTTTGGAGGAGTGATTGCTGTGTACCTTCCATTCTCCCTTCTTTTGAATAGGACTATTGTGATAACATCTCCCTTTCTCATCATTACATGTTGAGAATGTGTGGGAAGATGGCTTGCATTTTGAATTCATAGATCTATGAATTAAGAGAGGAGCTGCATTTTAGAAGTTTATCTCAATATGAAGTAATACCAAGATTTTGGACTTTGAACATGACGCCATGCTTACATAAGACTTTCAGAGTTCTTAGGGTCGGTGAGTATATTTTGCATGTAGCACTGATATGATTAATTGCAGCAAACTAAGAGCTATCATGTATTGGTTGTACCAATGGCTGTACTTATTTCTCTTCCCACATGCATGCCACTTTTCAATATGATTTTGTAGCTCCTTGCATTAAAATTCTGGAATTGCCTTCTCATTCACTTTGATCAATAAAATTATGTGGAAGTGACACTGAGCTGGTTCTAAGCCAAAGCCTCAAAAAATATGACTATTTCCTCTCCATCTTTTGAAAATCTACACAATCACATGAGTTGAAGCCAACGCTAACCTACTGGATTATAAGTGGTACATGGCTCAATCACCTTCATCATCTGAGCCATCAGTCATCTTAAGAGTTAGAAAACCTACTAATATGCTGTTGACTTCAAACATACATATGAAGAAGTCCTGCTGAGGCCAGTTTAAATTTTAGACCAACAGAATCATAGGCTAATGAAATGGATGTTTTAAATCACTAAACATTGTGATAGTTTTATTTTCAGCAATATTGACTGTTACTGATAATGACTGACAGATTGAAATAGTTTCAGATTAGGTGTGCTCTCAGGAAAGGGCACAGGAATGAATAAAGAAACTCACCATGAGAATAAGTAATGACTTTGCTGGTGACCCAGGTACAATAACTCAGCCAATTATTTTAAAGTAAAGTTAGCTGCAGTGGCACAATGTGGCTGAGTTCAGCATAGTTTTCCCTCTGGCTATCCTGACATTACTGAGCATGCTATAGACATGTGAATAAAAAGCTGAAAAATAAAATATGACATTATTTAAAGTATCATCTAATGATGGCACAAGGCTTAAATGTTACCCTAAAGAGAAAGACCTCCTCCTCTTCCCACTTCCCCATGAGGAAATATGCTAACCTCACTAACTTGGTCATTACTAGAATGAATAATAAAGTAGGGACTTGTGAAAACTTTCTATTTATGGCAGCAATAGCATATGGCCACAACAGCAGTAAAATGACAAATGTTAGAGGAAATTATTAGACCTTCAGATGTTCTTTCCTTGTCCTATGGGCACTCTTCCCTGTTCCTCTCACTAAGTATAGTATAGTGTAGTACTTCATGAGAGAAACAGGCAAGAGTGCCCGTAAGACAAGTAAACACAATTTTAGAACTTTAAAAGGAAAAATCAAACCACCTACTTGTATTTGTTTATTGCTAGTCTCACCTCAGCTCCTTGAACTGAATCTGGCTATTAGCATATATTCCAAAAATATTTGTTGAATGAATGTTCATAATATATGATATAATGAATGTTCATAAATATATGAACATTAAAAAGTGATATGATCTTCCTTTGAATTTTGTACTGGTGAGATAAAAACGTTAATCATAATAACAATATGCAAGTTATGTAAGGCTATAAAAATAATCATTTTCCTAAAACAATAAAAATATACAGTTTTTTATACTTGGTACTTCAAAAAGTACCAAAATATACATTGCTAATCCAATTATAAATGAAACTGTATAAAGTATCCAACACTATGTCAAGAAATAGATATTATTTTCCGTATTTTAAAAACAACACAAATTAGAAGAGATTAAGTGGTTTACTCAAGGGCAAATAATTAGTCAATCACGGATTTTGAACTCAGATCCTGATATGGTTTTGTTCTGTGTCCCCACCCAAATCTCATCTCAAATTGTAATCCCCATGTATCAAGGGAGGAACCTGGTGGAAGGTGATGGAATCATGGGAGTGGTTTCCCCATGCTGTTCTCGCCATAGTGAGTGAGTTCTTATGAGATCTGATGGTTTAAAAGTGTTTTGCACATCCCCCCACCCCCAATACTGCTGCCAAGTAAGATGAACCTTACTTCCCCTTCGCCTTCTCCCATTATTGTAAGTTTCTTGAGGCCGTCCCAGCCACTCAGAATTCTGAGTCAATTAAACCTCTTTTATTTAAAAATTACCAAGTATCAGGCAGTTCTTCACAGCAATGTGAAAACAGACTAATACATAAATTGGTACCAGGAAGGGGGTACTGCTATAAAGATAAACTGAATATGTAGAAGTGACTTTGGAACTGGGTAACAGGCGGAGGTTGGAATAGTTTGGAGGGTTCAGAAGAAGACAAGAATATGTGGAAAAGTCCTAGAGACTTGTTGAATGGTTTTGACCAACATGCTGCTAGTGATATCAACAATGAAGTCCAGCCTGAGGTGGTCTCAGATGGAGATGAGGAAATTTCTGGGAACCAGAGTAAAAGGTCACTCTTGCTATGTTTTAGCAAAGAGACTGGTGGCATTTTGGCCTCACCCTAGAGATCTGTGGAACTTTGAACTTGAGAGATTGTTTAGGGTATCAGTTGGAAGAAATTTCTAAGCAGAAAACTGGCGTTTTCTGAAAGTGTAGTCCCGTATGTGTAAACACAGAGGTTATCTGACACTGGAACTTTCGTTTAAAAGGAAAGCAGAGCATAAAAGTTTGAAATATTTTGGCCTCACCCTAGAGATCTGTGGAACTTTGACCTTGAGAGATTGTTTAGGGTATCAGTTGGAAGAAATTTCTAAGCAGAAAACTGGCGTTTTCTGAAAGTGTAGTCCTGTATGTGTAAACAAAGAGGTTATCTGAAACTGGAAATTTTGTTTAAAAGGAAAGCAGAGCATAAAAGTTTGAAATATTTGCAGCCTGACCATGCAGTAGAAACAAAAAACCCATATTCTAGGGAGAAATTCAAGTCAGATGCATAAATCTGCATAAATAATAAGGAGCTGAATGTTAAGACAATGGGAAAAGTGTCTCCAGGTTATATGAAAGATCTTTGTGGCATCCCCACCCATCACAGGCCTGGAGACCTAAGAGGGAAAAATGGTTTTGTGGGTCAGGCCAGGGCATAGCTGCTCTGTGCAGGCTTAGGACATGGTGCCCTGAATCCCAGCTGCTCCAGCTCCAGCCGTGGCTCAAACAAGCAAAAGTGCAGCTCAGGTCATTGCTTCAGAGGGTACAAGCCCCAAGCACTGGCAACTTCCAAGTGGTGCTGGGCCTGTGGGCATGCAAAAGACAAGAGGTGATCTTTGGGAACTTCTGCTTAGATTTCAGAGGATGTATGGAAAGGCCTCAATATCCAAGCAGAAGTCTGCTGCAGGGGCAGAGCCCTCATGGAGAACCTCTACTAGGGCAATGCAGAGGAGAAATGTGTGGTTGGAGCCCCAACACTGAGTGCCTATTGGGGCAGTGCCTAGTGGAGCTGTGAGAAGATGGCCACCATCCTCCATACACCAGAAAGGTAGATCCACTGACAGCTTGCACTGTGCACTTGGAAAAACAGCAGACACTCAATGCTAGCCTGTGAAAGCAGTCATGGGGTATGTACCCTGAAGAGCCACAGAGGCAGAGCTGCCCAAGTCCTTGGGAGCCCACCCCTTGTATCAGCATGCCTAAGTGTGAGACATGGAATCAAAGGAGGTCATTTTGGAGCTTTAAGATTTAATTGCTGACCCACTGGATTTTGGAATTTCATGAAGCCAGTAGCTCCTTCATATTGGCCAATTTATCCCATTTGGAATGGGAGCACTTATCCAATGCCTATATATCCATTGTGTCTTGGAAGTTACTAACTTGCTTTTGATTTTACAGGTTCCTAGGTGGAAGGGACTTGGCTTGTCTCACATGAGAGTTTGGATTGCAGACTTCTGAGATAATGCTGAAATGAATTAAGAGTTTGGGGTACTGGTTGGGAAGGCATGATTGGTTTTGAAATGTAAGAGGACATGAGATTTGGTCAGGGCCAGGGGTGGAATGATATGGTCTGGCTCTGTGTCTGTACCAAAATCTCATCTTGAATTGTAATTCCCGTGTGGCAAAGGAGGGACCTGGTGGGAGGTGATTGAATCATGAGGACAGTTTCCCTCATGCTGTTCTCATGAAAGCAAGTGAGTTCTCATGAGATCTGATGGTTTAAAAGTGTTTGGCAGTTCTTTTTCTTCTACTCCTTCTCTCTCTCTCTCTCTCTCTCTTTCTCTTTCGCTCTCTCTCCTGCCACCATGTAAGACGTGCCTTGCTTCCCCTTTACCTTCTGCTGTAACTGTTAAGTTTCCTGAGGCCTTCTCAGCCATGCAGAACTATGAGTCAATTAAACCTCAAATGGACTAATACAGATCCCTTGCTGTTCTTATCACAGTAGCCCATAAATGATGAGAGAAAATAGTTTCTTACTGAAAATATCTAGTGCTTGCTGCTTAAAGTTGACAAATGGTAGAGCACAACTTGATCATTTGTACATAACATTTAAGAAAATGTGGTAATTTCAGTTTTATGTTGAACAAACATACCTGGGTAAACAGTGAACCTGCATTTTGGATTCAGTTCTGCTAAATGTAATTATGTAATAACAATAAGTAAACCACTTAAACTTTCTGGAATACCTCTTTCCTCATCTTTAAAATGAACAGAGTAAGGTTTTCAACTCTAGTTTTTTACACACAAGCTTATTTAAAATTACAATGTGTAAAACAAATAGAAATATGTATGCTATGCTTGAAGGTAGCAAAGCAGAAGAAATTTCTAACCTAATCCCCGTATTACAATTTCCTCAGGGATGACTACAGCATCTACAATGAACCAGGGTTCAGTTGGAACTATCCTAAAATGGTCATAACCAGGGATCTTCTAAAGTTCATTTTAGTCATAGGTGTGTTTTATATGGCAGTTAAAACTCTATGAGATCTGTATTGGTCATGTATTGCATGTATTGCTGCATGACAAATTATCTCAAATTTATGGCTTAAAACAACAAAGACTTAGTATTTCACAAGCTACGTGATTCAGGAATCTGGGAATGGCTTAGCTGGGTATATTTGGCTCAGGATAGCTCAAAAAGCCATAGACAAGCTGTGGTCCTGGGCTGAATTTATTAATATCGCAGGGCTTGATTCAGGCTGGAGGATCTGCTTATAAGCTCATTCACGTGGCTATTAGAAGGTCTTAGAATATGTAATTCCAAACTTACTAACATGGTTGTTACAGCCTTAATTCTTTACCATGTAAGTTTTTCCATAGATTATTCAAGTATTTTTATCATATGGCAGCTAAGGATTTGAGAGTGTGCTAGAGAACACTTAAGGTGGAAGGCACAGTGGTGGCAAAATCTAATTACAGAAGTGAAATTGTATCATGTTCGCTGTATTCTATTCACCAAACACATGCCACTAAGTCCAGCTCATACTCACAGGGATAAAAACAAAACTTCATGTCTTGAAGGTAGATGCATCAAATAATTTGTGTACAACTGTTTAAAACCCTTGAAAGACCTGATGGTGAATTTTACTGGAGGCAGCTACATTCCTCAGGTGATATGATTATAAGCAAAAAAAAAGGTCAATCTTTCTGATATAGAATGTGAAAGTAAATAAATATTATTTATATTATTTCATGATGAGATGCCACTTTGACTAAGCCATAAATGCAAAACCCCTATTCACTCTCATGCATGAACTTACCTGATCTCCAACATATTATATTTAAATGAATTTCAATTAAAATTAGACTAATTTACCATTACTCAATCCTACTCAGACTATTCAGAATCACTGAGTTCCATATAGAAATATCTCAAGATCTCTGCATTATATTGATGCCACATTACCTTTGAATGCTAAATCCCAAACTAATCTTTTCCTAAACATTACTTAATACTTTGCAATATATCTGTCCTGCTATTCAGTAATCAACATTTTGAGTAATCCCTAGTATTTTAAAAAGTCAAACAGCAACGGAAAAATTGTTTCCCTTAGGAATCTTAGAGGTGAACAAACTGAAAAAAATGAATTATATTCAAGTTTTGAAATGTGTTTCTCTTTTTTTTTTTTTTTTTTTTTTTTTGAGACGGAGTCTCGCTCTGTCGCCCAGGCTGGAGTGCAGTGGCGCGATCTCGGCTCACTGCAAGCTCCGCCTCCCGGGTTCACGCCATTCTCCTGCCTCAGCCTCCCGAGTAGCTGGGACTACAGGCGCCCGCTACCACGCCCGGCTAATTTTTTGTATTTTTAGTAGAGACGGGGTTTCACCGTGTTAGCCAGGATGGTCTCGATCTCCTGACCTCGTGATCCGCCCGCCTCGGCCTCCCAAAGTGCTGGGATTACAGGCGTGAGCCACCGCGCCCGGCCCGAAATGTGTTTCTCTTAATGTACATATGAGTCACTATCTTCTTTGATACATATAAATGGCAAATGCAATGTAATATATATTCTGCAATTTCTGTACCACTTTTATTTTTATTAAGTACTATTCAAAGTGCAAAAATTATAGTAATTTCAAACATGATTTATAAGGTTATAGATATTAAAAAATTTGCAATTTAAGTGGTTGAAAGGGAACAATGAGCTCATATTTTATATTGATATAACAATAAAGTCTCTTAGGATTTATTAGTATTGGTATCCTTGTCCTTCAAGTCCCAGTTAAAACGGTAAGTTCCTTATAAAATTTTCTTCCCAGTATAATTACTTTTTTTGTACTCTCTCTCATCTCACTTGTACTTACAACAGTTATCTCATTGCCATCCAGCACTCACTAGACTACAAGTTTTGTGAATGTTGAGAATGTGTTCTTATATCTCTTACTTTAATGACTGTAATACAATTATTTATTTACATATCTTCAGCTCTATCTTTGAAGTTTCTGTGCAAAACTAAGCTAATCACCCAATAAATTTAATAATAAAACTACCAGATAAACCATCCATAGTTGTATTAGAAAAAATTAAAATTCTTTTTTGTAACAAACGATCCCAAATTCTCAATGGCTTAAAGCAATGAAGGTTCATTACCTGTTCATTCCACAAGTCCAGTGCAGACCTAAAGGAGAGGTCAATTTATTGTCATCACTAGGAGTGATGGAAGATGCTGGCATTGCAGTACAAGGTTTCAGGATTCATCACAACTGGGTAAGAGAGCATGAAGGATCACTTATCAGGTATCAAGAGCTTCCACCTCCAAGTGGCACACACTACTTTTGTTCACATTGCAATGACCATGAAACAAATCACATATTCACAGCTAACTTCAAGACACTGTGTGGCCAGAATGAAGAGTCAAAATCCTGGTGACCACTAGTGATGGCCTCTGCAATAGTCATTACATAGTGTAGTATATAATCTATACACAGTTAATGAAGAAAGACAATCAGAATAGTGAGCCAGAGCATACATGATTAATATAAGTCATTTATATGGAAGTTGGCTTATTTTAAAATAATTTATCACAAATTTTATTGTTTTAACTTGTATCATGATATTAAATGTATGTATATAATATATATATATAGTAAATAGTCATCATTGGAAGAAAATAATTTAAGAACTATGACATAGAGAATACAACAACGTTTTATAGTAATGATTTTCTGTACTCTTATAGTATTACAAATATCTATTTATCTAATCTTTAAATATTAAATTTAAAATATTCTTCTAGTTGCCCTTATTTTTCTAATTTCCTGCCTCTGGTTTATATTGGATCACTGGGTCCTGCCTAGATACCATTTCATCATTTCTCTGATTTAGGTCCGCTTTTTCAACCATATTAAAAGAGTTCTTGTATTTTCTAAGTAACCAGTTACAGAAAAAGTACGATAAATTAACATATTCAGCTCTCATATACATGCACAAATGTACATCTTTGTCTTGAAACTCATAGAAAACATATTTTCAAAGCAAAAGGAGTTATTTTGAATCTTGAAATAATAATGTCATGATTCTTAGTTGTTTTTGTTTATTGCATTTAACTTTTTGTTATTTCTCTTTAGTTCATAATAGATTCTAATTTGGCATAATGAACATTATACCCACTACTGAATTATGGTGAGAAAATTCATTTTCTTGGCTGTGAGTAAAAAACAGAAAACTTTGTATAATGTAATACACAATCATTGAATTCCCATGACATAATATTGATAGTATTTATCCTAGAATTATTGGAACTTTAATCTGCCTTTGAAATATAGACAATAAATATATTGTCTATATATATTATCTATATAAATATGAATATATTGTCTATATTTATTTATTTTTGTTTCTATTTATTAAAGCCTAAAGTGTTTAATTTATATATTATAAAATATTAGCATGGGTTTACCATCATAAAGGTTTGAAGACATTATTAAATTTAAAATGCAAAATTACTTTACATAAAATAACATAAATTACTCCATTACAAAAATTGTGTTCCAGTCAGATTTTTGTCCTTCCATATATGGTTCATATTAATATCTTGCTAACCTAAGCCACTGATGCCCCAGTCACTTCACGTGATTTGACGACAACTCCACCACCTGCTACACACAGAGCAGCTTTCTGGTGGTCCTATTACCTAGTCTTGGACAATTACATTTTCTAACCTATGAATCATAAAGATTGCTTCATGGATGGATAACTGACTCAATATGTTTAAGTGATTTTTTTTAACTACTGAGAAAATACAATTCTGTTTTCCAAGGTAAAGAGGTAAGATATTAACATAGCATTAATGAGGGGGGGGGTCACCATATAAAAATAACTTGCCTGAGAATAAAGCCAACACAGAGATGAAGAAACTGAACTAATAATATATTTAATTTCCTGGATCCAGCTAAGCCTGAGTTAATTTTATCCTTGGGCTTTTAAGTTGCATTAGTCATTGGATTCTTTTTTATTTCTGGATCAATGTGAGTTTAGTTGTTATAATGTATACCAATGAAGTCCTTATGAGTTCTTCATTTAAACATCTCCTTATGAGATGTCTAAAAGGCAGCTGGACTGGTGATGAAGCATTAGAGATGACAAACTCTCTAAAATTTTTATATAGAGTCTATTAAAATCTAGCACCCAATGCATTTGACAATGGTTGGAGTTTTACAGATTTTACATATAATTTAACCCCATAAAAGAAGTAATTATTATTCAATTCATCATTCATTGTAAGCTTTTCCAATATTGTCATTAAATAGAGCAGCTAAATCAATATTATGAAAATCACTTATGGTAATATTATACTCTATAATAATTAAAATCATTGTATTATATATTTTAAGTATAATTAAAATTCAAGAGTTCAATTTTAATAGATATCTAGTAAGAGGAAAGAATATTTTATTTTCAAATATTTACTCCTATTTTATATTATATATGTAATTGAAATAGTTGGAAAGTGAATATTATTGTCATTTCAGACAATAAAATGATTTCAAAGTTAACACTGAAAAATTCAGTGTTATTCTGTTTTATATTTGTCTCTCATTTTCTATACTAAGTGAACCATGGACATGAAATGTGGTTGAAAAGAAAAACAAAACTTCCAATAATTTTATTATTTGCAGTTAACTCGCAATTCTAGAAGCTCAACTTACCGAAATACACATAATGAAAATAAATTTAAAGCACTAAATATGGCAGAAAATGTTTCAAAATACATAAAGTATTAGTAAAATAACTGCCAAGAAAATAAGCCATTCACAAAATGAAGTTAATATCTATAGAATTTTTGTCAATGCTGATTACTCAATCTGATCATTATAAATTGACAAAAAAATAAAATTTGTTCCCAATTTTAACTATATTTTAGTTAAATTTAATGAGTTGAAAATTAATGTATTAATTTTATTGATGTATTATATTAATATATTAATGTAAAATTTATATAGAAATATACTGATCAATCTACATAGAGAAAATGTAATAATAATTGAGAGGAATTTTCACTTAAAAATTGTTCTAAAAGCTAAATATTGATATATTTTCTTCCAGTTCATTGAGATTAAAATGAGTTTTTAATTCACAAATATATTTAAATACACCCTTAACTAGAACCGAAAGTCATACTGATTAATTCTAACATGTATGCCTCATCTCCTTTTTTATTCTATTTTACTTCCATTGGGATGTTTTTTTCTAGTCAGCATTTCAACTGTTTCATTTGGAATGAAATATGCTCATCTTCATCAGACTCTTTGATAACTATCTTATAAAGGAAATTGATATTCTTCAAACTTTGTCAACTGTCTTGTTTTTATAACATACTGGTGCTTAAAAACATCCACGAGATTTCTAGGGTCCTGAAAAAATACTTAAACCTTATACACCATGGAATACTATACAACCATGTAACAGATATTATGTCCTTTACAGAGACATGGATGGAGCTCAAGGCCATTATCCTTAGCAAACTAATGCAGGAGTAGAAGACCAAATATTGCATGTTCTCACTTATAAGAGGGAGCTAAGTGATGAGAACGCATAGACACACAGAGGGCATGACACACACTGAGGCCTGTCAGAGGGTGGAGTTTTGGAGGAGGGAGACGAACAGGAAAAATATCTAGTGGGTACTAGGCTTAATACCTGAGTGATGAAATAATCTTTGCAAAAAAGCACCCCATGACATAAATGTACCTATATAACAAACCTGCACATGTACTTCTGAACTTAAAATAAAAGTTAAATAAAAAATTAATAAAGTTTAATCTCATTATGCAGTTATCTAAGTGTTAGATATAATATCTAGTATATGTTATTTAAGTAACAAAACAACAAAAGAAGGTTTCCTCGTTTTACAGATGCTGAAACTGAGTAATAAATTATTTAAATAATCTTGCCCAGTCTCTTCAAAATCATACCAATCTGGTTCCAGGATCCAAAGTCTTTATTATCCTACATACTGTCTCTCACTCTACATTGGTATTTAGTTAAGTGCCTAACATTTTGTAACTGCTCAGAATCTATCTGTTTATTATGATTATATATGAAATGACTGAGAGAATGAATAAGGAATATAAATAAATTTCTAATGTCTGCAATGATTTATACAAACTTTGAAAACATGTAAGTTAATCAAATTATTTTAAAAATGCTTAAATCTTGTTTGTTTCATTAATCTATTTTTTCAATAAAGTTATAGTGCTGTATATTAAGCTTTTATTAAGAATGAAGACATCTCTTTAACTCTTTCAAAGCCTGTATGAACTTTGTGAAAATTAATCTTGAAGTTAGATTTTCTGAATATTGCTATTAACAAAATTAAATACTAATTGAAATGACTTGGAGACTCAAGGAAAACATTTAATGCTTATCATTATATTTGGAATTTTTTCAAATGATATAAATTTCACATAGTCTAATGCTTCTTCATTCTGTAAAAAAGTATATTGCAATGGAAGTAAGGTGCACATAAATATCTAATATGTGACTGAATATATAAATGGATAAGCGCAAGACTGTATGTAAAAATAGAATCCACACCCACAACCTGCAGCAATTAGCCCAGGAAGCCAACATCCTATCTCCAGAAACCATCCACAAAAGCTAACCTACTGTCCATAGTAACTAGTCCAAGAAGTCAGACGATTCTCTCGGACAACCAATTTAGGAAGACAAACAATAACCCTTATAACAATAAGCTCTTAATACTTGTCAGCTTCCCTAATATTTGCTGTTATTTAAAACAGGACTAATCAGAGGAACCCAATTACAGAGATGCCCCACTTCTGCTAGCCTGCCTGCAACTTGTCTGTGTCAACAGCATACCTGAGACCTTCTTTTTTTATTCTGCTATATATCAAAATCAAGTGATTTCCCTGCTATAGCAAGCTCTGAATAAGTAGCCTTTGCTTGTTCTCATTTGTCTGCTCTTCATTTATGTTTGCCAATCTTGAGTCTAAATAGATTCAAATATGTTTAACTGTTACAAAGCTTTCAAATGATCTATTTTATCATATGGTTATTTATCACTGTGTTATAATTGATAAGTTGAGATTAAAATATATCCTATAAACATTGTTTAAACATATTTATTATGGTGCTAGCAAGATAATCCAAACATAAAACTTAAACTTATCTGATTTTTGGAAAGAAATCTAAAAATTTCAGAATCAGCAGGATTTATTTTGATTTATTTTCTTTGGTTTGATTATATAAATAAAGTGATAAATAAAACTTAAAATATATTAATGCTCAAAGACTTATTTAAAGGTGAATTAGAGTGAGCTCTCAGGTGAGATAAAAACACTTAAATGTATCATTCATTTTATTCTCTGAATTTTTGTAAAAGGCTTTAAACAATCTTTAGTTTGCATGTAGTTCCTGTTGTTGCATTTCTTTGTGGTGTTTCTACTAAGTGTTAAATAATTATTTTTCTATTTTTCATATTTAATAGAAGAAAAAACTGACATAAAAACGATTCAAATGACAATAATGTATTGTAGATCACTTGTGACAGATTATAAGAGAACCTGGTCATATTGACCATTATGCTTTATCTGTAACCATGTTGATAACCAAGACCACTTCTGGCCGGGTGTGGTGGATCACGCCTGTATCCCAGCACTTTGGGAGGCTGAGGCAGGTAGATCACAAGGTCAGGAGATCAAGACCATCCTGGCTAACACAGTGAAACCCTGTCTCTACTAAAAAAAATACAAAAATCTAGCCGGGCATGGTGTGGCATGCGCCTGTAGTCCCAGCTACTTGGGAGGCTGAGGCAGGAGAATCGCTTGAACCTGGAAGGCGGAGGTTGCAGTGAGCCAAGATCATGCCACTGCACTCTAGTCTGGGCAACAGAGCAAGACTTTGTCTCAAAAAAAAAAAATAATAATAATAATAAAATAACCAAGACCACTTCTAACACCAAGTGAGCAATATAATATTGGAGCTTATAAAATCTGGCCACAGTTTGTTCTCTCAGAGTCAGTTTTGATGTCATATCCTGTTTTCCATAGAATTGATAATGGCATGTTTTTTCAGTCAACAGGTTTTGATTTGCTCTAAGTTTCCGGGATATTAGGGTCATTTCTACTTTAGGAATAGGTCTGGTAACTGGAGTAAAATTGTGAATACTTTTTAGTACATTTTTAGTCCAGGATAAAACTTTAAAACTCTTTAAACTTCTCTTTGACTTTGGCAACTCTAACTTTTCAGAACACTATGTTAAGATTATTCTCTTTCAGATTGCAGATTGTTTCTAATTACATTATTCTTATCTTTTGCTCACTTTTCTAATTCTTCATCATACCAAAGTTACTTCTTTATCTCATAAAATTACCAAATGCAAATCTTAGGAATGTTATGGCTAATTATTGAGTAGATATGAATAAAAGAAGTAATCAAGTGATAATTAATATATAAACAGAGAGAAGTAAAATCAATGCATTGGTTTGCAAATCAATTAAGAGTATACTAAATTTTCATTTAATTATTTTAATGCTAGTTCTTTATTATTGAGATGAAGGACATACCTTCAGAGCCTCCTTTGGATTTTTATTTCTAACATTCAACTTCTCTCTTTTCTTTCTTTGTTTTGTATTCTCTTCACATATATCATCATTTATATTCCTATTCTTCTATTCATATACCAATATATGTAATATTCTTAGGTAGAATGGTTAGAATCTGTTGGGGGACATAAACATTGTGTATGATTCTGATTTCCTTCATAAAGCAAGACTCAATTGAGGCAAACAGAAAAAGCGAATTCATTGCAAAATCTACAACCTTCATATTTCTGACCACAGATATGAGAAAAAGGGGCTAATAATTCACCTAAAATTATTTCAGTGCATTCAAACTAATTCTGTCATATTTTCGTGTGTTACCCAGGAGGCAGTGAAGTTATTCTCAGGCGTATTGAAAGAGAATCTGTGGCTGACTTGCAGTACACCTGGTAGGAAAACCACTTCAGTATCCCCTATGTGTGGTGTAGGATCAGTTGTAACCTCCGATTTCTTATAGCATTCCCTGTGCTGTTAAAGTAACAGAAAATCTTTAATTCCAATCTTTTAAAAATATTGTGTTTTTCTCTTTTGAGAAAAGAGCAAATAACATGTAACTCCATGTTACATCCTGATAGTCCCAATGTCCACTTTAAGCTCACTTTTTTTTTTCAGTTGTTTATGCCTGTAAATTGGCTAGTATGTTCATTGACAGTTTTCTTTTTCAAAAAATAATTGAATTTCTATTCTCTGTGGAAATATTTGGCTTGCAAGCTACTTTCTTTATTTCTTTATAATATTTCAACTAAAATATAACTCCTGGTAATTATAAAAGCAAACAAAACAGAAACAGTATGTGAAAATATGTTTAGATTCTTTCAAAATCTGTTTTAAAAATCTAAGCAATACCCTTGCTGTTTTTCTTGATACATGTGGCAATGAATATAAAGATAGCTATGTTCAAATTTGATATCTAAGCACTTTCAATACATTTGCAGATAAACTATAGCAACATCTATTAAATATAAAAGGTCCTATAATAAAAATAAAAATGTCTCTTGTTAGTAGGGTCAGTGGGTCAAGAAACAAAATGTAATCCATGGTGACAATTTGAGATTAAAAAATGATTCCATGTGAGATAATTATTTATCTATTGATGATTATTGAGTATAATTATGGCTTATATTTTGCAGATAATTGTCATTTAGTAGTTTCAGAGACTTTAGAGTTTCAGAAAATTTAACATGAAAATTCCATGTTCTCAGTCATAACAGCCTTGACTGCCTAGATGTACAACCTAATTTAATCAGGTTTATTAATGGCATACTGAAACTTTTATGTAGAAATTTGTGTAAAAATATCATTAAACTTTACATTTATTAGTGAATACAGGCATATACAAAACATCATTATGCAGTGATGAGTCTGTTCTTTCAGTTCTTGTGAAACAAAGACAAATTTAAAACACACATATATTGCACTGCATAGTGACCACAGTTAATAATACTGTTGTATATTTTATATTGTTAAAAAATAGATTTTTAGCATTCTCACCACAAAAAAAATAAGTTGGTAAGCAAATACGTGAATTTGCTTGATTAAATCATTCTGTGAAGCCTACAGAGATCAAAACATCACACTGTACTCAGCAAGTATACACAATTATATTTTTTGAACTAAAAATAAAGAAAAATACACATACTTGACATCTGCACCTAATATTCCATATAATATAAAATATTTAAGTAAACTTTCTTGGAGTTTAATTTTAGTATTATAAAATAATTATTCTTGCCTTTCTCAGTATTTATCAAGTTAGTGGAAAACTGTATTTGTTAGACTTTGATATATAGCTATAAGTTGAGATAGCTTGCTTGTGAGATATAGATTTTTTTAAAAATATTTTATTCAGGCTCATAGTCTACTGGGTGATGGATTGTGTGCTGATAGGATGAGATTAAGTTGGTATCATTTCAACATGTTATACTTCATCTTACATTTGTTCAAGGTGTGAAACCTACTGGTCCTTGAAAAATATGTGAGACATTTACTGAGAGACATTTATATTGGCAAAACATGTCAATTCAGCCATAAAACATGAGCTTTCTGACCCTCATATCACATATGGAGAGATTAGTAACTTGTGTCAGACTGATTTTCATTACTTTGACTGATACACCAAGCAGAGTATTCACTGCATTTATACTTTTATCTGGTAAGATCCATGTCAATATTCCCAACATTCTAAGTTTAACTAAAATAGCACAAATGATTCTCTGCATGTATAAAATATGTGCTATATGAGCTCTTTGGATTTGAAAAGTTCATCTAGATTCCTCTGTCTTTTGGAAAAATCTCTTAAATCATAACTTAGATGGAAGAATGCTAGTGTAGAAAAAGCTGCTTTAGCTGTTTAATTTCAGCTCTTTCAATCTGTGATCTATGGGTTTGAAAGTTTGGAGGGCAAACCAAGGAAAGCATACTTTGCTCCTCACAACTGGTTCAAACTAAGAGAACTAAATCTTAACTTTGGAATAGCACACATATATGATTGAGAGCCAAGTGCAATGGCTTATGCCTGTAATCTCAGGCATGTAATCTCATTTTGGGAGTCCAAGGAGGGAGGATCACTTGAGCCTAGGAGTTTGAGACCAGCCTGAGGAACATGGTGAGACCTTGTCAATACAAAAAACAAAAAATTAATTGGGTGTGGTGGTGCACATTGTGGTCCCAGCTACTCAGGAAGCTGAGGAGGAAGGATCGCTTGAGCTTAGGAGGTTGAGGCTGCAGTAAGCCTTCACTGCAACACTGCATCCTAGCCTGGGTGACAGAGTGAAACTCTGTCTCAAAGAATTAATTAATTAATTAATGAAATTTTTAAAAGATACGATTGGCATCTGAGGTAGGGTGGCTTAAATGCTTAAAACAAGTATAACATTGCTTCCAAATGAAAAAAAAAGTGAAAGTCTTGGATGAAAAATGAGATGTGAAATATTAACATTTTTGTTAGAGTAAGAGCTACGAGAAAAATCAAATTTCCTTGACTACATATTACAAGCAACTGTATTGTAAATTCTAGAGGCCATCAGGGACTTTTACCTTTTTAAACAATCAGAAATAGATATCTAGAAAAAAATTATATTCTTGATTTAGATTTATTTTATTCAAACACTATTATTTGGTTTGACACAAGCAAACCAAAACAAAAATGTTTTTACATATTATTTGGCTGTTTATATTATCAATATATTAGATAATACTTATTAACTGAATAATTAATTATATTTTGATTAATCTTTGGGTGTTAAGCAACTCCCTATGTTATAGGTTACAATTATGCATAAGACAGTCAAGACTTGGGTACCTCTAAAGGAGGTGAGAGGCTATAAACATATACAGAAATGCACAAAACATAAAATATAAGAAAAGTGAAATTAAAAGGATTATACAATAGAGAGTAACTGATGAGCAGAAAGTATTTTAGATAGTATTTAGACTTGGGCAGGATTCTAAAAGATGAAAAAGAACCAACCACTAAGTTCTTGAGGAAGTACATTCTTTGAGGCAAAAACTGCAAAAGTGATGGAGTAGAAAGGAGCATGGTAAGTTTGAACAACACTGTAGTTAGAGCGTTGTAAGCATGAGAAGATGCATGTGGGATGGAGTTGGAAAGATAGGCAGTGTCCTAACATGCAGGGCCATGGTGACTTTAGCTTTTATTACAAACTCAATGAAAAGCTCTAAAATGCTTTTCCAAAAAGTGGTTAATACAATCTATTTTACATTTTAGAAAACAATTATAAGTTAAAAATTGTTATAACAAACCATTCAGTAAAGTCGATGGTGATTTGGAATAAAAGACCAGACAAAAAATGTGAACATAATTGAGCCTTTGGAGTTAGCACCAATAAGAGTTGTTGATGGCTGTATTTTGCAAATGTATGGCACTTTAAATATACTCACTTTACTACATACGATATACTTTTAAAGCAAATGCAAACTTCTTATCCAAGACTTGAAAAATATTTGAGAGAGAACATCAAGCTGAAGTTGACTTGCCTAACCCTGACGTTAAGCATTGATTTTGATAAAATTATTTCAGCTTATGGATCATCTCATTCATTTTGAAACTCAGGCCATTTACCTTTTTCTTTGTTGATTTTGGCTTAAAATGTAATTAAACAGTCCACTGTAACTTATTTTTCTGTGAGTAGTTTTGAATGTTCAACAGACTTTATTAAGTTGGATAAATGAAGATGGTTTACGTTAAATTAATATAAACAGTTTAAAATGTAATAACAGTTCCAAATTTATTTTGACCACTAAGCTACCAGAGATCTTTGTATATTAAATCACACAGTGCATACCTTTCTCCATCTTTAAATCTAGTCGAAACGTTTTCTTCCTCTAACTCTCCTTTTCCCTACCCTGTTAAAATATGGTTACCCAGACAACTAATAATTTTTCTAATTTTATTATGCATACAAGTTTACTTACTTCAAATTCCTCCTCTCAATTCATTTCCTGGCACATTTCACATATTCAAAGCCTATGGGAGAATTTAGATGAACAAAATAACCATATACACCATGCCTTTCGTGAAGAATAGACAGAGACCCTGAAGTGGAATTGATCAAGGTTACATTTAACCCATAAAAATAAATACCAAAATATAAAATCCTTGGAGATTGGAGTCTAAGGCAAAAATTAATTTTGAAAAAATAAATTTTCTTTTTCTTTTTAAATTTAGCATGTAAAATTAAGCAGCAAAATGAAATGTTAAAAAATACAAATCATGTGTGTGTGTGTGTGTGTGTGTGTGTCCTTTATTCCACAGACAAACTTGTGTGGAATATAGGGATTATAAAATGGAGACCACCCGACCATTTCCATTAAAGGATATATTTACTGTGCAAGAAATCAATGGCTTCAGAAGGAATTTGTTTTAGATATTTTACAATTCCAGATCCAAAAGATTGGCCAGGGGCCCTGATTTTCCTCTATGGGTCCATTGTTAAACTCTCAATTTTCAGAAGGATTAAAAAGAAATAAAGAAAAATCATCTGCCTAACCCCTCATTATAATACATGAAATCTCTGCATTTTACTCCAATATAGATTACCTAGCTGCACACCAGTAATTTGTTAGTACAATATTGAACTTACCATTGCTAACACATTTTGAAAAGTAGTTGAGAAGACTATGGAATTTCTTTACATATTCAAAAATCACCTGAAATAGATTATAAGAGAAATGGGTACATGAACAAGTAGTGCTTAATTGATCTGCTGTTGGATAGTCTTTACTAAATTGTGTTTTACCAAGTTGTTGTATGTATGGTAGTAACAGATACATTTCACTTTCTTTTTTTCTTACTCTTTGGGTCTATGGATCTGGGAGTGGAGCTAATAAAGTGTGGAAATTATATCATGAAGAATTAATATTTGCAAGAGAAAAGTCTGTTTCCTTAGCACATGCTTCCTCAGTGGGACGTGATATTGCCTACAATAGATGAAAAATTGGTTTTGGGGCATGGGGAGGCAAACAAGAGTACTCTTTTATGTATAAAGCAGAGATAACACATGCAACACCTAAAGAGATATACAGCATTCTATGCTATTAAAATTTTCTTTAGGGGAGGGACAATTAGGAAAAACTTAGAAAAATATCAAATTCTCTCCTTAAATGGATAACAATGAAAAAAAGTTGAGAAATACCAGTCTAATATATGTTCAACCTGAGAAGTATACTCTTGAGAAGTATAGGGAACCACCACTCTACGATTTCACTCTTGCATTCACTAGCAAGTATGGTTCTAATTATTAGACTCTTTACTCTCTACAGATATTCCAAGGCAAACTTGTAATTTGTGTTCTAACAAGAAGTAGCCTTATGAGTCCCCCAGGCATTTTTAACTAGGTAGATTATTTTGAGGAAATTAATTAATTACATTACATAGTGTTCTCATGTTGAAAACGTTTCAATGAAACATTGACCTAGCCTCAATGCTTGTAATAATTGTTCTCCTGAGTATCTGTTTTGTTGTCTTATGAAACTTGTGAAATGTGTAACTATTTCTGTCTTCATATTGGCTAATGGAAAACATAATAAAAAATTTTTACCCAGTATGAAGTGTATAAAAGATTGAAAATATGTATATATGTAACCTAATGTTGGTTGTTATATCTTGCTTTCCTGCATTTTTTTTGTTTTATTATTTTAACCTAGTTTTAAATGTATTTAATTTTACATGAATTTTTTTATGGCTTATGCTATCTGCAATTACATTTATAACGTAAAAGAGATAAATGTAGATAGCATGAAAGAAAGGAAAGTAGCTTTTACTTTTAAAAAATGTCAGGGTTTCAAATTTACTATGGACCATTCCAGTACTAAAATTCCAAGTGAGTAAACTCATAAGTGAATCAACCCTTTAACTTATGTTATTATTCAAATGTGAACATCACCCTGTATGATTGTTGAGAATACACTCTGAGTGTTGTGTGTATGTGTGATGAATATGTTTGTGGCCCTATTGTGAGGCATGGAGACCAACTGACATTCAGCAAAAAGAAACCTAAAGGAATGAAGAATTGTGTACTTCCAACGCCTTTTTATTTATAGAACACAAACTAACAAACAAAAAAATAGGAAGCACTCCTCATATAATGCAAACTCAAATGTATGGAGAACTGTGTTTTCAACTATATTAGGACAAACATACTGAAGCACTGATGCATTACAACTGAGTGTAAACTTGGCCTATGGAGATCAATATCTGTTTGTGAAGATACTTCTGTTTCCTAAATGTTTACAGTTAAAATAAGACAGGTGTGAATAAGCAAGCCCTTAATAAAACCCCACAGAATCCAGCACATGGCTATTCTTGCTCGTACAGTAAAGTGTCTATCCTTGGACCAACAAATGTCATTTAAATTCCTATTGTCACAAGACCCTAACTCTTTAACTAGATTGCGTGAGAAGTGGAAGGCTCCAGGTGACATACAAAAAGGGGCAGAAGTTATGTGGATCTTGAAGTATTAAAGGAAAACTAAAGCCTTTCCAGTGTCCCCATGACTATATTAGAATTAAACTTAGCAAAGATACAAGTGATGTTGTAAGGACTAAGTTTATTATTTTTTTCACCCCCAATCAAATTGATATTTGGCTATATGTTTTTATGAATTGTAAACCCAGTTGATTTTATCTAGGCTTTTATTTAGTTTATTTGATCGGCTGTTTTCTTATTTTAAAAGTCTAGAACCTTTAGGCAGGGCACGGTGGCTCACGCCTGTAATCCAGCACTTTGGGAGGCTGAGGCAGGTGGATTACGATGTCAGGAGTTCGAGACCAGCCTGACCAACATGGTGAAACCCCGTCTCTACTAAAAATATATAAATTAGCCGGGCATAGTGGCGTGCACCTGTAATCTCAGCTACTCAGGAGGCTGAGGCAGGAGAATCACTTGAACCTGGGAGGTGCAGCTTGCAGTGAGCCGAGATCGTGCCACTGCACTCCAGCCTGAGTGACTGAGCGAGACTCCGTCTCAAAAAAAAAAAAAAAAAAAAAAGTCTAGAACGTTTAAACTTCTCTTATTTAATAACAGGAAATTTTCAAGGGAAATGAAAGATTTCCAGGAGCCAAGGTTGTGAGGTTATATAGATAGTTTTAGATTACTGAATATTTAATTAATCAACAATAGTGTTCTATGTAGCACTGAGTGGTGTCCTCCAACTTAAGACACAGGTTCCTTGCAATTCAGAAAGGATTGAAAGAAACATGTTTAGTAGTTTCAATTCATATTCGGTGACTAATCACAGAAGTCCTCTATTAAAGTAGAAAATAGTAGCTGTGCTTATGGGAAGAATACACCAAAGTTCAGCTCAAATTGCACAATATGTATGATACATGTGAGATTTTTTTCTAATCCAAATTTTGAATATCAGAGTAATATTTTAACAGCAGTTCCTAAATCCTAATTGGTAATCATGTTGCTATTACCTTCAGAATAGATTTTTGATGTCTGTTGCCATTTTAAAGAAGATAGCTTACTGATGTGATTCTCCCCTGAGCTGGCAGAAAAAGGAGGACAACTTTGCATTTCTATTTCTAATTTAGTAACTGGTAGTAACTTTTACCTCAATTTTTGTAGAAAAAGGTCATGTCTCCTTAAGCCTTAAAAACATCATTCTAAAAATTCTCTAATACTTTAATGTTTGAAGAAAATCTAAAGTTTTATTCATGGAATGGAGCTTTTATGTCATGCAAAGATATAAAATGTTTTCATAGTACCTGTTCTCCCTATTTTATAACTGAAATAAACTCTGCTTTGCTGTAAAGCCACCTAAAATGTTAACTGGATAATAACTCTACTTCTAAATATCACAACCATGAAAAAGTAGTGATTTTGTCTTTATGGTTTAAAAAAATAAGGACTTAAAATATCAGATATCTAAGAATGCTTTATTTGAAGAAAAAATTAGACATTACTATTTGAGGAACTTGTAAGTAGTAATGTATGAGGAATACAGACACATAAAACTGAGAAAGTTTGCTGCTGTGTTTCTACATAGTTTCATATATATACATATATATATTTAGGCAACTAGAATCTGAATTATATAAAGTTATAGTAAAATATTCTCAATCTGATTTCATTTTAGTTTCAGCAGATTTGGAACAGCATATCACAGAAGTATGAAGTTTCCAGATAGTCTGAGATCTAATCCTTTATCCATTGCTAAGCCTCGCCTTTGTTTTCAATATGAAGTAAGATAACAGTGTCTCCAACAGTGTCTGCTCAATAACTACCAGTTTTCTTTCTCTTTCTATATTAGTAATTTACTCAAGAAGCAGCTGTTGGACTTCTGGTCTATAATTGGCACCCCAATAAAACCATGCATAGAATTTTCCTTTAGTCTTGAAAGAAAAAGAGAAACGGAGTCCTTACAATATGATTTAGTTATTTTAGTTACTCATTTTTTTATTGAAAATTATATGTAGATAAGAGAAATATGTAATATTATGTGTACATATTCTAAATTCACAACAAAATCGTTTTGTTTATGATATACCTCACCTGATAGTAATGTCAGAGCCAAAGGAAGCTCCTCACATTGATATAATTTGGGGGGTCAGAATCAGATTCTAATTTAAGGGTTCCATTCTATTGATTCATGGGCGGTGACCAAAAAATGAGTAGGTGAGGAACAATGATACAGGAAAGTAAAGGCAGCAGTAACAGGTGGGCTATTAAGCCAACTATGTAGTGGAATCTGGAGAATAATCCAAGGAGAAACTCTGCAAATGCAAAACACAAGCCTCTGTAATAACAAACAGAGTATTAGGAAGCTGGTGTATTTATATCCATTCACTGGGTGGTCAGTGGTTGCATCTTTCCAATATGGTAAAAATTAACTTCCAAATATATCCAGCATCTTGAGGACAGATCAAGGAAAATCAGATCGATTCTGGATCTTTCAGGTCAGCCTAACATACATAAAAGTATTTAGAACTCTTAATACAACAATGACTGCAACTCTGTAAATGTTATTTTATTAAAAACCTATTTATTTAAAAATATAAATGTAGGTAATTCCTACTCACAATAAATTTAATTTAATGTATTACACATTTTTAAAAAACTTATCTAGATGAAAAGTTTTATTACTCAACTATGAGGATATATACATTTTATTTAAATAACAGAATAAAAATTATTTTTCTTACTACAGAACAAATGCATGCTTATTTCATAAGATTAGAAACTCTGGATAAGAAAGGTAGGTAAATTAAAATTTCTGAATGTAATAAATACTATGAAGACATAGGTACTGTTAACTTTTTGAAAACATTAATTTTTTCCTGATGCATAACCTTATTGCTAATGATGTTAGGAAAGATAGTAATATCTAGGATAGAATTAGGATAGATAGATGATACCTACCCTGTACTAATAATGAATATTTATTTTTATAAAATATTTGACAGAGAGTAAGAGAAAAACACTTCCACATTGAGAGAATATATTAGTCATGAACTAATTAGCATGGGTGTGCATGGATTTTAGAGTATCAAATGATAAGCCTTGTTTATCTGTGTGGGTGTGTGCATCCACAAGTGTATGCCTAAGTAATGTCAACTCAAGTATGCCTGCTTTTTTAATTGTTAGGGTTCTCTTAGAGTACGCAAATGTAGGACCATACTAAATTAATGCATACACTTACACTGAAGAGTGGCCTCTCCGCACAACATATAAAGGAGAATGATGATGCTTCACCCTAATTATCTTTATGGTCAGGCTAACATATAATACACAACTCTAGAACATTATTTGGGTAAACATATATATTTCTAAAATTAGGTCAAATTTTATCAAATCTGGCCCTACCAGAAACTTAGATGAGAATATCATATTTTATGAGTTTCTTAACATAACTTTGATTCTATGTGAAGTGCTTTATGTAAATTATGAGTTGTTTTCCTATATAGCTTAATTCAGATCTCTCACTCCAATTTCAGCTGTAATTTATTATACAAAATTTATGTAATTAACTTGCTTGTTTATTCAGAAAAGTACTTAGACACTCAGTATAAGCATTATGGTAGTGGCTAGAGGTAGTCTATCAATTAATTTTTAGTGCTTTCAAAACCCCGAAAACTTAGTTCTTTAGCAAGAAAATATTCATTATTTCTTTCAGTTCTGTGGTAGAGTCATTATTTTGTTATGGGTCAGTCTAACTAATATCTGTGTTATGCTGGTAGCTCAGCAAAAACTGATTATTCTAGGATGGCCACACTATGTATCTGGCATTTGGCAGGTTATTTGATTTAGATCTTTTCTAGGACTGGGCTATTTGTTCTAGGCTAGAACACTTTGTTTTTGTCCCATGAAGTTCTCTTTCCCACTTAGGGACTAACCCCATGCTCCTCCAGTTGGTAACACCAAGGATCCAAAAAGCAGCAAGAGAGAAAGTCTTAAGGCACAAAGACTTTTCTCAAACAGCTAATTTTTTCTTGGACAAAACAAATCATAAAGCCAGCCCAACATCAGTTTGAGAAGCTATAACCAAAGAGCCTGAATAGGGAGAAGGGAATACAATACTAATAATATAAAATAATATGCTGTATAATTTAATATAACATTTATTCTGAAGAAGCTCACAGTTTGGGGAAGGAAAAAGAGACATAAACATATTTTTAAAAGGTCAGTGAAAATATAATTATTGAAACTTACCAAGATGACCTTAATATTGCTTTTCACTGGACTAAACTTTAGATGGATTTATTTCTGACTATGGACTCCTGACCTTGCTTTTCTGAAAGCATTACTTTAGAAAACTTGCAATTATAAATTCTTTCTCTCCTCCTTTGAGATGTAAATATTCTTTCACTTCTTGCCAGTTTTACCATCTAGGAATGTCTTTCTCAAGGACCTTGAAGTCATCCCTTTGGAATGCAATCACTCAGAAAGATAGAGCTCTGTCTTAGCCCACTTTCTGCTGCTACAACAGAATACCTAAGAATGGGTAATTTACCAAAAAAAAAATATATATATATATATATATATATTTCTTACAGTTCTGGAGGCTGGAAAGTTCATTATCAAGATGCCAGCCTCTGACAAAGGATTTCTTGCTATATCATCCTGTGGCAGAAGGTGAGAGAGAAAGGGAGAGAAAGAAAAGTAGGCTGTGATAATTACATTAATCAATTCATGAAGGCAGAGCCCTCAAGACCTAATCACCTCTCATTAGGCCTCACCTGAAAACACCATTGCAGTGGGGATTAAGTTTTCAACACACACTTTTTGGGGAGCACATCAAACCATGGCAAGCCCCTATCTTTCAGTTTATATGTCAAGGTGAAGGCCTAACTTCCATAGGCACCAGTTATTAATACCCAACACGGCCTAATTATATTAGCCAATATTTCCCTTAACTTCTTCTATTTTTTCACTGTTCTCCACAATGCTAAAAAAATTCTCTTAACTTTTGTTTTAGTAGAGTCTTTCTCACCAATTGAAATAGTCTTGAACAAAGTATTCCTTGACTGTTTAACATGTTCAATGCAATTTTTCTTTGACAGAAGAAAGAGGGAGATTTAACCTGTCTTTGACAGAGGAGTAGAGTAGGAACCAGAACAGGTCTTATGTTGGTTATTATCTGAGTTAACTGTCCTCACTATGGACTACTTTGGAAACAAAATATGATTTTTTCTTCAAGGGACTCAGATAATTTCTGGTTTCATTATATTTTTATTCTGAAAGAAATAAAAGTGATCTGGAGTTTAAAGAAAATATTTCTTAATTCTATCTCAACATGTTTACTCAAACCTCGTGAATTATTTTTTTATTTTCAAGAGTTATTTTGACACAAGCACTGGTATATCTTCAAAAGAGTACATTTATTAATTTTACCCAGCTTTTATTATAAAATTAGAAATTTATATTCTGGCATTTTCATTATGCTACTGTAACTTTTGATAATAAGTAAATTCAGAATACATCTTTAATAATTCTAGAATAGTTGACTTCAGAGAGTGGGACATTTCTTTAAAGAAATAATCTATCATTTAATATGAAGTTGAGTCTTATTTCCTGATAGACGTTACTTTTGACGCTAAGAAAATCCTCAATACTCAAGCTGTTACATGTGATTTTTAAAAATATTAATAAACCTAAAAAGAGATGTATATTTTTATTTTATCCACCACCCTTTAAACATATTGATTTCTGCTTAATATATTTATGTCATTTCTTAGTTTTGCCAAATTCCTGTATTCTGAAATTAAATTTTAATTTTCTATTATCTATTATAATACAAATTTGGGGGAGTTTATTTTCTGTTGTTATAATGAATAGATTTTATGTTCATGAGTGTACATAATTGATTCATAAGTTTTTATGCTAATTTTCATCTTTGAGTTTTAGTGTTAGATCAACATTATAAAATACAATGAGAAATTTTCCATCACTCTAATTTTCAGTAACAGTTCTTTTCAAATTTCAGTGTATCAGAAATTGATCTAAATGTGAGCACGTTTATCTTAGTTATATTCCTAATTTCTCCCATAATTATTGTCCCATTATATTTGTCTTCTTTATAGTCATTAAATCAATTCTATTAACCTATATTTTTTGAAAAAATCATACATTGATAGAATAAATTCTTATTGTATCACTCAGTCTTTGCACACATCCTACCAATATCACACATATTATGAAGAGTAAATAATCCATTATCTTTCATACCTACACATTATAGAGAAGTTATAAATCACTATTAGCTACAATTCATGTGTAATGAAGCATTCAAAACAGGCAGAGGCATCCACAGGGCATGCTGGTTGAGAGAGTTGGGTGTAGATTTTTATGGAAAAGAGGAGAGGAGCATGGGTCCAACAATGGTAGAACTTACATAAAAATTACCTCAAAATTTCCCTAAGTGGAAAAATGTGGAAAATAATCTAAGATCTGGTATTTTTAAGACACTGGCTACTATGGACATCAAAAGCAATTTTAAGAAGTCACTACTTCTAGGAATGGGGGAGATGACTGGGAAGGGATGACATCCTCTGGAGGTTTCGGTTTGTTGATGAAAAAAAGACAAGAAGAGAAAAGTGAAAAGTAAGAATCTTAGAAATAAGAAAATTAGAAAATCAGAAAAGGCAAATTCCTCCCTTCCCTAAATACCACCAATTTATTACTTAAAATGCATTTCACTTTATATGATCACTATATATGATCATTTTCCTGAAGAAGAAAATTATATGACATTTCAAAATGGAAAATTGTGGGTAATATCTATAAAGAGATAGTAACTGAACAAAAGATCAAAATACTATGGTGGATAAAAATATTCAATAACAAAGCAATCCTAAAGAAGAAAAATACTGTAACATATTATTTCACTTGCAGAATAAAAGAAAAAACAATCAAGATTTAAAATCCAGAATAGAAATAAGAAAAACGTAAGAAGATGTGAAAACAAAAGTTGACCAAATTCGGGAAAGAAATTAAAGCAGGTGGGGGGCAGAAATTCATCCCAGAATTGAGACTAAATCTAAAATACATAAGAAATAATAGTTTTCACTAAAGACATAATAAAATACATTGAGGAAAGAAAAGAAAATAATCCAAAAATTGTTTAAATAGTGGAATTAAGAAGTAGAAAGGATTAGAGAAGTGATGTATTTAGATAATAAACAAACCAACTTCAACATACATACAGTTAACATCTCTGGGGGAAAAATAGGACAGAAATGATATTCAAAGTATAACATGAGCAAAATTTCCAGAAAAAAAAGAGACACTTGAATCTACCAATAAAACAGGCTCATCGTGTAACTGAAAATCCTGATCCTAATGACACACTATAGATACATACCAATGACATTACTTGAATCCAGGGAAAAAGATTGAGAAAATTGAAATGGAAAGACAGCTAGGTTGTTCAGAATACTCAACAACAGTATACAAAGGAGATATCAGTGAATAATATTTTCAAAAATCTCAAGAAAATAAATTATAATCCATGAGTTTTATATGGAGCCAAGCTATTCTTCAAGTAGCAAAGCTATTGTACTAGGATTGTAAACACATGAGATTTCAGGAAAAATCATACACACAGGGTCTTCCAGAGCATCCTACTATAAAAAGAGCTTCACCCAAATAAGATATGACTGGGGATATCTTTGCACAAGTTCTGATAATGAACATCGAATATGTTTAATCATACATCCAAGAAAAAGAAAAGTAAAAATGAGTGAAAGAATAATATGTCAATGTCCTATATTCTGACCAAGTAGACATAACATAATTAAATAATTTGGAGAAGGGAGAAAGACCAGTAGAAGAAGCTCATTGATAACTTCTAAGGAAAAAATGGAAAAAATAATAAAATGTTAGCATTTAATGCTAACAAAAGGAACTAAATGATAAAATAGGTCACTACAAAAAATATAAAAGTCATAATTATAAAGAAAATCACTAAAAATGCAATAGAAAATAATGAAAAATAGCAATAGAAAAAAATTTTGAAAAGTTTACAAACCACATAGATAAGCCAATCATTATAAGCATCCACAGTAAATATGACAATGTCAACTACAAGCATATCTTCACAGGTACCAAACAAGACCAGAAATCATCCTTCTTCTTACCCTGAGACTGATGCATAATTGACTTTTTCTCTACTTCTTCTTTTCACAGGTTTACCTTAACTAACGTAAAAGGTAGATTTACTGAGGGCTTATCAGAGCCTCACTGGAATGTAACCTTTTGCCTACCTGCCCACCTTCCGTCCCATTTTCCCTTCTGCTTGCTTTTTCTTTTTATTTGTTTTTATTTTTTAATTTAAAAAATTTACCCAGTTAAAAAACAGCTTTTTTTCCTTTAAATTCTGAGTTCCCAAAACACTCTTTAGAAAGCACAAGTCACAGAAGTTCCTGTGACTTGTGATTCTCCCGAGCACTACATCAAACTTTGGCTCAATTAAACTCCATTGATTGAGACTCTTGCCTCAGTCACTTTTCCTTTAACATATGTATCAAATTTTAAAGCCTCAATAATGAGCAATGTATCAAGTTTTTATAGGACATTTAAGAAAATTGGCCACACACACACACACACACACACACGTATGTTTCATAAACTAGAAATCTCATGACAAATTTATCTGGTAATGAAGGAACAATACCATAAATGTTCAATGAAAGCAAAGGCACATGAAAGCTGTTCTAGCTAGACTTGAAAAGCCTTTTATTAAGAGGGGTCTTTGGTGAAAGGAAATATAAAGACACATATTCATTCACTACATTGACTTTTCAAGTCCCTCAAGGAGTATTGTGTTATACAGTATTCTCTTAACATTCTTATTTTCTTACATAGAAGTTTAATAAATTTTTTTCTAGTTCAAATTTGAGAAATGGATGTGTTCTCTGTGATCTTATTGAAAATATGAATAATGAATTAATCTTTTTTTTACAGATTGAGGTTGTCAGATTTATCAATACCAGTATCTAAATTTTCACATTAATTTATTACTTGGATTTAATATTTTTTTCTTCCGGCTTTACAGGAAAGTATAAAAATTTCAATTACATAATATTTTGGAATGCTTTAGTCAAAGAAAATGTATGCAATGTATTTTTCTATTATTGAACAACGATACGCAATTTACAAGAGGACGATCTCAAACACAATACTGCAAGGGGCCAAATAAAATAATAGATTATGCTGCTCAAATAACAAATATAAAAACTGATCTATTAATATGAGTAGATAGGTGTAATAAAAACAAATTATTAGAAATAAAAACGTTACTTTGTAATATAAACAGAAACATATATAAATTAAAATTTAATAGATATACAAGATAAAATAAAGCCAAAATTGGATTCATCTTAGCTTTTCCTGCCTTTTCTTTTTTCTTAAAAAAAAATTTCATTTTTGGTTTTCTGTCATAAAATGTATCTTTTGGTTTTTATAGGAAATTATCCTTAGGAGTATGTTGTTTATTTTGAAGATATATTTATCAGTGTGTGTGCATTATATAGACACAGGCTATGGCATTGCTTTCTGTTTTTATCTTTAGTGAAAGTAAATCTATTTTGATCTGGGAAAAAAGTGAATTTTTTAATGTCGATTTCCAATGTTTCATGCACCAGTTTTTGAAAATCATACTTTTTCTCCAAGTAACTAAAATTTACCTGGATCTAAGATCTCCTACTATATTGTTGTTTTGGATGGCATACCATACAAAGGAAAATTATTTGACATTAAAAGGAATGAAGTATGAATGTGTGCTATAACTTGGACAAACCTTGAAAACACGATATTGAATGAAAGAAGGCAGTCACAAAAGGCCACATATTACAGGAGTCTATTTATAAGGATTTTACAGAATAAGCGGAAGGTAGATTACTGATTGCTATGGAATGAGGCAGGGAGAAACGGGGTGACTGCTAATGGGTACAGAGTTTCTTTTGGCATGACGAAAATTTTCTGAAATTATATAGTGGTGATGGTTACATAACCTTGTAAATATACTGAAAACCATTTAATTATACACATAAAAAGTGAATTTTATGTCAATCATATCAATTATATTTCAATTTCTTCACAATGCATATTTGGCTGAGTCTCCTTGTGCAAGAATGTTGCAACACTACCTCGAATACATACAATAGATATTTCTTGAATTATTTTAAAAAAATAACTTAAACCCATTTTAAACAAAAAAAAAAAAAACCTGTACATTGGGGAAAGTCCAGTAGCCAGGCATATCAAGAGGTATTACATACAGTATCTGTGCTGCCTCAATTTTCCATACGACCCCTTTGTTAGAGGTAAGTTTAGGGAAGTTAAATCCTGGCCCAAGTCTATTGCACAGTGAGTTCATTAAGTCTGTGCCCTCCCCTTGGTTATAATTGCCTTTAGCCTCTACTGCAATGAAGTATGTACCAGATGGCAAAGATCACACACAAGGATATGTGACCTACAGATAATTTGCCTTATGTAGAAGAGACCAAGAGGAAACCACTAAAATTACCTCTCTGTATCCAAGATTATAAATAAGAAATTATATACATCCCTGCCAGAATCACATAGGTCATCACTTTTTTTTTTTTACTTTAAGTTCTAGGGTACATGTGCACAACGTGCAGGTTTGTTACATATTTATACATGTGCCATGTTGGTTTGCTGCACCCATTAACTCATCATTTATATTAGGTATTTCTCCTAATGCTATCCCTCCCCCGTCCCCCCACCGCATGACACACCCCGGTGTGTGATGTTCCCTGCCCTGTGTCCAAGTGTTCTCATTGTTCAAATCCCACCTATGAGTGAGAACATGCAGTGTTTGGTTTTCTGTCCTTGCAATGGTATGCTGAGAATGATGGTTTCCAGCTTCATCCATGTCACTACAAAGGACATGAACACATCCTTTTTTATGGCTGCATAGTATTCCATGTTGTGTATGTGTCATATGTTCTTAATCCAATCTATCATTGATGGACATTCAGGTTGGGTCCAAGTCTTTGCTATTGTGAACATTGCCACAATAAACATATGTGTGCATGTGTCTTCATAGTAGCATGATTTATAATCCTTTGGGTATATACCCAATAATAGGATCGTTGGGTCAAATGGTATTTCCAGTTCTAGATCCTTGAGGAATCGCCACACTGTCTTCCATAATGGTTGAACTAGTTTACACTGCCACAAACAGTTTAAAAGCGTTTCTGTTTCTCCACATCCTCTCCAGCACCTGTTGTTTCCTGACTTTTTAATGATCGCCATTCTAACTGGTGTGAGATGGTATCTCATTGTGGTTTTGATTTGCATTTCTCTGATGACCAGTGATGATGAGCATTTTTTCATGTGTCTGTTGGCTGCATAAATGACTTCGTTTGAAAGGTATCTGTTCATATCCTTTGCCCACTTTTTAATGGGGTTGCTTGATTTTTTATTGTAAATTTGTTTAAGTTCTTTGTAGACCCTGGATATTAGCCCTTTGTCAGATGGGTAGATTGCAACATTTTTCTCCCATTCTGTAGGTTGCCTATTCACTCTGAAGGTGGTTTCTTTTGCTGTGCAGAAGCTCTTTAGTTTAATTAGATCCCATTTGTCTATTTTCGCTTTTGTTGCCATTGCTTTTGGTGTTTTAGTCATGAAGTCCTTGCCCATGCCTATGTCCTAAATGGTATTGCCTAGGTTTTCTTCTAGGGTTTTTATGGTTTTAGATCTAACATTTAGGTCTTTAATCGATCTTGAATTAATTTTTGTATAAGGTGTAAGGAAGGGATCCAGTTTCAGCTTTGTACATGTGGCTAGCCAGTTTTCCCAGCTCCATTTATTAAATAGGGAATCCTTTCTCTGTTTCTTGTTTTTGTCAGGTTTGTCAGAGATCAGATGATTGTAGATGTGTGGTGTTATTTCTGAGGCCTCTGTTCTGTTCCATGGGTTTATGTTTCTTGTTTTGGTACCAGTACCATGCTGTTTTGGTTACTGTAGCCTTGTAGTATAGTTTGAAGTCAGGTAGCGTGATGCCTCCAGCTTTGTTCTTTTGGCTTAGGATTATCTTGGCAATGCTGGTTCTTTTTTGGTTTCATATGAACCTTAAAATAGTTTTTTCCAATTCTGTGAAGAAAGTCATTGGTAGCTTGATGGGGATGGCATTGAATCTATAAATTACCTTGGGCAGTATGGCCATTTTCACAATATTGATTCTTCCTGTCCATGAGCATGGAATGTTCTTCCATTTGTTTGTATCCTCTTTCATTTCATTGAGCAGTGATTTGTAGTTCTCCTTGAAGAGGTCCTTCACATCCCTTGTAAGTTGTATTCCTAGGTATTTTATTATCTTTGTAGCAATTGTGAATGTGCGTTCAGTCGTGATTTTGTTCTCTGTTGGTCTGCTATTGGTGTTTAAGAATGCTCGTGATTTTTGCACATTGATTTTGTGTCCTGAGACTTTGCTGAAGTTGCTTATCTGCTTAAAGAGATTTTGGGCTGAGATGATGGGGTTTTCTAAATATACAATCATGTCATCTGCAAACGGGGACAATTTGACTTCCTCTTTTCCTAATTAAACACCCTTTATTACTTTCTCTTGCCTGATTGCCCTGGCTAGAACTTCCAACACTATGTTGAATAGGAGTGGTGAGAGGACATCCCTGTCTTGTGCCAGTTTTCAAAGGGAATGCTTCTAGTATTTTCCATTCAGTATGATACTGGCTGTGGGTTTGTCATAAATAGCTCTTATTATTTTGAGATACGTTCCATCAACACCTAGTTTATTGAGAGTTTTTAGCATGAAGGGCTGTTGAATTTTGTCAAAGGCCTTTTCTGCATCTATTGAGATAATCATGTGGTTTTTGTCTTTGGTTTTGTTTATGTGATAGATTACGCTTATTGATTTGCATACGTTGAACCAGCCTTGCATCCCAGGGATGAATCCAACTTGATCTTGGTGGATAAGCTTTTTGATGTGCTGCTGGATTCTGTTTGCCAGTATTTTATTGAGGATTTTTGCATCAATGTTCATCAGGGATATTGGTCTGAAATTTTCTTTTTTTGTTGTGTCTCTGCCAGGCTTTGGTATCAGGATGATGCTGGCCTCATAAAATGAGTTAGGGAGGATTCCCTCTTTTTCTATTGATTGGAATAGTTTCAGAAAGAATGGTACCAGCTCCTCTTTGTACCTCTGGTAGATAAAACCACGAAGATGGGAGAAAACACAGCAGAAAAGCTGAAAATTCTAAAAACCAGAGCGCCCCTTCTCCTCCAAAGGATCGCAGCTCCTCACCAGCAATGGAACAAATCTGGATGGAGAATTACTTTGACGAGTTGACAGAAGTAGGCTTCAGAAAGTCGGTAATAACAAACTTCTCTGAGCTAAAGGAGGATGTTTGAACCCATTGCAAGGAAGCTAAAAACTTTGAAAAAAGATTTGATGAATGGCTAACTTGAGTAAACAGTGTAGAGAAGACCTTAAATGACCTGATGGAGCTGAAAACCATGGCACGAGAACTACGTGAAACATGCACAACAAGCTTCAGTAGCCAATTCAATCAAGTGGAAGAAAGGGTATCAGTGACTGAAGATCAAATGAATGAAATGAAGCGAGAAGACAAGTTTAGAGAAAAAAGAGTAAAAAGAAATCAAGAAAGCCTGGAAGAAATATGGGACTATGTGAAAAGACCAAATCTACATTGGATTGGTGTACCTGAAACTGACAGGGAGAATGCAACCAAGCTGGAAAACACTCTTCAGGATATTATCCAGGAGAACTTCCCCAACCTAGCAAGGCAGGCCAACATTCAGATTCAGGAAAAACAGAGCTAACAGCACAATGATACTCCTCTAGAAGAGCAACCCCAAGACACATAATTGTCAGATTTGCCACAGTTGAAATGAAGGAAAAAATGTTAAGGGCAGCCAGAGAGAAAGGTTGGGTTACCCAGAAAGGGAAGCCCATCAGACTAACAGTGGATCTCTCCGCAGAAACTCTACAAGCCAGAAGAGAGTGGGGGCCAATATTCAACATTCTTAAAGAAAAGAATTTTCAATCCAGAATTTCATATCCAGCCAAACTAAGCTTCATACATGAAGGAGAAATAAAATCCTTTACAGACAAACAAATGCTGAGAGATTTTGTCACCACCAGGCCTGCCTTACAAGAGCTCCTGAAGGAAGCACTAAACATGAAAAGGAACAACCCATACTAGCCACTGCAAAACCATGCCAAATTGTAAAGACCATCGATGCTAGGAAGAAACCGCATCAACTAACAGGCAAAATAACCAGCTAACATCATGACAGGATCAAATTCACACATAACAATATTAACCTTAAATGTAAATGGCCTAATGCCCCAATTAAAAGACACAGACTGGCAAATTGGATAAAGAGTTAAGACCCATCAGTGTGCTGTATTCAGGAGACCCATCTCATGTATAGAGACACACATAGGCTCAAAATAAAGGGATGCAGGAAGATCTGCTAAGCAAATGGAAACCAAAAAAAAAGCGGGGGTTGCAATCCTAGTCTCTGATAAAACAGGCTTTAAACCAACAAAGATCAAGAGACATAGAAGGCCATTACATAGTGGTAAAGGGATCAATTCAACAAGAAGAGCTAACTATCCTAAATATATATGCACCTAATACAGGAGCACCCAGATTCATAAAGCAAGTCCTTAGAGACCTACAAAGAGACTTAGACTCCCACATAATAATAATGGGAGACTTCAACACCCCACTGTCAATATTGGACAGATCAACGAGACAAAAGATTAACAAGGCTATCCAGGACTTGAACTGAGCTCTGCACCAACCAGACCTAACAGACATCTACAGAACTCTCCACTCCAAATCAACAGAATATACATTCTTCTCAGCACCACGTCGCACTTATTCCAAAATTGACCACATAGTTGGAAGTAAAGCACTCCTCATCAAATGTAAAAGAACAGAAATCACAACAAACTATCTCAGAGCACAGTGCAATCAAATTAGAACTCAGGATTAAGAAACTCTCTCAAAACCGCACAACTACATGGAAACTGAACAACCTGCTCCTGAATGACTACTGGGTAAATAACGAAATGAAGGCAGAAATAAAGACGTTCTTTGAAACCAATGAGAACAAAGACACAACATACCAGAATCTCTGGGGCACATTTAAAGCAGTGTGTAGAGGGAAATTTATAGCACTAAATGCCCACAAGAGAAAGCAGGAAAGACCTAAAATAGACACCCTAACATCACAATTAAAAGAACTAGAGAAGCAAGAACAAACAAATTCAAAAGCTAGCACAAGGCAAGAAATAATGAAGATCAGAGCAGAACTGAAGGAGATAGAGACACAAAAAACCCTTCAAAAAATCAATGAATCCAGGAGGTAGTTTTTTGAAAAGATCAACAAAATTGATAGACCTCTAGCAAGACTAATAAAGAAGAAAAGAGAGAAGAATCAAATATATGCAATAAAAAAATGATAAAGGGGATATCACCACCGATCCCACAGAAATACAAACTACCTTTAGAGAATACTATAAACACCTCTATGCAAATCTAGAAGAAATGGATAAATTCCTGGATACATACACCATCCCAAGACTAAACCAGGAAGAAGTTGAATCCCTGAATAGACCAATAACAGGTTCTGAAATTGAGGCAATAATTACTAGCCTACCAACCAAAAAAAGTCCAGGACCAGATGGATTCACAGCTGAATTCTACCAGAGGTAGGTAATCATTTTCTTCAAAGACAAAGGACACAGGAGGCATCATCTCATCCTTTTCACAGTTAATTGGCATGTGTAGTCCTTGCACAAATCCAATTATTGTGGGTTAGATGTACTTCCTTCAACTTGTGCCCCTTTAGTTAAGCAAATTAACAAATCCTCCACCACTTGATATGCTGTTGCTGAATTGAAAAACGTGTTATTTCCAATTTCCATCATTAAAGAGGATCAAAAACCCATTCACTTTTAGGCGCAAAGTACTACAGTACAAATTCACCATCTTTGCTTTATGGCTATGGTGACTCTCCTATTCTCAGAAATGACATAGTCCCAGGAGCCTTAATTAAGTTATTATTCCTTAGACTTCCACACTGGTCTTATATTATTAATATCATGCTAACTAATCCTGAAGAATAGGAAGTAGATTAGTATTCTGAATGCCCTTGGAACTATGTGCCTTCTGTGGCATTGAAGATAAGCCTTCAATGACAAACCACTGAGGATAGCCCTAATAATCAGCAACCCTGCTCTCTGGTTACTTTGAGCAATCTGATAACCAGTAAACACCATAACGAATAGAGTCTTTGATCCCAATTATTTTCAAGAGAAGTTTTCTGCAACAGAATGGAGTAAAAGAGTAGTATACATACGTGTTAAACTCAGAGGACTCATCTTTTGCTTCATGGCCTGTAATAACCTTGTTTACGTATTTTCAGCAACCATACCTGGCAGCAAGGACAATGAAACCAATAGCCCAGATCTTTCAGGTATGGCAGTCTGGGTCACTCCACAAGGTTAGCATTCTAGATCAGCTGAAGTATTCACTGAAAGTAAAGGAAAGCTAGTAAGGATAGTAAAAGAGGGAGATGATAAGACAGCTTCTATAGAAGACTAATTTGTTACAACAGCCTTCTTAAATAAGTATTTTATTGAGATTGTACCTGACCACTATTTTGAAATATTCTAAAGAGGAGATTTAATTTGGGGCACCAGAATATGTGAGTAATTAATGGGATGGATTTTGATTGACGTTTTCGGCTGCCCAATATCACATCCTTTTGACCACCAAATTAACTTTGACCTTTAATGCATTGAAAAGTTCCATGTTAACATGACCTGAAGTTGGTGGTATCTCACCTCCATTGTTCTGTACATATTTCAGATTTCTGCCACAGGACTGTCTCAAAAGCAGTGGGAGTCCACTAAGCGTGAAGGCATGAGAAGTCTGTCACATGTGGGAAAGTAGATTCTCCCTGGGGCAATCTTCAAAAAATGTGAATGAAAGCTGATGGATAAATGATCAATTCTATCTTTTCAACAGACAACTACAGGAACCATTCGTTATGTTTCCCTGAGTTCCTAATGGAGTAGAACTTGTACTTCCCACTGGAGTAAGGTCAATAGAGTTTTCTCATTTTGGCCTTTTTGCCTTTATCTCACTCCTTGCTCCTGGTCCCTGGCAGTTCCTTCCAAACATACTGCGTGCATCTAAGCATTTGTCTTAAGCTTTTCCTAAGCTTGGTTAACCCCAAAACTAAGACAGCTGGTATTAACGTATAATTATTAGTTACATTATATATATCATATTATATATATGTATATCATATATATATAATATATCATATATATTATAGTTACATTATATATCATACATTTCCCTGGAAGTGAGTTTCATTTCATAATTTTAAAAAGATTTTTTATTACTGTGTAATAGGAATTCATTGGAATGACTTAATAAATGTCATGGAATGATTGATTTGTATTTTAAAACATACAGCTTGGCTGCTGTGTGAAGAATAAATTAAATGAGGAAAGAGTGGAATGCCGGAGACCAGTGAGTGTTCCTGAAGTTATGAAGATGAGAAGTGAAGTTGATGCCCGTAAATATAGTGACTGTGGAGACAAAGAGGAATCAGTGGATTTCTGATATAATTTGTAGTTAAATTTTTATGATGTAGTGGTGGGTTTAATGTCACTATAAGCAAAATAGGTGGCTTTTTGAAATAAACCTAACACCCATCTTTCATTCAAAACCATTCTTTAAAATTACTCTAAAATATTCATTGTGGGTTAAAAATGCTGTTACTTAATAATGGTTAAGAAGAAAAGAAAAACATTCAAGAAATAGTAACAGATCTATTCTAAAATAAAATCAGATAGACTTTAAAAGACTTTACTAGATAACTGAGAAAAAATGGTAAAAGAAATGGTAAAAGAAATAAAACCATGAATTTTTATTTTTTATTTTTTTGGAGGAAGGAGAGAATGATGTTCAAGAGCAATTATTTTCAATAATTGGTGCTTTCAAGTACAAAGCAAGCCATAGACAGAAAAAAATTTAAGAAGTAGCAAACAAAGATAAAGATACCAAAAATGTTTTTAAATGTTCGAATTCAGTTCAAAGATGTGAAGTCTGATAAAAGTTCAAATTTGAAAGTTTCATCACATAAAAAGGTATTTTCTGAAATAAAATACTTTTTAATTAAATTTAGAATATTGGACTAACAAGAAACACTGCTATAGTTAGTTAATTTTAATTAATCTATTTTAACTTACTCATTCATAAACATAGACATTGAACAATAGCTTATATAAAATCATAATAATGATAATAATGAGAGCTAGCATTAATTGAATACTTACTATATGCTAAGACTTTCCTTTTTTTTTTTTTTTTTTTTGAGACAGAGTCTTGCTCTGTCCCCCAGGCTGGAGTACAGTGGCAGGTGATCTCAGCTCACTGCAACCACCGCCTCCTGGGTTCAAGCAATTCTCCTGCCTCTGCCTCCTGAGTAGCTGGGATTACAGGTGCATGCCACCACACCTGGCTAATTTTTGTATTTTTAGTAGAGATGGGGTTTGACCAAATTGGTCAGTCTGGTTATCATTTAACAAGCATTAGCTGAATTTTTCCCTCAACTATTCTAATGAGATACGTATTATTATTATTGTTTTATAGAAGTAGAAACCAAATAAGAGTAAGGTTAAGCCACTTCTGAGGGCTACAAAGCAAAAAGTGCCAGAGGTAAGTTTTAAAACCAAGAATTGTATATTCACAGTTCATATTTCTAATAAAGCCAAAATAACCATGACTTGACTGTAATTTTAATTGTTTTAATGATCTTATAATTATTACAGAAAATTATTTTATCTTTTCAATTATCAGATTTATACTTGTTCACATTTGTACATAACTAAAATTATAATATGCATTAAAATAGATGTATATATTTAATTTAGCCTTTCTTTTCTTGAAGAGCTATAATTAAATGTGTGGTAAACCTTACATTACATGACATTTTGTAATCATGACCAGATGGAAATCTATATTTTCTTGTTTTAGTAATAAATGGAACTAGTGATAGCTATATAGAAAATTTTTTTCAGATAATTTTGTTTAGTACCAACTGTAATTTTAATACTAATTTTAAAATGAAGTATTCTATTAAAATTTGGAAATTAAAAAAAATCTTTATATAGATTTTCTCTTCATGTCATTGTGAACACATTGCTTGAAATTAGAAGGTATTATGTTTTAAATTAAAATTCAATCAAAACAGTAAACCCATTCATTTCAATTGGTTAACCTCATTTCATTAACCAATAGCTCCATCCTCTTTCTCCTCTAATTTGTTTAATAAGACAGGTAAAAGATCCAGGTTGAGTTTCAGCAACTTTTACTTACTGATAAAAATTCACCTATAGGCTGGGCATTGTGGCTCACACCTGTAATCCCAGCGATCTGAGAGGCCAAGGTGGGTGAATTGCTTGAGCCCAGGAGTTGGAGACCAGCCTGGCCAACATGGCAAAACCGATCTCTACTAAAAATACAAAATTTAGCAGTGTATGGTGTCTCATGCCCGTAGTCCCAGATACTTCTGAGGCTGAGACAGGAGAATTTCTTGAGCCCAGGAGGCAGAGGTTGCAGTGAACCCAGATGGCACCATTGCATACCTGCTTGTGTGACAAAGTGAGATCCTATCTCAAAAATAATAATAATAATCTATATAATAAAGCAGCTCCTGTTTTATCAATGTTTTGAAACTTTTTTCTCTCTGTAAGCTCTTCCAAAAGAGGTCTCAAGTTATCAATTTGCTTGTGACTCATTTCCTGGTAAAATGGCCCATAGGATGTAGGTAACATAATCAAAATTCCACTGAGTTTTCTAAATTATTGCATTGGGAAAGTGAGGTGGCTGCTTAAAATTAATCTAATCATAAACAGTAAACATTTTTACAGAGAGTGGATTGATGCAGGAGAAAGACTCCACACAGAAGTCTGAGGTATCAATGTAGATGTCTTGGCTCTGCTCCCACAAGTTTCATCTGAAAAATAATAATAATAACTCTTGTTCATATTATGTGCTGATATGGTTTGGCTGTGTCCCCACCTAAATCTCATCTTGAATTGTAGCTCCCATAATTCCATGTATCATGGGAGGAACCTGATGGGAGCTAATTTAATCATGGGGGTGGGTCTTTCCCATGTTGTTCTCATGGTATTGAATAATTTTCATGAGATCTGATGGTTTTATAAACAGAAATTCCCTTGCACAAGCTCTGTCTTTGCCCACTGCAATGTAAGAAGTCCCTTTTCTCTTCCTTCATCTTCTACCATGATTGTGAGGACTCCCCAGCCACATGGAACTGTGAGTCCATTAAACCTCTTTCCTTTATAAATTACCCAGTCTAAGGTATGTCTTTATTAGCAGTGTAAGAACAGACTAATAAAGTGAATTGGTACAAGGTAGTGGGGCACTGCTATATAGATACCTGAAAATGTGGAAGCGACTTTGGAAGTGCGTAACAGGCAGAGGTTGAAATAGTTTGTAAGCCTCAGAAGAAAACAGGAAAATGTGAAAAAGTTTGGAACTTCCTAGAGACTTGTTGAATGGCTTTAACCAAGTGCTGCTTATCTCAGATTGGAGATGAGGAACTTGTTGGGAACTGGAGTAAAGGTGACTCTTGGTATATTTTAGCAGAAAGACTTGTGGCACTTTGGTCCTGCCCTAGATATCTGTGGAACTTTGAACTGGAGAGAAATGATTTAGGATATCTGTTGGAAGAAATTTCTAAGCAGCAAGTTGTTCAAGAGGAAGCAGAGCCTAAAAATTTTGGAAAATTTGGAGCCTGGTGATGCAATAGAAAAGAAAAACCCATTTTGTGGGTAGAAATTCAAGCTGGCTGCAGAAAATTGCATAAATAACGAGAAACCAAATGTTAATTGCCAAGACAATGCAGAAAATATCTCCAGGGCATGTCAGAGACCTTTGTGGCAACCCCTCCCATCACAGGCCAGGAGACCTAGGAAGAAAAAATTGTCTCATGGGCCAGTCCCAGGGCCCTCTACTGTGTGCAGCCTAGGGACTTGGTGTCCTGAGTCCCAGCTGCTCTAGCCATGACTAAAAGGGACCAAGGTACAACTTGGGCCATGGCTTCAGAGGGAGTAAGCCCCAAGCTTTGGCAGCTTCTATGTAGTGTTGAGCTTGCAGGTGTGCAGGAGTCAAGAATTCAGGTTTGGGTACCTCCACCTAGAGTTCAGAGGATGTATGAAAACACCTAGATATCCAGGCAGAAGTTTGCTGTAGGCATGGGGACCTCATGGAGGGCCTCTGCCAGGGCAGTGTGGAAGAGAAATGTGGGCTGGGTGCCCCCACACAGAGTCCCCATTGGGACACTGCCTAGTGGAGCTGTGAGAAGAGGGCCACCATCCTCCAGACTTCAGAATCATAGATCCACTGACAGCTTGAACCATGCGCCTGGGGACAGCTTCCACCATGCACCTGGAAAAACCACAGACACTCAATGTCAGCCTGAGAAAGCAGCCAGGAGGTGGGCTGTACCCTGCAAAGCCAGAGGGGTGGAGCTACCCAAAACCATGGGAAACCACCTCTTGCAGCAAGGTGACCTGGAGGTGAGAAATTAAGTCAAAGGAGTTCATTTGGGAGTTTTAAGATTTGGCTGCCCTGCTGGATTTTGGACTTACATGATGCCTGTAGCCCCTTCATTGTGGCCAATTTCTCCCACTTGGAATGGGTGTATTTACCCAATATTTGTACCCCCATTGTGTCTAGGAAGTGACTAACTTGCTTTTAATTTTACAGGCTCTAAGCAGAAGGGACTTACCTTTTCTCAGATGAGACTTTAGACTGTGAACTTCTAAGTTAATGCTGAAATGAGTTAAGAACTTGGGGGACTGTTGGGAAGGCATGACTGGTTTTAAAATGTGAGAACATGAGATTTGGGATTGGCCAGGGTGGAATAATATGGTTTGACTGTGTCCCCATCCAAATCTCATCTTGAATTGTAGCTCTCATAATTCCCATGTGTCATGGGAGTGACCCGGTGGGAGGTAATTGAATCTTGGGGGATGGTCTTTTCTATGCTGTCCTTGTGGTAGTGAATAAGTCTCAGAAGATCTGATGGTTTTATAAACTGGAGTTCCCTTGTATAAACTGTCTTTGCCCACTGCCATGTAAGAAGTCCCTTTTCTCTTCCATTATCTTCCACCATGATTGTGAGGCCTCTCCAGCTACATAAAACTGTGAGTTTATTAAACTTCATTTCTTTCTGAATTACCCAATCTTGGGTATGTCTTTATTAGCAGCATGAGAACAGATTAATACATGTACTTTGAAAACTAATATATTGTGTCAGTAATTTTAATAGAATTTAGGGATCGATAAATTAAAATTGCTGCATACTATAAAAATGTAAGGTAACATGATTACTAATCTCATCCTTCAACATAATCATTATTTCATATTGTGTTTACTAAGTTAAATGCAAACAACAAACAACTGATATACTTTAACTGCATAGATTTTATTTCTGCATTAACCTCAATTTCATATTTATCTAGAAAAAAAAAGCAGGGCACTAACAAGTGCTTCTTTGATTAGCTGTCCTCACTCAAATGATTATTTACATTATATTTGTAACATATGTAAATGAATATAATGTAAAATATATATTTTAATATAATATAAACATATATAATATATACATACATATACATGTTTATATATAAAAATATGATTTAGATACAATTCTGAAAGTAAAATTTATAAATTTAATATAAATATTAGAATTTTTATATTTTATATAAATATAAAAGTAAATATATAAATATAAAAATAACTATATAAACATATATTTTAAATAACATAAGATAAATATATATATAATTGTTTACAAATTCAAATAGTCCAGAAGATTATACATGCATTCAGTGTTTAGTTATCTCTTATCTTGTTAACTCTTAACACTTAACTCTGTTAACTTGACTGTTAAGAGTCAACTCTTAACTTGTACATTATTTATACTCATGCATTTCTAGCTTTGTTTACCATGGCCGTTACCTGCAAGGAGCCTTAAAATCTCTTAGTGTCTGTATCCCAGGCTATAGCAAGGTAGTTCTACCGAGTTTTACCATCATAACTCTCAATCTTTCCTTCTCTGCGTAACAAAGGATTAGGAAACTCTACACTTGAAACTTTGCTAACACAAATGCACATCTCTGGCAGAATGCTACTGAAAAGATTATTCTTTGTGTCATCTTCCTTACTCTAAGAGCACAAATACACAAATGGTTGATTTTAATATACTTATTTCTTTACTTTCAATTTCTCCCAGCTAAATCCACAGTTGACAGACATATATTTACTTCTACTCAGGAAATAACATATAATATTTGATAACTGTTGTCTCAGCTACAGGGACCAAGAAATGAACAAATTAAAAGGTTGGGGTAGTGTGGACGCAGTTAGCACTGAAAGAAGAATTTTTTTAAAAAGTTTAAGAATGTAGCATATTCAAGGATTTGAATAATCTGGCATTTGCATGCTTATGACTAAAGAAAAAGAATTAGTTACTGATCTTTAATACCTATGATTACTGCTATTAAAAAATAATTCATGGAGCCTTACATTAAAAATTCTCTATGAAAATGCCTCAAATTATTTTACCAATGTTATAGCTCATTACTTTTCATTTCATGCTCTTGCCATAATGAGTTATTTTCTTTACAGTTACCCTACACTTTACTGTTTGCCTTTGCCAATCTGTCCTTACTGAGAAAAATGCCCCTGTCTTCCTATGACTTCTGAACATGCAAACCCTGTCTGCTTCTCAAGGGGTCTTCAATGCTCTCTCATGGGCAGAGTGTTTCTGAATCCCTGGGATGGAACTGAGCTCTCCTCTGACTCCCCAAGTCACTTTATCTGTGTCTCAGTTTTAAGCTTATATTTTTGTGTCTATTATGCATGCACTTAAATAATATCTGGTCTTATGTGCTAATTCCTACTTTACACTCTATATATTCCTACTATACTCTCCAAGAGAGTATCTTTACTCTCTATAGTGCCATGCCTGGTGCTTTACATGATTATTGACAGGGTGGACATAAGAAAAAGGGATTCAGTTAAATTTGCTGCATAATGTCATATTTAACTGTAGCATTCAATAAATATGGTATAATAATCATGGCTAAAATGTATAAGGAAAATTTCAAGTGAAATTTTCATTTCAAAATTGCAGTACTATTTCCTAATTTTAATAGTGAGCTTCTCACAACAAGGTTAAATATCCTTTACTTCATGTGGTATGACATAAATTGCTATGATTCTACCATAGAAAATTTTTGCTCTTATCATTTAAAAATATGTTTCAAAAATTAAATGTTGGAGAAGAAGCATTTGTAGTACATAATTTCTAAATATGTTCAGTAAACATCAAAACAACATTTCAGAGTTGTATTCAAATGTTGTTCATTATTTCCTTTTTGTATAACATTTTAAATATTTATTTAATATTAAAATCATTTTAATATGAAAGTTAAATATGAAAAGAATCATGTTATATGTACTGAACCTGGATCTTCAGGCTCAGATATGGAGCAAATTGGGATGCAGAAACACATAGATAGGAAAGAAAAAGGTGGTAATGGAACTCAATTTGTAAAAATACTAAAACTTTGGTGTGTACGTTGCGGGAGGGGAAAACCAGCAGACCTAGTGTCAGTGGTGAAACAGAACTATCATGTTCAATAGAAAACATCTTCAAGAATAAATTTCAGCACAATGGTAGTCTTTTGTTTCTGGAAGCTCTCACATTGTTTGTACCATTTTTATCCATGTGGAGCAGAACTAGTCAGTGAAAAAGAGGATTGTATAGATTTAGTCAGTGTATCAGCACTCTAATAAAATGAGATATAATTCAGAACTGCCACAGCTATGATTCAGATCTGAAATGAAGTTAGATTACTGGGGTAGAAGCCCAATTGTATTATCAAACTCAACTGGCTTTAGCTGGATGATGGAATTTAGAAGACATGAAACTATCTTTTCTTCTCAAATAAGATATTTGGACAAAACATTAACCCATTCTATCCTTTGATATCCTTTCAATGCAAGTTTAGCTTACACATTATTCTGGATATGTCAACACTGGATGCAGAGATTCGAGTTAAACTAGACTGAGGAAAACGGGTTCTTTCAATATACATCTACCAAGCTCTAGCATAATTCTGTGGAGAGTTATATTTTCCTTTAGACCTCATTTTTAAACATTGTATTATTATTTTATTAATTTTTAAGCCAATGGGGTCTCATTCTGTTGCCCAGGCTGGAGTGTAGGGGAGTGATCATAGACCACTACCGCCTTAAACTCTTGTACTCAAGTGATCCTCTCACCTCAGCCTCCCCAGTAGCTAGAACTATAGGCAGGTGCCACCGTGCCTAGCTAATTATTTTTTGTTGTTGTTGTAGAGATGGGATCTCACTCTGTCGTCCAGGCTAGCCTCAAATTCCTGGCTTTAAGTCACCCTTCAGGCTTAAAGGCCTAGTCCTTATTTTTTTAATGCTGTACCAAAAAAATGCTATTTTGTTATTTTATACATTAAAATTACCACTATGAGCTCTTTGTAAGAAATAATATATGACAATACATTATGTATTATATATGAAGTAGACAGTACATTATATGTAAAATATATATTAGATAAGTATTACTGCATTAATATGTAATATCAGATTATATTATTACATAATATATATTATAACATATATTGCTCTGTCCTTCAGTAGTCGTTCTATTTGTAAACTGTTTTCACATATACATTTTCTTTGCTATTCACAACTTCATTAGTACCACCAAAGGGCAATCACAGCTGCATCTCCCGTAAGGCATCTAGTCAATGATTGATAAACATGGCTTCTATATTTCCATTATCTTTTCATGCTAACACATCAGGAAGGAGGCTGACATGGAATGTTGACAGCTTGAGGAAAAAAGTACATTTCATAAGAAGGTATGGTGCTATGATTGAAAACAGAAATATCCTCATAATTCCTTCAGGTTTTCCCTATCAACACTGTCACTCCAATGAGAAGCGAGGGAATTGTGGTCACTCTGAGGAGCACAGAATAGACAGTATTTTAATTATGAGTAAACTAAAGCTTAAAAGTTTAAATCATTTGCTGAAGACTTTACATCATTTAGAGAGATGGCAAAATATTAAAAACTACACCTTTTTAAGGCTTTTCTATCAATCATTAAGTCAGAGAAGATGGAAGGCAATATTAAAGTACAAGATAGCATGGAATAACAAAAAGTCAAAAATGAGAAAAAGAGAATGCCGATGGCATAGGCGCAATTAAAATTTGATGAAGACAAACACACTAAATTTAATTTCAACATGTTACATATCTTCAGAACTCTAAGTAGTCTTAGAGATCAGCATGGTGCAGTAGAAAGCAATTTGATATGAATTTTAAAAACCTCAATTTAAATCCAAGGTGTTTTATTGCATTCGCAAACTATCTACATTTTACATGTGTTATTTTTCTTTTTTTTACCTTGGAAATAATAACATCTACTTGCAGGTGGTTGGGAAGATTTCATGACTCAATGTTTAACAAAGTGCCTGTCCCAGTGCTGATTTCACAAGAAGAGTACAGTAAAATATTAGATGGTGATAGTGATAATGATGATGGCAATGACAAAATTGATGGCAGTGACAACAGTGAATAAAAATAAATAACAGAAATCCAAATAGGGTAGGAGACATCTCTAAATACGTGTGATTATTTGCTTTTTTGGTAATTAAGATTTTTTAAAATTTATATTTCAATTTTTACACATTGTTAAAATGACCCTTTGTTTCTGATTCAGTTTTATACGTTATATTTGGAAAATAGGACCACTTAAAGCCTTTAATTGGTTTAAATTGACCATAGTTTATAAACCTATGCCAATAATAATAATATTTGAATTAAGTTTAGGCATACATTTTTTTCAAACTCTAATTTAAATATAAAACGTTAAGTGCTATTAAAGTGTTACTTTGAAAATATATAAAATATCCCCTGTGTATGAGGGGCATGTAAGCATGTATGTATAAAATTGTAAATACTATACATTTACTTCAGCTATTTTCTTCCAGATTTTAGTAATTACAGATACCCTTGCCTAAAATTATTTAAAAAGAAAATATAGTGATTCTGGACATAATTCTTCCCTTTATATGCTCCATGTTTTATGCAGAATGGGTTAGTTGGATTGACTTTTAAATCTGCAGTTTCATACCTATTGAAGAAAATGTTTAGTCTGTGCAAATCTTCTCAATATACTAACATAAAGGTACATTCAAATCTGGAATATATTCATTCTTTTAATGTTTTTGTAGATATTTCTGATATAAGCCCATTCTATCCAGAATGACTTCCATTCTTCTGCATTTTACCTGTGTTAATCAATGGATTTCATCTTTCAGTCTTTGATCTGTGCTTCTGTGCTATGGAGAAGGGGTTTTACACATCTCTCTGCCACTTTGTGAGAGAGAGAAGCACCCATCTCTTTAGAAGTCACTGAATTCAGTTTGTTATGTGTTGCTTTAGCAAATGTCACTCCCTGCCCACTGGCTATAACAACCAGAGCTTCCTATACTTTCTTAGCTCAGAGTAACTAGATTTAGGAAAATAGAATCATGTACTGAATACTGCTAAGAATTGCAAGGGAAGTTGAATATTTTCTAATGTAATTTCAAACAATTATTATTTAGTGAAGTCAGAAGAATAATTTTAAACAAGAACCTACACAATGCATTACATGCAGTGTGCAATAAAATGGCTGTAGATTTGTAAACAGGCATACATTCCTCTCCATTCTCACTTAGAAAGAAATAGACTCAAGACATTCTTTTGTCAGAAATCTCTTGAGGTTTGTGTAGTTGAAACTAGAGTAGGCTAGGCGCAGCGGCTCAGGCCTGTAATCCCAGCACTTTGGGAGGCCGAGGTGGGCAGATCACAAGGTCAGGAGATTGAGACCATACTCGCTAGCATGGTGAAACCCCGTCTCTACTAAAAAATACAAAAAATTAGCCGGGCTTGGTGGCGGGCGCCTGTAGTCCCAGCTACTCCGGAGGCTGAGGCAGGAGAATGGCGTGAACCCGGGAGGCGGAGGTTCCAGTGAGCCGAGATTGCGCCACTGCACTCCAGCCTGGGTGACAGAGCGAGACTCCGTCTCAAAACAAAACAAGCTAGAAAGTAAACAAATACACATATATTAAACACTAATGTCTTCTTATTTTATGCATCTAAGCTTTTTTATGTGATTAATATTGTATATGAGGTACTATAGCCTTTAAAAATATTAGTTGATACATGGAAGTGTTTTTTTTTTGCCTTCAAATGTTTTAAATCATAGGATATAAAAGTAATTCAATATACATGGTTTGGCAAGAAAAACATTTTGTTTTACAGGTTTCTATATTCAAATTAAATTTAAAAAATGGTAATGGTAAGTAGAGTCTTTTAAGACTCTTGAAAAATGTTAAGAGAGTGGATATAAGTGTTCTCACCACAAAAATGATAAATCTGTCAGGTAATGTATATGTTGATTAGCTAGATTTAGTCATTCCACAATTTATACATACTTCAAAACATCATGCTGTGTATGGTAAATATACACAGTTTTGTCCATTTTAAAATATAAAAATTAAAAATTATTTTTTAAAAGATGTTATATTGTTATTCCACCCCATCAGGCCTCTGAGCCCAAGCTAAACCATCATATCCCCTGTGACCTGCACGTATACATCCAGATGGCCTGAAGCAACTGAAGATCCACAAAAGAAGTGAAAACAGCCTTAACTGATGACATTCCACCATTGTGATTTGTTTCTGCCCCACCCTAACTGATCAATATACTTTGTAATCTCCCCCACCCTTAAGAAGGTTCTTTGTAATCTCCCCCACCCTTAAGAATGTTCTTTTTAATTCTCCCCACCCTTGAGAATGTACTTTGTGAGATCTACCCCCTGCCCACAAAACATTGGTCCTGACTCCACCACCTATCCCAAAACCTATAAGAACTAATGATAATCCCACCACCCTTTGCTGACTCTCTTTTCAGACTCAGCCCACCTGCACCCAGGGGAAATAAACAGCCTTGTTGCTCACACAAAGCCTGTTTGGTGGTCTCTTCACACGGATGCACGTGACACCCCCCAAGTTTGTAAGGGGAAATTAGAAAGGCATCTTACTGCTACACAAAATACTGATAGTCTGATAAGAGATAAAAATAAATGGATAAATGCTCACAAAAAGGCAAAGCAGAAGACAGGACAGGAGCCATGTACTTTGAACTAACTGCAAATCTTAATGATAAAGGCGATTTTACTTTTGACATTTAGATTAATTCCCCCTTATTATCTTCAAAGTATTTGCATACATATTTTATATATCCAATTTGATATAGTTTGCATATTTGTCCCCTCCAGATATCATGCTGAAATTTGGTCCCTGGTATCTGAGATGGGGACTAATGAGAGGGGTTTGGGTTATAGGACTGCATCCTTCATGAATGGCTTAGTGCCATTCTCATGGTAATGAGGGAGCTCTGACTCTATTAGCTCGCCAGAGATCTGATGGTTCAAAACATCCTGCAAATTAAAACTGCAATGAGATACCACCATATTATCCCAGTCAGAATGGCCATTATTAATAAGTAAAAAAAAAATTAATAGGTGTTGGCATAGTGCAGTAAAAATGGAATGCTTATACAACATTGGTGGGAATGTAAATTAGCACAATCTCTTTGGAAAACAGTATGGAGATTTCTCAAAGAATTAAAGTAGATTTACCCTTTGATCCAGCAATCTCACCACTGGGTATCTACCCAAAGGAAAAAAGTCATTATATCAAAAGGACATCTGCACTTGTACACTACTGAGCCATAAAAAAGAAGGAAATAGTGTATTTTGCAGCAACTTGGATGGAAGTGGAGGCCATTTTCCTAAGTTAAGTCACATAGGAATGGAAAACCAAATACCACACATTCTCACTTATAAGTGGCAGCTACGGTATGGGTACACAGGTGTCAGAGGTGTGTGAACCCGAGCAACTCCATCTTAAATAGGAGCTGGGTAAAATGAGGCTGAAATCTACTGAGCCACATTGTCAGATGGTTAAGGCATTCTAAGTCACAGGATGAGATAAGAGGTCAGCACAAAATACAGGTCATAAAGTCCTTGCTGATAAAACAGATTGCAGTAAAGAGCTGGCCAAAACCCACCAAAACGAAAATGGAAATGAGAGTGACCTCTGGTGGTCCTCATTGCTACACTCCCACCAGCGCCATGAGAGTTTACAAATGCCATGGCAACGTCAGGAAGTTACCCTTTAGGGTCTAAAAAGAGGGGGCATGGATAATCCACCCCTTATTTAGCATATCATCAAGAAATAACCATAAACATCGGCAACCAGCAGCCCCGAGGGAGGCTATGGAGAAGCCATTTTTTTTTTAATTCCTTGACTTTTTTAATAAACTTGCATTCACTTTGCACTGTGGACTCGCCCTGAATTCTTTCTTGCAAGAGAGCCAAGAACCCGCTCTTGGGTTCTGGATCCAGACCCTTTTCCTGTAACACAGGGGCACACTGATTGGTGTAATGGACATTGAAGACTCAGAAGAGGGTATGAGGGTGGTAAGGGATGAAAAATTATCCATCGTGTATAATGTACACTATTAAAATCTTAGGTACACTAAAAGCCCAGACTTCACACTATATAATTTATCTAGGTAACCAAAAACATCTGTACCCGTAAATCTATTTAAATTAAAATTTGTATTAAAAAAAAAGAGCCTGGTTTATCCCTTTCCTCTCTCTTCCTTCCTTCCTCTCTCACCATGTGTTGGCTCTCCTTCACTTTCCATCATGAGTAGAAACAGTCTGAGGCTCTCACTGGAAGCAGATGCCGGCGCCATGCTTCTGGTACAGCCTGCAGAACCATGAGATAAACTTCTTTTCTTTATAAATTACCCAGCCTCAAGTATTATTTTATAGCAATGCAAATGGACTAAGGCACCATTTAAATCTGTCTTGTGTTTCTAACAGATTTTAGTGTCTCTCTTCTAGACTAAATTGTGAATATCTTTTGTGAAATGACTTCTTTTAATGACTGAAATTCCAAAAGTTCCTTGCATTGTATCAAAAATGTGATTGTTTGTTTCATTTTTTTCCTAGTCCTCAGATGCTCAAAACTGAGTTAAAAATCTTTCTTGAGACGCCGTACATATTACTATCATTCTGTTTTGTTTATTGTATGTATTTCTATTTATTTATTTATTTATTAATTTTTTAACTTCAACACCAATCTATATTCCATTCCTTTCCTTTTCCAATTATTCATTTGTATGATAAGTTAATGGGACTGGGTATCTGAATGATACTGTTGAGGTGGCATACAGTAAGTATTATGAGTGGCACATCAAGTTTTCTATAATACACTATATACATTTTTTGTGTTTTCAAATCTAAAATATTTACATATGTCTTGCTAATTCAATATATTAATTTGAATGTATGTTCTAATGCTTTTGAAACTTTTTGGAAAATCGTGATGGTGCAAACTTAATTATTAGGGACCGCTGAACCTCTGAGAATTTGGGGTTTCATACAAAAATTTTCTGAGATCAATTTTTAAAAATTGAACTATCACTAACCAAAAATGTAAAAAAAATAAAGTAAAAGAATACATTTAAGTACAGTGTGATGCTCAAGGCCAGAATGCAAAAGAAGTATTTTAAAATCCTTGGTAGATAGTATTTGTCTATACTTTGTCAAATTATCCAATTTAAAGTGCATTGGCTTCTATATAATATAATAGGTGTCTTCTATAATGCACTATCTGATATTCTTTTAGAGGAAAGTATTTTTGTCTATTTTACAACAGTTTGAGCGTAGGTAAGAATTTAGTTGCAGAAGCTACAAACATTCTAGTTCTTTTAAAGCAAAAAAAAAAAAGAAAGAAAGAAAGAAAAGAAAAAGAGAGAGAGAGATATAATTGGAGGCCTGATGGAGTAAACTCTAGGATGGGCCTTCCATTTGGCTGCCCATCACACTACAATCAAGAAGGCGGGAAAATATAAGGCTACCCAACAATACAGAATTCAGGAAGCTGCTAAAACCCTTAACAATTGCATCCTGCTCTCCATAGAGGTGATACCAGAACACTAGAAACATTCCTTAAAGAAAAGAAAGACTGTGGTTGCCAGCAAGGGGGAAAAACACAAAGCAGTTCCACTTTTGGCCCACTAATCTCCTAAAAGTAGAACAAATTGTCAGAACTTAACCAATATCCAGAACCTCAGCATCAAAGGATTCCAGGAAATGTACTTTTACAGCATTTGAAATGTTAAGAGGAAACAGTAGAAGCACGTGTGTGTGTGTGTGTGTGTGTGTGTGTGTGTGTGTGTGTGTGTACGTATTTGTGAGTAATGAAAAAAGCTACCATAAAAAAATGTACAAATGCCATGGTTGACATTTATAGGAATATAACAATTCATAAAGGGATAAACCAGGCTCTTTTTTTTAATACAAATTTTAACTGCGGTAAGATGTGAGACTGTTGGGTAATATGATTAACAAAGTCCTTTGACATGTGTGTGCCTCACTTCTAAACTCTCAGATAAGAAGACCTTACTAGAAAGAATAGAAAGGATATAACATCCGTGAAATTAAACAAGGGGTTAGGACATATTAGCATAATAGCATAGAGGCGTAAACAGAGAAGGTAATGAGTTATAGAACAATAGAATGTACATACCAAGAGTTGCTCCTGTTCCTAACGCTTTAGAACATGCTAGTATTACTTTTTCTTATCCGACTTTTTCGGGGATAACTTTGTTTTAAGGAACTGTAATAGACACATGACAATTAAAAAAAAAAATCCACAGAGTTGAACTTTAAAGATAGTAGCTCAACAGTTAAAATGCATTAGAATTGCCCATACCCTTCAAAAAAGGAACTGCTGTCCTTTTTCAAGGATCATAATTAGCAGTTTCCACTGGCCAGCTCCTCCTGAATCTTCCTCAGCAGGAGAGAGATGCCTTCTCCATTGTCACATAGACTTTCTCAGAGCAACCTGCATGATATGCCTGGATGAGATGAGGGTATAGAAACCCAACCAATTTGTCATGATGTGGGACTACTCTGACAGATAATATTTGCTTCAAAGCTTCCCACTGGGTTGAGCGAGGTTTGATGGATCTGCAGTGGAGATTACTTCTTCCTCCACCCAATTCTGCTCTCTGAATTTCCTTCAGAGTTATTGATTGCTAAACAATATTTTGCATTTCAAACCCCATTTCAGTATCTGCATCCACAGAACCCTTCCAGGGAGGACTATTAATAGGAATCATACTGCAATGTATTGAAATATATTAAATTTTTATTAGTGCATCCTGCCTTTCTTATATAAACTGTGTCACTGGGTATGCAAGTATTTGATGAAAGAAAGTTCTTCTGTATAGAATAATCCTAGCCAAACAATTAAGAAGGAATAATAGAATTTTAATTCCATCATTTTGTAACTTCTAATGAATTCATGGATTCAGGTATTGTATTTCAAGAAATGCTAACATCACAACAAAGATATCAGAATGATTATGTGACTTCTGGTGGAAAAATCAATACCTAGGAGATAATTTTTCTACCCTTTCCTACTGAATAGAATCTGAATTTGATTAATTCTCCCTATGTAAGTGCTAATTTCCAGGAAATGCAGGGGAAAGAAAAACAAGTGAACTTGACCATGGGATACAATTTCCAAAATTTAGACTTTGGTGAACTCCATAGAAAGGGTAACTCGGTTTCTACAATAAATAAATTATAAAAAGTCAAAAAGTAAGAGATGGAGGAAAAATGTATAAATTTAAAATGCTTTAATAATACTGTTCAACCAACTGTAATATGAACTTTATTTGGGTTATGATTTCTTTAAAAAACTCTTATAAATGCAACATTTGTAAGATATTTATTAATTTGAATATTCATTTGGATATTTAATACTATGATATTTTTAATTTTTACAAGTTATAACGGTGTTTGGGTTGTATTTCAAAATGTTAGTGCTTTTGTCATTCAGAGGTAGATACTATTTTTTTCACATGGAATTAGGATTTGCTCCAAAATAATATGGACTAAAGAATGGGATAGAGTATAAACATATCAGACTGTTTATGAGTTAATAATTGCTAAAACTAGCCAACAGGTACATGGGCTTTAATTATACTCTGCTGTCTGGTTTTGTATCTATCTTTCTGAGGTTTTTTTTTAAATAATACATAAAAATTTCGAAGTATGTACTGAAAAATAGCAACAGAAACATGACATTAGCACAATCAGAGCAACTAAATGAATCAAGACCCTGCCAAAAGAGATTTATTTTGGATATTTCAGTGGGAACTAGATAGAAAGGTGTCACCTAGAGGAGAAGGGGTTGTATCCGTAGACATGTTTTATGTAGTTTAATATAGAAAAGCATAAAACATAAAATAGAGTGTATCATTATTTTTCTGTTAGTAATCTCTTGTAGTAGCAAAATAATGATACCAGAAGAATGTGTGCCAGGGACAAATGAAGCATAGTTATCTATGCTTCATCAGGGAAATCCCTGAGGGCAACATCTCTGATTGCCAAGAGTAGTTTCTAACACGGCTGACTGAATTCTTCTTCAGACATATCTCTAATACAGGCTTTTAGTGGCTGCCTTGAATTCATTCAAGTTACCACTTAAGATGAAGTATAATCTACATCCACATTCAATGCACATTTTTTCCTCAATCAAAAGCATTAAGAAACACAATGATATTGTAATTTTGTTTTCAGTTATCAATTTGGAACACTGTTAACTGGAATTTCCATTAAGGAAATTCTAGTATTTCATGTAATTTGTGTTTTGAAACATACTTAGAGACCAACATATGTTACACCAAATTACAGTTAATTTTTATGATAGATTTCTTCAAATCCAAATGTTAACTTAGAAGGCAGTCTTCATCTTCAATACAAGAGAAGATGCACATTTGTAATAAAAAGTATAATTAATTCTATGTTCACAGTTATTGCAAATTAATCAAGATATTTATAAAGAAAAATTATTTAGATATACATTTCTTTATGGGATATTGTTTCAGAATTTATTAGTTAATGTAGAATAGCAAAAATAATATATTTTATGTGATGACATGTAAGAAATAGTTAAAGGCCAAGTGTGTTCACGTTTAAACTCAGTCACAGTGATGTCTTCCAGTTATTTGTGTACATTATTTTTTATGTGAAATGGTATTAAAAATAAAAGTGAGCATCTTTCAGGTAACCATTATTACTATTCCAGGTGGCTATTATTCCTGTCCTAGTGATATCTGATAAATATGGAAAACAATAGTTTTTCTAAAAGAAATGTGTTACCTTACTATATCATAAATTTCTCAGTAGATTTACCAGAGTCAACAATTATTTCTTATTTTTCCACAGTGTTAAGTGCAATATCTAATATGTTGTAGGAACCCCAGATATATTTTTGAAATTAATAAATTGATAAATGTTTAGAGATTAGGAATATGTTTAACTTGATTATTTTTGTTTGTTTTCTAATTTAGAAAAGAAAGGCTCTGAAATATTTTTAGATGTTTCATCAAATAAATTTTAAAATCACTTAATAATGGCAAAAGGCATTACATTTTACTATGTGGACTAAAAAAAATCTGTGCTTTTAAACTATATTTATCATAAAAGTAGCATATTTTGAATTTGATATTTGCTAACCTGGATGGTAAAAACTTTAACAAATTATTTCTCTTAAATATAGTAAATGAAGTGGCATTATTGAGTCATTCTTAGACAAGGGGACTGTAATTTCTGGAAGTTAATTTGTCCACAATCAAATACTTAGAAATTGGAGGAGTTGATCTGAAACTACATTAAAAAATTCTCTATAAGACTGTACTTTTCATTGTACACTTAAAATATTGCAATAAGAATTCAAATGTGAAATTACCAAAATTGTGTGTTATTTGAAGTTAGAAAACTCAGGTAAACCTATGATCAATAATTTTAATTAGATTTTCTTATGTCCTCCAACTCAGCACCTTAAATTAACAAGCACAAAGAGCAGTTCTATGATGTATAATCTATAATGGATACAGATCATTAATGTGCACTCCACAAAATAGCCACTGGACAAGAGGGTGAAGAAGAGATGAATGGATTGAGTAGACTAATTAGCAAGCTGAAGTGTAAGAGTTACTAGCAGCAATAATGTGGTAGGAAAGACACTGCAAGCAATGTAGGATAAATAATGACTATAATTGTAATGAAAATAACAAGTATTCTGGGAAACAAGTGCTACTGCAGTCTGATTTAAGTAAATTTCTTTGTCTGTTACTAGATTTACTTTTGAAGGTGCAAATCAAAATAAAATTAAGGCAAAATTTGACTACATCACACAAAGTGGGAACCATTTATGACAAAGGCATTGTTGCAGTTCATTTGTATTTATTCTCATCACTGATTTTCTTATAAAAAAATTCTGTTTAAATACCACCAAAAACACATAGTAATGCTAAACACCTTACATTAAGAGCTAGATTTATGAAACCAGATGTTTTTGAAAATTTGTAGTGAAATTGAGTAATTAGATGTTGGTTGTTTTTATAATCTCACTATAAGTTTAATGTACGTATTTATGTACATAATTGTGTGTGCATAATATATTTGCAATTATATAAGGTTGAAATTATTATGAAGAATAATTTGACCTACGTAAATGGATATTCCATATTGCCTACATTTCAATGTATTTCCAATTAAAATAAATTTCTATAAGAAAATGAAAGTGTCAAAAAAAGACTAGACCCCCAAAATTAGTAATGTATATTTTGTCAAAATGTGATATAGTTCTTAAACAATTAAGACTATTGATATTTACAAATATTTTTTATTGGGCATCAGTGTCTTATGTGTTTGACACCAATAATAAAAATTTGAAACTGTAACTTTGTTGACATTTAATGTTTTGTGTAGGATTTTAGCAGCAGCTAAAAAATCAACTGAAAGAACTGTAATAGAAATGGAGGTAAAAAACAGAGTTAAAGTTAAACAATATTTAAGTGAATCACAATAAAATATATCACTTCATAAGATGCATATTCATTGTTACATATTGCTAAATCTCAAAAGTCTTAAACAAGTTATTTACAAAGGGAATCACATAAAATATACAAATACATGTACCCCTTAGAAGTTTGTTCAGCTATAAAATGAGCAGCAGATTTCAATTTCCTCCACTGTCATCCCATGAAAAATGAGTTTTATTGTAAGTGTTGTAAACCTTAGCTTACCAATTTAAAACGCATGTTTATTTGGCTGTCTCAGAATATAAAGTACCCATACTTCAAAATCCCATTTAAAAATAATAATAAAGTAGTATATCCAGATTCATTCCCAAGTTCAACAACTTGGAATTCAGTATTTAATAAATCTATGAATTCCTAGCACTGTGCTAGTTTCTGATAATAACATTGTATTAGTTTCAAGTTGTATTAGTTTCAATATTTGAAACTTTATGCTTAAATGTTCATTTAAAAATGAAATATTTAAGATTATTAGCATGCACAATAAGTAGAATTTGATTACAATTTAATCTTAGCTCTTTGACTACTATTGTAGTAAAAAAGACATTCTGTACTACTAATAAAAGTGTAGCAATAGATACAAGTTCATACATTTATTTTTGTATTAATACCTGTAGATATGTATTGGTATGTAATCCCTTATTTTTTGTATTTTAATGAAAACAGAAAACATAATATTTATTCTTAATTTTTACAGAAAAAAGAGAATTTACATATTGAATATTCTAGGTAAATTTTATATTAATAAAACAAAAATGTTAATATATCAATAAATGTATTTGGGTAATATTGCCTCCTACTCATTTAAATATGTATTTATATGATTTATATTTTCCATTATGTTTTTATAACATTATGCATATATTAATGTTTTATTTTGTAATGTATTTACAGAACACTGTCCTATATACAAAGTATTTTAACACTAATTTTTTCATTTGATACTTAAAATAGTCTTGTGATTTGGACAGTACTGGTACAATTATCCCAGTTTTACAACTGGTACAGATAACTTGGCCAAGGTCATTCAGCCACTAAGAGTCAATTAGTTCAAATATCTAGTAGGTGATTGAACTAAAATTAAAGTTCATAGTTTTTATTTTCTAGCGAATAATTATTTTAAATAAAGGACTCAGCCACTCTAAAATAATGCATGGATTGGTTTTGTACCATTGTATTAGAACAAAGAAAATACATCTCTGTATTCTCTGCAAAGATTCAACAAAACAGGTTTGTCCTTTCCTTTGCTTTTCTTTTTATGGAAGTGTAGTGGATTTATTCTTTTTGTTTGTTTGATTTTTTTCTATCAATAAATGAGCATCTAAAACTTTTATTGGAAGAGCCATAGTGTTAGTGGTTGAATTTCCCCAGTATCAGATCAATTAGACATGCATAGATTTAAAGCAAAACTTGGAACAATGTTCGCATGTGACCCATATGTTTCTACACATTTGCTAAAGAGGTTTGAAAATTGGTAAAAAAGATATTCTATTAATAAAAGTTAATATTTTTCAAACCGATATTAGCTGGCATTGCACTGATGGCTATGGAGCCATTGTTCTCAAACTTTTTTGTTCCAAGGAATCGAAAGACATTTTGATCAGGAGGGTTTTATCCAGTAATGTGATAAATATTTAACAACAGGCTCTCGGGGAAGAAATGGGTGAACAAACCTTATTTGCTGTATTTACTGATTGTTGTGATGTCAATACTTCTACCATTTTCAATGTCAGACTACCAATGTGATATCACTGAACAAACAATTGGAAAGACATGTGCACAATTAGCTCTCACAAGCCCAGGAAAGCTAGTTCCAGCACACCACTGGTTATATCTATGGATAGTTACCATAAAATAAATTAAATCAGAATGTTTAAAAATAATTATAAATGAATTCATTTTAAAATAACAATAATCTATCTATTAACAAAAGTAACATGATCTTGATAAAAAATAATATTTTCCAAACAACAACAAAAAATGTTATAGGGAGAACTGCCCTTGTTTTACATATTCTCAAATTACTTTAATATACAACTTAATAGAAGACTGCTGGATCTTCATATCTGAGAAAGCATTCAATCTGGTGTAAAATCACTTTAAGTGTCCAGTGGAAAACTGCACTATAGATCTGTGACAGACAGAAACAAAAAAAAGAGAACATCTTAGTATTACGAAGATATCTGATCTCACAGACCCACAGAATAGGTTTTGAGGACTCACTGGAATCCTTGCATCACACTTTGAAAAAATGCTACTAAAGAGAAATAGTTGGAACCAAAAAATGGCCTATGTTGAAATTATCTAAATAAAAGGAAAGCAAGTCACCATGACTGTGATTTTTCTTCTCTGAGAAAAACAGGTGGTAGCATTCCAGGACTTTTCTGTAGTTCAGCTAAAGACAGGGTCCTTGTCACACGGCCACGAGAAATTAGGCTTGCAGACAATTTGAAGGGTAAGGCAGGGTTTTATTGGGTGAAAAGGAAGAAAAGAGGAAACAGAGACTGTTACTAAAGCCAGAGTATGTGTTTCTCTGCCAGTGGGTTTCGAGCCTCACAGATTGAATTCCAAGTTCCACCCAAGAAAAGGAGGGGCCGGGATCCTCCCCACTGCAAAGGATGTAAAGTTCTGTGGCTCCACCCCTATGTGAACTCTTCCCAGTGCGCAGGCTGGTTGGAGTTTCTCTGGGAACCTCTTCCCACCTGGCTGTCTCAGTAGGAGAGAGAGAGAGACAGGGAAACCATGAGGCACTATACTAATGGTATAGTTTATAGATCGTAAAATTCACCGGGCAATCTGTGATCTTCTGAGCAAGGTCCAGACAAAGTGAGGAGCCGAAACAAATCGAGATTTTAAAATATATGAATTTATTAATATTGTCCTACTTTTCTGTGCCTCCACATTTGTAGGAGGTATACTGATGATCATCTACATATGTAGAAAGTCCTATGGAATCTACAAAAAAGTTATTAAAACGATTGCGTTTTGCAAAGTTGCAGTCAATTGGGTCAATATGAAAATTCAATTGTATTTCTATACGTTAGAAATTAAGAATCAAATTGAAAATTTTAAATGTACGGTATTATAAAGCATTCAAATAATTAGGGACAAATCTGAGGAAAGATGTGCATTCTCTGTGTACTGAAACACTAGAATATTGCTGAAACAAATGTTAAATGATTTAAATATATGGGGATAGATACTGTGTTTATTGTTTGGGAGATTCAATAATGTTAAGAATTCAGTTCTCTGAAAATTGGTCTCTGTATTCAACACAATCTGAAAATAAGTTTCAGAATCCGTGGACATGGCGAACCAGGTTATGAAGTGCAAGGCTGCAGTTGCTTGGGAGGCTGGAAAGCCTCTCTCCATAGAGGAGATAGAGGTGGCACCCCCCAAAGGCTCATGAAGTTCGAATCAAGATCATTGCCACTGCGGTTTGCCACACCGACGCCTATACCCTGAGGGGAGCTGATCCTGAGGGTTGTTTTCCAGTGATCTTGGGACATGAAGGTGCTGGAATTGAGGAAAGTGTTGGCGAGGGAGATACTAAGCTGAAGGCGGGTGACACTGTCATCCCACTTTACATCCCACAGTATGGAGAATGCAAATTTTGTCTAAATCCTAAAACTAACCTTTGCCAGAAGATAAGAGTCACTCAAGGGAAAGATTTAATGCCAGATGGTACCAGCAGATTTACTTGCAAAGGAAAGACAATTTTGCATTACATGGGAACCAGCACATTTTCTGAATACACAGTTGTAGCTGATATCTCTGTTGCTAAAATAGATCCTTTAGCACCTTTGGATAAACTCTGCCTTCTAGGTTGTGGCATTTCAGCTGGTGATGGTGCTGCTGTGAACACTGCCAAGGTGGAGCCTGGCTCTGTTTGTGCCGTCTTTGGTCTGGGAGGAGTTGGATTGGCAGTTATCATGGGCTGTAAAGTGGCTGGTGCATCCCGGATCATTGGTGTGGACATCAATAAAGATAAATTTGCAAGGGCCAAAGAGTTTGGAGCCACTGAATGTATTAACCCTCAGGGTTTTAGTAAACCCATCCAGGAAGGGCTCATTGAAATGACTGATGGAGGAGTGGACTATTCCTTTGAATGTATTGGTAATGTGAAGGTCATGAGAGCAGCACTTGAGGCTTATCACAAGGGCTGGGGAGTCAGCGTGGTGGTTGGAGTAGCTGCTTCAGGTGAAGAAATTGCCACTCGTCCATTCCAGCTGGTAACAGGTCGCACATGGAAAGGAACTGCCTTTGGAGGATGGAAGAGTGTAGAAAGTGTCCCAAAGTTGGTGTCTGAATATATGTCCAAAAAATAAAAGTTGATGAATTTGTGACTCACAATCTGTCTTTTGATGAAATTAACAAAGCCTTTCAACTGATGCATTCTGGAAAGAGCATTCGAACTGTTGTAAAGATTTAATTCAAAAGAGAAAAATAATGTCCAACCTATCGTGATGTGATGGGAGCAGCTTAACAGGCAGGGAGAAGCACCTCCAAACTCACAGCCTCGTAGAGCTTCGCAGCTACCCCAGAGAATAGTGTTATGTGTGTAATTCATGAATCTCTATGATCAACGACAAGGATAATTCAGTCATGGACCTGTTTTCTGGACACTCCTCCACATAAATAATTGCTAGCTTATTAAGGAATATTTTAACATAATAAAAGTAATTTCTACATTTGTGTAGAAATTGTCTTTGTTTTATGCTGTAATCATTGTCATGGTTTGTCCACCCATTATCTTCATTCTGTAAGGGAAATGTAAAGGAAGCAGGGCAGTGGTGGGTGTCTGAAACCTCAGAAACATTCGTTGAACTTTTAAGGGTCTCAGTCCCGTTGATTAAAGAACAGATCCTAGCCATCAGTGACAAAGTTAATCAGGAGCCAAGTCTGCTTCTGTGATATTATCTTGAAGGGAGGTACTGCGCCTTGTTCGTGCCTGTACCCCAAATTCCTAGTATGGCATCTGCCCCTCAGGGGGCACTAAAATGTATTATTGAAACAGCATTCTGGACTTAAATAGGTGTATGTGTGTGTTGGTTGTGGCTGTACTATTTCTAGTATAGTGAATTACATACTGAATATCCAAGTTCTCAGCACCTACTTCTGTCAAATCTTAACATTTTGCCACTTCCACATCACATTGCCATTCCTCCCCTCCAGAGGTAACAATTATCTAAAATTTGATGTTTGTCATTCCTGTGTTGTTGTACTTTCACTGTGTATAACCTAAACCATCTACTTTTTAGTACTGTTTTATATATTTTTAAGCCTTATACTTTCTCATTCTACAGCTTTTCTTTTTTCACTCATTATTGTATAATTATATGTGAAGCTTTCATTCATTAATTTTAGTACTGTGTAGCAGTATTCAATTACGCGAACTATCTTAATTCATCTGTTCTCCAGTTGAAGGCATGAAGTTGTGGCCAGTTTCTGTATTACAACACTGTAGTGGAACATTCTTCTGCATTGGGCTTACTGCATTAGTTACTTAAGATGTGTATCACAGAATAAACACATTTAGCCTTATAGACATTGCCAAATTTATCTTCAAAGTAAATGTGAGTTTTTGTGAATTACGTGAGTATGGAATGGTGTTTTATTATGAGTTTAGTTTGCATTTTCCACAATTACTCATTAAATCCTTCATTCTAATGGACACTTTATTGTGAAGAACCTGTTCATATCCTGTGCCCAACTTTGTATTGAATTATTTCTCTTTCTCTGAATAATTTTTAGGAGTTCTTTTATTCTAGACATAAATCATTTGTCAGTTTTATATGTTGCAAATATCTTCTAGTCTATCTTGTGACTTTTCTTTTTACTTTATGGTATTTTGTTGAATAAAGTTTTAATGTAGTCAAATAAAGAAAATAAGTTTCAGCAGTTTTTTTTTTTTTTTGTAGAAATTGACAAGCTGATTCAAATATTGATATGGAAATGCAAGGACTAAGAATACCAAAACAACTTTGAAAATGAACAACAAATTTAAATGACTTATGCTTTCTAATTCCAAGAAAACTTAGTTTCAATAAAACTACACTAATTAAGACTGTGATATTTACATAAAGATTAGATTAATGACCAGCAAAGCAGAATTGAGAGTCCAGGAATAGACCCAAAAATGTATGGTCAATTGCTTCTATGGGGTTTATAAAGAATAGCACTCCTGACCTGGAATAATTTATTTTCACCTCATCATGATTAGCAACCCATACCACAAGAACTCACACTCCGACGTCTGAAGAAATTTATATTGAGTTCAGACCAGAAAAAGCCATTCATCTTTTCTCTATTTCTCTTGAAGCACTCTTCTTAGAAATGCAGTCTCCAGGTAACAAGTCTGATGGCTCTGAAATGTCCATACTGGAGAGGCCATACCTCGGTGCTTCCATAAATAGCACCAGCTGAGCTCTCAGCTGACAGCCAATATAAACAGTCAGGCAAGTGTGAGAGCCATCTTGGATGCCCTAACCTGTTGAATTTTCACCATAGCTAACATCTGACTTTAAATTGTGTAAGAGACTTTGAGAACTTCCAGTCAATCTCACTAAATCATTGTCCCACAAAATGATGAACAAAATAAGATGCTCGTTTTAAACATCTAAGCTTTAATGTAATTTGCAATCTAGCAAAAGGTAACTGGAACATAGCCTTACCATAACATGCTCCAGAATTATCCTAATATGTAATCATCATCTGCCTTCTATTTTACTTATTTCCCCTTTAAAATTGGAATTTTTATAGCTCTATCTATCATTTGTCGATTAACTGTCTTCTCTACCATTTTTCTGTCTTCCAAATATCTTATGCCTATATGTTTTTTAAGTACCATGTAGATAAGTTATTTTCAAGGTATGCCTTTCTCTTGTTTGGTACATGTATCAGGTTACTATGGAACAGTCTTTAAAATTCCTGGAAGCTCTTTTGCCTAGTTTAGAAGGTCTACAAGTTAACCCCCACTAAATCTTTCAAAAGTATTTTTAAAGAACTTATAGCCACTCCCTTGATTTAATTTTATCTCATAATTTCTTACTTTAAGGATATTTGCTTTTGAAAGAATGGAGATGAAATAGTTTTTAATCTCCATGTAGACAAACTCTGGATCTTCTATATTTCCTCTAAATTCTGCTTGCAGACTGTTTTCTTCCACTCATGTCTTTCTTCCCATACAATGTTTCAATATTTTGCTGAGAAATAGCCTTAACAATGTCTACACGTCCATTAGATTTTTTCCATCTTCCATGTTACCAATAGGGTACAATTTTCTAATTGTTTTGCTATTTCATATGAGACACCATATTTTAAGCCTGTTTAGATGTTTCCTCACTACTTTTTCATGTTTACTAACAAAGTTCTCATCATTTTTCAGTCTTCTTAGAGTTTCCACTTTGTTTTTTCATCCTGTTCGAGCCACCATGTCAAATCATATGCCATTATGTTTTAGAATTTTTGGTTATGTGGTACCCAACTTCCAATTTCTGTATCAGTTAACTTATCCTGCAAAACAAGATATTCTAACTTTAAGCAAGTTAAAGCATACAAATTTATTATTTCTTCATGATTCTGTATATTGTTCTGGCAGTTTTTCAGTTCTGGTCCAGGTCAGCTGAAGCTGGAAGGTCTAAGGTACCTCAATGTCTGTGGAGGTTAGGAGCTGTAATGTCTGAGAAGACTAAGGGCCTCTCTCATTCTTCCAGCCCAGTCTTGTTCATGTGATGAATGAAGAGTTTTCATTATCAACAGAAGCCAAGTACCAGTGCAAAGGAACATTTCAAGTCCCTGTGTGCATCATATTTGCTATCTCTCATTGCCAAAATCAAGACAAAGGCCAATGCCATGAAGAATGACTCCAAAACATCCATGCTGGAGAGGACATACCTAGGTGCTGCCATAGACAACACCAGCTGAACTCTCAGCTGACAGCCAACATAAACAGCCCAATGTAAACATGAAGAATGGCATTGGCCTTTGAAGACCAGTGGTGATGAAGAATCAGACTTCTCTTTAAATGGAAAGTCAGTCAAAGTCATATTATATAGAAGCTCTATTGAGTAAACACGTCCCACCCCAAATGCATATGTTGAAACCTAATTCCCAGTATGAGGTACTGGGGGAGTGAGGCCTTTGGGAGTAGATTGGGTCATGAGGGCTTTTATTAATGGGATTAGTGCCCTTTACAAAAGTAATCTCAGAAAGCTCATTTACTCCTTCCTTGTGTGAGGACACAAAGAAAAGACAGCCATCTGTATACCAGAAAATGGTCCACAAAGACTCCAAATCTGCCAGCATCTTGTTCTTGAGACTTCCTCAACTCCATTACTGTGAGAAACAAATTTCTGTTGTTTGTAATCCATTTGGTTTGTGGTGTTCTGTCATTGCAGCCTGAATGAACTATAAAAAGGGTCATAAAGAGAGGCATGAACAAATTGATAGTCACTACTGAAATAATGTAATAGTTGAAATAGTTAGATCATATTAAATTGGGTCATCTTTGGACATTTATATAAATGAGAATAAACTTGTTTGCTGAGCAGCTAATAAATCAAATGCAGTGGACCACTATTAAAGGGTTTGCAAAGACTATGCACTTCTTTTTAAAAGAATTCCAGAAGCCATTTATGCATTTAATGTGACACAAATTTTAAATTTTATTGACCTAACTGCAGATGAATAGGTAAGTTTAAATATAGGTGTAACCAATCATATTTTCTTGCTCTACAATTTGTGAGACACACAGAGAACTAATATAAACTAAGTTAGATCAATGTTAGATAGATAAATAAAGGTTATAGAATTGCATCTGCCTTTTTTCTTCACTTCTTGATTTGCTACTGATCAATATTTTATATTTCTTTGAAAAACTCCAGTGTTCTTTCATAAATTTGCCCTCAACTTAATGTATATGTGTATGTTCAGGTGATTAGAATGGTTCGCAATATTGTTCTGAAGCTTACAGTCAAGAATATTGTTCAAGGCAATGACTTCAGTTAGGATCCAGAGAGTGGTATATCTGATTCTGAAACCTGTACCCTCTCCACTGAATCATGCTGCCTCATCGTTTTGTAATGGCTTTTAGGGGAATTGAACTTACTCTGCTCTGCCTTTCTCCTAGACTTTGTTTCTGAGGAGAGAGATGCAAGCAGAATTACGGAAGACTGTTAGGGAAGATAAACTGATTGTAATATTTGATAAAGAAACGATGGATCAGAATTTATGGTCTTGCTCTTACAAGTTTGCTACTACCTATTTTTTTTTGAATCTTTGCTTTCTAACAAGTAGCCTCTACTATGACACTCACAACTTTGTTTCTTTCTATACAAAGACTCTTCATCATACTTATTAAAGTTTGTTTTATTAGTATTATTATGCTTTAAAGTTATGCAGTTCTTTTTTCTTTCCCTGTAAGTTGCTAAATTCTATGAAAGTCCAAGAAGGAAATATACTGGGAAAGCTTGTTAAGGGAATAAGAGAATAGCCATTTAAATTCAATTAGCTGATGATAGTATCTAGAAAGTTTACAGGGTATACTTTTCAAAGATATTTGACCAGGAACCAGTTTACAAAGATACAAAAATTCTAGTTATCTTTAGAAAACACCAGGGCAGCTAACCTAGGGTGGGATACAGTGTTACTGCTACAACTTTACCAGGCCACAGGTAATACAATAAAAATTAAATCTCTTTCCCTGAAAATGGATACAATTTGCAAAAGTTCTTACTCAACTCTTTATATACAACATATATTAATTAACATTTTCTTTCATTAAGAAGAAAGTAAAGGCCTCAACATAGTACAATAGCAATTAATTCTAGCAAAGAAAATGTTTAAATTCATGACTCTACCCTGTTTTTATAATCTTTAGAGTATTGTCATACAGAATATTTTTCAGCCTGAAAATATTACTGAATGAGTGTTTCAGCCATGGGATGATGTATTGAACTCATTTCTGCAGCCTTAACAACAACCCCTAGCACTGAGAGTTGTATATCTCATGAAGAATCCCCTTTCAACCATCCCATGTAGCACTTGCTCCAATTATCGTAATTGATAATGTCATAAAGTTAATAATTCCAAAAGTCAAGATGGCTTTTTGACATATCAATGTCCAAAACATATCAATAGCTCAACAGTAAATATTTATTGAATATGTACTCTATGTTAGAAGAGTACATCAGCATTATCTAAGATAAATACTGTAAAAAACAAAAACAGGGTGTGGTATAAAATACACACGTTTGAAACTACCCCAGACCTACTAGGCAAACTTGTGGAATCAAATCCCAGGATAGCTTTCAATCTTTGTCTTCTGAATTCAGAAATTTTACTGCATTTTTCTCTCCTTCATTCATGAAATAGGGATAGAAGCAATCCTTCTCCTCATATGAGTTGTAAAGCTCACAGTGTAGAAGTCAAAGGTTAGCTTTGTTACTATCATGTTCTTCAAAACCATCATCATGATCATCATCACTATCTTATGTTTCACAAGTACTGGAAATCTTAATATCACTTTGCTTCTAACAAATTCTTTTCTCTTTATTTTTACGCAAATTAAAATGAAGCATTTTCTTTTTAAAAACCAATTCATTACATTGCATGGATGTCTATTTCTATTACAAATATCAACATATATATCAGAAACAATCCATTCAAATAACACAGTAATACATGAAGGAAGTATAGTCCTTAGAACATAGAAAACTCTGGAAGAAATTACTGAGATATTATTTGTACTTAAAAACATATAAATCAAATTTCTGAAAGGCATAGATAATATTGAAATTTATTATTTAATATTTGTAAAAACTTAAACTCATACATTTTGGTAAAACTACATATATTTTTTCTGAATAATACAGGAATCTATGTGGAAATTTCCATATCTACTTCCTCAGATTCCCTGTGAGGCAAGAATCAGTACACTATTAAACAATTCATTCACTCAAACTAATGAACCTTCATTTCTCAGGACAATTGGAACACTGTCAGGTGGCTTATTTTAAAATAATCGTAAAAGTATTCAGTAGGTTTAGAAATAATTAAAATGACTGTATTGTTCCTGTGTTACAGTATAATGAGTTGTTAGAGGTGCCCAGAGGATTAGAGATTGATATTGGAAGACTTTAATTAGTTTTTTTCAAATTGGAAAAAATGTACATGTATAAAAATTTATTTTTCTGTTAAAATATTGTTTGTGATGTATAGCTTATAATGTATTTCAATACAATTATTTGAGATTGTGAAAAACTAAAGATCTTACCTTATATTAACTTATAAAAACTCCTTTCTCAAATTATTTTGTGTATGAAATACTATATACAGAATTAATTTGAATCAATTTAGTACACTAATGATGTCATTTTGATTTTGAAATAGTTTTCTTCTTAATGCTCTGAATCAAATAAATTCAATATTGAGTATGCCATTAAATGCAATAAACCCAACATGAACTCCTTCTAAATATTTGGGAATGGATTTCACATAAATTTATTATATAAATGATGAGGCCTTTGTGAATCAGGAATTGTTCCTGACGCCGTATACCACCATGCAGAAGACATATAACAGATGATCACAGAAACATGTAATGGAGGACACCAGGCAGGATATAGGAAAATATAGCAGGGATATCTTAGTTGTCAGGTGATGCAAGAATTGTAGTGATACTACAGAATTTAAATTTTTAAGAATGTTTAATAAAACAATGATTCTGAATATTCTTTTTAAAACTTCTTTATTTTAAAATAATGTTAAAGTTACAGAATACTAGAAATGGTAAGAGAGTTTCAAATATGTTTCACTCAGCTTTCCTTAATGTTAAAATTTTACATAACTATAATAATATATATAACTATAATAAGCAAAATGAAGAAAGTAACATTGGTACAATTCTATCAACTGAACTGCAGAGTTTATTCAGATTTACCAGTTTTTCACTAATGGGTATTTCCAGGATTCAAGCCAGGATTCTGCACTGCATTTAGTTGTCATGTCTCCTTAGTTTCCTTCAGTTGGTAAGAGTTACTCAGTCTTACCTTACATTTCATGAGGAAACATTTTTCAATAATGTTCAGGTGGTTTTTAGATTGTTGCTTAAATTGAGTTTCTTTGAATTTCTCATGATTACACAGAAGATAAGGATTTGGAGGAAAGATATCAGAGAGGTGATATGCCGTCCTCATCACATATGGAGGACACGTGATGTCAATATGTGTTATTACAGGTGATGCTGATCTTGATCACTAGATTATGGCAGTATCTACCAATGTTCTGCAGTGTAAATTTACCACTTTCCCCTTTTCATACTCAATTCGTTAGAGGTGAATTTCTATATTCAACCCACACTCAGGAAGGGACTTCAGCTCCATCTCTTGGAGGGAGAATAATCTGAGAAGTTTGCACGTATGTTAAAATCGCCATAGTAATTACAGACTATATCCGAAAGTATGCTGTAGGTTATGCAAATATTTTATTTCTCTTTAGAATTTTAGTCAGTAATTTTAGAAGTCATCAGTGGATCTTGCCTATTGCAATTATTGCTGTAATTCTACAATCCTGATCTATTTCTCTCAATACTTACACATTCATGTATTGAATTTTTTTCTGTAAAGAAGAGTTGTCCCTTCTCCACCACTTATTTATTTACTCATGGATATTTATTTTATTTCTTGGATTATAATGAATACCATTTTGAACATGATTTTATACACTTTTATATTATTTGTATTTGCTTTCTTTGGACAGCAAGATTGGTTATATTCCATTACTATTTCTGAAAATACTTCTTATATGCACTTTTAATTAGCTTTTTTCTGCTGTTATCCAATTAGTAACAAATACTGAAAGAAAACTGCAATTAATTTTTCAAAGGAACTATAAATATGTAATTGCTGTTTATTATATCCATTATGGTTAATACATATGATAAAAGTATGTATAAAACATTCATAATCAAATAATCAAATATCAGTCTCACTATTTTCTTTAAAAATCAATCTTCAAATATTGGGGTATCTTTCTCCTTTAAAAACTTCAGCTAATAGAATTTTAATGGAATATCTTATCATATAATAGTCCTGATATTGATCACTTAAAATCTAATAAAATGGAAAATTTTAAAATCTAGAATAAATTTTGGTATTTGTTACTTTGCATTGTAATTTTATCTTGCTGTTTTGTCTAATATATTCATTCAATCCTGAGGTAATATTAGTTGTTAAATAAATGAAAGTTGGTAAAAAGTTAGATAATCACTCAAAAATAAGGAGAATGTATATTGAAATGCAGGATGGTATACAGCATGTTCTAGTGACATTTATTACTCTTGCAGCTAAAAGTGAGTTCTGGCTCATGTAATTCAAAACATTTATGGCACATTCTTTCATTCCCCATCCTGCCACATCACACTCTCCCCTACTTCCTCCTAAAATTCTTCAGTGTCTATGGCCAATATTGTAGTAGAAATTGACCAACAAAAAGTGAATACATGGATAAATGACTATTCCTTCTCCTTTTCCAGAATTATTTCAAAATATCATATCTAATAATTGAAAAGAAGATTTGGAACCTATAAGGAGTAGAATATAGCATTCTGAAAGAAAATATCAAATATTTATTTTCCTTGAAAGCTTGATAATGTCTTTGTGTTTACAAAGTAAGGTAAGTTTGGGGAGAACAGTTCACTGAGGATTATATCTTACTCATTTCATAATATCAAGTACGGTGAAAATTTGAAATGAACGTGTATATCATTTATAACATTGCAGCCTTTAATGTTTTAAATTAGTGTCAAAATTACAGACAATGAACATGCATATTGTCTCTTCTAACAGGTTATCTCTTGAAAAGGCTTTCTAAAGCTTAAAATACTTTGGACTTGGAGTTTTTATATTAGAGTTTTATGACTTGGATTTTTGGGGGCTTGGTTGTCATTCTATATGAAAGATACCTATTCTGAATCCAGCACTCACAGATAGGCTGTCTGTTCCCCAGAGTTAGGAAGCCCTAGTCCAGCGTGTGGTTAGAGCTTATCAGTTTTATTACTATGTCCTATGGGAAAATGTACATTTTCTTATTTATAGGAAAGAGAGTAAAATGCACTTGATTTTAGAGAAATCAGTTCTCATATAAACATGTACAGATAAGCTTCTCTCTCAGGCATAATTTGTCTAAAATAATAACCACAACATTTGTGTGAAAATTTTTTGTAACAGCTTTCATGAATAATCCAGTAATACTTTGTTTTGTGAGCCCCCAGCTAAATTGGGGTTCTGGTGTCCGAGCAGCTAGCAACCCTTCCCTGAGGAAAATGAAAAGGGACTCGATGTGAGTGCTTACGGTGTGCCTTTCACAGGGTACTGCTTTGATCTGGCACCCAGCCTAACATGCAGTTATACAACCCATGACCAGGGGACCCCTCACATGGCAAACTTGTTTATCCTGGCAGATGCCCTTGTGGCTCTTGTCTGACCCATGTTCGGCTTATGTCTGCCTGACCATTGCTCTGAAGCTGAGAGTCTGACGCTGTGTTACTCCTAGCATCCTGGAGATATCTCAGCCTGGGGCATCCCCTAGTTCTTTAGATGGATGCCACAAATTCGATGCACCAGCACAATAGGAAACTAGTTCAAAGATTTTACTTTCAGATTCTGGGCAAGGAGGGTCCAGTGAGTCAGAAAGGCAGTACTTGGTATCTAGGTCATATGAGGCAGGAATGAGGAGTCAGTAGGGAGAGAGTAGAGCATGTGGCAATTGGCAGTATAGAGAAGGGAACAGAGTGTGGGTCACTTGAAGAGTCTAGGCAAATGCCTGAATGGTCAGCTTAAAGGAAGCTGTGGGAAAGCGAGGAGCCCAGTCAACTAGACCGGAGAGATACTTGTAAGTTCTTAAGTCTGCCCACTGGCTTGAGATATTTGGGTGAGGCATAGAATTAAAAACTGTGTCAAGAGAGACTGAGCTCTGCTTGAGATACAACAAAGACAAACCTGTTTTCAAAATGAATGCTGAAACAACATAAAATTATAAGAATCTACTACATGCTTGTATCAAATGCATATAAAATTCAAAAAGAGACATGTGAAACAAAGTTTACATGAAAGAACAACCAAATTCAAGAGGATCCCATTGATATTTGTCTGTGGATGATATTTGCTTGAACGTATACATGACTAGTGGTAATTTATTTGGCTTGAGGTATTTTTAAGTACTCCAAAACTTAAAGAAAGAAAGAAACCCCTTAAAATGGGAGAAAATTAGAAGTTCAATTTCCATTACATTTTAGACAGTATGGTAAAATAATACCCTATTAAATTATTAAATTTTGAGGTAAATTATTTAAATATTTCTGAAATAATTTTAAATGTATAGAGTTTAAAAAATTGTCTTTGACCATGTACTCCTTGAAAACTAATAAAAGTTATAGGCTACTTCTCCAAAAAAAATGCTGTTCATAACCGGATAGTCACACACAATAACATGTACAATTTTAGACATTAGCTCATCCTTTGAACCCCACTCATGGAATCATAGCTTTTCGTATCTTCTAGGTTATACCATTTTGTTTTAAAGGAATGAAGATAACAAAATACTAGAGAAAGTGAACAGATAATGGGGAAGAAGAAAATAATAAAAGTTTTGACACTAGTGTTTGAAATACCATATTCACAGAAAATGTGACTTTACTAGGATTTTGAGACCTATAAAATCCTTTCTTTAATAAAGTCTATACCTAATATTATATCCTGGAAAGAAAAGAATGTGAAAAGAAATTGACAGGACACTATCATTGGGAGAGTGTTACATTCCCCAGGTACTTCACTGACATATAATAATGTGAAGTCAATATAAAGTCTTAAAATCAGATGAGAACTGTTGATTTCAAGGAAGGGATGAACTTGACTGAAAAGCTATCACTGAAAACTAAGAAAAAAAAAAATAAACACTTCAGTCACAAAAGACAGGACAGGAGACAATGTGTTTAATTATTTTCTGAATTGACTCTTTGTCGGTGTTATTAATTCATATGTATCTCTTGATGATCCAAGCTTTTGTATTAATAAAACTATGGATCAATGTATATGCTCTATCTGACATTTAATAACAAGACATAACATAACAAAAATACAAATAATACCTCAATGAGATTTCTTCATTTATCATTTTTTAAAAAAAATTATTAATCTCATAATAATTCATAGTCTTCAAAAGTCCAAAGAAATGTTAATAATGTAGAAACAAAACTAAGTCAGACTAAAAAGAAAATAATTTATTTCCAGAGAAATAAGCATAAAATAAGCAAAATCACAAAATATCAGTAACAGTAAAATAATTACAAATAAGGTGCTAAGATATTCCTTTTGTATAACAATTCAATTTTAGATGACCTCAATATACATTTTAGTTTGACTCTTCTTAGAATTATAGAGATGTATAAGAGATAAATATGAAAATGATTTACTGCTTTCTCATTCAGGTAAGTATACAAACCAAAGCTTTAGCTCTATAATTTAAATAATTCTAGCTGTGCATTTCTTATTTTCATCTTCTTGAAGATCTAAAAATACACTTTTCACACAGAATTTTTCTTCATGGATTGCCTAGAGAGACAATCTGTTGATCTCCACAGGCCTATTCCTAGCTACTCTTTTTAAAGAAAGTAATAGAGTAGCTGTTTGAATGACCTCTTTATTATTTGTTTAAATTTTATTTCTTCCTCATACATTTGACTAACTTTTACATTTTTATTTTTTCTCCACTGATTGATAGAACCAACTTGATCCCCTCCAGAGGCCACCAAAGCTAATTCCTGACTCAACAGCACCCTGATTTTGCTTTAGTGCTGTCCAATTAGCAGAAAAATCACCAAATTATGATGTATTGAAACACAATTCAGAAAATGACCAATTCACTCAAAGCAGATTTGACAAAAGAAAATTTCCTGAATCAATGATTCTCCAAATAAACATTCACTGAATTATTGAGATATTTTCTAGAGCTTTTGGTTTGCCGTAGCTGCAGCTGCTCTGCAACAGCCTTTGCAAGGTTTATTAGCCCAGCGTGGTTGATTTTCAGATTTGTGTGTTCTACATGTGGGAAAGCTCCAGGTTGATATGTGAAGAGTAGATTTTAAGACACTTGTTTCTGCTCTCTTATTCTTTGCTCTTACACCTTCTCTGCATTAACTTTGCTTGTGCTACACCATCTCTCCAGTGGCCAGGTTTTCCCCTGCTCCCATATGTCTGTATTATCGGGATTCTCCAGAGAAACAGAAATATGTATATACACACATATATGTATGTACACATGAACATATATATAATTTTATATATTATTATATGTAATCTTTATAAATAATTTTTATATATTTCCATATATAAATATATAATTATATGTATATGTGTGTGCATATATATAGATATATATATAGATATATAGATATATAGATATATATATGAAGTCAAAGAGGCTGAGAAGTCCCAAGATCTGCAGTTGGCAAACTGGAGGCCAGAGAAGGAGTGTCAACAATGTAAGTTCCCATTTGAGTCTGAAGGCAAGAGAAGACCATGGTCTTAACTGGAAGTTGGTCAGGCAGAAAGAGTAAATTTCCATTACTCAACATTTTGTTCTATCAGGCCTTTAACAGATTGAATGGGGCCCACTCACATAGGAAGGAAGCAATCTTCTTTATTCAGTCTGCAATTTAAACATTAATCTCATCCAGAAACACCCTCATAGACACACTGAGAATATTTCCCCAAATATCTGGGCACCTTGTGGTCCAGTCACATAGACACATAGAATTAACCATCACAATGTCTTTCTGCTCCTGCCTCCAAGCTTTAATACACTGAACAGAAACTGAACGAGGATAGAAAATTTGTTGGGAGAGTGAGTAACCTTGAAAAGTAAAGAATATTTAAGATCATATAGGCTTTTCTGTAAGATTCTTTCATGTTCTTTCCTCACAGCATCAGAGGAAGAATATTTAAGATGATATAGCCTTTTCTCTAAGATTCTTTCATGTTCTTTCCTCATTGCATCAGAGGTTACAAAAATCTGACAATTAGCCTTCTGAATCTAGAAATAAGTCATCAGTAGAAAGAAGTGCCTCTCTACATCTTGGGAAGAAGGGTTTATTTCAGTCTACTTTGGAAGCAGAAGTTATTAAACATAATGAATGCTTAAGAAAGTTCTCTGGAACATTGCAAAGAAATAAAAGAATATAGGCTGGTCACAGTGGCTCAATGCCTGTAATCCCAGCACTTTGGGAGGCCAAGGTGGGCAGATCACGAGGTCAGGAGTTCAATACCAGCCTGCCCAACATAGTGAAACTCCATCTCTACTAAAAATGCAAAAAATTAGCCGGGCATGGTGGCGGACACCTGTAATCCCAGCTACTCAGAAGGCTGAGGCAGGAGAATCGCTTGAACCTGGGAGGCAGAGGTTGCAGTGAGCTGAGATGACACCATTGCACTCGAACCCAGGCTATAGTGTGACACTCTGTATAAAAAAAAAAAAGAATAGAATAAAATATCCAATAAGTCCAGAACACCAGCATGATCCTGTTGCCTGCCAAGTAGCTTTTTAAGTCACCTGGCTACATCTTTCTGCAGTACTTCCTTCTTTAGCAAGGACAGCATCCTCACCCCATCTTGTGTAGACAAAAATAAAAATGGTATATGTCAACAGAGGAGTCACTGAAAATTTATTATTTACTAGAAATTTAAATACCATAAGCATTCCCATATACATGATTTTTATTCATGGGTCATCCACAAATCTTGACTCTAAGGATTGCTATATATAACCTAAGCTTAGAATAAAATGAATAAATGTCAGTAGAGTGTTCATCAAACATTTTCTCCATCATTATCAAAATAATTAATTATGGGCCACAACCAAAATATATTTAGAATTATTTGATATATGACAGAATAATGCCAATGACAAAAATGCAATATGAGCGGGAATTTTATCAAATATTTATTTTTTATTTTTATTATTTATTTTTATGAGTACATAGTAGGTGTCTATACATATGAGATACATGAGATATTTTGATACAGGCATACAATGTGTAATAATTACATCAGGATAAATGGAGTACCTATCACCTCAAGCATTTATCCTTTCTTTCTGTTAAAGACAATCCAATTATATTCTTAATTATTTAAAAATGTACAATAAAATTAGCCAGGTGTGGTGGTGGGCACCTGTAATCCCAGCTACTTGGGAGGCTGAGGCAGGAGAATCACTGGAACCTGGGAGGCAGAGGTTGCAGTGAGCACAGATCATGTCATTGCACTCCAGACTGGATGACAAGAGTGAAACTCTGTCTCAAAAAAAAAATACAAAACAAAACAACAACAACAACAAATTACTGTTGATTATAGTCACCCTCTTGTGCTATCAAATACTGTATCGTATTCATTTTATCTAAGTATATTTTTGTATCCATTAACCATTTAATCATCCCCACTTCCCCCCACTCCCAGTACGCTTCTCAGCCTCTGGTAACCATCCTACTCTCTATCTCCATGAGTTCAATTGTTCAAATTTTTAGCACCCACAAATAAGTGAGACTATGTGAAGTTCATCTTTCTGTGCCTGGCTTATTTTACTTAACATAATGACCTCTAGCTCCATCCATGTTTTTGCAAATGACTGAATCTCATCCTTTTTAATGGCTGAATAGTACTCCATTGGTATATGTACCACATTTTCCTTATCCATTTGTCTGTTGATGGACTCAGGTTACTTCCAAATCTTGACTATTGTTAACAATGCTGCAGTAAACATGTGAGTTCAGATATCTCTTTAATATACTAGTTTTCTTTGTTTTGAGTATATCCCTAGCAGTAGGATTACTGGATCATATGTGATATGGTTTGATCTGTGTGCCCTACCCAAATCTCTTGTTGAATTTTAATCTTTAATGTTGGAATAGGACCTGGTAGGAGGTGATTGGATCATGGGGGCAGTTTCTTATGATTTAGCCTCTTGGTGCAATTGTGGCAATAGTGAATTCTCATGAGATCTGGTAGTTTAAAAGTGTGTGGCACCTCCCCCTTCTCTCTCTTTCTCCTATTACAGCCATGTGAACTGTCTTGCTCCCCCTTTGCCCTCGGTCATGATTGGGTGCTTTCTGAGGCCTCCCCAGAAACAGAAGCTGCTATGCTTCCTGTACAGCCTGCAAAACTGTGAACCAATTAAATCTCTTTTCTTTATAAATTTCCTAGGCTTGGGTATTTCTTATAGCAAGAATAAACTAATACAATAGGGTAGTTCTATTTTTAGTTTTTTGAGGAATCTCCAAACTCTTCTCTATAGTGGTTGTACTAATTGACATCCCTACCAACAGCGTAAGAGGGTTACTTTTTCTCCACACTCTCTCCAGCATTTGTTATTGCCTGTATTTTGGATAAAAGTGATTTTAACAGGAGTGAGATGATATCTCATTAGTTTTTAGTTATTTTTCTATGATAGTCAATGATGTTGAGCACTTTCTTATACACTTGTTTGCCATCTGTATGTCTTCTTTTGAGAAGTGGCTATTCAGATCATTTGCCCATTTTTAAAGCAGATTATTGGATACTTTCCTATAGAATTGTTTGAGCTCCTCATATATTTTGGATATTAATCCCTTGTCCGATGTATAGTTTGCAAATATTTTCTCCCATTTTCTGGGTTGTTTCTTCTCTTTGCTGAATGATTTCTTTGCTGTGCAGAAGCTTTTTAACTTGATGTGATCCCATTTGTCCATTTTGCTTTGGTTGTCTGTGCTTGTGGGGTATTATCAATAAATTGTTGCACAATCCAATGTCCTGAAGAGCTTCCCCAATGTTTTCTTGTAGTACTTTCATAGTTTGAGGTCTTATACTTAAGTTTTTAATCCATTTTGATTTGATTTTTGTATATGGCGAGAAGTAGGGGACTAACTTCATTTTTCTGCATATGGATATCCAGTTTTCCCAGCACTGTTTATTGAAAAGACTGCATTTCCCCAGTATATGTTGGGGGACCTTTGTTGAAAATGTGTTCACTGTAGATGTATGGATTTGCTTCTGGGTTCTATATTCTATTTCATTGGTCCATGTGTCTGTTTTTATGGCAGCACCATGCTATTTGGTGAAGAAAGTCATTGATACCAAGTTTTTAAATAGCAACAAGATCTGGCCTTTTACTTCCTAACCCTGCCTCACTCATCTCATCATAATGCTCGTTCTAAATTAAACTATTAAACACACTACAAATAAAATATAGATAATAATAGAGCATTCCTAATTACGTTATTTTTAACAAATGACATAATCTATTTAAAGCCATCCAGTACACAATAGATTTCAAAAATATTAGGTATTGTTGCTGTTTCTGTTGTTGTTTTATATTATTCCCAATCACACCTAAATTTGTCTATACTCAATCTTGCATATTTGAAATTTTCAAACTTTCTCCTATGGACCTCATTGATGGAAGCAATACATACTTTGGGTAGGTAAATATGTATTAAAGGTCAAACCCCATATTTATTCTATAAAAGTATCTTAACAAATAGTTGCTGAATGAGTAAATGAAAGGGTAAAATAATTTTTTGTGGAAAGCCATAGTCTGCCAATCCCTGTAAAAAGTGAAATTTCTAAGCATCTGTTTTCTTAATTTCTGGGAGACAATTTTTGGTGAATGTCTTGTGAGTCTGTATGTCTTCCACGCACAGGCATTTTAACCTGTGCATGAAAGACATACAGATTCAGGGCTATGTTTTCAAGTATGCTTGTATAGCATGCAACCTCGGAAATTGGATAATGTCTCCCTCCAGTGAAGAAGATAAATTTGTTTGTTCACCAGGACAAGATTCAAGAAGGTTTGCATGCAGCCACTTTAAAGGATTAGGGTGTTGCTAGCTAAGGTTTCCTCACGGTGATGGATATTCACCGCTTGGGCAGCATTTTTCTGAGTCCTGAGTCACTCTATGCTCTGCATTACTCTGTGAGACATGGGGAATAAGGACAACCAAAGCAAACATAAAATGCATGCTGCCTGCTATGTCATGATGAGTAAGGTCCTTTGTCTCCAACCTGAGAGTCTCATATCTTCTGCCAGTGTTTATGAAACTGTGGCAGCCTAAGTCATTACACTGTAACCAGGGTAAAATCTCAGACCTAAGTTTTTGACATTGGTAAACATTTTATATAGTAAATCATGAAGGAGATGAATTTTAAAAGTGCGTACTTTGATTTACAGGAGTTTTCAACATGAATATTGACTTTCAAAGTTAATGACATCAGGAGTTTCAGCTGAGGAGGAAAAATATTTCCATGTATTCAGTCATTCAATTCATATTTTTATACCTTATAGGCCAAGCATGTTACTAGCATCTTAGAACACTATATTACTTAGAATAGCTAAAAATAAGCTGTGCTTAATAAATTTTAACCCCAAAATATCAGCGATTAACAGATATGTAGCCTCATTCTACATATTTACAAAGGAACCCAGATTAATAAACATTCTGTTATCTCACACACACGTACCCCATGGTGGTCGTTCCACGGTAAAACAAGATTATTTGCTGATTCAGCTCAGAAATTAAAAGTATCATTTAGATATTATAGTCCAGAAACAGTCACATGGCTACACTTTACCACATAAGCTCTATAATCTTGTATGTGTCCGGAAAGGAGGAATAGAAAATAAGCTTTGGTACACCCACAATATTGTACCATAGATTGAATGAAAAAAAGATGTGCTTCTTGCATTAAAATTATAATAGATTTAACGAGGAACCCAAAGTAAAAACCAGGAAAACAAAAAAGGTAAATATAATAAATAATAACAAATTTTGTAATAGCCGTACTCCCTGAAAATGTATAATCCAACTCAGTGTGGGGTTAGAGATATCTTCTCATTACAGGAGGCATCTAAAATGAGACACACAAGATCACCAAATATTAACTAGGAGAAAGAGAATGTGGTAGATTCTTAAAGCCTCATTAATAATACGTTTCACCATTCTAGCATCTCATGCAACTGATCAGGTATGCCTAGCCTTGATAACTTCTATTTCCATCCTCTAGTAAAGAAGACACACATATCAAACAACACAAGTCCAAGATTAAAGAAGTTGTTATTTGTAAAATATATATGCTTAGAGACACATGGAAATCACTGGACAAATTGAGCATTTTCAGACTGATTGGCATAGTTTCGATCTGGAACAGGATATTTGTTATTATTCCTAAGAGGTACATCTGCCAAGCCTGAGGAACAATTTCCTTGTAGAATTTATGTCAATATTTATTCATAACAAGTTTAAATTCACAACTAAACCCAGCATTTATAAAAGCAAATCATATCTCTACTTAGAGAGTGGTTGGGGTCCTAATCATAGCTGTGTAATAATGGTTAATGGGGATTGTCTCTGAATGTGGATCTGCCAGCTTTACCCTTCTGGAAGTATGAGAGATGAAAACAGTAACATCAAAGTTCTTCCATTTAGCTTAGGACTCAGTGACACAAACTTCTGTCTTTTGTTTCTTTGAGTAGTTTTTAGCACAAATAATCTGAGGATAAAGTAGAAAAAAATAAGTACAAGTTAAAGAATCTATCATTTAAACAGTTAGCCATAAATATAAACAAATTGATCTGAAGCTAAAATCAATCTAAATATTAATGTTAAACCACTGTTTTCCATTTCTTATTTGATCTTTTAAAAGTATTAAAGTCATTTAAAATGAAAAGGCCACTTTTTAAGAATAGTTTGCAAAACAGCAGTTTTGTGTCAGTTTCTTTTATAAAAAGAGGTAATTTTAAAATAATCTTCTTTTAACTAGTCTATCCTAGTTTCCATGGTGTCTACTGGGGCAAAGTGACATGCCAATTCAAAATTGACTTCTAAAGGGCTAAATAAAGAAATGTTCCAAATGAACAATGAGAATTGCTTAGTAAATGATAATTGCTAATGACATTGAACAAACAGGTTAATTGACATTGGGAATTTGAGACATTTTGTGTGTCATTTTCTGATAAAGGTGATAATATTCCTCATTTTTTCCTTAACAGTATTCACTATCCTGCCATATGGGAGGCAATTGTCCTAGTCTGAATCTCTCCTTCTGTGCACTGAGCTCATTTTCATATCAGATAACTCTGAATGAAGACAGAGGTCCACGCCAAACAGTAATGAAAGAAAGATCTACTACTCCTCTGGGCGGGGAAAAAAAAGAGAGGGAACATTTATGGCTGTTGGATTTATTCCTAGTGTTCAACATAGGCTGCCTATTTGATATCACAACACTCAAATTGATAGCAAAAATTTTGAAACTTACACGTAATGTGAGCTCTCCCTGTACCCCAAGTTGCTCCTCTTCTAGTCTTTTCTATTCTGATAACAGTTCATCTGCTTGTACCCAACTGCTCAAGCCACAAAACCAGGAGTCACTATTGAAGACACTTAACTCAATTTTTAACACCCATCAACTTTCACCAAATTCTATTAATTTACCTCTCAATATATTTCAAATCTAACTTTCTTAATCTCTCTGCACCCTAGTAAATCTCTTCTGTAGATTATCACCGAACAGTCATGCATGGTTTAACAATGGAGATGTATTCTGAAGTGTGTAGTGAAGTGGTTTCATCATTGTGTAAACATCATAGATTGGGTGTAACAAACCTAGATGGTATATCCTGCTACACACCTAGGCTAGACAGTATAGGCTAGATACTATAGCCTATTGCTCCTATGCTACAAATCTGTTACTGTCTTGAACACTGTTGACAAATGCAATGCAAATGTAAGTATTTGCATATCTAAAAATAGAAAATGTATGGTAAAAACACGGTATAAAAGATTAAATAAAATGGTCCACTTTTATAGGGGAGTCTCCATCATAATCTTATGGAACCACTGTCTTTTATGCAGGTCCTCATTAACTGAAATGTTGTTATGTGGCACATGACTGTATGTTTTAAATAAAGCTGGGCTTCTCTTTGTGTCACTCAGAAGGATAGTGTAAAATGCAAATACAGCTGGCTTCCAAAAATCTGTTTGGGATTTCTTTTGCATTTAAGAAAATATAGAAAATCTATAAACTGTTTTCCAAGTTTCTGCATCATTTGCTTTTAATCTTCATTTCTAAGCTTGTTTCTTGTCTCTTTCATTAGTTATTGAACACTCTTTCCCTCTTTCTTTGTCTGCCTAAGTCTATGAAACCAAATGTAATTTTTTGCAGTGAGATCTTCTCTAACCTTTCCCTTTTATTATATTTATCTGAAAATTCCATTTTTAATATAAAATTTACTAAACATTAATAATTATGAATTTGATTTTCTATTTTTAAAATTAAATATCATTTTCCCCATTAGGTTATAAGCCATACATGGACAGGAATGATATTTAATTCATTGAACACCTTATATCTGTAGTCTATTCAGAAATTAGAAAAAAAAATTAGAATAAATGAGCAACAACTTTTAAGTTTTATTTTGTTTTTGTATTGTATAACTGCAATCAAGATAAAGAAAGCTGTCCATCCAACCTATGACTTTATACCTACATTTTCTTTTCTTTTCTTTTCTTTTTTTCTTTTTCTGAGATGGAGTTTCACTCTATTGCCCAGGCTGGAGTGCAGTGGCATGATCTGGGCTCACTGCAACCTCTGCCTCCTGGGTTCAAGTCATTGTCATGCCTCAGCCTCCTGAGTAGCTGGGATTACAGGAGTGTGCCACCACACATGGCTAATTTTTGTGTTTTTAGTGGAGACGGGGTTTCACCATGTTGGCCAGGCTGGTCTCGAACTGCTGACCTCAGGTGATCTGCCTACCTCAGCCTCCCAAAGTGCTGGGAATACAGGCATGAGGCACCATGCTCGGCTATACCTGCATTTTTTATTAATATTTATACTTGAGTTACAAACCTATTTAAGTTCAGTATCCCCTTTACTTTATGAACAGACTTTCATGATCACTTTATTTAATCAAAGAAATCGCTATAGTTGTTTGGTCAGAAACCATTTATTTATTTTTAATGTTTTTGATAGATAATTCATTTACATAGCTTCAAAGTTTTTATTTTGCACAATGAAAATTCTCCCTCTCATGCTTGGTTCCCAGACAGTTTTCTTCCAGTTGACAACTCATCGTACTGGTTTCTGGTAGTAGTATTGCAGATATTCTATATGGTTACATGAAAAATTGTTTATAATGCCTCCCCTTCTTTCTTTTTCAAATTTTAGCTCATGAATATTCATTCTATACCTTGACAATGTATCATGGAGGTGGTTCTAACTAAATAAGATGGCTACTTTTGTACACTGCAAAATCTACTGTGTAAAATATTATTTCCTAATAGCTGTATTAAATATCCTATTCTGTGATTTTAAAACATGTCCTGCTATTGTATTATCAGTAAAAGTGCTGTAAGAAATAACTATAAGAAGCCCCTGTAGGAAAATGTTTGGAAAAATAAAGTGAGAACAGAGAAATGAGCTCCTATATTTAGATGAGGGTTCAAGACAGGTAATGGTAGTTGTAGACAAGGAAATAAAATGTAGAAATAAAGCAAGCTGGATGTGAAAGGAGACTTGACCTAAGTTGAGCAGGATTGAAAATATCAGGAAATTTTGAAGGTGAGCCGGACTTCAGCCTTCTGTATATGTGCCTATATGTGCATATGTGAACTTCTATATGTGTAAGGAAGGTAGAATACACTATACCTAACATACATAGTTCATGGATTAAAATTCAACTTATAATGAATAGAGTATTGTTTCTTTTTATTAAAAATGAATCTTAAAATATGTTTTTAGTAGAAGCTCAAACAATCACTCCATGTGACATCTTAAATTAGCTAATGAATATTTTCTGAATATATTATTACAAATATATAAATTGCTGGTTCGGGGCAAAATGTGAAACCTCAGACACTAATTTAACCTTGGAATAAGAACAGTTAGGTAAAACTCGAATGCCTTCTGGTGCAGTGACTGAGCTGGTACAGTGATGTAACTTGATTGAACAAATTCATCTCTTACAGATGGCAGAATTGAAACTGCTTGAAGTCATTTGGGCTGACAGTATTGAGATAGAAAAGATCCTTGAATTTCTATTGTGGAAAATGCTGTACACAGAAGTAGCTTTCAAAGCCATTCAATGAAAAGAAGTTGCTCAGTCAAATTCAGGCAGTCTATTCTTTTCAAAGTACCTATACAAAATTAAGGTCATGATCTACAGAATCAGTCTATGTCAGTACTGATTTGAGACAGCTAGACCTGCTCTAGAGAAGTGGTCTGACTTGGTGATTTGAAACAGGGGAATGGAAGATGGCCGTTCAGGAATCAAGCCTCTGCTGGGGACTTTTATCCTCAGTAGAGGCTTCTTTCAGAGCAATTCATAGTTTAAAGTGACATAATATGGACCTTAATCACTCTTTCAAATGAAGGTGATTTCCTTAGGTAATTCTAGTTTACCTGCAAGCTGAAACAGCATTCCTAAGCCAAAGTACTAAACTTCTGTAAGTGTAACATTTAAAGTTCAGTCTTCAAATTCATAACTATGGTGTGTCTCTAGTGTATCTGAAATTACCATTTTGTTATCTACTTTTATTCTTTGTTACTTTGATATTCTTCTATGGACTAATGTAGGCTTTACTTAATTAGCAATACTGAAAAAGGATTAACACTTTGAATCAAAGCATGAGTAGGGTAAGGAGCCACCATAAACTAATAGGAATATCTGTTGATGTCCTACTACACAATCTAAAAGTTCTAATTCCATTTCTAGTGCTATATTCAGTGCCTTACAGCCAAAATGTACATGTAAAATTACTGTGTAAATTAGAAGTTATCATACAACACCTATCATTATTATTACCCTGAGATATCTCATATAAAATTATTACTCAATTACCACTTAAATCCTGGAGATCTTTAATTTACTATTTTCAGTCCATTCAGATCACTACATCACACCCCAGTACCGTATAACACATATGATCAACTGCCTGCTGGGTGTTCCATAGGTAGTTTTATTAAACACATTCAGTTTTGAGTATATGAAATTTCCCCCTAAATCTGGCCCTCCTCCTTTATCCTCTCCCCAATAATTCAGTTGCCTAAGGCAGAGTGATACCCTTGTCTTCTCAGCTTTTACTTATCACTGACATCCAAAACTATTGTCAATAACTATGGATTCTACCTCTGAAGTATCTTTCATAATCGTCTACTTGCATCATCTTAATATTTCATCTCAGCACATCTTCCCTTTTCATCTGGATTACTACAATAGCATTCTACCTGATGTCCTTTTCTACACATGTCTTCCGAACCTTTTTCCTAAATAGAAAGTGATTTTCTATTACCGAACTGTGAATTTGTCATAATGTATCATTTCAATAACGCTTCTTGCCTTACTTGGTTTTATCTCAAAAGCAGAACCTCAAACAAGGATTTACATTTGGGAGGTGATCCCAGGAAACAAATACAGAAGACTGGGGAATAAAGGCAAGGAAGGGAGGTAACCTAAAAAAGAATCTATTAACAAGTCTGTTGCCTTTGCATGCAGCTGAAGCTTTCATTCTCCTAGGAAACTGAAAGACAACTGAGCAGTGAAAACACCTAGTGTTTTAATTATGTATGACTGTGTAATAACCCATTAAAAATGTAGAAGTAGAGACTTAAAACAACTTTATTTTCTTCTGTGATATTTTTCAGTCAACTGGACTCAATTGGATGATTCTTCAGCTTTATATAATTTCCCCTGTATTCTATTGGTTAGGGAAATTTTCAAAGCCAGGCTAGATTTAAGGACAGGACCTCATAAGTGTGAGTATTCTGCGAGATCTGCATTATTGGCGGTGGGGCCAGGGCAGGGGTTGGGGGGGCAAGGTATCAATGTAGCACACCAAACAGATTTGATAACAGATTGGATTATCTTTTAATCAAATTTCCATTCATCAAATTTGATAGCTGGTTCTGAGGAAATTAACCTTAGGAACTCAGATTTTCCTGGACAATGGAATAACTTTGTCCTAAGATCAATAAAGAATAAAAAACGCCCCTCAGAAAAGAGTTAAAGGTTTTTGCAGTATACCCATTTAGTGTGTAGAGAAAAATGCTGTGTGAATATGGGCAACCTACTGATACAATCTACAATAAAGCTTAAAACATTTTTAACATGCCTTACAAATTCATTCATGATGTTTTTACCTTTATAGATTTTTCTCAATATGTTGATGAATTGAACCATTGACTACTGTCTTTTCCATGAACTGCTTCTATTTATTTTTATTTTGCTTTTATAGTTACACAAGTTATAAGTCTACAAAAAATTCAACCTGCCTTATAATGGAAAGCAGTAATCTCTGCCTCACTCCTCCTCACTCCTACTTCTATTCACTACCAACAATTATTTTCAAATCATTTGGCTATGTATAAATTTTTTTCATTACATTTTAAAATAATTAAAGTGTACTGTTGTTGATTTTTACATTCTAGATATCACTCACTAACTTCTTCTTCCCCTCACCTCACTTGCCTTTCCCTTTCTATTTAATTTTTGGGTTAAAAATATCCAGTACTTAACATTATTAAAGTTATATAGGCCGAGCGCAGTGGCTCACTCCTGTAATCCCAGCACTTTGGGAAGCCAAGGCAGGTGGATCACTTGAGGTCAGCAGTTCGAGACCAGCCTGGCCAACACGGTAAAACCCCATCTCTACTAAAAATACAAAAACTAGCCAGGTGGGGTGGCATGTGCCTGTAATCCCAGCTGCTCTGGAGGCTGAGGAAGGAGAATTGCTTGAACCTGGGAGGAGGAGGCTTCAGTGAGCCAAGATTGTGCCATTGCACTCCAGCCTGGGTGACAAAGTGAGAATCCATCTCAAAAAAAAAAAGTTATGTAAATAACACTAGCAGTTATGTAGTATATTATTTTATTTATTTTTTAAATAAATAATTTTTTTGCCTGAAGCGAACAAGCATTTTATTTATTCATTTGGTTATTTTTCAATGTACCTATGAATAATGCATCTCCTTGTAATACACTCAAATAAATCAGATCATGTACAGTTTTATCTTCTTCTTGAAAGTGTCCCTTCTGCAGCTCTTTGTTTTCTTGCTCCAATCCTGGCTATGTCATCTACCAGACCATGGCACAGATCTCATCTGTGGACTTTTCGTCAGCCTCAATTATCCAGAAAATTTCTTTTGCCTAATTTCTGAGATGGGTCCACTATATCATGCATCACAGATCTTCTTCTGTATTCAAATGTCTCCCTTGTTTTGGTGGAACACAAGCCACAGCCTCCAGTCATGCAATAGAATATTAGTTTCTAATAATTTGTATGCCTGGAAATGTCCTCCAAATCTCACCCATGATTAATAGTTTATCTGGATATAATTCTATGTAGAAATAATTTTCTTTGAATTTTGAAGCTATTTTTACTATTGTCAGATGATAATATCCAAAAATTAAAATGTCTTTGTTTTATTTTAGTTTTTGGATGACAGTATCCAAAAACTAAAACTTTTTTTTCTTTTTTTTAAGAAACTCTTTCTGAAGTCAATGGCTTTATTTTTGGTTATTGTGGCTGGGTCATTTCAGTATTATAAGCTTTTTCTTTGGTCCTAGTCAGTTTTCCCAAAGAGTAACCTGACAAATTCCTGCATAGGATGCAGAAGCCCAATTTCTAGTGTTCTTAGAGTCTAATTGGAGAAATAATTAATATTATTATGCCACTTAATAGACTTTTATTTAATCCATCTTTAATATAGTACCTATGCTTCCTTCTGCTGAACCTAGATTTTCTGAGTCCCAAATTAATCTGTTACATTAGGTTGAAAAAGAGAAAATTGTCCAAATTTTCAGGCTGGGAAGAGAATCAGGTTGTCTAACTGTTTTGTATAGAGAAATTTAACTAAGGCACCTGTTTTCTACCTTAACTGAACTACTACTCTCAGAGAAAATTTCTGACCCTTTCTGAAGTATATTGTTTAAATCCGTTTGGAATTTCTCTCAACTGTTAGTTTAAATTTTATGTTTTTGATTTCTGTTTAGTCTAGTACTACACTTCTATCTTTATAGTTTTACAACACATTTTCCTTTTGCTGCATTCTTTCTCCCCATGGTTTTATTTTTAACTTAACAATAGTAAAAGTTCAGTGTGTGAAAAAAAAATATATATATATATTTCAAAATATTTCATGCTTAACTGCAACCACACTATTCATTCATAAAATATGTTATATGATAATTTATATGACAACCTTCAGGTTCACTCCCTTTATCTCCATGACTGGACTAGTAGGTGTCCTCCTACAGGACATCTTATCAGACTATAACAGCCACCTGATTACTTTTCTGTATCCTCAGCTTACTGCAAGCCCTTTGAGAATGCAGATAATGTCTTCCTTCCCATTATATCCTTAGAGTATGGCACAGTGTCTATCATAACATAGCATTCAATAAGTACTTGTTAATTACTGAGTGATTATACTATGATATATTGACCCTCCACATTCTTATCATTGTGCTCTTGAGTCTATTTATTAAGACTAGAGCTATTCTTATCTGAACTATCTTGAAATGCAATCAAACCATTTATATTTTCATTGTATTCCTTAATTTTTGCCCTTTATTGTCAAGAATTCAAATGTCAGCCGGGCGCAGTGGCTCACCCCTGTAATTCCAGCACTTTAGAAGGCCGAGGCGGGTGGATCACGAGGTCAGAAGTTCAATACCAGCCTGGCCAAGATAGAGAAACCCCGTCTCTACTAAAAACTACAAAAATTAGCCAGGCACGGTGATAGGTGCCTGTAATCCCAGCTACTCGGGAGGCTGTGGCAGGAGAATCGCTTGAACCCAGGTGGCAGAGATTGCAGTGAGACAAGATCACGCCACTGCACTCCAGCCTAGGTTACAGAGTGAGACTCCATCTCAAAAAAACAAAACAAAACAAAACAAAAAAAGAATTCAAAAGTTAACAGACACAAATTAGTCACTGCTTGTTTAGTTAAAATACCTAAAAAAGAAATTGCCCTCTTGGAGTTGAATTTTAATAAGGAAAATTGGACAAATACGTAAGTGGTGATAATACCATTCATTTGTTATTCCAATTTTTCATTTATTCAACAGACAAGGCTGGGTGTGGTGGCTCACGCCTATAATCCCAACACTTTGAGAGGCTGAGGCAGGAAGATCATTTGAGTCAATAGTTTGAGACCAGCCTCAGCAACATAGTGAGACCCATCTATGCAGAAAAAATTAAAAATCAGCCGAGTGTGGTGGCACATGCCTATAGTCCTAGCTACTCAGGAGGCTGAGGTGGGAGGATCACTTGAATCCAGGAGTTCACAGCTGCAGTAGAGCTATGATTGTTCTGCCGCACACCAGCTCAGATGACAGAGCAAGGTCTTATTTCAAACAAAGAAACAAACCAAATATAAATAAATAAATTTTGAAGAATTACTCTATGCCTAGCCTAGCATAGTTTTAAGTACTGGGCATACAGGGGTAAACAAAACATACAAAAATTACCTTCATGCAATATATGTGTGGCAGAGGTAAAAAGAAAGTAAATAAATATATAGTTACTCAAATGGTGATAAGTCCGCTAGATAATTGTATAGCATGTAAGGGTATAGCATATGCAGGGGGTGGCTTACTATTTTCTGTAGGGTGGCCTTCGAAGGTCTCATTCTTAGGAGACATTGAGCAGGAGCTGAAAGAAGAAAAGTAATGAGTTGTGTCGATGTGAGAGGGATGAGAATAGTCCTCATTGAGAATGCATGTGCAAAGGTGAACTTGGAACTGTTCACCCTGTTTTATGAATAGTGAGAAGTCCTCTGGCTAGACAGCAGGAGCAATGGGGTGACTAAATGATGAGCAGCTCATATAGGGAATGGAGCCTGATTATATAGGTCCTTACAGGCCATTTAAAATTTTTACCTTTGTGTTCACTGAAATAAGAAGACTTTAGATAATTTTGAGTAGAATTACAACAATATCTATTTGAATCTATGAAGAAATGATTCTTTCCTCAATGGTGGAAGCTTGAAAGAGGGGAGTGACATAGCTGTGGGAAAGGCACAGAGCCCTGCTCAACACAAAGGGGAAAAGGTTTTAAGCCTCTTGGGAAAACAGCAAATGTTATCACATCCAGGATACAGGTAAATTTAGGTTTTAAATATGGGCAAATTGGCTAATGCAAGTTGATAACCATCACCTTTAAAATCCTGAGCTTTGGCCTCCATGGCATTATTTACCTATCTTAAATTCCCAGCTTTCTTGAGCCCAGTGCCTTGTATTCATGGAAGCTTTGAGACAAAGTTTGCTGATTTCTACGACATAGGAAACATTTGAAATTTTAATGGTGATGGCAGAATATCTGTCACTTACCTTGGACATATGTGATATATTAAGTTTTCCAGACACTCATTCTAGGGGAGAAAAAAAGATACTTATCAAAATCGTCATAAAATAGTAGACAGCCTACAATCTTAAGGCTGTCATGGTCTATTAAGTACAGCAAACATGCATGGGAAATACTGCATTAGTTTCCCACAAATGAAATATTTTATTAACCCCTCTTTTCTTCTCCTGGCTAAAAAAGTCAAAATTGTTCTTACTTACCTCCTTATTTATTCTTACTCAAACTTCAAATCTTACGGTTATTTTTGCAATGTCTCTCCTTACTCCTAGTTATTACACAGGTTATAAAATCCAGAACCCTGTTCCAGACAGGTTTTAACAGTACTTGTAAGTGTGGTAAAATGATTATGTTATTATTAAGTTCCAGAACTTTGAATAATGTGAAAGAGACTATGTGTGTTTTACATTTTGCTATATTAACTAACTTTTAATTTGTGATATTTTATTGATACCCACTGTTTTCTCATTCTTACAATGAACTAAAGGAGTGAATATGAATATACCTAATAGTGATAGGGACCAAACCATATTGTCTGGTTCTTGTGATATTTTTGAGACAATAGGTATTTTTTTAATTCCTTGTTTTGCTATATTTACCAAGCTACCTATTGCTACAAATAGGCACGTACAAAGTGAATGGTTAATTCTCTTTCACTTAATAGGTGTAATTTGTGTAATTAACTGTGGTTTAAAACACGTAATAATCATCTCATCATTTTCTTAGTGCTGTTGTCTCTGTGTGCACCCACTGATCTTAACAAGCCACAAGAATCGCAGCATTATGCCCTCGGTACAGTTCTACATTACCCTGCCCACTATAGGCCTATTATATTTGCAACATAAATAAAACTGTTCCATACAGAAAAGAACTCTCTAGAATAATAATACTTTTACATAGAAATGCCTGATGTAAAACAATGACACAGAGCAGCATTCATGTGTTTACTTTGAAGTCAGTAATGCATGAGACTGCAGTATCCAAATGGATGCCCTTGTTTTATGACTTGCCCACTATAGCCAACTTGGTATCCAGGCCAATTTAGCTAATCTGGGTTTAGCCAGATTCAAATAAAGTGAATGGTGTGTTCAATTTCCATATGGGATACTTAACTGTTTCAAGAAAAAGACTTCAACATCCATAAGTGGCAATATAATTGTGGCCATTTCATAGAGGTATGTATATGGTCACAATGGAATGAGATAAAATACAAGATTTACAACACAAAGTTATTGCATCATTTCTATGTGGCAAGCTCCATTCTAAATTACAGGGGGAAAAAGCTTATGCATTTGTTATAGTAACCATTGGAGGTAGATAATATCATTATTCCTTTTTCATAGATGAGGAAATGGAGGAACAGAGAAGTTAAATCAACTATCTGAAGTTATAAGACTAGTAAGCTGTACAGCTGGGATTTTAACCCTGGAATTTGACTTAGATAATGTAACATATGACACTAGCATATACCCAAGTAGTGATGTCCATAAATCTTTTTTATGAAGACAAGGATATAACTGGCCTTGAAGAACCTTTGTCTCCACTCTTCCAAGTTGGCATTTTAATTACTCACTAACATCTCATTTAAAATATGTTAATAATTTTTAAAATATATATTTTTAATATTGCCCTTTGGAAAATGCATGAGAGCTACTATGTGCTAAAATTATGTGATCAATTTTAATTTTATATATCTAAAGAAAATTGACTATAATTTGAAATTGCTAGTTCTACAGGACTGAGTCACCTAAAATATGATAAAAGCAGTAAGTAAGGCATACATTGAATAGATACCAAGACTTTCCTAAAAAGCCTGATGTTAGGCTGGTTGGCAAAGAATATGGATCAGCGAATATTTAATACACGCTAGTGACGATTCACTTAATAGCACAATTGGATATTTTTAGAGTGATAGGAAGATGTCCATTGATACTTCATAAAGAAATCATGGGTCATCACAGGCTATACTTTAAAAAAGAGTTTAAGCACTCACAAACATATGTAAACATGTATAGCTAGCTAGCTAGATAGATATAGATAGATAGAAAGACGTATAGATAGACGGATAGATAGATAGATAGATAGATAGATAGATAGATAGATAGATGAGGGCTAAATCATTTGAAATGTAAGTCAAACTGCTTCAGCTAGTTTAAGCAAAGGAGATTGTGTAGTTTTGTATCTTAAAATAATGTAAAGTCAGGAATAAATCTAACCTTTTTATGCATGTGTTACAGAGTGAAGCACTGATGACCCTTGGTTCTAAACGCTTATTTCTAGAATGTTTGTATAGTGAACAGCCTTGGAAAATGGAGATAGTGCCTCCCTCTAGAACAAGGATAAGGCATGCTTAGGACCATCATAAAATATTTGTTATTCTTAAACTTGGAGTTCCTGTTCTGTAATGCTACCTACTTGTTTACAGATATAATCTGGTATTCTTCCTATCACCATAGGGGAATTAGGACTTTGAGAAAACATGCAAAAATGATGACTCTGTGACCACTGCTATTGCTCTGAGTAATAAATGGCCCTTTGTCTCTAATCCAGGAGTCTTGTATATTATAGCAGCATTCACAAAACTGTGGCAGGCTAACTCATTAGCTTGCAAATTTGGTAAAATATCAGGCATCACAGTTATTTGCATTGAATACTAAAAAGGTTTATTTCATCCAGATTCAAATATCCAAAATGTTTCTTGTCCTTCTCTCCAAGGTTTCGTTCATATTTCACATTCTTAGTATGGCACACACTTCCTTTAAATTGGAAATTTTCTGTTTCTCTTCAGAATCTCCTACCTTGTTTCCTGATTATTTTTTTCATAACACTTCTCTCTCTCCATATATATACACATGTGTGTGTGCATGCACACACAAACAAATATATACATATTTTAATTTTTATCTGCATCTTCTCACAAAAATATGAGCTCAATTTTCTTTATCTTTATTAGTGACTGCTATGTTCCTAGTGTACCAAGAACATTATCTGTAACATAGTGGGTACTAAAAATTGTTTAGTGAATAAACAAGTGATTTCACTATATAAAATCTCAGAGAGTTATTGACATACATGCTATTCTCAGCCCAATCATCTTGCTCAGATAATTTGAAAAATATAATTATACCAGTCTAGATTACCTATCCCCTGCCATGCTCAGGAAGACAGGTGCTGTTACTGCAAGAAAGGTGGAGATGAAGCCTAGAGGTAAAACCTATAAAAACAAATAAGAAATAAGCAAGCAAACAAACAAACAATAATTATAATAATAATAGAGTAGCTCTCTGGTTGTGCCTTTGGAATTGAATTCCATAGAGTTTTTATATATTTCCAAAATATATCCAGGCATCTCACATAAAATAGCCCCACATAAAACTGCAAATAGTAGTCTTCCCTTCCCAAGGGACATGCTCATGCTTAACTACTGTATACAGCTATGAGTAGAGAACTTGTGAATAAACAGCCTCCTGTTTAATCAAACTTATGTGTGTCACTTTGTGATACATCTAATTAATCTGAACACAGCTGCCTAATCTACAAATAAAAGTACAAACTTTATTTTTTCTTTTTTTTATATTATTAGGATGTTTATTCTCCCCACAGTGAAATATACACCAAAAACATTACAATCAACATTGACACATAATTTTTGTAACAATAGGCAATTTGATTCTTAAATTTACACAACAATACAAAAGCAATAGAGAACCAAGATTGTTTTTAATAAGAATGGCAAAACAGACCACTTACAATACCTGATTTCAAAACATAATAAAGTTACTGTAATGAAGATGATATCAATAGCAAAGACTTGGAACCAAGCCAAATGTCCAACAATGATAGACTGGATTAAGAAAATGTGGCACATATACACCATGGACTATTATGCAGCCACAAAAAATGATGAGTTCATCTCCTTTGTAGGGACATGGATGAAGCTGGAAACCATCATTCTCAGCAAACTATCACAAGGACAAAAAACCAAACACCGCATGTTCTCAATCATAAGTGGGAATTAAACAATGAGAACACATGGTCACAGAAAGGGGAACATCACACACCGGGGCCTGTTGTGAGGTGCGGGGAGTGGGGAGGGATAGCATTAGGAGATATACCTAATGTTAAAGGACGAGTTACTGGGTGCAGCACACCAACATGGCACATGTATACATATGTAACTAACCTGCACATTGTGCACATGTACCCTAAAACTTAAAGTATAATAAAAAAAAAAAGAAAAGCTACTCTTTCCCCATTAATTTACTTGGGCAACATTGTCAAAAATCAAATGACTATACTGTATATGTCTATTTTTGAACTCACTATTCTATTTCATTTACCTATAATGTCTATTCTTACATCAAACTTTACTTTTTCTAAAATGACAAAAGTAGTTTCATAAACCAGTATTGGTTATTTCATGTGAACTGTAAAGACCATTTCTTGGAAAAATTGCAAGCAAGAACTTATCCAGATGTTCAGCATTTTGTCCAAATATTGTTAGCCAATCAGCATCACTCTGAGACTTTGTTTTATAAACATGGGATAGAGACTGTTTGTTTGTTTCTGCTTTTAAAGAACACACTCTGTTTCCATTCTTTACCCTCATCTCTTATATCCTAACCTGGGTTTTCTACTTAACAGTAAAACTTTTCCCCAGCATTCTATCTTTGGACCCATAATTTTTGTCTTCTCTTGACATGGCAAACTATTTAACAAATGACAAAAATTTCCACCACAGAACAAAATGCAATCATAATCATCATAAAATTTTTATTAAAAAATAGGGAAATAGGAAGCAATATAATACGCAGAAAAAATATTCCATACACTGTCAGCCAGAGATGTGATAGTGCATCCATTTTTTAATCATGTTCCTGGAGGTGGAGAGAGCTATAGGCTGAAAAGTTTCTTTTAGCTGTGTTTTCCTAGCTTGAGTGTTATTTTAGGTACTGTCCATATGACACTAAACTGGACAACAGATTCTTATTTTGAAAGTAATATCATGTAGATATCTATGTTCCCATGAACCAGTTTTAAGCACGAAGGTGATGTGTTATGTATTGAGAAATATTGGACTCATTTTGGCCGGAATTGAGGTTTCTCAATACCTGTCCCTTAACACTTAAATGACCATGTGTCATTTTCAATCTGGAGGGCTCCACTGCCAAACATTCAGTATTAGACTTCTTGCTGAGACAGCAATGCTTGAGTCTGGATGCTAAACTTGTGATTTTCTTCTTTCCCATCAACCACACATCTTTCTAATCAACAGTTTCTGTCTTGGTTCTACCATAGACTAACATGAAACAACATACTCCCTTGGAAAAACAGTATTAATTGGCTTTATGTCCCCCAGGATACTTCCAAGTGGATTTTATTTATTGGAAGAATAATTCACAAGGGAATAGCTTAAGAGTAAGTCTGGAAGAACTAGGTTTCCCCATATCCCTCTGGCTTTCCCAAATATCACTATTTCTAGTCTCCCCACTTGTCAGCTATCTAGAAGCATTGACCAGAGGCAAAATAACCTTTATTAGAAAAGTGATATAATTCCCTCTCTTTTTTTGCTTTCAAATGGCCTCCTTAAGTTGAAGCCTGTTGTATTCTTGTATATTTCTTCGCTCACATAAGGTAGTAGACTAAATTCAATCACCATTTTTCTACTAAGTTTTCCAAATGTAATTCTTTTTAAGAAATGATGTGTAAGAATGACATGAATAAATCTATGAAGCTACAAAAGAAAATAAAATAGAAACTGAAGGAATGGCGAGAATATATTCCTGGATGTGGAGATTTAATATTATAAAAGCATCTATTGTCACCATAGTAGTTTATAAATTCAACACAGAAAACCTTGTAAATAACTTGTCAAGCTGACTCTAAAATTTAGCCGAGAGAAATTATTAAGAATATTTTTAAAAGTGAAAAAGAAGAATGGTGGAGAAATGATCATAACAAATATTTGTATAAATATGTACAAACATGTCTACCAAGTACAAAAATACAGTAGTTAAAATAATTGGTATCAGCTGAAGGCAGGGCAAAGATAAAACAGACAATTGAAAAACAAAACCAACCTGAGCATATATGATATTTAATATATTACAAGTTTGTCATTTTGAAGATATAGAACATTCTGTTTAACAAACTATATTAGGACAATTGTCTACACACATGGACTAAATAAAATTTGAGTTCCATATTACATATAGATAATATAATTCTAGATGCTCTAAAGACTTAAAAATAAAACATCATTAACATAGTGTAAATAAGAGGGGAAAAGATTAAACCACCGGGCAGTCATTGGTTTGAATCTCTTGCATAGGAAAGACAGAGGAAACTTATCTTTCTAGCTCGGGATCTGGCAACTCTCAGGGCCTTAACCCAAGCAGTTTCACATTTTGTGGTGTGTGTCTTGCAATATTGCTCAGGCTTTTTCACCACTGAAAAAGAGAATGGAAATGGTATTAGGAATAACAGACTCCAGGGACACTAATGTTGGAAATCTCTCTTTTTCTGTCTCTAACTCTGCCTATCCCTTTTTGTCAACATCATTTTCCACTACTATGGGTGCTTTTCTCTTTATTACAGGGACCATAAAAATATGCAAGATCCATATACCATAGTGATCCTAGATGATGAAGGATTATTTTTCTATGTTTAGGTATATAAAATGCTAGGGAAGGACTCAGATTAGCCTACTTCTGTTCCATTGTTCATATTTAACTTATAATCAAGACTAGGTATATGGGATGTGTATCACTTAACTGTAAACCAAATAATGCTGCATAAAGAACCAACCATAACATCTCAATACACCAGCATTTATTAAGCTCACAAGTCCAAAGGATAGCTCATCTGGTCTAGTCAGCTCAGCTCTGCTCCACACATCTGTCATCCTCCTTCTAGCTTAGACATGCTTTTCTCATGGTGATGGCAGAGTCACAAGACGGCAACAAGAAACATGCAAGGCTTCTTTGGGTCTAGGATTCTATCTAGCACACTGTCTATTCTACTTCATTTTATTCATCAAAGCAATTCACATGACTAAATCCAAAGTTAAGTTAAATGATAGTAAATATACTGCACTTCTTTAAGATCCTTCTTGTAAAGGGACTAAAAGATCACACAGCAAAGAGTATGAATCCAGAAGGAGTAAAGAATTGCAGCCAGTAATGGAACTGAATCCAAGAAACAGTGAATGGTTCCACTGACATTTATGCTTACTCCCATGGTCTTAAAACAAGAGCCTGTTGTCAGAAGACAGAAAATGGGGGAGTTTGATAGAGCTAATGCTAACTTGACCACATACAAAATCACATATGTAAACTAGTTTTACAGACAGGTTTAATGGCATAAATATGAAATCCTTTAAAGAAGAGAGGTACTTTCATTGTTAAAGTGTATAGATGTCCACAAGTCCTTCATTCTCAGTAACCTCTTCTTTCTTCTAGACCTTAGTGTACTCTGCATATTAGAAATGAGTAAACAGCAAACCCATACCTTGCTGTTATCAGAGGGAATATTGAGCAGTATTACAGAGAAAGTGAGACAGAGTTCATATTTCTATTCAACTAACTGAAACTGGAAGTTACTTTTTCACCAAGTAGCATAAACTCTTCTGCTGCTACAGGGATTGCAGAGAATACAGATGAACAAAAGATAGAATCTGTGGAAAGCTATATTATCATAAAAGTGAAAAACAATGGGTTGTTCGCCAATTATTATTAGTTTTAGACTTTTTACTGGATAGAAGCTCTAACAATATGTAGCATTGTTAGTAGAATAAATTTTAATAAACTGTGGCCTGTTTCTATGTGTCACAAATTATAGATAATTTTAATAAAATGTGTAAAGCAATATAGAGATAATATTATTTTAAAATATTAATGCAGGCCTAATACAAGGAAATGATCTCCACTACAGAACTATAAAGGGACAAAAATGTATCAACATACCATATGAAAAATACAGAAAAATATGTGTCATATGTCCTTAATGAAAATTAATATCACCTTATAAGTTTTTTAAGTTATTACTAGCTTTAAACACATAGTTTCTTTTTTTTTACATTTCAAAATATTCAAGTTAAGGAGGAGTTCTTTCATTTATTGTTATTGATAGATGTCTGGCCTGTTAGAAACAAAATACTGGTTAACAGTACAGACTTTTCATTCAGACACCTTGGTGTATTAACCTAGTACTCAACTACATGCTGTCTGTGTGCTGGAGCTCTAAAAGGAATAATCTTCCCCTGTGACCAGTGTTTGCATGAGGTCAGGAGGTTAGATACATAATTACTGGGGTTATGTGGAGGTGGAGTAACAGGGTGGATGATGAATGGGCAATTAAAATATATTATCCAACTTACATTAAACACTATCAACCCATTACTTTCTGTTAAATTCCTCTATTTTAGGTCCTTCATGCCACTTACTGATATTACTATTTACTTATTTGATTTATTTTTAATACCTACTAATTATAAGCCTTATGATGAGGGGAAATATAAGCTATGTTTCCTGCTGTATCCCCAGAGTATAGAATAGTGTAGGATCATAGTACACAATCAATGTACGTTTGTTAAATCAATTTGTTATCTACTATTCAATCAGGTAATGAACAAAGAAACTTAGAAGAGAACAGGAAATTTGGAACCTTGTTATCTTACATTCTAATTATGTCTGTGTGCGTGTGTGTGCATGTGTGTGTGTAAATTTATACATGCTAATATGTCTGTATGAATTAAAGTCCCACTATTCTCTCTTTTTAACATTTCTTTTGTGGATATCATGTAAACTTGGCCTATGTCAATAACTAATCATGACCTGCAAACATTACTGTTGACTCAAAAATGATTCAATTCTCGCAGGAAGTAATTTACACATTAAGAGAACTGACTATCTTAGGAGGTCATTTTTACAATTAATGTAAAACTGTCCTTGATCATACAGATCGATGAGCCCAATTTGCCTCCATCTGTAGGCTTTACCACGTGTATTATTGCCTTTGCTGCATTGATTGAAGAGGAAAGAGTTAATGTAGCTCCAAAAATGCACTATACATTCTAATCCAAGATATTAAGGATGTTTTAGATTCCACCAGGGAAAACACTAAAACATAAATAGAAATGAATTATGGTGTTATTTAATTAACTGGGAAGTTCAATGTGCACTAGAGACAATTTATTAAATAAATAGAGCATCCTATCCTTGCAGTGCATTGTAATGAATATAAATCAAGGATTTTTTTTTCTTCAAAGAAAAACATTCACCAATTTCCTATAAACTGTACCTAAGGGCCTCATTAAATTAATACTTCACTAGAATGCTTCATTATTTTGCAGACATTATGTTATGGGGCATCTCTGCCACATTCAACATCATTCATCACTGGTTTCTCAGTGAAACACTCCTCTTTTAGCTCACATGAGATCTGTGCTCTCCTGGTTCTCCTCATAACTTTCCATAACTGCTCTTGTTCAGTCTTCTTCATGGTTTCCTCCAATAATTATCTCTTAACTGTTGAAGGTTCCCAGAGTTTTCTTCACGCCACAATTTTCTCTAAGCACAGCATACTGAAAAAGTACTTATCATTTCTCCTAAAATTAATCTCAACTTCAATAATTAACCTTTCGTTTGGTGGCATGGTCATTCAGTCTGTTATTCAAGCTAGAATACTTGAGTTCACCTCTATCTTATCCCTCTCCCTTTTTGCCACATCCATTTAATCCAGACTTCTCTTTGTCTCTACAGTGTATTTCAAGTCTATCTTCTCCATCTCAATCCTACCATGGATCCAATGAACACATTCGTTTATCTCATTTGAATTGCCTCCACAGTCCTCCAGCCAATTTTGCTCCATCCCCACACCGCCTGAGAATTTCAATTCAAATTCATCTTTTGCAGTTGTTTTTGAAATATCTGGAAAAAGATGGAGTAAAGATTGTGATATTAAGTAACCCTGTCATATTTGTGCTGAATTTTTGCCTATTTGTTGCATATTCTCATGCCAAACTCACAGTATACAAAAACTACCAACATCTGGGGTAGTAAATGATATTCAAAATAAATTGCTTTACCACATATCTAGAGAATAACAATCAACAGGATACATAATACAGATAAATAATACATGACTGTCACAATGCTCAGTTCTTCCTATGAAACTGATTCTTTTTAAATTGTCCTAAAGAATATTTTTTCATCATGCCACTCACTTATTCAAAAAATTTTAACTATTGTTCATTGCTTTTAATGTCATGTGTAAACTAGTTAATTATTTAAAGCATTGTTATTTTATCTCACTGTATCTTTTAAATTGTGGCCTCTACTACTTGTAGCCTCAAACTCTGATTTAATCAATTTTTAAAAAAATTTTCAAAATATTGTGCACAATTTTGACTTTGTGCTTCTCTTTTAATAACATTTGTTTGTCACCACCATTCAACTTCATCGTCCAAACCTATAAATCTTTCAAGGCCTAATTGAAGTCCAACCACTTTCCCTGAAGTCATTCCAAAACTATTTAGTTCCTCGAGTTATTGCCATTCTCAGAGAATTATTGCCTGAAATTTTAATTTGTTAATTAATTGTATATGGTGCAATCTTTTTAACTCTTTAATATTTTTAATTTTAATATTTTATTTATACTCGATGTTACTACATTTTGTTTCTGAGAGCAAATACTCTGTTTCATAACTATTTATAACTTATTGGATGTCTTCCATGATCTACAATGGCCTTGAATTCTATTTTAAAGATAAGGATTTAATCATCATATTATTATACTAATGTACTTGTCTCCTCAGATTTTATTTGTGTCCAATAATACAACAGAGTTTAAAAATATGTATAGATCATTTAAAAAGTGCTTAAATAGAAATTATGAAAATAAAGTTGTGCAGCTTCTCTACATCTTGTATTTATTTTTAAAAATGTAACTTTTTTGAGGTAGAATACATTATATCAAAATGATTTTACACAATCATGCTAATTTTTAATTTTTATTTTCTTTTATCTTAGTAAATAATTTGAAAATAATTTGGAAATACTATTAAGTTTATCCACCACAGTTGAAACAGTATAAAGTGTACCAACTTGCTACATAAATACAACTTGAAACTTTTATTCTAGAGGCAGGCACAGTCAACTGATCTGCATATAACAATACAACCAGCAAATGAAATAGACAAAATGGAGTATCACAAATCAATTTTTCAAGCTTCTACCAAAATAGCTGAAATGGTCTCCTCATAAATTAATTAAGAACTAAGGTAAGATGCTCAATAGAATGTAAAACCTTAGATATAATTTTAATTTTCAGAGGTTCAGAATGCACAGAAATTTTTTTCTTCATTTTTAATCGTCTCGGGTAGTTGGAGAATTGCAGAATGAAAACAGTAGGCAAAGAGTAGTAGAAATATTCTTTTCCATTTTTATGGTTGTAATGAGTTATCATATAGGCTTTTTTGAGCTTATTAAATGTCCCCGTAGGATCCTGGCCACTTTCATTTGGAATACAATAGAATGCTTGCACTTGAGCTACATATCTTTTGAAATTAGCAGAATACAAAGCAGCCCTAATATTCAGACTGTCCTGTCAGTAATTTCTATTGAGATTATTGTCTAAGTACATTTAGGAATCTGGCTGACAAGAGGCATTTAATGAAACTTTTTATGACACACCATTCTTTTTTGTTAAATGAACACAAAGAGATCTAGACATAGCACTGTTATAGAGAGTAATTTATAAATTTTTCAATTATTAAAATGCTTTTTCCTAAATGGGTTTCAGAACTATCAAATATTTTACCTTCAAAACTACAAACATTATAAGTAAAGAAGTACCATTTTTCTTACATTGGCAGGTCACTAATAATTTTTGAACCTAAATTTTGAGCATTCTTAGAGTCTTTTAAAGTCAAGAAAATTGTTGAAATGACTATGTTGTAAAAATTATATAAATACACTCTAAAAAGCAATCCAAATACTCGGATACAAGGTGGCATATGTTATAGGGAAATACATATAATAAAATAACAATAAAACTGAGTGGAGACTAAAAGCAGAGGCATTCGAATTAAAATGTAATTCATTTCCTAAAATATAGGTTATTTGTTGATAATCTGATACTGATAATTCTATAGAATTAAATTCATAGATTAGAAATTTGTACCAATTAAAGATGATGTTTTATAATGTATTAGGAACCAACCTGATAATTTCTTGCTTGTAACATTATTACTCTTCATGAAGATAAGATCACCAGTAGTGAGAGTTAGGAGTCATTTCAGATAACTAGAACTTAACCACTCTTTATTGCAATTCAATGTGACTTGAGAAAGGCAAATTATAACTAGAGTTTCTTTTATCAACATATATAATGTATCAAACTTTGAATAAAAATATAATTATCAAAGCAAATATAATGAAATCACAGGAAAGAACAACAGCATATATTTCTGAATCAATTTTATGTCCTAGGTCCCTTTGAAAAATTAATGAAAGATATGGACCCTCTATTTAGAAAAAGTAGATATTCACTTAAACAAAAATATAAGTTACAAAAGTTTAATCAATCCCATAATACCTGGCCATGGACTCAAAGAGGTCCATGAAGACCAAAGTTATTATTCTGTGTTAACCTAATGCAAGTTTCAAACACTAGATAGAATGCAGCAATCTGATGTAAGATAAAAAAAAAATTATAAACATACTGCTTTAAATCATTTGAATATGAGTTGAAAAGGGGAAAATAAAGAAGAAAGGAACAAAAAATTAAAGAGAAAGGAAAAGGAGATTAAGGCATTCCCACTTCTCTGATAAAAATTCAACCTCTAACATCACTTCTTAAAGCAGGCGTCCCCAATCCCTGAGCCATGGACCACCAGTACTGGTCCCTAGCTTGTTAGGAACTCAGATGCATACCAGAAGATGAGTGGCCAGTGAGCCAGTATTACTGCCTGAGCTCCGCCTCCTGTCAGATCAGCAGCGGCGATCACAATAGGAATGCAAACTCTATTGCGAACTGCCCGTGTGAAGGATCTAGGTTGCACACTTCTTATGAGAATCTAACTAATGCCCGATGATCTGAAGTGGAACAGTTTCATTCCAAAACTATCCCTTCATTCCCATTCATGGAAAAACTGTCTTCCATGAAATCAGTCCCAGTCCAAAAGGTTGGGCACCGTTGTCCTAAAGTATAATTATAATAAAGAGAGACAGGCACAGTACACACAGTTGTGCCAAGTGATCAAATGATATGTGAAAATTATAATTCATTATAGAAGTTTTGCTTTGATCCCTTTAGTCATGCATACACTTGAATGGCGTGTGCATCTAAAAAAGTTGTGATTGAAGACAAAAAAAAAAGAGTCCCTTTTCCTGGCCTAATTTTTTTTAATTGAGTTTACATTTAGAGTAGTTTTAAGTTCAGATCAAAAGTGAACAGAAAGTTAGTACAGAGTTTCCACATCTCCCTTCCTATCTTCCCTGCTCCATAACCCACAGAGACAGCTTTCCCATTCGACGTCTTGCACCAGTATGGATATTTGTTACAAAAAATTAACCAACCCTGACACATCATTATCACCCAAAAGTCCATAGGTTATCTGATGGATCCTTCTTTGTGTTGTACATTCTTTGGGTCTTGACAAATGTATAATGACATATATGCTCCACATTAGTATCATATAAAACAGTTTCACTGCCCTGAAAATCCTCTGTGCTCCACTTATGCATCCCTCCTTATCCTGCAAATCCCTGTAAATCATTCATTTTTTTTTTTACTGCCTTCATAGTTTTACCTTTTTAAGAATGTCATGTAGTTGAAATTATGCAGTAGGTAGCCTTTTCAGAATGGCTTTTAAGGTTCCTTCATTTCTTCTTGCAGTATCATAGTTTATCTCCTTTTAGTGCTATAATATTCCATTGTCTGGATGTACTACAATTTATTTGTCCATTTACCTACTGAAGGATATCTTGGTTGCTTCTAAGTTTTGGTAACTCTAAATAAAGCTATTATAAACATTTGTGTGCAGGTTTTTGTGTTGACAGAAGTTTCAAGAGTGTGATTGCTGGATCATATGGTAAGAGCATGTTAAGTTTTGTAAGAAAATGCCAACCTATCTTTTAAAGTGACTATACATTTTGCATTTCCACCAACAATATAAGAGAGTTCCTGTTGCTCCACATCCTCACCAGCATTTGGTGTTGTCAGTGTTTTGGATTTTAGCCATTCTAACAGGTTTGTAGTAGTATCTTGTTGTTTGAATTCGAAATTATCTAAATACATATGTTGTTTACATGCCCTTATGTTGAAAAATATGAGAAATAAATTGTATCTGCTTCACTTATTTTTCTGGGAAATCTTTCTGACACAGTGAGATGAATGATAAAAGTTCTTCAATTATGTCCTCTCATTATTTTTGATTTGTAACTAAACAAACAATGTTTGAATTGCCTTAATGAGATTCTTGAGATAGTAAATTACTGCAATCTCCTGATGTGACCCCCGTGGAAAATTAAAAAATTTTCAAATTAAGTCATGTATTTGTAGGTTCAGATGTGGGCTCTATTTTTCAGATAATATATTCCCCATATCATTAGGTGCATCCAAAGTTGACCAGAGGAGAATATGATTTCCATAGATGAAACAATAATGTTGACAGTCTTTCAGTAATTGTCATCAGATTGAAGCAATTAATAAGTGTGCAGTGTTAAATTAATTATATTTATTTTTCACAGGTGACTTTTAAAAGGTTTTTTTCATTTGTTTGTTTTTCTTTTGTGGGAGAGGCTTAAAACACAAACTTTATTCCAAATTATTTTTAAAAAATCTTAATTCAGAAACATTTAACGGATTTCATTTAAACTCATATGGTCATAAAACTCAAACTATCAAACAAAAATAGCATTGTGCACTTAACCACTTTTAATAATGAACCTTTAAGAGGAAACATGTAGAGATTCCCACACAATTTGGGAGCCATTAGGCAACATATATAACATATATTTAATATTAAGCAAAGACAGCATTAAAAACTAAAAATCCTCAAATTTCAAGAGAATGCCTGATCAAGTCTTTGATATGCATTTGCACATGAGAAAAGAAATATTTTAATTTAAAAGAAACCAAGTCTGAGTGCTTACCCTTTCTTCAAATATAATCTCCTGTCCACCCTTCATTTTATGACTGCATACCCCTCACTCTACTTCATCTACACTGAACCAGTGTTAGTTCAACATGATTGGCTTCACTCAAAGCCCTCTAGATACCATTTCATATATCCCATCTACCACCATTACCCCCTTACATGTTTGCACAACCTTTTACTGAGTATTACATTGTAATGGATCTTGGGAATTTCAGTTATCCAAAGGTAATTATATACACAGACGATTCTGTTTTATTGCACAGTTCACAATATAGCTGGTGATTATACAGCCAACCATGTTAAGATGAATATCGACTATGCAGACAAAAACATCGATTTTGTCCCCAACCACAAATGAAACAAGAAAGACAAACATATTCACCACCATATAAAGGTTGTGTTTACTCTGTGGTGCAGTCATGAGGGCTCATATCACTCTCAGTGTGTTAAATACAGAATTCATAACATTTCTGGTGGCATCACACATGAAGTATAGGACACAAGACCATAAACGTCCCGCACTCATGAGCCATTTGTGCCACATACGTAACAGAAAGGCCACTTTTAAAGCTATTCAGATATTCAATCATGTTTGCCCTTTTATTTATTTTTTTTCTTTTTTTGAGACAGAGTATTGTTCTGTAGCCTAGGCTGCAGTGCAGTGGTGAGATCTTGGCTCACTGCAACCTCTGCCTCCCGGGTTCAAGCGATTCTCCTGCCTCAGCCTCCCAAGTAGCTGGGATCACAGGCATTGGCCACCATGCCTGGCTAATTTTTTGTATTTTTAGTAGAGATGGGGTTTCACCATGTTGGCCAGGCTGGTCTCGAACTCCTGACCTAAAGTGATCCACCCACCTTGGCCTCCCAAAGTGCTGGGATTACAGGCATAAGCCACCGTGCCAGCCTGCCTTTTCAAAATTATTACCACACTAGTTCACATTGAAGGTAAAAACAACAGTTAGAATCTCTTACTAACAACACATTTTGACTTCAAGCTCAGACAAAGCTGTTGGTTACAAGTTCTGTTGAATTTTTTTGTCAAATTTAAGAAGTCTATAGGACAACACAAAACCATCCCTGGTAATGTATTTGCAATTTGGTCTTCAAAAGCTGTAAAGAGTGACAAAGAAATAAAAAAAAAATACTGAGTTAAAAACCATTAAAAGTATTTATTAATAATTGTTTTTAAACATCACTTATTTGAGACAGCAGAAACCAAAGAGTTTTCCTTAGAATTCTCACTTAGCTTGTATTTCACAAAAGTGAAATCTGCTTTAGAACTCAGATTTTTACCATCTGTATGGAGTGTAAAGACAAAAGGAAGACCAACAAAACCAAAGGCCCAATGGTGTCTATTCCCAGGGCCAAGGTATTAGCCCAGGCTAACCCACCTGCCCTGTGCTGAGTAGCTGGATACGCTTGTCAGTGCTCAGAGTCATGCACGTGAATTAGTGGGTCAGGCACCAAGGTGCCTTTATTCATTCATTTCTCAAATTCAACTCCCTTCAAATCCTGACTCTGTTTAATAGGTCAAAGGATGCTATTCATCTTTATTTGGTGCCAGATTATTATTTTTTAATCCTTACATCTACACCTTGAATGTAAACTGCAATATCCAGCACAATATTGTCAGACAGAGGTGCTGTATGGTTACTTAGCTTCATTACTGCCTGGCTAATGCTTAATATGCTTCATCCTTTACAGCTGAAAGAAGGATATTCACTGTATTTAACCAGCCATACTGCATTTAGATGTAAACAGCTTTTATGGGCTATTTGCCCAGAAACTTTCAGTAAACTACCAAGTTGAGGCCCTGATTTTATTTTGGTCAGTATGTGCAAATATTCACATGCAGTTACCCAGAAAGAAGAAAAACTGGTTAACAAGAAACCTACCATCATGCCAGATGCTGGAAATAAATCTTTACAGAAAGGGTTTTAAGATTCATAATCCACTTTTTCAGTCTGTCTCTTATATTTCATTAGTCAATTGGAAGTGGCATATGAATCATTTTGCTTTATCTGGAAAAAATATTTTCACATTTTCCAATTCCTTTGACAAAGAAGTTTTCGTCTATTAAGGGATGAGAATGCTATTTGGCTATTGCCTACTTTTAGAATTCAAACTAACTCTTCAAATGTCTTCATTTAGAGCATATTCTCTCAAACTATCTTATTATTTTACTAACACAACGGTAAAATTGGGTTTCCAAAATGTCAAAACCCTAATGGAGTCTCTATTTCCAAAGGTAAAATAAAAGACAGTCAACACTGTGAAGTGAAAACTATCCTGAGCCTTTTTCCCACTCTGAAACATTTAGAAACTAGGGGGAAAAAAGTGGGATTGCATTAACAGACTTCCAAAACAAAATGTTATGGAAGTGTTTATCTTTTAAAAGGAGAGTTTTAAGAGAATAGGATGCTTGAGTATGACCAACTCCTGCTCAACAGGAAAAATAACCACAGACCTTTGCTGAGATGGCCCCAATAATTCCAAGAAACCAAGCTAACCAGAATTTGATCTATACACAATTAGTATGAAAATTTCTTAACAAGATGGAACACCTATAACAACATTTAAGTCCCTTCATCTTTCGGCAATGAAATAAATGAAATCAACATAAGGATATTTTGGAAGCGTTGAAGGTCACAGTCAGAATCAAACAGAAAACTTTCAAACCTAGAAAGCAAAATGGGAACTTTCATAACTCCTTGATCTACCGTATCTAAACAGAAATAGTATCATGACTATCCAATAGGTACTTAGTTTCAAAACAAATACAAGCAATTTATCATGAAAAGCCTACACCTAATAAGCTGTTTTTCTTCTTTGTTCTGCCCCATTGTCATATGCTTGAGCTTAATGAAGACTATCCTCTGCAGCTGCTCCTGAAGGCAGAGAAGCAAGCAATGGAGTAACAAAGGAAGCCTGAGGAGCCCCTGGCCCCCGAGGACCTTCTCTCTGGCCGTTCACAGCCACTTATGTTTCAATGCAGATTTCAAGACTGGTTTGAGAAAAATAATCCTATTTTGGGGATTAGGTTCCCTGTCAAAGGCCATCAGATGGACAGCTATTTATCAGGCACTTAGCCTAAGGCTCTTAGGTAATGATAAAAAAAAAAAAAAAACACAAAGAAACAAAAAACAGAAAACAAAACAAAAAAATCCCTCATATTTTCCTACTGGAATCTTTTATTCTGTTTTATTGAGGCTTAAGCAAAACAGCTTTGCCCATAACTCACTGTGGCCTGGAGTTATGACACCAACTTGTATTTGGCCAACTAAGAAAGAGGCCAAACTACATTCTTCTTAGAAGGCCTATTCAGTTGATAAATGGCACTTAACTGTTGGTTTTTTTCATATAACCTTTACTCATAAGTTGCATTGATTATGCTCCAAGAGATAAGGGACTGATAGTAATTCAAATGGGCACGTCTGAAAAGATTTATCAGTTTTCTGTCCCGTTCCAGCCAGATTTTTTGGAAAACTTTGGGGAAAGACTGAAATTCCCCACCAATCTGAGACTGTATGCGAGTTTTTACATTAATTGGAAAAAAACAAGAATCCCAACATGGCACCCAATGGACCTCCACAGATAAAATTATTGACCAAATGAGCACTGTGAGTCGTTTCTGTAGGCAGATGCTCCTTAATGGGACCTCAAAGGCCGCAAAACAAGACATTACTGAGTCCATTCTGGAAAAGAATGGGCACCAAGCCTCGATAATATTCTCCAATTCCATGACATTTCAGTGCCTTGAAGGCCTGATAAGTGTTGGTAAATCTGTCATGATGCTTGTGGTCTTGAATCAACGTCTGAACTATTTCCGGTGGAGTGAAAATTGCTTCTGTTGTCCCTGCAAGCACTGCCGCCATGCAACAGGTTGCAAACTCTGGAGCACTGACATGCTTGTGGAGAAGGCAGGATAAATCCTCATAGAGACCGAACATAAGTGCAAGTGTAGCTGTCTTCTGCATCAATGGGGGAAGGATTCCAGGATGCAAGTTTCGAAATCCATCCCTTCTCAACTAAAATATTGCATCACGGGTTTTGATGCCATACAGCTGTTGTCGAAAGAGGACCGTCTGAATGGGATATGTGATTGCGATGTTGTTGAAGGCTGCGCAGCAGCCACAGAAGTAATGCTTCATTTCACCAACATTTGTAATACGAGGTGATATATCTTGTTCTGAAGATGTTAGTGTTGGTGGCCTCTTTTCATGAGCTTCTGAATCCATCGTGTTGCTTAAGGTCTTTCGTTTTCAGGAAGGACTGACTTTTTTTTAACCTGTAACACAATCCGAGCCTGGAGTTTGGCAGGATGATAGCTTTTTGATAATGTTCTCAATTTCTTCCATTGTTATTGTTCTGTTAGTTTCTCTCTTCTGGAGTCAATTTTGATAACTGGATTTCCGTCCTCCAGGCGCCCATCTCCCCAACCTGTGAAAAGCGGGGAGGGGGCTGGACAAGATCACTAAGTCCTCCTCCGTCTCTGACACTCCACAGTCAGGGGTCCCGAGGTCAGGAGGCCGAAATCAGTCTCCCCGGAGGCAGGGCCCCTTGCGCGGTGCCAGCCCCGCTCTCCCCCGGGCGCAGGCAGAGCCCAGCTCCTCCCCGCCCCTGCGGTTTCTGCGCACTAGGGAGGAGCCTCACCAGCCCGGGGCGTGACCGAATGATGGCACAGCCTCCTTCGCGGGAAAGGTCGCCCAGCAGCCGGATAAACACTCGCGACGGGCGGGAGAGCCGAGGAGGCTCAGAACTGATTCTGCGCGCGCCGCCTGGGTGGGGTCCACAACGACTGGGCCAGGGCAGTTGGCGCTCGCAGAGGACTGGGGTGGGCGCTTAAAGCGGTCGGCTGCCCAGACCGGCCATGTTGTGTTTTTTCTAAACCTCTTGTTGTGAACAAACAAGTTCGTTGTAGGGTGAGGTAAGGTAAATTGCTTTTGCCTTTCTCTCGTTGTGAAGTGGATCTCAAAATGCTGGTGTTTGGTTTTTACTTTGTGTTAAATGCTAGGAGAAGCCTTAAACTTTGTTGGCTCGGTGCTTCATTTGCTGCCTAAATTAGACAGGATCTCATTAGGATGGAAAATGTGTGCCCCTCTCCTCAAAAAAAAAAAAAAAAAAAAAAAAAAAAAGGTTTTGAAGCTCTAACTCCCAGCTTAAATATATTTGAAGATGGAGCCTCTAATTAAGTAATTATGGTGAAATGCGGTCATAATGGTCGGACTCTGTTTAGACAAGATTAGTGTCTTTATAAGAAAAGACACCAGAGAGGTCGCTCACTCTCTTAGTGCGCTGAGGAAAGGCCATGTGAGGTTACATAAAATGGAAGCCACGTACAAGTGAGGAGGGGAGGCCTCGCCAGAAATCGAATAAACAAGCACCTTGATCGTGGACTTCTAGCCTCTACAATTGTGAGAAAATTGATTTCTTGTTGTTTAGGCCATCCAATCTGTGGTATTTTGTTATGACTGCCCAAGAAGACTAATAGGATCAGATGGGCTTAAAATACTATCACAGGATCCTTGGGGTGTCACTGTGCCAGCCAGAAAGCTGTGTGGGCTGCAGCATGTCTGTGTGAGTATTGCTTGCGCCGCCGCTGGGCTCCTTCTGCCCGGCCCACTAGGCCTAGCAGGCTGCGCTCCTCTCTTGCTACCGGCCTGGATCCCACGCCTGCTAAGGGAGAGCCAGGCACAGAGCACCAGGGGAGGGGTGTGTGGGTGAGCAAGCACGGGGTCTGGTCACTGCGCACAGCCAGGCATATTTTAGGAAAATCATAAGTTAATTTTAGCCAAATATTATGCTCTTACCATGGAGTGACCATGGAAGCCAAGAATAATACTATTGATAAAAGCCTTGTGGATAACACAGTTAGTTGGTATCAGTACACATTATAGAAACTTAATTTATCAAAGAGGAAATAATAATATATATAAGAAAATAACAAATAAAAAATAAATTAAAGTGTAACAGATTATTAATCTCTGAAATACAGAGACAAAGAGGTTTTCTATGTTACTTCTATAGACAGATAATAAAAAGGATTTCCTCATGGAAGTTTCCTCTTTTGTGTTCTAAATTGAAAAATCATCTTCAGATCAAAATATTCCTGAACTTGGCAGTGCATTTCCAAATTGATCTTGGTGAAATTGTGTCAGTTAGAGAGATGTATACATGAATTAAAACATGAAGAAATCTCTGTTTGGCGGAGAGACTAATAAGACTTTAAGAGAACTGCAGTAGGTAAAAATGGTGTTTGTAAAATCAGGTGTCTCCAGAATCTGGTCAAAGACCAACCATCACCAACTGTAGTGCAGAGAAACCTCCAGCACTGAACAGAGGCAACCAAGTAAATTCATAGCCATACACATAAAAGAAAGGTGTGACTTACAGGCCATAATTCGGCAATTCCTGATCTAGACAAGTATAAAACAAATAAACAAATACAAGACATAGGAAACTCTTCATTAAGTTTGAAACATTAAGGAAGACAAAGTTTACCTGGTAAGGATTAACACATGATAAGACTTTTTTATCTTACGAGCACTGGGGCCATCTTAAGGGACAGACTTCTTGGATCTATGCCCACTCTACTCTATAAACTACCTCTTAAAAAGACTCAAAACAAAAAGTGACAAGGACAAACAGAGAGAAAAGTTAGAGTGTTGCTACTGACATGTTTTTACCAAAGATAATAGTTTTCAATTCATGAGCACATAAGCAAATGATTTATAGAGGAGTGATTCCTCCATTCTCAGGAGATAAACTCAGCCATCAGTTTGAAATAAGAGATCAGTAATATTGTTTCTAAAGGAGTAAATAGTAAATATTTTCATTTGTGGGGATCATATTGTCTTTGTCCTATCTGACACTGCTGGTGTGGCAGCAAAGACATAGACATAAATGAACAATTATAGTCTGTAGGCTATAACTGATCTGGACAATAGAAATCATAGCTCAGGCTAAATGTGGGGCATAATTTACTATTGTGGTCAGAAAGGTTCCCATATAGGATACTTATTAGATGACAGGATAATGCACTGTTTCTGAATTGAGGATCTTCAACCATGCCAAGAAGATCTTAAAAAGTTCTTGAAGTGATTTCCAGAATGGATAATTATAGTCTCTTCCACAAACCACCAAAACATCTGTTGGTTAAGCAAATCTTAGTTTATTAAATTTGTGCAGCAACAAAGAACACTACCTGGACACAGTCTCAATAGTGTCTCAAAGACAGGATGTTAGCGAAGGGTATTTATGGGATTTTAAAGTATTAGCTCAAGTGGCTTAAAGTGGGTCTTTAGAGATGGGGAATGTTTTGGAACTGAATAAAGTTTTTACACAATAGGATTGCTAGACAAAGAAGGGTGAAGATTTTGAAGACTAGATGGAACTGTTGTAATAACTGAGCTGTTTCTTTAGGTGTGAAAAATGTTGTCTGACAGTTGCTTGCTCAGATGTGAACAAATAGTTTTCTCAGATACTTTTGTTGCAATAATTTCTTTAAGCAAACAGTAAAGTTATTTATTAGTTCATAATCCTAACTTCTTGGGTGAGGATTTCTTGGAGTAAACATTAAATTTATATAGGCACAGGCGCTTTTGTTTTTAAGGCAGACAGAGGCAGGGGCACTTTCCAGAAAAGTTCCAGCTTAGTAACAATATAAATGTTCACACTACAGTATTTTTATTGCCTGCCTACTTCCACTTCATGCCAACTAGTCAGTGGACTCTGTAGAACCAGAATATGTATTTTAATTAGTAAATCCTTAATAATGATAACTCTATTAATTTTAAGGATACTTTTACTTAAAAGGAAAAAAAAAGTAAATATGTCGGAGGCTATAATATGCCACCCAGATCTCTTTTCTCGCGTGAAGGTGTCATTGTAGCTACCTACTCAAATTTTGCCAATTAACAAGTCTTAGCTGTAAGCTCTCTTTAGCATTGTCTCAGCTGTAGAAAACTACTTTTCCCAATGTCATGACTCTTTCTGTGGGCAGACCCCTCCAATGACCTAACAACATAGGAGTGTGGAAGTCCTCTTCTCAATTTAGGACAACTCTGAAGTGTATCCTAGTTTCAGAAATCCTTGTGGGGTCAGCTGAGCATTTGTTGCAACTGAATAGCACTCACATTTTCTATATTCGTAATCCTCATTCCTTTTCCTCCATTTCAAGAACACTGATTCCAGCAGCCCCTATACATTTCCTGTGTGCATATCTACGTGTCATATTCCATTTCCTTTGTAATTCAACTTGAATGTTGAAGTCAGAAATGATCAAACAAGCAAATTTAAAGTTAAATTTTGGAGTTGAATCACTTGCTGCTTTGACGAGAAACTGTCATTGCAGGTAGATGAAGTATAGACAGTTCCTGAAAAAAGATAGCTATGTAATTTATAAAAGTTACCGGTGGTAAGCTTTATGAACTAGTGGTATGATTTATTTGTGGAGAAATATTTGCTCTGTTTAGATGAGAAGAATAGTAGAGTTGAAATAATGGCTATAAGGACAATGGAATTGGGTGGCTATAGCTAAGCTGTCTTAATATTCTGAGAAATGGGAATAACTACTAATTAAAATTAAGTATACTTCTGCTTGTAAATGTAGATAACAGAAAAAGGTCATTTCATTATGTAATTTAAAAAATCAGGTCAACTTTAAATTCAGATTTTATTTTTAAACTCCTTGCATAGCTAAGGATGCAGAACAACAAACTGGCCAAAATCTAAGGATAAAATACTTTTCTTGGGAAACAGTAGATGTGAGTACTTGCTCATCCGGGTTACAAGCCACTGGAAATCAGTAAGAAGAGTTCAAACAGAATATTTGAAAAGTTTTAAAAGCTGAATGTGAAGTGGTGAACAGTATAAATCTGTGACCTGGGAGTCACAGAAACTGGGGAAGTTCATACCCTTTTGCAGACATACTTACACTAACTCTACTCACAGATGATATCAGAAAGATCCCTAAAAAGTTTGATTGGAATGCAAGCTGGGGTTGGGTAACAGGAGCTGTATAAAAGTGCAAGAAATTCTACCGAGATCTTTCTTGCATACCTTCACTGTGAAGCAAAAGCCTCAGGTAGGTATAAGGACAAAAAGCATTGTTGTTTTTAAGGCATTGGTAAGGACTAATTGCATCTGTGGGAAGGAAAAAGAGGGAGGGGGGAGCTGTTCTTAGGAGAAGGGCAGGATAGGTACTCTGCCCACAACTACAGTCCTTGGTGGGTGAAAAAAGTAAGCCTACAATCCTGAGACTCGGAAACATAGTCATACCTAAGACAGAAGTTTAATCCAGAGCCACAGAGAATGGACTCCTCCAACTGCCCTCCTCATGACCAATTTAACAAGTTTTGAGTAACAATCAACAGTATATTATTCCTGGAAGAAGGACAGAAGGATCAAGAGAATGCAAAGGTCGTGAGGCAAATATAAAGGGAAGACCTAAATTTTATACTCCAACCGACATTGCTCTAAAAACTCAATCTATACCATAAACTCATGAAGTAGCTATAGGAATTTGAAATCTGTGGTTCACTGAGGGTACTCATAGCAACCAAAAACAAAACAAAACTAACATCTAACCCAACCCAACTCCTAATTAGATTACTTAACACCTTGCACTAAAGGCCCAGTAGAAGAAAAGCTGTGGCCATTTTCAGGAGTCAAGTTGTTTTTCTCAGCACACACAGGCATGATACTAATATTCAAACTGTCTGATGGAGAATTTAAAATAACTATGATTAAAATAGATTAATGATTCTAATGAAAAAGTTGCAAGATCAGATAGAAAATATCATAAAATGAAAACTAAAAAATTAAATGAAAATGCTACAAAAATTGTAAGAAAAATGTATTTGGAAAAATGCCACTGTCACAAACTTCAGAATAGACCCAAAATACCTAGGGAAATAATTAATGAATTTCAATATGAAGTCATTAAAAATTATCCATACAGAAACGTAAAGAGAAAAAAGGAAAAAGAATAAAAACCATAAGACCACCAAAAGCTATGAATCAATGTTAAACATTGTAATATATGCATAATTGTGTCTCAAAAAAAGGAGAAAAAATATTTCAATACCTAATGGATGAGGATTTTCCAAAATTATAATAAAGAGCCACCACAGATTCAAGAATCTCATAGAAAACCAAACTGGATAAGTAAGGGCACTCCACCAAAAATATCACCTAGACATATCATATTTAAACTTATACAAACAAAAGGTAAAGAAGAAAATCTTGAAGAAAGCTGTAAGGGGAAGGGGATCATTATATAAAGGAGAAAACTGTGAGAAATACTGAATTCTCTTTGAGACTATGTAAGTCAGAGGACAATAGAATGATATAAGTAAACTGGCAAACAGTTGGGGTTACCCTGACAACACATAACCCACAATTCTATTCCCATCAATATGAAAATAAATTGAAATGCTGAAGGAATTAAAGAAGGCATGCTGTGCAAAAAGAAAGCATAAAGGAGATGAAGTGACTACATTAATTTTATCACAATAAGTTTTAAAAATATGTTACTAAAGACAACTTATCATCACAATTAAAGTATCTATTATTATCAAGAGATTAAAAACTGTGAATACATAAGCATGTTAAAACAGACCCCAGGAATATAGTAAGCAAACACAAAGAATTAAAAGAAGAAATAGACAAATTTTGAGTGACTTCAATATTCTACTCTCAATGATAGATACATTTACTAGGAAAAAAGTCAGCAAATATATAGAAAACATGAACAACAAGAATAAATAAAAGACATATCACCAAATAGGGCATGCTAACCAACTTCTCACAACCCTCTGGGATGATGCCTGGTTTGCAACACCAAATAAGCCCCCAGAAGGTAAGGGGAATTAAGAATATACAGCAGAGGATGGAAATGATGATTGTTCTGTTGTGGTCCTGAGAATAGCTGCAGAAGCAAGGACTAGAACCTATTCCATTAACCTTAATCTTCTAAGTACCTCAGCAAGAGAGGTTCACCGCGACCCAAGCGGAACTACTCCCAGACCTCATTGAAGTTAGTGGACTATAATTGATATTATGATACATTGATTAGATGTCTTTTCATGCATGAACTCCCTGTGTTATCAACACACTAATTGTGAATTCTGCCCAAAGACATTTTTGCATTTAAGCCCTATTTGTGAATTGTTCCTCTGAAGAAAATTACCATGATCCACATTATTACTCCTTCCAATAGTAGCCTCACCCATGGCTTATCAAAGGAAGGGTAAAATGTCCTGGTTATGTCACTTCAACTTGAAACAATTCTGATGGGCCATATCTCCAGAGTACTCCCAAAGGGTGCCCTTTTGGTTGGGAGTGCATTACAACTCATCTTCGTCGTTTGCTCGGTTCTTTACTTCTGTTCCTTCCACAGATGATAATCCCAGGAGAACTCCACAACAAACATTCTTCAGGCTAATGTATGTCTCAGAATCTGTTTTCTAGCACCTAGGAACCCAACTGGCCATGGTAAAGTGGAGAATTAATTTTTCTTATTTTCAGTGTAGAACAGTACACCATCTTTTCTTTTTAGTGGGAACATTCTTTTTCTTTTTGTTTTTTGACTCGTAATATTGTAACATACATTTCCTAGCCTTTATCATGTGTCAGGTCTCAGCTAATGACTGAAAATGTAAATGTTTCACAATTTTCTGTACATAAGCTTTTAACATAACCATTAACTTGAAAAACTACTTACATTTCTTAGGTCTTGTCTAAGAAAGAACTTTTTCTTTGTCACTGACATTGCATCATATTGTTTTATCAAAATTTACTTACCACATTTTTTCCATTTGTTTAAGCCGTAGTCACACGTAAAGTCTTTTGAAATTTTGTTTTTTTCATTATGTTTTTGAAATCTACTTTCTTAATATCTTGTGTTCAAATCTGACAACTCTTTACATTACTTTACTTGTCTATTATGAACACTAAAATGAAGCAACTTTTTTTCTATACTCTTTCCACATCATAAATCCATTTTTTAAAAAAATTTTTGTCACATTAAAAAAAGAATAGCAATATCCATTTTCACTTTTACTTTCAAATGGGTAAAGTACTCCTATTTTTCCATCTGCCAGTGAATTATGTCTGACAATACAAAAATTAAATATATTACATATTTCTATAATATATTAAAAGTCATGAAATCATTAAACAATTTATTTTTATTTTTATTATGAATAATTGGCCACAATTTATAATGCCTGCCATAAAAAAATTTACATACTGCTTTTTATTTTTTAAGTTCTCATATACCTATTTTTAATGAAACTGTAAACTTTTTTTTTATTATTATACTTTAAGTTTTAGGGTACATGTGCACATTGTGCAGGTTAGTTACATATGTATACATGTGCCATGCTGGTGCACTGCACCCACTAACTCGTCATCTAGCATTAGATATATCTCCCAATGCTATCCCTCCCCCCTCCCCCCACCCCACAACAGTCCCCAGAGTGTGATATTCCCCTTCCTGTGTCCATGTGATCTCATTGTTCAATTCCCACCTATGAGTGAGAATATGTGGTGTTTGGTTTTTTGTTCCTGTGATAGTTTACTGAGAATGATGATTTCCAATTTCATCCACGTCCCTACAAAGGACATGAACTCATCATTTTTGATGGCTGCATAGTATTCCATGGTGTATATGTGCCACATTTTCTTAATCCAGTCTATCATTGTTGGACATTTGGGTTGGTTCCAAGTCTTTGCTATTGTGAATAATGCCGCAATAAACATATGTGTGCATGTGTCTTTATAGCAGAATGATTTATAGTCCTTTGGGTATATACCCAGTAATGGGATGGCTGGGTCAAATGGTATTTCCAGTTCTAGATCCCTGAGGAATCGCCACACTGACTTCCACAATGGTTGAACTAGTTTACAGTCCCACCAACAGTGTAAAAGTGTTCCTATTTCTCCACATCCTCTCCAGCACCTGTTGTTTCCTGACTTTTTAATGATTGCCATTCTAACTGGTGTGAGATGGTATCTCATTGTGGTTTTGATTTGCATTTCTTTGATAGCCAGTGATGGTGAGCATTTTTTTCATGTGTTTTTTGGCTGCATAAATGTCTTCTTTTGAGAAGTGTCTGTTCATGTCCTTCGCCCACTTTTTGATGGGGTTGTTTGTTTTTTTCTTGTAAATTTGTTTGAGTTCATTGTAGATTCTGGATATTATCCCTTTGTCAGATGAGTAGGTCACGAAAATTTTCTCCCATTTTGTAGGTTGCCTGTTCACTCTGATGGTAGTTTCTTTTGCTGTGCAGAAGTCTTTTAAAAACATAACTAGTGAAGAGAGCAAATATATGGAAAATGTGATAAACATTTTGTTTAGTTTTCCATTTATCCATTCCTTTTTTTACCAATATTTATTAAGTGCCTACTATGTGTCAAGTGCTGTTAATAGGTAATTGGGATAGAAAAGTGATGCAAAGAACAAAAAAGACAAAACTTCTGTTTCCATGGAGTTTATAATCTACTGAGGTGAGACAGACAATGAACATCATAAATAAGTGAATTATGCAGGGTGTGGATTGGCAAACCTTTCTGCAAAGGACCAGATATTATATACTTCTTTAGGCTTTGCCAGCCACGGGATCTCTCATACTTTTACAAACTGGCACTGTGGTGACAAAGCAACCCCAGACAATAGCTAAATATATGGGTATGGCTATGTGTCAATAAAATTTTATTCACAATAAGTGCTATAGAGAAATATTAAGCAGAATGAGGAAGATGGAAAGTACATGTGCCATTTTAAATAGGATGGTCAAGGAGTAGTCACTGTAAAGGTGATAGTTGTGCAAAGACAAAGAAGATAAGGGAGGAAAGTCACTTGGATATGAAAGGAAGAATGGTTCCAAGAGTAAGAATTAGGTCAAAGATTTCTATTAATTACTAAATTGTAATGTGACCTACAAGGGGTGATATTTTCTAAATTTGCACACTAATGATTGTCCTTTTCTTTTTGTCAAAGCTAGTGTCTGTTCTGTGTCTGTGCCATGCAAGTTATTAAATATTCAGACATCACCAAAGCTTACCACATAAAAAGCATATACCTCTATTTGGGAGGCTGAGGCAGGAGAATCACTTGAACTTGAGATGTGGAAGTTGCAGTGAGCCGAGAGTCACTGCACTCCAGCCTGGGCAAAAGAGCGAGACTCTGTATCCAAAAAAAAATGTGTATAAATATAAAACATGAGTTTGGAAATTTGGGAATTATAAGTTTAGTAAATAATTCATTATTGTATAATTATGTGCCATTTACATATGGACTAATTCACATATATAAAATTGACATGCTATTTATGTGCTTTTAAATATTAAAAATACGAAATATTACATCATGAATAAATTATATTCCTATTGATAACAGAATTTTCTAAGAAAGTAAGCTAAGGTGATTACAAAAACTTTCATTTTATTTATATATTTATTTTATTTTCAACTTTTATTTTAGGTTCAGGGGTACACATGCAGGTTTCTTACATGCGTAAATTGTGTGTCATGGGGGTTTGGTGCACAGAGTATTTCATCACTAACATAATAAGCATAGTACTTGATGGGTATATTTTTTATTTTTATCTTCCTCCCACTCTCAGCTCTCAAGTAGGCCTTGGTGTCTGTTGTTCATTTCTTTGCGTCCGTGTGTACCTGATGTTCATCTCTCAAACACAAGTGAGAACAGGCAATATTTTCTTTTCTGTTCCTAAATTAATTCACTTAGCATAATGGCCTACAGCACTATCCATGTTGCTGCATGATTTCATTCTCTTTTATGGCTGTATAGAATTCCATGGTGTATATGTATCACATTTTCTTTATTCAGTTTACCTTTGATGGGCATTTAGGTATATTCCACATCTTTGATTGTGAGTGGTGCTGCAGTGAACACATGTGTGCATGTGTCTTTAAAGTAGGATGATTTGTGTTCCTTTAGGTATATACCCAATAATGGGATTGCTAGGTTGGAATGGTAGTTCTGTTTTAAGTTCTTTGAGAAATCTCCAAACTGCTTTCCACAGTGACTGAACTAATTTCTCTTCCCACTAGCAGTGTATAAATGTTTTCTTTTATCCATGACCTCACCAGAATCTCTTATTTTTTGACTTCTTAATGTTGGCTACTCTGATTGATTTGTGTGAGATAGTATCTCACAGTGGTTTTGATTTACATTTCTCTAATGATTAGAGATGTTGAGCATTTTTTCATATGCTTGTTGGTCATGTGCGTAACTTCTTTTGAAAAATGTCTGTTTATATCTTTTGCTCAATTTATAATGGGGTTGTTTGTTTTTTACTTGTTCGTTTGTTAAAATCCTTATAAATTCTGGATATTAAGCCTTTGTTGGTTGCGTAGTTTGCAAATATTTTCTCCCATTCTGTAGGTTGTCTGTTTACTCTGTTGATAGTTTATTTTGCTGTGCAGAAACTTTAGTTTAATTAGGTCCCTTCTGCCAATTTTGTTTTTGGTGTAATTGCATTTGACATCTTCGACATGAAGTCTTTGCCAGGGCTTATGTCTAGAATGGTGTTTTCTAGGTTTTCTTCAAGGTTTTCTATTGTTTTTGGTTTTACATTTAAGTCTTTAGTCTATCTTGAGTTGATTTTTGTATATGGTGAAAGGAAAGGGTCCGTTTTTAATCTTCTGCATATGACTAGTCATTTATTTTGCCATTAATTGAATAGGGTTCCCTTTCTTCATGGCTTGTTTTTGTTGGCTTTGTCGAAGATCAGGTGATTGTAGGTGTGAGGCTTTATTTCTGGGTTCTGTAACCTGTTTCATTGGTTTATGTGCCTACTTTTTAAGCAGTACTGTGGTGTTTTGTTTACTGTATCCTTGTAGTGTAGTTTGAAGTCAGATAGTATGATGCCTTCATCTTTGTAATTTTGCTTTGGATTATCATGGCTATTTGGGTTCTCTTTTGGTTCCATTGCAGCTTATAGCTTTCAGTGAATGCTAAGAATGAGTACTCAGACAATTCCAGCTGAGCGGGGTGAGGGGCAGCTCTTCTGAGAGAGTGCCCCCCAGAATCCATCCACCAAGTATTTATTGAAAGGGCTTGCTACTACAGACATCCACCAGATGGCATTTTGCCATCGGGTCATGAGATACATATGGCCTTGTAAAAGCAGTTAAACTACATTCTTAGGAGACTGTTTTCAGCATTCCGTATCACACACTCAATTACTTGTCCTGTTTTCAGGGTCAAGGAGTTACAGTCTCATGCACAAACAACATACACACAGTACCTCAGTGTTTTTCTATGCCCTGACCTCAAGTGCCTTGTACAGAAGCTTGAATATATTGCTATGCAACCCCTTATATCCATATAAATTTTAGAATATATTTTCCTAATTCTGTGAAAAATGCCATTGGTAGTTTGATAAGAAGAGTGTTAAATCTGTACATTGGTTTGGACCATATAGCCATTTTAACAATATTGACTCTTCCTATCCATGAGTATGGAATATTTTTCCATTTGTTTGTGTTGTTTCTGATTTCTTAATTCAGCGTTTTAAAATTCTCATTCTAGAGGTTTTTCACCTCCCTTGTTAGCTGTATTCCTCGGTATTTTAATATTGTTGTGGCTATTGTGAATGGTATTTTGTTCTTGACTTGGCTTCCAGCTTGGATGTTGTTGGTGAATAGATATGCTAGTAAATTTTGCACATTGATTTTGTATCCTGAGGCATTGGTGAAGTTGTTTATCAGCTCTAGAAGCTTTTAGGCAGAAACCCTGTTTTTTTTTTTAGGTATAAAATCATTATGTATGTGAAGAAAGATAGCTTGATTTCATCTCTTCCTATTTGGATGCCTTTTATTTCTTTCTCTTGCCTGATTGCTCTGGCTAGGACATCCGGTACTATGTCGAATAAAAGTAGTGAGAGTAATACTCTTCTTCCAGTTCTCAGAGGGAATGCTTCCAGTTTTTGCCCATTCAATATGATTTTGGCTGTGAACTTGTCAGAGATGGCTCTTGTCATGTTATTTTGAAGTGTGTGTCTTCAATGCCTAGTTTATTGAGGATGTTTAATATAAAGGATGTTGAATTTTATCAGATGCTTTTTCTGCATCTTTTGAGGCAATCATATGTTTTTTGCTTTTAGTTCTGTTTATGTGATGAACCATATTTATTGATTCATGTATGTTGAACCAACTTTACATCCCAGGGATAAACCCTACTTGATTGTGGTGACTTCACTTTTTGATATGCTATTGTATTCAGTTTGCTGAATACAGTATTTTCAAATTGGCCTGAAGTTTTAACTTTTTCTGCTGTGTTTCTGCCAGGATTTGATATCAGGATGAGTTAGGGAGGAATCCCTTCTCCTAAATTTTTTGGAATAGTTTCAGTAGGTTTGTTACTACCTCTTCCTTATACATCCGGTAAAATTCAGCTGTGAATCTGTCTGGTATAGGGCTTTTTCTGGTTGGCAGGCTTTTATTATTGATTCAATTTCAAAAGTCATTATTGGCCTGTTCTGCGTTTTAGTTTATTTTTAGTTCAATCTTGGGAGTTTGAATGTTTTCAGAAATTTATCCACTTCTTGTAGGTTTTCTAGTTTGTGTGCCTAGAGATGTTTGTAATAATGTCTTGTCTGAAGGTTTTTGTTTGTTTGTTTTTGTATTTCTGTGATGTCAGTGGTTATATCACCTTTATCATTTCTGATTGTGTTTATTTGTATTTTCTCCTTTTTTTATTAGTCTACCTACCAGTCCATCAATATTATTTATTCTTTCAAAGAACTAACTCTGGTTTCATTGATCCTTTGTATGGGTTTTCATGTCTCCATTTCATTCAGTTCAGCTCTGATTTTGGTTATTTCTTTTCTTCTGCTAGTGTTGGAGTTGTTTATTTAGTTCTTCTAGGTGTGATGTTAGCTTGTTAATTTGAGATCTTTCTAACTTTTGAGATGGACATTTAGTGCTAAAACTTTTCTTATGACTTTTCTTATAACACTGCTTTAGCTGTGTCCCAGAGATTCTTGTATGTTGTTTATTTGTTTTCATTGGTTTCAAAGAATTTCATGATTTCTGCTTTGTTTACCCAAAACTCATTCAGAAGCAGGTTGTTTATTTTCCATGTTATTGCATGGTTTTGAGAGATCTTCTTGGTACTTATTTCTTTGCTTATTGCACGGTGGTCCAAGATTGTGGTTGATATGTTTTTGGTTTTGTGAATTTGTTGATTTGTTTTATGGTTGATTGTGTGGTCGATTTTAGATTATGTATCATGTGCAGATGAGAGTAATGTATATTCTGTTGTTGGGTGAAGTGTTCTGTAGACATGTGATAGATTCATTTGGTCAAGTGCCAAGTTTAGCTCCCAGTTATCTCTGTTAGTTTTCAGCCCCAGTGATTTGTCTAATACTGTCAGCAGGGTGTTGAAGTCTCCCACTATTAGTGTATGGTCATTTAAATCTCACCATAGATCCCTATGAACTTGGTTTATGAATCTGGGTGTCCCAGCGTTGAGTGCATATATATTTGGGATAGTTAATTCTTCTTGTTTAATTGAACCCTTTATCATTATGTTATGCCCTTATTTGTCTTTTTGATCACTGTTTGTTTGAAGAAGTCTGTTTTGTCTCAAATTAGAATAGCAACACCTGCTCTTTTTTGTATTCTATTTGCTTGGTAGATTTTTATCCATTCCTTTACTTTGAGTCAATGGGTGTTACTACATGTGAGATTGGTCCCTTAAAGATAGCATATAGTTGGGTCTTGCTTTTTTATCCAACTTGCCACTCTGTGCCTTTTAATTGGGGCATTTATTCTGTTTACATTCAATGTTAATATTGATACGTGTGGATTTGCTTCTGTCATCTTGTTTTTAGCTCCTTGTTATGCAGATTTGATTGTGTGGCTCCTTTTTTAGTGTTAATGGTCTGTGTACTTAAGTGTGCTTTTGTGGTGGCTAGTAACAGTCTTTTACTTTCATGTATAGCACTCCCATAAAGATTTCTTGTAAGCAGGTCTGATGGTAACAAATTCCCTTCACATTTGCTTGTCTGAAAAGGGTCTTATTTCTTCTTTGCTTATAAAGCTTAGTTGACTGGATATGAAATTATTGCTTAGAATTGTGTTTCTTTAAGAATGCTGTGTATAAGTCCTCAATCTCTTCTGGCTTATAGGGTTTCTATTGAAAGGTTTGCTGTTAGCCTGATGGAGTTCCCTTTGTTAGTGGCCTGTCTCTAAATGCTTTTAATATTTTCTTATTTCACATTGACGTTGGGAAATCTGATGATTATGTGTCTTGCGGAAGGACATCTTGTATAGTATCTCACAGGGGTTCTCTGCCTTTTCTGAGTTAGAATGTTGATGTTTCTAACAACGTAGAGGAAATGTTCATTGACAATATCATCAAATACTTTTTCCAAGTTGGTTCTTGTCTCTCCCTCTCTTTCAGGGATGCAAATAAATCCTAGGTTTGATTTCATGTGTAGCACTAATCTCACATTTACACATTACATAATCCCACATTTCTTGGAGGTTTTGTTCATTATTTAAATTATTTTTTCTTTATTTTTGTCTGACTGTGTTGATTTGAAGAACAAGTCTTTGATCTCTGAGATTATTTCTTCAGTTTGGTCTATTCTGCTGCTAATATTTCTAATTTTATCATCGAATTCCTAGAGTAAGCTTTTCAGCCCTATGGGGTTGGTTTTGTTTTTTCTCTTAAAATGACTATTTTGTTTTTCAGCTCTTATATCATTTTATTGGATTCCTTAGATTGGGTTTCAACTTTCTCCTGAGGCTTGATTATCATCCTAATCCAGATTCTGAATTCTGTGTGTCTCATTGCAGCCATTTCAGCCTGGTTGAGAACTATTGTTGGGGATCTGGTACATCATTTGGCAATAAGAAGACACTCTGGCTTTTTGAGTTGCCAGACTTCTTGTGTTGGTTCTTTCTCATCATTGTGGACTGATGTTCTTTTAATCTTTGAAGTTGTTGTCCTTCGGATGGGTTTTTTTTTGTTTTGTTTTTATATTATTTGATGTCCTTGAGAGTGGTATAAAGAGGGTTCCGTTGACTAACTTCATTTCTGGAAGATTGTACTGGGCCAAGGCTCAACCCAGCACTCCTGGGCTGCATGCTGTAACACTTGGGGGCTGGTACCTGGCCCATGGCTTTGTTCTCTGGCCTCTCGAGGTTGAGCACCTCCTGCCCTGGAGGGGGCAAGGTGTTCCTCATTTGTTAACAGTAACACTCAGGTCGGGAGTACCAGCCAAACTGTTTTATCATGGTGCTGATGAAGTGGGATCCATGCTTGTACACATGTGTTAGTGGCAGTGGTGGCAAAGTGGAGTCAGCAGTGGGGTCCATGCTTATGCACATGTGTTAGTGGCAGTGGTGGTGAAGTGGGGTATGTGTGTCAGCTGGGGTGGGGCAACAGCAGAAGTTGGGTGGCAGGTCTGTGTGTGCACATTCGCATCAGTAGTGGTGGTGAGGCAGGGTGCAAACATGCTAGTGGAGGCAGGGTGGCCTCCATGAGATCTGCACATGCATGTGCGGGTGGCAATGGGGCAGTGAGTTCTGTGTACCCTCTTGCACCAGCAAAGTGGTGCAGAAGTCCATGAGCAAATGCATGCTGTCAAAGCGATGGGAGGAGGCTGTGGATGGGTGGGTGCCCATCAGCAGGGACTCGTCTTTTGAATCTCTTCAATGGTTGTGCTTGGTCTGCTGGCAAAGGAGCTATAATGTCAGCTGCCAAGAAACTGCCCCACACCCCCTCAGGCATCCAAGGCTGTGCTGCAAGTGGGCATGACCAGGCAATGACCGTGTCAGAGGCCAGCACACAGTGGGGCACTGAGATTAGACTTTCCCCTCCCACAGGTAAGACCACACTGCTGTGTCCAGGTTCGACAGTCAACAAAAGCCAATGCCTCCTAAAGGAGCATAGCAAGCCTTGGGGGATCGATGTCTTGGTCATGTTCCATGGCAGCTGTTCCCATGCCAAACCCTCTTGGCTCTACATAGGCTGGAATCTTATCCCCAACACCTCTCCAAGCAGCTCTCCCTGTTAGCTCAAATGTCCATGGAGGTCATGGGGTCTCCTGCAGCTAGGATTCTGGAGGTCTGTGGTGAGAATGGGTCACTCCTCACCTATTTAATTCACCTCTTCCCCCAGAGCCCCCGGGGGCCAGGAACCAGAGTATACCATCCTTCTTGATCATCTGATCTCTGTGGGAGATGCTCTTCCTGGCTGCATCTAATCATCCATCTTGGCTCCCAATCTATATATTTTATTTAAAATGCAATGAAAAAGGCTTCAAAGTTTCCTTTTCTAATTGAGATCCTTTATAATTCATTATATTCATTAATAATTTATAATTATGCAATATGTTTAACATCATGAGAAATAAATAAACATCTCTTAGGATCTTTATCAGTTTTTTAGAGAATAAGAAATAGTTTGAATTAATGTAATATAATTTCTGCTGGTATGTTCTTATTTCTTCCCTTGCATCAGGGAGGAATTTGAAGTCACTATTTGAGACCCAGGGAGGGACTTGAAGTCACTAATTGAGACCTAGGTTTCATGATCAAATAATTATTTTTTATTTTATAGCCTCATGTAAAATTGTCCAAATATTTCTTATCATTCTTGTTATCAGGTGTATGTCAAGCACTGTATTGAGAAAAAAAAAAACACAACAAACGTTTGGAAAAGATAGAGGCTTGTTAGTAATTTTCATAAACTTGATATAATCAGAAGCAGCATCCAAGTCTAGGTGAGATTTCTATTTTGTGTATTAATTTTAACTTTAAAATTGCCAAAATGAGACTGGTTAAAATTCCATTGTACTTTAAAATTTAATAATAGAAATCAAAAGATACTTATGATGACATACAGATAATAAGAAAATAATGCAGTATATCATAAAATGCTCACCTTAAAACTGTAAATATTTTAGCTAGCTTTGACGAAAAAGATAAATCACATGCCCTTGACATATATTCAGAAAGTGAATTGTTGTAGAAAGGTGTGAAATGTATTCTATGGTAGCAACACATTATCTGTACTTGAGCATTGAAACAATCAAATGTATTAGTGATGTTACTTTATTAGACAGGCTTTTATACCAAATAAATTTTATTTAAATGTTGGATGTATAAAAACATGGAATAATGCATAATTTAAAATGTTAGCAGAATATTCTTAAAATTTAATATCATCTTGTCCCACCCCCATTTGTGTGTCATGTGTTATTAGGGAAAGATTAGCAGTTTATAAAGTTCTTCTCATAAACGTGTTGATTGATACCTTATAGTTGATTAATATTTTTCATCTTCCCTCTCTGTCATATTCTTTCCTGCCAGAATTCTACCTACTATGTATAAGTAAAAATGTCCAATTCGATTGTTGACATGACTAGCAAGAGAAAAACAAATTGGACATTCACAAATCGCAGCTTCCATTCAACACTTAATTCAGATATTAATTTTTGAAGAAAATTAAAATAGAATTTTGTCAAAGCAGCTACCAGGTGGCAAACTTGAAGGATATTTGATTTTTAGAGCTCAAAATGCCTTTTAAAATTTAAAATAAAATGACTATCAAATCAAAATTATTTTTACATAAAATATATACATTCTTTGTATTGTTAGTGGCGAAGAATATATACTTTTTAGTCAGATTACCTGAATTATAATGTGGATTCCAGTGCTTAATTGCCATGTAAGTTTTTACACTTTTTAAGACTCTCTGTGATTTTGTTTCATCGTCTTTAAAATGAAGTAGTAATAGTATTTTTGTTTTTTTGTTGGTTAGATTTATGGAATTACTTAATACTGGTAGACAGGGTTGGGTACTAATTATGTACTATGTACATGTTTAAGAGCTTTTTTTCTGGAAATTAGGTACTATTTTAACATACTTCAGTAGTATCAATATAGAAAACTTCATTACTAATGGAAAATGGTTACAAATATATGTGATTCACGGTCACACTAAGTACAAATTTAAATATAAGTATAAATAAGGGGATGGTGTCATATTCATAATTTGTTTATCACTGTACATCTTATATAACTAGCCAGAAACTGATGAATCTAGTGATCAGATTCTTTAAGCCTCAAGACATATATTTGTGAATACATGAATATCTGGACACATTAAATTTTCCCCACTTTAAAGAAATAACACTATCCCAGCGTTTCATGTAAAATGATCACACACACATCATTCTATATTATTGTAATAACATTACCATGTCATAGAATTTGAAGGTTTTGTTAACTACACTTCATTGATAAATAAAATCTCTAAGAAGTTTGTAGCAAGTTAATGGCGACTCTAGACTAAAAATCTCTGTTGTACCCATTATACATTCATAATAATTTCATTTACACATACTTCTAAAAATTTGTGTTGATTGCCATCTTCTGACATATTTCATGAAAATGAGAGATAAAAGGGGTTCGAATGGACATAATTTTATTATTAGAGAATAATAGAGTTTATATATCTTCAATATTTTAAATCAATAGAGATAGAGACTTAAATGTAGAACAGATAAAATAGAGGAATAAATGGATATGTTCTTAAGGCAGAATTGTCTCAGATTCTTCTTGATCCAGCAGTTTTTCAATGGGGGTTGATAGAAGAGAAAGAAGTATAAGAGGAGGGGCAGAGAGGCAGTGTCTCCCCAGAGGCATTTTTGACCCACACAATAAATGCATAGAATACAGTGTTGGGTGGGTGGGATGCAGAAATGTTAAACTTTTGCCAGAAACAGGGCAACTCCTAACTCGAAGTTATTGTTCCACTTAAAGTTCCAGTAATACCTCAATACTGGTAAGGGTCTTTTTTCTAACATATTTTAAGGGATATGACTATTTCATCAGTTAAGAATTGTACAAACAATATTTTACCGTATATGATGGCTTACTGTGTTCCTCAAACTATTTATCACAAGCAAGTAGAAAACTTATGAATTTAGATTAAATTTCTTCTAACTTTTTGGTAATTCAAATAACTGGCAATACCTTCTGCCATAATTGCCCCCTTTTTAGTTGAAATAAAAGAAAAACAAAGTTTACATATAGGAAAGGGTTTTATTGGAAAATTACCAGATTCTATAAAGCCATTGTCAAAATCATTTTTAAAATTGTATTATTATTATACTTTAAGTTTTAGGGTACATGTGCACAACATGCAGGTTTGTTACATATGTATACATGTGCCATGTTGGTGTGCTACACCCATTAAAAATCATTTTTATCTGAGTTGCCTCTATCAGAGTAATGAATCAATGTGGTAGTCTATAAGTAACAGAAATCAGTCAATAATTCTTAAAATAAGTTAGGAACTCATACTTGTTCTAAATAATGAGATGTACATTGGGAAGTCCAGACCCAAGGGAGCCACTCAATCACATTGATTTCCCTCTTGTTTCCATATATGTGTTCTGCCATCCTTAGGCTACCATACTTGAGGTGACCTCATGGTTATGAGATAGCCACTAGGATGCCTACCATCCCATTTGCTTTTCAGGTAGAAAAAAAAAAAAGACAAAATGGCATATGCTAGTTGACTCCTCACCCCTACTTCCCTTTAAGATTCCAGTTTCATGACCTAAAACTACTGTTAAAGCTCTTTAGCCAGAAGTAAGCAGTTACAAGGCTAGTCCTACTTGTCTAGGGGGCAAGAAATTGCATTTTTCTTTGCCAGTGCATTTCATTTCCAATAAAATCAGCTTTCTGTTGTTAAGGTAAAAGACAAGAATGGATAAAATATAGGCAAATGGCAGTTTCTGCCACAAGGATTAAGGACAATAATTAGGTAAATCAGAGTAAATGATAAAAGAAAAATGTTTGTGGAATGGGGTAAAGGAGATTAGCTTATTTGGCATGGAGTTCAAGGCCTCTGATGGCCAAGATATGTATAGACAGGCGAAGGCAGTAGCTGGGCGGGTCTGCCAATTTGTTGATATAATCCAAGCAAATAGGACATTTTGGCAGAGGAAATATTAGCTCTAGAAAAGACCATGTTTGCTGTGCTAATGTGAGTAGTTCAATTTGGGATGATAAGGATCTGGTCATGTAATTTTATTCCCTGTGCAGCTAGTAACTTACCCATCATAATTATACTTACATCTTATTTTTCATTTTAATTTTATGTCCAGGTCCAGAGGAAACTAAAACATAACCAAATTTTTCATTCAGGAGTTATTAATAAATTTGCTATGAATTTTTGGCATGTTTTCTAAAAGTAAAATGAATTAAACACATTTCCTGAAAAATTATTTACTATCCATCCATATGTAACAATCTTGCTCAATTTCAGACATATAAGTAACAAAGCCAAAAGTAAAACCCATTTCTCCTTCAAGCCAAGTCTATGTATTAACCCACTCAACTATACCAAAATCTCTTCAGGACTTTGCTGAATCATGACATTAATGGGTATGAAATGACTAGATGAGGAAAGTGGGTCAAACTAACTGCATATGACTAGAAGCACATGGAAAACCATGTTTAAGCCTGGGCAAACATCACTGTGAATGTTATTAGCAAACTGCTAAGCAACTCAGATGGAAAAAGGTCTTAAACTACAAATGCAGGGACCTATTAAAGAAAGAGATTTACTTAGAAAAGAAAAAATATGTATGAAGACCGCTTGTGAAAAAGCGATTAGTATTACTTGGACTTGTCTCAAATGACAACTGAGTTTAGCTACTGATACATTAGCTCGACACTTAAAATCATCAGTGGTACCCTGGGACATCATGAGTGTTTGGGGTTATGTAAGCAATCTAGATAATTATCTTTATGGAATGAACTTTGTTTATTTATAGCAAGAGTACATATAAAGGATTAGGTGTTAGGCCAACTCCTCACATTTTCACTACTTTTGACCTTATACCATTTCAATAAAATATCTAGTTGATTGGCATTTTCAGAGCTTTAGTGAGAACAGAAAGTATGCTATAAAGAGCAGTGCTTTCAAAGCATGGTTATTATTCCACTGTCACCAGGCTCATATGGGTTCTTGAAACAAAAGCCAGTTAATAAACCCTGGCCTAAATATACTAAATAATAATAGCTACAAGTGGACACCAGCAATTTGAATTTCTCACAGCTCACAAGATGATTCTTATACTCTAAAGATTGAGAAATATTGGTATTGGGGATGGACATTCATCTATTACTTGTTCATTGCCTTTACGTGATGGCAGATATGTGGCATTCAAGCCCCTTTCTCAGTCTTGCACACCACCAGGCAGTGTCACTAGTTAACATAGCACCCTTGATACTGAACTCAGGTTAAGCCTTAGAGTCCTTTTCAACACTATACTCCACTTATCATCCCTTATGTGTTGGTACATGAGTTGAATCATACTGTCAACTCAACACTGATAATTACTCAAAAAATATTGATAGAACTTGACTAAATAAAATGTCTACTGTGCACTTACATTCCTTTGGTGAAGAGTACAAGTATGGAGCTCCTTAATAGTCTCCAAACTTAAGGAGATGAATAAAGGTCTAATTTGTATTTTGTTTCTTAGTAATAAAGGAACATTTACCCCTAGGCTAAATGTTGAGACTAAGCTGATTGAAACAGCTGTAGCCAGTTGTCAACTAAATTCTCTTTACTATTAATCGGAAACATGCTCCTGAGTCTGTGGAAAGTAGACAGTGTTAGACAAAAGTAAAACTTTTATATTTATTGAAGTCAGATAAGCCTATATAAGTCAAAAGTCTTTAGATTTTAATACAGTAGGTAATTTCATTGCTGCTGACATGTAAAATAAATATACACAATGGATACATTTGTTGTGCTTTGAGAGATATGTAAATTGTGTGATTTTGATACCTAGATATCAGTTATATTAATTTAAAGCACTTAAGAGCTTGAAATTGAATAATATAATTCTTCTCAACAGATTGCGAAGTAGGAAACCTAAGCCAAGTCAAGGTTGACAATCAATATGAATTATTTGTCATCCTCCATACTCATAATATGAAGAAAAATCATGTTTATACCAACTGCATTTAGATTTTTAGGATTATTATTATTTTAAATGTGCAATTTAGGAAGTGTCTAAGGCTTATATGTACATTAAGAAAAGACTTACATGTACATTAATAAAAGATAGAAATAATAATATTTTGAAAGTGTTATTTTTTACTATCTCGAAAATATCTTTAAAAAATGACAGATCTTGGATGTATGGTGGTTCTTTTATTTGTGCCTTACACCATTTCTATAACTGTTTACCTAGATAATAAGTTCTATAGGACTTTTAACAGCTTTCCAATAATATTTTTAGCAGAAATTATTAGGTTGGTGCAAACATTTTTGCCAAGGGCAAAAACTGCAATTACGTTTGCACCAACTTAATAGCAAAGTTGTTTTATGCGGTTCGGTATTAAGAATGCTAACTGCTACATTTCCATCCCCATTCTTTCAGAGCCCACAAATTCTTAGTGACTGCCCTACTGTCAAATCCAGGAGTGGGCCTTGGCTTATACTAATTACTAGATCCCAGGGTGCATTATAGCGGTTGGTCACGTAAGGGTGTGTGGTCCAATGTGGCTATTAAGAATTGCAATAGTTTTTGTTTTTTTTTGAAGTTATCTGTTTGCTCTGGATATGAAGGTTTTTGTCATCTACTTTCATAACACTCTAAATAGATAAAACTTGAGGAAATAAACCATCATTTAAGATAAGAAACAGAGGCCAGGCACGGTGGCTCACGCTTGTAATACCAGCACTTTCGGAGGCCGAGGCGGGCAGATCACAAGGTCAAGAGATTGAGACCAACCTGGCTAACAGGGTGAAACCCCGTATCTACTAAAAATACAAAAAATCAGCCGGGCGTGGTGGCGGCGCCTGTAGTCCCAGCTACTAGGGAGGCTGAGGCAGGAGAATGGCATGAACCCGGGAGGCGGAGCTGGCAGTGAGCCGAAATGGCGCCACTGCACTCCAGCCTGGGCAAAAATGTGAGACTCCGTCTCAAAAAAAAAAAAAAAAAGATAAGAAACAGAATATTTATAACTTTATTTTGGAGTGAGAATATATTAGAGTCTTTATTAATCAATTTTCTAGGTACTACAACAAAGTGAAAAAAATGTATGTTTTGTGTGTGTGTGTGTGTGTCTGTGTGTGTGTGTCTGTGTGAAGTATGCTTTGTTCTGAATAGTGACAGATGATGAAAAAACTAAGCTGGAAATGAGTATGGGAAGTACAGGCAGAATTAACCTTTAAACAGGGGTATGAGTAGGATGGATTTGGTCTCGGCAGACCAAGAATTTTACTACAGTAACTGGAAAAGAAAATAAATTGCAAAAAAAATGTGTTTGTAAAGACAGCGGAGACTGAAGGAAGCAACAAGGACTTAATGAGTTAAAATTTCAGAGAAAGAAAAGTCCTTTGAAATGAGCTAATGATTGCCAGTTATTTTTTTCCTCTATTTTCCAGATCTGGTACAAACTGTTTCTATTCACCTGAGTAGACAAACTGTAAGGAAATAAAAAGATAGTAGATATTTGGCCATCTTGTGGGGCTAGCCTCACACAGTGAAAACTCAAAATTCTGGTAATTCATTTCTTGGAAATGAATCACCCCAAAATTTAGTTAAATTTAAACTTAAAATTGAAGCAATGATTTTATTTTCTTTTATACTTTCATTGGGACAAAAATTCTGGAAATTTTCAGCTTGATGATTCTGGCCCAGAGTCCCTCAGTTGGCTGCAGTCAGCTGTGACTGGAGCTGTACCAGTGGAGAGATGGAATAGTTGAGGACTAGATCTCTCTCTCTCTCTCTCTCTCTCTCTCTCTCTCTCTCTCTCTCCAGATCCATGGGTCTCAGAGCTTCCCCAGGTCATCTCTCTCTATGTAGTCTCCGGGCAATCAGATTGCTAGCATGGCAGCTGAAGGTAGTAGAAATGAAAGTGTACCAGCAAGAAAGGCAGAAGTTGAGTCGCTTTTTATGACCTAGCCTTGGAAATCACTGGCTCCCTTCCATCACACTCTGTTGGTTGAAACAGAAGCCTACCCAGTTTCAAGGGAAGGGACATAAATCCTAGCTCTCAATGGAAATAATAAGAAAGGCTGAATGAAAGCCCCCAGGGAGTCATTCCAAAACCAGGGACTACACTCAAACATTTTAACTGAAATGGGAGTTGTGAGGTTGACCATCTGTTTGGAGAACCACACTGGAGGCATTGTCAACTTCCCCTGGTTATATTAGGCCATGCTTGGTACTCCTGCACAATTGTCAATACCATTTTGTATATACCATATACACTCCAGGGACTGTGTTTTCTCTGTGGAACCAGACATTAACTTGCTTCCCTCCCCAAAACATGGTGATCTGGAACTTTCGGTGGTCATAAGAGACCTGTATGACTTTAAGGAAATTCTACCAGTAAATCATGCATTCCTCAAGACAACCTGAGTATCTCTCCAAAAGACAACTGCCCTTGGTTCCTAAAGTCCTAAAGGAAGACTCCTAGAAGAATATGTGTGTGTTCATGTGTGTGAATGTGTAAATATCAACCCCTTCTTCTCCCATTCTCCAAACAAAACTCTTAAAAATAATTGCTTGACTACTTGGAGCTTAAAACACATTATCCTAGAAACATGCTATTAAAATGATAGTAACAAAATACAAGATATCGACGTAACTCAGTCCCTAGCTAATACCACGTAACTTGGTTTGTCATGGTCAAGGAGCCCTGTTGCATAAAGGAGAGAAAACAATGGAAAAGGGTATTTTCAGCATCCTGAATGCAAGACAGGCCACTGAAAAGAATTCAAAATATGTACCACTCGTCTTTGGCACTCAAGACCATAACTAGGGTGAGGCAAATAAGACACAAAATTTAGGAGCTCACCAGAAAACTTAGTAACCAAATAAATAATAGTTATTGTGATATTATTATTTGAAGGAATCATATTGGCAAACTAATCTGACAATTGTTTCACAAAGTGGGCTGGACACTTGTTTTCATAAATAAAGTTTATCCTAACTACATGCATGCATTTCTTTCTCATCTCCTGAAAGCTAAATATTCCATTTGTTTAGCATTTTATATTGTTCTAATAATTTTACTAGCACAACTGTTGTTGGAGGGTGATGACTAAGAAATATTATATTTATGCACCCCTTTAATTATTTTATTGTTTGGACTTTTCTGGATATCAAAGTGAAGTATACATTTTAATGCATTTTCAGAGGAAGATAGATTTCCCCTGAGCCTAACCAGTGGAATAGGAATATTTGGATTTAAGCACATAGAGAAGTCTGCCCTACCTTTGAATCTGTTACATGGTTCAATGGTTCAAATTATTTTTTCAGGTTCTACTACTTTCCAGCTGCTATTTCTGAACTTACCTACTTTCTGAAAACTGGAGTTCATGTGTGAGTTGTTGCTTTGTTTTCAGCATTTATCATGACAAAGGCAGCAGCAACATCTCTGACATGAGGAGGGAGAAAAAGGGCATGGCATGAATCGTGGTTGGAGATTACTCTTAAAATTTATGAGTTTATTTGGATAAGGCCTATATACAACATCCATTTCTACTGCAGTTCAGTGGAGCTGAAAGAGTGTGAATTATTGGATGGAAATCCACATTGATGTTACTTATGTAGACAATCCGGTGATTGCAGGTTCGCTGTACAGTATTTCCATTGTAAAACTAATATTTCCTCCATGGCTAATGACACAGGCAAGAATTCTCATGAAATGCCGCTTGGCAAACAAAAATGAGAGGCCTTATATTTCTTTATTACTAAAGATTTGTTACCTTCAATACTAAAAGAGTTACCACATTAGTATTAGGGAAATGATATCCTATGAGTTCTTGTTTCTAAAATTGTCAGAGCCTCATACATTCTTATTCAGATTATTACATTTATATTGGATTGTAAAATAACCATCCTGGAGACAAGTGATAAAACAATTTTTAAAGTGCAAAGACTTATATTACATGTCAAGTGATTATTTTCAGGGAGCAAAAATCAAATTCTATCTGCTGTGCAGCAGGATAGAATTTTATGATAATAGAAAACACTTGCAAACAAATCTTACTATAGTTTTAAAAAATTAGACAGTTCTCTGCCTCTGAACATTGCCTTTATAAATGATCCATGAATGGCTGCTGCCAACATCCTCTCTACTGACTTCTCTCATCCTCTCATTTCCCTTTCTCATTTTCGCTTGATTTCAGCTGCTTATGATGCTTATAAGATGTATAGATGCTGTAGCTCTTGGAAGGTGACATATCTAGAGCAGCGACTAGAACAGTGCACATCCTTGAATTACATCATTTCACTCACCCTATTCCAGTGGCTGAAACTATAGATTGGAAAACAAACAAACAAAAATCCCCAGTTCTAAAAAAAATTCACAGGGCAATTTGTGAAGAGACACAGCACTCCCAATTGAGGAAGTAGGGTATTCCATGTTCCCAGAAACGAAGAACTTGTATCAGACCAAGAAAACAATATTAAATATTTGTAGTTACTTCTTAAGATGAGTGAAAAGGAAAAACTCCAATTAATCATAGAAAGCAAGACCAAGCAGCCAGGTAGGGACCAGCAACATTAGCCTCATTTAAGGATCTGGGGTTGATACGGATGTGACTCAGTCTATCACATCCCCACCCCCCCTCTTGCTAGGAGTAATGCAAAAGCAAGCAAAAATTCATACCTGATGAGAACTTTCATTCTCTCATGGGGAAAAGATATTTCTTCAGATATCCTTTTATAGATGGAATTATCTGCATTTACAATACATTTCTTGATAAATTCATTTAAAGTAGAAGATATATTACAAAAATATCCAAGTTCTGTTAACTGAGAGAGAAGAAGGAAAGGGAAGTAAGGCAGCTTTTGCAAAAGATTGTCTGCTTTGCTATCCCAAGGACCTCTTAATGTTTAACATAGTCCAAATTTCACTAAATGTTTCTGTGTGTGTAGACTTTTATTATGAAATCCAACAAAAGGACCAAGCTTTGGATCTTGGTGACATAAAGAAAATCTGAGGCAACCTATGGATACTAGGTTACCCATGAACAGGTGACTAAACTTCAAAATTGAAAAAGCACAACTGCTATATTGGAGTCCATCCGCCCACACAGTAGTATCAGGACAATGCCTTTCCCTGATGAGTTGGATGACTCACCAATGAAACATCCTAGGGCAGACTAGGTCAACTCTGCTTTAGTCATCCTAACTACAGCACCACTGTCCCCATCCTACCATGTGTTTTGTTCAGTAATTCTTCAAAGAGATAAAGTATTGTGAACAAAACCTTTTCTCTCTTTTAGGGTATATACATAATTACTTTTTCAGAAATAAATTTTATTGAACATGTTGAAGGTATTCAATATGATGTTATAAGATACCACACCCCACGTGCATATATATAGTAAAATGAAATAGTGAAACAAACATTTCCAACATCTCACATAGTTACCCATTTCTCCCCTTGTGGCTAGAACAGCTATAATCTACTAATTTAGCAAAAATCCTGATTGCAATAGTCCTCATGTTGTACAGTAGATCTTATGGCTTGCTCATCCTACAAATATCTACCACTTTTTAACTTGTAAAAATATTATTTTCAAATATTAAGTTTTCCATAAGCTTCAGTGTAGTTTTCTTCATACAAATGATAGAATTTTTAAATTAGATTCTTTTGACTAAATAGCACAGGTGACCATTTAATCTTCTGAAGGAGATTAATCTTCTGAAAGAGATGAAGACCTTTTGGAAGTAAGGCAAGGTTTTAGATTTTACACATAATGTGATCAACCTACAAAATACTTAAATATTATTTGCTCATTTGTAAAAAGGTATATTTTTATTATATTATTTTTATTACTTCTGTCAAGACTTGAATTTGTCTTTATATTGAATACAGGTTCTCTGACTCTGTTCTCAGAAATCTGATTTTGAAAGCCTAGGATTGTTCCTATTTAGAAATTTCCCAATTAATTTTTAATGTAGGTAGCTTTAACACAGTTTAGGCATACACAGGTTAGATATACAGAATTCCTAATGATTCACTTAAAATCATAGAAATGCATATTAGGCCGGGCGTGGTGGCTCACACCTGTAATCCCAGCAATTTGGGAGGCCCAGGCGAGCAGATCACGAGGTCAGGAGTTCAAGATCAGCTTGACCAATATGGTGAAACCTGGTCTCTACTAAAAATACAAATATTAGCCGGGTGTGGTGTGGTGGCGCACGCCTGTAGTCCCAGCTACTCGGGAAGTTGAGGCAGGAGAATTGCTTGAACCTGGGAGGCGGAGGTTGCAGTGAGATCGTGCCACTGCACTCCAGCCTGGGCGACAGAGCGAGACTCCATCTCAAAAAAAAAAAAAAAAAAAAAAAAAGAAATTCCTTCAAAAAAAAAAGGAAATGAAAAAATAAAAATAAAAACCTTAGAGCATCAGCAGATGGAGAAAGAACAGTGGAAACAGCAGAAATAAAGACAGCATAAGCTTCTAATGAGTTATATAAATTATATTTGATGATTGAAATAAACTATAATACCATCTGATGGTGTTAAGGGAAGATAAAGTGACTAAATGTAAGTAAGATTTTCATATTTCACTTGAAATTGTAAAAACTCCAGTAGACTTTGATAAGCTACATGTATATAATGTATTACTAAAAATCAACAACTACAAAGACAATACAAAGAGATCAACTCAAAAGCACTATAAATTAGTTAAGATCGGATTCTAGAAAATGTTTGAGTAGCCCAAAGAAAGACAAGAAAGAGAAACAAACAAAAAGCAAATAATAAAATTGCAAAATTATGATTCAGAAGATCAACAATTATCTTTAATGTAAATGGTCTAAATACACTGATTAGAAGACAGATATGCATAGTGTTGGCTAAAAAATACCTATATGTTGTTTATAAGAAATTCTTTAAATTTAATGATATAGATAAGCCAAAAGTGAAAGGATGGAAAAAGGTATGTCATGCAAATATTAATGAAAAGAAAAGCACAATTGTCTATATTAATATTTGATAAAGTAGATTTCAGGGGAAATAAAATTATTAAAAAAGGATATTATATAATTAATAAAGAATTAATACCATATGAAGAGAAATAATCATAAATGTGTGCAAAACACAGAGCTTCAAAATTTATGAAGGAAAAACTGACATAAAATGACCTTATTGCCAAAAGCAATCTATAAATTCAATGCAATTCCCGTACAATACCATCATCATTCCTCACAGAACTAGAAAAAAAAATCCTAAAATTCATACAAAACTGAAAAAGAGCGCGCATAATCAAAGCAAGACTAAGCAAAATAACAAATCTTGAGGCATCATATTACCTGACTTCAAACTGTAATATAAGGCTATAGTTACCAAAAAGGCATGGTACTGGTATTACAAACAGGCGCAGAGACCAATGAAACAGAATGGATAACGCAGAAATAAAGCCAAATTCTTACAGCCAACTGATCTTTGACAAAGCAAACAAAAACATAAAGTGAGGAAAGGACACCGTATTCAACAAATGATGCTGGAATAATTGGCTAGCCACATGTAGAAGAATGAAACTGAATCCTCATTTCTCACTTTATACAAAAATCAACTCGTGATGGATCAAAGACATAAATCTAAGTCCTGAAATGATAACAATTCTAGAAGATAACGTTGTAAAAACTCTTCTAGACATTGGCTTAGGCAAAGAGTTCATGACCAAAAACCCAAAAGCAATTGTAACGAAGATAAATAGATGGGACTTGATTAAACTAAAAGCTTCTGCACAGCAAAAGGAATAATCAGCAGAGTTAACAGGCAACCCACAGAGTGCAAGAAAATCTATGCATCCAACAAAAGATTAATATCCAAAATCTACAAAGAACCCAAACAAATTAGCAAGAAAAAAAATCCCATCAAAGAGTGAATAAAGACATGAATAGACATTTCTTAAAAGAAGATACACAAATGGTCAACCCATATGAAAAAATGCTCAATGTCAGTAAATATTAGGAAAATGCCAGTCAAAACTACATTGTGATACCACTTTACTTCTGCAAGAATGGCCATAATTTAAAAATCAAAAAATGATAGATATTGGAGTAAATGTGAGAAGAGAGCATTTTTACTCTGCTGGTGGAAATTTAAACTAGTACAACCACTGTGGAAAACATTATGAAGATTCCTTGAAGAAATAAAAGTAGAAATACCATTTGACCCAGCAATCCCCATTACTGGTTATCTACCTAGGGGAAAATAAGTCATAATATGAAAAAGACACTTGCGCATGCATGTTTATTTATAGCAGCACAATTCACACAATTGCAAAAATACGGATCCAGCCCAAATTCCCATCAACCAGGGAGTGGATAAAGAAAATGTGATATATGTATCAGCAATTACAAAATCACAATCAATAATATGTAATATATATCACATATATATCATATAAATGGGATATATAATATATACTTTATATATATAATATATATTATATAATCATATTTTCTTTATCCACTCCCTGGTTGATGGGAATGTGGGCTGGTTCCATATTTTTTTAATTATGAATTGTGCTGCTATAAACATGCATGTGCAAGTGTCTGTTTCATATTATGACTTATTTTCTTCTAGGTAGATACCCAGTAGTGGGGATTGCTGGGGCAAATGGTATTTTATGTTATATAAATTACAACATATATAATTATATACATATATTATATATCATATTTTCTTTATCCAGTCTGTCATTGACAGGTATTTAGGTTGATTCCATGTCTTTGCTATTGTGAATGGTGTTGCAATGAACATATGCTTGCAGGTGTCTTTATAATAGAAAGATTTATATTCCTTTGGGTATATACCCAGTAATTAGATTGCTGGGTCGAATGATATTTCTGTCTTTACGTCTTTGAGGAATTGCCACACTGTTCTCCACAATGCGTGAGCTAATTCACAATCTCACCAACAGTGTATAAGTGTTTTTTTGTGTCCACAACCTTGCCAGCATTTGTTTTTGTTTTGTTTTGCTTTTTGTTGTTGTTGCTGACTTTTTAGTAATAGCCATTCTGAATGGTGTGAAACAGTACCCCATTGTGGTTTTGATGAACATTTCTGTAATGATCAATGATGTTGAGCTTTGTTTCACATGATTGTTGGCTGCATGTATGTCTTCTTTTAAAAACGTCTGTTCATGTCCTTTGCCCACTTTTTTGTGGGATATTTTTGTTGTAAATTTGTTTAAGTTATGAATGCTGGTTATTAGAGCTTTGTTCAATGTGCAGTTTGCAAAAGTTTTCTCCTATTCTGTAGGTTTTATGTTTACTCTGTCAAAAGTTTCTTTTGCTGTGCAGAGCCTCTGTAGTTTAATTACATTCCATTTGTCAATTTTTGCTTTTGTTGCAATTGCTTTTCACATTGTCTTCATGAAACCTTTGCCTGTATATGTCCTGAAATGTTATTGCAAATGTTGTCTTTCAGGGCTTTTATAGTTTGGGGCTTTAAATTTAAGTCTGTAATCCATCTTGAGTTAATTTTTGTATATTGCTAAAAGAAGGGTCCAGTTTTTATCTTCTGCATATGGCTCACCAGTTATTCTAGCACCATTTATTGAATAGAGAATCCTTTCCCCATTGCTTGTTTTTGTCAGGTTTGTTGAAGATCAGATCATTGTAGGTGTGCAGTCTTATTTCTGGGTTCTCTATTCTGTTCCAGTGGTCCATGTATCTGTTTTTATACCCGTAGCATATTGTTTAGGTTACTGGAACCCTGTAATATAGTTTGAAGTCTGGTAGCATGATGCCTCTAGCTTTACTCAATTGACTTAGGACTGCCTTGGTTATTCAAACTCTATTTGGTTCCATATGAATTTTAAAATACTTTTTTCTAGTTCCGTGAACAATGTCAATGGCAGTTTAATAGGCATAGCATTGAATGTATTGATTCCTCATATCCATGAGCATGAAATATTTTTCACTTGTTTTTCTCATCTCTGATTTCTTTGAGTAGTGGTTTGTTGTTCTCTTTGTAGAGATTTTTCACCTCTCTAGTTAGATGTATCCTAAGTATTTTATTATATATATATATATATATATATATATATATATATATATATATGTAAGTTCTGGGGTACATATGCAGAACATGCAGGTTTATTACATTTGTATACATGTGCCATGGTGGGTTACTGCACCCATCAACCCGTCATTTACATTAAGTATTACTCCTAATGCTATCCCTCCCCTAGCCCCCCACCCCGACAGGTCCCAGTGTGTGATGGTCCTCTTACGGTGACCACGTGTTCTCATTGTTCAACTGCCACTCATGATTGAGAACATGTGGTGTTTGGTGTTCAGTTCTTGTGTTAGTTTGCTGAGAATGATGGTTTCCAGCTTCATCCATGTCCCTGCAAAGGACATGAACTCATCCTTTTTCATGGCTGCATAGTATTCCATGGTGTATATGTGCCACATTTTCTTTATTCAGTCTATCATTGATGGGCATTTGGGTTGGTTCCAAGTCTTTGCTATTGTGAACAGTGCTGCAATAAACATATGTGTGCATGTGTCTTTATAGTAGAATGATTTATAATCTTTTGGGTATATACCCAGTAACAGGATTGCTAGGTCAAATGGTATCTCTAGTTCTAGATCCTTGAGGAATCGCCATACTGCCTTCCACAATGGTTGAACTAATTTACACTCCCAACAACAGTGTAAAAGCATTCCTATTTCTCCACATCCTCTCCAGCATCTGTTGTTTCCTGACTTTTTAATGATCACCATTTTAACTGGCGTGAGATGGTATCTAATTGTGGTTTTAATCTGCATTTCTCTGATGGCCAGTGATGATGAGGTTTTTTTCTTTTTTTAATTTCATTTTATTTTATTTCATTTTTTATTATACTTTAAGTTTTAGAGTACATGTGCACAACGTGCAGGTAAGTTACATATGTATACATGTGCCATGTCGGTGTGCTGCACCCAGTAAATCGTCATTTAACGTTATGTATATCTCCAAATGCTATCCCTCCCCCCTACCCCCACCCCACAACAGGCCCTGGTGTGTGATGTTCCCCTTCCTGTGTCCATGTGTTCTCATTGTTCAGTTCCCACTTATGAGCAAGAACATGCGGTGTTTGGTTTTTTGTCTTTGCGATAGTTTGCTGAGAATGATGGTTTCCAGCTTCATCCATGTCCCTACAAAGGACATGAGCTCATCATTTTTTATGGCTTCATGGTATTCCATGGTGTATATGTGCCACATTTTCTTAATCCAGTCTATCATTGTTGGACATTTGGGTTGGTTCCAAGTCTTTGCTATTGTGAATAGTGCTGCAATAAACATATGTGTGCATGTGTCTTTATAGTAGAATGATTTATAATCCTTTGGGTATATACCCAGTAATGGGATGGCTGGGTCAAATGGTATTTCTAGTTCTAGATCCCTGAGGAATTGCCACACTGACTTCCTCAATGGTTGAACTAGTTTACAGTCCCACCAACAGTGTAAAAGTCTTCCTATTTCTCCACATCCTCTCCAGCACCTGTTGTTTCCTGAGTTTTTAATGATCGCCATTCTAACTGGTGTGAGATGGTATCTCATTGTGGTTTTGATTTGCATTTCTCTGATGGCCAGTGATGATGAGCATTTTTTCATGTGTCTTTTGGCTGCTTAAATGTCTTCTTTTGAGAAGTGTCTGTTCATATCCTTAGCCCACTTTTGGATAGGGTTGTTTGTTTTTTTCTTGTAAATTTGTTTGAGTTCATTGTAGATTCTGGATATTAACCCTTTGTCAGATGAGTAGATTGCAAAAATTTTCTCCCATTCTGTAGGTTGCCTGTTAACTCTGATGGTAGTTTCTTTTGCTGTGCAGAAACTCTTCAGTTTAATTAGATCCCATTTGTCAATTTTGGCTTTTGTTGCCATTGCTTTTGGTGTTTTAGTCATGAAGTCCTTGCCTATGCCTATGTCCTAAACGGTATTGCCTAGGTTTTCTTCTAGGGTATTTATGGTTTTAGGTCTAACATTTAAGTCTTTAATCCATCTTGAATTAATTTTTGTATAAGGTGTAAGGAAGGGATCCAGTTTCAGCTTTCTGCATATGGCTAGCCAGTTTTCCCAGCACCATTTATTAAATAGGGAATCCTTTCCCCATTTCTTGTTTTTGTGAGGTTTGTCAAAGATCAGATGGTTGTAGATATGCGGCGTTATTTCTGAGGGCTCTGTTCTGTTCCATGGGTCTATATCTCTGTTTTTGTACCAGTACCATGCTGTTTTGGTTACTGTAGCCTTGTAGTATAGTTTGAAGTCAGGTAGCATGATGCCTCCAGCTTTGTTCTTTTGGCTTAGGATTGACTTGGCAATGCGGGCTCTTTTTTGGTTCCATATGAACTTTAGTTTTTTCCAATTCTGTGAAGAAAGTCATTGGTAGCTTGATGGGGATGGTGTTGAATCTATAAATTACCTTGGACAGTATGGCCATTTTCATGATATTGATTCTTCCTACTCATGAGCATGGAATGTTCTTCCATTTGTTTGTATCCTCTTTTATTTCATTGAGCAGTGGTTTGCAGTTCTCCTTGAAGAGGTCCTTCACATCCCTTGTAAGTTGGATTCCTAGGTATTTTATTCTCTTTGAAGCAATTGTGAATGGGATTTCACGATGAGGTTTTTTTCATATGTTTATTGGCTGCCTAAATATCTTCTTTTGAGAAGTGTCTGTTCATATCCTTTGCCCATTTTTTGATGGGATTGTTTATTTTTTTCTTGTAAATTTGTTTAAGTTCTTTGTAAATTCTGGATATTAGCCCTTTTTCAGATAGATAGATTGCAAAAATTTTCTCCTATTCTGTAGGTTGCCTGTTCACTCTTATGATAGTTTCTTTTGCTGTGCAGAAGCTCTTTAGTTTAATTAGATCCCATTTGTCAATTTTGACTTTTGTTGCCATTGCTTTTGGTGTTTTAGTCTTGAGGTCTTTGCCCATGCCTATGTCCTGAATGGTATTGCCTAGGTTTTCTTCTAGGATTTTTATGGTTTTAGGTCTTACATTTAAGTCTTTAATCCATCTTGCATTAATTTTGTATAAGATGTAAGGAAGGGATCCAGTTTCAGCTTTCTGCATATAGCTCGCCAATTTTCCCAACACTATTTATTAAATAGGGAATCATTTCCCCATTGGTTGTTTTTGTCAGGTTTGTCAAAGATGAGATGGTTGTAGATGTGTGGTGTTGTTTCTGTGGCCTCTGTTCTATCCCATTGGTCTATATATATGTTTTGGTACCATGCTGTTTTGGTTACTGTAGCCTTGTAGTATAGTTTGAAGTCAGGTAGTGTGAGGCATCCAGCTTTGTTCTTTTTCCTTGGGACTGTCTTAGCTATGCAGGCTGTTTTTTGGTTCCATATGAAATTTAAAGTAGTTTTTTCCACTTCTATGAAGAAAGTCAATGGTAGCTTGATGGAGATAGCATTGAGTCTATAAATTACTTGGGGCAGTATGGCCTTTTTCAGGATATTGATTCTTCCTATCCATGAGCATGGAATGTTTTTTTTTCCATTTGTTTGTGTTTTCTCTTTTTTCCTTGAGCAGTGGTTTGTATTTCTCCTTGAAGAGTTCCATCATGTCCCTTTTAAGTTGTATTCCTAGGTATTTTATTCTCTTTGTAGCAATTGTGAATGGGAGTTGACTCATGATTTGGCTCTCTGTTTGTCTATTACTGGTGTATAGGAATGCTTGTGACTTTTGCACGTTGATTTTGTATCCTGAGACTTTGCTGAAGTTGTTTATCAGCTTAAGGAGATTTTGGGCTGAGACAATGGGGTTTTCTAAGTATACAAGCATGTCATCTGCAAACAGAGAGAATTTGGCTTCCTCTTTTCCTAATTGAATGCTCTTTATTGCTTTCTCTTGCCTCATTGCCCTGGCCAGAACTTCCAGTACTATGTTGAATAGGAGTGGTGAGAGAGGGCATCCTTGTCTTCTGCCTGTTTTCAAAAGGAATGTTTCCAGTTTTGTCCCATTCTGTATAATATTGGCTGTGGGTTTGTCGTAAATAGCTCTTATTATTTTGAGATATGTTCCATCAATAACTAGTTTATTAAGACTTTTTAGCATGAAGGGCTGTTGAATTTTGTCAAAGGCCTTTTCTGCATCTATTGAGATAATCATTTGGTTTTTGTCATTGGTTCTGTTTATGTGATGGGTTATGTTTATTGATTTGCATATGTTGAACCAGCCTTGCATCCCAGGGATGAAGCCAACTTGATCATGGTGGATAAGCTTTTTGATGTGCTGTTGGATTCAGTTTGCCAGTATTTTATTGAGGATTTTTGCGTCGATGATCATCAGGGCTATTCGCCTGAAATTTTCTTTTTTTTTTTTGTTTTCTCTCTGCCAGGTTTTGGTATCAGAATGATGCTGGCCTCATAAAATGAGTTAGGGAGGAGTCCCTCTTTTTCAATTGTTTGGAATAGTTTCAGAAGGAATGGTACCAGCTCCTGTTTGCACCTCTGGTAGAATTCAGCTGTGAATCTGTCTGGTCCTGGACTTGTTTTGGTTGGTAGGCTATTAATTACTGCCTCAATTTCAGAACTTGTTATTGGTCTGTTCAGGGATTCAACTTCTTCCTGGTTTAGTCTTGGGAGGGTGTGTATGTCTAGAAATTTATCCATTTCTTCTGGATTTTCTTGTTTATTTGCATAGAGGTGTTTGTGGTTTTCTCTGATGGTAGTTTGTATTTCTCTGGGATCGGCGGTGATATCCCCTTTATCATTTTTTATTGCGTCTATTTGATTCTTCTCTCTTTTCTTCTTTATTAGTCTGGCTAGCAGTCTATCTACTTTGTTGATCTTTTCAAAAAGCCAGCTCCTGTAGTCACTGATTTTTTGAAGTGTTTTTCATGTCTCTATCTCCTTCAGTTCTGCTCTGATCTTAGTTATTTCTCGTCTTCTGCTAGCTTTTGAATTTGTTTGCTCTTGCTTCTCTAGTTCTTTTACTTGTGATGTTAGTGTATCAATTTTAGATCTCTCTTGCTTTCTCTTGTGGCCATTTATTGCTATAAATTTCTCACACTGCTTTAAATGTGTCCCAGAAATTCTGGTACACTGTGTCTTTGTTCTCATTGGTTTCAAAGAATATCTTTATTTCTGCCTTTATTTCATTATTTACCCAATAGTCATTCAGGAGCAGGTTGTTCAGTTTCCATACAGTTGTGCCATTTTGAGTGAGTTTCTTATTCCTGAATGCTAATTTGATTGCCCTGTGGCCCGAAATACTGTTTGTTATGATTTTTGTATTTTATTCTTTTTGTGGCAATTGTGAATGAGAGTTCATTTCTGATTTGGCTCTGATTTGGCATGATTGGTGTTCGTGTATAGGAATGTTAGTGATTTTTGCACATTAATTTTATATCCTGAAACTTCCTGAAGTTGTTTATCAGCTTAGGAAGCTTTTGGGCTGAGACTATGGGTTTTTCTAGATATAGGATCATGTTGTCTGCAAACAGGGATAGTTTGACTTCCTATCTTCCTATTTCAATGCACTTTATTTTTTTCCGTTCACTGATGGCCCTGGCCAGAACTTTCAATACTATGTTAAATAGGAATGGTGAAAGAGGGCATTCTTGTCTTGTGCTGGTTTTCAAGGGGAATGCTTCTGGCTTTTGCCCACTCTGTATGATGTTGTCTGATATGGTTTGTCATACATGGCTCTTATTGTTTTGAAGTATGTTCCTTTAATACCTAGTTTATTGAGAGTTTTTAATATGATGGGATATTGAATTTTATTGAAAACCTTTTCTGCATCTATTGAGATAATTGTGTGGTTTTGAACTTTAGTTCGTTTATGTGATGAATCACATTTATTTATTTGCGTGTGTTGATCCAACCTTGCATCCCAGGATTAAAGCCTACCTGATCTCAATGGATAAGATTTTTGATGTGCTGCTGGTATTGGTTTGTCCATGTTTTGTTTAGGACTTTTGCAGTGATGTTCATCAAAGATATTGACTTGAAGTTTTCTCTCTCTCTCTCTTTTTTTTTTTTTTTCTTATCTCTGCCAGGTTTTGATATTAGGATGATGCTAGCCTCATAGAATGAGTTAGGGAAAAGTCCTTTATCCTTGAATTTTTGGAATAGTTTCAGTAGAAATGGTATCAGCTCTTCTTTGTACATCTGGTAGAATTCAGCTGTAAAACCTTCTGGTTTTGAGCCTTGGTTGGTAGGATATTTATTACTGCTTCCATTTCAGAGCTCATTATTGGTTGTTCAGGGATTCAGGTTTTTCCTGGTTCAATCTTGGGAGGGTGTATGTGTCCAGGAATTTATCTGTTTTTTTCTAGATTCTCTAGTTTATATGAATAGAGGTGTTTATAATATTTTGTGATGGTTGTTTGTATTTCTATTGGGTCAGTGGTAATATACCTCCTTCATTTGTGATTGTGTTTATTTGGATTTTCTCTGTTCTACATTAGTCTAGCTAACAGTCTATCTATTTTATCATTTTTTTTCAGATAAAAAAAAAACCCAGCTCCTGGATTTGTTGATATTTTGAATGGGTTTTGGTGTCTCTATCTTTTTAAGTTCAGCTCCAATTTTGGTTATTTCTTGTCTTCTGCTAGCTTTTGGATTTGTTTGCCCTTGGATCTCTAGTTATTTTAGTTGTGATGTTAAGTTGTTAACTTGAGATATTTGTAACTTGTTGATGTGGGCATTTAAATGTGGGCATTAACTTTTTTGCTATAAGTCTCCCTCTTAACAATTCCTTAGCTGTGTCTCAGAGATTCCAGTATGTTGTATCTCTGTTCTCATTAGTTTCAAAGAACTTCTTGATTTCTGCCTTAATTTCATTACATACCCAAAAGTCATTCAGGAGCAGTTTATTCAATTTCCATGTAATTGCATGGTTTTAAGTGAATTTCTTAGTCCTTGGTTTCTAATTTGATTGCGCTGTGATCTGAGAGACTGTTATTTCAGTTTTTTCACATTTGGTGAGGAGTGTTTTACTTTTGATATGTGATCAGTTATAGAGTATATGTCATGTGGTGATGAGAAGTGATGAGAAGGATGTATAGTGTGTCATATTGGGGTGGAGATATATATATATAGATATTCAGTTCCATTTGATCCAGTGCTGATTTTAGGTCCTAAGTATCTTTGCTAATTTTCTGTCTCAGTGATCTGTCTAATATTGTCTGTGGGGTGTTAAAATTGCCCACCATTATTGTTTGGGAGTCTAAGTCTCTTTGAAGGTGTCTAAGAATTTGCTTTATGAATATGGGTGCTCCTGTGTTGGGTGCTTATATATTTATAATAGTTAGAGATTTTTCTTTGTTGAACTGAAATCTTTACCATTATGTAATGCCCTTCTTTGTCTTTTTTGATATTTGTCTGTTTCAAATCTGTTTTGTCAGAAATTAGAATTGCAATTGCTACTTTTTTTCTGTTCTCTATATACTTGGTAGATTTTTCTCCATCCTTTTATTTTGAACCTATGTCTGTCATTGCCATGATTTGGGTCTCTTGAAGACAGCATATTGATGGGTCTTGGTCCTTTAGCCAACTTACCACTTTGTGTCTTTTAATTGGTACATTAAGCCCATTTACATTTAAGGTTGGTATGATATGTGTGGATTTTATCCTGTCATCATAATGTTAGCTGGCTATTTTGCAGACTTGCTTATGTGGTTGCTTTATAGTGTTACTAGTCTGTTTACTTCAGTGTGTTTTTGTGGTGGCTGGTAACGATCTTTCCTCTCCATATTTAGTGCTTCCTTCAGGAGCTCTTGTAAGGGAGGTCTGGTGGTAATGAATTTCCTCAACATTTGCTTATCTGAAAAGGATGTTATTTTTCCCCTGCTTATGAAGTTTAGTTTGGCCAGATATGAAATTCTGGGTTGAAATTTCTTTTCTTTAAGAATGTTAAATATTGACCCCCAGTTATCTTCTGGTTTGTATGATTTCAACTGAGAGATCTGCTGTTAGTCTGATGGGCTTCCCTTTGCTGGTGACCTGGCCTTTCTCTCTAGCTGCCCTTAACATTTTTTGTTTCTTTTGCCCTTGGAGAATCTGATGATTATGTGAATTGGGGATGATCTTCTCATAGAGTATCTTATTGGAGTTCTCTTGATTTCCTGAATTTGAATGTCAGCCTCTCTAGCTAGGCTGGGGAAGTTCTCATGGATTATATCCTGAAATATGTCTCTTCCAAGTTGGTGCCAGTCTTCTCATTTCTTTCAGGTAACCAGTCAGTCATAGATTTAGTCTCTTTACATGATCCCATATTTAGAGGAGGTTTAGTTCATTCTTTTTCTTCCTTTTTTCTCTATTCTTATCTACCTGTTTTATTTCAGAAAGGTAGTCTTCAACTTCTGAGCTTTGTTACTCTACTTGGTGTACTCTGTTATTAATACTTTTGATTGCATTATGAAATTCTTGTAGTATGTTTTTCAGCTCAACAGGTCAGTTGCATTATTCTCTATACTTGCTATTCTGTCAGCTCCTGCAATGTTTTATCATGATTTTTAGCTTCCTTGCATTGGGTTACAACATATGCCTTTAGCTCAGTGAACTTCACTTCTATCCATATTTTGAGCTCTACTTCTGTCATTTCAACCATCTCAGCTCAGCCTGCTTCTGAACCCTTGCTGAAGAAGCAATGCAGTCACTTAGAGGAAAGAAGGTACTCTGACTTTTTGAGTTTTCAGTGTTCTTGCACTGATTCTTTGTCATCTTTGTGGGTTTATCTACCTTCAATCTTTGAGGCTGCCAACTGTTGGATTTTTTTTTCTTTTATTCTATTTGATGGCCTTGAGGGTTTGATTATGATATAAGGTGGGTTCAGTCACCGGGCATCATTTCTGGAAAATTTTAGTGGGCCAACATTCAGATCCCAACTCCTAGACTGCATGTACTAACTCTGGGGGACTTGTTTTGGGCCTCAACTTTGTTCTCTGGCTCCTTGAGAGTGGGAGTCTACTGCACTGGGAGGACCAATGTGCAGAAGCCTACAGCTGAGTGCTAGAGGATGTTGGGGTGCCTGCCTCCCTGCAGGCTTTCACCACAGTGTCAGAGGCAAAGCAGTTGGTGTGAGGGTCGGGAGTGGAGGACACCAGCTGGAGAACTTGTAAGCTGTTGCATTGGAGGTGGTGTTGGTTTGGGGTGGGTGCTGGGCAGCGCAGGTCTGGGTGCGTTCTGTGTGCCTTGCAACCAGGAGTGATCGGTTGGGGTGTGGGAGGATCCCCTGTTCTCAGTGCAGTGTTAGCACAAGAGTAGGGGTACTGGCAGTGTTGGAACTTGCTGGCTGCGTACCCACCAAGGCTTTGTTTGCAGTGGCAGTCAACAAGGGTCAGGGGTTGTACTGCACTCACACTTACTGGTGAGGCAAGTAAGGCAAAACCTGCTCGTGCAGACACATGCCAGCAAAGTAATGTGGGCAGTTTCTGAGGGCTCAGGAGAAGCTGCAGCATGGGGTTGGAGTGTGCAGGTTGGTGTGCGACTGTAGGGGTCAATCTCCTGGAGCTCCCCACTGATCAGGCATGATCCAACAGCACAGAAGCAATGGTGTGGAGCCCCAGGGCACCCAGGACTGTTCTGTAAGCAAGCATGGCCAGGCTGAGGCCCCAGGAGAGGCCAGCAAACCAAGAGTTCTCAGGTCAGATCAGCCCTCTCTGATGTGCAAGACCACCCTGCAGAGATCAGGTCTGACAATTCCCCTAGGGCTAAAGTCTCTTATGGGAGCAAGTCAAACCTAGAGGGTTGGTCATCCCTAGCCGTGCTCTGCTGCAGAAGCTCCTGCACAAAACCCTGTGGGCTCCACATCAGTTGGCTTGCTGCTCCCCCACTTTGCTTGTCTCCTAAGGGCTCCACCCCGAAGAGATGTGAGTCAGCAATTGCTCAGTGCAATAAACCCAGGATGCAGAGTCTGTGCTGTGAGCTCAAGACTGGGGTTCTCTGTCTGGTGACAAGCAGTAAGGGGTGTTTGGGACCCATGGAAGTCAGACTGGTCTCCTATCCTTGGGTTGACCGCAGCTTGTTGGAGGTATAGATAAGGCACTTAGGGTCTTTGCTCCTTTGTTAGTCTAAGGGTAGTAAGGACAGTTCCACTGAAGAGGCAGTGTCAGAGAGGCTTTCAGTTTCCCTGGGAGGCTCTGCCTAGGGAGTTGCTGATTTGCTACTGACTTGACAGCTCTGGCAGAAGATGGCTAGAGGCCCAGGATTGGAGGACCTGCCCATTGAGGAGATATGGAAACAGGCAACCACATAACAGTCTGGCCAATTTTCCATAGGGCTGCTGCAGTATGCTGGGGGTCTGCTCCGGTCCCTAGTCACCTCAGATTTTTCTGGTACCTAGAGGTGTCATCAATGAAGGCTACAAAGCAGCAAAGATGGTGGCCTGCCACTCCCTCTGGGAGCTCTGCCCAGGTAGTATGAGCTTGTTGCCAGCCTGAATGCACTTGTAGAAAGTGGCTGAAGACCCCAGTCAGGAGGAACAGGATTGGGGAGCCACTTTAAAAAGTAGTCTGGTCACATTTGGATAGAGCAGCTGTGCTGTGCTGAGGGTCCACTTCAGCCCTTAGTCGCCTAGGGCACTCTGAAGCCTACAGGCTAAAAGGGCTAAGTTGCCCAAACAGCAAAACCAGTGTTTTGCCCCCTCTCCCTGGGCGCTTCGTCCCAGGGCGATGGGTTCTCTATCAGCTGGAGAACACTGGGAGGGGTGTCCAGAGACCCTGGTCGGGAGGTCTTGCCCAGTGAGGAGGAACGGTATTGGGAACCCATTTAAAGAAGCAGTCTGGCCATGTTTTGGTAGAGAAGTTGTGCTGTACTGGGGGATCCCTTTCACCCCCAGTCAGTTTGGACTGTCCAAAGCCGGAAGGCTGGAACAGCTAAGTCGCCCAAAGAGCAGAGATGGCAGCCCGCCCCTCCCTCTGGGAGTTTCATCCCAGGGAGGCACAAGGCTGCTAGAAGTTGCTGGCTGAAATTCCAATCCAGTGGGTCTTATCTTGTGTGGCCCATGGAAGTGGGGCCTGAAGGCCATTGCTGGTAGGCCCCTTGGATTCAGCCTCTTTCCTAGGAGTATATACGGAGATCTAACATCCCTCTTTGCCAAAGTTGCAACTACTTTTGTTAAGACCTCCAGAAAGCTGGAGTATCTAAAGCTCTTAGGTCTCTGTGCATGCCTGAGTGGCTGCTCTGCCGAGATTCCATGCAGTTGTGTGTGTCAGACTGAAGGCCTGGGTTTAGTGGAGTGAGTTTACAAGGAGATCTCCTGACCCAAAGGTTGCTAAGATCCATGGGAGAAGCATGGGTTCCTGGGGTTGCACATTCACTCACCACTTTCCTGGGTTGGGGAACTTCCCTTTGCTCCATGTCTCTCCTAGGTGGGCCATTGTCCTGCCTTGCTTTTCTCCATTTTCTATGGATCAAGTTGTTTCCTCGATTTATTCCAATGTGAGTAGCTGAATGTTTGAATTGAAGGTACTGTACTTATTTGCCCCTTCTGTTCCCCTCCATAAGAGCCACACACACTAGCTGCTTCTAGTCGGCTCTCTTGAAAAGTCATCTAAAATAATTCAAATCATACAAAAATGTGTTCTCCACCCAAAATGGACTCTGACTGTAAATCAATAACAGAAAGACAACAGGAACATTTCTCAACACTTGGAAATTAAATACTTCCAGATAATCCATATGTCAAAGAGTAAGTCTCAGCGAAAGCTTTTAACATTTACATAGAATAGAATGACGATGAAAATACAATACACCAAACATATATATGGGATGCAGCTAAAGTAATGCTGAGAGGGAAATGTACAGCATTAAATGCTTACATTAGAAATGAGGAAAACATCAAATGAATAGTGTATCTCAACAGACTAGAAATTGTAAAGAAAAATAACCCAACACAAAGAGAAGGAGGAAAATTAAAAGTAGAAATCATTGAAATTGAAAATGAGAAAATAACAGAGAAAATGAGTGAAATATAAAGTTGGCTCTTTGAAAGGCTAATAAAATTGAGAAACTTGTAGCAAGTCTTGAAGCAGTATATATTTTAAACCCTTAGAAGCAATGGGCTTCAAAAATACTTTGGATTACATTAACAAAATTCCATCTAGAAAAGTTCTGCAGTTAACTCAGAACATGAAGATGCATACCTTCTCTGGTTCTTTGGAAGAACATTGGACCAAACTTTTAAAACATTGTCTCTACAGCAAAGTCTACTAAAATATTTGACTGGATTCAAATTATGTTATCCACATTGAAAACTGCAAGTATATGGTAAAATGTGTAGAAATTTCCACTTTTTTTCTGAAAGACTAGAATATAATCTATGAATAAAATGTTGAAGTGTAAGAAAATAAAAGGCATATGTGCTGAAATATTCAGAAAATTCAGGAAAAAATTTTGGAGGAAATGTGTACTTGGTTAGTTTATTTCATTTATCTGCAATATTATACATACTTCAGTCTTTTTGAGAACAGATTCTTACAATCTGTTCCATTTTAACTTTAAAATATATAGGTTCATTTATCATGACAATTATTATTAATATACACAAATTATTTAAAAAATTAAATTGCTTTCCCTATACTATCTAATTCAATAGAAAGGTACAATTAATTTTAAAGTCTTAATTACCTAATTTATATAAGAACCATATTTATCATCTTTCTCTTAGAGTTTTCATATATATAAAGGCTTTTAGAAATGTATTATATTTGTACATCATCTAAAGCAAGCTAAATAAAATAAAAGTATAAGAAAAATTTAGTTGCAAAAGTTCAAATTTTGAAACATTTACTATTGAGAAAAAGTATCATTTTATTCTTCTGGGTAAACAAAAGTTATGTGCCACTACAAACCAACTGTAATAAAATCATATGAGGCAAGGAAGAGTACAATCTGAAATTTGAACAAGTTGCCCTCTGGTCAGAAAACATCACTTTTTTTTTTTTTGAGTTGAAAAGGAAGAATAGCTTTTGAATCTCCACAATTAGGAGACTCCAGTTGAAATGCTACAAGGCCATATAGCCTACAGCTTTATTTTTCTCCTTCAGTTAACACACTGTAAGAAATAACTGACGGATTTTTGAAGCCAGACTTGTAGTGTGATATTTGTGCTTTTTCTCATCTGTGGATTGTATCATTTTCTGTATCATATTTTTTTTTAGTCTGTGTTCTGATGACTGATTTATAATTTATGGAAGCTACACATATCTCCACTTATGTTCAATGCTGTGCAACACTGTGTGTTTTCTGTAAGCAATAATGTTATAGAATGTTTCTGGTATTCCTGTAATATTTTTGTAACCCAGAGTTTGAGGTGAATATACTTTATTCCACATTCAGAAATGGTTTATTTTACTAAAAAAAGGCTGTTTTTGTTTTTTGGTATTTGAAGTTAGAAGATGGTCTTTTTACTTCTTCATGTAATAGAAAATGGAAACCTAGTAGCTTAAATTGAAAAAAAAACAAACAAACAGAAACCTTCTTTGTATAATCAATGATTTCTACGACACAAGTTAACAATGAAGAGAAAGTCATGAATACAATTTTGTTATGAATTTCAAGTAGGTAATTATTTAGCTGCTTATATGCGTATTTACTTTCCTGATTATGGTAGTCAATATAGAACATCCGCTTATTTTTAATGGTAAGATTTTAACAATAATGGAAAACATTAAATATTAAGCTCAGGAAAAGGATTATGATTTGTATTTTATAGTTCAACATATTCTTTTTTAAATTTCATAAACAAAATTTAAAAAATAGCAACTGTCTGTTAAATGTATTTGAACATTAGATCATTTAAGTTTTAGAAAGGTAACCTTGGGAACTTAGGAAAGATGATAGGATGTAGGAACTGGAACATGACGTATTATGTATGGAAATTCTCCCACATTTGCTGGAATTAACTAACTAACGTTGTCAATTCAATGCTGCTTATGTATGTATTCTCTACTCCTACTTTAACACTCTTGTCACAGTAAGACCTTCCAGGCTGAAACATGTCTGAGACCAGGCTGAACAATTTAACAGCTTATTGAATGATAAAGAGCAATAAATAATAAAAAGTTATGAAAGATTTCAATATTTGGCAAGCAGTACATAACCTAATATTAGGTCTTAGAATTTCCCTCCTATCGTTTTGAGAAACTAGAATGTGTGCAAATTGTAGTAGAGAAGAGTAGCTTTTCCTACAGTGTAGAGTTTTGCTGAGAAGTGGCTGTTGAACATGAACTCTATTTCCAAGCTTTGCATTTAGTTGGGGCCATTCGGCTAAGGTTTGACCAATAGTGACTAAGAAGAAAATACATGTGCCACTTGTAGTCCTGGACCTATAGACATCTCTCCAAATACTTCGATTAGTTTCCATCTAACACTGATCTCAATCCATCTATACTCTCTTCTAGTTAGACTCAGAATGATGCTCATTGGCATAACCTGCTCTTGCAGCCAGTATTTCCTTGTGTGATTAGGTCATTATAATATGATGAGAGGTTTAGTGTCCTCAAGTATCTTGTTCAGTCTGTCTTGAAGATCAATACAAAAACAACACCAAAGGTACACAATGATATCAAGCTTTTGTGCTAAAAAGTGTACTAAGACACAGATTTTCACCCCCTATTTTATTATAAAGTTCATTAACCCATATCTCCTTTTACTGCCCTTGTTCTTGTGATTCTGAGAATGTGTGTATATGTGTGTATGAATACAATACACATAGGCCAACAGTTCTGTCATTTTCTCTCTCTCAATATTGAGAGTATATAATACATATAGAGTATATGTATTATACTCTAATGTGAAAGTTTGAATAACATTTTTGTGAATTTTACCATCAATCATTTCACTCTTCCTACAACACACCAATTCCTTTTCTTTGCAGCCTTCCTCTAAGGTAAAGTAAACATTATTTCATCAGGTTTCATATAGATTTGAATAATAATTCCTGAATTATTATTATCTCTCGCTCCACTCTATCACACACACAGTATCTTCAGAGAAAATTCTCTGTCTAAAAGTAATAGAAAATGATACCAGACCACACACACAAACAAATGTTCAAAATGTTTAGCTTCTTAGATGTTAAATTACAACTGTCAGGATAAGGGAAACTTTTATTAAACAAGAGAGTAATCAGGCCGGGCGCAGTGGCTCAGGCCTGTAATCCCAGCACTTTGGGAGGCCAAGGCGGATGGATCACGAGGTCAGGAGATCGAGATCATCCTGGCTACCGTGGTGAAACCCCGTCGCTACTAAAAATACAAAAAATTAGCCGGGCGTGATGGTGGGCACCTGTAGTCCCAGCTACCTGGGAGGCTGAGGTAGGAGAATGGCGTGAACTCGGGAGGTGGAGCTTGCAGTGAGCCAGTGAGCCAAGATCGCCGCACTGCACTCCAGCCTGGGTGACAGAGCCAGACTCTGTCTCAAAAAAAAAAAAAAAAAAAAAAAAAAAGAGTAATCAAGTCCTTATCGATTTTATTTCTCAGAAAACATGTTACCCATCTTGAAAATAGAAACGAAAGGTGGTTCCTATTTTACTATTCCGATGAAGGCTTCAAGAATTTTTATATTTGCTTGCTTTGTGGTAGGAGGTTATATTTCTGAGAAATTAAACATACAATGATACGCAATTCACCATTTTCTGAACAATTTCTGCCATAATTAAGCAGTTCCTATGTGTTGCCTGAAAAAAATGTTGTGGAATGTTATCCTCAAAGCTGTGAAGCAGCTTCATTCCTCCTTCCCTTCGTAAGCTAACCTTTTTCTTATTTCATTTGAATGTGTAAATAAGTTTTCATGAAGTGGTGCCTGGCTCATTGTGAACAAATATACAACTGGCCTGGATTTTCTGGCACTTCCGTAACTCCTTAAAGGAGTATCCTCAACTTACGTTGGATCAATTTTACAGCCATTTCCCAGTGCCAGCTTTGGTACTGCCTAATCATACAGAACACATATGCTAGCGAACATGTGTTGCAAAAGGAATGTCAAATGTCATGGCATTAGCCCAGTGTTTTTTGGTGGATTATTATTCCATTGAATCATCTATAATAAGCCCTTAGGTCTGGGATTCTCTTTCTCCTCCTCAGGGTAACTTCCTACCAAATTGTGACTCTGCAGCTGCAATTCGATTACCTGCAGTTAAATGTATCAAAATGGGGAAAACTGTAGAAGGAAAAAGTTGATTATGCTGAGTACATCCTGAATGCTTTCATTTTCTATTGCTGCTATAACAAATTACCATAAATTTAGTAGCTTAAACAATAGAAACTTCTTATATTACAGTGTGAGAGGCCACAAGTTTTAAAAGGAAGGCTTCAGAAAGACTGTATTACTTCTGTAGGTTAGGGGAGAGTTTATCGTTTGCTTCTTTTAGCTTGTAGAGGCCACCTGCATTCCTTTGCTCATGGTCCCCTTCTAGCAATGACATCATCTGACCTCTGTTTCATCAAATCTCTATCTCTAATTTTGACCCCCTTGTCTCTCTTTCACAAAAAGGCTTATGGTTATATGAGATCCACCAAGATATCCTCAGAAAATCTCTCCACATGAAGATCCTTATCTTTACCACATCTGGCGAATCCCTTTTGCCATGTAAGGCATATTAGTTCGTTCTCGTACTGCTATAACAAAATAGCTGAGACTGGGTAATTCATAAAGAAAAGAAGTTTAATTGGCTTTCAGTTCTGCAGGCTGTACAGAAAGTCCAGCAGCTTCTGCTCCTGGGGAGGCCTCAGGAAACTTACAATCATGGTGGAAGACGAATGGGAAGCAGGCATGTCCTACATGGCCAGAGCAGGAAGATGGGGCAAGGGAGGGGCAACACACTTTTAAACAACCACATCTTGTGAGGACCCTATCATGAGAACAGCACCAAAGGGCGAAAATCTGCCCCCATGATCCCACTGGCTCCCACCAGGCCCAGCATCCAGCATTGGGGATTACATTTCATCTTGAGATTTGGGTGGGGACAAAGATCAAAACTGTATCTTAAGGTAACATTCTCAGGTTTTATGGATTAAAATGTGGACGTCTTTGGGTGATCATTATTCTCTCTACAACATGAGTGAATAGTGTTTTTGCAATATCTATTAGACATCCTGGTAGACATATTAAGAGTTACTTGGATGTATAAACCTGAAGTTTACTGATGGGGTAGAGAGTGAAGTTATACATATATATATGAAAAGTATAAATTACCTTTGTGATTGTCCTATGATTAATTTTTTCTATCTAGGAGAGGGGAAAAATAGTATTACCTACCTTATAATATTCTAGTTAGAATGAAAACAAAAATATAAATACTAGGTAATGGCTTTTCTTATAGTTAGAAATTATAGCTATAGATGCAGTGTATTAAAAATCTTAAAATTCCAGAATTTATTTGGAGGAGGGTAAGGATGTGTAGAATCAAGAAAGTATAGTGAAGTAAGAGGAAAACCAGGAAAAAAAAATGTGGTCTCCTGGCAGAGTAGAAAGTATTTCAAGACTCAAGCAGGGAAAGACTGTATCAAATGTTATTATCAGAGAGTTCATCTTGCTTTGTTACATAAAGATACTATTTTTTTTTAAACAGAGTCTCACTCTGTTGCCCAGGCTGGAGTGCAGTGGTGCAATCTTGGCTCACTGCAACCTCTGTCCCCCAGGTTCAAGCGATTCTCGATTCTTGTGTCTCAGCCTCCTGAGTAGCTGGGATTACAGCTGTGTGCCACAGAGCCCAGCTAATTTTTTTCTGGCTAATTTGTTTTGTATTTTTAGTAAAGATAGGGTTTCACCATGCTGGCCAAGCTGGTCTTGAGCTCCTGACCTCAAGTGACCCACCTGCCTCAGCCTCCCAAAGTGCTGAGATTACAGGGATGAGCCACCATGCCCATCCATAAAGATACTCTTAAAGGAAATATTTCAATAGAAAGTTGGGGGCAAAGATTGTCTGAAGTGGGTTCTAGGGAAAGCAGGAGGAGAGCAAGTAAATACAGAAAATAGAACACTCTCATAAGAGTTTTGCTTTAAAGCAGAGTAAAGAAATACAGAAGTATCCACAGGTGATGGGGATAAATTAAGTTATGTATATAGAGAGTATATATATATATACACACACACATATATAGAGAGAGTATATATATATACACACACATATATATATAGAGAGAGTATATATCTATGTGTATATATAGAGATATATATATATAGAATGACATATATGGAATATATCAGAAAATCTTTGCATACTGCTGAGAATTGTCTAATTAAGAGAGAATAAGTTTGTTGTACGATGGAAAAGTGAATGATTTCTAGGGCAATGGCTGTAAAAGGGCATTTGGTTCTAGTGTTCAAGTGGAATTACTGGTCCTAGAAATATAGACAGTTTTCACCATAACCGGTGGAAAGACAAAGTATGAGCATCCAGATGTGAGGCAGTGTGGCAGGCACAGTAGTGGGGACATGTAAAATTTCTTGTCTGATAGCTTTTATTTCACAATTACACAAGAAGAGAGAAAAAACCATGAAATGGTATTTTCATAGTGATAGTAAATTGTCTATAGAAATATTATATAATTATGAAGCATATCTGATAACTCTGAGGTTGTAGTCATAAATTTAAAGGTGAGCTATTTAGCAATACTGACTGTTTTATCAAACAAATTAAGTTGTAAAGAAGTTCTGTCATGGACTAAGCAGAAAATAGCATTTGCCATCGTTCGGATATTTAAATAAAATAAAAATGGAACGAGATTACAGATGGCTTTAGGAGAGCAATTGAAATGATGTACACTAGACTGTAAGATGAGTAAGGAGGGATGTGATACGAGGCCAATGGAGTTAGTGAAAAGTGGTAAGGTCAAAGGTTTATATGTTTGATTTATTTTGAAAAAACTGTTGAATAGTCATTTTAGTCTTCAATTTATAAGAAAAGTAGTAGAAGTCTCACTTGAGTTACTATCTCACTGTTCCCTGATCCTGCTGTCCATCTGGTCACTATGATGCTGCTGACAGTCTCAGGGAGTCAAGTCTGTGTGTGATTTTGTACAAAGCTTGCATGTTGCAGTTTCTTTCAATCTTTTGGTTATTTCAGTGATCCTTACATTTTCTCAAACACAAAATAAAACCTGTTTCACAGACTTCTTGACAACCTCACAATTTTGATTGTTGGTTTTTTATTCTCCCAATTCATTCTGCTGTGTTAAATTCTGATATTTTACTCTTGGTAATACCTTCCTGTATGCTTTTTATTGATGTAAATTTAAGGGGTACAAGTAGAGTTTTGTTCCATGTTATTGTGTGATGGTGAAGTCTGGGCTTTTAGTGTAACCATCATCCAAAGAATGTACATTGTATTCATTAGGTAATTTCTCATTCCTCAACACCCTCACTCTCCCACCCTTCTGGTTCTCCTTTGGACTATTATTCTAGACTCTATTTCCATGTGAATACATTATTTAGCTCCCACTTAGAAATAAGAACATGGGGTATTTGAAATTCTGGTTCAGAGTTATTTCATTTAAGATAATACCCTTTAGTTCCATCCATATTGCTGCAAAAGACATGATTTTATACTTTTTATGGCTGAATAGTGTTTTATTCTGTATATGTACCACATTTTATTTATCCAGTCATTTGTTGATAGATGCTTAGATTGATTCTCTATCTTTGCTATTGTGAAGAGTGCTGCAATAAACGTATAAGTGCAGATATATTTTTAATATGATGATATCTTTTCCTTTCTGCTTTCCATGGATATTGCACTAATTTACATTCCCATCAACAGTGTTTAAGTGTTCCCTTTCCTCATTATCCTTACCAGTATCTTTTATTTTTTGACTTTTGACAATAGCCATTCTGTCCAGGAAAAGATTACATCACATTGTGGTTTTGATTTGCATTTCTCTGATAATGAGTAATGTTGAGCATTATTTTTCATATGCTTGTTGGCAATCTGTATATCTTCTTTTGAAAAATGTCTATTTATGTCCATTGCCCACTTTTTAATGGGTTTATTTGTGTTTTTATTGTTGCTGAGTTACCTGTAAATTCTGGATATTAGTCCTATGTCAGATGCAGAGTTTGCAAATATTTTCTCCCACTCAGCAGGCTATCCCTTTACTCTGTTTTTAATAATAATGATTAATGATAATTATAATGATAATAATTATTATTTGTGGTGCAAAAGCTTTTTAGTTTAACTAAGTCCCATTTGTCTATTTATATTTTTATTTTGCAGTGCAGAAGCTTTTTGGTTTAAATAAGTCCCATTTGTCTATTTTTATTTTTGTTGCTGATGCCTTTTAGTTCTTAGCCATGAACTCATTTCCTAAACCAATGTCCAGAAGTGTTTCCCCTAAGTTTTCTTGTAGTATTTTATCGTTTCGGGTCTCACATCTAAGTTTTTAACTCATCTTCTGTTGATTTTTTATATGGTGAGAGATAGGGGCCAGTTTTATTCTTCTGCATATGACAACCCAATTTTCCAAAATTTCTCAACAAAATACTAGCAAACAAAATCTAAAAATCACATTGAAAAGATAATACACCCTGACTGAGTGGGTTTTATTCCAGTGATGCAAGGATGGTTCAGTATACACAAATCAATAAATGTGATTCATCACATAAACTGACATTAAAAACAAAAACCATGTGATTATCTCATAGGTACAGAAAATACACTGGATAAAATACAGCATTTCCTTCATGATAGAAAACTCAATGAACTTGGCATAGAAGAAACATCAAGCTGAAAACAAAATCAAGAAGACAATACCATTTATAATAGCTTTAAAAATTAATAAAATACTCTGGAATGTATTGAACAAAAGAAATAAAATATCTCTACAAAGAAAATCACAAAACAAAGATGAAATAAATTTTAGATGATACAAACAAATGGAAAAACATTTCATGCTAATGGATCTGAAGAACTCATATCTGTTAAAATGACTGTATTGCCCAAAGCAATATACACATTCAATACAATCTCTATCAAAATACCAATGTCATTTTTCACAGAATTTGAGAGAACAATCCTAAAATTCATATGGAACTGATAAAAGAGCCTGAATAGTCAAAGCAATCGTAATCAAAATTAACAACACTGGAGGAATCACATTACCTGACCTCAAATTATAATACGAAGCTATGGCAACCAAAATAGCATGGTGCTGGTATAAAAGTAGACACGTAGATAAATGGAGCACAATAGAGAACCAGAAATGAAGCCACACATCTATAATCAACTGATCTTTGACAAATTCAACAAAAATATGCACTAGGGAAAGGACACATCTCCCTATATTTTTGCTTCTCTATTATTCCACCATATCATCTGTTTTATCCCCTTGAGGAAACACCCATTCTTTGATCCTTCATACTTTTCTAAATCTATAATATTCTTATATCTCATAGAACAAACAGCCTTTCCTTCTATCTGAGGAAAATCTTATTTCCTGTTTCTCCAAGAGCTTCTTCCGTCAGTTATCTCATCTATTGTCTTACAGTATCTCTCCATGAACTTAACTATTTGTCAATAAACATAATCAAGTCTTTCTTATTCCCCTTTGTCAAAATATTTTTATACATTCCTTCTCATTATTAGCCAAGTTTCATAAAAGCTCAGTTTGTATACTATGAGTTTATTTGGCCTTCACCCATGTCTCCTTCTACATCAATCCAGCACATGTCTTCTCCTGCCACTAATTACTAATTCTTCCTGGTCAGCCCCACCAATTTCTTTCCAACTGCAAAATCTAATGGGTAAATTTTAGTCTCCTTATTTTGCTGAAATTCTTTGATGTGTTTGACTCTGTTCGTACCTACTTTATATTAATTTCTGTTCTATCTTTGATCTTCCTTCACCGGGGTTCTTTTTACTGTTCTGATCATCTGTTCTTATCAACCTTTGTGTAAATTAAATATGTTCTTCTTTGGACTTTGTGGTTTTCTGTTTGATCCTGCCCCAGTGCTTTTCTCTCTGCATACTAATCTTGACAGTTCTTTCCACTGCATTTATTTTAACTCTTAAAGATTTTCAAATGTCTCTATTTTTGTCTTTGTCTTCAATTTTCAGACACTTATACACAAATTTCTTTTGCATAGACCACATTGCAGAGTTCAGAATCCATAACTTTCTTAGATTGCTTCTAATAATGTGTTATAGTGGTATAACTGTTTATGCAAAACATAAACTAGAATGCTAAACTATGAAATCTCATATTCTTTTTCCATGTGTCCATAGCATAATACATTCTGACAGAAATTTTTTCTGAATATTTCTTTTAATGTTTAATGTTTTTCACTTTATTTCTATTTCCACTGCTTTTGTTCAGATCTCATCATATCTCTTTCAGAACAATTTATTTGCCACTATGTAGAGTTAAACCAAGTTTTCACAAGAAGAAAGTTTGAGTTTTTTTTTAAAAAAACCTGAAAATCAATACTTGTTAAGCATTGCATGTTTGGTTTCCCCTAAAACACGTATGTTAGTATTTAACCCCTAATTACATGGTATTAGAAAGTCAGATATTTGAGAGATAATTGAGTCATGCGGGTGGGGCCTCATGATGGGATTATTGCCCTTATAAATAGAGACATAACATTGCCTCTTGTTTTGCTCTCGTATAGAGGTATTTAAGAAGGTATTAGAGGGGTCTACAAGCCAGAAAGCAAGCTCTCACCAAACACCAGACCTGTCATTCCCTTAATTTTTGATTTCCCAGCCTCCAAAACTCCGAGACGATAATTTTGTTATAACAGCCTAAACTGACTAATATAATGAGTGTACAACCTGACCACTATTTCTCTTTGTGTGTACATTTACACTGATATCTGCTCCAGTAATACTGAACTTTATGCTGTTCATTTACATACCACTTTTTATCGACTGTATCTTTGCTTGTGACTTTCTCTTCCTGGAAGAGTCCCCCTTACTTCATTTATCTTGCCAATTTTCATTCTTCATTACTTATTTCAAGTAACATTCCCTTCATTAAACCTTCCCTGAAAACTCAGATCATTGTAAGTGCTCTGTCAATCTCACTTAAAAATTTCTGTTTATATATCTGCCACCCCTCCTAGTAGTTGTCATACCTTTTTGGCAGAACTGTGCCATTCCTACAACAATTTACTATCTCAGCATGTAGCATGGCACCTGAAACACTGTATGAATGAATACTCATACTAAGTCAAATGAATAGGACTACTTTTGCAGGGTCTCTTTGTTAGTAAAGCTGTACCTATCAGCCTCCAATGATGTAATTTCTGTTTATGATAATAGTTTATATTTCTTGAGTATCTACTGTGTGACAAGCATGCTTCTGAGATTTTTTATATTAATTATCCCTTCAAAGTGATTATTATTTTTGTTTTTCTTATCCCTATTTTCTCAGGTAAGAGAACTGGGTCACAGAGAGTTTGAGGTATTAATGATCACAAAATTAGTAAGAGAGGAAGATTGAGTTCAGCACTTGAAAGTCTTGATCAAATGCAGTTGCTCTGAATCTCTACTCTTGTATGGTGAATTTTCAACTTCAATTTTCTGACTAGAGATTAAAACAAAATATATTACTTTTATTTACTTAGAGGTCAAAGTTAGGTGAGTGATGGGTCTACATTTAGCTATATATACCTATATGTCAATATTAATCTTAAAAAATTAATCTCCACATACAGATAGAGTAATGGTGATCTTTGATTACCTAAATTTGAAATACATAATACCAGTAAATGAGTCTCAAAGAAGAAGCACTATGGCTGCAAAAGGCTATTCAGAGGCAACATCCCAGCAGAGACAGCAATCCAATAATGCTCTTACATTTTGTTGTTGTTTAATGCAACATGTTATCAAGCATAAGCTATTATAAGACTGCACAAGGAGAAGCCAAGACAGTAGGATCCAAGAAAGAAAGGTTCAGTGACAAAAAATGGATAGAAAAGTAGGTCCAGGGAATTTAAAATAAGGTGGTCTGAAGAGGCCCAGGCATAGAAGGCCAGGTTTGTACTATACAGCACAGCACATGTGGGAATGCTCGTTGGAGTACCCCAGATCCAGTATAATCTTTTCATTATGAGTGTAACTATGGTTTTAAATCAGTTTTGTATGGGGTTTCCTTTTGAGCTTTTGGGAAATTTTGGCAGTTCAAACTGAATTTCCTACCGGGAAATAAAAATCATTTTCCCCTTTTAGACAGACATCCTCTGTTACCTGACATACATAATACTTCAAGTTCATGGGGACCCAAAGAGAATATACAGAGGTCACTCACACTCAGCTTAGAAGTTTTGTTTTGTTAAATAAAGTAATACTCAAATATTTTTAGGTAAACTTTATGCTTGTTATTTTATTACAGTCATGGAGTCAAATATTGTCCATGAGTCCTATCCCCTAAATGGAACCCTGAAAAATTACCTGTTGATAGAGAGGTCATAAAGCTCTACAAATAGTAAAATTGGGCATTCTTTCAGGGGAGCTCTAAGCACATTGTAACCTCATTTGTCTGCCTTTGAACTAAAGATCTCTAGCAGAGGAGACCTGGAGAAGTGATATAGGCGACGCTTAAGTGCCACTCTCCAGGCCACGCAGCTTCTGAGGTGCTTTCACTTGTCTCTCCTACACAGTATATTTAAAACCAAAAAACAAGAGAAGCCCTTCCTCAACAATTTTTGGATCTTGGTGTTTAAGAAAAGCCAACTTTAGCTTATTTAGGTTTACTCTGTAAAATGTGAAGCTCGTAAGGTCTTAATACTAATTGTCTTCATTTAAAAATGTGTAGATTCTCAAATTTTTTCTCAATTCAAAAGTTTCTTTACTGAAAATACTGGATAGAGTGAGACAATACTGCTAGGTGTTTTTGGCTTTTTTGGACAATGCTTTAACCTTTTAACTGCTGAATATAGAAACAATAAGTAGCCAGGAATGACCGTCTTCAGCCATATTTGAATTCTAATCCATCACTCATCTAGCAAGGGATTAGACAGAAAATGATATGAATGCCTGTTGCTATGTTGCTTAGCACAACATTCTGTGCATGCTTTTAAAATACTGTAGATCACATTATAGATGTCGTCTTCTTACCAAAACTTTCCCCAAGTAGCCTACTCTACATGCTATAACTTTTGTTTCCTTGTTAAATGGTTATTGAATATCTGCTATGTAATACGTTGTAAAACTGGAGACTTTCTCATGAGTGCCCCCTCCTATTTGGCTGAATATAGTTGTTCTTTTGGATTAAATAACACTGATAATGGTAACAGTGGTGGCGAGCACAAAGGGAGTGGTGCCTCTTTGTGTGCTTTGCTACTTACAACCCAATAAGTGCTTTGATGTATGTTTATATCAATCTGAGGTGTATATTATAATATTACCAATATGAACACACTGAACCTTATAAAGATTAAGTGTCTTGACAAAGTCACAAAGCTAATAAGCCATGGAATCAAAATCCAAACTGAAGCTGTCTGATTGCAAAGCCGTTTTTTTTTTTTTTTTTTTGAGACGGAGTTTCACTCTGTCACCCAAGCTGGAGTCAAGTGGTGTGATCTTGGCTCACTGCAACCTCTGCCTCCTGGATTCAAGCAACTCTCGTGCATCTGCCTCCTGAGTAGCTGAGATTACAGGCACCCACCACCACACCCAGCTAATTTTTATATTTTTAGTAGAGACAGGGTTTCACCATGATGGTCAGGCTGGTCTTGAACTCCTGACCTCTAGTGATCCACCTGCCTCGGCCTCCAAAAGTGCTGGGATTACAGGCATGAGCCACCACGCCCGGCCATCTTTAACTCTTGTTAAAAATCTTTAATTCTTGTAAAACTGTATCCATAAATCCAAACTCCTTATGGAGTTTGGTAAATTATGGTAAGGTAAATGCACCCACTTCACTTGATCCCATTATGTTTACCTCATTTTTCTTCCACCTCTGCTCTAATAACATGAGTATAACGTGCACTCATTTTTTTTTAATTTCAAAATTCATCACTGTCTGTGCTCAGAATGACGTCCTCCCCTTTGGCTTTCCTTTTCTTAAGCCTCATCTCTTTCAGGAAGCTTTAAATCTTCCAGGTTATGATTAGTGTCAAAATCTCAGAACATTTAGTTTATGGTTGTGCAACAAAAGACTTTAAGAGAGAAAGAATAGAGTTTAAACTTGCCAACTTAACTTCCTTAACTCCTCTGGGTTAAGGAGCCATCCAGACGAAAGGGTGGGAAGGAGGCAGGCGCCCAGCAGTGGGTATGCTATCCCCAGGCTGAGCCTCCCTTTCTAGAACTCACTCAGTTCTACTCCATGGGGAAAAAAGCAAGAGGATCAATTTGCTTCCTGTCAATCCTTCAGAAGAAGGAGAACAAAAAGATCTACAAAAACAACCTTGGGCTACAGTGAGATATTGTCTGGCCTGAATTATTGAACTAATCAAGAAGGTTTTTTATAGGGTCCAGAGTACAAAAGAGTAAAAGCAGCTGCTGTTTCACTGTCAAAGGAGGGGGAGTGGGAATGTTAAAGTTGCAGATAAACTGGGCCTGAGGTAGTGAATCCCTAAGACAGCAGTGCAGGCACTGATACATAAGACAGCAATCGTGAGTCAGTAGCCTAAGTGAGAATAACAGCCCTGGAGAAGCTTTGTCTTGGTGGCATCAGGGTCATATCAATGTGGCATTTGTCCTTGGTAGTGCCAGCATCAGTGGTAGGAAGCCTCCAGCTACTTTGAAGCTGCTGGACTCTACCTAAGTACAATGGAAACTAAGAGACCACGAGGATGTGAAAATTCTGAATTTACCTTTCTCAACCCCACCATTTTGGAGGTAGAATTCAAACTAAACAAAGTCTGTTGCTACTATGCTATATTAGAAAATATTTATTGCTTTTTGTAAAACCTCAACTGTACCTTCAGACTAATGTAGTCTTATTGAAAACAAAATAAAACCTGCTACTGTTGCTGATTAAGTTTACATAACTTCTGAATGTATTAATACACCTTGACAAATTTTCTTGTAATTATAAACATTTTATTTCTTTAATGAATAAATATTTATTGAAGTCCTACAATGCTAAGAACCAGGCAGACGTTGGTGACGTGTCTCCTGTATTTATGGAGCTTAAAGTCTAGAGAAGAATCAGAGTAAATAAATAAATAAACAAATATATAATTACAAGTTGTGATAAGATGAATGAAGAAAATGGATAGAAGAAGGGGAGAGCAGTAATGATACGAGGAGTTCAGGAGGTATTTGGATAAGGAGATAAGGGAAGTGATATTTAGGCTGAGACTTAATGAATGAGAAGGCCTCCAAAACATGTACAGGGCAGAAGGGTGGTTGGAGAGCATTAAGCCCTTTAGGTGGCAAGGTGAGGAATCTGGAGTGGCTGGAGCACACTAGACAAGAGGAAGAACTGAATGAGATATAGACAGAAACTTAGGCAGGGGCTAGGTCAGGGGGAGCTGTGTAGGCCAAGATGGGGATATTAGATTCAGCTTGAAGAGGGGATAAGGTCATGGACTGAAACCAGACTTGGTGAATAGAACCTAGCTTGTAACACTTACTAGATATTTGAACTTTGGGGAAGTTATTTATCTTTTCTGTACCTCAGATTTCTCACCTGTAAATATGGGGATAATAAGCATCTACTTCATAGGCTTGCTTTGAGGAATATTTGAGTTAATGAATGTGAAGTGCTTAGATTAGTATCTTGCTGTGTGTGTGTGTGTGTGTGTGTGTGTTTGTGTGTGTGTCTCAAGGATTTTAATCAGGGAGATGATATGGCCAGAGTTCAGTTTTAAAGATATAATCCTTCCTGTCTGGTGGGAAATAGCAAAAGGAAAAATTGAAATGGAGAAGACAAATAAGACTGTTTTAGGGTTCTGATATAATACTTTGACATTCAATATTATTCACTAATTCTGCAATACCCTCTATTTGTCCTGTCACTCTTCTATTTTTGAATGCCTTTACTTTGCTTGACTATTTAGTATGAAAGTCATGTGTTAGTGGCACAAATTACCTTGAATGGCTATATCATCCCTCAGAGAACAATTGCAAAGTCTTTTGTTTCTTTTAATTATAAAAATATTGGGAATAAAATTGTTTCTAGCCATATGCAGAAAACTGAAACTGGACCCCTTCCTTACACCTTACACAAAAATTAACTCAAGATGGAGTAAAGACTTAATAACAAGACATACAACCATAAAAACTTTAGAAGAAAACCTAGGCAATACCATTCAGGACATAGGCATGGGCAGAGACTTCATGACCAAAACATCAAAAGCAATGGCAACTGAAGCCAAAATTGACAAACGGGATCTAATTAAAGTAAAGAGCTTCTGCACAGCAAAAGAAACTATCATCAGAGTGAGCAGGCAACCTACAGAATGGGAGAAAATTTTTGCAATCTATCCATCTGACAAAGGGATAATATCCAGAATCTACAAGGAACTTAAACAAATTTACAAGAAAAAAAAAACCCATCAAAAAGTGGGCAAAGGATATGAATAGACACTTCTCAAAAGAAGACATTTATGTGGCCAACAAACATATGGAAAGAAGTTTATCATCCCTGGTCATTAGAGAAATGCAAATCAAAACCACAATGAGATGCCATCTCATGCCATTTAGAATGGCGATCATTAAAAAGTCAGGAAACAACAGATGCTGGAGAGAATGTGGAGATGTAGGAATGCTTTTACACTATTGGTGGGAGTATAAATTAGTTCAACCATTGTGGAAAACAGTGTGGCGATTCCTTAAGGATACAGAACCAGAAATACCATTTGACCCAGCAATCCCATTACTGGGTATATACCCAAATGATTACACATTATTCTACTATAAAGACACATGCACACGTATGTTTACTGCAGCACTATTCACAATAGCAAAGGCTTGGAACCAACCCAAATGCCCATCAATGATAGACTGGATAAAGAAAAGGTGGCACATAAACACCATGGAATACTATGCAGCCACAAAAAGAAAGGATGAGCTCATGTCCTTTGCAGGGACATGGATGAAGCTAGAAGCCATCATTCTCAGCAAACTAACACAGGAACAGAAAACCAAACACCACATGTTCTCACTCGTAAGTGGGAGTTGAACAAAGAGAATACACGGACACAGGGAGGGGAAAATCACACACCAGGGCCTGTCAGGGGGTGGGGGGCTAGGGGAGATACAGCATTAGGAGAAATACCTAATGTAGATGACAGGTTGATGGGTGCAGCAAACCACCATGGCACGTGTGTACCTATGTAACAAACCTGCACGTTCTGCCCCTGTATCCCAGAACTTAAAGTATAATAAAAAATTGTTTCTAATTAATTCATTTATTCAATAGACATTTATTGAAATCTAAGTATGTGTTAGAGATTATTCTAGGGGCTTAAAATATATAATGAAGCAAATTAAATTCTGTTTTGTGAAATTTATGTTATTGGGTAAGGCAAAATAGTTACATGACATAGTTGAAAATTCTATACCTGAGAAATAGTTACTCAAAAATATAAAATAAGGATGAATTCCATCACAGTCTTTTTTTTATATTTGTCCAAGGCAACCTTAGTGTTCCCCTTAACTTGACTATGCTTCAAAAGCATTTCTTTCTGACTCTAGGCCCTGACGTCCCTTTTCTTTGAGCATTTACTTTAGAAAACTTGTAACTGTAAATTATTTATCTGCCTCTTTGGGAGTAAATCTTCTTAAAAGCCTTTTGCCAGTTTTATGACCTAGGAATGTCTTGTTATACGACCTGAAAGTCATCCCTTTGAAATCTTCAAAGAAGATTGTGCCCTATTTCCCAGTTTCTGAAGGAGGGTAATTGTCTAATTTCTGGTGGCACCGATTAGTGAGCACCGATGCCCTAATCACAGAGAAAAACATTTGCAAACTCAGGAATAACTCAAGGCAGTCCACACATTCCATTGGTCCCCCCTCAAAATTCTCTAATCTTTCTCACTATTCGCTCCAGAAATTAAAAACCTTCCTTCCTTTAGTTTTAGGAGAACTGAATTAAACTATATTCTGGTGTCTGTCTTGTATTTAAATAGCCTAAAGTCTTCCTTAACACTTTAATTTTCCTTCCTTAACACTCTAATTTGGGGGCAAGTTTTGCTTTGGCATAGGTGTATAAAGCTGTAGCACAGTTTACAGATAGTTGATAAAATGCAATTTTGTTGTGGAGTTTAACATAATAATCTAAAGAAAAGGAAAAAGTGAATGTGTGTGAGCATGTGGGTGTGTAAAATACATTTTCTAAAACAGCATCAATGTAGTCAAAAATTAATGTCTAAAATTTCTGGAGAAACAAAGTTCAGAAGTCTTTATTGTTTTCAGTAAGATAAAAAATGTTCCAAGAATCATTAAAAACTAAATTTAAATCCCTGAAAAAATGAAAACCAAGAGAAATTGATCTTAAAAGAGAAGTGCCTTGACAGTATATTCATACGTGCAACTTATGAGTACAACTTTAAAAGATTTGTGTCTTTAAATGTCAATGTATACCAAAGCATATTGGAAGTATAGTACATAAATTACATTAGTCTGGGCATAAGGTATCTCTAAGTAATGAAGTAATTTTAAATCAATGCATTTAAAATTTAAAGTAGTCAATGGGGAAATTTAATTGTGAAATTCATTCTTATTATTTTATCTTGACATGAATTCTGTCAACTAGTTTGAGCCAAATTACCATATATATTAGACCTATTCAGGTGGTAGACAAAAATTACATTAATTTGGGTTTTAAGAGAGACTTGCAGGCTTTAACATTTTAAGTTCAAGAAATGAAGGAATGCATAACTGTAATGTATAGCCTAAGTGATAATGAGTTAATGAGTCTCAGTGCCTTACAAATAGTATTCCTCACCTTGGACATACAGGCAGTTGGTATTTAGTTGGTACTAGCTAAAGAAGCAAAAATACACACAAAAAAGTCAGGAGCCAGAGTTTTTCCTTTTGAGTTAAGTGAGATGACTTGGCAGCTGACATCAGTGATTTAATATCTAACAGACATTTCAGTAGCCCCGATGATTTATCCTATATATCACTGAAGAGTAGAAAAATAAATGTACATCACATCTGCATGACAGTGATAAACACAATTCAATTTCTGAATCTATGACAAGAGCAGAAGAACCTGCTTGAAACTAAAATTAGGCATATATTCAGGCTATTCTGCCTGTAAATATTGTGTGTTAATTTACCTTTGTTCAGAGAACCTTTTTGAATTAAATTGTAATGGAAACAACTTGTGCAAATAGTTCTACCTTAAATAATTTGTGTTCTGATGTTTAAACAGTATTTACTGTACTATCAGATTATCCATTAAAGAAAAGAAAGTATTCATGATATCATTAACAATCACCAAAATATACTAAAAACAAGTTTTAACTGAACTGTTCCTGATAAGGTAAAATTAAATATAAATACACATATATAGATGGGAAAACTGAAATAACTTAGCAATGGTATTCTGTTATCCCTATTACATTTTTCAAGGCTGTTATTTTGCAAGATTTCGGCAAATTGATTGCATGTTTTGTTAAAATTAAAATGTACTAAGAAGTCCAATAATAAAGATCCTCCTATGCACATATATACATATCTGGCTATGAATAAACTTTTCTATAATTAATTAGTTGCACACAAGTTAAGCTTTGTTAATCTAAGGCCTATTATTGTTAGCTTTAATGTAGGCAAAGAAAGAAAGACAGATTTGGAGTATGAAGAATTGCTTGGGATGCATGTGCCTCAGTAGGGGAACACATAACTAGGAACAACCTAAAGGCTGACACAAGGACAACAATGGGGAGATGGCTTGGGATGATAAAAATAAATCACAAAAGGGGATGAAGAATGAGTTCACAGATAAACAGGACTCACTTAAGATGCTTAATAATTTTCTCAGTATTATTGTCTAATTAAATCATTTTTGACTTTTCTGTTTATGTTTCGTAGAGAATCTGTAGTTTATCAAGATTACACAACTAGCTGTGTAATTAATTACATTCCTGACACAATAGGAAAATATAAACTTCATATTTTTTTAATACAAAGGATGGAAGTTGTCTCTATTTTTGGTAGAAGGAAGTATTCGAAGTAAAAGTTAAAAAGTTTCCTCAGGATGTTGTGAATATGGTTTGTATTTGCATGGCTGGGAAATCGCAAATAAATGCATTCTGGCTAGAGTCCAAAGGAACCTAAAATTTTATTTAACACATATTTCTCATTAAAGAAAAAAACCTGTTCCAATGAAAATAGACAGATACGTCTAATTATTTTCCTTTTATATTAATAAGTAAAAATACTTTATTTATTTTTTTTTTGAGACAATCTTGCTTTGTCACCCAGGCTGGAGTGAGGTGGCATGATCTTGGCTTACTGCAACCTCCACCTCCCAGATTCAAGTGATTCTCCTGCCTCAGCCTCCCCAGTAGCTGGGACTATAAGCATGCGCCACCATGCCCAGCTACTTTTTATGTTTTTAGTAGAGATGGGGTTTCACCATGTTGACCAGACTGGTCTTGAACTCCTGACCTCAGGTGATCTGCCCACTTCGGCCTCCCGAAGTGCTGGGATTACAGGCATGAGCCACTATGCCTGGTCTAAAAATACTTATAATAGAGTAATTACTCCATTAATACTGGAGTAATGAGCCTTAACTGTCAATGGCGCTTATGACCACCAAGATGTCTGTGATTCAATACTTTACAGTACAATGTGAGCAAATAAAACAAAGTTTTTCAATGATTTTTAGAAATAAGATATTTTTATGAATGAATATGTTTAACTTACCTTTATCCTTTTTATAGAAGTATACTTTGATCAATATTTAATGCAGAGCATTTATTTTGTACATGCAATCTTAGTATACTTATAGAAAGTGTCACACATAAGATACATTAAAGTATTATCTCAGTGAAGTAAATTTTATTAAGTACAACTTTCTGTTAGTCATCATTACCTGAATGAAAAATATATGATCTCCTCAGTGAAGTCATTCTCAAAACTTGAGAATCTGGGCTAGTTAAGATAAAATATTTAACATCATTGACTTGAATACCCACTTTTCAAAATTTAGGTCTAGAATAACTACTTAGCTTTTAGTGAATTAAATTTAATACAGCTCAGAAGGATTTTATTATATAAAAGGCAGTAAACTAAGACAAACACAACTCACTGATATTATCTAGGAAATTGAAATAGTAAGAAAAAATGAGTAAGAAAAATAGAAAAAAATTAACAAAATTCCTGTTTGCCAATGAAAGTAGAAGATACTAAAAGGCTTAAGTTAGATGACTGTAGATAAAATAAAATCACTTTTTTCATAGAAATATAGGAAAAATTTATAATCTATGAACAGTTAAAAATGTGGTAAAGGGTAAAGCAGGAGACAGGAGCAGTTGCTTCAAGTGCAGGCTATAGTAAGAAATATTTCATGGTAGTAAATGGTTAATTAAGTGTAGTTTAATAATGGCTAATATTCAGGTCTGAGTTGCTGTTTATACAGTACAATACTATCAGTTTTCATCATTTTCCTTAAATCATCAGTAAAATATTCCACAAATACCACAGCCTCATTTTAATGGTATTTTGAAAAGTCAGGAGTTGGGGTAACATCTATTGCTGATCAATATTGTCTGGAAATGTAACACCAATAGGAGTCAAGAGCAGAGATGCAGAACTTGGTGGAAGTGAAAGGCTAAAGATTACAGGAGAAAGACATAAGGAATCATAGTAGACTCACTCCCAACAATCCAAGAATAAATTATGGAATATACTTGTTCTCTCAATATATAAGGATTCATGTTGTCTTAATTAACTACTAAAGAAGAGGGATACCATCTTATACCAGTCAGAATGGCTATTGTTACAAAGTCAAAAAAACACAGACACTGGTGAGATTACAGAGAAAAAGGAACACTTATTCACTGTTGGTGGGAGTGTAAATTAAACACTTATACACTGTTGGTGGGAGTGTAAATTAATTCAACCATTTTGGAAGTCAGTATGGTGATTCCTTAAAGACCTAAAGGCAGAAATACCATTCGACCCAGCAATCCCATTACTGGGTATATACCCAAAGGAATATAAATCATTCTATCATAAAGATACATAAACGCATATGTTTTGTATCACTAGTCACAATACCAAAGACATGGAATCAACCTAAATGCCCATCAATGATACACTGGATAAAGAAAATGTGGTACATGTATACAATGGAATACTATTCAGCCATAAAAAAGAACAAGATCATGTCCTTTGCAGGGACAAGGATGATCTGGAGGCCATTATCCTTAGCAAACTAGCGTAGCAATGGAAAACCAAATTCCACATGTTCTGATTTATAAGTGCGAGCTAAATGATGAGAACACTTGGACACATAGAGGGGGACAACACACACTGGGGTTGATCAGCAGGTTGAGGGTGGGAGGAGGGAGAGGATTAAGAAAAGTAACTAATGGGTACTAGGGTTAATATCTGGATGATGAAATAATCTGTAAAACAAATTCCATGACACAAGGTTACCTATGTAACAAACCTGCATTTGTATGCCTGAACTTAAAATAAAAGTTAAATTTAAAATAATAATAAAACAAAAAAGAAGATGGTTATAGCAATACTTTGAAGAAACTTAGTACCCAGAGGCAGCAGATATTTTGTTTCCAATTACATATATGAATATGTTATACTAAGATTAGCGAATGACTATTAGATATCTAGTTCTAAAAATAATGCAGTTTTATCTTTGTTGGAGTTTAATCATTATGACTACTAGCTATAGCTATTCCTGTGTATAGGTAGAGAGTAATAGAAAACAAATATCTTTCAAAAGTTATCTTAACAAAAAGCCTGAAAATAATTAAACTTGGAAACTATTTCATAGAAGTGTGTGTGTGTGTGTGTGTGTGTGTGTGTGTGTGTATAAATTCCAGTGAAATTTCACAGGGACCTTTCAAATATTGTCTATTTTTAAAAGCCTTTATCAAATCATTTCACTTGAAATGTTCATTCATCTGTCTGCTTAATACCCATTCTTATACAAATATCTGTATTGCATTCTGTGTGGAAATTTTCTTAACCTTTTTTTTACTTTTCTCATAGGTAAGCAATTGATTCACAATTTCAAATAAAAAATGTAAACAACCCTGATTTTGGCACTTGTTTTTGAAATAAAAACTAAGACCAAATTTACATATGACAAAAACAGCAGTACATTCTAAATCAGCAAAAAATAATTTATTTATGATTTGTATTATTTGTATGTACCCCCAAGTAATACTGATGTTGTTAAAAAATTAGTTTTTGTTGTTGCAATTGCCTAAACTTATTTTTATGCCTAAAGCAAAATATTAATGTAACAATATTTAAATGAATAATTCTCATTTTCGATGTCAGAGTTAACTTAAGCATTGAACATCATGTGTTTTCAAAAATATGGATAACACTATATACTTTGCCTAAATACAATAAAAATATATTCTTAATATTTAGTAGGACATGCATACAGTCAATTAACTTCTTTATAAAAATGCTACTGGAATTTGAGTATGAAATTCTGTAGTGGAATATACAAGTAATAAAAAAAGGTGCAATTTGCAATTACTAAAACTTGATCAATCAGTTTTTTAGACTGTGTTTATTAAAACTTCAACTTTGGCTTAATTTTAATTTAAATCATTGCATTAATTAGTAATCTGTAACTCTCTTTTACTAAGTAAAATAGTTGTTTTTCTTGGCAACATGGAAGCTTTAGTAAAAGTTTATTAGGTATGTTGCCCTGACGTTCAGTTTCTCTGAAAGGATGATCAGGTTAAGATGTCACAACCTTTTTACTGAAAATGCCAAAAATGCACACTTATTAAAACAGCTCTCAATTTCCCATATGAAGGTAATAAAACTTATGTCCTCTAAAGTTTACCCATTTATTTGACAGACAATTAATTTGTAGATGAATTTTATTTACTTCTAAACCACCATGTAAATGCATGCTTATTATTGGTGTATGTATTAGTCTGTTCTCACACTTCTGTAAAGAAATGCCCAAGACTCGATAATTTATAAAGGAAAGAGGTTTAATTGACACAGTTTCTCACGACTGGGGAGGCCTCAGGAAACATACAGTCATGGCAGAAGGGGAAGTAGGCACATCTTACATGGTCACAGGAGGGAGAGAGAGAGAGTGTGTGTTTGAAGGAGGAACTGTCAAACTTATGAAACCATCAGATCTTGTGAGAACTCACTAAAACAAGAACAGTATGGGGGAAACAGCACCCGTGATCCAATCACCTCCCACCAGGTTCCTCCCTCTACACTTGGGCATTTTGAGGATTACAATTCAAGATGAGATTTGGGTGGAGACACAGAACCAAACCATATCAGTGTAACTAATCACAATTTTAATAGTGTGTATGTGAATCTGATAAATACAGGCTATAAAACTGTACAACATGTTACTATAATGAATATTGTAGGCAACTGTAACACAATGATAAATTATTTGTCTACCTACACCTATCTAAAAATGAAAAAGTACACTGAAAATATTGCATAAAATATAAAATACAGTACACCTGTATAGGGCACTTACCATAAACGGCACTCATAGGACTGGCAGTTGCCCTGGGTGAATCAGTGAATGAGTGGTGAGTGAATGTGAAGGCCTAGGACATTATTGTACTCTACTATAGGCTTTATAAACACTGTATACTTATACTACAGTAAATTTAAAAGATTTTTTTAATAATAAATTAACCTCAACTTACTGTAATATTTTTACTTTATAAACTTTTAAATTCTTTTTTAACTTTTTGACTCTGGTAACAACACTTAGCTTAAAACAAACACATTGTACAGTTATACAAAAATGTTTTATTTCTCCATATACTTATTCTATATGTTTTTCTCTAATTTTCATTTTTAATATATTTTTACTTTTTAAATTTTTGTTTAAAACTAAGACAGAAACACACACATTAGTCTAGGCTTACACAGAATCAAAATCACCAAGATGCCACTAGGTAATTTAAATTTTTTAGCTCCATTATAAACTTATGAGATCACCGTTGTATATGCAGTATATTGTTGACTGAAATTTTATTATGTGGTGCATAACTGTACTTACTTTGTAAAGTTGCTATTGTGAGAATACAGTTGTATATTATGTGAAAATGCTAACATCAGGCATGACAAAAATTAGGTACTCAAAAATATTCATTTTATTTGTCCTTCTCTTTCTTTTCTCTTGACCATTTGCTTATTGTTTTTCTTTTTAATACACTTAAAATTTTTCAAATTATTTCTGATATTAATGAGAGGTTTAATTAGTCATAGCATTTTTATTGAAATTATCCTTCTTAATGCCATGATTATTAATATATGGATAATGAATCATTGTTATTTTCAAATATTGAAGTCAGTAATTCTAAATCTAGACCTTGAAAATGTAAAATTTAACTAATTAAAAAGGAGGGTGGCTTTGCAGTTGTATTAGTTTGTTTTCATGCTGCTGGTAAAGATATACTTGAGACTGGGCAATTTACAAAAGAAAGAGTTTTAATAGGCTTACAGTTCCACATGGCTAGGGAGGCATCACAATCATGGTGCAAAGTAAAAGGCATGTCCCACATGGTGGCAGACAAGAGAAAAGAGCTTGTGCAGGGAAACTCCCCTTTTTAAAACCATCAAATCTTGTGAGACTTATTCACTATCACAAGAACAGTATGAAAAAGATCTGCCCCCATGATTCAGTTACCTCCCACCAGGTCCCTCCCACAACACATAGAAATTCAAGATTAGATTTGGGTGGGGACACAGCCAAACCATATCATGGCACCTCAGGCTCCTCCCAAATGTCATGTCCTCACATTTCAAAACAAATCATTCCTTCCCAACAGTCCTCCAAGATCTTAACTCATTTCAGCATTAACTCAAAAGTCCACAGTCCAAAGTTTCACCTGAGACAAGGCAAGTCCCTTCTGCCTATGAGCCTGAAAAATCAAAAGCTAGTTAGATACTTCCTAGGTTCAGTGATGGTACAGGCATTGGGTAAATACAGCCATTCCAAATGGGAGAAATTGGCCAAAAAAGGGACTGCAGGCCCCATGCAAGTCTGAAATCCAGCAGTGCAGTTAAATCTTAGAGCTCCAAAATGATCTCCTTTGATACCATGTCTCATGCCCAGGTCACACTGATGCAAGAGGTATGCTCCCACAGCCTTGGGCAGCTTCACCCTTGTGGCTTTTGCAGGGTCTGTCTCCTTTCTCAGCTGCTTTCATGGGTTGGCATTGAGTGTCTGGCTTTTTCAGGCACACCGTGGAAGCTGTGAGTGGATCTACCATTCTAGGGTCTGGAGGATGGTGGCCCTCTTCTCACAGCTCCAGTAGGCAGTGCCCCAGTAGGGACTCTGTGTAGGGGCCTCACTTTCATCTGCCAAAGGCAGGACTGTAATCTTAAGCCCCTCATCTCAGAAGGCATCCTGCCCCATATTCTGGAAGAATGAATGCTGCACAGAGAGATGAAGAAAAATCTGAACAGACAGACCTTGCTGGGTTTCCCCATGTGGTCTATTAGTGTTAGATCACACCTCTTTTTTCCAATCACATTTCTACATGGTTGTCAATCATGCTTATGTGATGAAGCTTCCATAAAACTCCCAAACCTGGGTTTGGAGAGCTTCTGGACAGCTGAACATGTGGCAGTTTCTGGAGGGTGGTACACTGAGTGAGGGCATGAAAGCCCTTCACCTATTTCCTGATAACTTACTCTAATCATTTCTTTATCTGTATCCTTTGTAATACCCTTCATAATAAACTGATAAACATACATGTTTCCCTGAGCTCTGTCAGCCATTGTAGCAAATTAATTGAAGCCAAAGAGAGGGTTGTGGGAACCCCAACTTGAAGCTTATTGGTCAGAAGATCTGGAGGCCCAGCCTCGTTACTGGTGTGTGAAGTGGGGAAGAGGGCGAGGGGCAGTTTTGTGAAACTGAACTCTCAACCGGTGGGATCTGATGCCGTCTTTAGGTATATAGTGTCAGAATCGAATTGGAGGTCACCCAGTTGGTGTCCACCGCAGAACTGATTGCTTGGTGGTGAAGAGAAACCCCTATACATTTGGTCACACAAGTCTTCTGTGTTGACTGTTACAATCAAGTGAGAGAACAGAATAAAACTCTTTTGAGTATATTTATTACGCTCAGTGTGTGTGTGCATGTGTGTGTGTGTATATACATATCTCACATATATAAAACATTATCTATATGGTACTGTACTATATATGTACGTGTGTGTGTATATATATGTGTGTATATATGTGTGTATATACATGTGTGTATATATATACTGTGTGTGTGTATATGTATGTGTGTGTGTGTATATATGTAAATATATATATAGAGAGAGCTCCTTCTATGGTTCTGTTTCTCTGGAGGACCCTGGTGAATACAATGATGTTTTAGGTAGCTTTAAAAAGTATTTATCAAGTTATAATTTACATCCAGAAAAATTTATCATCTTTAGTGTATAGTACACAAGTTTTGACAAACACATATAGTTGCATAAACACCACCCGATCTAGATATAGAGCATTTCCAAGACCTCAAAAAGTTTCCCTCATCTGTTGGTAGTTAACCCCTCTATTTTCTGTTGCTACAGTTTTGTCTTTTCCAGAATGTGATATAAATTGGTCAGTTTTACTTAAGAATAATATAGTATGTGAAGATGAGTAGAAAATAAAACTGAAACAAGATTTGAGGCCAGATAATGAAGTAGCTCTGTTAAGGAATCTGGAAGTGGATTCCTACCTTGTCTTGGAAGTGATATAGTTCAGTAGGAAGTGTACGGATTTTGAAGCCTACAGTTTCTGAGAATGAATCAAAAGTTTTGTGATCTTTACACATTCTGCTTAATTTTCCTGACATTCATTTGAACAATGGGAGAAAATACCCACTTCATTAGGTTCCATTTGTATACAAATATGATAATGTTTGTATATTATTTAATAGAACACAAGGTATTGCTAGGGTCTGAATATTTATGCCCAACCCCCCGCCGAAAAAAAATGTATATGTTGAGATTCTAACCCCCAAGGTATTGGTATTAAGAGATAGAGTCCTGAGGAGGTAATTAGATCATAGGGCAGAGCCCTCATGAATATGATTAGTGGGCTTACAAGAGGCTAAAGAGACTAGAGTTCTGCCCTTCCATCATGTGTGGATGCAGCAAAAAGGCACTTTCTTTGAACCAGGAAACTAGCCGTCACCAGACATTGTAGCTGCTAGAGCCCTGATCTTGGACTTCTCTGTCTCCAGAACTGCAAGAAATAAATTTCTGTTGTTTATAAGCTACCCAGTATATGGTACTTTGTTATAGCATCTTGAACAAACTAACAAGTAGTGAGCATGTGATTAAGTTATACCACAATTAATATTAGTTTGCACAGGCCAGTAGAAGTTTGTGATGTGGGAAGCTCTGACCTCATCAGAGCTATTTTTTTTTTTTAATGTGGAATTGATTTGAAGTTCAGGTACTGGAAAAATAACCAGTTCAGAAAAAAACTCCCCAATAGGTAGCATTGATCAAATGACCTTCTTGGTCATTTTTATGCCTACAGTCATGCAAGAAGAGGACTGAAATCAGGGACATGATGAGAGCCTGTGAGTAGGTACTTAGAAAACAAATGAAGAATTGATATTTTTAATAAAGATAAAAGTATTCATTAGAGGCTGGATGTGGTGGCTCATGCCTGTAGTCCCAACATTTGGAAGGCCAAGGCAGGAGGATCACTTGAGCCCACGGGTTTGAGACCACCCTGGGCAACATGGCAATATCTTATCTCTACTAAAAATTAAGAATAAATTTAGGTGTTCATTAGAGCCATGTAAAATTTGAAATTACAAGCCTAGATTTCCACAAACATAAAATAGGTTGATGAGAGAGAGAGACTGGGCAGAACTGAGGGCCAAGTCAGTACCATCAAATGTCAGTACACCGCACTTTGGAGTCAGGAGCGCAGGGCTGGATCAGTGAAAGAAAGACAAAGGTGTAACAGAGCGTAGTATAGTAGCCACACAAACTGAAATTTTCAGGGAAGTGGCCAGAGTCAAAAGATTTAAACAGGCAAAAGGAAGACAAAATGAACAGAGTCAGAAAGAAAAATCCCATTTATTATATTGGGTGCTTTCAGAAATGTTTTAGAGTCTTCTCTTTACAACCAATCTGAGAAGTAAAAATCTGAGATTCATATAATTTTAATGGATTGACAAAGGTCATACAACTAGTAAAAGATAGAACTGAAATTTAATCCTAGATGTTAGAAAAAGAATTATGAGGCCTTTTGAAGTAGTAATAAGGAGGTTACTGGTCACCATCAAGAAAGTTATTTTAGGGGGATTGTGGAAGCATAAGAGAGTTTGAAAGAGATTTAAAAGTAAGCAGATAACAAGAAAAAGGAGCACTAGTCTTTCAAGTTTTAAGAAAAAGGAGACAAACAAAACTAACTCAAGGGATTAACAGTGTCAAAGGGGAAATCCCCAGGGATGGAAGGAATTAAAATTGCTAGTGGGCAGGTTGCGGGGAATAAAGTTTCATGAGCTATAAAACATTATAAATCTCTGCAATGAGTTGCTCTGAGAATTGAAATAGTCATACTTAAATATTTTTAGCACTTTAAATGACAGAATGGTCTATTGTTTTAGTTTTTTACAGTGCTTGTTGTTATTTACAGTATTTTATTTATTTTGAGAATTTGAACTTTTTCTGATAACAAAAAGATTCTTTATTTTGGAGAATGTTTGTGGAAAGTTTAGGTAAAGTTTCCACTGAAGAATGGTGATATTTGAAACACTCAAGAAAGAAATGGGATCCCTAATGTTTTAAATGGCTGATTTTGTTGTGTGTAGAGTCACATTCTTGAATTCCCCTTTTGTATCTGTTCGGTAAATGTTTGTAAGTATTGTAAGAGTGTTTAAGAGTGTGTGTGTGTGTGTGTGTGTGTGTGTGTTTGCGTATAGGTCCATGCCTTTGCTTTTGTTCAAGAAACAACTGCAAAATATCAAGAGCAAAGAGTAAATGAAGACAGAAAAAACATAGAGACATATTTTCATCTCACACAGTCACGAAACCATAAGAGCATCTGACATGGTGATGTGCACCTCTGGCCATGAATTTGAAATAATACCAGTTAACATATGTGGAACACTAGCCAAGTGCTAAATTCTTTTCATGTGCTTTCTCTCTCTTGTGTGTGTGTGCGTGCATGTGTGTCACATGCATTGATTTGTGATCCTCTTAACAGTCCTCAAATATAGGCATTACTACGATATTAGTTTTACAGATATATAAATTTGTAATTTTCTCAAGGTCACATAACTGGTAACTGGAAGAGCCAAGTTTGATTTGAGGTCCTATGATTCTAGGGCCCAAGTTTTCAACTACACTCTATTGTCTCTGCAAAACCCAGATATTGGGAAAATAATTTATTGTCTGATTATTGTTGTCAGGAGCCATGAGATAAGAAAATTCCCTACAAATAAGTGAGAATTTTTTTCAGATATGAGTGACTATTTTTAAAGATCTGAAAAGAGAACAACATTGGCATGAAAAATTAGGTTTAGCTGTCTAAATTCCCAAACCCCACGGGATAAATCTGTGCAGCACATCGAATCTGTGACAGGGTGGGCTAATTTTCCCAGAAGACATATTAACAAACTTTAATACTGTTACTTTCCTTTACCATCTTGAATGGAATATGTGGGACAATAATAATTGTCTCATATAGTCTCTAATAATAAATCTATAATAATATATTCTCTCACTAATAATTTCTCTAATGGCACTTAAAGAAAACAAAGTACTCAATGGCAACTGGCAATTTTGGGGATGGGGGAGCTTATAGTTCCAAAAACTCAATCCATGAATAAAGGAGAGGTTATTTAGAGAGAATGGGGTTTGAGGAAGAATTTTTTTCCCCTTGCTTTCAGGCTGAGAGAGTTGGGGAAGAAAATAACTTCCTTTTTAAGTATAGGGAACTCAGACTAGGAAGGATCTGTGGTCCTACTCTCATCAAGAATTTTGAGAGATACCTTCCTTACCTCATAGGTATTGAGGTATAAAGTAAAGATAGTCACGCTGGATGCCAGAAACAGAGAAGCCTGAGGTAGCCTGCTGGATCACACTTCCTTGGACTGTTGTGGGAGAATGATGATTCTCATTTCTTCAGCTACATATGCAAGTTATATATTGAAAATGCCTGTAGTCCAGTGTCCTAAATATCTGTCTGCAGTATATGGCACAGATTATCATTCCCTTCTTGAAATGTTTACTTCACCTGCCTCAGGGACCTCATTCTCTTATTTTTTCTTCCACTTCAGCTAGTATTCCTTTGCACTTTCATCTGCTGATTCTTCTTCATTTCCAACATCTCTAAATTTTGCTGAAATCTCTTCTAGTCCCATAGCTTTATGAATAATCTATGTTTTAACAACTCCCAAATGTTTATGTCTAACTTGGATCCCTTCTCTGAACTACAAACATTGGCTATTTACCTACTTTCATAGTTTCATCACTTGCATGTTTAATAGTCCTCTCAAACTTAAAATGCCAAGTGCTAATACTTGACCTCCTTTCCCACCCCACCCCAAACCTACTTTTTTCATATTCTTCCCCCACTTGTAAAATAAAACTTGACTTCTCTATTATCCCAGGTCATAAGACTTAGTCATTATTATTTCATTTGCTTATTCAGCAAAAAATTATTGAGCACTTACTAAGTGGGACAGTGTCCTATGCAATTGTACATGATGGAAAAAACAAAGATCCCTAGACTCTTAGTGATTTCAATCAAGAGGAAGGGTGAAAACTATACAGTACACATGTTAATAAGCAGTTAAGTAGTATCTCAATGGTGACATATTCTGGACAAACAAAAATGGAGCTGGGTGGAGCAGATTGGAATGAGAATAGTAAGTTGTAATATTAAGTGGAAAGGTTAAGGTAGGTATATTCTGGAAGGTAAGGGCACTCATACACTTGAAGGTGAGACAGTTTACCTGAGTCAAGATAGCTGAGAGAAGAGTGTTCTAAGAAGGGGAACACTAAGAAAAGAAGCTAAAGCGCTAACCTCCTTGCTATCTCTGAGAAAAAGCATGAAAACTAATGTGTTTGGAACAGGGTAATCAATAAAGAAAATCAAAGAGGTAACAGAAGGACAGATCCTGAAAGGCCTTTCAGGTCCTTGTAACCACTCTGGTCTGTTATTCTAAGTGAAATAAAAAATAATACAAAATTTGGTTAAATATTTGCCACTATATATCTTAATTTCTAAAAGGATCACTGTGGCTATTCTCCCAAAAATAAACATGGGAAGAGGGAGGTGGGCAAGAGTGGAAACAAAAAGATCTATTAAAGGACGTTTGCATTAACTCTTGGGATAAATGGTGATGGTTTCAGCCAGAGTGACAGTAGTGAAAATAATGCGCAGTGGTTAAATTTGTGATATCTTTCTTTTTTTTCAACTTTTATTTTAGATTTGGGAGCACATGTGCAGGCTTGTTACCTGGGCACATTGTGTGAAGCTGAGGTTGGGTGTAAGAATGATCCCATCACCCCGGCACTAAAAGAATTCAACAGTCTTTCAACTCTTGCCTCTCTCTCTCTCTCTTCCTTCCTCCTCTAGTAGTGTCCAGCGTCTGTTGTTGCCATCTTTATGTCCATGAGTGCCCAATGTTGAGCTCCCACTAATAAATGAGAACATGAAGAATTTGGTTTTCTGTTTCTCGTTAATTCACTTAGGATAATGTCCTCCAGATGCATCTATCCTACTGCAAAGGACATGATTTTCTTCTTTTTTTATAGATTCATAGTATTCCATGTTGAATAACTACTACGTTTTGTTTATCCAGTCCACCATTGATGGGCGCCTATGTTGAGTTTATATCTTTGCTATCGTGAATAGTGCTGAAATGAACATGTAAGTGCTTGTGTCTTTTTAGTGAAACAATTTATGTGCTTTGGGATATATACACAGTAATGGGATTGCTGGTTCAAATGGTAGTTCTCAGTTCTTTGAGAAATCTCCACACTGCTTTCCACAGTGGCTGAACTAATTTACATTCCCACCAGGAGTGTGTAAGCATTCTTTCTTTCTCAGCAGCCTCACCAACATCTGTTTTTTTTTTTTTTTTACTTTTTAATAATAGCCATTCTTACTGGTATGTGAGGATACTGCATGGTTTTGATGTGCATTTCTCTGATGATCAGTTTTTCTCTGATGTTGAGCATTTTTTCATGTTCCTTGGCCACTGGGATGTCTTCTTTTGAGAAGTGTCTGTTTATGTCTTTTTTGTTGTGTTTTTTTTTTCTTGCAAATATTTTCTCCCATTCTGTAGGGTATTTGTTTACCATGATGATAGTTTCTTTTGCTATGTAGAACCTCTTTAGTTTAATTAGGTCCCACTTGTGAATTTTTGGTTTTATTGCAATTGCTTTTGAGGTCCTAGTCATAAATTCTTTCCCAAGGATAATGTCCAGAATGGTGTTCCCTAGATTATTTTCTAAGATTCTTATAGTTTGAGGTCTTAAATTTAAATTTTTACAGATTTGGGATATATTTCTTTCATACCTCACAACAAATTCATCATCTCTTCTCTAAATTCTGTTCAAAACTATAACCAGAATCCAACATTACCTTCATTACTGCCAACTTGATCCAAGCCACTGCTAGCCTGTGTCTGAATGAATATAATAGCCTCTAATCTGGTTTAGCATCTTCCCATTTCCACCAACCTCTCACTCTAGTCACCGCAAAATTAATCCTTTAATTGTTAGTCAAGTCATGTATTTTCTCTTCTCAAAACCTCCATGAACTTTCTATGAGATTTAAAGTAAAAGCCAAAGTCCATAAAATGGCCAATAGGGAGACATTCACATTCTGATTTATCCTTTACCGCTTTAGCCTCTTGTCCTGTCATGCTCCCAATTATAGTTTCTACTCCAGTCATCTCTGGCCTGCTTTAGGATATTTTTAATCAGTGTTTTCTCTACCTAAATATCTCTTCCACCGATGTCTGCATAGTTAAATTTCTGTCTTTGTTTCTTTTTGTTCTTCTATCAAATGTCACTTGAAAGTAAGAAGGAAAGGGGCCAGGTGCGGTGGCTCACACCTGTAATCCTAGCACTTTGGGAAGCCAAGGTAGGTGGATGACTTGAGGGCAGGAGTTTGAGACCAGTCTGGCCAACATGACGAAAACTCATCTCTACTAAAAATACAAAAATTGGCTGGGCATGGTGGAGGGGGTGCCTATAATCCCAGCTACTGGGGGTGCTGAGGCAGGAAAATCACTTGAACCCGGAAGGCAAAGGTTGCAGTGAGCTAAGATCGTGCCATTGCACTCCAGCCTGGATGACAGAGTGAGATTTGGCTTCAAAAAAAAAAAAGAAAGAAAAAGAAAGCAAGAATTAAAGGGATGAGAAAGGGAGGGGGGAGAGGACAGGGAGGGAGAGGACAGAAGGGGAGGGGTGGAAGGGAGAGGGAGGGGAGGGGGAGGGGAATGGGAGAGGGGACTGGAGGGTGATGGAAGGGAGGAGGAGAGATGTAAGGGAAGGGGGATGGAAGGGGGAGGGGAGTGGAGAGGAGTGGAGGGGAGGGAGGAGGAAAGGGGAGGGGAGGAGGAGGGAAGTGGAGAGGAGGGGAAGGGAAGGTTTGGAGGGTTAGTGGCAGGGGGAAGGGAAGGGAAAAGAAAGGGGAGGGGAGGTGCAAGGGAAGGGAGTGGGGAGGGGAGGGGGAAGGGAAAGGAGGAGGCGAACTGGAAGGCAAGAGGGGAGGGGGAAGGGGAGAGGGGAGCAGAGGGGGAAGGGGAGAGGGGAGCTGAGGGGGAAGGGAAGGAAATGGGTGAGAGGAGGGGGAAGGGAAGGGGGAGGGGAGCAGAGAGGGAAGGGGGAGGGGAGCAGAGAGGGAAGGGAAGGGAATGGGGAAAAGGAGGAGGAAGGGAAGGGGGAGAGGGAGCAAAGAGGGAAGGGAAGGGAATGGGGGGAGTGGAGAAGGGGGAGCAGAGGGCAAGGAGAGGAGGGGGGAGGGGAGAGGAGGAGGAGGGGAAAGGGGAGGGAAGGGAAGGGGAGGGGAAGAGAAGGGACACAGGGAGGGGGAAGGGAAGGGAAGGAGGAGGAGGAAGGGAGGGGGAAGGTAGGGGAAAGATATAAGAAAGGATGAAAGAAATAATAGGGGGAGATGCAGGAGAAAGAAAAGTGAAGAAAGGAAGGAAGAAGGAAGAGAAAGTAACAGAGGGAGAAAGATAAAGAAGGGAGAGAAAGGAAGAGAGGGAGAAAGGGAGGAAACTTCTAAGTCTTACAAGAAGCAAGATATAGTAGATGAACTGTTTTCCAGATATAAATGGATATGTGCATCATGATACTATGTTATGTTCACCGTAAATTGTCTTGGGAGGCCACAGTGTATAATCATGAATAACTCATTTCCATGAGTCAACATATAAAAGTTCTTCCCTTTAGATAACAAAATGTTAGTAGCATATTGATTCATGAAAAATGTGTAAATATTATATAAATTATATAAAGAATAAATCATATTAAAACATATACACATGTATAATTTTATTTATTGCTACAAATAGAAATTTTTTTCTACAGTGTGATTTTAATATTTTAAGATATTACTTTTCTTTCATTAGGAGAGTGATTAAATATATGTTTCACACACTTACTGCAGGATCAAGTGTAATACAAATGATTTATGTAATTTGAAAATATAACAATAGTATTAAAGCCAGTGTCCAACTGGGACTGTGGGTTCAGGATATACTAATAGAATCTTAATTTGACAAAATTCTAATGCACTCAGTAACTGTTCTTTCTATAATCTCACAGATAGAGGTGAGATTTCATTTATTCTACCTTTCAATGGTAGAAATTTCTTGAGGCTTTCTTTATTATAGTCCCATAATTCTTCTTTAGAAAAAGATAGATTCTGTATTACTTCTTTTATAAAGATCATCATAGAATCAATAAGTAACATACTAAAATCGTTCTTCGCATCAGCAGGCCCCCTTTCTGTTCTCTTATGCTGACAGCCTTTGCTGTACAACACCATCTGAGGTTGTTACTAAACCTTCAGCATCAGGTTTCCCTAGCAACAGAAAGCTTTTTTCTTTCTCCCACTGTCTGTATATGAGTTTTTTAAAAAACAAACAAAAAAATTGTAATAATCTCTAAAAACACAAGAAAGCATTCAGACTGAGACATATGAAGTTAGCAATGAAAATGGTGAGTTACAAATAAAATAAGGAATAATTAAATTGTAGAGAAGTATTTTGCTTATGGATTTACACAAAGCTCCAGATGGTGATTTGCTATATTCATCTCCAGATTAGCTAAATAAAGGCCAGGCCTTATGTCAGCCTGCACATGGCTTTAATGACTTTACCTTTGTACTGCAAAAGGTTAAGGCTTTTAGTGCTATGTTTCAGAAGCCACATATAAAAGAAGCTTTATTGGATTAGGCTTCTGAGAAACAAAGTGATACACGCTAGGCATGTCCAGACATTAACCGTAATCAGAAGCCTCCTAGGGTTGCAAGCCTCCTTGGCTAATGGTTGGGGTAAGTTATACTTGATTCCACCTAGAAATTATTTTTCTGTTACTAGATAAAAACACTGCCTAGCTGAACACAACTACAAAGATCTCTAATTATAATCATAAGCATTTCTTTAACCAGTTATTTTTACTTATTATATATAAAACATTTTCACTAAATTTTTTCTGTCATTTGCTTAAGGATATTCATTCTGTTTGAATCAAAAACAACATGTGCTTTATATTCCTTGGATATACAAATAATATAATTTTCACCTCCTTTGAGATACAGGATTTGGGGGATTGCTAGAGAATCTTTATTTAGTCATGAAGTACTTATGATTGCTTTCGATTTTTGAGGTTTTCCCCCATTGTCTGCTAGCATATACATAGGGCCATGAAATGTCAATTGCAAATGAAATTGTATGATTTTTCAGTTTGTTTAGAAAAGATTTTGGCCATAAATCTAGAGATACTCATACTAGTTTTGTTGGAGGTGATGTTTATTCTCATGTTAACGATCAACATTTTTTTCCTCTTCAATGGCACTGTGAGGATAGTGTTTCCTTTGTATGTGGTTGTTTATTTAAGTTTTCTTACAACTCATCAGGTATGATGATTTTTTAACAGCTGTATTGTGATTATTTATTTTCAAAAAGAAAACGTAAAGGTGTTTCACAGGTCCAACACTCTTACCTTATTAATACACTACCAGTCTTATTATTTAGGAGATTTATGGTTCAATAAGATTTATTAGTCCTGTTTAATTCTTATGACTTTAATGAGCTTAAAAATCTTTATTATTTAAATATTTCAGAAATCAGGTATGTTGAACTATTTGTAATTACTTAGTATACAATATTAAAATAAGGGACCATTGCTTACCTTAAAGGTTAATGTTATTTTCAAAGTTAATTGCATAATATTAGAAACTATTGATATGTATACTCATGTGTGTATATGCTCATATATATACTCATATCATCTATATCATATGAGTATATGTCTATCAATCATTCTGCCTAAAATTATTAAATGTGATTTCATAAAACACATATGAAATGAATATTGAAGCATGCAACATATTGATATATATTATTTTGCCATTAATTTTGATATATATTACTTTGCAGTTAATTTTCATACTATATTTATATTATCAATTCTAACAAGTTTTTATTTAAAACTTAATATTTAGGTAATAATGATTCAGTTTATATTAGTAGCAGGATTAAGGAAATACAATATTACTAGTGGATAAAGTGTGTTTTTATTATCAACAAAAATTGCAATTGTTAATAATTCAGATTTTTAAAAAATAATTCTCATTTATTAACTTAACAGTTTTAATTGGCCTAAAAATGGCCCTTTTAAACAAAAGTGTTTGCAACATTTTACTATTTAGAAAGGAAAAGGGCATTGATATTGATTTAATCCTGACTATACTCAATATTCAAGAACTCAAATCCCAAACCATGAAGAAACTTCCATGTTTGCAGTTGCCATAAATAAATGACAGACAAAATTTGTATAATTTTCTGCATTTTAACCAACTAGAGAATAACTTGTGAGCATAGGGAATAAGCACAATGCCCCTTTTTCCATTGAATTACTAAAACCTAATACCAAGCCTTGATTTGGAGGCATTCAACAAATATTGAGTTAATGCGTTAAAAACCAAAACAAAACTGTATTGACTTACTTGGTTCCACTTTCCCCTTCTGTAGCATCCTTAAAACAATAACAAAAAACTTAGGGAAAACAAAAAAGAGGAAAGGACCAAAAGAAATAAAACATTTCTGGGGAAGAGTGGCCAACAAGCCCTGAGTACGTTAAGCTATGCTTAGCTGTTCCATGAATAAATTTTCCTCTTAGGTAGCCCAGATTCTTTGACTCTGGCCAAGCTCCTGCCCTAAATGGCAGTAGCCAAAGAGTTAATTGCTCCCCGTGAGTGCCCTAAATTGTCAGGAGCTAACCACTTAATAATCTTAATGAAAATCATGTATGCTTGCAGAGGCTCATAGTAACTTTTATGGTGCCCATATAACACTGGAGAAGGTGGTCTAATCATACAAGTTTTTGCTAGCCCAACTGATATAAATAAATGACGATTACACTTCTCTATCATTGAAATAAAAAAGTGAAAAAAATAACCATTTTAAGAAAACCATGTGTTCCCAGAGGAAATTCTATTTTTAAATATAATAAAACTAACACTTCAGAAGATAACCCTGGAAAATAATGCTGAATAAAGATGAAAACAATTTTCAACTTTGAATGAACTGGAAGAAACAAAGATTAGAAAATGTGCCTCAGGTCATATTCTGGGTTTTGCCCCAAGAGAACTCAGAGAGTGAGTGCATCACTGCTGTGTAAGGTTTGGTGCATTTTACTTTCAGTGTTATGCTTATTTTCACCAAGTGCATTTTCTAATGATCAAAATAGTATTTACTAAATTCATGGTGCTAACTAAAATTTCTGATGAATAGAAGGTGTCTATTCTTGAGTTATTATATTTTATCTATCTGGGAAAGCTACTGAGAAATCAAATATAACCGAATATTAAGTTATAAATGTATAACAGTCTATTATTTTGTGACAAGAAATAGAACCACATCAAAGTCTGAAGAGGTATACTCTCCATCAAGCACACATTCTTTCTTTGAACAAGTAAATGTAAACCTGAATTATAATTGTAACTGAACTTGTTGAATTTAGAATCTGAATCTGGAAAATATTAGCTTAGCAGAGTAATCGAGCATGGGCTCTGAAGTCAGACACACTGGTTTAAGACTATTAGTCTGTCACTCATTAACTTTGCAATTTTTAGCAAATGAATTTTCATAAAATGGAGATAATTTTTATGAAATGGAGACAATAGTACACATCTCATCTAGTTGAGTTGAAGCTTACATAAACTATTTTATGTAATGTGCTATGCACTGTATTTGTGAGCTGAGAACTCAATACATATTAAGGATTATGAGTTATGTGATTTGCATGCTTTATCACACAAAGAAAGTTCAAAGCATCCACATGCACAGTGGTGGCATATTTAATACTGGGCTTGTTCCAATGGAGTTTTTTATATCAGCGTTTACTCCTCCTTAGAATCTGCTTGAAGACTCTGCCTAATATTGCTTCCATGGCTCTTTTTTTCACCTTCCTTCTCAGGGACCCCCACTTTCAATTCGTTCAGTCGTTCTCCAGACATGTTAATACTGTGTTTAACAGATTACAGCCAGATCTGACAGTCTTGGACAGCATCTTTGAAGTGACTTTGTAGCACCATGCCAATCCATTACATAATGAATTTACAGTTAATTTTCAGAAACAATTCATTTTTCTGTCCTCAAGGTCTTGGAGAGAAGGTCATTAGATGTCCCAAATATCAATAAAATACTTTAATTGAGATAATGTGAATTTCTCACATTGTTAGTTCAAAATATCAGATTTCTTCTAGGAGCTTTCTTTTGTTACTTCCAAAGTATCAATTTATCATTCATAGAGTTGTAACTTCAATGTAAATATAGATAATAGATAATTTTAATATTTTAAAATATAAATATAAATTCAATTTTATATGTAGAAAATAAATACACATGGAACCAATGCACTTTGCTCATTCAAATTTTTGATAGGAATATATTCTCAATAAAAATGTAATATTAGCATAAAATCTATTTTATAAGTTAATATGCAACCATTAAAGTGGTTTATTCAATGTATTATTTACATTTTAGGATATAAGTCTGGAAATTAGCAACTAACATAGTTAAATTTATAAAAAAAGAATTATTGCTCACATATTTTCTTATTATATATCTATCCATGTATCTTTCTGTGTATCTGTTTATGGTTTATGTATCTATCTTGCCTGTATATGTGCATGCATTAGTCAGAATTCTCCAGAGTAACAATACATATATATAGAGAGAGTAACAGTATATATATATATAGAGAGAGAGAGAGAGAGAGAGGAGAAACAGAGAGAGAGAGGCACTTTAAGGAACTGGTTCATGGGATTGTGCAGGTTGGCATGTCTGATATTTGCATGGCCAGCTGCTGAAGATCTAGGGAAGGTTTAATGCTGCAGCTCTAATTGGAAGGCAGTTTAGAGGCTGAATGCTTTTCTTTTTAGAGGACCTCAGTCTTTTCTCTGAAAGCCTTAAAGTTATTGGATGAAGCTCACTCACATTGTGGAAGGCACTTTTCTTTACTCTAAGTCTCCTGATTTAAATGTTAATAACATCTAAAAAATTACCTTCATAGCAACATCTAAACTGATGTTTGACCAAAAAGTGGATACTATGGCACCATGGCCTAGCCAAGTTGACACATAAAATTAATCATCATTATGCACACACGCACACACAGGCACACACAATCACCCCCCCACACACATATGTATCTATGTATTTATACACTGCCTTATATATTTTATTTTATTATTTATTTATTTTTTGACGTGGAGTCTCACTCTGTCACCCAGCCAGGAATGCCGTGGTGCTGTCTCTTCTCACTGCAACCACCACCTCCCAGGCTCAAGCGATTCTCCTGCCTCAGCATCCCAATTAGTTGGGAATACAGGCAAGTGCTACCACGCTTGGCTAATTTTTGTATTTTCAGTAGAGACAAGCTTTCACCATGTTGGCTAGGCTGGTCTCAAAATCCTGACCTCAAGTAATTTACTCGCCTGGGTCCCCCAAAATGCTGGAATTACAAGGCCTGAGCCACCGCACCTGGCCACCTTATATGCTTTATAAGCTAATCTGTTTTCTTGGTTATTACAGAAAATAGGTAAGCCAATCATCAAATTAGTGTAAATACTGTCATTAAGCTTAATGAGCTTTTTTGTTGTTCATAAACTACAACTTATTTTGAAACATTGAAAATTAATGTAAAATTAAGTAGCTTCAGCAATTACAAATAAAATGTAATGAGAAAAAAAGATTCTTTTATTTTTGAAAGAAAATAGTCAAAGAAACAAAGTAGAGAAATATTCTCTCCAAAACACGGAAGAAATAACTGAGAGCCACTGAGGATATGGTAGGGCAGAAAACTGATCCTAATCATCTCCCTACCCTGTGGCGGTGACGACTTGTTAAGTACATGTCAGTCATTACCCCATAGGGCACAACATGTTGATATTAGCTCGTTAAATATAAGGTTGGTTTCAGCTTGATGGTTAAATGTCCGATACTACCTTTGTAGGTTTGCACTGAAGTCAGAGAAATATGTTCAAGTATTAAAAGAATGCAACTCAATACCTTATGAAATATTTCTAAACCGTGATATTACAAAGCTTCCTGTTCCAAAAAACTTTCTCTATCTCTCTCTATATATGTATATGCCCATTTATTTATTTACGCAACAAATGCACGGTTAATATTCCCTGCACATTCTAGGTCCTGAGAAAACAGTGACAAATTAGACAACAAAGATTGTGAATTTTGTTAAGCTTTTATTTCTGGAGAGGTGTGAGAAAAAAAATCAAGAAATAAATAAGGAAGAAAATAATAAATAATAAAAGCTATCCAGATAATTCAAATAGGGTGAGAAGACATTGCCTGGGAGGGTATTTTAGACTGGGTAGTCAGGAAGCATTGCAGTGCAAGTTAATGTTTAAACTGAGATTTTTATAACAGTGCAAGAGTATTATTGGTCAGTTGTTTTAAAATAATCATCTGGCAGTTGTGTGAGGAGACTTGACTGCAGAGAGATGAGCAAGTGTGAAGGAGGATGATAATAGGGAACCTAGAAAAATGGACAGATTCATTTTCAATTTTCCCATGTTCTTTCTCCCAGTATTAATATGACTTCATTTCTTCTTAGTGTTTGAATACTTATCCATCTGTGATTTATTTTGGCATAAGGAGTAAAATAGACATTCGTGTTATTTTATGCACATAGGTAGCCTGTTGCCACAATCCCATTTATTCAATAATGGGAGAATAATTTTAAATATTTTTATATTCATAGTCCAATAAATTTTCCAATACTCTTTGAGGAAGAAATATATTTAAAAAGTACAGGCAAGGATTCCTCTCCTGGATATATACTCCTGAGAAATTATTGCAAAGATCTATACAAGGATGGTGTATATGGCATTAGGGAGTTGAAAGCAACCTGTATATCCATCTCCAGAAGAATGGATTAATAAAATACAGTAAATCACACTATGAGATGCTGTATAGCAATATGAAACAATAAACCAGACATGTGACATAGATTGGTCCCCAAACAAGGCTGAATGAGTAAAGTAGGACAGAGATGGGATTTACAAAACCCTTAATGGAACTGAAAATACACAAAACCCACACTATATTTTACAAGACTATATCTATGCTGAAGAACATACGGCAAACACATTACAAATGGTTTCCTATGAAAGGAAGCAGATGGGATGGGGATTAAGAAATAAGGGAAAACCCAAACATGAAATGGGCTTTGTGTTGATGGTAATATGTTAACAGTAAGAAGAAATATAAGGTGCATTCCAATTTCTGACACGGCAAATGTAAAAAAGTATTCCTGAGGCTTGATGAATATAGTAAATATTATAGCTCAATATTACACACCAGAGGTTTAATTTAAAATATTAAAGAAGTAGGATAAAGAAACACATTTAGATCAATACTACCATACAAATTAAAAGTTTTAAAAGTTAAAATAATTAAAGTGTAACATAGAATATTTAACATATATGTAGCCACAGTATCCCCATTTGGCCTTTGGATATTTCTGGTGTAGCCTACTTGATTCTTGGGCTTTTCTGTTTCCCAATTGCCAAAAGCTCTTGCAGACTCTGTTTCCTAATATCTATCATTAAAATGCTTCCCTCTTTTTTCCATGTCACTGTCACAGTCTTAGTTTAAGTTCTGATTGTCTCTCACTTGGATTATTGCCATGGTTTCCTAATTGGTCTCCCAGGGTCCAGTCTTGTGAGCAGCTATGATCTCTCCAAAAGTGAGAATGTGATTATTTAACTCCCTTTCATAAATCCTTGTGATGTTTTAATATAGTTTTAAGGGAATAATCCAAACTCAGCTTGGTTGGTTCATGGCCTTCATTAATAAGACTTTGATTAGGACTGTCCCTTTCCATATTTCACCATTCACCTCCTTTGTCCAGTCATTCCAGCACTTGGGCTTTCTGTCATTTTACAGAAGAATGTTCATGTCTTCTCTCTCGACTGTTTGCTGATGAGTACCCCATCAGTTAAAAATCTCCTTGCCTTAGGATGAATAGATCACACACACCAGGTTATTTTGCAGCTACTATACATGTTCATGTCAGACTTTTTCTGTGAAATTGGGTACATGACTGCTACTTACATCTGTTGGCTTATTTGTTTCCCTACCACATTGTGAACTTGTTCAAAGCAAGGTCTGCATCGTTCTTTTTTTTTGTTTTGTAATTACCGTTGCCCAGTATGAACCATAATATTGAGCGAAATTTGACAATATTTATTAAGGGAAATTCATAATTAGTTTCAATTTTCAATTATATGTACAATAGGGTTTCATAATTTTGATAAAAATACTTGTAAAGAGGAATAAAATTATGTGAAACTTCAACTTCATTATAAGCATAAATAAGCATCCAAAATATCATATCTAGCCATAGTAAAAATAATAAAACAGAAATATAGACGTGATCTAAAACGAATACGTATGCAAGTAGAAGATAATAAATTAAAATTATTTTCACTTGGCAAGAATCAAGTGCCATTGTTAACATTGACCAAATGGTAAGAAAAATTGGGAGAAATATTTATATAGGAAGTAAATCCAATTCATGAATAGCAAATAAAGCTCGTGCTGAATCAAATGTGAAAACTCTGGTGATTTTGTTCTACTTATTGACTAGTTTGAAGAAATACACATTATGTTGTATCAGTTTAGAAAAGTAATTGTAGGAAAAAGTAATCTGTTTTGAATAATATCAGGAAGACTGATTCTTTAGTTTTTCTTATTGTGAAACAATCCATGTTTAATGGTTTCTGTGGAGAATTTTAGAAAAAACTTCAAGAATTAACTAGCAAACACTGTGCTGATGCAAAGTTGTAGAATTTTAGTAAGGAAAGGTATATGAGGAATTCAAAGGATAACATGTATAGACACCTGCAGCATGGTAAATGTTTTAGCAATTCATGTAATAGAAACCAGAAGGTGCCTTGAAATTCACAAAAAACAGTAGTGCACACCACAGCTGTGGGAGAACACTCAGAGGAAGATGTGATATAACATCTGAGTTAGATAGAATCCATCTGAGTTACATAGAATACAATTTCTAGATGCATTCTTCATTTTTTTAGCATCCTAAAAGTAAATGTGGATAGTTTTCATCAGCTCTTATCTCTTTTTGATTTATAATTCAAGAAAAAGTCTTATATTGTTGATATAATCTGTAGTTCATATTTAATCGATGCATTAATTATATAGGACCCACCAGTATTTTCAGTTAGCTACAAATACTTTTATTAGAGAATGTTGGAGAAATGTACTGCATTATGACAAAAACTTCATTAACTCTCCATGCTGTCTATTAATATTCAGAGATTATGCTTCTCAATTAAGCAATAAAAAATTTACAAATTTTAATGCAAGTCATCTATGTACGGAAGATAAATATTTATTTGTGTCAGTGCTTGGGAAGGCAACTATTCTTTATGTATAATGATGCACCTTTGTCAGACAAATAAGTATTTCCCAGATACCGTATTTGAAATAATACATTCCTTCCCCCAGCGTCTGACCTAAACCATATCCGTCTCCCTCCCACCCTGACACACATAAATATTACCTGACAATGTTTCATAGGAAGCTGATGAGCTAGGCAAGTCTTTAAGCCACTCTTTGTGAAATAAATGTCGTATTTGTTACTTTGTATATTTTCCACTAATTGTGGTAGTACAGCAGTTTTGAAATGTCACATATTGGCTTCATTTGTAGGTTCTGAAAATGTCTTCTTGTGTCTTATAAACTGTGACTAGGGATACAATTTATTAGGCAATGGGCATACTGACAGGCTGTGACTAAGATAGATGTAATGCCGTGATGATTTCATGTCTTCATTAACATATGCTTGTTATTGGTTCCATCGTCTAATTTTATAACTTCACAAGCCAGGCTCTTTCTATATTTAGATTAGTTGTTTTTAAATTCTAAATGCCTCGGACCCAATCGTTTGGTAAGAATTCATAAAGTGAAAAAATACTGTTATTTTCTTCTATTTTTAAGCTTGATTGAAAAGAATGCTTCTGTCAGAAATAAAATGCAGAGCTGTTGTGTTTTCTCTGTGGGCCTGCAAACATTTAGTTATTTTGTTTACAATGAGTCTCATAAGATTAGAAAATCAAATTGACAGATGATCAATGTCAGATCTACTGAAAGACTACCTGCACAAATAGAATGCAAGATGAAACCTCAAATGGTCACTCAAGCCTTGATGATCATGTGGACATTGTAAAGCATGCCTGCAGTAAACACTTAATGTAAAAGTGACTTTGGTGTGAATATGCACTTAACATGAATTTCACATTAGCTTGTGAAGAATACTTTTAAAATGTCTAAAGTATACACGATGAAGTAGCTATTCATCATGATATACACTGAGAATTGACTTTTTAATCTATATCATTTTAATTATTAGACTGTTAATTATAATAATTTTAACAAAACATACCTTTTTATCCAAAGTGAATTATCATTATATGTATATGTATACACACACACACAAACACACAAAAACATATATGTGAGATATAAATGCCTCAGAATATATGTAATCTGGCTGCAGTTTGAATTTTTTAACTATCGAATCTTTTCATGCCTTTGGTATCCTAACAAAAACCAGACTATGCTTACAGAATTCAATATGGTGTATTTTAAAAGTGAAGACATATGCTATTCGATAGCTGTTACCTTTAGCAGAAGAAACAATATAGATTAAGAATTCTACATTCTAAGTACTCTGGATGATTTTTAAATTTTCTTTAGAAATATTTTTGTCAATTTATTTAAGCAGTGCATAAAATACATTTCAAAGTTTAATATTTTATTTACAATGGCTTAAGTGATCTTTGAATTATTTATCATTATTAAAATAGCATTTCATTTTTAGGATGTGCAAGACTCAAGTACCGCCTTACCTTACCAGTGAGATAATTTATACGATACTTTTATGTATTGTTATATAATTGAGAATTTGAAGAGGTTTCCATATTCTTAGCTCCCCCTATATTTTCCATTAATTTTCCTTCATTTAATAATCTAGCTTATCAAAAACAGAGAAAGAGGTTTGTAATAATGATAGCAACTAAGAAAATCAAGACTACCGTTAAGAACAACCACACAAAATGAATAAATGTAAAAATAGTTTACTCTCAAAATAAATGATTAAAATCAGCTCGAAGTTACTAACTTCAAAAGTTGTCTAATATTCTTATAGCATATTTAGGTAATATAATTTGAAAACAACGAATTGTATTTTAGAATCAGTTTGCATTTTTAACCAAATATGGTAAAGTAAATAAAGATGTTTAGATAAATAATATAGAATTTTTTTAACCAGGAGTATGACATTTTTAAATATATCTCTGAGAATTTGCCAGAAAATGTTTAATCAGAACAGGCATACTGGCTCAGGAACCAAGATCAGTCGTTTTGAAGAATACAACAGAATCTTTAACTTTCGTCTCAGTATACACTACTGCAGGCAGAGGAACTTTTGTTTTGTTTTATAGGATTGCTGAGTAGGAAAGAGACCTATTATATTACCTTTTATATATTCTCCTGCCAAAACAAGCTAGATCATTCCCTCTAATCCCAGCTGAATTCTGGGATTTCATATGGCTTTAGAATAATTATTTTAGACCAAATTTGAGTAAAATGCTCAAGTTGCAGTTAACTTGTCATTTCTTAACACTATAAATACAGAACCATGTGTGTTTCTGTATGTGTCTGAATATTCACAGGATATAGAATAGCCAAATTGCTACTTGTAATTATATAACTATGTTTATATACCTTCATATTTGACTATAAAGATAGTTTTCTATAAAAGTCAACAAAAAATCAACTTTTTGACAGAGCCATATTACCTGTATGTGCATGTATTTATAAAATGTTATTGTAGAAATAGTTACATATAGATATAACATTGCTAAGGTAGGCAAAGTAAAAAAAAAAACAATGATTGACTCCTTGATATTTAATAGGCATCAACTTAATATGGCTGCGACCCAACTTCCTCTACCTTTTTCCTTCACTGACTTCTACCATTCTCCTATTTTCCCACTGAAAACTCTTTTATCACATGATATATGAAGAAAAATCAAAAGATTACATTGGATCTGAGGTATATATCAAATTAAAATTCAATAAATGCAGTAGAATTTCTCAGAACACCTGCAGTTTAATAACAGAATTGTGTTTTAATTCTACTCTTTACTAGCCATATACCTTCTGAGAGTTTCAGGAAATATTATTAATCCTACTGTAATATTATTTGTCATAATCTTGCCAAACAAGGGTGATAAATACCATGACTCTTCTAATTTTGCAATCTATATTTAACTTTTCCCAGAGGTTGATATTTTTTAAATATTACACACATAACTCGCTGTTGAAAATTTCTCAATGGTGCCTAATCATTTAAGAAACTAAATGAACACTTATTTCTATGTACATGGACACCTAATTTGCCCTTGCATATTATATTTCAGTATTACTGAATGATATGTAGTTTTCTTGTAAAATTTATATTTTTCACAAATTATTGTCTCTGCTCTCTTTCAACTCTTCCTAAGCTTTCTGGTCTCACCTCAAATTCTCCTTCATTTTGAAAATTTTTATGACTTTATCAGGGAGATTAAGGAATTTTCTCTCTTAGTCATTATATCAGATTTTATATTTTATTAATAATTTTTCTCATGCAATATTGTCTTTTCTTGAGATTATTAAACACTTTGAAGGAAGAAAATGAACATTTTTCCTTTGTCTTCCCAATCTAACATAGCAGAGCAAACTATGGGCAAATATAAATGGCTAAGGGTTTTACAAAGTTTTTTTTTTCTTTTTTTTAAATCCACAACAAGCCAATGGTTTACCTCGTTGCTAGTTAACATCGTTTTGCACAAGTGCATCAATTTGCAGAAGGTGAAATAACCAGTCAGTGTTGGGTCTGGGATTCCAAGTCAGGCAGGCTGACCCCAGAAAGCACACTGTTAACTATATTTATAGTTTTAGTTACCTGAGCCTCTTCTATACTACTGATTACACAAGGGCGATCTCTGCTTAGAAATTATAATCAAGAAGGAGTAATTTAGTTTAAATGCAAATATTTGTCTTTTTAAAAATATACCTGAAGAAGTTTCTTTTAACAATCACCAAAAATATTAAATTGCATCACAACTTCGAGACAAAAAAAATGAAGAATCAAATGGCAATATGATTAAACTCCATAAGTTACTAAATTTAAAAATATTTACATATTAGTTTACGCAGAGTGCATATGTTTTATTATACATACATATATATATTTTTTATTTTTTATTTTTTTTGAGATAGAGTTTTGCTCTTGTTGCCCAGGCTGGAGTGCAATGGCACAATCTTGGCTCACCACAACCTCTGCCTCCCGGGTTGAAGTGATTCTCCTGCCTCAGCCTCCTGAGTAGCGTAGCTGGGATTACAGGCATGTGCCACCACGCCTGGCTAATTTTGTTATTATACATAATTTTTAAACCATCATGTTCAGTTATAGAACAAAAGTTTCAGTCTTTTTATTGATCTTAGATATTATCTACTTTCTTCATCCTCCTTGTGGGGGTTCTGTATTCATCAGGTGACTATAGCATCAAAATCAGGACATTCTTAAAAGTAGTAAACACTAACGCAATTAAAATGAAAACAAAGGTCTAGGACAACCCATAGAAACCAGCAATGTACTGTGCAAGCTGAGATGGGTGCTTAGATTTGTCTATTGACCATTTCCTCAGTGTCTTATGAGCCATTATTTCACAAGACACACAGGATCTTCCATATCTCATTGCGTTTACTTCATGTCTTTTTAAAAAAATTCAGATGGATTTTCTAAACTCAGATGCATAAAAGCAAGTTCTTACTCCTCCTATTATCCTTTCCTAATTTTCTCTGTCATTATCTTTATACTTGAAATTCTATAATTTTCCAAATCTTAATACTTCTCTAATATTAAATATCAGACTAGTGACTTCTGCAGGTTTTATTGTAAAATAGGTTTTTTTTTTATAACCTCATGTTAAAAATCAGGATGGTACTAGCAAATGTGTCCCTAAAATGCCAAACATCCTCCTTTCTCTTGCATTTTATAAACCACCACTGGTACAGTTTTGTTGTAACTATTGCCCAAGACTTAAAAAAAAAAAAAAAAAAGAAAGGAAAAAAGAAGATTGTTTGCTTTTGAGGGCTGTGTCTCTATCAGAGCTCTCCTACATGTTTTCTTGATTTTTACAAAGTTACAAGCTATATGAACTGTAAAATTATGCAGCATAAATTCATTGTAGAATACATAAGGAGAAAAATGGGAGAAAAGAGAGAGGAAAAAGGGAGGAAAGAGGGAAAAAATAAAACAGAAGTAAGGCTGGAGAGAGAAGAAAAGAAAGAGAAGGAAGGAAAATAGGAAGAAAGGAAGGAAGCGATGAAATCTATTTGACTTCTTGTTATTATTGGGAAATTTGATAGAATGCTTTATATTATTTTCTTGCGTAGTGCTACTTATGAAGACCATTTTACAAAGCTTTGTCTCACCTTGAAGTGTATGGTATTTATTTATTTATTTATTTATTTATTTGCTTAATAGATGTCTGAGCATCTAGGTATCTCAGGAGCCAAGACCATATGAAAGAAGGGATCAAAAACTTACAATGTAATGGTGCAGTTATTATTTCCAAAATTCTAAAAAGTAAAATATAAACCTTCTCTATGAGTTGAAAATTAGCCTAGAGTATATCTTTCAAACAAAATATAATGCAAAGCATTGAAAATTGTCTTTCCACCTTTTTTTAAAATTGTAGCAATTTGAAAACATATTTTAAAGAATGACTTTCTTTCTCCAGAACTGGATAGTTCTACATGTTTATAAATATTACATGTCGTGTTAGAACCAAAAAAATTATATGTTTTAGTCCCTTTGTAGTTCCTTATGGAAAACAATTCTTATAAATGATTAATTGGAAAATTATACTTTCCATTTATATTTGTCATTGTAGTGACATCTTTTACAATTATAATATCACAAGGAAAAATGTATATCCACTTTTTTCATTACCAGGAAACAAGTATGAAAAGATCTTCTTTTAATAAACTAAGTACCTCAAATTAATATTTAGTGTTTTCTATGAATTATGTCAATTTTTTCATATTCTGCTTCTTTTTAATTTTATTTTTATAGTTTTAGGGAGCACAAGTGTGGTATTATTATATGGCTATATTGCATAGTGGTGAAGTTCACTCCTTCAGTGTAAACATCACCCAAATACTGTACTTTGTACCCATTGGTAATTTCTCATTCGTCACCTCCCCACTTTCCAAGTCTCCTATGCCTATTATTCCACTCTCTATGTTCACTGTTAACATTATTTAGTTCTTACTTACAAGTGAAAATATGCAATATTTGACTTTCTGTCTCTGACTTTGTCACTTGGTATAATGGCCTCCAGTTCCACCTAAAAGACATAATTTTATTCTTTTTTATTCCTGAGTAGTATTGCATGGTCTGTATTTATGTGTACAAATTTTCTTTATCCAATAATCCATTGATGGACTCTTAAGTGTATTTCATATCTCCTATTGTGAGAAGTGCTGCAATAAACATACAAGTGAGGTATCTTGTACTGGTGCCAAAACAGATATATAGACCAATGGAACTTAACGGAGGCCTCAGAAACAACACCACACATCTATAACCATCTGATCTTAGGCAAACCTGACAAAAACAAGAAATGGGAAAAGGATTCCCTATTTAATAAATGGTGTTGGGAAAATTGGCTAGCCATATGTGGAAAGCTGAAACTGGACCCCTTCCTTACACTTTATACAAAAATTAACTCAAGATGGATTAAAAACTTAAATGTAAGACCTAAAACCCTAAAGCCCTAGAAGAAAACCTAGGCAATACCATTCAGGACATAGGCATGCGCAAAGACTTCATGACTAAAACACTAAAAGCAATGGCAACAAAAGCCAAAATTGACAAATGGGATCAAATTAAACTAAAGATTTTCTGCACAACAAAAGAAACTATCATCAGAGTGAACAGGCAGCCTACAGAATGGGAGAATATTTTTGCAATCTATCCATCTGACAAAGGGCTAATATCCAGAATCTACAAAGGACTTAAACAAATTTACAGTAAAAAAATAAACAACCCTATCAAAAAGTGGGCAAAGGATATGAACAGACACTTCTCAAAAGAAGATATTTATGCGGCCAACAATTGTATGAAAAAAAGCTCATCATCACTGGTCATTAGTTAAAGGCAAATCAAAACCGCAATGAGGTACCATCTTACACCAGTTAGAATGGTGATCATTAAAAAGTTAGGAAGCAATAGGTGCTGGAGAGAATGTGGAGAAATAGGAACACTTTTACACTGTTGGCGGCAGTGTAAATTAGTTCAACCATTGTGGAAGGCAGAATGGCGATTTCTCAAGGATCTAGAACCAGAAGTACCATTTGACCCAGTGATCCCATTACTAGGATATACCCAAAGGATTATAAATCATTGTACTATAAAGACACATGCACATGTATGTTTATTGTAGCACTATTCACAATAGCAAAGACTTGGAACCAACCCAAATGCCCATCAATGATAGACTGGATTTAAAAAATGTGGCACATATACACCATGGAATACTGTGCAGCCATAAAAAAGGATGAGTTCATGTCCTTTGTGGGGACATGGTTGAAGCTGGAAAGCATCATTCTCAGCAAACTAACACAAGAACAGAAAACCGAACACCACATGTTCTCACTCATAAGTGAGAGCTGAACAATGAGAACACATGGACACAGGGAGGGGAACCTCACACACTTGGGGGCCTGTTGTGGGGTGGGGGGCTAGAGGAGGGATAGCATTAGGAGAAATACCTAATGTGGATGATGGGTTGATGTAGGCAGACCCCGTGAAACTATTGCCACGGAATAAAAGATGAAATGCTCCTGATTATTGTAAATACAAAATTGCATGCAGGATTGTGTTAAGACAATGCCAGGTTGGACTGCCAGAATGAGCCAACAGCGCGTGATGTGCTTCCGCCTGCAGAGAGCCTATGAATGGACGTGCAGTCAGGGAGATTTCACATCACCAAGATTCCTATCCCAGAAAAGCAGATGTTCATAGCTCTGGGAATGGAATGCGACCCTTGTGGAGAGTTTATAAACGGACGCATGAGGGGCACCTGTCCATATGGATAAGATAGGACTATAAACACCCTCATCTTGGCACGGGTCTTCTAGGCCTGTTTAGGGTTAAGGCATACTCCCTTCTGAGAATTTCTGGTCTAACTGGTTGTCTAGCTTCACGTCCTGCTTCTATGGATTGTTTGTAACCAGCTTTTGCTGCAACTGTTACTGCTGATTAATATCTTGCTAATCATAGGTTATAGAAAGACTGTTTCTGTTTTAAGGCTCTGTTAGAAATTACTGATGCACACACTATATTGTAAATTCTTACCTCTGTATACTGTACTTCTGCATACAGATGTTATGTTAAAGAATTACTTCATCCCCATGTGACCATCTCACCTCATAATGAAATGACCCTAAATCCCTCACTAACCTACCCCCGCCCTCACTAAACTTAGTAATAAATGCTGGTATATCCAGTGCATTGTTGGCACTGCGGGACCAGAATGCGGTGACCCCCCTGGACCCAGCTTTCACTATCTTGTGTGTGTCTGTTATTTCTCGACCTGCCGATCCGTCTGGGAACAAAGAGAGATCCCCATTGCATTGAGGGCTGCTGGCCAGATCCCACAATATCTGGCGATGTTGGGTTGAGGGGTGCAGCAAACCACCATGGCACATGTATACCTATGTAACAAATCTGCACATTCTGCACATGTATCCCAGAACTTAAAGTATATATAAAAAGTAGATTTTCTAAAGGAAGATCATATAAAGTTGAAAACAGGATGAAGCAGTAAAATACTTATGTTATTATTAAACATATCTATATTCATATATATCACAGCAACTCAAAATAATATAGGATAATTTTTTCTACTTTTCAATTTATCTTAATTTTTACACATAATTTTTTTTTATTATACTTTAAGTTTTAGGGTACATGTGCACAACGTGCAGGTTAGTTACATATGTATACATTTACCATGTTGGTGTGCTGCACCCAGTAAATCGTCATTTAACATTAGGTATATCTCCAAATGCTATCCCTCCCTCCTACCCCCACTCCACAACAGGCCCCAGTGTGTGATGTTCCCCTTCCTGTGTCCATGTGTTCTCATTGTTCAATTCCCACCTATGAGTGAGAACATGCGGTGTTTGTTTTTTTGTCCTTGCGATAGTTTGCTGAGAATGATGGTTTCCAGCTTCATCCATGTCCCTACAAGGGACATGAATTCATCCTTTTTTATGGCTGCATAGTATTCCATGGTGAATATGTACCACATTTTCTTAATCCAGTCTATCATTGTTGGACGTTTGGGTTGGTTCCAAGTCTTTGCTATTTTGAACAGTGCCACAATAAACATACATGCACATGTGTCTTTATAGCGCAAGATTTATAGTCCTTTGGGTATATACCCAGTAATGGGATGGCTGGGTCAAATGGTATTTCTAGTTCTAGATCCCTGAGGAATCGCCACACTGACTTCCACAATGGTTGAACTAGTTTACAGTCCCACCAACAGTGTAAAAGTGTTCCTATTTCTCCACATCCTCTCCAGCACCTGTTGTTTCCTGAGTTTTTAATGATCGCCATTCTAACTGGTGTGAGATGGTATCTCATTTTGGTTTTGATTTGCATTTCTCTGATGGCCAGTGATGATGAGCATTTTTTCATGTGTCTTTTGGCTGCATAAATGTCTTCTTTTGAGAAGTGTCTGTTCATATCCTTTGCCCACTTGTTGATGGGGTTGTTTGTTTTTTTCTTGTAAATTTGTTTCAGTTCATTGTAGATTCTGGATATTATCCCTTTGTCAGATGAGTAGTTTGCAAAAATTTTCTCCCATTCCGTAGGTTTAGTTTAATTCGATCCCATTTGTCAATTTTGGCTTTTGTTGCCATCGCTTTTGGTGTTTTAGACATGAAGTCCTTGCCCATGCCTATGTCCTGAATGGTATTGCCTAGGTTTTCTTCTAGGGTTTTTATGGTTTTAGGTCTAACATTTAGGTCTTTAATCCATCTTGAATTAATTTTTGTATAAGGTGTAAGGAAGGGATCCAGTTTCAGCTTTCTACATATGGCCAGCCAGTTTTCCCAGCACCATTTATTAAATAGGGAATCCTTTTCCCATTTCTTGTTTTTGTCAGCCTTGTCAAGGATCAGATGGTTGTAGATATGCAGCATTATTTCTGAGGGCTCTGTTCTGTTCCATTAGTCTATATCTCTGTTTTGGTACCAGTACCATGCTGTTTTGGTTACTGTAGCCTTGTAGTATAGTTTGAAGTCAGGTAGTGTGATGCCTCCAGCTTTGTTCTTTTGGCTTAGGATTGATTTGGCAATGTGGGCTCATTTTTAGTTCCGTATGAACTTTAAAGTATTTTTTTTTCCAATTCTGTGAAGAAAGTCATTGGTAGATTGACGGGGAGGCATTGGATCTATAAATTACCTTGGGCCATATGGCCATTTTCACGATATTGATTCTTCCTACTCATGAGCATGGAATGTTCTTCCATTTCTTTGTATCCTCTTTTATTTCATCTAGCAGTGGTTTGTAGTTCTCCTTGAAGAGGTCCTTCACATCCCTTGTAAGTTGTATTCCTAGGTATTTTATTCTTTTTGAAGCAATTGTGAATGGGAGTTCACTCATGATTTGGCTCTGCGTTTGTCTGTTATTGGTGTATAAGAATGCTTGTGATTTTTGCACATTTATTTTGTATCCTGAGACTTTGCTGAAGTTGCCTATCAGCTTAAGGAGGTTTTGGGCTGAGACGATGGGGTTTTCTAGATATATAATCATGTCGTCTGCAAACAGGGACAATTTGACTTCCTCTTTTCCTAATTGAATGCCCTTTATTTCCTTCTCCTGCCTGATTGTCCTGGCCAGAACTTCCAAACTATGTTGAATAGGAGTGGTGAGAGAGGGCATCCCACGTAATCTTTATCTGTTTATGTTTAGAATCTTTCTACTTAGAGGTTGGTTTACTGCTGGAAAAGTGAGGTGGTAATTTATTACAAAAGGCGGAAAAGTAGGGAGTTATTTGACCTTGATATGTCCCTAAATTATTCCGATTTTTTCTATTGTCATTCACTTCAGCATATGTCATATTTAAAGCTGGAAATTTCCAACTGGACTGTTATGTTTATAGATCCTGAAATATTATCTTGAGTTTATCTTTTTTCTTGCATATATAACCTTGCATTTTTAGTATGTAATTTTTCAAATACTGCTGTATTCTTTTGAAGTAGTCTCAGTGCTACTGCTGATAAATTATTCAGTTGCATTTTTTATGCTTTAAAGATGTATAAACTTAAATCTGAATATTTCTTGGTTTCAAAAACACAAGAAGAACAATAATATGGCTAATGCATCATTTATCACTCATGCGTGAAACTAGTCTAGGTATAAATGTGTGACTAAAGAATACATTATGCCTTTTATTTCTATAGAATAATTAGACTTCTAATACTTTAAATTAAAAATAACATTTTTGTGTTCTAATAAAATCTATTTAAATAGCCTATAACACTAAAAAAAAGCTCCCTTTCAATTTTTCATGTTGTCACCAAGCCCCATCAATTCTAGCTTCCAATGAGTACCTGTTAACTTTTACCAGTGTCAATACCCAGCTTCAGGTATTCATCATCTCTCACCTCGTGTGTTATAATAACCTTTGCATTGGTCCTGTTTATGTATACAACACATGGCTACTATTTGCCTTTTAGGAAAAAATTCAGATAATAATACTTTCTTGCTTTAAAAACAACCCATTACCCAAGGGATAAATAAGAATTCCTTAAAGTGATATTTTAAAAGTTCATTTGTATTTATCTTTCATTTTGTAGTTTGTTTAACAAACATATGAATCCTCCTGTTCTCCCCATTTATGTGTGAGCATATGTTATATATGTGTGTTTGTGTATTCGTATGTGTTTGTGTGTGTGCTAGCACAAGCACAGAAGCATACACATGCATAACCACATAATTGCATCGACTCCACTACATAGGCCTCCTTACTGTATGATCAAGGAGCCATTGGAGCACCAGAAAGAAAATAATAATTACTAAAAAATGGCATTGTAATAAATGGCTTTTGACCTTGGAGGAGGACTGATTTCAGTCTTTTCTGTCCCATGTTAGATTTTTCAAGATGCAGAGGTAGACATCAGTATCAATTAAGGGCTCTTAGCATTGTCTTCTGGGGAAGAGCCGGGAAGAATGCCAGAGAAAATGGGCTCTGATACAGTCTAAATAAAGACCTCTAGAGATGTCCCTTCAGGTTATCTTAAGTAGAAAAGAAAGGATTAGGTTTTCAGTCTGTTTGTTTGTTTTATACCTGCATCTGGCTATCATTAGATGTAGGGTGACACTGGGAAGTACATGATCTTAATCAAGGCAACATTCTTCAGGTAGAACAATTCCTGAAGTTGAGGAAGAGCTCGAAATAATCTCGCAATGCACTTCCAGTAGATGGGGGAATAAGTTTTTCAGTCTTGAACGGAGATCTGGGAAGCACACCATATGGTCTTCTGTACTTACCTTAGAACAGTGATCAAATATATTTTATATGAATTTAATGTTTAGAATATTAATTTGAGGATTGAAGGCATTAGAATTTTAATGAGAATATATTGCAACATTATTGTACCTTCTAGAATGTGAATGACTCATTCAGTACATAAAAGATATAGATTACAAAGGAAAATATGAAATTTGGACATATTAACTGTCTTCTCTCACATATGCATGGAAACACACATTTCGCTGTAATGGAAATAAAAAGAGGTTAAAACAACAAAAAGAGAATATTAAGGCAAATATGTCAAATGATTAATACTCTTGCAGCTGGTATATTGAACAGGGAATGAAGGTTGAACTCTATGTGATATAAATAGGAAAATACTTTACTTTTCTCCAGACCTTGCCTTCAATTACACTCTAGTAAATTCTTTTTGCTGAACCTTAAGTCTATCTATTGGCTTTCCAATCAATTTCAATTAAAAGAAAATTTTTATTATGGTAATTCTGACACATTCAGACATTAAAATGTCTAGTTTATATAAACAAAACTTCAATTTGATGTTGTAGTCATAGCTTCTTTCTTCCCAGCACAGACTTGATTCTTGATTCTAGGTTTAAGAAACAATAGAGGAAGTGAGCAAAGGAATTAGAGAAAAAAATGCTGCTGAAATATGGCCATTGACGTCTCTATGTGTCCATCATTCAAATTGAGGTTCTTCTTCATGTATCAGGCTTGCTGTTTTTTGGAAGTGCTACAGGGACTTTGTCCCTACTCACCTGTCTAGTATAGGCTATGCCCTTATAGAGTGACCCATGTGAAAACATTCCTTCCATATCTTATTACCCTCACTCTAACCCTATTATAGGTTGGACTACATAAAAATAAATGGAGCCGGCCCATTATCCGCATCGTCTCCTCAGGCCATAGAAGCCCTATACATCTTTAGGCTGCCTGTTTTCATTCATAAGTTGGAGTTAAACATTGAGTACCTATGGACACAAAGAGGGGAACAACAGACACCGGGGCCCACTTGAGGGTGGAGGATGGGAGGTGGGAGGAGGTTGAAGATAAAAGAAAAACAAAAACAAGAGAAAACAACAACAACAAAAAACTACTTATCAGATCTATGCTTATTACTTGGGTGATGAAATAATCTGAACACCAAAACCCCGTGACACACGATGTACCCATGTAATAAACCTAACCATGTACCCCTTAAACCTAAAATAAAAGTTGGAAAAAAAAAGGACACATGTTTAACTGCTGACCCTTCTCTCCTCACCTTACCATGGGAAGTATCTCAAAACAGACTGCTGCTGCTTTTAAACTTCTCCAGTGGAAAACAGCCCCTAGGTTCATGTATATTACCAAATTCTCTAGAACACACACAAACGTGTATCAAAAACTCTCACACAACACTTCATTTCTGTACCATATAGCGTCTATACATTTCTGCAGCTCAGCAAACATTGTTTGAGAAAGAAGGTGCTGGCGGGTGTCCTCTCTACATTCTTTTGAACGTGCTCCCACGTTTGGCTTTAGGAAAAGGACCCCCTCCCACCATCTGACAGAGGAAGTGCCACAGCTTTCTTTATAGCCTATTAATTCCCTTCAAATAATCCATTAAAATGTTATTATTTTCTTGTAGAGCTTGGGGAGATAAGAGGATTTGCTATTTTTAACTAAATCCTGCATGACTGTGTCTCACACCCTTCTGTAACATAGCAGAATGTTTGTCTCCTATTGTTTTCAATCCTGGTTTTATCAGAATTTGAAGACAATAAATCAGTCCTTATTGTTATCATGTTACATCTCCACCAAACAAATTGCTTATACAAAAATTGACTGGCAAGTATCATGAATTTAATAAATTCTAAGGCAATGAATATTAATCTACAATCCACTAAAGAATAAACAGAAACCAAAAGGAAAACCAGCTTTTTCCCCTTTTAACAGTGATGATACCCTTTGCCTAAAACTTTGGTCCAAAATTAGCATTATTGCAAAGAAAATGAAGTAAAAACACAGTATAGTCCATTTGCACTGGTTCTATTTAAATTACTTGGCTTTAACTATACATGGTTGAGAGAGGGAGTGAATACATTCAGATACTGTTGGAAATGTTGCCTGCCATTCTGCTGAGTATATGTCCTAGACCCAGTGGATTGTGGAAGAAAATATGAATCTGCTGCTCTCTCAATCCTTGTCAGTTCCAACTCATGTCCCTGATACTGTGAGCTTCAGTAAGCACTGAATGTGCTGCTAGTTTTTAAAAACACAGTACTTATCTTAATAAAACATGGACCCTAAATACAAGCCACTACTTCATCTGATATTTCCATGGAGGAATTGTAAACTGTTTTACCATGGAGAAAAAAGTAGTGTTGTTATTTTGAAAGACAGATTGTGGATCTTCAAAATGGCACCTTTATCAGAAACTGACAAGGATAATTTGCACCTGATAGTTAAACAGGCAAGCAAACTTTATTCAACATTATTGCAATAGTAGTTAAGACTATTGCAATAGGGGAAAGATTGAACTCAACACCACTGAAACAAAAGGCAGGATAGTTTTTCATTGCTGGAGTAACCTAGTACTTTGAAAGACAGATTGTGGATCTTCAAAATGGCACCTTTATCAGAAACTGACAAGGATAATTTTGACTTTAGACTATTTTTCATCAGATGTGCTGACATTAAAACTAAATTCTAATGAAGATATAATACTGCTGTAAAATATTTTTGAGAAACAGTTTGGCAATTTTTATCATGAGTGATAAAAACACATCAAATATATTTTTGAAATGAATACACCATGGGTAAAGAAGGTTTGGGAATTTATATTCCCTGTAGTTAATTCAAGACTATGACAGTTTCTAATAACAGTCTCTGTGTAGAGCATTGCCTCTCTTTGATCCATATCTGAACATAGTACTGTTCTGCATAAAATGCTTAAATGGCACCACATCATTTACAAATAAAGCCCAACTTATTGATAGTGGCCTAAACTTTCCTTTCTGCCATGACCGTGTTTATATTTCCAGGTAATTCTAGCCACTCTCATATGGTATTTACTGTTCCCTCAGATACTCCATATTAAAGCCATTTTACCTTCTTTTCTTTCTTTTTACTATATACATGGCCTTTCCTTCTCCTTGTCTGATAAATTTAGCATCACCTCTTGAAACTCTGTATTTGTCTCTGTGCTCTGGCTCTGATTTCTTTGAATGTGGTACACAGCTAGAAAATTATTTAGCTGCTATATTGGAGATCCTGGAGAGCATGAATTTACTGTGTCTTATAGCTCTTGATCATAGCATGTGATATATATTAGGCAATCTATAAAAATGTTTGTTGAACACTGTATTAAATAAATTAATATGTGATTGAATAATAAAAATATTTGTATTTCAAGAAATAACTATATTTTAATATTTTCAAATTATAATATACCAAATGAACAAACATTTATTATGTAAGTATTAACTCTTATATATAAAATTATTGATGACATATGTTAGGATAGCTAAAAGCCTTGGAAGATACAGATAAGGTTTCCTTTTGGGTCAGAGACAAGATTTGTCTCCTAATCAGGATAATAAATACCATGTTTTCTTCCCACTCCGTAGCTAAGATTGGACAGACTTGCTAGCAACCCTCTGATGAAACTGGAGTTTCCTATGCTTGTATTTCTCAGCAGTGACATAAACAAACTATTACTGCAGCTTCTACCTGGACCACTCTTCATTGCTCCCAAGAGACTTCAGAATTTCAAAGAAAAATTGCACCTGACAGCTAAACAGGGAGGCAAACTTTATTCAACAATATTGCAATTGTGGTTAAGACTATTGCAATAGGGGAGAGATTGAACTCAACACCACTGAAACAAAAGGCAGGAGAGTTTTTAATTGCTGGAGTAGCCTAGTGGAAAAGTATTGAAGACTATTTGTTAGGTAGGGGTCAACGTGATTAGGCTGTGTTTGCTGATTGGCACTTACCAAAGTCAGAGTCTTACTCTCTCACAGAGCTTGACAGGTAGAGGCACTATATTTCTTAATGATTAGATTTTTAGAAGGATGGCTCTCAAGTTCTTAAGACAAATATACGTGAGCTATAAAACTAGCAAGAGGCTCAAAGATGCTTTACATCTCAAAGGGCGAAGGAAGTCAGGGGCCTAAAATCAAGAAGAAATCTGTTTAGCATTTACTCAAGCTGAGGGGAACATTAAAATTGTCTTGGTCAGAGGACAGGAGAATGATATTTATGCTGCCTGTTAAGCCATAAGTAATAAGGTCTTTTGTCTCTGGCCCAGGAGTCTCATGTCTTCTGCTAGCATAAAACACATTGTTCATGTCTAAGGGGAAAATTTAAATAAAGGCTTGTAGCCTACCATTGTAATTCAGCTCTGCTATATCGTGAAGATCATTAACGTAAAGCAAAAAGTTAATTCCTTTGTTAAATTATCTTCCTCACTGAAGCTTTCCACTGAAATATTGATATTGATTTAATTTCACTTAAATTTTTCTTCAGAGTGTGGTATTATGAAATATATATTTGGTCTTTGACCCCATTTCCTGGAATACAACTCCTAAAATCCTTAGAATCTCCAAAGTCTTTTCATATGCTAATGAGTTGGCTGATAGCTGTTAGCCCCCACAGATGATGACAGTTGGTTGCCAGATAGACCAAGGCTCTAGGGATGAGTTGGGGCTGAAGGTTAAAATGATCACTGGTGGCCAATGGGAGGCAATCTCATGAAACTGAACCTTCAACCTGTGGCTCATTTGCTACGAGGTAGAGTGTGAGAACTGAATTGAGTTAGAGAATTGAATTGAATCCTTAGAATCTCCAAAGTCTTCTAATATGCTAATAAGTTGGCTGACAGCTGTTGGCCCCCATAGATGATGACAGTTGGTTGCCAGATAGACCAAGGCTCTAGGGACGAGTTGGGGCTGAAGGTTAAAATGATCACCGGTGGCCAATGGGAGGCAATCTCATGAAACTGAACCTTCAACCTGTGGCTCAGTTGCTACATCAAGGTAGAGTGTGAGAATTGAATAGAGTTAGATGTAGCTCAGTTGCTACATCGAGGTAGAGTGTGAGAATTGAATTGAATTGAATTGAGTTAGCCCAGCTGGTGTTTCTGCAGAATTGATCACTTCTTTGCTGATGGTGAGGAATCCCCACATCTCCTCTGTCGGAAGAGAATTGTGAGAATATTTGTTATTAGGTCATTTATAATAGAAAGCTGAAATTGAACTCAGCATATAAATCAGAGTCAATCACAGGGCTAACCTAAACAAATTGCAGTCTTTAAACCATATTTACATTTTTAGGTCTATAATAAAGGAATTTCAAGATATTAGTTTAGCCATAGAAGTGATCCATTTTTCTTGAATCTTAGAAAACAAAATAAACTAGTTTACTTTACTGTCATTAATAGACTTTCAAGTTCTTATATTATTTTCTTTACTATAGAATGAATAAAATGCTGATGATGCTTTTAATAAAGTTCAAAACCACCAATTCTTTGCTTTTCAAAATTAAATTTGTTTGCTATTTCTGAGGTTGAAAACAAATAGTATGATTATCAGGATCTTATGTAATGTTGAAAGTGGTTGGAACTTTCAAATCTAGTTCGTATTGTTAAGGAACTTTGAATAGTTTTACTTAATTTTCTAGATCTGAAATTAGTATGGATTATCAAGTGTGATCAGTAAGATTAGAAGAGTTTAGTGAAGATACGTGACCCACATCTTAGAGTCAAAGTCAAACAATGAATTTAACTTCAATGTAACTTATATTGATTAAGAACATTTGCTTTGTGTGTGTGTGTGTGTGTGTGTGTGTGAAAATTTAGGAGCGCATAATATAGATGAATATAAGCTTTCATATAAAGCCATGTCACAAGTTTTATGTACATAATTTTCACCTGGAAAGAATACTTAAAATACAGATTCCTGTGTACCATCCACCATAATTCTGATTCAGTAGGTCTGGAGATGTTCTTAGATACCAGAGTTTTTATTCTGACTGAAGGCTACTGCAGACCACACTTTGTGAGAAATTGGTAGAAGAAACAAATTGCTATTGTACGACTTGAGATTAATAACAGATTACAACATGATCTCAAATAATTCATAAATATTTCAGGATGCAGTTTCCTTTACTATACTGTAGTGATTTTCTTGTTTTTAATTTGTCATAACAAGGAATACTTTTTATTGTGGTGAAAAAATCTCACACAACATGAAATATATCTTATTAACAGTTTTTTAGTTATACAGTACAGTGTTGTTAACTATATATACTTTATTGTAGAAAAGGTTTCTAAAACATTTTCATCTTGTATGACTGAAACTCTATACTTATTAGACAATAACTCCTCATTTCCCCATTTCTTCGGACTCTGGCAACCAACATTCTACTTTCTGCTTCTATGAGTTTGACTATTTTTTGGTGACTCATAAAAGTGGAATCATGCAGTATCTGTCCTGGTGATTGGCTTTTTCCACTTAGCATGATGTCCTCAAGTGTCATTTATGTTGTTACAGATGACAGGACTTCCTTCTTTTTTAAAGCTGAATAATATTCTATTTTATACATACACTTACATACACACATGCACACACATACACACACACATATATGCAACTTTTTAAACATTCATCTGTCAGTGGACATTTATGTTTTCATGTCTTGGTTTTTGTGAATAAAGGTGCAGTGGGCATGAAAGTGCATCCTGCTTTCAGTTACTTTAGATAAGTATGTAGGAGTAGAATTTCTAGATCATATAGTAGTTCTATTTTTAATTTTTGAGATATCTTCACACTATTTCTTATAGCCCCAGCACAATTTTACAGTAACACCAAGAGGGGATATGGGTTTCAATGTATTCACATCCTCTCTGATTATTGAGGATTATTGAGGATTATTATTATCACATCCTTACTGATTATTTTCTGTTTTGTTTTGTTTTGATGTCGGCCATCTATAAGAGGGATGACTTGATATTTCATTGTGGTTTTGATCGTTTTTTCCTGTTTAAAAAGATTTAGCATCTTTTCATGAAGATGTGGGTCATTTGTATGTCTTTTTTTTTTTGGAGATGTATCTTTTCATGTCCTTTGCCCATTTATAATTGGATAATTTCTTTTTTTCTATTGAGTTTTACAAGTTCCTCATATATTTGGATATTGCTGTTTATTAGACATATGGTTTGCAAATATTGTTTTCTATTCTACAGGTTGCCTTTTTACTCTGTTGATTTTTTACTTTGCTGTGTTGAAGTATTTTAGTTTGACACAGTCTCACTTGTCTGTTTTTGCTTTTGTTTCCTGTGCTTTTTGTGTCATATTCATAAAATCGTGACCTGCACCAACATTATAAAGCTTTCCACTATGTTTTCCTCTGGGAATTTTATAGTTTCATGTCTTATAGTTAAGTCTTTAATCTATTTTGAGTTAATTTATGTTTATGCTGTTAGATAAGAATACAATTTTATTCTATTGCATCTGAATATCTTTGGCATGTGAAAAAAATTCAATTTTTCCCAACACCTTTTATTGAAGATACTGATATAATTTTAATGTTTGTCCCCTCCAGATCTCATGTTGAAATGTAATCCCCAATGTTGGAGATAGGGCTTCGTGGGGAATGTTTGGCTCATGGGGGCAGATCCCTCATTAATGGCCATTATTGCAATAATGAGTGAGTTCTCACTCTGAGTTCACACGAGATCTAGTTGTTTAAAAGAGCGTGGTACCCCACATCCCCTTGCTCACGCTCTCATCATGTGACATGCTGGCTCCCGTTCCCTTCACAATGATTATAAGCTTCCTGAATCCCTCACCAGAAGCAAATGCTGGAGACATGCTTGTACAGCCTGCAGAACCATTTGGCAACTAACTCTTTTCTTTATAAATTACCCAGCCTCCACTATTCCTTTACAGCAACACAACAATGGACTAACACAGATACTATCCTTTCAACATTGTGTATTGTTGAAGATCAGTTGACTATATGTGCATGGGCTTATTTCTGTACCCTCAAACTTGTTTCGTTGGTTTATATGTCTGCCTTTATGCCTGTATCATGTTCTTTTGCTTACTGTAGCTTTGTAGTATGTTTTGAAGTTAGTCCTCTAGCTTTGTTATTGCATGAGACTGTCTGGCTATTGGGGGTCCTTTGTGGTTCTTTATGAATTTTAGGATTATTTTGTCTATTTCTGAAAAATGAAATGGCATTGGGATTTTGATGGGATTGCCTCAACCCTATAGATCACTTCGGGTGGTAATGACATTTTAATAATATTAAGGCTTCCAATATTTATACATATTTATATTTATAAATATTAAATTATATTTAATATTATTTATTAATATTAATAATATTAATATTTAATTAAATTATTAATTTATAATTAATATTTATTATCAATTTATAATTATAAAAATAATTATATGATAATTATTTTTATATATAAAATTTTATATATAAAATATATAAAAATTTATTTATATATAAAATATATAAAAATTTAATTATAAAAAATAATTAAATTATATTTATAAATATTAAAATATTTATAAATATTTTCCATTTATTTGTGTCTCCTTTAATTTCTTTCATCAATGTTTTATAGTCATTCATTCCCTTGGTTAAGATAATTCCCAAGTATTTTTTTCTTCTTTTTGATGTCATTGTAAATGGTATTGTTTTTAACTTCTTTTTCAAAATTGTTCTTTGTTAACGTGTAGAAACACAACTGATTCTATATGTTGATTTTTTATCCCGGAAATTTTCTGAATTCATTTACTAGTTCTAACAGTTTTTATATGAGATCTATTGTGTTTTCTACATGTAAGGTCATATCCTATGTGAATATAATTGATTTTATTTCTTCCTTTCTGATTTGGTTGCCTTTTATTTCTTTCTCTTGCCTAATTTCTCTAGCTAGGACATCTGGTACTATGTTGAATAGAAGTGATAAGAGTGCACATTCTTGCCTTATCCCTGATCTTACCAGAAAAGCTTTCTTTCTTTTTTTTTTTTTTTTTTCACCAATGACTGTGATAAAGCTATGGGCTTTACATATTTTACCTTCATCGTGTTGAGATTTTTTTTCAATTTCTAGTTTTTTAAATTTCTTTAATCATAATCAGTGCTGAGTTTTGTCAAATTTTTTCTACATCTATGAAGGTGATCAGGTGGGTTTCACTCTTAATTCTGTAAATGTGGTGTATCATATCGATAGATTTTCCTATGTTGAACAGTCCCTTCATCCCTGAGAGAAATCCCACTTGGTCATGGTATATGATTCTATTAAGATACTATTGAATTTGGTTTGCTAGGAAATTTCAGAGGATTTTTACATCTGTATTCATCTGGAATATTGGTATGCAATTTTTTTCTAGTGTTTTTAATCTAGCTTTAATCTCAGAATAAGGCTGGCCTCATAAAATGATGTTGGAAGTATTGTCTCCTCTTCAATATTTTAGCAAGTGGAAAAAGATTGACATTAATTCCTCTCTACATATTTGGTAGAATTCACCAGTTAAGCCATCTAGTCCTAGACTTTATTTCTGTTGAGAGGTTTTTGCTTATTGATTCAATTTTCTTACTAGATATATGCCTGTTAACACTTTCTATTTCTTCATGATTTAGTCTTAGTAGGTTGTATGTGTCTGGGAATTGATCCATTTCTTTGACGTTATTCAATTTGTAGACGTATAATTTTTGTAATACTCTTTTATAATCTTAATTTCTTTGGCATCAGTTGTAATGTCTCAATTTATAATTTTATTTCAATACTCTCTCTTTTTGTCTTAGTCTAGCTGAGGTTTTGTCAATTTTGTTGATATTTCAATAAACCAATTTTTATTTTTGTTGATTTTTAAAATTGTTTTTCTATTTTCTATTTTATTTGTTTCTGCTCTAATCATTAAAATTCCTTCCTTCTGCTAACTTTGGGCTTATTTTGTTCTTCTTTTTCTAGTTTCTTATGGTATAAAGTTAGGTTGTTTATTTGAGATACCTTTTCTTTATAATGTAGGTGTTTATCACGATGAAGTTCTTTCCTAGTGCTGCTTTTGCTACAGCTCATAAATTTTGGTATGTTAGGTTTTCATTTTTGTTTGTCTCAGTACATATTCTAATTTCCCTTGATTTTGTCTTTGATCCGTTGGTAGTGTGTTAGTTTTCATATAATTGTAAATTTTCCACTTCTCCTTCTTGTATTGATTTCTATTTTTATTCAGTTGTGTGCAAGAAAGATACTTGGTGTGATTTCAATCGTTTTAAATTTCTTAAGACTTGTTTTGCAACCTACAATGTATTCTTACCTGGAGAAGAATATGTACACTTGAGAAGAATGTTTATTCTACTAAACCGGTTTTGTGTAGACTGATTCTATGTATCAGTTGGGTTCAATCAGACTATAGTGTTGTTCAAGCTCTCTTATTCCTTATTGGTCAACTATCTGGTTTTCTATCCATAATTAAAAGGGGAGTGTGGAATTTCCTGCTATCATCATGTTACTCTCTATCTCACTCCAGTTCTGCCTGTTTTACTTTACATATTTGGGTGCTATGTGCATATATATTTGGTATACATTCCTAGTGACTTCACCCTTTTATAATTCTAAGACGTTATTTTTGTTTTATGACAGATTTTGACTTAAATTATATTTTGTCTGATACAAATATGGCTACCTCTGCCTTCTTTTGCTAACCACTTACACATAATATCTTTTTTTCATCCTTTCATTTTCAACCTATGTGCATCCTTAAAGCTAAAGTGAGTCTCTTGTAGGGTGCTTATAGTTAAATCATGGTTTTGGTTTTTATCTTAATCTGTTTAGCTACTCTACATCTTTTTATTGGGGATTTTAATTTGTTTATATTTAAAATATTTATTGATAAAGACTTATTATTGCCATATTATTCATTGTTTTCTGTCTATCTTGTAGCTTTTCTTGTTCCTCTTTTCCTCTCTTGCAGTCTTTTCTTCCCATTGACTTTTATACTGTCAGTGTTTAATTGCTTTCTTATTTTCTTTTGCATATCTCATAGATAAAATTTTCTTTGCAGTTACCATGGGGCTTCCATAAAACGTCTTATAATTATAACAATCTATTTTAAGCTGATAACACATAATTTCAATTGCATACAAAAAACTTTACATATTTACTTCCTCCTCCACACATACACTTTCTGTTACTGATGTCACAATTATACTTTCTTATATTATGTATAAATTTATTTTAGTTATATTTTTATACTAATACTTTCATTATACACCAGAACTAAAAGTGATTCATATGCTACCATTATAGTATTGAAGGATTCTGTATTCATTAAATATTTACCTTTGCTACCAAGCTGTATACTTTAATATGTTTTTTTGTTGCTATCTAGCATTCTTTTGTTTACAATTGAAGGACTCCCTTCAGTATTTTTTGTAAGGCAAGTATAATTATAAACTACCTCAACTTTTGTTAATCTGGAAATGTCTTTATTTCTTTTTCATTTTTGAAGGACAGATTTGTTCCATATAGTAATCTTGGTTGGCAATTTTATTTATTTCAGCACTTTGAATACGTCATTCTAGTCCTTCTGGCCTTCAATATTTCTGCTGAGGAATCCTGTGTTAGTTTTATGGAGGATTTCTTGTATATAATGAATCACTTTTATTGTGCTGCTTTTTTTTTTTTTTTTTTTTTTTTTTGAGACGGAGTCTCGCTCTGTCACTCAGGCTGGAGTACAGTGGTGTGATCTCGCCTCACTGCAATATTGTGCTGGCTTTTAAAATCCTCTCTTTGTCTTTTATTTCTGACAATGTGGTTACATTGTGTCTTATTGTTGTCTTCTTTGAGTTTATGCCACTGGACTTCTTCAACGTGGATGTTCATTTCCTTGCCCCAATTTGGGAAGTCTTCTGCCATTATTTCTTCCAACAAGAATTTTACCTCTTTAACTCTTCCCCTTCTAAAACTCTCATAATGTGTATTTGTTCCCTTGATGGAGTCACATCAGTCTTTTAGGCTTTCTTCACTCTTCATTCTTTTTCTTTTTGCTTGTCTGGATCATTTCAAAAGTTCACCGTTTTTCTTCTGCACAATTAAGCCTGCTTTTGAGTTCTTCTAGAGAATTATTTAATTATATAATTTTATTCTTTAGTTTCAAAATTTCTGTGTGTTTATTTTTATTAGTTTTTCACCCCCTCCCTTCCCTACACATCAAGCTTGGGGATTTGCCCCTGCCCAGGACTGGCAAATTGACTTTACTCATATCAGGAAACTAAAATGCCTCTTGGTCTAGTTAGACACTTTCACTGTATGGGTAGAGGCCTTTCCCACAGGGTCTGAAAAGGCCACCGCGGTTATATCTTCCCTTCTGTAAGACATAATACCTCAGTTTGGTCTTCCCACCTCTATACAGTCCAGTAACAGACCGGCCTTTATTAGTCAAATCACCCAAGCAGTTTCTCAGGCTCTCGGTATTCAGTGGAACTTTCATACCCCTTACCGTCCTCAATCTTCAGGAAACGTAGAATGGACTAATGGTCTTTTAAAAACACGCCTCATCAAGCTCAGCCTCCAACTTAAAAAGGAGAACTCTGACAAGGATAGAGCCCAAAAACTTACGCTGAACCCCCTTGGCCACTCTCTAAGTGTATGTCCTGGGTCCTCCCAATTCTTAGTCCTTAAATACCTGTTTTTCTCTTTCTCTTATTCAGACCTTGTATCTTCTGTTTAGTTTCTCAGTTCATACAAAACCACATCCAGGCCATCACCAATCATTGTGTATGATAAATGCTTCTTTTAACAACCCCACAATATTGCCTCTTACCACAAAATCTTCCTTCGGCTTAATCTCTCCCACTCTATGTTCCCACGCTGCCCCAATCCCACTGACAGCAGCCCTGAGAAACATCGCCCATTATCTCTCCATACCACCTCCCAAAATTTTCGCCACTCCAACACTTCAACACTATTTTGTTTTATTTTTCTTATTAATATAAAAGACAGGAATGTCAGGCCTCTGATCCGAGCTAAGCCATCATATCCCCTGTGACCTGCACATATACATCCAGACAGCCTGAAGCAACTGAAGAATCACAAAAGAAGTGAAAGTGGCTGGTTCCTGCCTTAACTGATGACATTACCTTGTGAAATTCCTTCTCCTGGCTCAGAAGCCCCCCACTGAGCACCTTGTGACCCCTGCCCCTGCCGCCAGAGAGCAACCCCCTTTGACTGTAATTTTCCACTACCCAACCAAATCCTATAAAATGGCCACACCCCATCTCCCTTCGCTGACTCTCTTTTTGGACTCAGCCCACCTGCACCCAGGTGATTAAAAAGCTTTATTGCCACACAAAGCCTGTTTGGTGGTCTCTTCACACGGACTCGCATGAAAATTTTCTGTCTTTGTTGATATTGTCATTTTATGTATTTATTTTCTGTATTCATTGAGCATCTTTACAATGGTAATTTTGAATTTTTTGTTGAGTAATTCATATATCTCCATTTCTTTAGGACTTATTTCTGGAGATAGTTTTTTGATACTTTGCTTGGTTGATGTGCGCAACTGTTGGTTACAACAGTTTCTTCATGTGCCTTGTTACTTTTTGTTGGGATCTATGCATTTGAAAAGTAGCCCCCTCTCCCAGTATTTGTGGACCAGCTCCAAACAGGGAAAGTTTTTCTTGAAATGACCCAGCTACATATTTTGCGGGTCTCTCAAATGTTTTCTGTGAATTTGTAAATTCCTAATTAGGGAGATTTTACTGGTTTCCTTTTTTAGAAGCTGAAATTTCCTCCTTCTTATGGTGTCTGTCTCCACTAATGAAGATCCTTTGATGTTACTGTAAGTCACTCATTTCTTTTTCTCCTCATTGGCCTCAGGCGTTTAGAGTATGCCAGCTCCCTTTAGTGCTCTGAGACTAGCAAGTAAACAACCAGTTTTTCAGGCAGCTCCTCCCAAAAGTCAGAATATTTGACACACCTTTTATTCTTCTCTTTTCCCCCTGAGGGACAAACTGTCAAGTTGAATCAGCTTCTGTCTGCTATACTGTAGGTCCTCTGGAGCTCTTATGTTTGTTTTCAGTATCCTCAAGCATCTAGAGCATTCAAATTCCTGTCAGTATGCCAAGTCAGGTGAAACTGTTATGCTGAGCTGGGGAGAAAGATGATGGTAACTGAGTGTGTGCTAGTTCAAAGGGCTGCCTCTGTTTCCACTGGTTTCTTATCTGACACCCTTTCCTGTCAGCACTTAGATTCAGATAGGGAAGAAATCAGTCTCTTAGGTAGTGCCCTCCAAATCTGAACATTAGACATATGTTCCAGTCTTCTATTTCCTCCCCAGGGAGAAGTGAGGAGTTAGGATCTTCCTTCTGATTGCACATTTCTGAGCTAAGGGCAGGGCTTTGGCAAGTGGGTGCCACAAATTTTCCCATCAACTTCAGTGTGGCTGGCATGATACTCACTTGGGCTACAGGAGTCTCTTGGCTGGTCTCTGGGTTTCTCACAAAGGAGAATGTTTTGCATATTGTTGAGTTGGTGTCCCTTTCAGAGGAGGGTTTGCTACTTATTCAGCCATCTTCCTTACTTCACCCTGCAACAAGGAACAAAATTTATTCCTAATATTATTGTGTCAAGAAAGCCTGTCAGAATTTTTTTTCCATTAGTTATGTGAAATATAACAGTATTTTATATTAGTTTTATTTTCTTCAAAGTTTATTATTATTTATTCCTCTTTTTAGGTAAACTAATTTGCAGAACACAAGTGTTAGTCAACCAAATTTTAGAACCTTACAAAATAAGATTAGTAGAGAAAAAAATACTGTAATTTACCAATGTAATGTTTTTAAAGTACAACTCTTTGTTTTCATGTAAAATAAAATAATATCCAAAATAGAAACATTTACAAATTTGATCGTTCTGTTTCATGATTGAAACAAGAGTGGAACTGATTTTAATTTAATGATCATACTACCATCTGGCATTTGCAATTTTGTTATCTTCACAGATGCCCTAGGATGTGGGAGGCTGGAACAGGAGAAATAGAAAGTGGATGCATAAAATTAACATATAACATGGCATAAATTCTTAAATTTTAAGTATTCAATTACTACAATAAGGACTATCTCAAGTTATAATAATCAGACAAATCAATGTTTAACAACATTTGAAAAGACATATTTCTATAAAAAAAAGACATATTTCTGAAGGTTTTCTCCTTTCTTTGTGCTTTAAAAGATGGGTTGTTAAATGTGTCTCGGTGAAAAGAAATATAGGTGCCATTCATATAAAATGTGTTTTCTCCTCTGTGAGATAGCTATAACTGTGGCCAAGGAAACAAGGATTGTAATTAACTTGCTCTTTTTATGTTAAATAAATGTTTTTAAATATGGAATGATGAAGAGAAAATATTCTAGTGTCGAGGGTAAACTGATCATTTGAAATGGCATATATTTTGGAAAAGAAGAGAAATTAGTTCCTAAGGTAAGTAGCAGGGCTTTTTTCTTGAAATAAGGTCTGATTGTTTGATCTTATTAGTCTTAAGTTAGCATTCATTATCAATTGTTCAAATTTCTCAGTATCTGGCATGTAATAAGCTATTAATAGAGTTTGGATGATTAACCCTGAAACTTAGACTAACACTTCTACTGACTCCATAAAGATCATAGGCATCTGTATCAGTCATGGTCCTGGCACAGAACAGTAGCACACACAGAGTTTAATATGATATTTCAATGAAATAACTATTTACAGAAGTGTGAACAGAGTGAGGAAACCTTAACAGAATGTTGAAATACCTCATGCCTAGCAACAATGGGAATCCCTTACCACCCCTAAACCCAAAGAGATAAGGGAAACCAAAAGGTCCATCCATGCAAAAGGAGATATGCAACAGAAGTTCTTTGGTTCCATAATTGACTTTTAATGAGAGAGTGTTTATATTACAAGGAAATGTTAAGAAAATAACAAGTAGTTGAACAGTAAATAGCATTCAATTAGAAGGCATCTAAACTAGAGGACAGAGAGAAATGGCCCTTAGAAAGAAGCCAAGTCCTCCATTGAAAGATGATAAAAGGAGAAACAGACAGGTGCAGGGTTAATCTTGTTGTATTTGTTCTAATTTCTCAGGTGAAAGAGTAGCATATGGGTTACATGTTCAAAAACGATGAGGAGGAGGAGGAGTCAGAGAGGCATGATGGAGACAATAAATCATTTTTATTAGGACTAACTATATGCTATGTACCATTAATGCTATCACAAGTATATGTTATAAATATTATTGTCATCATTTTACAGGAGAAAAAACTAAGAGATGGAGAGTTTAACCCATTTTTTCCAGATCATGCCATTCTTGTGTGACAAAGCCATAGTTAACTCGCATATGTCCAACTGTGCGGGTGTTAATAACTCTATTTGACACACAGTTTTTACACAATGATAGTAATGAAGGAAACAGGAGTTTACAGAAAAAATGAAACAAGGTGGTCTTGATATATTAAGGACTCATTTAATGGTGATGACCATGGATTTAATGTGGCACCAATATGCATAGCTCTTACATTTCTGGCCTGCAAATCATAGTTGTCTGTGTATAGGTGAAGAGAAGCTGACAGAAAGAAGAGATCAGAGCAACCAGTGAGGGACAGCTATTGATATCATGAAGGACAAAGCATTCTCTGGCAATTGGTATTATTTTTCTCTGATTTTAAGCTATACCTAATATTTCTGGAGGGCCAGAGAGGCCAGAAACCCTATTACAAAAGGGAAATTTCAGTCTGTTATAATCCCTACTGTACAGAGAGTCTGATGCCTTTAAAATTATTTAAGTGTTTTTGTATGACTAAATCTTATGCCTCTAGAAAAGGGCCTTATCTCCAAGTCAGATTCCTTTTAGCATGAATATATCATCTACTTTGTTTATATATGAGGATTCACCAATGAGTCCACACACACATTCATCGCCTGTAGTTTAGAAGCAGGTACCTCAAGAGCATCTCTTTACCTTGTTGTGGGTCAAAATTAAAAGTTTTATTGCAAAATGAGAGATCCTCCTATCTGCATGAATGATTATATACCAAGAAATTCATAATAAATGTACTTTAGATAACATCATAACCATATATACTTAAATAAACATCATACATTTAAATTTTCTTAGAATCCATAGTTTATAACTGTATAGGTACTAAGTCAACGGGCTGTGTGCTATAGCTATGGGCAACAAATTGCAGATCTTTATTTCCAGGTACAAAATTAGTTAGCAGTGGCAGTAATTGCCCACCCCTTTAGTGAAACTAATCATTTTTTCAAAAGCTTAAAGCAGCGTAATCTACTGATTTACACTGTGGTTTATTGGCTTCCTGCTAAATAAGGTAACTTGTCAATTAACAGTTTTATTAAGAAACTAGTGAAAACGAAGTAGTGTCTGTTTGCCAATGTCTTCAATGTTTAAAGGCTAATAAGAGATCTTGAAAGGTAATCTTTATATTGTATGGAAAGGGAGAGAGACAGATATGACTCAGTAAAGCTGATGGAAGAAAATGATTTGAATTTTATATACTTTTTAATCTCTGTAAAACAGTGGTTTAAAGTAGGGACAAGGAAGCTTTCTGATAAAGGGCAGATAATACATATTTTTTTGTTTTGTTGGCTGTACAGTCTCTGTTGCAATGATCCTGTCATTGTAGAGTGAAAGCAGTCATAGACAATAAATAAATAGGTGTGGCTGTGATTCAATAAAATCATGATTACAAAAACAGCTGCCAGCTGGATTTAGTCCAAGAGCCACAGTTAGCCAAGACCCAATATAAAATAATGAGGTGCAAGGTTATTGCCTATTTAATGTGATAATGAAGTAGTATTGAAAGATATTTTAGAAAACAGTCAGGCTTTCACTTTAAATGAATTGATTTTAGGGTACTTTTAAACACATATGTGAAGAAGCATGTTAGTCACAACAGTGATTTCTACTAATCATTGATTCAAGTAAGACTAAGATTCACAGTATAAAGACAACACCTAATTAGAAGACAGGAAGAAATATGATAGCCCAAAATAAAGTGGGCAAAGGGGATCTAAAGAAAGAGCCAAATATGAAACTTATGGAAGAGTTAGAGTGTAAACTATTTCATGATGAATTGGCTTTGTGTACTACTGATACTACTTCAATGGTGCATTTGCTGATATTTCTATTCACACTTAATGTTTCTCAGTTGCTGTTGTACAATACATATCAACCACTCACCCCATTACCATTGAATATCTTTTCCAACACTTTTTATTCCAAATTTACTGATAAAATTCTGTTTGAACATCAGCATCTTCATATTAGCATATCAACAAGCTTCTCTTTTGATTTATGTCCTTTTATTCATTGCTTACACAAATATGTATTGTGATACTGTAATTTAGGAAATATTGTTCTGGGTGGGAAAAATGTACCAGTGGAAAATGCCAGCAAAATCTTTGGTCTCAAGGAGCTTGCAATCTTGCAATCAAGAGGTAGATGAATGAACAGATAATTTCTGAGAACAATCATGTTAATATGCTACAAGAGTAATGTGATTGACAATTAATAAGGGTATTCGTGATAAGAATGGAATTTAAACAACAATTGATTTGGTAGTTGGGAAAGTCCTCTGAAAAGAGGCGTCACTGAGTTAAGATCTGAATCATAAGAATATGGTAATGGTGCTAAAATCTAGATCCAATGCTTACCAGTCAGAGGAAATGGCAATTACAAAGTGTCTTTGCTGGAAATGAACATAAATGTGTTCCAGAAATAGAAAGTTATGGGTGAAGCCAAATAAGTGAGAAAGAGAATGGTATGAATTTAAGTGAGAGCATTAGGCAAGGAACAGATTACATGAGTTTTGTAAACAAGGGTGAGGAATTTAGTTGTATTTTAAGCACAGTGGAAGAATTTGAAGAGTTTTAGCAGAACAGTCACATAATCAGTTTCATGTTTTACAAAAATTGCTCTGGCTACTGTGGGAAAAATAGAATAAGTAAGAGCAAGAACAGAAGTAGAACAACAAATTAGGAGATAGGGCACTAGTCAGAGCAAGAGATTAATTCTGTGTTTGCATTTTTAAAATCACTTTCATCAAATCTCTTAATAAATCTCTTCAAAGGAAGTTCTGATTTGTTAGTACCTAGAACTTACCATCTCCAGGCATATGTATTGATGGAATTTAAGTTAACAATTCAAATCTTTTTTTTTTTTTTACATTGGGTGGCAATGTAGATTTACGTTTCTATTTTTTATATTTTTTATGTATTTTTTATTTATTTTTAATTTTTATTATTTTTATGTATTTTTCAAGAGTATTTATCCTTAATCTTTCTTAGCTTAATAAAATGAAATAAAAATAACAGATAAAGAACCTTTTTTATTCTATGATTCTAGAAGATGTCTATAGGATGCTGATATTACTTTATTTTCACATATGGTTTCTATAGTCTCATGAACCCAGCAATTCTATTTTTTAGAATATTTTAATATGTTAGAGAAAAGTCAAAATTTAAATTTCTCAAAAATTATATTTAATCAATATCTGTAGAACACAATGAAGTGTGTACTATTAAGAATATTAGAATTGACAACCACAGCTTACTATTTAGTACAACCACATAATATTTACTACCTGACAGGTATAAACTTTAGTTATGCTAACATTTAATTACTACAGTAATTAGTAATTTAAATATGCTATGTAAAGCATATGTATAATTATCCCCATTTTAAAACTGAGAAAACTGAGACAAGAAATTTTGAGACTTGTTAGAGAACAAAGCAAATAAGAAATGGAGATGGGAGCCAATACAGATTATTCTGGCTCCAAAGTCCCTGTTTTTAACTACTATTGCTTCTACATTACTATAAAAAAATAAGTAAATATTGGCCAATGTGTCTATAGATATTTTATGAGAATAATGTTTGACAACCTATTATATAGCTTGGAGTACTGATTTCTTACATTTTTGTACACACATACTATTTCTTTCTGGTTTAGTATGATGGAATCTTAGCTATAGGGAAATGAACATGACACCAATGACTTAGTTTTAAAGAAACATAAATCTAAATTACCACCCAATGTAAAAAAAAAAAAAAAAGATTTGAATTGTTAACTTACATTCCATCAATACGTATGCCTGGAGATAGTAAGTTCTATGTACTGACAAATCAGAACTTCCTTTGAATACTGGAAAAATATTACCATGTTTTGAATTGGAAACCATCAGGCACAAGAGAGAAGTTTGACACAAATAACTGGGAGTGTATATGATTTATGAAGAAATAACCCACACTGTTATTGTTGTTTGTATCTTAAAAAGAGAAAGTTTACAAAGTTTATCCATACTTATCTTATTTAGAGATTTATTTATCATGGTTATGTAAATTTAGATCTGGTGGTTGTTTCAGTTAAAAGGTACAGATCCCAGAGTTTTGTTTCATTCTCTAAATCTTTCATACAAATCATGAAGGGTAAGAATGGAATATTATTTAAGAATCTATTAATTGCTCACTGGACCCCTTCACACATTTTTACAACTATGTATTAGGAGACTGCATATTTACAAATATCCACAATTTCATATTATAACATCAAGGATACCTAAGTAGCATAGACTGAATATTTAGTACATGCCATGCATGATGCTAAGCAATGTTTCTGCTGTAATTCTCATAAAACCTTGTGCCATTTTTAAGAAAATAATCTATTTTACTGTGTAGGAATTCATTGTTTCCCACAGTTTAGTGGCCATTTCTTGAGGGGTCACAGCTATTATGAAACAAATATAAATTGAAACTCAGGCCTTTAGCCCCTTCGTCTTAAGACCGAGCTTTAAGAGATAAATGAAGAAAGAAAGTATACTTCCTGGTGCAATTATGTGAGGGACTTAAGAACATCTCATAGCACAAGTAAGACTGCGTTTTCTGTCCTTCAGTTCTCATACCTTAACTTCTTATGGATTTTCGATATTTGAAGTTAAGACATTATGACTTGTATGTCCCTAGTTAAAACTGAACTATAACCACAGACCTATTCCATTATGTAATTTTAGATTGTAAAGATTTCTCTCAATGTCTCTATGAAGATTTCCCTCAAAGAAAGCTGATGTCTAAGATCATACCACTGAAGGAGGAAACTGGGTACATTTAACTGCAGAAAAGTTTAGCCTGGATTATTAAGAGCTCTTTTCCTGATGGGCAGATCACAGAGACAGAATTGCTATGTCCCATCTTGTCACAGACCTTTTGTTATCTACTGGGATGAGAACGTTGAAAACTGAAAAGAGAAAACAAAGCACAAATTCTTTTAACCTCAATATTTTGCCTAGTAAATATGGTGATCAGATACCTTAGTTTGTCTAAGTTTTGCACCTGTTGTCACATCATAATTATTAAAAGGATCTCTGTTTACTCCCTCTGAAAGAAATAATATGAAAACAAATTATTATCCTGTTTATTTGTGAGCATATTAAAAATGAATAACTTCCCTAAGGTGAAATAATTTATAAGTGGAGAAATTTCATATTGAACCCAGAGAATCCTTCTCCTCTGCCCACCATCCTCTCTAGCAACTTTCTCATATATACTAAGTGCTTATTAATGCCATTGTCTTCTTTTCTCTATCAAATTATATTTCCTTCTGACTCCTCTAGACAATACTTCTTTTGTAACTCCTCTCTTCAACTTTCTTTAATATGTTTGCTTTACTTAGCTATCATATTAAAATATTCACAGCTGTAAAAATGCATTGTCTGAAGTTATCCATGGGTTTTGTATCCTGGATTGATGTTCTTCTTTTCTTTACTCCCTTCATTTCCATAACACTTCTTGAACCCTAATGACCCACATTCATCTCAGTCTGCCCTTTCTTCTGTGTGCATGGTGTGCTTTTGCCCATACCATTTGAGACTGAACGTTTGGTGAAGATTGTCACTTTCTGGTTCTTTCACTATTATTATTCTGTTTTTCTAATTTTGGTTGAAATACATAAAAATTTATGGGCTGGGCGCGGTGGCTCATGCCTGTAATCCCAGCACTTTGGGAGGCCGAGGCAGGCGGATCACGAGGTCAGGAGATGGAGACCATCACGGCTAACACGGTGAAACCCCGTCTCCACTAAAAATACAAAAAATTAGCCGGGCGTGGTGGCCGCACCTGTAGTCCCAACTATTCTGGGGACTGAGGCAGGAGAATGGCCTGAACCCGGGAGGCGGAGCTTGCAGTGATCCCAGATCGCGCCACTGCACTCCAGCCTGGATGACAGAGCGAGACTCCGTCTCAAAAAAAAAAAAAAAAAAGAAAGAAAGAAAAAAACAAAAAATTAGCTGGGTGTGGTGGCGGGCGCCCGTAGTCCCAGCTACTCGGGAGGCTGAGGCAGAAATGGCCTGAACCCGGGAGGCGGAGCTTGCAGTGAGCTGAGATCGTGCCACTGCACTCCAGCCTGGGCAAGAGAGCGAGACTCCATCTCAAAAAATAAATAAATAAATAAATAAATAAATAAATAAATAAATAAATAAAGATTTTATCTACTAATGATGTATCTACATAAGTTTAACTTGCTTTTGTACCGTGATCCAAACCATGACAGATGCATTTCAAAGCTATCTTTCTGCCCACTTTGGCCAATGAACCCATTTGGTTTCCCTGATGCCTCCAGTAAGGATAAGTCCAAGATGGTATATTCTCATTATATTTGCTAGTGATAATTCCTTTCTTTAAGTTTCTTCTCCTATCTCTTGACTATATTTAGTTTTGCTAATTACCCTTCCTTTTTGTAAATGGGACTATAGCCTGATGACACTCTACTCTTATTTTTCTATGGTGTCTCCTGTGGTCCTATACAAATTCATGGCTCTAACAATCTTTCTAAGGGTTTGACTCCTGTGCCATATACTCTTAGAATTGGTTTCTCTGCTGAGCAACATATCGAACTCTCTTCCTGTTCTCTAGATACCTAAACACAGACATACTTCTAAACTAGCATGAATTTTTAGAGGCTCTAATCGCTGGAAAGAATGAAATTGATAAACAATGCCAAACTGTAGAGTGCATATAAGAGCATAAGAAACATTGTGATTACCCCCGTATGATTACTTTGCTGCTTCAAGAAAGAAGCTGCTGCTTCTTTGAGCTGTCAAAAATAGTTTCAAAGTATTATTTTCAAATATTTTTCTTATATTTTAGGGGCGCTCCCTCTAAACCCTAACATACGCTTAGCCTGATCATCATTACATTTCAGAGTAGATTCATTTTTTCTTATGTATCCCATTTTGGGTATTATAGTGCCAACATCCTAGTTTACCAGAGGTAAAATTTTATTAAGTTTATCTAAATCGTCACATTTTATAACAACCTTGACTAACTTGTTATTTTTCTTCCACCTTCCCTTTTATTTTTTCTCTATAGTACTGTTTAGCATTCCAGATAATGCTAGCAGATATTAAAGATAAACCTTAAAATTTTAGTGTTTATAACAGAGCATATAGTCATTTCAACACTGTGGTCCTTGACATGCTGCCTTCTTCAATACGGGGTTTCCACATCCACCCTGAGCATGGATTATTGAGCTGAAAGATGGGGCAAAAGATGTGGAGCACTCATTTATTGGGGAGAAATTCCATTTACAGACAATTTTATGGTAGATTAAAATAAAGCAAATATTAATTGCAATTGTATAAGTATGTAACAATGCAAAATAGATTGTTCTAAATTCTTTTGTTTTTTATTTAACATCGATGTCTCCCTTGCCTTTGAGAGAGAATATTGCATTGCAAAGCTGATGGGTGTTTGAGTGAAAAAATATATATCAAGCTCATCCTTAATGTAACTTGGTGATCATACTTTGGCTGATATGAGATTGGACATTAGCTTGGAGATGAGCCATTTCATTAAGCCACAGTGACCTTCTCTCTTCACTAAATTTGAGTAGAAGATAAACCTCTTCCAGAAATTAAGTGGTAAATTTTGGGAATGTTCAGAATCAGTACCTTTTATCTTTTTATTCTGTTGTTAGATATGTATGATAGGTTGCAAATAATTTATTTACTTTCGCCTTTTTTTTAATCCTTAACCTTAATTTATCCTTAACCTTTACTTAAAGGAAGTCTAGAAATATGGTGTGACCAGAAAAAAAGTAAAATGAGTGTGGTGAATTTGCATCCAGTTTCTTCCCTACTGTCTAATCTCTGGTGATTATTAACTTTGCCTTAGCTGTAGCCTTTTAAGTAACCTCCTTCTTGCCTCTCCATCCTTTCATTATGCCTCCATTCAAAACTGACAGAGAAAGATCCTGTACATATAAGTAGGAATTCAAAGTTTTATAGATCAGCCTAATATGCATTTTCCAAGAATAGCTGCCATTTTGTGTTCTATTCTCTAACCAAACCAGACTGTGTATTGTTCCTTGTGCAGGCACAGATTTTTACCATCTTCATACATTTGCTCATATAATTCTAAAACTGCTTGGAAGAAGTGGTACAAATGACCACTCATGAAATCATCCGAAAGTTCCAGGTAGAATTTGCCTTATCCTCCTTTCTGTTCACATAGCAATATGTCTGTAACTAAATCATGAAAATAGTGTATAATGCAATTCCTTTCTCTTCCACGGAAGTGTAAGGCAAGAATATCTCATTCATTCAAAATTGTATTATTATTGGAGCCTAAGTGACTTTGTTTATGTGTTTATTATTGAGCTAAATAGGAAGATACTTTGTAAGTTATAAAGTTCTGTGAAAGTATTTTAACATTGTAGCATAACCTGTGCAAATTTACTCTGTTTAAATTTATATAATCTTTTTAAGCCTCAGTTCCCTCAAGATACGTATAATAATGGTCACTACATGGAAGGGGCATAGAACAAAGCAAAAACAAACACCAAACAAAACCTTTTTTGCTTCTGATATAGCCTGGAAAAAGTTCTCAAAAGATGCTTATTGTTGTAATTAATATTTTACCGTCTCATATATGGTGGTTATATAAACCTAAGTATGGTTCTCTGGAGGTGAGATATAGTCCCTAGGTCTCAGAAAGGATCTAAACATTCCTTTGGTAAGGAAGACCATCTTTCCATTATAATCACTTTCTGAATACATTTTGGAAAGTGTTTAGGAGCTGCAGAAAAACAAATAAAAGACTACCACTTATAGACCGAGTTATTTTGAGAATTTAGCATTTAAGCTCTGTAGACTGTACTTACAGCTTATTTCAAGGCACAATTTATATTATTAAATATCACTTTTATTATCATAATTATCATAATAATCATTGTCACACTAGTGCTACATAGTAGAGTATTAAAGCAATTACATGAGAGCAGTGTGTTACAAAGCAATAAAAGAAGGACACTATGAGTCCTGAGGTGCTTTCTAATTGACTCTTTCAATTTCAAAATATAAGTTTACAAAGCTTCACATGCAAATAAAATGAATTATCAAGAAATTAAAGTGATCACAGTATCAGAAAGTTAATATGTCAATTTTCCGTAAACATTGCATACGTCTGTTATTTCATGTTATATTCAAACATAATAGGGTACTAAAAATATATAATTGTGTGTGAGTGTGTTTGTGTGAGTATACATATATTTCCCTTACCATAGAAGAACATCTTTTTTCCTAAAAATGTAGAATTCAGGAAATTACAGTACATATGGATATCTGTCTTTAGATGTTCAATTGTTTGTCCTTACAGGTTTCAAAAAGGCATATAGTTATATAAATTAAACATTAAAATAAAGAGCCATGAAGCGCTTTTCCACTCCTCACCTATGACTAAGTGCTACATGAGGAACTGTCCCCTCATCATATTTCATGTATTTGAAGGTTTATCAATTAAATAAATACAAGAGAAAAGCAGAAAAGCTTAAAAGGAGAGATAGTACATGCAATGGTATACCAAAGAAGAGAAAATAGTTTAAGATTATGGATTCATACTTAAAACAGGGGATCACTAAGTTACCAAAGGGAAAATAGTATTTATTCCCTAATTCTCACTACCCCTATGCAGGACCAGCTTCATGATTTTTTACATTTGCACAGGACTCAATGCTTAGAAGGTTCTTGCTGTTGGTTTCATGATCTTTTGACACCATTTTAAAATTCTGAATAAATTTTTAATAAGCAGCTCCTTATCTTCATTTTGCACTATACCCTGTCATTTATACAGCCAGTCCTGTCCCCAACTATAGTAGAAACCAGTTTATGTGACTAGTCAGTTCACAAAAATTTCTCTAAACTCATGAACACCCTCCATACTTAGGGGTGGACTTCCAAGAGCTGTTATCTGCAATTCTGACTTCTTGACTACAATAATTTGATTAGCCATAACCTTGTGTGCATTATTTTATTAACCACCTAAAAATGAAGGAAAATATACTCTTCATTGTATAGTAATGGAATACTGTACTTAGAATAATAAATAAATAAAATAGTAAGTTCATAAAATTAGTAAATTTGTTTGAAAATTCTAATGTTTGTGTCTCAAAAAAAAAAAGAAATAGAAAGCATAGCAGCTAAGAAGACAGCAAAACATTTTTTCATAGTATATGAATCTAAGGATATTTATTATCTCCTATAAGTCAGTATTTCCAGTTCTCCTTGTGATTCTTTTAACTTTTATCAGCTCAGCTGTTTCTAAAAATTGATCAGGAACAGTATATATACTCCAGTAGTGAATTCAACAATGGCATGATAAGTTTTATGAATCTTGATGGAAATCTGAGTTTGGTCTCAATCATTGAAATCACCAAAGGCAGAGATTTAGCACAGGATTCCTTATTTTATATTCCAACATTTTACTTTCTAGGATATTTTCTTACGGTTTTCCTTCATAAAGTGCTTAATATGTGAGTGTCATGCAGTTCTGTTTCAAATAAACTTGTATTGCCAGATAGTACTCCTGTACAATAAAAATTGTTGAAAACAAAGTTTCCTTTTGTTAATCCTGGAAAAAAATACTGAATATAATATATGTTGTTTGTGGCAGAGCAAATAATAAAGGAAGTTAAAAAAGTTATCTGCAATACTTTTATTTTTCCTTCTTAAAAATAAAAATCTAAAGGAACATTTTCAAGTTGTTCCAGGATATTGATATGTAAGGCTATAAATTAAATAAATCAAGAGAGATTTAAATTGACTACAAAAACAATAGGATCTAGATAAACTAAGAGTGAAATAAAGCTGCACCCATGTGGTCTTCAAAAAGAGAAAAAGAAAAAGATTCTGGAGAGTGTGAGAATAAAGCTAAACAAACCTTCTAGACCTTTCATTAAAAAAAAGAAAAAAAAGGTTTAAAGATCATTTTTATAATGCTTACTATATGAGATACAATGTATTCTTTCCTTTATCCCCATCCCAAGACAATATCTGTAAACACAATATGATTTGCCAGTGTGCTTAGAGTTGGGTTAGTGTTGGAATTGGCAAGTAGGGAGGTGGAGATGCTCCATATTAAGTCAGGAAAGGCTGCAGTTCAATTCCATATATGTTACATGTGTATCATAATTTAAAATTTAACTTTACTCATTTACTTCTGGGCAATGTTTTACTTTTAAGTATGTTTCCATTAAGCAAACATTAAATTTGAAATATACTGAATATCTGAGTAGATTGATCACTCAAAATACAATCATGTTAGTCATAGTTATCATTATTCATAGTTTTCAGGGAGTTTATTAATATTTTAACTATATTTTACTAATCTAAGTTTTTAAAAAAATAAACTTTTCATTTTATAATAGTTTTAAGTTTATGGAAGAGTTGCAGGAATATTAGTCTTCTCTTAAATTTCACACCTAGTTTCCCCATGATACATCTGTTGCAACTAATGAACTGATATTGATACATTATGATTAACAAAAGTCCATACAGTTTTCAGATTTTTATAGTTTTTATGTCATTTCATTTTTCTGTTATATGGTCCTATACAGGACATTATTTTACATTTGGTGGTCTTATCTCCTTGAGCTCATATAGACTGTGACAGTTTCTCAGACTTTCCTTGCTTTTGATAATACAGGCATACCTCATAGATATTGTGAGTTCAGTTCCAGGCAACCTCAATAAAGTAAATCCCACAAGCTATTTGGTTCCCAGCACATATAAAGCTTATGCTTACACTATACTGTAATCTATTAAGTGTGCAATAACATTATGCCTAAAAAACAATGTGCATATCTTAAATTAAAAATACTTTCTTGCTAAAAAATTCCAGTGATCATCTGACTCTCCAGCAAGTTATGATGTTTGTGCTGGTGGAGGATCTTGCCTCAATATTGGCTTTTGCTGACTGATGAAGGAAGGTTGGGATATCTTTGACAATTTCTTAAAATAAGACAACAATAAAGTTTGATACATCAATTAACTTCCTTTCATGAAAGATTTTTCTGTAGCACGCAATGCTATTTGATAACATTTTACCCACAGTAGAACTTCTTTCAAAATTAGAGTCAATCCTCTCAAACCCTGCCACTGCTTTCTCAACTAACTTTATGTAATATGCTAAATCCCTGTTATTTCAACGCTGTTCACAGCATCTTCACCAGGAATAGATTACATCTCAAGAAACCACGTTATTTGCTCATCCATAAAAAGCAATTCTCATCTCTTCAAGTTTGATCATGAGATTACAGCAATTCAGTCACATCTTTCAGCTCCTCTCCCACTTCTAGTTCTCTTGCTATTTCTACCACATCTGTAGTTACTCCCTCCATTCAAATCTTGGGTCCTCAATGTCATCTATGAGACTTGGAATCAACTTTTTCCAAACTTCTAGTATTGTTGATATGTTGACTTCCTACCATGAAACACTAATGTTCTTAATGGAATTTAGAATGGTGAATCTTTTCCGGAAGATCCCTCAGAGAAATCACGATCTACGGCATCTGTAGCCTTATGAAATTTCTATTTCTTAAACAATAAAATTTGAAAGTAAAAATCACTCCTCAATCCATGGGCTACAGAAGGATATTTTGTTAGCAGGCATGAAAGCAACATGCTTCTCCATTGTATACGTCTGTTAGAACCCTTGAGTGACCAGGTGCATTATCTATAAATAGTAATATTTTGAAACAAATCTTTTCCTGAGCAGTATGTCTCAAGAGTGGGCTTAACATAGTCAGTAAATCATGCTGTAAACAGATGTGCTATCATTGAGGCTTTGTTCCTCCATTTCTAGAGGACAGGCAGAGTAGATTGAACATAATTCTTAAGGGGCCTAAAATGTTCAAAATAGTAAATGAGATTCAGTTTCAACTTTAAAATCACCAGCTACATTAGCCTCTAACAAGAAAGTCAGCCTGTCCTTTGAAGCTGTGAAACCAGGCATTGACTTCTGTTCTCTAGCTATGAAATTCCTATTTGGACCTTCTTCTCATATTAAACTGTTTTGTTTCCATTGAAAATCCATTGTTCATCTTAATCATCTTCATCAATTATCTTAGCTAGATCTTCTGAATAACTTGCTGCAGCTTCTACATTAGCACTTGCTGCTCTACTTTGCAGTTTTATATTATAGGAATGACTCCTTTCTGTAAACCTCATGAACAAACATCTGCTAGTTTCAAACTTCTTTTCCAGCATCTGAGGTAATGACTTCCCAGTTACTTTCAAACTTTTCTTCTGTAACTTCCTCATCTCTCTGTCTTCACGGAATTGAAGAGAGTTAGAACCTTGCTGCAGATTAAACTTTGGCTTGGGCAAATGTTTTAGCTGGTTTTATCTTCTATCCAGATCACACAGCCATAAGCCTGTTTTTATCATTCATATGTTCACTGAAATAGCACTTTCCCTCACGAACTTCCGCTTTGCATTCATAACTTGGTTAACTGTTTGGTGCAAGAGGCCTGGCTTTCAACCTATCTCAGCTTTCAGCCTGCCTTCCTCACTAAGCATAATCATTTCTAGCTTTTGATTTTAAATGAGAGATGTGCTACTCTTCCTTTCACTTGAAGATTTAAAGGCTAATGTAGAGTTTCTAATTGGCATAATTTCAATATTGTTGTTTCTCAAAGAATAGAGAGACTGAGGAGACGGGGAGGAAAGAGGGAATCGCCAGTGGGTGGAGCAGTCAGAATACATACATTTGTTGATTAGGTTTGTGATCTTATATGGGCATGGTTTGTGGTGCCCCAAAACAATTACAATGGTAACACCAAAGGTCACTAATCACCTTAAGAGATATAATAATGAAAAAGTCTGAAATATGGTGAGAATTACGAAAATGTGACGCAGAGACACGAAGTGAGCACATGGTGTTGGAAAAATGACACCAATGTACTTCTTTCAAAATTAGAGTCAATCCTCTCAAACCCTGCCACTGCTTTCTCAACTAAGTTTATGTAATATGCTAAATCCCTGTTATTTCAACATTGTTCACAGCATCTTCGCCAGGAATAGATTACATCTCAAGAAACCACGTTATTTGCTCATCCATAAAAAGCAACTCTCATCTCTCCAAGTTTGATCATAAGATTGCAGCAATTCAGTCACACCTTGCTGGACACAGTTACCACAACCCTTCAATTTGTTAAAAAACAAACAAACAAATAAAAAAAACACACAGCATCAGCAAAGCACAATAAAACAAAGTAGGCCTATTTTAAAAGTGTTGAGGAACATGATGAGATATTTTATGAAAAATCCTTAAGTCTGGGTTTTTCTCATGGCTAGATATGGTTTATCTATTTCAAGGAAAATAAAGAGGTAAAGTGCCATTTTCATTGTACCATATCAAGGGGATACACTATCAACATATATTTATAATTGGTATATATACTATATATACTATAAACAACAACTTATTAATGATGTTAACCTTGATTAACTCACTAAAGCAGTATTTTCCAGGTATCTTGATTGTACAGATGTTATTTTCCCCTCATTTTCATACTATATTCTTTAGAAGGAAGTCACTATATGCATCTCATACTTAAGTGGTGAGCAGTTATGCTGTATCTACTTGATGGCAGAGTATTTAAATAAATTATTGAGAATTCTCTATACATTATTTGGAATTTTTCTAATAATGAGTTTTCAATGTCATCCAGAAACTTATCTCTAAATCCAATTTCATTTGTATTACACAAAATTAATAATACATTTTAATTATAAAAATGCATTGAGTTACTACAAATTCCTGTTATGAATAGAAAAGTAATTCTCATGAAGATATTTTATTCCTGCTCTAAAATCTTGGACAAACACTTTTTTTTTTTTTTTTTTTAATGAATGACCCAGACTCTTCAGGAAGACAAGCACATTTTAATTTGGACATATTTCCATATGTGAAACTTTGACTTACCTGTTTTAGAATATCTTTTAAAAACAAATTACCATAGTTGTATATGGTAAACTTAATGAGCTGGTCTCTGGTACCACTTTGTGTCTCTCCGTGGTATGGTCCTAAATCATTTCTTTCGGTGATCTCACTTTTGTCAGGTAATTCTCAGGAACAATTATAGTTCTTTTTCCCTTTTATTGAGCGTTTCTTGACTCAATTCAGTGAACAATACTTGTGAGAACAGAAGTGAGTGACCTTTTTAATGGACTCTCACCTGGTATAGGGATGTCTCTGTAACCTTTTGACACCCAGTACTATGTAGCTCAGAATCTTTAACACTTTAGATGTCATTTCTGATATCTATCAGTTTTGAGGAAAACCAAATTTAAACCTTACAGTGGCAGGTCAAAAACTGGGAAGTCATTACCTCAGATGCTGGAAAAGAAGTTTCCTCAAGAGTAAATAAGATAATGGTCCATTTATTAACCATTTGGAAAAATCTTTGGGTTGTCAAAGAATAATATCCATGCCCAAGAGTTGTGTTTTCCTCTCCTACAGGATTTCTTATATACAATCTTATTTATTCCAAGTAATAAAATAAGCCAATTACAGAAGCTCAGGTCTGTGAGTAACTATTACAGAAAGGCAAAGGAAAGTGACACATATACTATGAATTCATAGGCTATTTCTGACTGAAATAGTTTCATGCTACCTTTTTTAAAAGAAACTTTCACACTTTGAGAAAATTGTTTTGAGAACTAATAAATAATGAAAAGAGTAAAGCCGAGGGGTTGTCTTGTCAATTTATGACTAACTCTGAAGTATTTAGTGGGCATGCTAAAAACAAAAAGAAGTATAAATACTTCTAATAATCCTATAACTTTTTATATCAATGAAACTTACTTTTCTTCAGTATGAAGGACTGTCAGATATCCATGGCAGGAAATGAAAATGGCAGCTCGGGTTGTGGTGGCTGTGTTGACCTAAAAAGTGAGGGCAGAAGATACAGACATATTTTTGCTTCTGGAAGTTGCCTTCCTATGTCCTTATAGATGACACAAAGGATGTGAGATGTAGAGGACACTTGGACTTTGCCAATGCATTAAACCTGCTAGTAACTGGTTATTTCCTAAAAAGCTCTTATAAGAGGAAATAGGGTTCTCTAAAGTCACCACTCTTCGGCTATGTCAAAAATCTGACTCTATTTGCCTGTCCTTGAGATACAGTGCTGAATATAAACAGATCCTGGAATGGGAGAGATGACAAACCAGTGCAGTTCAATATGGTGTTGCTGTAAATCTAGAAGACTTACATGAGTCAGAATTAAAAGTTGGATTGCCCGCAAATCAGTTTAAATGTTGTGAATACGGCAATGATATGATATCTGAGCTGAAGTGGGTTCCTGTATAAAATTAAATGGGTTCTGAAATTTAATTGTCTCAGTGGCACCAGTATCCTAATGGGGCTCTGAAATCAGTGTATATCAAAGCTAGTGCTAGGCAAACTTCTTTGGTGGCAATTTTATCTTCATTGTTACTTTATATCTCTAGATTCACTCTTTTTATCAAGTTATTTGATAATTTGGTCCCCCTTACATATAAACTATGCCCATCCTGGGTGTGTTTGACCAATTATTTGTTCTTTTCTTGCTGTGCTCTGTGTAACAGGAGTGATAATCTTGTATTTTCCGGGCAACCCTGTCATCTGCTTCTGGGTGGTTTTGGACAAAGGTAGGCACAGGTAAAAATTAATTAAAGAAATAGAAAACACAGGGTATTTCTCTCTCCCTCGCCCTTTCTCTCTGAATTAGGTAGTATCCAGAATCTGTGTATCCTTTGTGGCTCCCACTTTTTCAGGACATGTCCACATGATTGTAGCTTCTGCCTGTTAACACTATCTTCTGGCTTAGGTTGAACCTCCTCTTCATTTATCCCTCCTAATTAGTATTGGTAGTGACTTTCTACTGGGAGATATTTGGCTTCTCCATCATCTGTGTAACCAAACCTCTGCATTACCGTCCTGTTATGGAAAATACTTGAAATGATTTCTTATATCCTGGATAGTTATCACTGATTCAAAATGTAGTTATTTAACATAAGTACAATCTCATGATTCATTAAACTAAGCTCATGTTGATATTAGATAACTGATATTTCATCTGCACCCTTCCTGCCTTAAAGATCTAGACAATATCAGCTCAAAATTTTACTGTATTTAGGGGAAAGTTCAATATTCTCCCTGGTATGTCTTTACATTCCTGATGTTCTTTTTTTAGTGACCTCTAGCTAAGAGTTCCATCTTCTTCTAAATTATTTAAGCTTATTAATTTTCTTTTCACTGAGTAGGTGCTCTCTATATTTACACTAACTACACAGAAGTGGAATCAGTCCTTTCTGTGATTTGAACATACATTACAAAATTTCAAAATATTAAAAAAGTGACACCAACAAGCCATCCAATGCCACCACCATTACACTTCTCTGGGATATTTTCTTTCTCTTCCTGTCTCCTCCTCCCTATCCTCCTTAACTTCAACACAATTTTTCCTCCAATTGCCTCAATAAACATCTAACTCGTTTCTTCTGCTTTTCAAAACAATTTTCAAAGTCAACTACAAAATTACTTCTGCATCTATAACTCCATCATAGTGTTCAGTGAGCAAAAAAATAAATTATTTCATTTCCTAAGATGTATACCCTTTAGTAAGCAGTATTGTTTGCAAAAAGCATTTTTCTTTTATTTCACATGAGTCAATTCTTTGATTTCATTTATCATTTTCCTTCCTCAAGCCATTCCAGCTTCCCTCTAGTTTGAGCTACACATTTTTATAGTTGTTTTAATTATTGATGTTTTGCTTTTATTTATTTTAATTCTACATACATCAGAAAAAAATGGAGTTTCTATTGTGTCTAATACCATCAAAGTGAGATGGAGCCTAGGGATTTAGTGTAAAAAAAAGGATCTTTTATATGTTTTTCTCTCTTTCCAGGAGTTCTCAATTTAGCGTATTAGTTATTTATTGCTGCATAACAAATTATCCCAAATAACAATGGTTAGTTTATTTTTTCAGTATGACTGCTAATATAGCACTGAAAATATACCTTGGATTAAAGAGACTGGTTACACAACTACAGCAGAAATTTTGACTGGATAATAGGAGACTCTGGATTTTTTACAGAAAAAGAGAGAACTGGATAGTTTCAAAAGTAAATATGAAAGTAAGGACATAATGAGATAAGAGAAGAAATAAAGTAAGACTTCCAAGATTCTAGCCTGCATCATCTAGTGGTTGCTGTATTATTCATTCATTTACAAAGAAGGAAGAGTTTTGCAACTGGAGAGGGGAAATGATGTCTTATGCTTTTAAAAATTTAAGTTTGAAATATTTATAGGAGATATACATGAAGATATCATAAGATTAAATATAAACCTGGGACTCAAAGAAAGTTATAGAAGAGACAATGGCAGTCAATATCAGATATATATGTACAGAAACACTATTGAATTAATATAAACATTGTCTCCAAAGAAACTGAAGTTTCTTTCTAAAATTGAAATCCAAGCTCTCTTACAAGCCTATATTTTCTGACAGTAACATTAAATATATATATATATATTTTAGACCATTCTTCTGTTTTTTTTTCACTTATTTTTCTGATCTAAAAATTTAAACAGTTCCTTTAGGTAAAAGCATACAAGGTCATTCCCTGGAAAATGATCAGCTTCTTTGATTTCCACCCATTTGGAGTAGCTTTCTCTAGTACAATTTGTAATTGATAATATTAACATGTCCCTGAATTCTCTAAGACTTTTGCCACTATATAATTTAATAGACATTAGACATTTTATTATATTAATAAAGGTTTTTATATTTAAATTTGTTGAAAACTGCTACCTTGTTATCCAGCACTTTCATTTTCAAAACATAAGTGAATTCAGTCCCATTTTCTTGCAGCTCAACTCTCTGAAGCAAACTAATGTGATAAAATAATCCCTGTTATGGTGTTGATGAATGATAATGAAGTCAGTGACACTCCCATTTAGGTATTTTAGTTGCATTTTAAAAGGAACCTCCTAGATATGTAGGATCTGTAAAAATAAGATAAAACAGTAATAGAGATTAGTAGATGGGCAAATGTGAGAGTATAAGCAGGACACTCAGCAGCTAGAGCTGTTTTTGCTCTCTGTGTACCCTCAGTCTGGACTGCTGTGAATGTTGTTTCCCCAGAAGAAAACATCCTCCCGAAACACTTGTAAATTTGAACTTCAACAAAAATTGTCTCAAAATGCAAGAATAGAGGGAAAATAATTTATCATTCATCTTTGCCTTTGATGTCAATGATCGAACAGAGAATCCTGTTTACCTTTAACATAAATGACAGTAAAGCCACACAAAGTATTCTGAAATAACCATTGCAATATTTCAAACTCACCTGGGGTCTGGCAATACACTGCAGGTCTAAAATCAAAATGAAATAAAATAAATATATGGCTACTGTGTTACAACCCAGCCTGGCATGCTAAATAGTGTTAATCTCTTCAAGCCTAGATTTTAGTTTAATTGTGAGACTGAGAATCTGTTATGAGTATAGCCTTATAACCTTCAGACCTCAAAGATAGCATTGTGTGTTGAGTTGGAAGAGCTGTGTTTGAGTTCTTATTCGGCCTATAGATATGTAACAAAGGGCTAATGTTTTCTATTTAAAGTATTATATGGTATAGATAACCAGTCTTTTCTCTCTATTTTGCCTGCCTTCATTCAGAATAAGTTATGTAGGCAATGAGAATGCTCAGATAACCCTGAGAATACTCAGATAAAAAACTGCTTTCCCTTCATTCACAGAAAGTTATGTAAACCATTAAATAATTCAGATAAAACACTGAAAACACAGACATCCTTTTCCTGCAAAATATATCCATTTTAATACACTTAATGCTAGTTTTAAATCATTCTTAAGTAGTGTATATTTAACTAATATTTTAGAATGCATTTTTAATGAAATTTTATTCATGAATTTTAACTCTTGACATTCTGTATGTTTCTATGTAAATTAAATGTGTTTTCTTTCACCCATTGTCATCTACAGGTGACTTTTGGTTCATCCTCTGTGTCATTTTACTACTCTAGTGACAGAAATGTGGGGCTCAATGACACATCATTACATCGATGCTATTCACACCTATTAAAAAACAAATTCCTTCATACTGAATTTGTAAAAAAACAATCTAAATAGTTCTGGTCTAGAGAAAGGAGCGAACTCATCAATGGTCTAATAAAAAAGAATGGAGTATTACTTTAAAGAAATTACAAATGGAGTTCTATTTTGCATGTATCAGCATTTCATGGATCAAACCAGTTCAATCCTGTTTTCTGGCATCAAACTTATCTTATGAAATCACTTATTTTTATTTATAATTTAAATGGATATTTGATGATTATATGTTTGATGAAGAGTAAACAATAAGGTTCATTATATTCTTAGTAATCAGCTTCTTTTAGTTTCAGTTATTACAAATGCACATGGATGTGTGTATGTGTGTGTGTGTGTTTTAAGATTGGACACACTTTCAGAAAAGAACCTATGCTATACACATTATGCACAAACACATAGGTTAAGGTCTTTGAAAAGGCGTCCAATCTTAAACACAAAACAAACAAAACAAAACACATACAAAACTCTTGCTAGAATAAAGGAAATCATAGAAAATAGTTGGGTCTTGCAAGTAATGTCAATTTTTATTGTTTAAGTTTTCCTTTTTTCCTTTTTTTTGTTTTTGTTTTTTTGAGACAGAGTCTCGCTCTGTCGCACAGGCTGGAGTGCAGTGGCACGATCTCGGCTCACCGGCCTCCCAGGTTCAAGTGATTCTCCTGCCTCAGCCTCCCGAGTAGCTGAGACAACAGGTGTGTGCCACCATGCCCAGCTAATTTTTTGTATTTTTAGTAGAGATGGGGTATCAGCATGTTAGCCAGGATGGTCTCTATCTCCTGACCTCGTGATCTACCTTCTCCTTGGCCTCCCAAAGTGCTGGGATTACAGGCATGAGCCACCAGGCCTGGACACCTTTTAAAAATCTTTTGTTCCCTTTCTTACATGTGTAAAAGCCTAGGTGGAATAGTGCGTTGTTCAGCCACCAATTTCAGTTAAATGTGAATGAAAGTTGTTTTCTTTTTTCTTCCCTTTTCTCTGTTTGTTTTATAAATTGATTTTTTTTTTTTAATTTCAATAGGTGTTTGGGGAACAGGTGGTGTTTGGTTATATGAATAAGTACTCTAAAGGTGATTTCTGAGATTTTGGTGCACCCATCACCCAAGCAGTGTACAATGTACCCAATGTGTACTCCTTTACTCCTCACGACCCTCCCACCATTTCTCCCAAGTCCCCAAAGTCTATTGTATCATTCTTACGCCTTTGTGTCCTCATAGCTCTGTTCCCACATATGAATGAGAACATATGATATTTGGCTTTCCGTTCCTGAGTTACTTCACCTAGAATAATAGTCTCCAATACCATCCAGGTTGCTGCAAATACCATTATTTCATTCCTTTTTATGGCTGCATAGTATTCCATGGTATATACACACACACACACACACACACACACACACACATATTTTCTTTATCCACTCATTGATTGATGGACATTTGGGTTCATTCCATTTTTTGCAATTGCAGATTGTGCTGCTATAAACATGTGCATGCAAGTATCTTTTTGTTATAATGACTTATTTTCCTCTGGGTAGATACCTAGTAATGGAATTGCGTGATCAAATGGTAGATCTACTTTTAATTCTTTAAGGAATCTCCACATTGTTTTCCATAGTGGTTGTATTAGTTTACATTCCCACCAACAGTGTAAAAGTGTTTCCTTTTCACCACATCCACGCCAAGATTTATTATTTTTTATTTTTTATTTTATTTTGGCCATTCTTGCAGCAGTAAGATGGTAGCACATTGTGGTTTTGATTTGTATTTTCCTGATAATTAGTGATGTTACGCATTTTTCTATATGTTTGCTGGCCATTTGTATATCTTTTTTTGAGGATTGTCTTTTCATGTCCTTAGCCCACATTTTGCTAAGATTTTGTTTGTTCGTTTGCTTGTTTCTCACTGATTTGTTTGAGTTCTTTGTAGATTCTGCATATTAGTCCTTTGTTGGATATATAAATTGTGAAAATTTACCCCCAATTACTGGGTTGTCTGTTAACTCTGCTAATTATTTATCTTGTTGAGCAAAAGCTTTTTGGTTAATTAACTCCTATCTATTTACAATATCTTTGTTTTTGTGGCATTTGCTTTTGGGTTCTTAGTCATGAACTCTTTGGCAAAGCCAATGTCTGCAATGGTTTTTCTGATGTTATATTCTAGAATCTTTATGGTTTCAGGTCTTACATTTAAGACTTTGATGCATCTTGAGTTGATTTTTATATAAGGTGAGAGATGAGGATCCAGCTTCATTCTTCTACATGTGGCTTGCCAATTATCCCAGCATCATTTGTAGAATAGTTTGTCCTTTCCCCACTTTATGTTTTTGTTTGCTTTGTCGAAGATCAGTTGGCTGTAAATATTTGGCTTTATTTCAGGGTTATATATTCTGTTCCATTGGTCTATGTGCCTATTTTTATACCTGTACCATGCTGTTTTGGTGACTATGGCTTTATAGTATAGTGTGAAGTCACATAATGTGATACCTGCAGATTTATTCTTTTTGCTTAGTCTTGCTTTAGCTATATGGCCTCTGTTTTAGTTCCGTATAAATTTTTCAGATTGTTTTTTCTAGTTCTGTGAAGAATGATGGTGGTATTTTAATGAGCATTGCATTTAATTTGTAGGCTGCTTTTGGCAGTATGGTCATTTTCGTAATTTCGATTCTACCCATGAGATGAGCATGGAATGTGTTTCCATTTGTTTGTATCTTCTGTGATTTCTTTCAGTAGTGTTTTGTAGTTTTCCTTGCAGAGGTCTTTCATCTTCTTGGTTAGGTATTTTTTGAAGTATTTTATTTTTTATGCAGTTATTGTAAAAGTGGTTAAGTTCTTAATTTGATTCTTAGCTTGGTCGCTGCTGGTGTATAGCAAAGCTACTGATTTGTGTACATTAATTTTGTATCCTGAAACTTTGCTGAGTCATTCATCAGTTCTAGGAGCTTTTTAGATAAGTCTTTAGGGTTTTCTAGGTATACGATCATTTCAGCAGACAGTGACAGTTTGACTTCCTCTTTACCAAATTGGATGTCTTTTATCTCTTTCTGGTCTGATTGCTCTAGCTAGAACTTCAAGTACTGTGTTGAATAGAAGTGGTGAAAGTGGGCATCCTAGTCTTGTTCTGGTTCTCAGAAGGAATGCATTCAGCTTCTTCCCATGCAGTATAATGTTGGCTGTGGGTATGTCATAGATGGTTTTTATTACCTTAAGGTATGTCCCTTCTATTCCACTTTTGCTGAAGGTTTTATTCATAAAGGATGCTGTATTTTATCAAATGCTTTGTCTGCATCTATTGATATAATCATGTGACTTTCGTTTTTAATTCTGTTTATGTTGGGTATCACATTTATTGACTTGCAGATATTAAACCATCCCTGCATCCCTGGTATAAACCCACTTGATCATAGTGGATTATCTTTTTAATATGATGTTGCATTTCATTAGCTAGTATTTTGTCCTTGTGCTCAACAGGGATATTGGTCTGCAGTTTTGTTGTTCTTGTTGTAGTTGTGATGTCCTTCTCTGGTTTTGGTATTAGGGTGATACTGGCTTTATAGAATGATTTAGGGAGGATTCCGTCTTTCTTTACTTTGTGGAATAGTATCAGTAGAATTCGTTTGAATTCTTCTTTGAATGTCTGAAGGAATTCAGCTGTGAATCCATCTGATTCCGCACTTTTTTTAGCTGGGAATTTTTTTTATTACCATTTCAATCTCACTGCTTGTTATTGGTTTGTTCAGAGTTTCTTTATCTTCCTGGTATATTCTAGGAGAGTTGTTTATTTCCAGGAATTTAACCATCTCCTCTAGGTTTTCTAGTTTATGTGCATAAAGGTGTTCATAGTAGACTTGAATAATCTTCTGTATTTCTGTGGTATCAATAGTAATATCTCCCATTTCATCTCTAATTGAGCATACTTCAAACTTCTCTCTTCTTTTCTTGGTTAATCTCACTAATGGCCTATCAATTTTATTTCTCTTTTCAAATAACTAGCTTTTTGTTTCATTATCTTTTGTAGTTTTTTTGTTTCAGTTTCATTGCGTTCTGATCTTATATTCATTATTTATTTTCTTCTGCTGTGTTTGAGTTTGTATGGTTCTTGTTTCTCTGGTTCCATGAGGTGTGACCTTAGATTGTCTATTTGTGCCCTTTTAGACTTTTTGATATAGGCATTTAATCCTATGAACATTCCTCTTAGCACCACTTTTGCTGTATCCCAGAGGGTTAGATAGGTTGCGTCACTATTATTCAGTTCAAAACGTTTTTAATATCCATCTTCACTTTATTGTTGACTGCTGATCAATCAGGAACAGTTTATTTAATTTCCATGTATTTGCATGGTTTTGAAGGTTCCTTTTGGAGTTGATTTCTAGTTTTATTCCACTGTGATCTGAGAGAGTACTTTATATAATTTTGATTTTCTTAAATTTACTGAGACTTATTTGTGGCCTATCATATGGTTTATCTTGTAGAATGTTCCATATGCTGATGAACAGAATGTATATCCTACAGTTGTTGGGTAGAATGTTCTGTAAATATCTATTAAATCCATTTGCTGTAGGGTATAGTCTAAGTCCATTGTTTCTTTGTTGACTTTGTATCTTAATGAGCTGTCTAGTGCTGTCAGTGGAGTGCTAAAGTCCCTATATTAGTTCATTTTCAACATTAGTACTGAGATGTGAGGTATTATTATCCTATTCATCATGCTATTTGTTGCCTGAATACCTTGTTTGTTTCATTATGTTATTGTTATATAAGTCCTGTGAGATTTATGCTTTAAGGAGGTTCTATTTTGGTTTATTTTGAAGTCTTATAGCTCCTTTTAGCGTTTCTTGTAGTGCTGGCTTGGTAGCAGCGAATTCTCACAGCTTTTGTTTGTCTGGAAAAGACTGTATCTTTCCTTCATTTATAAAGCTTATTTCAGTGGATACAAAATTCTCGGCTGATAATTGTTTTGTTTAAGGAGGCTAAAAATAGGACCCCCAATCCCTTCTGGCTTGCAGGGATTCTGCTGAGAAATCTGCTGTTAATCTGATAAGTTTTTCTTTATAGGTTACGTGATGCTTTTGCCTCACTGCTGTTAAGATTCTTTCCTTTGTCTTGACTTCAGATAACCTAATGACTATGTGCCTAGGCAATGATCTTTTTGTGATGAATTTCCCAGGTGTTCTTTGAGTGTTTTGTATTTGGTGTCTAGATCTCTAGCAAGGCTGGGGATGTTGTCTTTGATTATTCCCTCAAGTATGTTTTCCAAACTTTTTGATTTCTCTTCTTCCACGGAAACACCAATTATTCTTAGGTTTCAATGCTTAACATAGTCCCAAACTTTTTGTAGGCTTTGTTCATTTATTTATTACTTTTTTGTCTTTGATGGATTGGGTTAATTTGAAAGCCTTGTCTTCAAGCTCTGAAGTTCTTTCTTTTGCTTGTTCTATTCTATTGCTGAGACTTTCCAGTACACTTTGGATTTCTCTAAGTGTATCCTTCTTTCTATAAGTTGTGATTGTTTTTATTTATGCTATCTATTTCACTGAAGGTTTTTTCTTTAATAACCTGTATCATGTTTTTGATTTCAAGTTGGATTTCACTTTACTCTGATGCCTCATTGATTAGCTTAATAATCAACCTTCTGAATTTTTTTTCTGGCAATTCAGAGATTTCATCTTGGTTTGGATCCATTGCTAGTGAGCTGGTGTGATCCTTTAAGGGTGTTAAAAAACCTTGTTTTGTCATGTTGCCAGAATTGCTTTTATGTTTTCTTCTCATTGGGTAGACTATGTCAGAGGGAAGATCTGGGACTCAAGAGCTGCTGTTCAGAATTTTTTGTCCCACCGCGTGCTCCCTTGATGTGGTATTCTTGTACCCCCTCCCCCTAGGGATAGGGATTCTTGAGAGGTGAACTTCAGTGATTGTTTTCGCTTTTTTGGATCTAGCCACCAAGCAGAGGTACTGAGCTCTGGGCCGGTACTGGGGAGTCCTCTGATGTGATTCATCTTCAGGTCTTTCAGCTGTGGATACCAGTAACCTGCTCTGGTGGAGATAGTAGGGGAGTGAGGTGGACTCTGTGAGGGTCTTTGGTTGTGTTTTTGTTCAGTGCGCTGGTTTTGTGTTGGTTGCCCTCCAGGCAGGAGGTGGCGCTTTCAAGAGTGCATCAGCTGTGGTACTATAGGGAGGATGCAAACTTGCGCTAGGAATGTCTGGTTAAATATTCAGGTTTCTCAGCCAGTGGACAAGGCCATAGAGCTCCCAAGAGATTATGTCCTTTTTCTTTGGCAACTACATTGGTTAGAGAAAGACCACTGGGTGGTAGCAGGGATAGGCATGTCTTAGTTCAGGCTCTCCTTGGGTGGGGCTTGCTGCAGCTGCTGTGTGGAATGGGAATGTGGTTCCCAGGCCAATGGAGTTATATTCCCAGGTGTATTAGGTTGCCTCTGCTGAGTCGTACAGGTCACCAAAGAAGTGGGGGAAAGTCAGCAGTCGCAGGACTCACCCTGCTCCCACACAGCCCACAGTCCTAAAGGCCAGTCTTACTCCCACTGTGTCCCCCCAACAACACTGAGTCTATTTTTAGGCAGCTGGTGACCAGGGGCTGAGAACTTGCCTCAGACCACCAGCATCCCTGCTGAGAAAGCAAGTACACTCACAGTGTTTTGGCATCTCAGGGAGCCTGCAGTAGCAATCCAGTTCCTTCAAAGGGTCAGATAATTCTCTCAGCTTTCCTGGTATTTTCCTATGGTAGTTCTTGGAGCAAAATTTTATGATGTAAGTCTTCACACACTGCTCTGTCTGTCCAAGCAGGAACTGCAAGCTAGTCCTGCCTCCTATCTACATTTTTAATCAAAGCTCTCTAAATTATTCTTAAAGTTATTTTCTGGAGGCTAAGTGTTTCCCATAATGGGAGGATTGTTTGTACAAACAATTCTATTAAAAACTTCTAAAAATCTGCATAAGATGTATTTTAAAATAGCTTCTTAAAATCACTGCAGGTCTTGTAAGAAAAGAAATAATTATTAGACTGAAATCAAAGGGAAAACTAGAACTAATAGAAGTATTTGTTAGTTACATAAATGTGAATATTTGTATTGACATATCTATAGTTAAAAAATATAGAACAAAATGAAGAGTCTAACAGGTAAGTGTCCCACAATAAGTTGCTACCTAATAAATACACCTTTGGGACAAAGGTGAATAAAAAAAATAAAATGATTGGCTTTCTTGAAGAATTGTAGCCCAATTTTAAAAGTCTGGAGGCTTCAGTAATCTAACGTATTCAAATTGTTGAATGTGACTGAGGACAAGTAATGTCCCCATTGACTGAAACAAACAGAAATCCTCTCTGGATGAAGGCTTTCCTTCATCTCAGTCCTCTAATTATTCCTAAAAATAATTATGCAGTGCTTAATTATGCTTAATTGTACAATTAATTATGTGTAATGCTTAGCTCGATCAAAGATAGCCAGGTACATAAAGTAAATACACACCAAAAGCATGTACCCACCGAAACACAAACAACAAAATAAATAGACTCAGAAGTACATCCTATTGAAATCATCAGGGAGAGCACAAAATAATTTATCCTTTTTTGGCCATGCTTTTATTCAACAGATATGTATTGAGTACCTCTCAGATACTCAGAACTCCTCGAGGCCCAATATATTCAGTTATGGATAAAATAAGCAAATCTATTTTTTATAAGGACTTTACAATCTAGTGTGATGTTAAACAAGGAGAACTTATTTATTACTTAGGAACTGGTCCAAGCTTTGGTTTGAGCTCAGTTGTTTCTAAGTCTTTTCATGGATTACTCTGTGAGATGACTAATTCCAGGCCAGAAAGACCACTAGAGCCCAGGAGGTCAAGGCAGAAGAAACTCTTAAGCTTTTTAACTTAAAGAAGTCAAAGACAAAAGTTAAGGACATCAACAGAAACAGGGAAATAAAATGTGATGCTACAGATGTAAAAAAGGATATAAAGAACATAAAGATCTCCAAAATTTAATAAATTAAAAATTCATTGCATAGACCTCATAGCTAATTATATACAAGGATGTGAAGTTAGTGTTCTTAAAAAGAGTGCAGTAAAACAGTACGCAGTACAGACAAAGTTCAACCATGTGAGCACTACCACTGTAAGTAATACAGAATAGGACATTTATTATAGCACTAAAACTTTAGACAACTACACAAGACACTGGGTAAGTAAGGGTCAGAGTGGGTGAGTTAGAGGATCAGAAAATTTTGCTCTCCTCCTCTCTGAAGAACCAGTATGGGTGGACAAATTAGAACTTGCCAGAGATCTCAGAAACCAGGCATGGCTGACTTGCAGAATGGGACCATTAAGGAGAACTAGTGGAGACATCTGTGTCAGGGTATTGCCTTTGCATCTGAGATGAAGTAGGCCTGAGGTCACTCTTGGTCAATAGTGCTAGCCGGTGAATATTACAAATGCAGAGTTGGGAAGAGTATGGTTAATTTTGAATTTGCTTCTCTGAGCGTTGATGCTTCTGGTTCTTACAGCCTAACACCAAAACAACCAACAGAGGTTATGGCTGTTTCTTCCTCTCCACTTTCCAAATCATGTACAAACTTCTATTTTGGCCCACTATAACCTGGAAGCATATAGGGAAGCACATATGGAAAACATATTTCTAGCTAAGCTAAGTTTACACTGTAAAAAACACCACAAGCATGGGAGACAAAGAAATAAAAGGAAAATACAGGAAGAGAATAAAGTATATACAGGACAGAGTGAGAAAATGTAACATTATTTCAACTGAAGTCATAAGAGGAGAAAAAAAGAAATAGGGCACAGATAACAAATTTTACCAGCCAAGGGTAAAAAAAAAATTGTGGCTGATAATTTTTCAGAAATGGTCAATGACAGAAATCCATAGAGTCAAGGATCCTAAGTAATTTCAGGAAAAAAGAAATAAAAATAAATCCACAACTAGAAACATTATAATGAAACTGTACCTCATCAAATACACCATAAAAAAATCTTAAAAAATGGCCCAAGAGAAAATATTAAGTTGAAAGGTGACTTGTCAATAGCAGCAATAAAAGTCAGAAAACAGTAAAATGATATTCTCAACATGCCAAATAAAAACCCAGAACAACACAGAAAGAACAATAACAGCAAAACTCCCAACCTTGAATTCTATATGCCTTGAAAATACCCTTCAAAAATGAAGATGAAGTAAAATACTTTTCAGACAGAGGAGTAGCTGATCTTGCTTTCAACAGCAACTGAAGACATATACATATTTCACGGATAGCCTATGTATTAAAAAGTTTCCTAAAGGAAAAAAAAAACTCTTTTTAATGAAAGAATTATTTTTGAAATTCATTTAGAGATACTCTCATGAAAACCATCACTATGAAAATACAAATATGATCCTGCATATAATTTTAGAGGTTTCCTGCCAAGTTGAAGCCCTTTCATGGACCCACTGAATTACTGCTGACATTTCCCTAACATTTCTTTCCAGTATGGCATTTGGGTTCATAGGTTTAAAATACAATGGAATGGGAAAGCATTATTCTATAAATAATGTACTATTGTATTATTTGAGCTTACACTTACTTTTATTTGTAGAATTTTTGTATGTCAATTGCTTTCAAAGACTTTGTTACAGCTATACTGCCCATTTTGAAAGTTAATTACCATCTTATTTCTCTCAGTAATTACACAGACAATAAGTGTAGGTCTATAGCTAAAGGCAGGATACTGGCTAATCTGAAAGGAGGGGATTATATCCCTCCATAAGATGTGGGAGAGCTTAGGGATGATGAGAAGAAACTGAAAGATAAAATAATTTTTCTTATTTCTTTTTTTCCAGCTTTGTGCCTCACTCTTCTCTTACACCTGGGGAGTCAAGTCTGGATCCTCTGCTCCATATTTATTTAGCAAATAAAACACTGATCTCAAACAGCAACGGAACCTGTGTACTTGAGGTAAGGATAAGAGTCCTGAGGAAAAAACAGGTTCTGTGTTTTTATAATCTTGCCTCATTCCCTGCTTTCCATGGCAATTTTTGCTTCCTTATTCAGAATCTTTCACCATTCATTAACATCCTACTCTAGAGAATTTCAGGTTTTATCGTTTTGGGCTCTACTAAATGGTTCCTACCTCTTAAATTCACTTTAGATCTGCTAAAAGTGTGCTGAAATATCTCAATTTTTGTAGTCACAGTTCTATGGGTTTTCACATTGTTGGTGTTACTTTGTCATAACATTATTTGGGCCTTGGAAAGAGAAAGAGATGCATTTAAATAATCCATTATTAAATGCATCTCTTTCTCTTTCAAGATGAAAGGGTTGAATAATTTTTTTTTTGAGTTAATGGATAAACATATACAGGTTTTTATTCTTCTAGAAGTGACCCTTTATTACTTCCCTAATAACTTTTCTTATTTATTCAGACTGGAAAATTCTTCCTGAAACTTGACTTAATAGAGTTCTATTCTCTTCCTTTCTCTACTCCTCCTTCTACTGACAACTAGTTTTAAATGTAGTATTTTCTCATATTGATATTATCTTAATATACATTCTCAGCTTTTTTGTTCTCTGTATTTTATTATGAGCTTATTTGCTTTTTCTCTTAGATTTGGCAACTAAGAGGATATTGTTCTGAAGTAGCTTGATATCTGCTTGTTCTAGTATCCTGCCAATCTCCATTTCAATCATGTTACTATTTGTTTTGTCTGAACTTTTTTCTACAGAGCAGCTAGGATAATATAGAGCATGGTAATTAAGAGAGTATTGTGTGACTTCACAATTTCTAAATTAAAATCTTGGCAACACTGCTGTCTTGAGTTCCTTAGGGTGTTGCTTTTCCAGCTGGAAACCTCTGTGGCCAGTGGCGCGTTTGCCTGAGTTTTGCTTGGGCCCACTGGCTCGTTCTGCCCCGTCAGCCTGCCAGGCTGTGCTTGGCTTGCACCACCGGCTAGGATCCCACGCCGGCCAAGGGTAAGCCAGGCACGGAGTGGCAAGGGATATGTGAGAAAGTGAGCGTGGGGTCCACCCACTGCGCACAGCCAGGCATGCTGGCTGCTGCAGCGTGGTGGGCAGCTCCAGGCACCGGCACAGGTGCGGGCTCTGTGTAAGGCTGTGGCTGGATCAGATGTACCACAAGCAGCTTCCACTGTGGGCACCTGTGTCTGGATGAGGGGACTGCGGTGGCACCCAGAAGCTTTGAGACGCCAGGAACCACAGAGCCCCAAAGAGGGTGTCACGGCCCTGGCTCGGGGAGCCCCTAGGTCTGGCGTCCCCAAAGGGCCTCTTCAGCTCTTCTCTCCTTTTCATCGCCCACAGCATGGCGATCGGGGGGAGTTTCAGCCCTGTTTGTGTTACAGCTCTTTCATTCCCACCGTTCAGTTGGTCTTGACTTCTTGTCCTGCCTCTTAAAAAAATGAGGTATGCGGACAACTGGAGGGTGAGCAAGGTGGAGAGGAGCTTTATTTTGAGCAACAGAACAGCTCAGAGGAGACCCCTAGTGGATCGCTCCTTTCTGCAGACAGGTCATCCTTATCACTCCAGGAGACCTGAAGTGGGTAGTTCCTTCCCACAGCTGGTGGTCTCAACATATGTCCGAGTCTGGCTGAGTCCAGGGTTTCAGTGGGCTCAGAAGGAAGAAAATATGCGCTTATTTGTCCATGGGCTGTCATTGGCAGGCCCGAAAAAAGCACCGTAAGTTCTCACTCTGGGTAGTGGACTCCAGCTGGAACTGACAACCCGGCCCCCAGGCTTCAGGCCATCCCTGCCTTGAAGGTGGGGTTTCACCTGGGATGCACCCCTTTCCACCCAAGGGCCTGTCTGCCTCTTGCCACCATCAATATGCTGTCCCCAGTGCCCAGGCTGTTTGTGTTGAGGAGTGCTGCAGGCCCATGCTGAGCTGCTCTCACTACCCACCCTGCCCGCCAGCCTCCCTCCTGTGCTTGTTGGTGCCCAAAGTCTGGAGGAGGCTGAGGCAGCAGGGAGCTGGTGTGTCAGCGCTGTCCAGAGTGCCCGCACACTTGGTAGAGTTGCAACAGTGCCCAGGCTTGGTCACAACTTTGCTCCATGCCAGAGTGGGTGCTGGAAGTGGGGAGAGGCCAGGGAGCAGGAGCAGGTACTTTCAAGCCTGCGATGGCAAGGAGCTTCCTGGGCCCCCAAGAGTGCAGTGATGCTGGAGTCCAGAGCCACAGCTGGGTGGCTGCAGCTGTGCCAGGGAGCATGGGCTTCTGTTTCATCAACTAAGTAGGGGTCTGGGCTCTCGCCTGCTCCTGGCTCCCACCAGCTCTGCAGAACATGCAACCCTGTCCATGTCTCACGCTGTGCAACCAGCATCCTTGCAGCAGCTGCTCCACACTGGTCGTCACTTCCATCACTAGTTACTAGCAATGTGACTAATGCCAATTATTTTAAATATAATAAATTTGAGTTTTTTCCTTTTTTCTGTGGAGGAAATAACTCATTAATATGAGGATTAAATGAGAAAATGCATATTAAATACTTCACCAGAAACTTACTAAAAAATCTGTGGGCTCTCTACAAATAAAACAAACAAAATTTCTGCCTTTATCGTTTTTAAATTAAATTCAGGAAGACATGTAGTAAATAATAAATAAATGTGACCAAGTGTGTTGGCTCATGCCTTTAAGCTTAGCCTTTAATCTTAGACGCAGAGGTGGAGGATCGCTCGAGCCCAGGACTTAAAGACCAGCCTGCACAACATAGGGGGACACCATTGCTACAAAATTTTTTTAAAAAACAACATATCCAACTGTGGTGGTGTAAACTGGTAGTCCCAGCTATTCAGGAGGCTGAGGTGGGAGGATTGCTTGAGGCTGGGAGGTTGAGGCTGCATTGATGAGCTGTGATGACACCACTGCACTGCAGCCTGGGTGACAGAATTGAGATCCTGCCTCAAAAAATAACTAAATAAATAAAAGTAAAGTATATAGTGTCATAGAAGACATGAGTTAAGGAGAAAAAGCAAATACTTAAGAGTAGTGTATATTATAGTACATAAATTATATATCATAATAAAACGTTAATGATAGAAATAAACAAAGAATGGAAGATTAGAGAATATAGGAAGTACTAATGGGAAAGAGAAGTGGATAATCTTTTATGCTTTTATTTATTTTTATTTTTATTTTCCTCATTCTTGCTGTCATCTTAAGGGAAGTGGTTAATTGTTGGCTGTTTTATACAGAATAGTCAAGGAAGAGCTCACTGAGGTAATCAAATTTGAGCAGAAATTTGCAAGAGAAGAGATATCCATGTAGCTAGTTGGGTGAAGAGCAATGCAAACAAAGAATAACCAGAGTAGACTTCCAGGCAGGAGAATGCTTGGCATGTTCAGGAAGACAAGCAAGCAAAAAAGTGTAGCCAGAGGACAATGAATGAAAGAGGCTATAATATGAATTGAGGTCATGGAAATAACAAGGTAGGGTTGGGGAGGAAGTGGGACTGACTGCAAAACATTTTGTAGGTTGTTGTCAAAGATTTTGGCTTCTGTTTAAGAAAGACAGCAAATCATTGAAAAATTTTGAGCAGAGAAATGACCTTGTCTTCTTTTCAGTTTTACTGGGTCGTTCTGACTGAGGTATAGAGAATAGACCAAATAAGACAAGAGTAGAAGGATAATTGCTTGATCAGTTCTTCCTGCCCGCTGCATAAATAAAGACCATGGCATTGCACTAAAGGAAAGTTTAATTGACACAAGGCCTGCCACACTACACAGAAGATGGGGTTGTTACTCAAATCAATCTCATCTCAGGCTTTTAGGTTAGCAGTTTTTCAAAGACAGTTTGAGGGAAGGGATGGGGTGGCCAGGTAATGGGTACTTGCTGCTGATTGGTTCAGGCAGAGATGAAATTGTAGGAGGGCACAGCTGTCCTCTTAAGCTGAGTTGCTTCCATGTGGAGCCATAGGAGCAATCAGGTCCAGGTGTCAGACAGGCAAAAAACCTGAACAAATATCTCAAAAGGGCAATATACTATAGTGATGTTGCATATCTTGTGGTCAGACCACACCTTAGCTCTTCCCCCTAGCCTGATAATGTTTCATTAGATTTACAAAGGTGGTTGAGTTTTGGGGGAGGCCTATTATCATTTAAAACTAAATTTTATGTTGAATGGGTGCTGTGGCTCATGCCTGTAATCCTTGTACTTTGGGAGGCCAAGGTGGGAGGATTGCTTGAATCCAGGAGTTTGATACAAGCCTGGGCAATATAGGGAGACCTCATCTCTATAAAAATAACAAAATAAGATAAAAGTCATGTAAAGTAAATGTCTCTCAAAGTTAGCTTAGCCTAAGCTCAGGAATGTTGAAGGGAAAGGCAAGATGGGGCGGGGTGGTTAAATCAGATCTCTTTTACTGTCATAATTTTCTCCCTGATATAATTTGCAAAGGTAGTTTTAAACCCTGCTTTGGGTTCCATAGCACCTTACTCTTAAGGTGTTGGCTATAGAGATGGGAAAAGGCTGATGATCACTCTAGCTTCTTCCTGTTGACAAGAGGCATAGTTGTGGGATTGAGGTGGGTTATGCACAAGGGAAATAAAAATAAAACCACTTTGCAGTTATCTGCATCTACTCATGGGGTTCCCAGTTAGTGTTCCTAGGCTTATGTGACAAAGATGTTGATATCCTTACCAACAGTTTTAGCACAGCACTTAAATGAACTGCAGACTAGTCCTGAAACTAGATCGGTTCAGTTAAACAGCTGTTTCCAATATGAGGAGATGGCATCTCAGGTGGTCTAGGCTTCTGTCTGTGATGAAGGCAAATTGATTTTTAATAAGAGGCATTTCATAGAGACAGAAGAAAAATGAAGTTTAATGTTGGGCACAATTTATCCAGATGTTAGACTCAAAGAACTTTTAGTTATAGAAGAGGAAGGCACTGGCAATCTGACATATTCTTCTCACCTGTATAACAAGGACTAAGCTTCAGCTTGCAGGGCCTCAGGAAATATTTTGATGGGGTTATGACTAGATTTGCTAAAAATATGGAATGTAGATGACAGAGAGAAATCAAGGATGACTCCACAGTTGTTGGCTCAAGCGTTGAAACATTAAATTGCTATTAACTGGAATGGGGAAATCTTCAAGAGGATCAGGTTTTGCAGAAGTCAAGTTTGAAATACGGATAAACTTCCATGTAGAGTTGCTGAGTAGCTAGCTGAATAGATGACTGGCCTTGTGATAGAATTAAGATTAATCATCACATAAACACTGTATATTCATGAGGTTATATAAGATCGCTAAGGGAGTGGGTGTAGATAAAGGAGTAAAATGCTGAATCCTAAAGTGATTCAATATTTAGTGGCCTTAACATGGAAGCTAACACTATTGTTATGACTCAGTAAATGACAGGACATTCGAATGCATCCAGTATAATTTTTTAAAATTATAATCAAGTAACACTACTAACAGTGTATTTAATATATAGAGAATCCTTTATAGATCCACGAAGTCCAGGGCTGAAGAGGTTGCTCAGAAATGTAATTAGGCACCCTAACTCTGTTTTCTTTCTATCCGTCCTCATTTGTCCATATGTTTGTCTCTTCATGTATACAAAGTAACGACTGCAATCCCAGGTGTTGTTCACAATACAGGTTGGAAGAAGCAAATATAGGAAAGGGACAAAGAAAAGAAGAACCAAGCCAGTCAAGTCTGCTTATTTTAAAAACATTTCCTGGAAAGATTACCTACAGATTTCTGTAGTTTCTGAAAGAATAGCTGCAAGAGTCTGGAAGTATACTTTAGCTTTTCATATTCTCTAGCAGGGGTCAGCGCACATTCAAGGCAAAGGCCAAAGAGCACTGAAGACTTTGGGACCATGTGACCTTTCTCCCAACTACTTACCTTTGCCATTGCAGCGGGGAAACAGCCATAGACAATATGTAAATGAATGACTGTGGTTGTGTTTTAATAAACTTTATTTACAAAAGTAGGAAGGACTCCAATTTGATCTGTGGGCTTTAGTTTGCTGACCCCTGCTCTATAAAAGTGTGAGAAATTGGAAAAGGGCCAGTTTGTGGCTTTGAGGGTAGGTATTTCATAATTATAGTAGATGTATTCTAGGCAGCTACTATTAAGCAACACTGATTATCTCAGTAAACTGTAGAGGGAAAAGCACTGAATAATGGACAGCTTCACCACTTAATACCAGTGTGAACTTGGGCAAGTCACTTATCCTTCCAATGCCAAGTTTTCTCATCTATAAAACAGAGACATTAAAACCTACCTCGCCTACCTCTACAGATTAGTGGGAGAATTAAATGAAATAATGTGAAATAAAATGAAAATGCTTTGAAAACTCTCTGGTATTCACAAGTATGTGGTACTTCAGACTTGGCACAAAATGCATTCTGTAAAATACATTGAGCTTTTCTTTCCTCTTTTTTACAATGTCTTTTCATATAATTACAAAATGAAATATAGCGCACTGCAAGAAGGTAAAGTGTTACCATTGTAGCCTAACCCTTCTTAGACAAGTGGTGAGAGCAAAGTGAACTCAGATGTGAATTACTAGAAGATCTAAGTGAGAAAGCATTAGATATACAAAAGTCAAAAAATAAATCTTATGATGGATAGTTCAGAGAAAACACAACCCTAACAATGCAATGATTATGTTGTGGTAGCAAGAAAAATACTTTATATAGTATCTTTATATGAGCCAACCTTTTTGACTTCTCATTTACTATTAAAAATACTATTTAATAAATTTCTGTAGATAGACATATTTGCTGTTTAACATTGAGGCTTTTATTTTATTAATTACATAAGCTTGGAACACAGATTCAAGGGCCCTCAGTTATGGTCCTCAATTTATCCCTATTTACTAGTATCCTCTGAAATTCAGGGAAAATTATTTAACTTACTTGGGACTCAATTTCTTCACCTATGGAACATGGAAGTTAAACTAGGTATCATAAGATAATCTTCTAGTTTTTCAATTCTTTGTTTCTACTTGAGAAAATATAACTTACCTAGTGGTATATATTACATTCTTATAGTCATCCAAGTATCATAATAAGTTATTAAGGAATAACTAATACATTTATAACACTGTTCAGAATGCATATTTCTTCTGCTCAAAAACCACACAAACAGCAACACTGACCTTTCAATGGAAAATGAGGATAGTAGTTGATATGCTAACCTGTAGCATAAAATGAAATTTGGAATATGATAGAGCATGAATAATAACATGCTCACCCGCACCAAGGGAGCTCTTTATACTATAGGAAAAAGAAGAAAATTTGTATTTTTTTTTCTTTATAGAGTTAGTGAGTATAAGTGCGGATTTCTTACATGCATACGTTGTCTAGTGGTGGAGTCCAGGCTCAGAAAAATTTTATTAGACATTGATTTTGAATTTTATTTGAGTATTTACACTTCCAAAATGCATTAACTTGTCAAGTGGAAATCAGGAACATTCATCTGTCTACTGATGAACGAGCAGAGAAAATCTGGTACCTATAAAGCATCCAGATAAGAATATAAGTACAAAGCATGCAGTTGCTTTGCATTCAGCATTGTAACAGGCACTTTCATAAACTCCTCATGAGCTCATTTTGCCTAATTTTTATTGGTTCTGTCCATAGAACTTTCAGGAATTTTTTTGGTTTTTGGCAGTTAAAAGTGTTAGGCTCTGTGGCAAGTTTGAATCCCACTTCTATTACGTTAACAATTGTGTTACCTAAGACATATTGTTTACCATAATCTTTCTGTCACTAAATTTCCTCATATATAAAGTAGGAGAAGTTGTAAGAGAATTAGAGTGATGTGAGAACTAAAGAGTGTCTGCCACATTGTAAATATTCAGTGACTTTAGCCACTAACTGAATTATAACCTTTCTTTCCATTCATTATTCTCTTTTATGCTTGGGAACTCTAACATCCATAATAATGGACTTTCTAAAATTTGGCCTCACTGTTCCTGGAACACCTACTAGTAAATTTTACTTATACTCTACTCGAATTATCCATAGGCACATTAGAACTGCTGACACAATCTTATTTGCATGTTAAAAAATTTATTCTCCCTCTATGGAAAGAAGACTTGCAGATTATGAACATGAAAGAGAAAAATCAATTATAAGTCTGTTATAGTAAATCAGAGTAGAGATGACAGTATTTGTGCTTGTTCAGTCATAATGAAGTTGTAGAGAAACAGAGATCAGACTAGATTTTTCAAGTAAAACTCACCTCCCACTTGCCCCAAAGAGGGAAAACAACACAGGATTTTTTTTTTTTCCATTCATGTTAGGTGTCCATTATAGCCCATCTGGTGTATATGCCATCCCCATTCAAGGACCAAAGCTAATATTACTTTTCACAGTAGCTGGAGGAAATAACACACTGGAGGATATCATAGTGGATTAAGTACTTTGGTCCAGAAATGATGTGCATTCTTCCACCCACACCTCACGGACTGAAACTCACCACCCAGCCCCATCCTCCAGACAGAATTCAGGAAGTGCAACTACCTTGTGTCCAGAAGGTGGGCTAGAGAATGAGGATATTTTTCAACAACACAAATAATGGTCACATCTGTCTTCATTGTCACCAAAAACTTGGTTGATCCTCTTTTTTACAGGGGTCTCCCATTAATCACAGTAATTTATTCCTGCGAATTAGAGGTTTGTGTGTGAAAATACTAACAAGTAGTCTATTTCTTAATAATTTAAATGAAAAATATTCCTAATGAGTTACACATTAGTCAAATATTTACAACCAATATATTACTTTTTAAAATGCATTAAAGAATACACATTATGAACTATTGCCTAAGTATATAAATTGCTTACATCTTTGGTTCTTAACTACCAAACAATTAATACAGTTGTTAACAAGCAGTTCTTTTGCATTCAGTAAGTTTTCTTCCATTGATACAGCTTTTCTCAATAATTTTTATACAAATTTCTTTATTGTTTGGAGGACTTGTTTTACTATTTTAGACAAGTACTATAGAAGTATAAAAAGTAATGTGGCAAGATGTTCAACACAAGTACAAAGTCACAGAGAATATTTTAACTGACAATGACACTGTGATGTGCTTCATATAAGAATGGTATTTCTTTTGTTGATACTCTGCAAGTTTTCAAAATATCTGCATAGGATTTAGAAGTTCTGTTAAATGTATTTGTTATGCAACCTGAGACTTTCACATATACCATTTTTGCTAAAATATTGCTATTGAGTTTTTGAAATTTTTTTAGATAAATATTGGTCAAAATATTTACATTGAGAAATATATAAGTTCTACTAAGTTTGGATAGAAAAAGCAGAAAAATGCTCTATTAAGGAAATATTAATGGAGAAGATGTTCCATAAGGTGTAACTGTTTACTTCTCCTGTTTCTCCTGTTTCCCCAGGTGGGGGGAACACAAAGTCCCAAGCAATCTTAGTATCTAACTAAAATCCATGAATCTAGGTAATGTGATAGTCTCTAAATGAAGTCTGGATGTGATTCCTATTGACCTAAGTGTCAATGATCCCCTTTCCCCTACCAAATATTACATAGTGAAGCAGACACAAGACAACCACAGTGACCATTTTGACATGGGAAGAACAGGAGATATAATGGTCATTGGTCAACAGCAATTCTGAAATCCAGCTGTGTGGAATTTATGAGGTGCTTTTACACTGGAAGTGTATTCCTTGATTAGACCCTAATTTCACTTCCTAGGATTAGCAATCCAGTTCTGTACCTTGTTCTCCATCATCCATGGGATTGATCTTTGGGAGTTCTTTAACTTTCTATTATCCTTCTTGTCTTCACTTAAAGAGGGAATTTGAGAATTTGTCTTCTCTGAAGGCTGTGCAGGATTTTTTTATAGGCTTGTTTTACATCTTTAGAATATTGAGGTCATTTTATTTTTTAGTCCAGAGAGGTGGATTACTTAGTGGAACTATAGCCTCAAAAGGTTCATTGCCCATTGCCCTATGCACAAGACAAATCAATACACCAAGACATCAGGTTGCAGCAGAGAAGGAGGTTTAATTGTAGGGCCGCCAAAAAAGAGACAGGAGGAAACCTGAAGGCTGTCTTCTTGAGGAGTTTGAGGGTAGGGTTTTTAAAGGTTTTGGAGTGGACTGATGTGTGGAGATTGTTGATTAGTTGAAGAGTGCAGGGTGCAGTCATGAGACAGGGAGAAGAAGAAACTGCATTTTCGTGCTGATTTAGTTCTCATGTGGGGTTTTCGGGTTGGCATCAGCTGTTCTGCTGGAATTCAGGATTCTTAAAAGTCTTATGATTCTAACTTCAGATATCCTACCTAGAAGAACAATGGACATGCAAATGGTCGATATCTAGTGACTTTGATTTTGGTTACAAGGAAGTGAATCAAATTGCAGCCTGACTAATGCATACTTGTAACTATATTTCTGTCCAGAATTCTTGTTAACCCTGTGATGACAGCTTCAGAATAACCCCCTTAAAGATTCAAGTCTTTTGTGTGTGTGTGATAACTTCTGGTTATAAAACATACTATTCTTTTAATGATATGACTCTCCCTTTAGATTTAATTTTGGGTACCTTGATCCTGCCAGGAATCTGTAGAACAGGCTTACCTTCAGTCTCATTTCCTTGCACTATTTGTTCAACTGAAAGGATTGACTGAGCATCATCTTAAACTACTGTATAGTTTTAACAGTGAGTGTGATAGTCATACACTTGACTTTACTGTGAATCTGAGTTTTGATTGACCTTTGCTGATCAAATTATTTCTCAATTTTGCTTTTTAATGGTTGTGGTTAAAAATGTGTTTCAACCCTACACACCCTTAAAATTCTAAACAATGCCATCATATTTTTGCATGAAAACCATTGAATTATTTTCCAAGCTCATCTCTTTCCTATAGTACTGTGTCTGGAATTGGTGGGCTCTTGGTCTCACTGACTTCAAGAATGAAGCCGCGGACACTCGCGGTGAGTGTTACAGCTCTTAAGGTGGCGCGTCTGGAGTCTGTCCCTTCTGATGTTCAGATGTGTTCGGAGTTTCTTCCTTCTGGTGGGTTCGTGGTCTTGCTGGCTCAGAAGTGAAGCTGCAGACCTTCGCGGTGAGTGTTACAGCTCTTAAGGTAGTGCGTCTGGAGTTGTTCGTTCCTCCCGGTGGGCTCCTGGTCTTGCTGGGCTCAGGAGTGAAGCTGCAGATCTTCGCGGTGAGTGTTACAGCTCATAAAAGCAGCGTGGACCCAAAGAGTGAGCAGTAGCAAGATTTATTGCAAAGAGCGAAAGAACAAAGCTTCCACACTGTGGAAGGGGACCCCAGCGGGTTGCCATTGCTGGCTTGGGCAGCCTGCTTTTATTCTCTTATCTGGCCCCACCCACATCCTGCTGATTGGTAGAGCCGAGTGGCCTGTTTTGTCAGGGTGCTGATTGGTGCGTTTACAATCCCTGAGCTAGATACAAAGGTTCTTCACATCCCCATTAGATTAGTTAGATACAGAGTTTCCACACACAGGTTCTCCAAGGCCCCACCAGAGCAGCTAGATACGGAGTGTCGATTGGTGCACTCACAAACCTTGAGCTAAACACAGGGTGCTGATTGGTGTATTTACAATCCCTGAGCTAGACATAAATGTTCTCCAAGGCCCCACCAGAGCAGCTAGTTACAGAGTGTCGATTGGTGATCTCACAAACCTTGAGCTAAACACAGGGTGCTGATTGGTGTATTTACAATCCCTGAGCTAGACATAAAGGTTCTCCAAGGCCCCACCAGAGCAGCTAGATACAGAGTGTCGACTGGTGCACTCACAAACCTTGAGCTAGACACAGGGTGCTGATTGGTGTGTTTACAATCCCTGAGCTAGATATAAAGACTCTCCACGTCCCCACCAGACTCAGGAGCCCAGCTGGCTTCACCTAGTGGATCCCGCACCGGGGCTGCAGGTGGAGCTGCCTGCCAGTCCTGCACCGTGCGCTCGCATTCCTCAGCCCTTGGGTGGTCGATGGGACTGGGCGCCGTGGAGCAGGGGGTGGTGCTCGCTGGGGAGGCTCAGGCCACACAGGAGCCCATGGAGTGGGTGGGAGGCTCAGGCATGGTGGGCTGCAGGTCCCGAGCCCTACCCCGCGGGAAGGCAGCTAAGGCTCGGTGAGAAATCGAGCACAGCATCGGTGGGCTGGCACTGCTGGGGGACCCAGTTCACTCTCCGCAGCCACTGGCCCGGGTGCTAAGTCCCTCATTGCTGGGTGCCAGCAGGGCTGGCCAGCTGCTCCGAGTGTGGGGCTGCCAAGACCATGCCCACCCGGAAGTCCAGCTGACCCGGAACTCCACCTGGCCCGCAAGCGCCGCAGGCAGCCCCGGTTCCTGCTCACGCCTCTCCCTCCACACCTCCCTGCAAGCTGAGGGAGTGGGCTCCAGCCTTGGCCAGCCCAGAAGGGGGCTCCCACAGTGCAGCGGCGGCCGAAGGGCTCCTCAAGTGCCGCCAAAGTGGGAGCCCAGGCAGAGGAGGCGCCCAGAGCGAGCGAGGGATGTGAGGACTGCCAGCACGCTATCACCTCTCAGTACCATTACAAATGCAACCATCACAAATTCTCTGTTAAACTTGTTCAACTTTTGACCTAAAGCTACAAGTTCACTGGGATATTTTCTCTCTTTCATGGTATCACAAGTGACAGTTTTATGTTTCACTCTTGCATAATACAAATTGCCATTCTTACAGCCTCCAGTAAGAGTTCCCTTGCTGTTTACTGCCCAGACTTAAAGTAAATACTGTGCAATTTATTGTCGTTGTCACAGTAGCACCAATTTCAGGTAATCAATATTTATACGAAGATAAACTGGGAAAGGAAAGAGATGAAAGAAAGAAAGAGAAAGAAAGGGCAGAGAGAGAAAGAAAGGCAGGCTGAAAGAAGGAAAGAAAGAAAGAAAAGAAAACCTGAAATATATTGGTTTTTAACAAGACAGTTTTTTGTGTGTGTGTGTGTGTGTGTGTTTTTACATAATATGCCCATTTCCATTGAGCCGGGGGCTCTCTGTTCTTATGAGTCCATACAATACATAAAACACTGCCGAGCACACACATAGTCAATATGTATCTATTATTACTATTATTATCATTATTAATTATAACTTTGAGGCTGGGATATTTGTTACTATCTTTGAATTTGTTATTTTGTAAATTAGTCATTCCTCACTTTTGACCTCTTTACTCCATTCCTGGTCTGTATTCTAATCTACTCCTTATTCAAGTCCATGGCTTGTTTTAGGTAAATACAATTGATTTCAATGGTCAGAGGAGCTTTAATTAAAAAATTAGGGTTTGTTTAAAACAGATTCAATTATACAGGGAGTGGATTAAGGTTTAGTTTATTCATTGTATCTATCCCTGTATAGACTCTCACCCTTATCAGAGGGATCATGTGAGTTCCACAGTACATCATCTAGGCTTTTGGACATTCCAGACTTCCCAGTGATATGAGATTACTAAATGCATATAGAAGATAACAACAACAACAAGAAAACAAAGACTATGATCTTGGCCTTAGAATTCAAGCAAACTCTAGGTAGTGGCTCTGTTTTAGCCCCTAAATATGGCAAGGTCTGAGCCAGAAATGAATTTGATGAACTGTGTGACTTGATGAACTACAAATTCAAGAACCAAATAATCACTGTGAGATTTTAGACCTCAAAAATCTCCCAGGACTGAATAGTCTGACTATAAGTGCTTTGTATCATCGTCTAGGAGGTTCAAAACGTGTACAGGAGATGATATTTGTGGAACCTCTTAGGGACTAAGAGACTATACACATCACTACACAGGCTTCAGTGATTTAGATCATGATTGCTACCTGGAAGCTGCTATCTGGAAGCTACATTTGAAAAATCTGCAATTAAAGGAAGGGAAGGAATAATTTCAGAACATCCACAGGAAAGTTCAGTAAAGATAAAATAGTTTTGGTAACTGAAAAATATTACATTTGCAAATGATTATTGCGATGTAGAATTCCAAGAGCAATTTTAGATAGACAATTGTTACATTTAACTTCAGGGACTACATTAAGAACCTTTTCTTGAGAAATTTGCCTTGCTTAATGGCTTTAGAGCTAAATGGAAATCATTGTCACTGTAATTTCAAATATAAAACAAAACAAAATAGTTAGATGCAAGTTTTCAATTTGCATATAAGCAATTGTGTTTAATTTTCAGAAACTTAAACTCGTTAAATTTCATTTATTCGGTAAACATAAAAATAGAAAACATGTATGTTATAATTATATGAGACTATTTCACAACCTCTCTTTGCCTAAAATATGCGGTATTATATTGACATTTTCACACCAGAACTTTCCTTTTGTTAACTGAGGCAAGTCACAAAATTAACATGTTTTTGTTGTTCATATTGGAAAGATTTAAAAGTAAGCAAATGAAAGCTGGATAAATTTGTAATTATCTGAATCCTCCATTATGCCTGCATTAGTTTTCTGTTGCTATAACAAATTGCCACAACCTTAGTGAAATAAAACAACACAAATAGATTATCTCACAGTTTCAAGAGGTCAGAATTTGGTGATTTCAGCTAGTTTCTCTGCTCCAAGTCTCCCCAGGAAGAAGTCGAAATGTTGACAGAGTACCATGGCTTTTCGGGGAATATAAGATAATCTGTTTCCTTGCTCGCTCAGATTGCTGGCAGAATTCAGTGCATTTTGATTTTGAGATTGAGGTCCCTGTTTTCCTTCTGACAATTGGCTTGAGGTCTTCTCAGCCTCTAGAGGCAGCCCACTTTCCCTGTATAACAGCCCCCTTCCTCTAGGTTGAAATTTTCTCAGGCTTTGAATTTCTCCCCTCCCTCCCTTTTCCAGAGCATCTGTATTATTCAGGGCTCACTAGAGGAACAACATTAATAGGATAGATGTGTATATAAAGGGGAGTTTATTAAGGAGAATTGACTCACACGATCACAAGGTGACATCCCACAGTAGGCCGTCTGAAAGCTGAGGAGCAAGGAAGCCAGTCCAAGTCCCAAAATCTGAAAAGTAGGGAAGCCAACAGTGCAATCTTTAGTCTCTGGCCAAAGGCCCAAGAGCCCCTGACATACAGTAGTGTAAGTCCAAAAGGTCCAAAGCTGAAGAACTTGCAGTTCGGTGTTCAAGAGCAGGAACCATCCAGCACAGAAGAAAAATGAAGGCAGGAAGACTCAGCGGGTCTGCTCTTCCACCTTCTCCTGCCTGCTTTATTCTAGCTGCTCTGGCAGCTGATAGATGATGCCCACCCAGATTGAGGGTGGGTCTGCCTCTCCCTATGCACACTAACTCAAATGTTAATCTCCTTTGGCAACACCCTCACAAACACACCCAGGAACAATACTTTGCATCCTTCGATCCAATCAAGCTGACACTCAATATTAACCATCACAGCATCTTTCTGAATTCAGCTGAAAAAAGGCTCTCCTCCTTTAAGGACTAGAGTCCTTAAAAAATCAGAGAAAAAGTCTTTAACTCCACCATCAGCACCCAAAGCTAAGATTCTAATTTAAACTATTCTCTGTTCTTTCATGGGGAAGCAAATTTAAGTGCCACCTAAGTATTGGCTCATTCATTAGACTGAAACTGTCTAATCCAGGATAGTCTCCTCATCATACCCTTCATCACCTCTGCAAAGTTTCTTTTAGCATGTAAGCTGACATATTCATAGGTGCAATATCAAGGGATTGAAGATTAAGGGGGCAAAACTGCCAACCCCAATACTAAGTCATTTTAAAATACAGGGTTTAATGTAAACATAACATTCCCATACTGATATCTATCAGGGGAACTTTCATTGCTTTTGTATAAGTTTGAGATTTCTATATAGCCACTAAGTGTGTCTCTTCTATGCCTAATATCATTATTTTAGAAAATATTTTCTCAGATTCTTGAACTGTAATATGAGATATTGAATTAAGTTGTAATGTTTACTTTAATTGCTGTTTGAGAATATCTGCCTGTCTGCCTATCTGTCTATCCATCCATCTATCATATACTTACCTGTAGTTAATTATTTAGGAATAGGATGCATTAATTCCTGAAAGCAGAACATTCTTCCATGTGATTACTCCCTTGCTTCCCACTCAACATGAGCCTATGTTCAAGAAAGGTGAGTTATGCTAGGTTATACAAGAGAAACAGAGAAAATACCAATTCTCTTCTGTCTCACTTTATTCCAAAAGTAAACACTATGCACCATTTATGACTCATTGGACGTCTACTGCATGTTAGACATCATCTAAGAAATGTACATACATTACTTTTAATTCACAAAATAATTCCATGTTTATTTAACAATGATTCATATGTACATACTCAAGACTCTGAACTGAACTGATTAAATGGCAAATCCAGGCTAACCTATTATCGCTTCAATTTTTTTTTCAAAAAGTTTTTAGTGAATACCTATTATGTATTAAACTTTCCCATAGGCACAATACTATACTAAAAATTTGTACGTGTAAATTCATAAAAATTATTTATCTCAGCTGTCCTTTAAAGATAAATTTATTTATTATAAACAATTGTTAAAAATTACCCAAATTATTTTGAGCTGAAGCCACCCGAAATATCTGCATTAAATTTTAATGTAGTTCATTTCAAGGGATAAACATTCATTTTATATAAGCAGTTTAAAAATTAAGGCAAATGATTTTAAAATAATAATATATATGCAAAATGTTTTTCATGTTAGTTCCTCCTGGATGATGACTTCGCTGTCCCCTGCTTTCTACTAGGTTCCTACGAAAAATAGAGATTGAGAAAATTACAACCAAGTCTTTGGAGGTTATCCAGCAGGACATTGTCCATCAACTGCATCAGCTTGTGTGCCCAGAGCTCAGACTCTTTCTTTCCTCCCAATTCTGTAATTAGAAGTAAGGTCTACTGTTTGCCTGGCCATATCTCAAATTAAGGTATTAAAAAGGAGAATCGCCAAGCGTGGAGGCCCAGGCCTACAATCTCAGTACTTTGGGAGTCTGAGGTGGGAGAATCACATGAGCCCAGGATTTTGAGACCAGCCTGGGCAACATAGACAGATCTCAGCTGTACAAATAATTTGAAAATTAGTCGGGTGGTGTTGTGCATGCCTATAGTTCCAGCTACTTGGGAGGGTGATGTTGGGAGGACCACCAGACCCGGGAGGTTGAGGCTGCAATGAGCTGTAGCTGCCCCACTGCACTCCTGCCTGGGTGACAGGGAGATACTGTTTCAAAACCAGAAAAAAAAAAAAAGGAAGATTATTCCAATAGAGTAAGAGATATTCATTAAAAATGTGGTCTTACTCTTGATTAACTCAAGAAATGCAACAATCTTAACAATGATAGTCTGCTTTGAAGTACGTTTTTCTCCAATGCAGTAATCCAAACCAGGTGTCCCAAATATTTATTTTTATTATTCCAAGGAAAAATAATTTTAACACCACCATCCCATAAAACTGTTGTATAGATCTTAAATAGGAAAACATATGCAATTTACTTACCATAATTGAATAATGTATAAAAGAATGTAGCTACTACTACTATTTTAATAATAATAATATTACAATAATAATGGAAAACATGTCTAAGGAAAATTTGATTAATAGCAGAAGTAATTTTGAAATCTCTAAATCAGAAAATTTATAAAAAGTTGATGTATTTCAAGGTAATTTAAGTTGGTGCTCTAACTTATGGCTAACCAGATACAGAGCAACTGTTTTCAGTGTAGCCTGTAGAAATAAAGAAGAAAAATATAAAGTTCAAATTTCTCATCTCCAAAGGTTCTCCTCTGTGTCTAACCTGTATGAAGAAAACAATGGATTAACCAACTGGGGAGAAGAGTGAGCCCCAGAGAGAATCAGCTGAGAAGGACAAACGATTCTGTCTCATTCTGGTCTCCGTTTAGATATCCCTTTATTGCTGACATAAACTGCAAAAGTTGTTCAGTAAAATTTATAGGCATCTCTGTCTTGTGCTTGGAGACTTGGGAACTGCTTATTTTTTGTTTTGTTTAGTTTTATTATTGTTTCTATAATGTGCCACAATATTTGCCACAAGGAAAGATTAGTGAAAGCATAACACCACAGCTTTATAAACACCTGTTAATTAACTCACTTAACTTCTCTTCATTGAATGCTATGATTATCTGTATTTGGTGATTCATCATATTAGAACTCAGTAAAAGAGACACATCAAGGAAACATTTAAAAATAAAAATTATACTTTACAGACAAGCAAATGCTGAGAGATTTTGTCACCACCAGGCCCGCCCTAAAAGAGCTCCTGAAGGAAGCACTAAACATGGAAAGGAACGACCAATACCAGCCGCTGCAAAATCACGCCAAAATGTAAAGACCATCGAGACTAGGAAGAAACTGCATGAACTAACAAGCAAAATAACCAGCTAACATCATAATGACAGGATCAAATTCACACATAACAATATTAACTTTAAACGTAAATGGACTAAATGCTCCAATTGAAAGACACAGACTGGCCAATTGGATAGAGTCAAGACCCATCCGTGTGCTGTATTCAGGAAACCCATCTCACATGTAGAGACACACATAGGCTCAAAACAAAAGGATAGAGGAAGATCTACCAAGCAAATGGAAAACAAAAAAAGGCAGGGGTTGCAATCCTAGTCTCTGATAAAACAGACTTTAAACCAACAAAGATCAAAAGAGATGAAGAAGGACATTACATAATGGTAAAGGGATCAATTCAACAAGAAGAGCTAACTATCCTAAATATATATGCACCCAATACAGGAGCACCCAGATTCATAAAGCAAGTCCTGAGCAACCTACAAAGAGACTTAGACTCCCACACATTAATAGTGGGAGACTTTAACACCCCACTGTCAACATTAGACAGATCAACGAGACAGAAAGTCAACAAGGATACCCAGGAATTGAACTCAGCTCTGCACCAAGCGGACCTAATAGACATCTACAGAACTCTCCACCCCAAATCAACAGAGTATACATTTTTTTCAGCACCACACCACACCTATTCCAAAATTGACCACATAGTTGGAAGTAAAGCTCTCCTTGGCAAATGTAAAAGAACAGAAATTATAACAAACTATCTCTCAGACCACAGTGCAATCAAACTAGAACTCAGGATTAAGAATCCCACTCAAAACTGCTCAACTACATGGAAACTGAACAACCTGCTCCTGAATGACTACTGGATACATAACGAAATGAAGGCAGAAATAAAGATGTTCTTTGAAACCAACAAGAACAAAGACACAACATACCAGAATCTCTGGGACACATTCAAAGCAGTGTGTAGAGGGAAATTTATAGCACTAAATGCCCACAAGAGAAAGCAGGGAAGATCCAAAATTGACACCCTAACATCACAATTGAAAGAACCAGGAAAGCAAGAGCAAACACATTCAAAAGCTAGCAGAAGACAAGAAATAACTAAAATCAGAGCAGAACTGAAGGAAATAGAGACAAAAAAACCCTTCAAAAAATTAATGAATCCAGGAGCTGGTTTTTTGAAAGGATCAACAAAATTGGTAGACCACTAGCAAGACTAATAAAGAAAAAAAGAGAGAAGAATCAAATAGACGCAATAAAAGATGATAAACGGGATATCACCACTGATCCCACAGAAATACAAACCACCATCAGAGAATACTACAAACGCCTCTACGCAAATAAACTAGAACATCTAGAAGAAATGGATAAATTCCTTGACACATACACCCTCCAAAGACTAAACCAGGAAGAAGTTGAATCTCTGAATAGACCAATAACAGGATCTGAAATTGTGGCAATAATCAAGAGCTTACCAACCAAAAAGAGTCCAGGACCAGATGGATTCACAGCCGAATTCTACCAGAGGTACAAGGAGGAACTGGTACCATTCCTTCTGAAACTATTCCAATCAATAGAAACAGAGGGAATCCTCCCTAACTCATTTTATGAGGCCAGCATCATCCTGATACCAAAGCCGGGAAGAGACACAACCAAAAAAGAGAATTTTAGACCAATATCCTTGATGAACATTGATGCAAAAATCCTCAATAAAATACTGGCAAACCAAATCCAGCAGCACATCAAAAAGCTTATCCACCATGATCAAGTGGGCTTCATCCCTGGGATGCAAGGCTGGTTCAATATACACAAATCAATAAATGTAATCCAGCATATAAACAGAACCACAGACAAAAACCACATGATTATCTCAATAGATGCAGAAAAGGCCTTTGACAAAATTCAACAACACTTCATGCTAAAAACTCTCAATAAATTAGGTATTGATGGGACGTATCTCAAAATAATAAGAGCTATCTATGACAAACCCACAGCCCATATCATACTGAATGGGCAAAAACTGGAAGCATTCCCTTTGAAAACGGGCACAAGACAGGGATGCCCTCTCTCACCACTCCTATTCAACATAGTGTTGGAAGTTCTGGCCAGGGCAGTTAGTCAGGAGAAGAAAATCAAGGGTATTCAATTAGGAAAAGAGGAAGTCAAATTGTCCCTGCTTGCAGACGACATGATTATATATCTAGAAAACCCCATAGTCTCAGCCCAAAATCTCCTTAAGCTGATAAGCAACTTCAGCAAAGTCTCAGGATACAAAATCAATGTACAAAAATCACAAGCATTCTTATACACCAACAACAGACAAACAGAGAGCCAAATCATGAGTGAACTCCCATTCACAATTGCTTCAAAGAGAATAAAATACCTAGGATTCCAACTTACAAGGGATGTGAAGGACCTCTTCAAGGAGAACTACAAACCACTGCTCAATGAAATAAAAGAGGATACAAACAAATGGAAGAACATTCCATGTTCATGGGTAGGAAGAATCAATATCATGAAAATGGCCATACTGCCCAAGGTAATTTATAGATTCAATGCCATCCCCATCAAGCTACCAATGACTTTCTTCACAGAATTGGAAAAAACTACTTTAAAGTTCATATGGAACCAAAATGAGCCCACATGGCCAAGTCAATCCTAAGCCAAAAGAACAAAGCTGGAGGCATCACACTACCTGACTTCAAACTATACTACAAAGCTACAGTAACCAAAACAGCATGGTACTGTTATCAAAACACAGATATAGATCAATGGAACAGAACAGTGCCCTCAGAAATAACACCGCATATCTACAACTATCTGATCTTTGACAAACCTGAGAAAAACAAGCAATGGGGAAAGGATTCCCTATTTAATAAATGGTGCTGGGAAAACTGGCTAACCATATGGAGAAAGCTGAAACTGGATCCCTTCCTTACACCTTATACAAAAATCAATTCAAGATGGATTAAAGACTTAAACGTTAGACCTAAAACCATAAAAACCCTAGAAGAAAACCTAGGCATTCCCATTCAGGACATAGGCATGGGCAAGGACTTCACGTCTAAAACACCAAAAGCAATGGCAACCAAAGCCAAAATTGACAAATGGGATCTCATTAAACTAAAGAGCTTCTGCACAGCAAAAGAAACTACCATCAGAGTGAACAGGCACCCTACAAAATGGGAGAAAATTTTCCCAACCTACTCATCTGACAAAGGGCTAATATCCAGAATCTACAATGAACTCAAACAAATTTACAAAACAAACAACCCCATCAAAAAGTGGGCGAAGGACATGAACAGACACTTCTCAAAAGAAGACATTTATGCAGCCAAAAATACATGAAAAAATGCTCACCATCACTGGCCATCAGAGAAATGCAAATCAAAACCACAATGAGATACGATCTCACACCAGTTAGAATGGCAATCATTAAAATGTCAGGAAACAACAGGTGCTGGAGAGGATGTGGAGAAATAGGAACACTTTTACACTGTTGGTTGGACTGTAAACTAGTTCAACCATTGTGGAAGTCAGTGTGGCGATTCCTCAGGGATCTAGAACTGGAAATACCATTTGACCCAGCCATCCCATTACTGGGTATATACCCAAAGGACTATAAATCATGCTGCTATAAATACACATGCACATATATGTTTATTGCGGCATTATTCACAATAGCAAAGACTTGGAACCAACCCAAATGTCCAACAATGATAGATTGGATTAAGAAAATGTGGCACATATACACCATGGAATACTATGCAGCCATCAAAAATGATGAGTTCACGTCCTTTGTAGGGACATGGATAAAATTGGAAATCATCATTCTCAGTAAACTATTGCAAGAACAAAAAACCAAACACCGCATATTCTCACTCATAGGTGGGAATTGAACAATGAGATCACATGGACACAGGAAGGGGAACATCACATTCTGAGGACTGTTGTGGGGTGGGGGGAGGGGGGAGGGATAGCATTGGGAGATATACCTAATGCTAGATGACGAGTTAGTGGGTGCAGCTCACCAGCATGGCACATGTATACATATGTAACTAACCTGCACATTGTGCACATGTACCCTAAAACTTAAAGTACAATAATAATAAATTTTAAAAAATTATAAATAATACCATATGAACTTATTTTGCTAATTTTATATAATTTTAATTCAGGTCTCATTAAACATTTACCAATATACCTTGCTAATTTTATATAATTTTAATTCAGGTATCATTAAACATTTACCAATAGATATGTGATAGAATAGTTTTTGAAGTCGTAACAAGTGAGTTTCTTTTTCCCTATTAATTTGCATTCTGACTGTCACTAGTAAACTAGATATTTTAAGTCTCTCATAAGTAAATCAGTAGCTTCGTTCACAGGCTCTTGTTATATTGTCAACCTGCTGAATTAATATCAAATATAGATCAGAGGTTAAACAATATTTTTTCTCCAAGTCAACATTTCTTAGTTATACATAGGTTTCTAACACTCTAGATGTTTGATGAATGTCTGCAGAAACAAGCACGTTAAAGTTATTTAAAATCACCTGAACTAAAGATCAAAGAAAGTATAAAAATATTTCTCCTTTTCCATAAAAATCCATGTCCTAATGTTAGAAATCATTTGTTGTAACTGCATATGATGTTTAATTTTTATTTGTTTTAATGTTTATACACATATTCAATACTTAATTCGTATAAATAAGCCAGGGAAATAATAAAATTTTTAGAAGCTTCAATGTATTAGTTAGTCATAGTGATCAGTCACCAATCGAAGTAAAAATACTGAACTAAGCTATATACGTATTTATTTTTTCTTAGTTTTATTAGAAAATAAAGGCTTACTTTTTTTTTTTTTTTTGAGACAGAGTCTCACTCTGTCACCAGGCTGGAGTGCAGTGGCGTTATCTCGGCTCACTGCAACCTTGACGTCCCGGGTTCAAGCTATTCTCCTGCCTCAGCCTTCCTAGTAGCTAGGAGTACAGGCACGTGCCACCACGCCCAGCTAAGTTTTGTATTTTTAGTAGACACAGGGTTTCACCATTTTGGCCAGGATGGTCTCAATCTCTTGACCTCGTGATCCACCCACCTAGGCCTCCCAAAGTGCTAGGATTACAGGTGTTATCCACTGCGCCCGGCCTAAAGATTTACTTCTTAAAACATATAGGAAAATAATGCCATATTAAATTATCTGGTTCAATAAAATTAGTCTTAAAATTGGTCTAACTTGTGGGTTTATTATTTGAAGCAAACAAGGTTGATTAACACATTAATTGTCTTAAACAGTGATTTGATTATTTGCAAGAGTAATGAATTTCTAGAGAGTGAACAAATAATTTTGAGTGAATTAAAACAAACTCAGAGAAGACTTAAACACAAGAATTAGTGAAGAAACTCACAGAGCAGAAACATTTTATATGACTATTAACACTAGAAAAATGTCATTACATCAGAAAAAATGAGTAAAACATGTAGAATAAAAGCTGGCTTTAAAAATTGGATATCAGCCTTCCATTATACTAAAATATATAATTTAATAAAATTAATTACTTAAAACTGAAAAACTGTAAGAGTAAATGTTTAATACTTGATGCTAATGCATTAACATGTTCTTCTAACTCTTGATACAATTTTGTGTCAAGAAGTTCACATCAAATTAATTTGTGTTCATACTATTTGATAATTTTTCTTTCTTTTTTTTTTCTTTTTTGAGACGGAGTCTCGCTCTGTCGCCCAGGCTGGAGTGCAGTGGTGCGATCTCAGCTCACTGCATGCTCCACCTCCTGGCCTCACGCCATTCTCTCACCTCAGCCTCCCAAGTAGCTGGGACTGCAGGCGTCCGCCACCACGACCGGCTAATTTTTTGTATTTTTAGTAGAGACAGGGTTTCACCGTGTTAGCCAGGTTGACTTTGATCTCCTGACCTCATGATCTGCCCGTCTTGGCCTCCCAAAGTGCTGGGATTACAGGCATGAGCCACCGCACCTGGCTGAGAACTTTTTTTGCTAAGTAACCATATCTGAGAAGTATTCGTGTAGATGCCCTGGGGGAAAACATACTTTAAAAATCAAATATATATATCTGGTCTCCAGAAAACATAATATTTAAAAAATTAAAAATCATATTATCCAAAAGACAGTAAAAATGTGGCACAGTAAACATCATTTAGCTTTGTGTCTACATAGATAATATATAGAGTACACATATATGTACTAAATATATATATTTATATATACACACACACATATATATATATAAATAAAATGAACTCGGTTTTGAATATTCGGATAACTGGGATGAATTATTTTTCTCAGAGTATTCATTTAAATTGGCCAATGCTCATTTAATACCCACCACTTGCCAGTCTTGTTCAAAAGATGAAAACTGCAAAGTATCCTAAACTTTGTCTCAAGCAAGGTATTGATCAATAGTAATGTAGATGTAAAATTAAAAATGAAAGGACAAAGTAATTTGCAAAGTATTTTAAAATAATTATTTGAATTCAATTACCTACTTGCAGACAAGTTACTAAGCAACATTTTTCAGATTTTTGAAATAGCAAACACGATGACTGAATTTCGCCTTTTGGTATGTTCTAGAAAGTTTTGTTTGATTCTGCACAGTGTAGCAGTAAGCTAGTGGTTTTGAATAGATAATGAACAATGAGAACATACCTCTCATCTTTTGCAAGGACTAGCCTTTGTAGTATGTATACATGCACACACAAACATGCATGTATATGTTTATGTCTATAATCTTTATTGATAATCTTTAAAGATTACTACAGAATATGCATAGATTGTATTTGAATATTTACAGATTTTATTTAAAAGGCTGGCATATAAATGCAGGCTGAGAAGTATTTCATTAACCATTTTGCCTCTAGAGGATTTAAGAATAATGACAAATAAAAAACAAATACTGTCATTTATTTGCTATAATTGATGCAACCACTTTCTCTATCTAATAATATAAATGTTTTTCTTGGCAAGTAGAGTAAACCTCATGTAGATCCATTTTAAGTACACCTAGTTCATTTTTATGCATTTTATAACAAATGTACATTTTGTGGAGACAACTGGTCATCTATGGGGAAGATGGTTTATTGTACTTTCTTCTGAGTCATGACATTCATTGGACTACATCCAACATATATATAATTTTTTAATACAAGGTATTCTGGATCCTTTCACAGGCATAGATATTGCTAGGTGGCGAACTTTTCTGGAGATATCCATAGATATTACCATTTTAACCAAATATATGGACATTAAATGAATTAAAGCTTTGACCCCAGACAACAAGATTCTTTAATTAGGGTGTAATTGTTAACTAGTCCTGTGTATTTTGGTGAAGTACAGTGTAGCAAGAGTAATTTTTATATTGTACTCTAAATTTTCAGCATCTCACCATCTGTTTGGGGGTCCATATCTCCAAAAACACTCATAATGTGCATTTATATAGATTTCAGATTTAGTTATGAAATGTGTAGTTATTATCTGTGAAATAATGTAAACCTAAAGATAATTGAAAATGAAATAAGTAAAATTTAAAGACGTCGTATTGTATATCCCATGTGCCTGGCACTCTGTGAATAATTAAATTTTGTACTAATCATGGACACCATGTTGCCTGTAGTAACTAAATTGCTTTTTTTTCAGTTGTTTAAGAAAAGTATGCAAAAGTTTCCAACTTTATTAATTTAGGCTCTTTTATTTCATAATCTAAATAAATATTTTTACCTAATAACCATAAACCATCCATATGAAAAACATAAAAAAAATTAGGTTTGAAGTTATCAAAGTAGGAAATCATATTACAAATGAAAACATGTATTATGTGAAGACCGAGGTAGTGTGTTTTTAATCACTTTATCATAATTCATCATAATTGAAAAAAGTCAATACTCAGTTAAACGAATTGCCTGGATCCTTACATTCTGTTGTATACATGGCTTACATTCAAGACAAAGTTATCTGCTAACTTTTAGTACCTGTAAAAACTACCCTAAATCATGTAAACCCATTTACTTGTGTACATATTTAAATAAATTCTGTTTGGCTGGCAATCAGATCATGTATTTGAATTGCTGCTAATGCTCACACACAGAGTATTTCAGGGTTCATTTCTTTCTTTCTTTTCCACTTAAAAATGATCTTACCCAGTGTACCAGACTGAAAATTATACTTCAAATTCAGATTTCCCACACTGCAGATGTTTTTCCTTTTTATGTTCATAATTACTATGATGAACAGTGAATTATTGACAAGATTGCTTGAAGAATATTCATAGAAAGGATTCAACTAGGTCTCTCACCTTATCCATAGAGAAGTCACCACCATATTAAATAATAAAATTAATTTAGTCAACAAATATACCAATATTCTGAACATCTATTGTATTCCAGACACCTCTAATTTAATATATTGATTTCTGCAACACTAAATAATGTGATTTTGCATGTACTGTTATATTCATAAGAAAGACAAGAAAATTAAAGTTATAAGACAGACATGTATATCTGTGCAATGGAAATAGTTGAAGCAAAAACCATCTATAAACTGAGATGCCTCTGTAGCTGTTTCATTTACAGAGACTTCTGGGGTGGTTAGAAAAAAGTTAATTTAAGTTTTAAGATTGTTATTTTCTTTATATATTTATCTTGTTTACACAGTAATGCTCAAGAAAAATTCATACCTAAACAGCCTTCATATTTTTGATAAAATTGATGAAATTCTAACCAGAAAAAGTAAAATAAGTAAAAAAAAAATACTTAAAAGGAGGGAAAATATGATGAGCAATTCTATTTTTCCCCAATCAACTAATATAAACTATTTTAATTTAAATTTAATCGCTTGCTTTTTTTAAGTTATAATAAATAACACACCAGAATAAAGATTAATAACATTCTATAAAATATATGAAAAGAAAACTTCTATGATTAATACTATAGAATGATTATGTAATACCAATATCCACAATGTATTTTAATTAAATGATATTAACATTTCATATTGTAGAATGTTTAGTTGTTGCTTAGTTAACTCAGCAATAGAAATATTTAAAATAAAGTATTATTTTTCCAGAGGGTTAGGAATTTGTTTATGAGAATATTTTTATGCCATAATGCAGTTAATAAATACAATTTAGTTTATAGCTTGCAAGAATTAGTTTAGTCAGTGCATAATAAATTTAGTATTACCTAATTTAATCAGTTCATGGTAAATTTAGTACCTGTGTTTTTCTTTAAGCAGTAATCAGATAGATGGACCAAACAACAATCCGAATCAGTATCAAGGAAGTTCAATTCATCATATTTCATGAGCTCTGAATTATCTTTTGATTAAAATAGTAATACCCAGAATTATATGTCATACATAATAAATATATGTGATATATACATATACATATATATCATATATATACATATATATATACAGGGTTTACATTCAAAGACACATGCCAATCCAAGCACCGTTATATTAATTATTTTAACATCCTGTTAGCTGTCTAAAATGCTGGCTATGTCTAAATAATTTAATATATTTTTATACCATTATGAGTGTTCTTTTGGAGTTTGCTAGTGAAATTGTTAAGATAATAAGTATTGTTAGGGCCATTTTAAATGGCTTATATATGCAAATAATGTTTTCTGTATTACTAGATAAATTTTGAGAAATGTGACAAGTTTAAAGCAAATGTCTACTTTGCACTTTAGACTTTATTCTTCTGTTGATATACCTTTTGAGCAATGTTTCCTAAGCTTGGCTCAAGAATAGAACTTCTTGGGGATCTTTTAACGATCCTGATGATGAGGCAACATCCTAGGCCAATTAAGCCAGAAGTAGTGGGTTTGAGGCCCTTTTATTAGTATTTTTTAAAGCTCTATGGGAAATTGCTGTGTGCAGCCAATGTCAGAGAACTGTACTGTAAAGGTATAGAAATCTTGCGATAAATCGCAAATGCCATACTATTACAACTTTATGTGTACTAATAGGACATTTAAACAGATTGGAATTTGTAAATATAATATTTAACTGTCTCTGATCAATCAATATAATTTTTATGATAAAATAATTTTAATTCGAGATCTTTTCAGTCTTTTTCTGCTTATCATGACTTAGGGCTTTAAGGAATTTATCTATAAAAAGAAAACTAAACATAAAACTAAGAAAATTAAGATTTCATGAGAAAACAAGAAATAGTCTTTCTTATATACCCATATTATATTCATACTGAAGGTATACTTTATACTGACTTTTCAAATAATTTATTTATGTTCTTAGAGTTTCACCAAAACTGGTTGGAAGCATGCTGCTTAAAGTTTTAAATTGCAATTATACAGAAAATGAACTTATGTAGGTTGAATTCTCTCAATTCTTCATCATAATCAGTGAAGAAGACATGCATATACCAAGGAAGGGTAGCCAAGAAGAAAGGAAGCTTTTTTTCAATATTCTAATTATACCCACATGATTATTTGATTCAAAAAATAAAAAAGTGTGGAATAAAAAGTATGTATTATTTCCTGGGCATTAATTTATTAAATTATCAAGCCAAAACTAATAGTGCCCTTTGGGTCAACAGGCCATTTAAGCATTTAGTTAAATTTATATGAGTACATTGCCTGAAAGATAATTGTAATCGTATAAAATGATTCAGTTCAATGATTCCAGTGTGGCATAAAGATAATGAATCTTTTGTATCTTTCATCCTGGGAATATTAACATTATCGAGTCCTATGACTGCTAATGAGCTTTTTGCTAGGAAAAAGAATCAGTTACACAGAGAGATATTTTAATCATTATAAACACGATATTTTAAAAAGTAATTAGTATGCTTGTGAGTAAATAGCAGAATTAGAATTGGCTTTGATCATAAGGAAGCTGAATATTGCAAGCATCATAATCATCCTGTGAAAATTAATCCGTTAATAAAACTAGAAATGTTATAGAAGTTTTAAATAAAGTACAGTTAGGAAGACTTTGAAATATTGTCAGAGACAGAGGACAAGTGTCAAATTTGAATAGAATAATTTGCTTTATATATAGGATGTTCCCCTGTAGTTATAGCACATAGGTTAGAATATTTGCAATGAAAAAATGCACCTTTTGACAAAGAGAAGTAGAAAGTCTGGAATTTGCAGCTCCAGAAACCTAAAAGTGTCATAATAGGAAAATATAAACATAAAAATGTATCTAAATGATGGAACAAAATTTATCTGCATATCCTTCTCTGCCCTCACCAATTTAGATTTCATTGTTAGCAATTAATGACTAATGAAGATAAATAATCCCTATGAGTTTGAAGTCATGCAAATCTGAGTAGACAAACTCTGATATGTTAAGAATAGTTAAAAAAGGGGAAAAAAAGAACAACACAATACAAAGAAACAAACAAACAAACAAAAAAACCACCAACAAATAAGGAATAGTTTAATAGGCCGGGCATGGCAGCTCATATTTGTAATCCCAGTGTTTTGGGAGTCTAAGTGGAAAGGTTCACTTGTGGCCTGAATTTGCTTCAAGTCTGGACAACTTAGTAAGATACTGTCTCTACAAAAAATAAAAAAAATGAAAAAACTAGCCAGGCGTGGTGGCATGCACCTGTAGTCCCAACTGCTAGGGAGGCTGATTCGAAAGGATACTTGAGCCCAGGAGTTCAAGGCTGCAATGACCTAAAATTGCACCATTGCATTCCAGCCTGGGCTGGATATTTTTATATCCAGTGTGTGAACTATATCTCAAAAGGTGAAACACAATGCATTCAAAAAGATAAGTGTAGACACATGATATGTGGCCTATATATTTTTAGTGGCATAACAATTTAGTTTTATGTAACTTGCTTATGAACATGATACATATTCATATTATGCATTTGATTCAGAGGATTAAATGTATTTAGAATAGCTTTGGAGAAAATGATTGTTTAAAGAACTTTTTTCATTGGTTTTGTCTGCAAAGAAATATGAACTTGAATTTCCATGTTAGATATCTGATAAAGAGTGAATGTAAAATATGATATTATAATACACTGCCAGGTGGCAATTCAAACCTTTCCAAGTGTGTGAGATAATGCAATAAAGGAAATAAAAAGTGATATTCAGTGTAAGTGAAATTATATTATACTGAATGAGAATCTCCTTTTAAGATGATTTGCAATTGTGATATTTTTCTCATCTAGAAAAAGGAGAGTCAGCTAAGTATTAGGAGTAACAAGAGTACATTCTCTATTTTAAAAGATTCATGTAATTTTAAAATTAAATTTTATACAGTTCTTACAATGTTAGTATTAGATTTTTTTTTTTGGCTATCTTGGATACGTACAGTTGTACACCAGGTAAAGTTGTTTCAGTCAAGGATGGACCACATATACTAAGGTGGTCCTATAAGATAATAATAGAGCTGGAAAATTCCTATCTCTTAGTGGTGGTAGTCATGGTAATGTAGTAGTGCAATGCATTAGTCACGTGCTTGTGGTGATGATGGTGAAAACAAACCTACTGCTCTGCCAGTCATACAAAAAATATAAGCAAATATAATTATGTGCTACTTTATAATAAAAGATTGTGTTATTGATTTGTGTATTTACTATACTATGTTTTTAATCATTATTTTAGATTGTATTCTTTCTACTTATTAAAAAAGATTTAACTGTGAAACAGCCTCAGGTAGGCCTTTCAGGAGGTATTCCAGAAGAAGGCATTATTATCATAGGAGATAACAGCTCCGTGTGTGTTATTTCTTCTGAAGACCTTTCTGTGGGACAAAATGTGGAGGTGAAGGGCAGTGATATTGATGATCTTGACACTGTGTAGGCATAGACTAATATGTGTGTTCGTATCTTAGTTTTTAACAAGAAAGTTTAGAAACTACAAACGAAAATAAATTTTTTAAAATTTTTATAAAAAGCTTATATAGTAAGGATATAAAGGAAAAAGCTTCTATAATAAGGATATAAAGCAAGAACATATTTTTTACGGTTGTGGAATGTTTTTGTGTTTTAACCTAAGTGTTATTACAGAAAAGTCAAAGAGTAAATAAAAAGTAAATAAACCTAAAATGTTATGGTGAGTTAATTTATCATTGAAAAAATGAAATATATTTTTAGTAAATGTAGTGTAGCCTAAGTGTACAGTGTTTATAAAGTGTACACTGTTTATAAAGTGTACAGTGTTTGTGAAGTATACAATAGTGTAACATCCTAGGCCTCCACATTCACTCAGCACTCACTCACTGACTCACCCAGAGCAACTTTCAGTCCTGCAAATTCTATTTGTGGCAAGTGCCCTATACAGTGTACCATTTTAAGTCTTTTAAACTGTATTTTTACCATACCTTTTCCTGTTTAAATATATTGAAATACTTACCATGTGATACAGTTGTCTCCAGTATTCAGTACAGTAGTACCTCATACACGTTTGTAGCTTAGGAGCGATAGGCTATAGCATATAGTCTAGGTGTGTAGGAGGCTATCCCATTTAGGTTTCTGTAAGTACACTCTGTGATGTTCACACAATAACAAAATTGCCTAATGATACATTTCTCAGAATGTATCCTCATAATTAAGTGACACTTATCTATATCATTCTAAAGATTGCTGAATGTGTTTCCTCCACAAAATCAAGAATTTTTAAGAGTGGAATATATTCTTATTCTTTAGCAAGATAAAGATAAAAATATAAGAATATGAAATTATAATTTTAGAGTGTTTTGCTTTTGCTGCTTTCTCACATTCCAGGGAAAGCTAATTTGCTTTTCTCTGCAGAGATTGACACATAAGATGAAATGTAATTTTCTAACAACTGTATTTTCCAACTAAACAATAAGAGTGGCATTTTATTTCTGTGAATATCAATTCTGAAAGGAGAAAATTCTGCATAACGTATGTGTGTGGTTTTAAATATAATTGATTTTCACTCCATTCTTTTCGCTGAGATAATGGACTTTAAAGCACAAATTTTGTTTGGCCATATTAAAACAGATTAATTATCTCAGATAACAATGCATATTTGAAGGTATGCAAAATAAATTTAAGATGAGTTTGATTAAACATACTTCTTAAAAATAAAAGTATTTATTTTTCAAAAAGTAATTAAAAGAAGCAGTAATATCATAGGGCGACTCTTATAAAAAGTACTATTTTAATAAACAGACAAAAATAAATAGAAGGCGTGAGGAAAGTTACAGCAGGAATCTTATTAGTTGTATTGGTTCTGTTACAATGAAATTTGCAGAAAAGTTGTCAAGAGCACAAAGGGTAAAAAACTTGAGAAAGAATAACTTTAGAGAGAAGTTACTATGGTTTCTGTCAGATGTGACAGTATTTTTTTTTAAGTGAAAACAGAGGAAAATAAATATTTTGCCTTGCCAATTTTGTGCAGAGTGCCAACTTTTATGACAAACTAAAAATGTGATCCAGGGTGAAATCTCATAAATGAGATTCTGGAGGCAAGTTTGAATATCACTGATGCCTGATAGCTAATTAATTAAATTGCAAGTGGTTGAGAGAGAATTTAAAGTTCCCTCAAAACATTAACTTCAAAAGTTTCACAAGAAATTGTCACAATATCTAAATTAAGCATATTTGCTGAGATCATTTTTATTAGTTATTCAGTTTTCATAAATAAATATCCAATATCTCATTTCCGTTCTTAGATTAGATTTTTGTATATTCTACTCATTCCTGCTTAAGACATTATATCCCATTATTATTTCTTCATTCATTAAAATAACTAGTAAATTCAAAATTGCAAAAAAAGAATACTTTGGAAGAGACTAATTCAACTCAGATATTAGAAAAAAGTAAACTGGTAAACTTCTCTTTTTTACTTATATCTGTCTGTGGTTAGATTTCTAGCTTTAAGATTGTTTAATTCATGTTTAGATGCAGAAGGATAGTCAAGCTGATTAAAATTTTGAGTCAATAACTTTAACTTTTACTTTTCATTTAAGTAATTTTAAATGTATTAAATGGTTCAGATGTTGTAAAGCCAGTTGTATTTGTTATAGAATTTCAGTTTTCCATATTTTGAGTTGTGCATCATCCTGAAGGCTAAGAGTAATTAATTACGATTGTCAATGTCCAAAATTGATCTAATCAGGGCAGAATGGTGCTACATTCAAAGGAGATTTCATTTCTTCTTTGAACTCATGAATGATGATATAATCTAAATGTTATTTATAATCCTTTTCAAAAAAACAAAATTCAAATTTATCTTAGAATTTCATTTTACGAAAATGGTATTTTATTTATACAAACTCGTATGCTTTCTTTAGGCAATTAGAATTACATTTTAAATACATTTTAGTATAGCTTGGAGTATGTAGTAAGTAAATATAAAGCAATAAATAGTTTTACTTTGATGTGATCATTTCACATTTGTGTGTATAGAATATTAATGTACATTTAGAGTGGTTAAACATATTTTTAAAACTATTTTTGAATACTGGTTGTAAATATGTGGAAGGTAAGGAATACTTATTCTCTATATTTCTTATTCTCTGTGATTCCTAGAGACTACCATTTTGTCATGTAAATAAATATTGTTTTTAAAAATTTGCGACTGTTGGTAGTTTTTATCTGTAAGAACTCAGTACTTTAAGAATATTAATTATTCATTATATCCGATGTGAAATATTTCCTCAAGTTTTTATCTGTAAATGTTTATTTTTACTTTTCAAACTACTGAAACGTGTAAAAGGAAATGTATAAAAGGAAAGTAAACATTGACCACAATATAGCATTTCCAGAGATAGCAAATTTTATTTTATTCTACATTTTCAGACATTTATTCTTTTATGCATACAAACATATATAAATATATACACACATTCACACACATATTTATTCAACATAATTTTTCATAGCTTGCCTTTTTCACTCAAAAAAGTGTGGCTATCTTTTTATGTCCATAAATATAAATCTATATCAGTGCTTACAATACAATAAAAAATTTTAATCATATTATTTATACCAAATGTATTTAATCAAATAATTTTGCTAAATATGTATGTTATATACTTTCAATTTGATAACTATAAACTTATAGATATATATCTTTGCATCCAGTCTTTCAATGTTTTATGAAAATACATTTCTAAAATTTGAATTGCTGAATCAAAGGTAATGTCATTAAATTTATTAGACATATATTCAAAAGGAGTATTTCTAAAAGGCTGTACAAATTTATATACACGTGGACATTGTATATAATTCTCAACACCCTCACACTCAAAAACCTTGTGTATTATAATTTATTTTCTTCTTTCAAGACATAATAGAATAAATATCAATTTAATTTTAATTTATAAATGTGATCGACAATGAAGTTCTGCATTATTTTCATTTTTTTCACTTGTGTGTTTATTTTAAATTTTTTGTTGATACCATTCATGTCAATGCAATTTTTAATTGGTATTCAATTGCATTATATTATTTATTAGAAATCATCATGTAGAAATTTTTCAACATTTTATTATGAAAATTTCAAATGTGCAGTGAAAGCCAGTATGGTGACTCATGCCTGTAATCTCAGCAATTTGGGAGGCCAAGGCAGGAGGATTGCTTGAGTCCAGGAGTTCAAGACCAGCCTGGGAAAAATAGTGAGACCCCCGTCTCTACAAAAAAAAAAAAAAAAAAAAATAGCTGGGCGTGGTCGGCCACATGTTTAGTCCCAACTACTCAGGAAACTAAGGTGGGAGACTAGCTTGAGCCTGGGAAATTGAGGCTGCAGTGAGTCATGATTGTGCCACTGCACTCCAGCCTGTGTGACAGAGCAAGACCCTGTCTCAAAAAAAAAAAAAAAAAAAGGGCAGTGAATTTAAAGGTCTTTTACAATGAACATCATTGATCTACCACCTAGATTCTAACACTAATATTTATTTAAACTTGTGGCACAAACCAATCCATATTTCCTTCATCCTATCCATACATTATTCTACCTTATTTTTGGATGCAATTTAAAATACTTTGCAGGAATCAGCGTACTTTCGCTTAAATACCTTATTATTACTATCATTAACTAGAGTTCAAATTTATTTATTTTAATGTAAAATTTACATATAATAAAATGCACAAACCTTAAGTGTACATTCCAAATTTTGACAAATATATACACATGTATAACCCACACCTTGGTATTTTAGTACTCGTGGATAGTTTGTATTTCATGGCTTTACTTTTCCCTTTTCTCTTTTGAACTCTTTAATGTGTTTCCATGTGAATTTTTAAACGTAATTAATCGTGTGAATTTTCCCTTTTATGTATTCTGGGTTTTGAGTCTTCCCTAGAATTGCCCGCACATCAACATTGTAAAATTACTTATTATTAGTCTTCTGGTATCTAATTCAAATGTGATCGGAAGTTGAATGAAATTCCTCCTGTTTTATAGCAAAGTTGAGAGAAATAATAAATAATTACCAACATCAACTCCCTCCCATATTTAAAAAAGAGGGCAGAACAAACACATTGTTCATGACTATTAATCAAAACAGAGCTAATTCCAACCAAACTATGTAAAAGAAAACTGGAAATCTCCTGGTATTTGTTGAGAGGAGACTTTGAGGACATAATAAGTCAGTATTCCTATTTTTTCCGCATCTATTGCTTAAAAAGTACAATTTGAAAATAATTCACATATAAGTACCTGAAAAGAAAAAAAAAGTCATTCAAATCAAGGAAAAAAATCTAAAACATGAACAAAGATAAAGTTTACAGGTAACATTCTGTATGACAATTTTTCTACTTGCTGTTTGAAACAAACAAAAAAAACATGAGCAGTTTTATTTTTAAATGTGAAAAATCAAGGAAGTACCCCAAACAATCATAACCTGCTAGTGTAATTTATACAACAGGTTATGCTCAGAAATTTCTTTGAAAGCACTGAGGGAAAAAAAGGAATAGAAACCTAAAATGTTTTTGTCTTATTTAAAAGATTTTTCATAATGCTCATTAAGAAAGCTCTGGCGTTTACAAAAAACAGATAATAAAGCTCAAGTTTAAAATGAACAGAAGAGTATTTATGTAGGAACTCTTCAATGTGATATGTATTATAAAGTGTTTCCAGGTTAATGTATTAAGCTTCTATTATTTTCATTTCAAAATAGATTGCCTTCTCAGGTAACAGGGGGTTCAAAGAAATATTAATAGATGGAATTATAAAACTATCTTTCTTCAGAAAAAATGTAAGCAATTTATGAAGGCAAATTGTAGTTTTCATTCACCAAAGTTAGGACCTCATACACCTACAGAGATATTATCCCAATTGACAAATGACCATCATTAACTTCTAAATCTCAAGTCCATGGTCCATTACTCTGTGAATCTTTTTTGTTTTTGAATATAGTTAGAATTCACCTCTCTTTCATTGGTGATCCACTTACCCATTGCCAATTACACTAGGATTCCTGTAGCTCTAAGTTATATGCATGTGTTTATTTGTCTGTCTCTTTCAGATGGGCTGTGAGCCTCTAAAGCAGGAAGTGGTGTATCATTCTGTTATTTGAACTTTAGAGTCTTGAATGCTACTTTTTCTTTGAATAGATAAGTGACTTAAATACAGGAATGGAAAAGAAGATTATTTAGAGTATTTGTATCAAGTGTATCCACATTTCTGAATCTCAGTTACTATCACCCTAAACCCAATCAAAACCATCCCTTACCGAACCTGCTTCAATGCTTACAATCAGTCTCCTACTTTACCTTAGTCATTCTCCTAAATATTTGAGTGGAGCAAAGGCTACTCTGACAGACTGTTAGGACAACAAACGTAAATTAAAACTGTCTTAGGCAAACTTAAAAGTGTGTGACGCCATGGAGTTATCACTTCAAAAAGGCTTCCCTGTCTCTTCCCTACAATGGGCCTTCACACATTATTCTGTATCACATCACTCTTTCATTCAGATATTTACAACCTGTGCTTCCCCTGTTGACTTGTGTGAAGAAGAGTTTATTGCCTGCTTAACCACAAACTGCAAATGTCACAAAAATAGTTTTTGTCTTTTTTATTTAATGTACAAAACATGAGCACAAGTACCACAAAGGCCAGCATTTAGAATGTTTTTGTTTATTCAAGTGTTCTTGCTTCCAAGAACAGTGTCTGGCATATTTCAGAGCTCAATAAATATTTGTGGAAAGAATGGATAAATATTTTTCCATAGCATAAGATGCATGTGGAGAAAACATTTGTGGAATTATACATTATTTAATTCATTAATGTTTATGTTTATTTAAAAGCCTCAACTAATCAAATTTAGTAAAAAATTAAATTTCATGAGCAAAACGTGTTTTTATAACTCAACTTGAGCTTGTGTTATACATTTTTACATGTATTACATGTGTTTCTATTATAACCCAATAACTTTAATGATGAGAGTTCTAAACTATAATTTCACATTTATAATTTATACTAGTAGACATACTTTTGTGTACATCTTGTTGAATCAGTGACTCACTACTTAATTTTAAGTTTTGGAGGAATGGAAAATATAAAACATTGACAAGATACTTTAAATTGTTGAACTTCCCCAAGAAACATAATTATATCCTTAAAAATATCCATTCAATTTGATAACAAAATTATGCATCCACACTGCGAAAGACCCAGACCAGTGAGAAATTAGATATCTGGATGTTTTTGTCATGCTTTGTTACATAGGCTGTAACAATAAAGCTATTTTTATTTTCTTCATACCAACATTATAAGCCCACTATGAAAGCAAAATACAACAGATAAATAGGTATTTGTGTTTAATTAACCAAAAATTTGAAACTAATTATATGTTTTGATATTTCTATTTACAAAGTTTAAAAACTGCCACTATTTCCCACACTATTATTCTCAAAGTTGGCATGTTATTACTTTTAATTGGTCAAGAAAGAAAAATGTCTCACACTTGACATTTTCCCACATATTCACTTCTTGAAACAGCTGCAGTTTTACTAATCTGTGTTTCGAGAAAAATTAACAATCAGTTCTATTTTTATTTCATGGAGAAATTCATTTTGAGCTATTATTCCATCTTAGATCTCTAGTATTTGATAGGCTTACAGTGGAAAAGGTTAATATTGTCTCCTGGATAGAATTAGCATCCATCAGATGCATTGACTGGACCCATTTCTTATTATCGATATTTTGAGATATTCACAAAAATCACTGCAAGAGGCAGAATAAACTGTTCTCTTATTGGTGCTGGTATCTCTGTGGGGGAAAAAAAAGCATAATTGACTGTAGCCATGGGGATTCAGACAATTGTATGGGGACTGATAAGAGGGATTTATACAAGGTTTCATATTTCTAATCTCATATGGTTTCTTTGTAGACATTATTAGACTTATTGTTTTGCTATTGTTATAATTTTTTCCAGATGAAAAGATATGGCTAATGTATGTTCCTATGGAATTAAAACTACTCTCAAATTAACCTTAATGTATTTAATCTTAATGTATTTAGGCTATGCTTGAAAGGAAAGCACTAATAAACTTGCTTCCATGAAACAATATAAATGCCCCTATGTAAGCTACCTAATTTTAAACTGGAGTATGAATCTATAAATTCTGCATTACTTAGCTTTAGTATTCATAATAAGCAACGTGTATTTAGATATATTTTGAATCTATCACGATACATAAATGATAGTTTTAAAAGGAAAAATAACTCATATAAAGAAATAGACATGGAAACTAAGTGACATGACTTGTACTAAAATCCCAGTATCATTATTTTCTTTGCAAAACAGATATACTGACGGCTTACCTAAAACAATAGGGAAAGGAATTCCATAGAATAGCCCATGAGGGTAGATAGTACTACCAAGAAAATTGCCACTTTTGTTTTGATTACTATGTGTCCTATATATATCTTTGTCAAAGTCATATTTTAGAAACAAATTTCATGCAACTAACATAATTATATAACTACTAAAAATTTTTATGTTTTAATTTTGAAATCAGAGGTACAATTTCAATACACAGTACTTATTTTCCTGATTGGGATTTGGCGGTACCACAAAATGCACGTAAATTACCAGGAACTTGTTTTCGTGTTCATGAGGGGACATTATGCTTTCATCATTTGCATTTCTGAGTACCTCCCTATGTTGTTGTGTAGCTTTCATTTGCTTGAGAATAAGGATGGAGGGAATATAAAGATGATGTCAGAGATAATACTTAATAGTTGACATTTAATTTAGGATTATATAAGAATATAAGAGCCATCCTTATCCATGAGGTATGTTACATATATTGAAGGAATAACAATGAGGAGAAAACTCTTGCCCATAGTCCAGGAGTCTGGGATGAGGTTCTTCTTGAAGGTTTACTTGAATCACTAGGGGCTCAGCTATAATTACTTAGCAATGCAACAGGTCAGGGAGAAAAGGCCCTATGTTGTAGCCTTTTGGAACCACCCTGGGTTCCAGAGTTACAACAGGACTCAGAATTTACCAAGAGGCTGATGGGAGAACTGTATGAAGTCAGAGGTCTTTGCACAAAAGGTTAGGAATCACTACCTGCTATCCCCAGATGAAGGAAAATGAAATTATAGCGAGAGCTCATAAGTGACAGGTGCAGTGGAAGCTGAGATGAACCTTCCACTTGATCAAGATCACTTGATCACATGATCACTTTTACATTCTTTCTAAGCTGAGAGACTCACACTCGATACAGAATCAGCAGTGATCACTAGCAGATGTCAACAGCACATAACCAATTCTGTGTCAACAGCACATAACCAATTCTTTGGAAACCGTAGAAATCTGAGGACATAGCCCTCAAGGTATTTGTTTGTTTGCTTCCCCTACCACCATGAAACCTTATAAAATAAGTTCCATTTATCCCCCCAACCCCTCCCCTATGAATAGGCACTATCTAAAGGAGACAAAAACTAAGAAGGAAAGGTGTCTGGGAGACTAAACATTTTTACCTAGAAGACACTGAAAATCTACTGGACTAAATTTTTATCTGAATAAACATTTCATATTTTTTAATGCTAAAAATGGGTAGGATCTTCTAAATTTAATAGAAACATAAAATTTATATTTTTCTGAACATCTAGTAATAAGAGCTGTTCTTTTAAACCTGCTATAAACAAGAGAGTTTGAATCATTAAGTTCACAAAGATGGATCAAGGACCAGGGGCATCTACAAGTCAATGAAGTAAGAGAAAAAGATAATACAAAGTCTTGGACCTGACGGTTGGGATAGCAAGATGAAGAACATAACCTCTGTGAATCTTCTGGATCAGCCAATAGAGATAAATGTGGGCCCACACTCACATAAAAATAAACAAGCAAAGGAAGAAATCCTCTGGGTCCATGTGTTTCCAAATGGAGAGTCCAGAAGAGATATACAGTTTACCGTTGAACAACATGGTTTGAACTAGGCAGATCCATTTATATGCAGATTTTTTTCAATAATTACAGTTGGCCATCACTATAGGTGGGTTCCTCATTCACATTCATCTGCCAAAATCAGCTAGAAAAATAGTATTTGCAGGAAGCTAAATCCACATATATGGAAGGCCAACATTTTGTGTCCATGATTTCCACAAGGCTGACTGCGGGACTTGAGTATGCATGGATTTTGGTATATGCAGGCAGTCCTGAACCCAATCCCCTGAGGATACTGAGGGATGATTGTATAGATATAGATATATAAATATAGATATAGATATGTACACCACACACCTGTTCTAAGTGATGCATGTATTAATACATTCAATTTAAGTGATGACCCTAACTCATACTATTACTACTCCCTTTGATGACAGTTGTGGAAAATGAGGCAAAGAGGTTAAATAATACATTCAAGGATAAAGAGTTAGTAAGTGACAGAGCGAAAATTTGAACCGAGATAGTTTGTCTCCAGCTACTGTGTCCTGACTGCCATAACACTATTTCTCTTGCTCCAGATTTTGGTCCAATGGACAATGTACTGGAAAGCCTGTAGTTTACTCAAGTATGGAACAGAAACCAGGATGTAATTTCCACAAAGGAGCTCTGAGAAACAGCTGAGATATAATTTAAAATTTCTCTGAAATAAAGTATGTTGGCAAATGGAGTTAAAAAGGTATATATGAATTATGTTTTTGGTGAGCTATCCAGATCGTTCTGCTGCATGTAGGCAACACATCAATGCAGATATTCTGTGATTACTTGGTTCATATGCTTTGTTCGATTGGCTATAATCCAGGTGATGCTGGATGGTATAAATATTGGTTAAAAATCATTGAATTATATCTTCAAGAAGTAGCCTAAAGTTATTCTCTCTGTGTGTGCCCTTAGAAAATCCAAAACTCATTGAAAATAGTGTATCAGTTTTCCTGATAAAAGAGAAAAAATGAAGGAATTACTAAATACCTGGAGAGAAAAGTTTTAGTTTTTTTTTTTTTTTTTTTTTTTTTGGGTGGGTGGGGAGGAGAGTCTTCTCAATAACAGAAATCTATTACTACCACCCTGTGGTAGAAAATTTTGCATTTAGCAGTGAGGACTTAAAAATAGAGTTTTTTTGTTTGTTTGTTTGTTTTGTTTTGTTTTGTTTTTGTTTTGACAAGGTTTCGTTCTGTTGCCAGGTTTAGAGTGCAGTGGCCGGATCACAGCTCACTGCAGCCTTGACTTCCCAGGCTCAAATGATCCTCCCACCTCAGCTTCCTGAGCAGCTGGGACTACAGGTGCATGCCACCATGTCCAGTTAACTTTTTTATTTCAGTTGAGACAGGGTTTTCCCATGTTGCCCATGCTGCTTTCGAACTACTGAGCTCAAGTGATCTGCCCACCTTGACCTCCCAAAGTATTGGGATTACAGGTGTGAGCCACCGCGCTTGGCCATTTTTGCCAGTCTATGATGATTTCAATACCTTCCACCTGAATGGAAGCTGCACAGTTACCAGCTTTCAAGGAACCTAAATAAGGTCTTGGATAATGTTGATATTAGCCGCAATCATGACAGATTATTCTTGAGTGGAGGGTCCTTCCTTTGATCCTGTGTGCTGTTATAGAAGCCTCCAGACTTCTGAAGTGACCTTGCATTGAGATGCTGGTAGAAAGATGAAGAGAAATAAATCATTATTTGATGCAAGACTACAATTGAAAATAATATATGCATGTAGCTAATACTTTCCAATGTACAGTTTGGGGGTGTCTATCTATTCATTCATCAGTAATTTCTTAGTAAAAGCCTGCACTGTCAGTACTGTACTTAGTACTGGGAGTACACTGGGAGTGGCTAAAGGTGGTTCCTGCTTTCTTGTAGCTTACTGTGAACTCTTTGAATTATGATACTTAAGAGTGTTCCTCATTTATTGTTCCATGGAACATTACTCTGGGCAAGGCTAATCGTTTAGCCTTCACAAAAATCTCAATGCTCAAATGAAGGTAGGAAATGCTGTTTCTTGGCTCACTCTTAGAGATTAATCGTGCGTATTAGTAATTTAAAGCACAGGAGAGCCCTACAATTAACAAGCCTGTCTAACCAGCATTTTTTTCTCAAACTTATTTGAGCATGAATCATTTTAAAAAATATTATAACTGCTTATATATTATTAGGTAAAATACCAGTTTGGGATGCAATGGTCTCTAATATAATGTTCATATGCATTAGTATATTTTGAACTTCTGATCCTTTGTGAATCTGTATCAAATTTGAGTTGCTTCAGTTCTCTGGCTTCAGCAGAAGTGCATCATTCTAATGATGTTCTTGAAGGGCTATCATTTCCCTAATTAATGACTTTGTTCTGTTAGAACTACTGAAACAAAAATCTTATCATCCCTCTAAATAGTTAGAATAAGATATTAACAATGCTTTTTCATCCATATCAATTTTAAATGCTTTGTTATCCAAATCAGTTTTTCTAATGGTAATGAATATTTCTAGTTTTATAAATAAAAAGTAAGAAAATGATGTACCATTCCTTATTTTTTTATGGAAAGCCTACTGACATATTTGGCATTAATAAGGAGAATTATCAAGCACCTTTACTTAAAAAAAAAAATTCTTCCTGCATTTAACCTAGAATATGCTGTGGAGAACTGGTCTGTGAGAGAAGCCTGACTGTACATGAAAACCTGTAATTCATAGTGCCTGCTCCTGTCTTTCATTTCAGGATTCATATTGGTCACATTTTTGTTATCTGCACATATGGTGCATTTACATAAAAATCACATCTTTCCCAATATTCAGTAATGTAAGCCTTTGTTTTTATTTGGTTCTAGCTGCATATATATCTATCTGTTTGAAGTTTATGTGAAGATTCCAAAATGAATTCACATATATCACATAACCAAAATATAAATTATTAGTTATCTATTGCTGCATAAAAATTTATCCCCAAATGAAGTGCCTTAAGAAAAAACTTATCTCACAGTTGTGAATGTAGTTCAGTTGTGTTCCTCTGGCTCAAGGTCTCTAAGGACACCGAAGTGAATCAGCTTATCCAAGATGTTATTTAGCCACAGTCATCTTAGAGCTGAATTGGAAGATAATCCACCCCAAAACTTGTCAAAGGGACTGACAGTAGGCCTCAAAAGACGCTCTTTCACACTCACTCATGTAGCTATAGGCAGGCTTCAGAATTTTACTGGCTGTTGATGAGAGATATCAATTCATCTTCAGATGGACCTCTCTCCTCATAGGGGTGCTCGCAATAGGCTGTTTTTCCACTGAGGTAGGGGGTTGGAGAGAGAAATAGCAACACTCAGAGCTCAAGGATGAAGATACTTTCTTTTTATAACTTAATCTCAAAAGTAATATCCCATTATTTCTGATATTTTCCATTCATTAAAAACAAGTCTTTAAATCCAACCCAGACTCAACAGTAGGAATACCAAGACTCAGAGATCATTGGCGGTCACCTTAGAAGCTGCCTACCACACCCATATTCTGTCTTTGGTGAAAAGACAGTGATGTCGCAATTCTAGACTGTTTTCTCTCTTACATTTCCCAAAGAGATAAACCGTTATTTAACTAAACTGATTTTTTTTGAGATAAAAGAGCTGTTTTATTGACGCTTTATGTGCTAGGTATTTTACATGCATTAACTCCTTAGATTCCAAATGGTCCTGTGAAGTAAGTACCATTATCTGAATTTACAGATAAGGAAAGTGAAGCTTGTGGAGGTCATTGGCTCAAGGTTATGTGGATGATGGATTCTTTTTTTTTAAAATTATACTTTAAGTTCTAGGGTACATGTGCACAACGTGCAGGTTGTTACATATGTATACATGTGCCATGTTGGTGTGCCGCACCCATTAACTCGTCATTTACATTAGGTATATCTCCTAATGCTATCCCTCCCCCCTCCACCTACCACACAACAGGTCCCAGTGTGTGATGTTCCCCTTCCTGTGTCCATGTGTTCTCATTGTTCAATTCCCACCTATGAGTGAGAACATGTGGTGTTTGGTTTTTTGTTCTTGTGATAGTTTGCTGAGAATGATGGTTTCCAGCTTCATCCATGTCCCTACAAAGGACATGAACTCATCATTTTTTATGGCTGCATAATATTCCATGGTATATATGTGCCACATTTTCTTAATCCAGTCTATCAAACTATACTACAAGGCTACACTAACCAAAACAGCATGGTACTGGTACCAAAACAGAGATACAGACCAATGGAACAGAACAGAGCCCTCAGAAATAATACTGCACATCTACAACCATCTGATCTTTGACAAACCTGACCAAAACAAGAAATGGGGAAAGGATTCCCTATTTAATAAATGGTGCTGGGAAAACTGGCTAGCCATATGTAGAAAGCTGAAACTGGATCCCTTCCTTACACCTTGTACAAAAATTAATTCAAGGTGGATTAAAGACTTAAATGTTAGACCTAAAACCATAAAAACCCTAGAAGAAAACCTAGGCAATACCATTCAGGACATAGGCATGGGCAAGGACTTCATGTCTAAAACACCAAAAGCAATGGCAACAAAAGCCAAAGTTGACAAATGGGATCTAATTAAACCAAAGAGCTTCTGCACAGCAAAAGAAACTACCATCAGAATGAACAGGCAACCTACAGAATGGGAGAAAATTTTTGCAATCTACTCATCTGATAAACTGATATTTTTTAAGAACGTCAGGCTAACAGATATTAAGTAAGACAGACACAAATATATATAAAAAAAGGAAAATGTCTCTACTGCAAAGTAATGTAACTAAGTTTGAATCATAGATATACAAATTCAATTTAATTCAATTCAATAAATAATAGTTTACTACTGTTTGAGAAAACTATTATTAAATCCTGTACAGGATACAAAATGAAAAAGAAAAACGCCATGGTTTTAACTATGGGTTTTTGTTCAGGCTCATCTGCTTATTGGTTGGGTGACTGAGACAAGTTGCTTACAGCAATAAGTGTTCTCATCTCACAGGGATATTGTGAGGTGAAAATGAAATAAAGCATATACAACCGTGTAACTATGTAAAGTTCTTAGCATTATGCCTAGTACATGGTAATCACACAGTAAATAATAATAATCATGATCATAATGATAACAGTAAAGTAAGCAATAACCTAACACTTGCCAGAGCTGTTCTAATTGCTATATAACTATCAACTCATTATTTTGTTATTATTAGTCAAGCACCATGCTGCTCTGGGGTTGTATCATGTCTATGCTACCTAACAGCTGACTGATTTTTAGTCAAGTTATTTGACCTTCTCTATGCTCCAAGTTCCTTGTTTGTGAAATGAAGATAGCGATAGTGCTGTAGACTCAGTATTGGAAAAGTTTTTTGGAACAATACCTGGTACATTCTATGTGTTAATTAATTTTTAATGCAAAATATTATTGCATTATAATTATAAAGTAAAATAATTATAATACCTGACAGAAACACTTCCTAAAGAGAAGAACAAAATATAATAAGAGTACTAATGACCTCTTTGTAATGTATATGGGGAGAATAAAAAAATAATATCGTGGGAAATACATGAAATTTGTTACGGGAGAGTATGTTGAAAAATTGAATTTTAAGAATAGACTTTATTTGTTTAGGTTTCTTACCTCTTAAGAGTAGTTTTCAATAGTGTATGCATATGAGAAACACCTTGAAACTTTTCAAACTCTAAACATTCTGGCCCCATCCAATTATAACTTAAGTGTTCTGAGGTGGGCTGTCAGCTTTCATGTATTTACTATTTCAAGGTGATTCTAATATGTAGTAGTATTAAAAGCCCATGCCCTAAGGCATTGATTTTCAACTCTTAGCTTGCACCAGTTTCACCCGAAGTATCAGAAGAAAAACAGAGAAGTAATAAAATATTATAGAGAAGCAAAAAGTCTCAATTTGATCTTCTAATATGAATAATATTTTGTTTCTGAAGAATATGGTTTTTTCCATTTATGTTTAACAAATGTCCTATACTACTCAACTATGTAAAGATAGCTGAATAGAAGTTTGTTTTGAAAGACAGTTTTGGAAAGACAGATGACATTTATGTCTAGAAATGTTACATAAGAATTTCTTAATAAGGTGCACCTTTAATGGTTATGCATCAGAGGCCAAAAACAAAGGATTTACTGGACTGTACATTGAAATAATTTATGCTCTTCCCTAGCCCAACTAGGGGTAATGCTGAATTATTAGTGATTTATTTACATATTATCTTCAACATTGACTCCTATTGCTGGAGTTACTGGAAACAGGAGGCGGAATTAAAGATGGTTCTCATGCTGTTGTCCATGATGTTGTGCTATGTGGTAGAGAAGGATGCTACGTGCAGGAATCACAAAAGAATAAAGCCAATGTTAAGTTTCATTCATTTTAATTATAAACATGTTGTACTGCTCAGTGACATTAGGAAAGGGATTTTAATAAAACCAACCATTCTTCTTAGTTTTTTTTCTCCTGCTCCCACAGATAAATTTTAAGGATATGTGTAGTTTAATTTTAAACTGTGTTTAATGCAATGAAGTAGTGGTGCATCATGGCAGGGCCTCAAGCATTTGAGTTAAGCTCCTTTTTTGGAACTGGATACCTAGTTATGACTATAGTTTCCTCATGTCTAAATGAGAATAGTGGCGTTTACCCCTCTGGGTGGTTGTGAGGGTTACATAAGATAGCATATGTCAATCACTTATCCTATACCTGCTCATGATAAATGTTAGCTGTGAGTTTTGTTATTATCTTCATCCTGTATTTCAGTTATTTATTTATTTCAAGTAAATAAAATGCAATAAAACAGGAAACTTTGAAATATAGTAATAAAATATCTGTTTCATAAAAGTTACCAGATGTTAAATATTAAAACTTGAATTCAATGCATAATTTGTAAATATCTAACATATATAAAATTCAGTTATATACTATATTATAATTTGGCAACTTCTAACTTAACTAAATCCAAAATTAATCAATCAAATTAAGTTGTCTTTTACTCTGAATGCTGTTAGAATAATTGATAAAGCCTTTTTTTGAAGTTATGAAAATGTTCATTTTTTAGATAACTTTAATTATGAAAAGTGAAAGCTATAGAATAGAAATGTGTTTTGAAAAAAATGATCAAAATTAGCAAATATTAAGATGAACATACAAATTGGTACAATGATGCTAAGTATGATTAGCCTAGAAATACCATTTTCAAAATAGTTGATTATAAGGTACTGCAGTTATCCATCACATGCTTTTGTGTATCTGTTATGTTCTCATCATAGCACTGTGCTTGCCTGTGACAAGATATGTCAGAGATAATGACACATGGTGCTTGTCTTTAGGTAGCATATGGCTTAGTGGTGGATACAGAAATGCCTTATTAAATATAAAAAATAATTTAATTTTCAATTTTGTTAAGAATAGAAAGAGTTAAGAATGCAAATTATGAGAGAGTATATAAGTCCAGGACCCAGAGGTTTTCCAACGCAAAGGCATGTCAAGTGATAGCTGAAGAATCAGTAGTACATAACCAGGCAAAAATCAGGGGAAAGATTATTCCAGACAGAGAGAATGGTGACATGCATATAATGTGTGGGTGAATATAACAAAAGAGGTTAAATTAGTAAATTCAGAAGAAATTTTTGCATTATTTGGAGCTTCAAAAAGTGAGTCAGAGATTTAGTCTAAAAAGGCAAGAAAATAAACCAAGAACTAGAAAGAGAAAGAGAAAAGATAATATCTAGAACTATGAAATGGGTTGTTTTCTTTTAAATGTATTGTGTTTACTGTAATTCCAAGGACCTTCTCAATATGTTCATTACATTATGGAAAGGCATTATGAGAAACACACACAGGCACACACATACACACACACACACACACACACACACAGATTAAGTATATAGTAAGTAGCTACTTGGGAGGCTGAGGGGGGAGGATTGATTGAGATGGAGTCAGGGCTGCAATAAGCTGTGATGGCACCACTGTATTCCAGCCTGGGTGACAGAGTGAGACCCTGTCTCAAAACAAGCAAACAAACAAACCACTGTAAAATACCATCTCACCTCACCTTCAATGGCTATTATCAAAAGACAAAAAATAACAAATGTTGGAGAGGCCATGTGGCGAGAAAGGGGAACCTTCACACACTGTTGGTGGGAATGTAAATTAGTGCAGCCATTTTGAAAAAAAGTATGGAGATCCCTCAAATAATTAAAAATTGAACTTTAGTATGATATAGCAATCCCAGCACTGGGTATATATTCACAGGAAATGAAATAAATATGATGAAGAAATATCTGAACTCTTATGTTTATTGTAGCACTATTCACAATAGCCAAGTTATGGAATCTAAGTGTCCATCAACTGAAGAATGGATTAAAAAAATGTGGTATATTTACCCAATGTAATATTATTCAGCCATAAAAAAAAATTAAAATTCTGTTTTTTGAGGCAACACGAAATTGCCTGGAGGACAATATGTTAAGTGAAACAAGCCAGGCATAGAAAGACAAATGCCACGTGATCTCATAAACGGAATCTTCAAAAGTTGATCTTCTAGAAGTAAAGAGTAGAACAGTTGCTAGCAGAGGCCTAGAGGGATTTGGGAGTGGGGGAATAAGAAGTTGTCCAGTGGGTACAAAGTTACAGTGAGATAGCAAGAATAATATTTAGTGTTCTGTTGTACAGTCAAGTGACTATAGTTAACAATAATACATTGTATATTTTTAAATAGGTAGAAAAGAGAATTTGGAATGTTCTCACCACAAAGAAATGATAAATATTTGAGGCTATAGATATGCTAGTTACCCTAATCATTACATATTTTATACATGTATTGAAACATCACACTGTATCCCATAAATATGTATAAATATTACGTGTCAGTTAAAAATTTAAAAATAAAAAGTTTTGTGTTGATATGTTTATGTGTATTGTAGGCAGCAGGATATTCTGCTTCAGGTTGATGGAGGCTCTACCATCTGTTGCACATTGCTTCATTGGTTACTGTGGTAGTGGAAGAAAGAACTAGAAGGTTCCATGCTACCCCTTCCTTGCTTTTGCCTATAATTGACACTCATCTTGCTACATCTTCAGAATCATTTTACAATTACACTTAATATTAAAGTGGAATTGTGGGAAAACACAAAGAATTTTATTAAGCACTAAGGTCTCTAGTATTGTGCTGTAATCCTTTCTTTCTTTCTTTCTTATATGCTTTAAAAATGTCCAACGTGTTCATTTTGCCAATGGTTTTGCTTTCAGCATATGATTTTTTAAATTATAAAGATATATTTAACAATTGTAGACATTATAAAGACATATTTAACAATTATAGAAATAATTGATTTCAGAAGTAACAGATTAATAAACATTAAGCCGAAGTTAAAACGTAGGCCATTATCACCCCCCAAAACCTTTAACATTTATTTCTAATACATTAGAAAATAGAAATGTCAGGAAAATGGTAAAATGCTACATTCAGAGAAAGTGTTTATTCTTAGTTGAATTATTAGAAATATTAATATGTACTTTTAAGATTTAATTTAATTTTTTAAGTATACAATCTAGTTTGGTTTTCTAGGCATTCTAGAATGTAGCCAATTTCTAAAAAAAATAATAATCTGGGCCTTCAATACAGCGATAAGTCCAATTGAAGTTTATATATTGGCTGTTTGAAAAAATTTGCTACATAAGAGTACAAGCAGAATTCAAGACAAGAATCAACCATTTCTATCTAGAGAGGTAGTGAGTGTGTGTACAAGTGTATGTACTTAAGTGGGTGTTAGGGTAATCATTAAAAGGAGAAAGTATTTAAAATAGATATTGAAATAGAAGTAAAATTTCAACTGGAGGTAAAGAAAAAAAAGATAATTGCAGACTGACGAAACAGGCTGAAGAAGAGCACTGAGTAAGGATCGTCAAGGAGTCAAATGAGAGGAATTCAAAGCAGTGCACTCTGGCCAGAATGCAACATGCAGAGTGCCTGGTGCTTTAAAGGGTTGGTTGGAAGTAGAGTACAACATGCACACAATGCTCTGCTTAGGATCTTGGGATCAGAGAAAAATAGTTTCCATTCAGGGATAGTGACTGTAAGCAAATCCTGGTAGGAAGTCACAGGGCATGAGGAACACACCATTATTCCTTTTGGAAGTTAAGAGGTTACTAGAAATTTGAGTGGTGTGATACAGGAGAAAATAAACTTATCAGGAGGGGAAGAAATGGAAGTAGAAACTTTTAAAGAATGATGACTATTATATAATAGCCTCATTTGGTTTAAAAAGTTAATTTAGGGGTTTCAGAAATATAAAAGTCATTGATTTGCCTCTAAGATCATATACGTTTATTTCACTTTTTAAAAAGAAAGCCTGATGTATATATCCTATTAATATATCAAAACTATCCAAATTGTATATGATCCCTCTTGAATATATATATTGGCATGCCATCTGCAGAATGTTAGTTTAGGGGTTATAGAATCCTGCAAGAGACACATAGTTATGATGAATACTGTTTCATTTATTTTTATACAAATGTGTCAGTGTAGCTCTCTGAAAGGCTTCCCAGAGGAGCCCATCCCTTTGCCAAAAATATAGGAATGATCTTTCTTTGAGAAAGTCTCATTATTTTCCTGTGAGTAGGTATTTTTAAGTAAAATTCTGTGTCTAATAATATTATATTTCGAATACAGAGGCACGATATGGACAGGGGGAAGGTTTAGAAATAGCTTAAAAGAGATCAGGGAAGGAAATAGACAGGCAAGTGTGACTGCTGCCAATTTGCTGAGACCTCAGAGGCATGAAACTGCTTCTGCCATCTCTACAGTCTTAAGAGGCTCAGCAGATACTCCCCCTGCCACATGACAGGCCCACATCTGGAGATACCTCTAAGGATAAAGTGACATCGCTTTCTTTATGTTAGCCTGTTAGATTTTATATTAATAGTATTTGGCACAATAAGAATATGATTTGTGGGAGAAAAAAATCAGTAAAAATGTTAAATGAAGTGGATAGAGGTTTATGACACAGAGGAAAAGAAACACAATACAAAAATATGTGGCAAGAGAATTTATTCAGTGATGGCATGTGATACACAGCAGGAAATTTCATTATCTAATTTCATACTCTCAATTCCCTTTTGGATCAAGGATTTTAGAATTTAATCACTGTCACAAAATTATTCTTCTAAACATCTTTCTAATAGTAAATCTTAACACTATTTCCTCAATCTTCTCTAAGGGGAAAAGTAAACAACCAGCTGGGCACCACCCTCTGAATGATTTATTGTTCAAACTTAAGATAATTATTATTACTCTGCCATCTTTAACTTTGATAATAAAAGCTCAGTAATTTCAAATCTTGGAACTTCATCCACATCTTTTAATTTATGAAACTACAACTATAATAAGTTGGTTATATCTCACACAAATTTATACTTACAGTGAACTTCTAAAAATATTATTGCATATGAAAGTGTAATATAATATGCTGTTTTATTTTTGAATGAAGGTTTACAGTTCATCTTTTTATGTTTTCTTTTTAACTCTTAACTCCAAATACTGTTGTCCCAATAGAAAGGGATGTATGTTGGCCTTTGGTGTAAGTCCATTCTCACACTGCCAATGAAGACATATCTGAGACTGAGTATTTATAAAGGAAAGCAGTTTAATTGACTGACAGATCTGCAGGGCTGAAGAGGCCTCAGGAAATTTGCAGTCATGGCAGAAGGGGAAGCAATCACCTCTTTCTTCACATGGCAGCAGGAAGGAGAGAGCTAAGGGAAGGGGGAAGCCCCTTATAAAAACCATCAGATCTCATGAGAACTTTCTCACTATCATGAGAATAGAATTGGGGACATGGCCCCCATGATTCAATTACCTCCCATGGGGTCCCTCTCACGATACCTGGGGATTATGGGAACTACAATTTAAGATGAGATTTGGGTGGGGACACAACTGAACCATATCACCTTTTAACACCATCACATTAAAAACTTTGTTAGTTCTCTTCGGCTATCTCCAGTAAGTAGTAAGTTGAGCCAAAGGATTGTAAAACCAATGATGATAATAGTGTTATACATGGCAGCAAGGATTGTACTATAATCTAAACAGCTGGCTGTTTAGTTTCATGATTAGTCTTATCAAATGTTGCGTAGAGAAACATCTTCTCAATGGTAGCCTAAAATATGGAACATTTAATGCATATTCTTAAAGATATTTTATATTTGAACACTCAGATTTTAATAATCTTTGTCTTCTAAGCTTTGGAAATAAAGTAAAAGCATGTATTTAGAGTTAAGTGATCCATAACTTGAATTTTAAAAGATGTTTGACATCTAAGAAAAAAAATCGTACTGAAATTACTAAGGCATTTTAGTTGAAAAGAAAAAAATACATCTAGTTAAAGATAAACTGTCTATCATAGAAATTTTAGTGGCTCTAGATTTAGACTTGCTTGTAATAGAATTGGACAGGGAATGTACACACTACTACTCAATATGTCAATGGGTTTATTTTTTACTTTACAAAATTTCTTTATTCCCTCTAATAACAAATATTTTCCTATCAAAATTATATTTCCTTAACTTTTTAAGTGCAATTCTTATTCTGTGGTGGGAATGAACACACTTCTTTATGCGTTTCATTCTTCAGTTGTTTCAACCTAATTTTCAGTATAAAAAGTATGTTGCTACTCAAATGTTCCACAGTTCTGACAATCAGTTTTGTCTCTAATGGTGAACTTGACAAGAAACAAATGCAGGTATGTTCTACATTTAAAAGTGCTGTCCTAATTCCACAATGGCTACATTCCTTAAGATAGGATACCCTTAATCTCCAGCATCTCAATAGTTGCCCCTTTTGGTTATAAAATTATTCATAGAATTTAATTACCTAAATTTCAATTTTAGTTTTTAATTCTTGTTTTAAATTACTTGACCAAGAGATCAGTGTAACAGCAGTGCATATTACCATATTAATTTGAAATTATCTACCTTTGTTGTTGTTGTTCTATAAATCCCTCTGTTCAGTTAAAAGCCTCTTCTGAAATTCTCTATGTGTATAGTTACAAGAGAAACTATTTTGATTAAAGTAAAATGAAGAAATTACATCCAACAAAATACCCTCTCTCCCAACCTCTCCTAATGCAGACATTCCTGAAACCATAAAGAAACTCTAGAATTCCCCAAAATGGAGCCTGAAACCACCAAATAATTGAGTGGCCACATAGCATGGAATGTTAAATAAAATATTGATTTTCCTCCTTCTATGAATAGCTAGGTGCACAAGTAATTGCTCTTTTTGCCTTTAAAAGTAATGGTAAAAGCCACAATTACTTTTGCAACAACCTAATAATAAAATATTTTAGTAACAGGCAAATTCATATTGAGTAGTTACTAAACCTTTTAGTATTTTTTTCTATAAGCGAAGCTTTTATTTTAGCTCTTACAACAATAACTGTAAGACTCTCATATAGTTTACTTTTATTAAAATCTTCTATTAATCTTTTCTAGGTAAAACTCCTTCATCATTGAAATACAACATACAGTCACATAAATGTAGTCTCATATGCCAGACAACCTTAATATTTGGAAAAGATGTTTAAAATTGTCTTCTCATTATGACAAAGAATGTTATAATATTTCTGCTTCAAAGAGTACACTAAAAACTTATTGAAATAATATACTGAATTGTATTGTATTATTTATTTAACATTTTTATATCACTTCAAATTCTTTATGTGAATAGTAATTCAGTTTATTTTAAAAATATTTTAATGTACATTTTTGATTATGTTAGTTTTAAAATTATCAATATGTGTTTATACCATCTAGATTCATGAATTGAGGATTATTGAAGCAAGTCTTAAATTCCTTCAGTCAGTCACCCATGAAAATGAGCCAGTCTGTTTATTTCTTTTGTTCATTCATTTAAATAAATAATTGTTCTTTGTCAGAGATGAATACATTAGCAATAATCATTCAAAAGAGCTATAACTTTGGTAAATACAGAAAATGATGACATGAAATGGTTTATGTGACTGTTCATACATTTATTTTTTACTGTGTTCCATTTCATGTATTTATATTGGCATTCTTGAATTATCAAATTAATGCTTTATTGTAAATATTTTCTAATAAATTAGAAAGTATTTTCCTGGTGGTCTTAGTACTATTTAAAATTTAGAACTTTAGTAAAGCAAATAGCAATGGACCACACTTTTATCTTGTAAAATATCCTGCAGAAGCATGAACAGAAACATAAGATACAAATACAGTTTGAACAAAATTGTACTTTTATTGAAATTATAAAATCACAAAGTTTGGGGACAGAGAGATGAAAAATGTTATATATATATAATATATATAATATTCCTATAGTGCTAACTTCTTAATATGTTTATAAGTAAATTGTATTTGCGTGTATACAATCATGTGTAAAAGACATATATATTATTCATGCTTTAGAAGTGATTTAAATGGATTATAAAGATAGGTATATCATCCATAATATTCATATTATAATTATATAGCAACGTAAGATGTTATTGTAAGACTGGATAAATAAATGCCATAAACTTTGGATGGGGACCTCCACATTGAAAAGTGAAAGATTAGCCTTAACGTAGTATTTTCAAAGAAAAATGATTCGTTTGAAGGTATTTTATAGAACATTCTGGATAATACAGTTTGAACTAAAAGTTACTAATTCTTCAAATTTTTGTTTGAAAAAAACCTAATTGGTAAAAAGGCATCTCAGCCCCTCACTCTACCTCATGTTCCCCAATTAACTCTAAAAAACTCATCCTGAAATCCCAGATATAGAAACCATAAATACCGCCTGTTCTAGGGTCTCCTAATGTTGACATTACTCTTTTGGATTGGATAATTTTCTGTTGTGTGGAGTTCTCCTGTTCCATTTTACCTAGTAGATGCCAGTATTGCCAGCCCTAACCCCCTTCCCACTGTTGTGATATAAACAATGTCTTCAACCATTGCCAAATGTCCCGTGGGGATGCAAAATCATCCAGCAAAGAACTGTTGATCTAATACAACCTACCTATTTTCCAGGTAATAAGACTATGATGCAGAAATACTCCATGAGTTATTAAATTCATGTAGCTAACTAGAGACATAGTATCAAAGAGAGATGGCTGGGGTTCTTTTTCAGTTGTGTTTTTCTCTATTTGTCATAGCTGGCTGAAATATATTTCCTATTCACCCTTAGAATTCATCCAGTCAACAAAAGTTTCTGCTTTAACTTTCTGTAGTCTGAAATTTTTTTTTTTATATTAAGTAATATGTTCATAAGGTATGTTAGGTCATAAGATACATTAAGTAATATGTTCATAAGATATGTTAGGTAATATGTTAATATGAACATATTAACATTCTGTCAATATCCCTATTTTGTGTAAAACATAAAACCAAATATAATATTGTCCACTCATGTAAACTGTGAATATAAATGCACTTGTATTTTAAAAACAAATAACTTGATTATTGAAAGAAAATAATAGGAAGGTCCAATTGCATCAATTGCTTTCTTAAACAGAGAGCCACTTTAGATCATTATAGGAGCAGGTTCATTTATGAATGTATTAGTTGCTGATTTGTTAGCAGTTGAAGCTTTCCATTTTCCACTTTAAAAAGTGAAGATATTAATGAAAATGGGAACTCAAACTTTTTTTCCTCCTGTCAGTGACCAGATGGAGTTCAAAGCTATCCAAATGAAATGAGAGTCATAGAATTAAAATATTATTTGTAGTGGAATACCGGCTCGGACTTGCCATTTTGTTTTACTTTTGGCATCCTTAAGGCGTATAAAGCACTACAAGAAAACTTCTACCACTTATATAAAGTAATTCATACTTAAGGAAAAGCATAGTAATTGCCTTACTGAAAATGTGACATAAATATACCATTAAATTATCCTCTGCATTTTTATATTTAATATTCTTTATAAAAATTCTTCTTACGGCAAATTAGTTTAAGAGAAAACAATATTAAAATAAGTATACTTGAGCCCCCATTTAAAATCTGGAGTATTATAACCTAGATTTTATTCCATAGCAGAAGGGAATTAAAAAGATTTTACAGCAGTATTATCTAACAATTAGAACAGTACCTTTGAGTTATAGACATGGAATTCAAATTTCTTTTTTTGTCACTTATGTAACTTAAATTAAATTTAAAAATAACTTTTAAAATTGCATTATAGGGATCAATATTACAATCCACTTGCCATTACTGTGATGCAATGAAGTAGTAGTATACTACTATCAGTATATTAGTAAAATGAGTGTTAGCTACTATTGTTATAAAGTCATTCCTAGAGTTTGCAAGTAAGATACTAGGCATAAACATTTTAATGTGGTTACATCTTTCAAAAAACAAAACAAAAAATGTCCATAAAATAGGGATAATTATAACATTTCTTAGGTGTATTTCTTTGTCACTTATTACACATGTAATCTGTCATGTTTGTACAGGAGTATTCCAAACTACTTGGTTATGGTATTCTAAATTTGTGAAATCCCTCTGTTGGGATAGGCTAAATGAATTTATTTATTTCTGTAGAATCATGATGGTGTGTGGATAGTGATGGGGGAGTGTATGGGTTTGTTGAAAGTAAAGAAAGATCATTTTATTCTGTTTTCCAATGATAGCAAAATATCATGTAATTCCCTCAGTCAAAAGTACAGATGAGTTTCATCCATTTCTTTGGTTCAGAATGACATGCAGAAATGAATACAGTTGACATGAGAGCTAGCCTTTGTTCTTTGAAAACTAATCTGCCTAAGCCTCTATAAACAGGACTAAGGGGAAATTTATAAATTCGTTAGACAATCTTTAAACTGAATTTCTATTTATTAAGTTTCCTGGTCCTGACTGTGGGTGATGTCTCATACTAATACATAACTCCAGAAATTCATGAAGTAATATAAAGTATTCCCTATAAATGAAATAACTTCACACCTGCTTTTCCAACAAAACACTGGTAAAAGATCAAATGTTCTCAGAAAGCTTTTATTTATTTATTTATTTGTTGAGATGGAGTCTCACTCTGTCGACCAGGCTGGAGTGCAGTGGCGCCATCTCAGTTCATTGCAACCTCTGCCTCCCGGGTTCAAGTGATTCTCCTGCCTCAGCCTCCCGAGTAGCTGGGATTACAGGTGTGCACCACCATACTTGGCTAATTTATATATATATATATATATATATTTTTTTTTTTCTTTTTTAGTAGAAACAGGTTTTCACCATGCTATCCAGGCTGGTCTCAAACTCCTCACCTCATGATCTGCTGGCCTCAGCCTCCCAAAGTGCTGGGATGACAGGTGTGAGCCACCATGCCCAGCCAAGCTTTTAGATTTTAAAATCATTTTGAAAAAAATCACCAATAGGAATCACAGTGCACTAAAGACTTGGATGTATACATAATAGAGATATAATGGATTTATCTTGCTACTAATTTTTTTTATTTTTACAGATATTTATTTGTCATTTTTATAAATGATTTTCATTATTTACTAATGGGACTAATAAAAGCATGATGTATATACACATTTTTGGTTAGGTGAATATAGGTACTTATTTAAGTATTACAAGAATTTTGGTTAAAAGAGCATCACTAAGGAACTAAGATCATAGAGTTTACATAAAGCAATTAACAGTAACATTAAACATTAGAAGGGATTGTTGTAAAGCAACATTTTTGTTTCCCTCATTGACTGGCATACCACGTATTGAACATTGGCAATTATTGTGTTTCCCTGGCAAAAATTTTACTTTGACCATTCCTGAGGCCTACTAAGAATAATTCTGGCCATTATAGATGAAAGATATATATTTATTAATGGTTTCTGATTGTATAGAAATAGAACAAATATAGCATTAATTTTTGTTAAGTGGCTTTTAAAACGTTTGCTGTACAATAAGTCAGTTTTTCTTTCATGTCTTTCCTCCATATCACTTTATAAATCATATATTCGTAAAATTCTTGAACCAGTCCTAGTCTACATGAGCCACTTTTTTCCCCTCTATATTTAATAAAGGATGGGGTGGGTGAAGACAACGAGTACATGAAATATTACTGATTAGACCCACAGAAAAGTTGCAAAGAAGTCCCACATCAATTTACAGTTTCTTTGATTAAGCCATTAATAACATGTATTAATTTCTAATTATGTTAATAGATAATTCCTTAAGAGATCCATTATGAGAAATTCACTTTTTTAAAAGTTGAAACAAAGTGCCAAAATTACTCATTGCAATTGAATAGATTAAAATATGTCAAATTATATTTAACCACAAAATTCATTAGATGACATTTTAATGCTTACAATTTGAAATACTGGAATATTAATATATTATCTATATTTCAGGCTTGCCTTGAGATAAAAAATGGCCTTTAATATCTCTGTCTGGGGGAGACATGACACTTGAAGTTTTAGGATGAAGTATTTAACATTATAAATTTCTGGTTAGAACATTAGCTATATTAAATTGAAATAGTAGCTTTATATAGAACAATGGAATCAAGGTTAAAATTGTATCCAATTATGCATTATGCCATTTTGAATGGACTCTGTCTCATTTCATTTTAATTTTTATACAGATCTATGACATTCAAATAACAGCACAGAGTAAAGTATTAATCATTAATAATTGCTTCAAAGAATGCAATGTGTAGAGTACTTACAAATGCTATTTTATCTATGACTGATTAGTTATATTTTAAGCATTCTACAAAATTAGGTTTTCAATTAAAAGAGAATTTCTTACATTTATTGTCCTAAATCTTCTTAGTCTCTTAATTACTTTTGTAATTTGTTGTCTACAAATCTTCCTAATTTCAGGCTAGTAGTTACTAGACCCAATGAGTTCTGTTTGGATTCTAAATCTTGAATAAGCACAGCCATATTTTTAGTAACTTTATTGATCGTATCCTTAATATTTATAGTTGTTTTCTCTCTGAGTTGAATTAACTTTTATTTCAAAGCAATCTTTTCTCCAAATAGAACATTTGCAATTTTACTAAATACACTCCACTTTTGCTGAATTAATCTTGGAATATACTTGTTGATTTTGAATAATATTTTAATGGGCTGTTCCTTCCTGAGGATACAGATATTTTTCTGTGACATTTTTCAAAACCTAACAAAGTACTGATGCATGTGTCTTAGGTCTGTAAAACAAAATTATTGAATTAATTATATTCTGATATATTATTTAGTAAAATGCCATGGTAATGGAGATACTTAATATTTACATGACCATGTAGATACAATAACCCTATTATTTAAATTTTATGTAACTTACCTTTCTGAGTAAATTTCACATTCACATTTAAAAGATGGAAATTACAAAAGAGTAGAGTGAGAAAGGTCTCCTTCTCTTTTTTGTCTCCTGACAATGCAAATTATCTCCCTGGAGACAAGGTTCTACAGACTGAATTTTGCCCTCTCAAAATTCATATGTTGCAACATTTACCCTTAGTGTGACTATATTTGGAGATAGGGCTTTTAGGAGGTAATTAACGTTATGTGAGATTATAACTGTGGGTTTCTAACTCGATAGAACGGGTGACCTTATAAAAAGAAAGAGACAGATTTCTGTCTCTCTGCCTCCATAGCACATACATAGGTAAGGCCGCGTGAGGACTCATGGAGAAGGTGGTCATCTGCAAGGAAGAAAGAGAGGCCTCACCAGAACCTCACCGTGCTGGCACCCTGATCTCAAAGTTTCAGCTTCCAGAACTGTGAGAAAATATATTTCTGTTGTTTAAACCACCCAGTCTATATTTTCTTTTGGAAGCCGAGCTGGCTAATACACAAAGACCTTTGCCGTCTCTGATATATATTTCCAGAAATATATTGTAAATATATGTATTTTCTGTACAAATATCAGCATACTGTTTATATTCCCCCTTTTCTTCACTAAAATTATACTTTGGAAATCCTTGTATTTCAATGTCTATAAAGCTGCCTCATATTTCAAGTTTCTAAATCTAATATATGTTGTATCTTCTTGATTCTTGTAACTGGCTTATGTTTTTTAAGTACTTGCTATTTTCAAGTATGCTTAAGTTCCCTAAGAAAGGAACAAAAAAAACACATGTATACAGGCAAACGAATAATCGTCAAAAGTTTCTCATTAGTCAAAGTTGAGTTGGCCATTAGGTCACTGCCATATTTGAAGAAAACTTAATCCAGTCAGAGCAAAAGTAACTGGACGAAATGTGTTTTCTTTTGTGTGCTGGATTTATTCTTACACGGCTTTGGAAAATAATTTAAACTAGAAGCATACATAAACAAAGTTTTAATTATCTAATTAAATACTGTGTGACCATAAGAGAATGGGGTACGTTGTAATCTTTGTGCTTCTTTAATGCCTCAGTCAATATACAAGAACATTTTATAAAATGATTAATAAGTTAGTTATAGTCCTCAATTTATTATGAAGTTATTTTGTTGCAAGATTAAATTAAATGTGTGAAAGATGAGTCCAATTTCTTTTCTGTTTTTGTAAATTTAATTTTTAGTTAAGTAAAAATTATGTATATATTTGTGGTATACAACATGTATTGGTATGTGTATAAATTGTGAAATAACTGAACCAAGCTATTTTACCTATGCATTACCTCACACACTTATCATTTTTTTAATACTGAGAACACTTCAAAATCTATTGCTTTGCAATTTTTAAGTATACAATATATTGTTATTTACTGTGGTCACCATGATGTATAATAGATCTATTATATTTATTTCTCTAACTGAAATTTTGTGTCCTTTGACCAACATCCTCCCAAGAATTCCACCCCAAAGCCTCTTGTAACAATAATTTTACTCTGTTTCTATGAATTTGACTTCTTTAGTTTTCTACGAATTTGACTTTTTTAGTTTTCACATGTAAGTAGGATCATGCAGTATTTGTCTTTCTGTGCCTGGCTTATTTCATTTAACATAATGTACTCTAGGTTCATCTACGTTGTCACAAATGATAGGACTTCCTTCTTTTTAAAGGCTAAGTAGTATTCTATTGTGTGTGTATATATATATATATATATATATAAAATGTATATTTTCATTATCTGTTCATCTGTAGATGTACACTCCTGTTTAATCCATACCTTGGCTATTGTGAATAGTGCTGCAAAAAGTGTAGTGTAGACATATCTCTTTGACATACTGATTTCATATTCTTTGGATATATCCCTATTGGTGAGATTGCTGGATCATTTAGTGCTCCTATTTTCAATTTTTTGAGAAACCTCCACACTGTTTTTCATAAGGTCTTTACTAATTTATATTCCAACAAGTGTACAGTTGTTCCCTTTTCTCAACATCCTTTCCAGCAGTTATCTTTCCTCTTTTTATAATAACTATTCTAACAGGCATGAGGTGAGATCTCATTGTGGATTGATTTACATTTCTCTGATGATTAGTCATTTGAGCATTTTTTTCACATACCAACTAGCCATTTGTATGTCTCCTTTTGAGAAATATTTATTCAGGTATTTTGTCCGTTTTTTTTTTAAAAAAAAAACAGGCTTTTATTATTATTAATATTATTAAGTTCTTTATATAGTTTGGATATAAAGTCCTTATCAGATGTATGGTTTACTAATATATTCTACAATTTGGTAGACTGCCTCTTCACTGTGTTGATTGTTTCCTTTGCAGTGCAGAAACTTTTTAGTTTAATGTAATCAACTTTGTCTGTTTTTGATTTGTTTTCTGTGTCTTTGGGGTTATATCCAAAAACATTATTACCCTGACTAATGTCATGGAGCTTTTCCTCTATGTTTTTTCCTAGTAGTTGTATAGTTTCATGTCTTATGTTAAAGGCTTTGATTTATTTTGAGTTGATTTTAGATAGAGATGAGAGTCTAACTTCATCCTTTTGCATAGGGATATCCAGTTTTCTCAGTGCCATTTTTTAAAGACTGTCATTTCCTCATTCTGTGTTCTTGGAAATTTTGTCAAAAATAAATTTACCATAAATGTATGGATTTTATTTTTGGAGTTTCTATTCTGTTCCATTGGACTACAGGTTTTTGTTTGTTTGCTTGTTTTGCCAGTACCATGCTGTTTTGATTACTATAGCTTTGTAATAGATTTAGAAATCAGGTAGTGTGATATATCTGGTTTTGTTCTTTTTACTCAAGATTGCTTTGGCTATTAGGTTTTCTTGTGTGTGTTTTCATTTAAATTTTAAAATTATTTTGTCTATTTTTGTGAAAAATGTCATTGAAATTTTGATGTAAATTGCATAAAATTCATAGATTGCTTTGGGTAGTATGGACATCTTAACAATATTAATTATTCTAATCCATGAAGAGGAGATATGTTTTATTTATTTATGTTTTTTCTTTAATATCTTTCATCAGTGTTTAGAGTTTTCAGTATACAAAGTCTTTCATTTCTTTGTTTAAATTTATTCCTAAGTATTTGTTTTATAGCTGTGGTGAATAATCTTGTTTTTTGACTTTTTAGAAATAGTTTGTTGTTAGTGTATAGAAACACTAATCAATTTTGTATGTTGATTTTGTATCCTGAAACTTTACTGAATTTATTAGTTCTAACAGTTTTTGGATGGAGTTTTTAGGGTTTTCTATATATAAGATTATGTAATCTGAAAACCAAAATGATTTCACTTCTTGTTTTCTAAAGAGGATGCATTTTATTTCTTTCTCTTGACTAATTTCTCTGGCTAGGACATCCAGCTCTATTTTTGAATAAAATGGGGAGAGTGGGCATACTTGTCTTTTTCCTCATCTTACAGGAAAATCTTCCAACTTTTTACCATTTAGTATAATGTTAGCTATGGGCTTTTCATACATGGCCTTTGTTGTGTTGAGGTACATTCTTTCCATATTTAATTTATTGAGAGTTTTTATAATAGAAGAATGTTGATTTTTTTCAAACTTATTTGATGCATGCATTGAGATAATCATATCGCTGTTGTCCTTCATTTTGTTAATGTAGTGAATCACATTTACTGGTTTGCATATATTAAATTATCCTTGCATCCAAGGATAAATCCTCCACTTGATCATAGTAAGTGATCTTTTTAGTGTGCTGTTGAAATCTTTTTGCTATTATTTTGTTGAGGAATTTGCACCAATGTTCATTAAGATTATTGACCTGTAATTTTCTTTTGTTGTAGTGTGCTGTCTGAATTTGGTATTTGGGTAATGCTGACTTCATAAAATCCATTTGAAAGTATTATATCCTCTTTAATTTTTGGAGGAGTTTGAGAAGAATTGGTGTTCATTGTTTGCTAGAATTCAGCACTGAAACCATCAAGTCTTGGACATTTCTTTGATGGAAGAATATTCATTACTGATTTAATCTCTTTACTTGTTATTGTTTTGATCAAACTTTCTTTTTCTTCACAAAATAGTCTTGGTATTTTGTATGTGTCTAGGAATTTATCCATTTTATCTAGGTTATCCAATTTATTGGTGTATAATTGTTTAAAGTGGTCTCAAGATCCTTTATATTTCTGTGTTATCAATTGTAATATCTCCTCTTTAATTTCTGGTTTCATGTATTTGAGTCTTTCTTTTTTTTCCCTGTTGGTCTACCTAAAAGTTAGTCAATTTTGTTTAGTTTAAAAGAACACAAATTTTAATTTGGTTGATTTCTTTTCTGTTGCTTTTCTCATGTCTATATTATTTATTTCTACTGTAGTCTTTATTGTATCATTCATGCTACAAACTTTGGGTTTATATTGTTCTTTTTCTAGTTCCTTGATATGTCTGTCACATTAGGTTGTTTATTTGGGATCTTTTCCTTTTTCTTTGTAGACATTTATTACTAAACTTCCTTCTTAGAAATACTTTTGCTAAATGTTTTAATTTTGAATATGTTGTGTTTCCATTTTTGTTTCTCTGAAGAAATTTTTAAACTTTTTTCTTTTAATTAATTAATATTTATTTATTTATTTATTTATTTATTTATTTATTTTGAGAGGAAGTCCCACTCTGTCACCCAGGCTGGAGTGCAGTGGCATGATCTCAGCTCACTGCACCTTCCACCTCCCAGATTCAAGTGATTCACCTGCTTCAGCCTTCGGAGTAGCTGGGGTTACAAGTGTGCAATACACACTTGCAATACAAAAAAATTTTGTATTTTTAGTAGAGATGAGGTTCCACTATGTTGACCAGGCTGGTCTCGAACTCCTGACCTCAAGTGATCCATGCGTCTTGGCCTTCAAAGTGCTAGGATTATAGGCGTGAGCCACCATGTCCAGCCATAATTTATTCTTGACCTGTTTGTTGCTTAGGACCATGCTGTTTAATTTTCAAATAGTTCTATTCTTTTTTGAAATTTCTCTTACCATGTATTTTTAGTTTCATGACACTATGGTCAAAAAATATATTTAATATGATTTCAATCTTCTTAAATTTGTTAAGACTTCTTTTGTGGACTAAAGTATAATCTATGCTGGAGAATGTTCCATGTGCACTTGAGAGAAATTTGTTTTCTGTAGCTGTGGGTTAGAATGTTCTGTATATGTCTGTTAGGCCATTTGGTCTAAAGCATATAGTTCAAGTCCGATGTTTCCTTACTGATTTTCTGTCTGGATGATCTGCCCATTTTTGAAAGTGGAGTATTGAAGACTCCTACTACTGTTGTATTACAGTCTATTTCTCTCTTCAGATATATTACTATTACTTAGCTTCTCCAATGTTGGTTATATATGTTTACAATCATTACATCTTGATTAATTAATACATTTATCATTATATATTGCCCTTCTTTGTCTTGTTTTAGAGTTTTTTACTTAAAGTTTATTTTACCTGATACACGCATAGCTAGCTACTCCTGTTCTCTTTTGGTATCCACTTGCATAGAATATCTTTTCCATTCTTTCACTCTCAGTGTACATATGTTCTTATGTGTTATGCTTTTTTTCTCTTGCTACTTGCAGGACCATCTCTTTGTCTTTGATTTTGGACAGTTTGATTATATCGTGTCTTTGTGTAGTCTTGTTTGGACCGAATTTGATTGGAGACCTTTGACTTTCCTGTACCTAGATATTTGTTGTAGCTAGTGGGTTGCTCTTGGCACTCGGAATGGTTTAGGGTCCCACTAGAGGTGCCAGTGGCACCGATGTCTGGGTGGCACACATGGAACAGTCACAAAGCTGAGGACTAAAGAATGAGAATGTGTGGAGAAACTACAGTTTTGGGAACTGGGGCAGTAATAGCACTAATGCGTAGGGCGCAGGGACTCCCACTGCCATGTTGGTTACTGTCTGTGAGGCATGGATGATTGTGAACTAGCCAGAGTGCCAAGAATGACAGAATAGGCATGCACAGTGTTAGAGCAGCCCCAGGACTAGGATACTGCTTAACTCTCTAGGCAGCTGAGCTAGTGCCTGGGTCATAGAGGCTTACACTGCCACATTAGTAACAGTATGCAAGGTGATCATGAAACAGTATACTCATGAAATAGTTGAGAAGATGAGAATGGGAATGCAGGTGTGTGCAGGTTTAGAGCAGCTTCAGAAACAGGTATTCATCACAGCTGGGCTGATGTTCAAAGCATGGGCATATACTGCAAGAATTTGGCCCTGGAGCCTATGTGTGCAAACTAACATCTTATAGCTGTGGTTCCAGTATCTGAAAGGTAGGCTGTACCAGTACAGCCACAGAGCCTGGAGCTGAAACATGGGCACTTACAGGGAGGCTGGGCTTCAGGGTCAGGTTTTGCACAGAATACCTGCGTGAACATATGCATGTATCTATGGCAGTTCTTTTCCTGAAGAAGCTTCTTTCCTGAGGTGACTGAACAGCAGCCAATTCTTGTATGGGAGAAGAGTAAACAGTGGCGTCTCCCTCTCTGGGTTCCTCAGCCAGGATAGCTATTGATTCCTTCAGTGGCAAAAGATCCTGGTCTCCTTTGCAGAGCAGACTTGTGGAGACCACAGTGGTTCCGACCATGTAGCTGATATCAGTAGCTTTTACATTTCTTCTTTGCTTGTACTGACATCTTGGGTATTCTGATCTCATCAGTGATCCTTTCTATATACATGTTTTCCATTTTTGCTTCAACATGTTGTGGCAGATTCATTAATGAGCTCTTGAGCCCTCTCTGGCCTATTTTTGATTTTGAATAGCTGTCTATAGTTTTTCTGAGGGGGAGATGAGAGCTGCTATGCCCACTCCGCAATCTTTGTGACATCACTCCCAAGGTGAATTTCCTGATTTCATTGCCTATATTAACATAACCATAAAGGCTAAATTATAGATGTTTCAGAAGCACACATATTAGATCTTTAAGAGCTTCCATGGAATTATCTCCTCAGCCCATTGAAGTAAATCATCAATTGTCTTGATAACATCTATCAAAAAGCAGGTATAAGCTGCCTGGAGAAAAATGTAGTTTTATTTAATGGAAAGCATGCAAATAGATTTTTAAAATGCTTAATCATGGTTTTTTTGCAATTTTTAAAATAGATGTTCCTGTATAAAACATAAGACTAATGGGGGAGTACATATATAAATATATTAATGTTTTGCTTAGCAAAAGGTACACATTCTGAGAAATGCATTGTTGGACAATTTTGCCATTGTATGAACATCCAAGAGTATACTTACACAGCCCGAGATGGTACTGACTACTACATACCTAGACTACACAGTATAGCCTGTTGCTCTGATCACCATCTTATATACGGTTCATTATTGACTGAAATACTGTTATGTGGCACATGACTGTATATTTTAATTTCATTTCCCTTGCATATAACTAGTAGAAAGAAATATAATTTATCCCTCCCCACATTGATTTTTCATGTATGACAAAAATTTCTTCTAATTTGTGGCTTATCATTTAATTTTCTTTACTTATGATTTGTGTTTTCTGAGACTTAACAACATTGTTTATTATTATTTTTGGCTTCTGTGCCTTTTTAAAGAACTGTTTCTCTATCTAGAACCAAGACATATATTTTAAAAGTTTTTAACATTATGTTTCACATGTATGTATTTAATTTACAAGAAATTGATTTTTGAATATGAAAGACTGCTATATAATTTTGTATCTCTGTAAGGATATACAGTTATTCCAGCATGATTTATTGAAGAGTCTATAATTCTCCAGCTTGTCTACACTGTCATATTTATTCAATAATTAAACACCATATTCTGTTTCATGAGTTGATTTAAAAGGAATTAATAGAGAAAATTATGGTATCTTACAAGCATAGCTTTTCATGTTTTGATATTCACCAGAGAAGATTTTCCTTTCTCATTTTAGGTAATGTTCCTTAAAAAAAAATTATTTAATGTTTGTAACTTTGGGCTTTTGCCTTTCCATATGCGTCTCATTACATCTTTTCAAGTTTTACAAATGATCTGCTGAAAATTTGATTGATATTTCTTAAAATCTATTGATAAATTTAGGCATAATTGACATCTTGAATGTATTAAACCCTATATCCATAAACATATATTTTCATTGATTTGGATCTTCTTTACTGTTTTTCGAAGGTTTTTTAAAAAATGTTTTTTATAAAAGCTTTCTATATAGACTGGACTTGGGCATTATACATTTTTATCAAAAGCATTTGAAAAATTTCGTTATCGAACTATTGTTGTTTAGAAATGCAACTGATCATAGTACATGGAATTTATATTATAGTGGATCAGAATATGTTACCCGGGACTATGGCTATAGGAGACCAGATTATGTCATCCCAAAATAAAAAATACACTTTTTTTGGCCTATAAGATTATTTTGAGAAACAGCAGATATAATAGAAACTCTAAAACCAGAGTAGAAATTACACTTTTATAAGGGAAAAGTACATTTATAAAGGAAATTTCTATTTGTAAAAGTCTATCCTTCTCTGTACCAGAAAGAGTATATGACTCTAAATCACAAGGTAATTTTATCTATGGAGAAGGCACTGACATAAATCTGCCTATCAACTTTTATTCTTGTTCACCTTGGTTTTCATGGTCACCTTGCCATAACTTACCTCTCAGATATCCTTCTCTTTTTATATATATATATATATTTTAGCTGAAGATGGTATTTAAGTTTAAATGCTGAGCTACCCCTTTGAGAGTTGATTGCCCTGTCTTTTCACCCATGTATGTATGAGATATACATGTTTGTTTTTCTCTTGTTAATCTGTCTTTTTTTACAAATGCCACAGCTGAAAACCTAGAAGGATAGAATGAAAACTATTGTTTTTCTAAAGTATAATATGTGTAATATATATTCTCCCGCCCCACCAAAGCAATTATTCAGTATTTATGGCAACCTTACAGAACATAACTGATGTGAATAATGAGAAACAAATGTACATGTGTAATGGAGTTTCTAAAACATATGGCCTCCAAGTACACTTCTTTTAGAATATAAACAAAGGAACAAGTAAAAAATACATTGAAAAAAATCTTCAGTTACTTTTAATCTACTGAAGACATTCATTTTAAAAGGTATTCACTTCTATTTATTTCTAAGGCTGAAGTTTCCAGAAGCAGTCCAAACAATAATGCAAAAGGAAAGGAATGAAAATAAACAAAACCTTTCTTTTTATTGAGACTTTATTCAGCTTCCATTTCTAGACACATTGTAGGAAAGAGTCCATCTCTGTTTATCTTAAAAGTTATTGGCTATTTTTTGTTGACAGTTTTAACAGATTCACTTAGTGGAACCTAACTAGACTGCTCTGTGACAGTATCAGCAGGAGTTCTCACCCCCAGTTCAAGCAATCTATAAACCTAGCATGAGAGATCATGATAAAAATCAGTTGTGAAACTCATACAGTGGGTGAAGTAGATAGCAACTCTGCATTTTTCATGAATTTTGAGGGGAAAAATGGCACAGCAGTTAATCACAGCATGATAACTTCAAAATGACTTGCTGATGAGTTCCCAAAAAAGGTCCTAGTAAATCATTGAAGAGTATAGAGAACCTATTTGCTAAGCATAATTTAGCATGTTTTCTGCATAGGCTATTTACGATGCTAATTCATGACCATTCTTAAGAAAGGTCTAGGCTCTTCTTTCTTTGCAAGCTTCATTTAGTTGGTAGGGAAATTGTTCAGTAATCTCAAGTATACTGGCAGAATTGGAGGAGGAAACCTATCCCCTTGAATACCTTTTACTTTTTCCCTAGAGGAAGATAACTTTTTTTTTTTATTTTTTATTTTCCACCTATCCCCACACACCTAGAGCTGAAAACCTGCCAGGCATTGAGGTTGGAATAAAAGTCCATACTTAGAATATTTGAATCTTTCTTTCATGGCTGACTCCTCTTTCCCTCATTCCAACTCCCTTGTCCTTCCACATCAGTGTAACCACTCAACAGGTTCATTTTGCCTGCTGCCTAGATTGAGCTGATTTATCAAGGTAAAAGAATTAAAATAGAGAAAGAGCTTAATTCACACAGAGCAGTCTGAAAAGAAGACCTGAGTTTTATTATTACTCAAATTAGTCTCACCCCCAATTCAGAGACTGGATCTTTTTGAGGATAATTTGGCAGGTAGGGGGCCAGGGAGTGAGCATTGCTGATTGGTCGGGTTGGAGATAAAATCAGAGGGAATCAAAGCTGTCCTTTGTGTTGAGTCAGATCCTGGGTTGAGACCACAAAACCAGATGAGCCAGTTTATTGATTTGGGTGGGGGCAACTGATCCACTGAGTGCAGAGTCAAGATATTCTTCAGAATATCTTGCTCTATTATTTTCTGTTTTTAATTTGAAGTATAATTTTCACTTATGTAAAACATAAACATGTGTTAAAAAGTTTATTTAATTGTTTAAATAGCTAGTGAGGGGGCCATGGGCTCTTGGTCCCTTAAAGAGTCATTGAAAAATCCCTGACATGAGGCAGATAGACTGATAAGAAAAATGGCATGCAAATGTATTTAGTGTATATACACAGAAGCCTTTAAAATGAAGACCCAACTTTCCAACGAGTTATGAGGAACCTTATATACCATCTTGAGGTTACAAAAAAAAAAAAAAAAAGAAAAAAAGAAAGTGGGAGCTCAGATTCTGGTAAAACAGATTATGGGAGAGGGGAGAAGAGGAATTCTATTGAAGGACAATAAATGGTTTCTAGGGAGGAATGAATGGATATGGATCAGCAACAGAGATTAACTTGTAAATAGTTCAGTTGGGGATTTAAATAATCCTCAGAGACAGTCATCATAATTGTAAAAGGGTTTGCTCAGGTGTTGTTACTCTTGATCTTCTTTTCTGCAATAGATAATGAGGTAATAGGGAGGGGGAAGAAAAAATAATTATTGTTCTAGGTGGGAAAACGGAAACTTCAACATCTGTGGGAGATATATGGAGAGGTGGGGAAAAATCAGAGAACTTGAGCTTCATCTTCAGTTCAGCATGTCAAAATGCCATATTTTGGGGTATTGTTTTCTGAGCTATTGTTTTCTGAGCCACAACATTAGCAAGCTAATTAGGCAATTATGAGTTCAGTTAAGGGTCCAGAAAGGCCCACTTAAGGGAGCAATATTCAAAGACAGTATTTGAATAATATACCTAGCTTAGAAAAGAAACTGGTTAAAACCCTGTATAACTATAAATCCACTAGGGGTTATCTTTTTTACTACCAAAATTTATTTTAATTGGTCTGAAAACTAGAGGTTAACATATAACTTCACCAACTGTAAGGCTTTCATTAATAGCAAATATGAAAAATAAAATAATGATACATTTCCTAGAAACCGAAATAATCCTTACTGGACTTGAATTTTTGAAGCAGTCCTTCAGTGGAATATTAGAAGACATTCAGCGATCATCTGGCCTTATTTAAAAAGCTGCATCATTTTTATTACCTACTCTTTTTAGACTATAGAGTTTAGATAGAATGTTGACTAATATATATTTAATAAACATCAATTTATAATTTAAAATTTTTACTTCTCTTTTATTACTATACAAATATAAATACTTTTTCATTTCATTTGGGTCACCATTTTAGAAAATGTATCTGTTAGAACAGGTAACTTATATTTCATTTATATGTATATATTATATATATGTGTGTGTATATATATATATATATATTATTCATACACATATATATTTCTGACAGTTCTGAAGAGTGGGCATTCCCAGGTTGAAGTGCCTGGATCTCGTGACAGCCTTCTTGCAATGTTTTCTCATGGCAGATGGTGGAAGGAAAAGAGAGGGCAAGAGCAAGAAGGGACTGAGCTAGATTTTATAACAATCCATTCCCACAATAACAGCATTAATCCATTCATGAGGGCAGAGCCCTCATGATCTAAGCACCTTTATTTGGCCCCACCTACCAACACTTGAACTGGGGAGTAAGTTTCCAACACATGAAATCTGGGGGGACACATTAAAATCATGATGATGTGCTAAGTAATTTAACCTATGTTTCTGTGGTAAACAAATTTTCTTTGATTTTTAAAAATGCAGTCATATTGTAATTTTGTACTTTCTGTTAATTTCTGAGCTAACTCTTTGGATATGATTTTTTAAACTACTAAATCATATAAACCTAGAGAAGAAGGAAACTCTGAATTCATTGTGTATAATTTTCTTACTTTTTAGATGATGAAATTTAGGCTCTAACATGTTAAGTTAGCTTCTTCAGGTCATAGAGCTAGGCTGATGACACCATGATTAAATATAGAGGTTTTTGTTTGTTTGTTTTTGTTTTTTAACTTTTGTTACTGGTGCAAGTCTGGGTAGACTCTGCAGTCCTCAATTCTTGTCTTGTTCAGAGAAAGAATTCAGCCAACACACAAAAGTAGATTTAAGGCAGAAATGAGAGTTTACTGATGCAAAGAAAAACACACTTGGAAGAAACCAAGTGGGCAACTCAACAGATCGAGTGCCCTACCTGATTGTTGGTTCAAGGCTCTTAAAGAATTGTTATTTCCTGTTCTTTTTTTTTTTTTTTTCCAGGTCTTGTCCCCTCATCCTTCCCCTTGTGTGAGCTGTTGGCTAATCACCGCATGCTCAGTGACTTGCCAGTGTACTGGAGGAGCTGAGTGCGCCACTTGGTGGTTGAAGTTACAGGCATGCTCTCTTGGGGAAATTTTCCCTTACCAGTCTAGTGCATCTGGTGGAAGGTCAAACTCCACCATTTTGACCCTTACTGTAAACACCTATACATGTCCCCGAGGAAAGTCAAATTCCAACATTTTGCCCTTTACTGCCCATGCCTGAATATGTTTGCTCAATTCTTTTTTTTTTTTTTTTAATACTTTCAGTTCTGGGATACATGTGCAGAATGTACAGGTTTGTTACATAGGTATACACGTGCCATGGTGGTTTGCTGTACCCATCAACCCATCATCTACATTAGGTATTTCTCTGAATGCTATCACTCCCCTAGCCCCCCACCCCACAACAGGCCCTGGTGTGTGATGTTCCCCTCCCTGTGTCCATATATTCTCATTGTTCAACTCCCACTTATGAGTGAGAACATGTGGTATTTGGTTTTCTGTTCCTGTGTTAATTTGCTGAGAATGATGGTTTCCAGCTTCATCCATGTCCCTACAAAGACATGAACTAGTCCTTTTTTATGGCTGCATAGTGTTCCATGTTGTATATGTGCCACATTTTCTTTATCCAGCCTATCACTGATAGGCATTTGGGTTGGTTCCAAGTCTTTGCTATTGTGAACAGTGCCACAATAAACATACATGTGTATGTGTCTTTATAGTAGCATGATATATAATCCTTTGGGTATATACTCAGTAATGGGATTGCTGAGTCAAATGGTATTTCTGGTTCTAGATCCTTGAGGAATTGCCACACTGTCTTCCACAATGGTTGCACTAATTTATACTCCCACTAACAGTGTAAAAGCATTCCTATTCCTCCATATCCTCTCCAGCATCTGTTGTTTCCTGACTTTTTAATGATCGCCATTCTAACTGGCGTAAGATGGTATCTCATTGTGGTTTTGATTTGCATTTATCTAATGACCAGTGATGGTGAGCTTTTTTTTGTATGTTTGTTGGTCACATAAATGTATTCTTTTGAGAAGTGTCTGTTTATATCCTTCACCCACTTTTTAATGGGGTTGTTTGTTTCTTTTAAATTTGTTTAAGTTCCTTGTAGATTCTGGATATTATCCCTTTGTCAGATGGATAGATTGAGAAAAATTTCTCCCATTCTGTAGGTTGCCTGTTCACTGTGATGATCATTTCTTTTGCTGTGCAGAAGCTCTTTAGTTTAATTAGATCCCATTTGTCAATTTTGGCTTTTGTTGCCATTGCTTTTTGGTGTTTTAAAAGTTGTGAAGTCTTTGCCCATGCCTATGTCCTGAATGGTATTGCCTAGGTTTTCTTCCAGGGTTTTTATGGTTTTAGGTCTTATGTTAAAAGCTTTAATCCATCTTGAGTTAATTTTTATATAAGGTGTAAGGAAGGGGTCCAGTTTCAGTTTTCTGCATATGGCTAGAAACAATTTTATAAAATATTACTGAAATTGAATGGTTTTCTATAACAAATAAATTTTGATCATACATGAAAATGTAGCTGAATATTAAATTAACAAAAATAAAAATATAACATAGTTTTATATTAATTTTCTCCTGCAATTACTCTGTAATATGACTACATATTTAGTGAATGAACTTGAAATAATTATTGAATATTGTACTGAATTTCTGAGATATTTTGATTTAATTTTGCAACTGGTATAATTGGTAATGAATTACTGATATCCTTTTCACTAAAACCTTGGAAGTGTTTTGTGTTGAAATGAGTATGTACTAAACTAGGAAGCTGGAGACATAAATTCAAGTTTGTCTCACAAGCCAGGGCTTGTTATATAATTGTTTGAACAATTTATTCAAATTCTCTCGACTGCAATTTCTTTATCAGTAAAAAGAAGCAGTTGGATGAAAGGATACTTAATTCTTTCTAGAACAAACATTGTATGAATTCTGTAAGTGTTGCTGAAAAAGTGGTACTACATGGCTCACTGGCTTAGAATGTATTCAGGCAAAAAAAGTACCATTTTATTAAACTTGATGAAGCATCAATGATCAGTATCAGCTTCAAACCACCCACAGATATTATAATTGCTTTGGAAGTCTTAGCCAATTAATATCACATTTTTACAAAATTATTTAAACTGTACTTCATGCAGAGGACTGTTAAAATCACAGCACATTTTTAACAGTTACCAAAGGAAACTTTTACAACAGACTATAGAAATAAAATTAACTTAATTAACACAGTATTTATTTCATTTCATTTTAGTCAGGCTAATTATATATAAGTCATATCTACTGAAGGCATTCTGTCCCTGTGAAATTTAAAATAAAATTGCCTCAAACTTTATATATTTTGGGAAATTGAGCACCCTGACCAACTATCTCCAGGGTCTTGCTATGTGGAGGTCCAGAGAATATGGTATAACTACTTCAAGATTCCTATGTTTATTAAATTTGGAAGATTTCTAATATTTCAGGGGTTTTTTCATTTATTTCATTCTTTCTATTCTGTCCTCATATTAACTACAAATTTTGGATAACAGTATGGGAATACACTACAATAAGTTATAGGTGACTATTAAAATATATTAACTCTTCCTCTTCAAATTGTTTGGCTATGACCCCGTGGGTGATATGTACCCTGCTATATGTTTTATTATTAAGCTGCCTCATTCGAATTTGATGTTTTCTTGTCTTTTGCTAGCTCACATCTGATGTTTGTTCCTGATATTTGCTGATAACTTTTTGCAAATATAAAATGTCAAATTGCCTCTTGAACAAACATAGCTTCTTCCAGAGGAAATATAGTAGTCAGATAGTAGGCTAATTTTTTTGTCTTTACTAAACATGCATGTTATATGGTGTATATGGTAATTTTCTGTAATTATTATATACATATATAGCATGTTTATATAATATACAAAAAATTTTACAATGAGAAAGTTGGTGGAGAAATTAGGATATTGTAAAATATTTACATTAAAATACTGTATTTTTATAACCATTTAACTAATTTAGAAAATTACTTTCTGATAAAAATATTAAATGTTATATAAAATTCTGCTTATTAATATTAACTAAATAATATTCATGGTATGAATCAGCACTTTCAAGGTTATAATAACATGTATTTTAAAAGATTTGTAATAGAAGTAGAGTAGTGGTTTTCATTGTTTTTGCATTTCTAACCCCCAAAAGTATTTTGAAAAACCATTGACAGCCCTACGTATTTTTAAGATGCCATCTAAAAGTTATTAGTTTAAATATTTAAAAGGTGGTAATTTCTAAAACATTGTACATATTGACACTTAAAAATAAAACTGTTACATTACCTTTTGAATATATCTAAAAGATACCATTTAATACATACCATTACCCATTAGAAAAGCAAAATGAGACACACGAACGTGATACACCTGGGAGTTAACAATTAGGTCAATAAAACATGTAAGAGATAATGAGGGTCTGAATTCAATGACAAATGAAATAGAAAAGGGGGACTGCACTATAAATATTTGAGAAATAGAACTAATAGAGGGACCCTTGAGAGAGAAGTAAATGGTGACTCAAGAAGTCTCTTCAGCTAATTGGGAGTATTAAAGGTTTAGGTTTGGTTAATGGAAAGTATTTGCCTAAGCCAATTTTGTGTTATAGAGTGTAATGTTAATAGTAGAGCTTACATGAAAATATCCAACATGCAGTTTTAAATTATCTCTGCCTATGGATGGCAGTCTAAGATGTGGGTCCCAACTTGCCTGTATAAAAATAAATGCCACTGGGGGCAAAGTTGATTGTCAGCCTTAGCAGGAGATAACACTGATGCTCTGGGTCTTTCCAATCACATTTTCATTAGTATTGTCCGCAAGATACAGAGTAAATTCAAGAGTAAACAACTTTTAATCTGAGAATATCTGTGAATTATCCAAGGTAGCAACAATCAAAATAAGAGATGATGAAAAAATAACAAAGTACCAACAGGTCTTTAAAAAAAAATCTTCAGGCTTGAAGATTATGGCTAGACCATTGGTTGTCAAATCTCTCTGCAACTTACAACAACTGGAAAGCTTTAAAAAATATAATGACATGGATGTACCCATAGAATAAGAAGATACTGTGTATGGGACCAGTATATATAATAATATACATACTCACTTTATACTCTTTAATGTAAATGTTGTACTTTGTATATTCATTATATTATGCATATTCATTATATATATCCATTTAATATGCTTTAACTTAAAAGTTGTGTGCTTTTAGATCCTTCAGAAAGAATAAAATATGTGAAAGACATGCAGAATTATGTCTGCCTATGGATGGCAGAGATGCATGCCATCATTTCAGTGCATGTTGAACAATATTTTCTATACAATGAGTAAAAGTCTTGCTTAAATACACACACGTACACCACATACACACATATGTATTTCTGAAGTGAAAATTACAAAATCATGGACACCAAGAACAGTCTAACACCTTTATTTGTGTCCTGCAATATATACAAGTTTTGAATATTGTTATTATTATATAATTATATATTATACACAATATATAATAATGTATTATTATATGTTATATTATATACAATATATAACATATGTTATATTAATAATATATTATATATTATTATATGTTATATTAATGACATGTTATATGTTATATATTATATATAATAATTGTATATAATTATAATATATTGTAATTATTATATTTTATAATATAAATATAAGTATAAATATTATTATTACAAGTATTATAGTGATTGATATAGTTTAGTATGAATGAATGAATATTAGCATCTTAGTATATTAGTAAATGCAGATTATAGTTAGTCAATGTTTTGAGTAATAGATATAATGTAGGATATGATCATTGATCATTATAAATATTTGACAAAACATAAACTAAAACTGAAATACATTCTTTAATATCATTTGAAAAAAATGTCATCAAAGTGTTTGAAATATTTTAAAGAAACTAGAAAGTATTTTAAGTAAGACTGCAATAAAAATCTTTGAACTAATTTTTAAAATTCAAAGGACTGTAAATTCTAAATTAATGCTGCTTGAAAGGTACAAGCTAAAATATACATCAAAAATTAGATATAAAGTAATTTTCAGTACCATAAATTCAAAAATTGGACAACTTTACTGGAAAAGTTTTATAACTATATTATTTGTGTATCAAAATATCAGATATAATAATGAAATAATTAAACATACTATTTAAATGATAATTATTCAGAAAATTGCTCAACTGTATACTTTATTTGATGATGTAAACTATAGTAAAAACATAGTATTTCTTCTTACTTTATTAATAGTTAACTGAGATTGAGTTATTCCTGTTTGGGTTTGGTTATTAAGATGCAAAGATGAAAAATTATATTTATGTCCATGAAAAACCTTACAGCCTAATCTTGGGGAGTGAATATGTGGCAATCATTTCTGTACCTGCGGAAAAACAACCCAGTAGTTACATGCAAAATCTATCAGGAGTAGCCAAAAAAAATTTTTTTTCTTTTCTTTCTTTTCTTTTTTTCTCTTTTTGAGATAGTGCTTACTCCTGCACAGGCTGGAGTGCAGTGACGTGATCTCAGCTCACTGCAACCTTGGCCTCCCAGGTTCGAGCAGTTCTTATGCCTCAGCCTTTGTAGTATCTGGGATTACAGGCATAAGCCACCATGCCCAGCTAATTTTTGTATTTTTAGCAGAAATGGGGTTTTGCCATGTTGGCCAGAAAAGAACTAAAGACTGATTTCAAATTCCTGGCCTCAAGTGATCTGCCCACATCATCAGCCTCTCAAAGTGTTGGGATTACAGGCATCAGCCACTGCACCCGGCCTGCTTTTATTTATTTTCCTTAGGTTTTTATTTATTGTAGCTTCTCTCTTTATTCTATTTCATGTTTTATGGATTTTGTATAATACTAACTTTGATGTTTCTAAACAGATTTTAAAGGACTGTGATATTATTAAAAGTGGGAGATTGTTTAAAATCTTCCATTATAATTAAGGAAACTAGGATATGGTGAGGTTGTGACTTTTCTGGAGTTACGGAGCAAGACACAGTGTAGAACTAACCTAGATTTGACATTGTTAGAATTATCCTCTGTGTGTTCTCCAGACATAGGCCAGGCTGATGCATTTGCAGAATAAATGACATGACAGTGCATCTTGGGGTCAAGTAGAAAGGTAATTTCTTTCAGTCCCATTTTTCTTTTTGCTGTATCCGAAGTTGTGTTTCTTGCTATGTTCTTGTTGTTCATCTTCTTGGTGGCAGTGGTGACCCATCTGGAACAGCTACTACATGGAAGCCAGCTGCAGTGGAGGAGGCTTGACTGGGGATGTGCAATCTGTGGAGCTGGCAGGGGCTGGGAACAATCAGGAGCCCAGTGTTCCCAGGTGCAGCGGCAGCCACCCAGCTGTGGCTCCTGACCCAGATATCCTTGTGCTCTTGGGGTCCTGGGAAACCCCCTGCCCCTGCAGGTTTGTAAGTGCCTGCTCCTGGTCTCTGGCCTCTCCGCACTCCCAGTGCCTGCTCCAGTGTAGAGCAAAGTTGTGGCCGAGCCCAGGCACCGTCGTAAGCCAGCCTGGTATGCACACACTAAAGGCTGTGCTGACATACCACCCCTACTGCCGCCTTGACCCCCTCCAGGCTTTGGGTGCTGGTGAGCTTGGGAGGGAGGCCAGGTGTCTGAGGTCAGCTTGGTGCTGGCCTGCAGTTGCCCCTTGGCACTGACAGCCTGGGCATGCCGGATGGCATGTTGATGGCAGTAGGAGGCAGACAGGTTTCTAGGCAGGAAAGAAGGTCCCCAGTGAAACCCCACCTTCAAGCAAGAGCAATGGACAGCCTGAAGCCTGGGGGCTCGGATGCCAGTTCTGGGTGGAGTCTGTGACCAGAGTGAGAACTTATGGTACTTTTTCCAGGTCCTCCCATGGACCAATCAGCATGGATTTCCTCCCTTGTGAGCTCATAAAAACCCCAGGACTCAGCCAGATTCAGACACTCTTCCTGATGACCTCCCTGCAGATAGGAGCTACCCACATCGGGTCTCCTCTACACAAAGACCTGTCTGTGGAAGGGACCCATTTTGGGTCTCCTGAGAGCTATTCTGTCACTCAATAAAACTCCTCTCTGCCTTGCTAACCCTCCAGTTGTCAGTGTAACCTCATTCTTCTTGGATTCAGGAAAAGAACTCAGGACCCACCAAACCTCGGGAGTGAAAGGAGCTGTAACATGTTCCTGGCTGGCTTGCTGAGCTGCAGGTGGTGACGCACTCCCGGACTGTAAGAGTAAAGAGTGGCAGTTCTGGGAGCCCAGACCTCAGAGCTCCACGAGCCAGGCCTGTGACATGTTGTAACACCCTCTTTGGGGCTCCACAGTTCCAGGCATCTTTGAGCTCTCAGTTGCCACTGTGTTCTCCTCCTCTGGATGCTGGTGCCTGCAGCAGAGACTGCTTGTGGCGTGTTGTATGTCTGGTCCAGCTTTAGCCTCACACAAACTCGCACCTGTGCCAGGGACTGGAGCTGCCTGCCCCACTGCAGTAGCAGTGGCTGGCATGCCTGCCTGTATGCAGTGGCTGGACCCTGCACTCTTTCACGCACACACTCCTCACCACTCTGCACCTGGCTCAGCCTTGGCAGGTGTGGGATCTGGGCTGGCAGCGTGAGATGAGTGAAGCCTGCTGGGCTGGGTGGGCGGAACAAGCCTAGCAGGTGCCAGCAAATCTCAAGCAGAGGCTTTACTGGCCACAGAGGTGTCTGGCTGGTGAAGTGACACCCGAAGGATCTTGCGACATTGTTATAATTCTTGTTATAATTTACTTTGGAATATCAACAATTTATCATAACTATACCATCTGTACATTTTTAATGACTAAAATCTCTTTATATTGATTTCAAAACAGTTCTTAATATACTGAAACCAGATCTATGACATATATTATTACCATATACTGTTATGATACAAATAATGGTATTTCTTTTCTACTTTTATTATCCAAATTGTCCTAAGAATTAAGTATATGTGATATTAGAGACAATTTTAAAACACTTTAAGGTTTATATTCATTAAGTTATATAGAATTCATATGAAAAGATAGTAACATTGGACAAGATAAAAGTACCAGCAGCCTTAAGTGAATTGTTGCAAAATTAAGTCAAGTACACCTGAAAAAACTAAAGAGATATTGCAAGAAAATTTTGAGGATATTAAAATTTATAATGCCCATGGAACTAATATTGCTGATTTTTTTTTCTGAAAATAGCTACATTATTATAATATGGTATTGTAAAGATTTCATCAATTAAGATAATGTTTTCTTTAGAGAACCACATACTGGACAAGTTACTCAATCTTCCTCAAGATTCTTTCTCTGTCTGTAAAATAGGAATGATATCTCTCTTACATGGACTTTAATTAAAATGAGACATCTCATGTAATATCACTAAAAGAGGATCTGACACATGTTAGTCCTTCAAAATTCTCTCTTAGTCACACATACACACACACACACACACACAAACCCAGCAGTCTCCTCCACATATTAAATAGTAAAGCTGTAAGGGAAATTTTATGAGTTCAGTTATGCATATATTTTTTAAAATAAATGGGGTCTTTCTATGTTGCCCAGGCTGTCCTCAAACTCCTGGTCTCAAGCAATCCTCCTGCCTCAGCCTCCTGAACAGCTAGGACTACAGGTGTGTGCCACTGCACCCAACTTAAGAGTTTAAGTATTATAGGTTGGTACCAATAATGTGAAAATGACCCCCTGAAACAGTATTTTTCAGGTGGAAAAACAAAATAGTTAAAGATTGAAAGAAAAATGAGGGCAACAATATGCAGAAGGACCATTGAGCAAAGCTAGAACAGCATAGACCAAAGGAAATATAATGTGAGCCACAAAGGCAAGCTATTATGCAATTTTAAAATTTCTAGTAGCCATGTTAAAAAAGTGAAAATAAAGGTAAAATTAATTTTAATTATATATTTGATTGACTCCAATATATTTTAAAAGTTTCAATTGCCTTATTGAGATATTTTACAGTATTCATCTTTTTACTGTTTTTGAAAATCTGCATTTTTTATACTTACAGCACACCTGAATTTGAACTACTCAAATTTTACATGTCTAATAGTGACTATTCATTATTGTCTCAGACAGTTCAATTCTAAAATGTAAATTAGAGTCCCAAAAACTAATTACGAAAGTAAGAAACAGTTATTAATTTGCCAACAAAATTTGGCTAGACAATAATGAAGTGTGAGTGTTTTAAGACTAAAAAATATTTGAACCAGCTTCTGTGAGTAATCACAACTTCAAAGTAAAATTAAATTACAATATGAATGTTTTTAATAAAAGTGTCAAATGTAGTTTTATGCAAAGTGAAAATTAAATATATAAACATTTTTTCTTGAATAAATGTATAATAATAAAAGTATATTGCTAAGTAATATGAACTAATATATAGTGAAAAAATAAAGTAAAGGGCTAAATAGATCATTTAAGCAGTCATATGCATTGTAAAAGATAAGAGAAGAAATAAAACTCTAGGTGGCAAATTTATTTCTTACTACACCTTCAGGAATGTTATTTGGTAATTTATAAATCTATTAAAGTAGAATTGCTAGTAATGGTGTGAAGTAAATTCAATTTATTTCACAAAGTAGAATGAATTAGTTTATTTCATGGTCGTTTTAGGTGTACCATAAAGATAATGAAAACATAAATTTTATTATTTGGTCAGAAATCACTTTTATTACTTTTGATTGATAGTGACTGTAACTATCACATTCTATAGCCTGATGATCATCTTGGGTTTGTGCTCTGAAATTTGCTTTGAAACAGTCTTTGGAATATAATTACACCAGGTACAATTTGAATTGTTTCTTTTTTTTTTCCTTGTGTAAAGTTACAGTACAAAATCAATATTTTTATGACCAAGAAGAAATTGAAAACAACATATGAATGCATAATTGTGCAAATTAAGAGTTTTGTAGTGAAATATATGTTGAGATCAGGGCTGATACCAGACAAAACTGGGATATTTCTAACTTTAATTGTGGTGCACTGTATGCACTGACTTAAAGCCTTCTACTCCTTCTTGGCTAGACATTGCTTTCTGTAATTAGCCTTTGTGCCATTTTATGAATCAGGGAACAGAAGGCCGTCATTCACTTAGTAATCTTTCTGATAGGGCACTGCTATTTTTAACTGAGGACTTTATCTATTCAACTGAGTACCTGCAAAATGTGAAGTACTCAGTCTTTTGTCTGGGGGAAATGGTGAAGAGGACAGAAAGTAAAAGTGGTGTATAGTAATTACTGTAGAAGGCAGATAGATAAGTAGGCAAATATGGCATACCATGACAAAGTTATGGAAACTGTAATAGAGTGAACATATAGGAAAAGCATCTATCAAAACAAGATGGGCTAGGGAAGGATTCTTAAAAGAAAAGGGAATATTTTCTTGGCTGATATCAGTATAAAAGCAAGCCAAAAAATAAAGAAGGAGGTTGAGAGAAAGTTCAGGAAAGAGATTGTTTAATTAATTTCTTGTTCAAAGATACAATAATAAAAATGTAGTCAAATAATTGCTTGATAGGTGTTAGAACATATCATGCGGATACTAAATCTTTGAAAAACCCTCACAGGAAAGGGAAAGTATCTTTGTATCTTTGGGCTACTATAACAAGTACCATAGCCTGGATGGCTTATAAACAACACAAATTTAACACAGTTCCAGAGGCTAGAAGACAGAGATCCAGTGACAGGACGATAGGATCCTGGTGATGGAATGCTTCAGATTGCCAATTGCCATCTTCTCATATCTTTACATGGCAAAAAGAGAACTAGTGAGTTTTCTGGAGTTTCTCTCATAAAGGCAGAGCCCTCATGACCCAATTACCTCTCAAAGGTACCACTTCCTAATGTCACATGGGTAGTTGGAATTTCATCTTGTGAATTTTAGAAGGACACATATATGAAGTTTATAGCAGAAAGGTTTCTTTCCATTGACATATTTTTTAAATATTTTATATATTTTGATTAATGAATATGAGTATGTAATAATAAATAACTTCCTTTATTTAAATGTAAAAATCAGCTTGAGATTTGGACATTATCAATTGCTTAAAAAGGAGTACAGAACACCTCATGTTCTAATACGTTGGCAAAAATTAACTACATATAACTCATTATTTTATAAAAGATTATTATGGTGTTTTAGAGATGTTTTTGTTTGTTTTGTTTTCATTTGTTTTTACAAGCAAGATTTCTAAGTGTTAATCTTAATGAAGGAACTGGTAAATTTTCATCAAATTAACAATAACCAAAGTCTCATAGGTAAACTTTTTTTTCCTATTAATATGATTTCCCTCAATAGTACAATATCACTCTAAGATATAAATCATTGAATTCTCTGTGCTCGTTTTAGACAAAAGTACTGACAGGAGCATAATCCAGATTCTTGTTTTAGATGCTGGACATAGCTTCCTGTTTATCACTTTGTTTTCATGTTTCTACAGTTTTACATTTTCCTTTTATTGAACAAAACATTATGATCTATCCTATATCCCACAAAAGGAACCTCAGTGATAGATTGCTGTGATCTTCTGTTGCCTACACTGACATTTCTAAACTGTTTCTGATTACTGAATCCTTTTCACATTACAATATGCTGTTTCAGATGAAGCCACTTGGCAAAAATAAGACATGTCAGGTTATCATTTTAGGAGGATATCACTATAGAAGTGAATTTATATTTTTCTAATGATTTTTGTCAGAATGATTTCAGTAGAGCTGTGGACATAGAAACTTAAAAACAATGAATTAATCTGCCATCACTTGCATCATATAAATTCAGGTGAGATTCTAACTCCAATACCTTGTTCCCAAAACCAAAGTGCCGATTTGAATCAATTCTTCATTTAAAAGAAACAACAGATAGTGAATATATTTTTCATTAATGCAATTTCCTCGATATTTGGCTTTATTGTTTAAAATAAGTACCTTAGAACTGAAAGGCTTTTGCCTCTGATCACAAATTTGAATCTCATAATTTCTGGCAATTTTGGTTACTCCTTTTATTTTGAATCTTAGCTCTAATGTGAAAGATAATTACATTAGTATCATCACAGTTTGAGAGTAAATTAAATTTAAAAATGGTTTGAACCCCTTGTGAGAAAGATGCTATGTCCCCATTAATATGACACATAAACATCTTATCCATTTGTTCCTGGGCATTAAATAAATTAAATTGCCGGAGAGAATGCATCTGCACATGATTAATAAATTGAAAATTTCAGCTTCAGCTATGTGTATAGTGTCATTCTCGATATATGAGAAATTCAGCAGGTCTTCAAATGTTACCTACTGAATTGGTAGTTTGTGCAGTATTTGAAAAGAAAATTGCAGTTTAAAGTAAAATTATTTAAAATAATTTGAATCATCAAGCCAATTTCATTTTCATGTTAAGTATAATGATTACAAGATTTTTAAAAATAAACTCCTGTTAAAATGTCTTGAACAACTTGAGAGAACAATGTTTATTTATTAGTTAGTGGATTTTTACTTCTAATAAAGATGGATCACTTTTGCTTAGGGTCACTGAAAAAGTTCCAAATAAATGTAAAAGCAATCTTTAAAGACAACATAAAGCTAGCAAAGTAGTCGAGATAACAAGTTTGAGATGCCCTGAAAGATAAGGAGATAAGAGGTAAGTCTGGAATCTGAATCCATTTTGCCTTGAGGTTTTTCCCTGATCAGAAAGATATAGTAGAGTCAGATATTAACTTCTGACAGGCTTAGGGGAAAAACAGGTTCAGCTAAAAAAGGGCTCAGTGAAAAATAATGGATGGGAGTGGACAAAAAGCACCTGCCTAGGCATTTGGGGAATTCACTGTACCACTGCTGGTCCGGGGAGGATGGTTGCCACCTTGCCCCTCCCTGAGACATTTCTGGCCAACTCCAGAGCCCAATGCTCCCTGCATTCCAGACCAGGACATCTGTATGGTGGAACATGGATCTCCCTGACTAATGTAATCTGTAACTGTTCTGGCCAATGGGCGGCAGCCATTGAACCAGATCAGGAAGGACAAGGATAGGCAGACAGGGTTGACTGGGAGCAGCTGTCAGAAAAATTCTTCCTGAGGAGAAAGTCAGGTTGGAAAAACATATGAGCTGAGGCATTAAGCCCCCAGTATATCATATGTTATCCCAGCAGACTTTATAAACACTAATTCAAAAATGAATGTTTTAAGAATTTCAATAACGTAATTGCAGAAAATGAGACCTTAAATATAAGCCCTTCTCTGTGTGGTACCCTGTGGGAGTGCACTGGGCACATGTTCGTAAAGACAGCCCTAGGAATACAACAGATAAGGTGTTTATAGCAACTACACAGCTACAAGCACAAAAGCAGCTACACACAGCAGTAATGAGCAGAGGTGTGGTCTCATAAAATTTTATTTACCAAAACAGGAAGGCAGGCATATATGGGTTCAGGCTGCAGTTTGCCAAATTCTGGTATAGAGCATAACAAAGTAGAGCCAAAGTATTTTAAAATAGTTTATATAGGAAACATACTGCATCTCCAGTTCTCCCCATGGGCATTTGGTGATATAGCTTTAAGTCTCTGCATTAGGTTTAGTTAATACATTTTCTGCTATAAAATTAGATACAGATTATTGTAGTAAGATCTATTAGTCCAGGAATATCTGCTACAGCAAGCGTCCTCAGCCCCTGGGCCAGGGACCAGTGCCGGTTTGTGTCCATTTAGGAACCAGGCCTCACGGCAGGAGGTGAGGGGAGGGTGAGAGAGCATGACTGCCTGAGCTTTGCCTCCTGTCAGATCAGGGGTGCATTAGAGCCTCACTGGTGCTCAATCCCTATTGTGAACTGCGCATATGAGGGATCTAATGCCTGATGATCTGAGGTGGAACACTTTCATCCTGAAACCACCCTCCCCTCCCATCTGGTGGAAAAATTGTCTTCCAGGAAACTGGTCCCAGGTGCCGAAAAGGTTGGGAACCACTGTGCTACAGAACATCAGGAGCACACCTCCTTCCTCAGGCATAAAACTGAGTTAGTCTTTGAGCAAGTTTGAGTTGAATTGTCTGTGTATTTGTATCCAGAGAATGCTGAAGCAGGGCTTCATAGGGTGGGTTTAATACTCAGCAAATCTTACACTGTAGAACAGTTGCAGAAAATTGAAGTGAGTTCATAAGGAGAAGCATGAATTTAGATCATCGGGTTCAAATTGGAAAGGATACAATCATAGAGAAGAGGTGGAGATAAGTGCCGGGAATCAGACAGATACAGAATTTCTTGGAAATGGATTGGGAAAAAGGAACAGATTGAATCGCTGTGGAAACTTCCATTGGATAGTTCCTTTGCAGTACAACTTAAAAATAAAAGTGTACATTTACTTTTCAAGAGGTACTACTGTGCTGGGTCTACAGAAGTCTACAGTTATTATGAAATGACTTCATTCAGTTATTAAAAGCTTTGACAAGTTGCAATTTTTAATGTCCTATAAAAATAATAATTAGAAAAAGAAGTTGCCATAATTGATAACCTAACTGATTCAGTGAATACAGGTTTACGGAATTTACCTTCAATTTAGCAAACTAAAATTTAAATAATCACAAATAATGAAAATATATTTCATTTCCTTACATAAGTATCTTTCTTTATCAATAAATTCTGCATTAAGTATGATCATGTCACATTACTTATTTGTAGAATAGTTATTTGGACATTTTCACTTTTGTAGTTTGTTAGTAGCAGATAACACCACTATTTTTATAATTTAAGAATAAACTATATACCAAAGTGTGGGTCAAAGTTCAGGGGCCTGGGTGAAGGAGAGAAGTCTGACTAAAGTTTGATTAAGTTTTATCTAAATTTGTCAGTGGGGAAAACAGCTCAGCCAACCATTTATGAGATAAAGAATGGGAATTTGGAGAGTCTGTCTAGCCTTGTCAAGCTAAATAAGGAGGCCTCTGTATCTGTTTAAATCATATTGGGAAGAGTGTTTCAGAAGCTGTTGCCCAAATAACAAAAGGATTAGGAAGATTTCTTGACATTCTCTGTTTCAGGGAGTATAGGGCTTAGGCAAGTTGCAACATTGTCACTATAACCAATTACATTTGATTCCCTTAACCTGAAAAGAATAACAACAACAAAATTCCAAAAGATACAGACAATTTTCAAAGTAAAAAGTTCAAATGGCACATAAATATATAAAATATTTTCCATTTCAGTTATTGCATAAATACAACTTTTACAAGTGTTGTATTTTGCCTATGATATTAGATACTACAAAATCCAATAATCCCAATACAATACAGACACTGTATACACTAATATTAAAAGTAGGCATGCAAACATTCACATACATACACACACACAAGTAATCAGGAACATATTTTATCTACATAGATCTAATTCTAGAAGTAGTATAAAACATTCATTACTGTAATATTATTAAAATTTATTTTGTAGTTGAATATGGTATGTATACTGCTGTTCTCAGATCCATTTAAGATAGCAAACACTTGAATACCCTCTATGACCAACATTAGAAGAGGGCTTATATAGTTTTTAGTAGATTCATATCATGCAGCCATTGAAATCTTTCTAAGGATTCCTAATGATATGAAAATATCTGTGGAAATAGTGAAATTTAAAATTGGCTATACTAGATGAGCTCAACTCTATAAAGAACATTTTGCATAAGAATATGCATACAGTGGCAGGAAGTAGATAAGACCTATAAAGAGGAGTGGGGGTTACAGTCAGCAAAATTTGTCAGACTTGAAACAGGCAGAAGAGATGACTGGCAGTTTTTTCGTAGTGGCATTCTCGACATTGTCTAGTGAACCTTCTGATTCTATAGAAGTGTGTACCTTTAGTTGTTTTAGATTGATTAAGCTATTTATAACTCTGAAGGAGTAGTAGAGTTGTAGAAAACTTAATGGCAAATGCTGCCTGCTCCTAGCTGTGAAGATACTTTTTCTTCATTAAAGTGCAAATGAATGGCCTGGTGTGGTGGCTCATGCCTGTACTCCCAGCACTTTGGGAGGCCAATGTGGGTAGATCACTTGAGGTCAGTATTTCAAGACCGCCCTGGCCAACAGGGTGAAACCCCATCTCTACTAAAAATACAAAAGTAGCTGGGCATGGTGGCGGGCGCCTGTAATCCCAGTTACTCAGGAGGCTGAGGCATGAGAATCTCTTGAACCCAGGAGGCAGAATTTGCAGTGAGCCAAGATCTTGACAGCCTGGACAACAGAGCAAGGCTCTGTCTCAAAAAACAAAAAACAAACAAGCAAACAAAAAGATCGAGTTGTATTAAAAAAATTAAAAAATACAAATGAATGTTGTCTAGTGGAGAATAAAACTCTTTGTAAGTCAAATTCTCATTTGAATTGACTTATTTCATTTATATTCACATTAATCAGTGAGTTAAATAAAATGAATGACATATGTTTATTTTATATTTACAGAGTCACAGTTTTACCATTTTGAAAATTATACATTTTCAATGTAATTAATGACCAGAGATAAAACTTAGAATAATAAAAAAAAAAAAAGTCTACGCTGAACTTTGGGAGAATCCCAGAATTTTGGGAGGCTGAGGTAGGCAGATAGCTTGAGCAGGAATTTAACAACAACCTGGGCAATATGGCAAAACCCTGTCCCTATATATTAAAAAAAAAAAAACTAGACAGATGTAGTCGTGTGCTCCTGTGGTCCCAGTTACTCAAGAGACTGAAGTGGAGGATCGCTTGAGCCTGGGAAGTACAGGCTGCAGTGAGTCATGATCACGCCACTACACTCCAGCCTGAGTGACAGATCCAGACTCTATCTCAAAAAAAAAAAAAAAAAAGTTAAAATATTTTTTAATTAAATTTTTTACAAATCTAAAAAGGTTTGCCAAGATGCTTATAAGTTTGCTAAATAATATAAATACTAAAATGGTTCAACAGCAATGCTAGTGTATACAAGTTTAACTATTTCATCAATCAGCATCAAATCTTGTATAATCTTGCATAATTATCTAATCTTGTATTCAGCACTGGATCTTCCATAATAGTCATGAAATAATTGGTCTTTGTAAATTTTATTTGATGGTCTTTCTTAACTATTAAATTTGAAGATATTCCATGTTTGTTCATTGCTTTTAATCCTTTAATCCCTCCATAAATATGTAGCTTATTTTGATTTAGCCATTTGTAATGAAAATTGATTTGATACTTCTTTATCAATTTACATTACGTACATATACAACATACATATTGAAATTTAAAACAGCAAGTTGTAATTCTGTCTCTTGTAATTATAACATAACCCAGATAATATACTCTTTGATCCCACTTTCTTCATTGACATTTATGGGTTGAAAGATTATTTATATTGACATGAGATTCTTAAAACACAATTCAATTTTGAGATCATGGCCATGTGATTTTGCTACTCATATCAAGCTCCATAAAATCACTTTAAAAAATAAACATGTATAAAAATGTTTGTTAATATCTAAATACTAATTTAAAATCTGTAGTACTAAACCAAGCACCTATTCACAACCAGTCATATATTCTAACTAAACAACATTTTATTTTAATATTTAGAGGCAATAATGATCAGAGAAAAAAAAACAGAGTAAAAAAAATCTAGGCCAGGAACAGTGGCTCGCACCTGTAATTCTAGAACTTTGGGAAGCTGAGGCAATTTTTTAGTTTAGAGGCAACGTTTTTCTTTTTAACATCTTCTTTCTTTAAACTAAAGAATGTAAGAGTACTGAAAAGTCTCTTTCCCAATTTATTTTCCAGTAAAATGTAATTTTCCGTTATTTTTAAAGCAAAATTAGATTCACTGCCCAAGTGACTGCCTTAATACTTTTGAATAAAATAACTTTTTACATAGAACTTTAAAAATTATTAGTAATCTGTCTTGTGATTATCAGTTCTTTTAAATTATTTTATAAAGAAGATTTTTGTAAACATGTACTTTGGTTAGAATGAATTATGTCAAAATAATCTATTAAAATAATCATGTTAGTTATTCTTTTGCTTCAATGAGACACCAAGACAGAATTTTCTCAAACTGTTTAGATCACTGGCATGGAATTTCACATTTAAAAGTTTTGATGGCTTTTATTTTTACTTTTCTCTATATTAAAAATTTTACTCAGCACATGTGTTAGTCCATTCTCACACTGCTATAAGGACATACCTGAGACTGGGTAATTTATAAAGGAAAGAGGTTTAATTGTGTCACAGTTCTTCAGGGCTGGGGAAGCTTCAGGAAACTTACAATCATGGCGGAAGGGGAAGTGAACACATTCTTCTTCACATGGTGACAGCAAGGAGAAGTGCAGAGCAAAAGGGGGAAAAGCCCCTTACCATCAGATCTATGATAACTCACCCAGTATCATGAAAACAGATGGGGGAAACTGGAACTACAATTGAAGATGAGATTTGGGAGGGGACACAGCCAGACCGTATCACAGTATATACAGGATACTTTAGTCCAAAAATAATTTTAGCCAAAGTTACCAGCCAGATGCAACTATTAAATTGGAAAATATGCACAAAATGACATTCTGCAAAATAGACTTAAATGAATTTTTAAAAACTGTTTTTCAGTAAGAACTTCATGTGTTCTCATGAGTAATGAGCTACTGCTATAAAATACAAAGTGCAATGACAAACAACATCCATATCCAAGTTACAAACCAAAGGCCACACATGTGGTCATGAAAGAGTTAAATGGAAAAACAAAACAAAACAAAACAAAACAGATCTTCCATATAGGGTCTGTAAAGAGGTCTCTTTCTCTCTGTCTTTTTCTCTCTCTCACACACACACACACACACACACACATACACACACACTTTCTCCTTTTCAATAATAAGTGGAAAAGTTTGATTCTGTGTTCACACTGAAATTTTTCACTCTCAACTCAAAAGCAAGGCCATCTCTACTATGATCCCTCATACCCTTCACTCCAGCAATGGTAGAGAGAAGTTGACGAATTACTATTCACTGCAGCAGACTATTTTTATGGAGCAAGGATTGTTCCACTCAAAGTCATCTGTTATTTTAGAAACTAACAAATTGTGATTCACAATGTTAGAGCAAAAGCAAAAAATATCATAGTCATGACTCTACTTAAATCTGAATTTTAAGCAATTGTAGACTCTGGTGCAATCAGTGCTGACTATGGTTTTAAATCATAGGGAGACGATTAATGAATAACAAAGATTGAAGTGATTACAAAGCAAAACAACAAAATCTTGAAAACACCTGGTCTGAGAGATTCCCTTTTCTATGAAGAGATAAACATTTTATCAATTCTCATATGGTAAAACTATTGGGACTATAATATAATTTTATATATATATAGATATATACACACACATAATTAATATATAAACAGTATACATAATATATAATGTATTTATACATAATATACATTTATATATTATATATTTACATATATAATTATATAATATATATAAATATTTAGCAAAAGATAATTAGTTAAGTAGGAAAATACCAATGTAAAATAATGTAAAAAAACAGCTGACTGTGTGCAGTGGCTCACATCTGTAATCCTGGCACTTTGGGAGGCCGAGGCAGGTTGTTCATCTGAGGTCAGGAGCTTGAGACCAGCCTGGCCAACATGGTGAAATCCCGTCTCTACTAAAAATACAAAAATTAGCCCGGCATGGTGGCAAGTGCCTATAATCCCAGCTACTCCGGAGGCTGAAGCAGGAGAATCACTTGAGCCTGAGGGGCAGATGTTGCAGTGAGCCGAGATCACGCCACTTCTCTCCAGCCTGGGTGAAAGACTGAAACTCTGTCTCTAAATAAATAAATAAAAGTAAATAAAACAGAGAACTGTGATCACATTCTAATTATATAATTGTCTAATTTAATTTTTCATGTGGTTTGTGCAATTAGTTCAGAGAAGAGAGATGTTAGTATAAATGTTGGTGCTTTTATTCATGTTATCAAAGTAACAGTGCAGATAAATATTTTGTGTAGAAATATATTTGAATGCTTAAAATATGCATGTCTTTACAAAAATTCAAGTCATTGGTAGATTTGCTCATAATAGTATTTACCAATGTCATTTTTAATGTTGCCAATATCAAGGTTTATCAAGTAGCAGGTGTTTATGTCATTGAAATAGAGTTGGGGTTATAAACCATCTTTGAGCCATCCCTTAAATAACTTAAAATCTAATTAATCAGCTTTTAATCTTCAAACATAATAAAAAATGGAATTTGGAATATGACCGAGGTTGCTGTCAAGACCAAATATTCTAATTTTTTAATACAGTGAACATATGATTGGTGTTGACACATATCCTTAGTGTTTCCAAACATAACACACACACACACACACACACACACGCACACACACACACACACACACATTCTATTGTTATCCATAGCCACAGTTATTTTTTTGAAAAATCTCCATATGAAATACTATTTGGAAAAGAATATTAGGTATTTTAAAATTCGATAGACTGGTGGTTATACAATGTTCACTCAAATACAAATTTAATGGTATATTGTAAAATACTTTGTAAACTAGCAAGTCTGAGTCAAATCTAGCTATTATTGAAAGATAGATGCCTACTATATCTAGTTGATTTTATGAAATATTTTTTGTAATGTATTTAAAACCAATTAGGAATAAAGAAGTGCCTGGAAATAATCCCATAGTTGGAAATAATCTTAGAATTCATAAACTACTCAATGAAAACTGCTAAAAATCTATCTGTATATTTAGAATAAATGAAGTTAAATATTTGCAAAGTGTGTAGTCAATTCCTTGCACATTAATGTGTTTGTATTTAAATATTATTAATTTGATTTGTGTAAGCTCTCTTTAAGCTTTCCAACCATGCTAGAAATTTTATGCTTTACTAGCCTTCTAGCTTATTAGAAAATCAAACCTTCTGTCATTCCAGGTTCCCAGGTAATTGCATTCCATCCTCCGTGATGGTGAGCACTTGGCTAATATACAATCACTCATTTCTTAAATGTTCTGTAGGCATTCATCAAAGGAATCTTATTGGAACACATCTTCATTTTGAGCAAAGAGATAGCTTATATATCTATTTAAAGCAGTATTGTTGGGCAGTATACAAGATCTGACTATAGTTTCTAATAAATACACTATTATCCACATGGGACAAGGGTAGGCTAATTTGTAAGACAGCTTGTATCAACCCTTGGGGAAAAATGTTATGCATCTAGTGATTAAATCTTGGAAAGGCAGATAAAATTTTTTGATGGGAAAGTTAATATTTAAAATTCAAATTAAATTGGCAATTAAGTTGAAAGATGTGTTAAAATATAGTCTGGATTATAACAAAATAATGGATAACATTGTTGTGATTTTGAAACACAAGAGATTCAGAATTAACCTCCAAATTCAGTTTAAACAAGATGGCTTAATCAGCTCAATTAATCTTCTAAAAAAATACAACTTACATAATGGCCAAATATTGATTCATGAACAAATGTTCGTAAACTTCAATAATCTCTGAAATCAAACTTGTTTACTCAACAAAGAGTCTTACTCATCAGTGGTTATACACTATTAATCGCAATGTTTAAATTAACTCAGAATCTCTTACAATCAGTATACAATTTGTATATTAGATTAAAGGAACATAGTTTTGAACTATTTAATGTACATTTGTGTGATAAAGTGGCACCACCTAACTTTAAGGGCTATATTTCCAGATTTTACTGTGAGGAAATTTGCAGAAAAGGAATATGAGGCCAACAGGAAAAAAAAGTGTCAGCAAGATTGAAGATGTGAATAAATTTATGCAAACTATATAGGCAATTTTATTTACTAAAATGAAGGAATAAATATAAGTACTAGATAAAAATAAAAATTGTGATACTTATGTCAGTTTTATGGTAGTGATTTTTAATTACCTTTCTCTAATTTTTTTGAGATAGAGTCTCGCACTGTTGCCTAGGTTGGAGTGTGCAATGGCGTGATCTCGGCTCACTTCTACCTCCGCTTCCCGGATTCAAGCGATTCTCCTGCCTCAGCCTCCCTGGTAGCTGAGATCACAGGTGCCCACCACTACACTCGGCTAATTTTTTTTTGTATTTTTAGTAGAGACGGGGTTTCACCATGTTAGTCAGGCTGGTCTCGAACTCCTGACCTCAGGTAATCTGCCCGCCTCGGCCTCCCAAAGTGCTGGGATTACAGGCGTGAGCCACCGCACCCGGCCACCTTTCTCTAAGTTTTAAAAGAATATTGCTTCCTACTATATAAAAGTATGTGCTCACATTAATTTTGCTTTAATATTGGTATTTAAAAGTATGCTAAGAATTTTATGTATATTTGGCATCAGCTAAAATAATTAATTCCCTTCTAACATTACCTCATTCTGATCAATAGACTTCATATTCTTGTCTCTAGAGGCACAAATTGGCTTTAAAATGTGGCATGTTTTTATCTACTTGCATTTAACAAATATGGCATCGCTGAAGAGGTTCTAAAGCATCAGCTCTGAATTTTGATGCCTCCCCTTTCTCCTCACCCTCTTTATTTCATTTCCTTTGTTGCCCACAAAGTATTTATGCCACTAAAACTAGATAGTGGGGCAGGTTAGAGAGTTTGTTCCATTTTCTTAGAATACAATGTGCTTGGTATCATTGGAATGATGGCTTAATGGAGAAAGCATTGAGCTGGGGACAGAAAACTTCCATCTAAACCCAGCTCTTCTCTTATGTCCCTTCTGGATTTATGATTCTGTTAAAAACTAAAATAAGGTTCCCCTTTACTACAAATGTAAGTGTTTAGTGTGTGCAAAGACATGGGAATATATCAGTCTAAACTTTTTTATGCAAAGATAAACACCCGCTGAAGCAATAATGTTAAAACAAGGCTTCACAGATGGCTGCATGCTATAGTGGCAGCAAAGCATTATGAGCTTTCTCCCTTTCTTTTCATGGTCTTGAGCTTACACATCTGGTTGGATGAAATGCATGACAGAAGGTGTTTGAAGGACTATACTTCAGAGAGAATTCGATCAGTAGACAGTTCATGAATATTTTTAATACTTTCAAGATTGAAACTTTTCACTCATAAAGTTTACTTCAAAGAACATAGTTTTCATCTTAATTTTTTACAGCAAACTGCTGTAATATTTATTTATATTGAAAATGAAGCTTCATCAGACCGTGATATACTTTCAAACATTTGTTTTATGTCATTCTTAGTAGCTAGAAATACAACACATATTTGATATATATAAGAACCATTTTAAGGATATATGCCTACCTGTCTAAATTAGCATGGTGATTCGGAGTATTATTATAATGTCATGATTTGCAAATGTGATTCATTATAAACTATGTTGAGTGTTATCATTCTGTTTAATTCTAATCATTCTCAATGAATCGGTCCAATATATTTATATTGTATATCATAGCTTTCTCAGAAATTGCTATCTGATTAGTCTTCTATAAGTTTGTTTTAGGAAATTTTACTGAATGAGAACTATGTCTTTGGCTTATGTAGTGTTATAATTTAAATCAAAGTAAGGAACAAAGATGGCAGAAGAACTTCGTCTCCTAGTGCATTTCCAAAAATGTTTCTGAGAAATATTATTCTATGAGATGTGTTCTGAGGTCAAATAATTTTGGAAATTATTGAATCTCCTTAGTGATGCAATGATGCATATTTTTGTGCACCAGCTAGAAGACTGGAGAAGCAGAATTAATGCAATTTCCAGTTAGATATTCTTTAATCTGCAGAGTTTATATATTTTGCAGTGCAATAAAATAATAAACACTTTAAATACAATGGAGAATAATTTACCTTAAAGACATAATTATTCTAATAAGCTCTCTATTTCTTTTTATTAATTTCCATTTAGTTCACTTATGCTTTAACTGCATTAAACTTGTTGCCAGAATATTAACAGAAATTGTGTTTTCAGTCCCTGAGGATGGCATATATCTTTGCAATACTCAAGGTGTAGCAACACTAGTATGGCTGGAATGCAGTGAGTGAAGGCAGGGGGGTGAGGTCGGAGACTTAGCAGGATGCCAGATCATGTAGGGTTTGTAAGGCTTATTATGGTATGGAATTTTGAATACTAGGAGGAGTCATGGAAGGGTTTCAAACAAAAAAGTCTCCTTAAACTTTGAAAGAATTGTTGCGACTATATTTTAGTGTTTGAATGGATAAATGGGTCATTATATTATATGGGTCATTATCGATTCAAACATTAAAATATAGCAGTGGTCTATTTATGACATTCTCTGCTTAATTACCTACTTTTTTTGGGAGATACTCAATATATGTTTTATTTGTTAGGAAGGTGAACCTGGAAGTATTTGTTTTACAAATAGCAATTTTTAAGGGTTAAATGAGGTAATATTTGTGAAGCACTTAACAACAGGATCTGGTACAAAGGGAATGCTAAATATAAGTATGTCCTGGATACCTGTAACCATCTTTTTCTGTGCATAAGTATGATAATGTAATGCCAAGACAGTTTGTTAAAATATAGATTCTCAGTTGCCAACCTTTATTGGACCCTTGGAACTGTCCAACAATCAAACTATATTTCCTTATTATTATTCTTTATTATTTCCTTCAGCCACTCTTCTTGCTTTCTTAATTCTCCTAAAGACATTTATCTTTTCTTTCAACTTATATCCTTACCATTTATTGTGGAAAACAAAGGATTGTAATAATTGTCCACCAATATTAAACACTTATTTTGCTAGGAACTCTTTAAAGTACATTTTATTGGTCTTCTTAACAACTCACCTAATCAAGTTATATTTTTTATTGCTATTTAATAAAATGAGGAAATTGACACACAGAAAGGCGTAAGTAACTTTCCCAGGCTTACACAGCTACTAAGAGGCAAAGCAGGAAATTCAGATTCAGACTCAACCTGACCAAAGAGTTTGACTCTTAATCATTCTCAATACTAATTTGAAAATCCTCTCAGCATCAGCACTTACTGCAGGGATCCTGCTATCAGTAAAGTCCAATCTGTCTTCATATTTCCTGGATTTTGATTCTTCCATTATTCATCTTCTGTTTCTCCAGCTGTCCCATGCTAATGGCTCATCCAATGAATATTCAAGCGTGTTCTAGTATTTTGCATATCTGCAAGTCTTTTCTGGTAGCAATAATTTTTATCAGAGACGATCATCTTAAAGTATCCATTAGTCTTCAGTGTCTGTTTCTTTAATTTCTGTTTTCTTTTGAAATGAATTTTTGATTTTCCAACTAATAGTAAATACATTCATAATTTAATGTTTATCCTCCCAGATCTCTCTCTCTCTCTTTCTCTCTCTGTATATATAAATATTTGTGTGTGTGTGTGTGTGCATGTTATATATAAATATAACAAGTGTGTTATGTATACATAAACAAGTCTTATTTAATTATTGTTTATGCATAAATGTATATAAATCTTAGGAAATATTTAATGTTTAGGGTTTAATTTACATATACACATACTTGAAGGGTATGATATTCCACATAGCATGATTTTTTATTATTATACTTTAAGTTAGGGGATACATGTGCAGAACTTGGAGGTTTGTTACATAGGTATACATGTGCCATGTTGGTTTGCTGCACCCATCAACCCGTCATCTACATTAGGTATTTCTCCTATTGCTATTCATCCCCTTGCCCCCTGCCCCCTGACAGGCACCAGTGTGTGATGTTCCCCTCCCTGTATCCGTGTGTTCTCACTGTTCAACTCCCACTTATGAGTGAGAACATGCAGTGTTTGTTTTTCTCTTCATGAGTTAGTTTGCTGAGAATGATGGTTTCTAGCTTCATCCCTGCCCCTGCAAGGGACATGAACTCATTCTATTTCCATGTATTCATATGTGGCTACATACATCAATACACATCTGTTTAGTTATAAAACTTGTTTTAGTAATTCTTAGTTATTAGCGTTGCCATATGAGTTTAAGAATAATATTCTCAGTTTCTATGAAAAAAGTCCAATTGTGATTTTTATTTTGGGTGCCTTGGATTGAAATTTATAGGTTAATTTAGAGACGTTTAACAACCTGACAATATTGAGGCTTTCTGCCCACAAGCATATTATATCTCCCCAAAGGGTTGTGCATGCTTTATGTCTTTTATAAGGCTTTATTATCCTTTTCTTTGTTGAGGTCTTATCTAATTTTTGTTTGATTTCTGGCCTTCACTACTTTCTTCTGTTTTACACCATCTCAGACAAGCATGTAAAAAATATTACTATCACATTTTTCTAGCATTTTTAGATATTATCCAAATAGCTAGTGCACTATAGCATTAAAACCAGAAGTTTGAAGGCTCTGCAAACCACATCAGGCTGGCTTTTTCTTGAACTACTCTAAAGAAACAGCCCTTGATAACTCCAATAATTACCTCCATGTTGTGAAACATAATTGTTAATATTCATTCAACTTATTAGTCTCCCCAGTACCATTTGATAAAGGTGTCACCTAGATTTTGTAAACATCTCCTCTATTTGTTTTTCAAGACACTTTATTCCCTGTCTACCTGAAAAAAAAAAAAATCTCTGCTACTCCTTCTCAACCACTTGCCCTATATTATCTTCCTATCTGGCCTCTAAATACTAGAATTTCTCAGAACTCAGGTCTCGGTGCTATTTTTTTATTTAACTATAGTCTTTAACAAGGTATCTCTCCTATCACCATGCTTTGCTTGTCTTCTATAGTCGTGTGATTCTCAAATTTATCTATTTAGTGTCATTGTCTTCTTCCCCATATTTACTTGAATATATCATTCTATCTCAAATTAAATGTATCTGAAGTAAATTCATCATCACGTCACCACATTTAAATTTCTTCCATGATTTCCTCTTTTTCCTTATCTCAGATAATTTGACTTCGTGCTTTATATTGTCCGTTGATAGCACTGTTTCCACTCTTTTCTGTGTGGTAGGGGCTAGACACCTGTATATTACTGTGATGGTTGATTTTACATGTCAACTTAACTATGCCCTGTGCTGCTCAGATACTTGGGCCAACATTATTCTGGGTGTTTCTGTGAGGGTGTTTTTAAGTGAAATTAACATTTAAAGTAATAAACTGAGTAAAACAGATGGCCTTTCCTAATGTGGGTGGGCATCATTTAATCAGTTGAAGGCATGAATAGAACAAAAAGTTTGACATCGCTGAGTAAGGAACAGTATCCTCTGGTAACAGCCTTCAGACTGGAATATTGGCCTTTCTTCTGCCTTTAGACTTAAACTAAAATATCAGCTCTATATTAGTCTGTTCTCATGCTACTAATAAAGACATGCCTGAGACTGGGTAATTTATAAAGGAAGAAAGTTTAAAGGACTCACACTTCCACATGGCTGGAGAGGCCTCATAATCATGGCAGAAGGCAAAGGAGAAGCAAAATCACATCTTACATGGCAGCAGGCAAGAGGGCTTGTGCAGGGGAACTCCCATCTATAAAACCATCAGATCTCGTGAGACTTATTCACTACCATGAGAACAGCAGAGGAAAGACCTGCCCCCATGATTCAATTACCTCCCACTGGGTCCCTCCCAAAACAAAATGGGAATTATGGGAGCTAAAATTCAAGATGAAATTTGGGTGGGGACACAGCCAAACCATATCAAGCTCTTTCTGGGTCCCAAGGCCACTGACCTTTAGACTGGAACTACATAGGCATTCCTGGTTCTCAGGCCTTCAGACTCAGACTGAGATTAAAACATCAGCTATCCTGGGTCTCCAGTTTACTGACTCACCCTACAGATCTTGGGATTTGCTGGCCTCTATAACTGGAGGAGCCAATTCCTTATAGTAACTAACAAAATATCTCCTATTGCTTTTGTTTTCCTGGAGAACCCTGACTAATACAAGCACATTTTCCAGACTGTCTCTCATCAGGATGATTTTTGATTCAATGAGATGCGTGTAAAAGAATATTTGAAATGTGAAAACAGAAACGTCGTGTTTTCCAGCAGCAGCTAAATCAGGTAAATGAGTGTAGAAATAAACATAAACCACCCAAATGAGAAGTAAAAGTTGTTTATTCAGAGCAATGGAGTCAGGAATTATCACTTGTATTTGGCAAAGACTTAAAGGCAGGCAGTGGAGTGTGAAGCTTTACGGTGGAAAAAGGGGAAGGCTTCAGTTGTGCCCTGATTGGAGGCTGTTGCCATGGAGAAGCTGTAGATAAGCTAACTAGAACCAGGACATCCAATGTGATTGGTTATGTGTGCATATTTGACTTTCTTCATTTGGTCCTAAGTTGCAAGCAGACGCAAAAATTAAGGAAGCCGTCAGTCAATGAAGTGCTGGCTGTTTTTCAGCTAGTTGCTATGGGGTTGTTTTTTGGCTTTCTGGACTGGTTGCTGTAGAGGTGGGTCAGAGCTCTACTTTCATATATGGTCTGGCCATTGTGTTTGTATATTCCGGCTCATAGTCACCCCTTTTGGTCATTCTCTTACTTTCAAGAGGTTAGCCAATTTAAGGAAAGCTGCAAATCCAGCTCTTTACCACTCAGAGATTATTCAGTAAAGTTCATATAAAACGGTATTACAAAATATTCTTGACCTTTTTGTTGTATTATCATAGTGATTTTCTGACTAGAGAGCAGATGTGCAGAACCTTTTAAAAATCTAGATAGCACGCAGCATCATGCCTCTCTCACAAAGCCAGAATGATTAATAGTTCCTATAAGGTGATTTGGAACTAGGAACCTCAATTGCCAAATCAAGGCCAAAATAACAAATTTGATAGACCATGAAGATTAACCTTATAGAGCCAAATAGCTTATACTTTAAAACAATATATAAATAGTTCCAACTTGCTTGTTTCTTTGATCCAAGTACAAGAAGTATGAGCAATGGCACAGACACCAGGATGACTAAAAGACAAAAAAAAAATTAGGGTAATGTTATTGTCTATCACTACCCATGCCAATGAGTTGAGATTGATCTGTGTTTCTACCTCGGACAAAGGCAATATCATCAATAACTTCTGCCAGAGTGAGTGTCTTAGTCCATTCAGGCTGCTGTACTAAAATGACATAAATTGGGTGGCTTATAAACAACAGAAATGTATTTTTTTCAGTTCTAGAGGCTGAGAAATTCAAGATCAAGGTGCCAGCAGACTCCATATGTGGTGAAAGCCTGTTTCTCATAGATGGCATCTTCTATGTGTCCTCATATTGCTGAATGGGTGAACAAGCTCCTTTGGGACTCTTTTATAAAGGCACTTATTCATTAGGACAGAGGCCTCTGACCTAATCATCTCCCCCAATTCACATCTCTCAGTACCACCACATTAGGGATTAGGTTTCAACATATGAAATTTTTGGGGACACAAAGATTCAGACTATAGTATTAAGTGTTAGTTCTTTTACAGTCTTTTCTAGCTGCATGATTGCCACCAATGGGAACAATGCTCTGATTGCATAAACAATGAGGCAGTAATTTCTCCAGATAGTGTGCCTGTATAATCAGCAGTTACCTTATTTTGGAGCTCATATCTGAGTCTGTTTCCAGCCCTGGCAATTTATAGTACTAGCTAGGTTACATATTTGGATCTCTGTCAGTCTCTTTTAGGTATTTGGTCAATTGCCCCATAAAGGTTGTTGAATTCAACTTTAGAATTACCTAGGGTCTGATGAATACAGCAAAATACTACCTACTTGGTGGATTGAACAATGGAAATTTATTTTCTCATAATCCTGGAGGCTAGCAGTTTAAGACTGAGATGTAGGCAAGTTTGGTTTTTTTTGAGAGCCTCTCTCCTTGGCTTGTAAGTAGCCGTCTTTTCTCTGGGTCTCCACATGATCTTTCCTCTGTGTGTCTGTGTCTTGATCTCCTCTTCTCATAATGACATTGGTTATATTGGACTAGGGCTCACCCTAATGACCTAGTTAGACTTTAATTACTTATTTAAAAGCCCTCTCTACAAATACAGTCAAATGTTGGCATACTGGGGATTAGGACCTAAACATTTGAAAGGATGGGGAGAGCACAGTTAAGCCATTACTACCCAAGTGAGAACAAACAAAAGCTATTTATTCAGAATATGCTATATAGCCAGGGAGTTGGGAACAATCACTTGTGTTTGGCCTAGACTCAAAAGCAGATGGAGGAGTGGGAAAGTTTTATAGTGAAAAAAAAGGGAAGACCCTGATTGGAGGCTGTTGGAATGAAAAAGCCGTAGTCTTACTTGGAACTCTGAAGTTTAATTTTTTTTTATTATTATTATACTTTAAGTTCTAGGGTACATGTGCACAACGTGCAGGTTTGTTACATAGGTATACATGTGCCGTGTTGGTTTGCTGCACCCATTAAGTCATCATTTACAGTAGGTATTTCTCCTGATGCTATCCCTCCCCCATCCCTCCACCCCATGATGTTCCCCACCCTGTGGCCAAGTGTTCTCATTGTTCAATTACCACCTATGAGTGAGAACATGCAGTGTTTGGTTTTCTGTCCTTGTGATAGTTTGCTCAGAATGATGGTTTCCAGCTGCATCCGTGTCCCTGCAAAGGACATGAACTCATCCTTTTTTATGGCTACCTCGTATTCCATGGTGTATATGTGCCACATTTTCTTAATCCAGTCTATCACTGATGGACATTAGGGTTAGTTCCAAGTCTTTGTATTGCGAATAGTGCCACAATAGACATATATGTGCATGTGTCTTTATAGTAGCATGATTTGTAATCCTTTGGGTGTATACCCAGTAATGGGATGGCTGGGTCAAATGGTATTTCTAGTTCTAGATCCTTGAGGAATCATCGCACTGTCTTCTACAATGGTTGAACTAGTTTACACTCCTACCAACAGTGTAAAAGTGTTCCTATTTCTCCACATCCTCTCCAGCATCTGTTGTTTCCTGACTTTTTAATGATTGCCATTCTAACTGGTATGAGATGGTATCTCATTGTGGTTTTGATTTGCATTTCTCTGATGACCAGTGATGATAAGCATTTTTTTCATATGTCTGGTGGCTGCAAAAATGTCTTCTTTTGAGAAGTGTCTGTTCATATCCTTTGCCCACTTTTCGATATTTTTTTTCTTGTAAATTTGTCTAGGTTATTTGTAGATTCTGGATATTAACCCTTTGTCAGAGGGTAGATTGCAAAAATTTTCTCCCATTAAGTAGGTTGCCTGTTCACTCTGATGGTAGTTTCTTTTGCAGTGCAGAAACTCTTTAGTTTAGTGAGATCCCATTTGTCAATTTTGGCTTTTGTTGCCATTGCTTTTGATGTTTTAGTCATGAAGTCCTTGCCCATGCCTATGTCCTGAATGGTATTGCCTAGGTTTTCTTCTAGGGTTTTTATGGTTTTAGGTCTAACATTTAAGTCTTTAATCCGTCTTGAATTAATTTTTGTATAAGGTGTAAGGAAGGGATCCAGTTTCAGCTTTCTACATATGGCTAGCCAGTTTTCCCAGCACCATTTATTAAATAGGGAATCCTTTCCCCATTTCTTGTTTTATCAAGTTTGTCTAAGATCAGATGGCTGTAGATGTATGGTGTTATTTCTGAGGGCTCTGTTCTGTTCCATTGGTCTATATATCTGTTTTGGTACCAGTACCATGCTGTTTTGTTTACTGTAGCCTTGTAGTATAGTTTGAAGTCAGGTAGTGTGAGGCATCCAGCTTTGTTCTTCTTGCTTAGGTTTATCTTGGCAATGTGGGCTCATTTTTGGTTCCATATGAACTTTAAAGTAGTTTTTTCCAATTCTGTGAAGAAAGTCATTGGTAGCTTTATGGGGATGGCATTGAATCTATAAATTACCTTGGGCAGTATGGCCATATTCATGATATTGATTCTTCCTATCCATGAGCATGAAATGTTCTTCCATTTGTTTGTGTCCTCTTTTATTTTGTTGAGCAGTGGTTTGTAGTTCTCCTTGAAGACGTCCTTCACATCCCTTGTAAGTTGTGTTCCTAGGTATTTTATTCTCTTTGAAGCATTTGTGAATGGGAGTTCACTCATGATTTGGCTCTCTGTTTTTCTGTTATTGGTGTATAGGAATGCTTGTGATTTTTACACATTGATTTTGTATCCTGAGACTTTGCTGACGTTGCTTATCAGCTTGAGGAGATTTTGGGCTGAGATGATGGGTTTTCTAAATATACAATCATGTCATCTGCAAACAGAGACAATTTGACTTCCTCTTTTCCTAATTGAATACCTTTTATTTCTTTCTCTTGCCTGATTGCCCTGGCCAGAACTTCCAACACTATGTTGAATAGGAGTGGTGAGAGAAGGCATCCCTGTCTTGTGCCGGTGTTCAAAGGGAATGCTTCCAGTTTTTGCCCATTCAGTATGATATTGTCTGTGGGTTTGTCATAAATAGCTCTTATTATTTTGAGATACGTTCAATCAATACCTTGTTTACTGAGAGGTTTTAGCCTGAAGGACTGTGGAATTTTGTTGAAGGCCTTTTCTGCATCTATTGATATAATCATGTGGTTTTTGTCATTGGTTCTGTTTATGTGATGGATTATTGATTTGCGTATGTTGAACAAGCCTTGCATCCCAGGGATGAAACCAACTTGATCGTGGTGGATAAGCTTTGTGATGTGCTGCTGGATTTGGTTTGCCAGTATTTTATTGAGGATTTTTGCATCGATGTTCATCAGGGATATTGGTCTAAAATTCTCTTTTTTTATTGTGTCTCTCCCAGGCTTTGGTATCAGGATGATGCTGGCCTCATAAAATGGGTTAAGAAGGATTCCCTCTTTTTCTATTGATTGGGGTAGTTTCAGAAGGAATGGTACCAGCTCCTCTTGGTACCTGTGGTAGAATTCTGCTGTGAATCCGTCTGGGCCTGGACTTTTTTTTGGTTGGTAGGCTGTTAATTATTGCCTCAATTTCAGAACCTGTTATTGGTCTATTCAGAGATTCAACTTCTTCCTGATTTAGTCTTGGGAGTGTGTATGTGTCCAGGAATTTATCCATTTCTTATAGGTTTTCTAGTTTATTTCCATAAAGGTGTTTATAGTATTCTCTGAGGGTAATTTGTATTTCTGTGGGATCGGTGTTGTTCATTATGATCATAAATACTTATTTTCTATTTAATATGGCAATAAATTATACACAAATAGAGCTTAGAAATCTTTTAAAGCAGCTAATATTAGTAACTTTTATACATATTTTTAATTAAAAACAAAATTTATCCTTTTTTATTATTAAAAATCTATAAAATCGACAATTGCAAAGTTAAAATTGAGGAAGCAATTACAATAAATTGTAGAGATATTTTTAAAGATCCTAAAACAAACTTCATTAAAAAGGATAGATGAACTAGTTTACACTCCCACCAACAGTGTAAAAGTGGAAACTTCAGAAAGCAGAAGTAGAGATTATACCCTTTAGTTTATCTAAAAATTACTTGCCATATTTTTTTTCTGTTGGTAATGTTTACTCTAAAGCTTTTTAGTACATATCCATCTAGGGAATGTGGGAAAGGGAAGCATTAGAATCATTTCTAATCTCTGTTATTTGTCAGACCTGTGCTCCAGGACAGCAAAAGTGAGAAAATATTCCTGATTGTCCCGGTGTGAAATCGAGGCTGCTTTGCTGGAATTTTCACTTTTTCCCCTTTAAACGTAAAGCACTTTTTATACCTAGCTTGATAAAACAGTAATATTTTTTTTTATTACTTCTTGAACTAATATGTGATATTACGTTGCTTCTTGAACTAATAATGCATCAGGGACTGTGGCTGTAATACTTAATGTTTTGATCTAATCTTGAAGAAAGGCTAAGTCAGAACAAGAAGAATTAGACATAATTAATTCACCAGCCCATGGCAGAACAAAACAAGTATTCTAACATCATGCACCATAATATGGATATCAAACAATTTTGGATCAAAGAAAAATATTATGACTTGAGATCATTCAGATTGAATAGAAATATGAAGGCTTTAAAATACGTAGCAGAGTAAATATAGACTTTCTTACATGTAGAGTTATAATACTGGTTATAATCTTAGATTTTTGTTTTAATTTTAAAAAATTTGTTAAGCATATGATTATATATAATTTAGCAGGTAGTTGAGTTCAATAATTGTTTAAATTAAAATAAAAAACACCACCTTTTAAAGTATTTAAAATATTCATATTTCATTTTTATACATTTTCTATAACAGCAATAGAAATAATAACAACAATAATTTACATATGTAGAGTGTTTAATAAGTGCCTAGTATAATAATAAGAATTTTATCATATATTATCCACATCACACAGTAACTTACACAGAGTTAACAAATTCCCTTCTAGGTTCAAAGAATTTACATCACCAAGCAGATCTTGTGAATTAGGTTAATGAAAGATGTTTTAAAAATCAAGATGTTCTATATATTACCGATGAAACAAAAGGTTAATGTGTCAGTTGCTTCTTATGGTGGCTCCTAATTAGATAGCTCAAATCTATTTTAGCTGTTTTCTATCTTTCAATCAGCATCTGTGGGCACCTGTTGATTACTGCTCCCAGCTCTGGCACCCAGCCCACAAATTCATACCAACCTTGTTTGCCCACACTGAGCAGCGTGCATAAAATGAAGAGGAAATAGATTCTGCCTTGACTTTAATATTTATGCTGCTCATAGGGATCTCTCTATCCATTTAAAACTCTGAACAAAGGCTCCTATGTGCATACTAGGACTTGAATGTTTCCTTTCATGTAGTCTGACTTTGGGGATTGGGCTTTCAGTTAGTTATACCGCTCTGGTTCTGTCAGATTATAATGAGGCCACACTGTATCTTCTTTCTTGCCTCGTGTTCCATTTAATCCCAGAATCCCGAATGCTGAACATAAGATAGACCTTTGTATTTCACTCATGTATTCATTCAGTTATTGAAAAACATTTATGAAGCATTTTCTTTATAACTCATGCCATGATAAATGTGGCAAATACAATGATGATAACATAGGTATTGCCTCTTAAAGCCATTTCCTTTAAGAGATAAATGCCTGTTTATTTCCCTCTTGCCGGGAGAACATTAATTTCTATAAAATTTCCTATCCTGAACTCTGTGGCATTCCTTATTTCCTGATCAGAGATCATAAGGCATCATGGATCAAAGAGTTTTAAAAGAACTGAATAATTAAATTTCAGTAAGGTCATCCACACTTTCCATTGTGCCATAACAAACACAGATTATTCATTTATATTTCTACTGTAAAGGAGATCTAAATACAGAAAATTCTTTAATCTATTACTATTTTTCTTAAAGGAGCGAGTGATTGTATTAACTATCATATTAAAATTTTGTAGGCAATTTAGATTCTTTATTTTTCTAGAAAAATGTGTTTATTGGAATTATTTAAAGAGAAAAATATGGGACTTCATATTTTTAAGTGCAAGCACAAGGAACAAAAAGTATGCAGACCAAATGGCCCTAAAAACTTTTGGCCATACCTAAACACTCTACATACATGATGTCTTTTCAAATTCAGTGGAAATGTATGTTGTCTTTCCACATTCCTTTTCATAAACTGAGGTGTAAAGCAGTTTAGTAACTTGACTGAGGTTAACTAAATGATTTTGTCAAGATGGCAGGTATATTTTATTATAAGAAAAAAATGAGTCATGAAAAACAGAGTATGAATCCAGTTTAATTCTTGGAATGATACAAAAATTATGTTTTTATAAGCTTTTTTAAATAATAACAACTGTTGACATTTAAGCCAGGGGTCCACCAGCATTTCTGTTAAGTCTAGGTAGATATTTTAGACTCTTTAAGCCATGCAATCTTTGGCACAATCCTGATCTGGTAGCTTAGAAGTCATGGACAATACTTAAACTAATGTGCATTACTGCGTTTTGAAAAACTGTATTTACAAAGACAGGTGGTGGGCTGAATTTGGAGTCCCATGGGCCATTGTTTGCTGACTCCTAGTTTGGAGCTGGGTCAAAGAGTATGTGAATTTAGAGTTTGATAGACACTGAGAAATTGCTGTCTCTAGAAGTTTCACCAAGTAGGCTACCAAGCAAAATAATTGGGAATATCTTCCCATTTAAATTACTGACTGACAAATAGTAAGCTCACTGTTGATTATCTCATTATATTAATCTTAGTTTCTTTATAAAAACAAAAACCTGAGATGGATTTTAATGATTTATTATAGGATACAATCCCAAGGCTGAGACAAAAACAATAACAATAAAAATATGAAACAGGCAGGGAAATGTAAAAAGCAAACAAAAGATAATATTTTCTTCATCATTTTGAGCTGATATAACTAAGTACCATAAATTGAATGGCTTCTAAACAACAGAAAATTATTTTTCCTACTTCTAGAGGCTGGAATTCCAAGATCAAAATGCCAACATTATTGGGTTCTAGTGAGGGTCTGCTTCCTCATTCATAGACAGCATTCTCACTGTGTCCTCACATGATGGAAAGAGCAAGGGAGCTCTCTGGGGTCTCTTTCATAAAGGCATTAATCCCATTCATGAGGGCTGTAATGATTATTACATCATGATTTAATCACGAAGGCCCAACACTTAATACCTTCGTCTTGGGGATTATGATATCAACATGTTAATTTTGGGTGGACACAAACATTCAGTCCATAATAATGTGTTATCAGGCTGGTTGATATTTCATGAAGAACATGTGTTTCATGCTTACAAGACAATTCTGAGGGGAACGTATATAAGAAATTATTGCTTCAGGGGGAGTAATAGAAAGGCAATTTATTAATCAACTTCCTCTGGTGTCCTGTGTTTCATCTGTCAAAGTTTGTTCTAGGGGATTTTAGTTCTCCTGTACTTCTGAATTGTATCACCTGGTATCTTAAGCAGCTTCTGGGAAGCCAGATCTTTCTTCACATTCTTTGGTAATTCATCTGAGCCCAGAGACTCCAGATATTTGCTTTAGGTGATACAAGCATATAGGCCTCAACAGAGTGGTTACTTACACAGAATTATGAGGAAGTAAGCATCCAAAAGCCAGAACATCATAAGGTTGAGATAATTTTAGGTAAAGCTTAAAATGTGTCACTCCTTGCAACATTCACAATTGCTTGAACTGTCCTTTCATTATGCCAAGATCCCATACTATTTTTCTTTTAAGAATAGCAAGCCCCCAAGATGAAATCTAAAGCCTAATCAGTCATAATATCCACTTCAGGATGGTGGCTAATTTTGATCTTCTAGAGAACTTAAAACGGTTAAAGAAGTCATCTATAATATTGCTTCTGCATCTCCTCTTGAGCAATTAATTGATATTTCTTATCTTTCTCTTGAATCATCCATTCTAGATTTCTGAAAATTTGCAAAAGACTTTAGCTTGTCTCAGAGCTTGCCAAGAAAAGAAACCTAGAACTTTATTTCTTAAGGGTCTGAACCTTTAATTACCATGTTCTTATTGGTTTGTTATTATTGAAATTTCCATAAAGAATTTTCAAGGAACATGGAATAATGAGTGACTTCTCTTTACTTTATATGTAAATAAATTTCCCCAATTGATTGGTTAGTGTCTTAGTCCGTTTTGTGCTGCTATAACAGAATAGTCGAGACTAGGTAATTTATAATGAATGGAAATATATTGGCTTATAGTTCAGGATACTGAGAAGTTCAATATCAAGACACTGGAATTTGTCAAGGGCCTTCTTGCTGGGCCATGACATGGCAGAAGGCAAGAGGGTGAGAGACGGCAAGAGGGGGTCAAGTTACTTTTTTACAAAGGAACCCATTCCTCTCAGGAGGGTAGAGCCCTCATAGCCTAATCAACTCTTAAAAGTCCTACCTCTTAATTGTGTTACAACAGCAATTAAATTTCAACACAACAAACATTCAAACCATGGTAGATAACATCAATCATAGATCCTCATTATAACCAGGACACCCAGCCTGCACAGCAAATACATTTTGTCTGCTTATCAATAGCATTAGAACCTAGTTGGTAGATTGTAGTTATCAATTCTATTTCAGTGAAATTTTTTTCTATGTTCCCCTTGGAGAAATGTTGCTCCTAACAATCAGAAACAGAGACTGAGTTTGTGAGGAGAGAATTCCACAATATGGACATTTTGAAATATAAATTATTTCTACTTTCACCTTTATTTTCTCAATTCATATTAAGTTACAATCTCATTATATTGGCCATTGTTTCAACATATGTGCTGTTACCAGAAGGACAGTTTCTCAACACTGAAAGTATAGTGCTCGAGCTGATGCCTTAGTAACACTTTCAGTCATTCAGTTAATAGTTTTTAAAAACTGATCCTAGGCTATTTCACATGGCACAACCAGTGAATCCAATAGTCGTGAGCCTGTTGAACCAACTCCTTTGCCATAAAATGAGCTTCTTAATTTCAGACAATATTGTATGGATTATCATGTTGATGGATGTGTTACTTTGTAACCCTTAACTAAAGCTGTTTAGGGAGGTCCCATGTGTGGAAAATCAAACCCATATCTACACAGTTTATCATGTCTACTATGGATGAATGACTTTCATTTCGTGTCAATGCATTTGATTGTAATAGGTGTATGCCCGGTCTCCCTGAGTAACAGTGTGAAAGCAAAGACAGCGTCCAATTATACTGGCAAGTCAGACATAGACTAGTGGAAATAACTAGATCAGTTTGGATGAGAAGGCATTTGTATTATTGGGCCTGTGCATAAATGTCACCATGACATTTATGACTTTTCTGTGCTAACACTGGGGTGACCTGAAGAGAAACTGGATGACTTTTGAAAGGTATGTCATCTGTTCTGTTGAAAGGTGTGATCAATTTAGTGCTCAGAGATCTATCCTCTGAAAGGATTTCTGTTCTCCATCATGCTACTGGGCTGTCCTGTGTGGGCCTATAATGAAGAAGATGTGCAGTTTTGAATAGTGCTACCATAAACCAACCCATACGTGAGTCATACCCCAGTATATTTCTCTACCATTAATTAGTCATAAGGAAACTCCTTTTGTGAATATAGTGTGAGTTAGGGAGGTGATATAGGTGTCTGTAATTTAAAATGCTTTCTAGAGTTACTTGGGGTTAACCAGAATATACTACTCCTAGGCCACAAGAGGTTGTTGCTGAGATTGACTAACCTTCATGTACCTAAGGACATGCACCTCATTGAAAGTCATTCTGTCCCATGGACTGACACTTAGTTTTTACTATGGTCCAGTAACAGACATGGAAATTTTTAAGTGATGAGAAGGAGAAAATTGCTTAACCTTTCTCCAGAAACCTAGGGACTCATCCCTTTGGGCTACCCAAAACTCCACACACTCCTGTTCCAACACCGATTCCTATAGCTTTATAAAATGTACTGAATTATTTGGGTTGAGTTTTAGAGAAGCTTATACTGCCACCTGGACTTTATGCAGTGCCCTCTCGTTATTTCGATTCCACTCAAGATTAGCAGTCTTTTTTACATTTAATTTTATTTTTTGAGACAGAGTCTTGCTCTGTCGCCCAGGCTGGAGTGCAGTGGCGCGATCTGGGCTCACTGCAAGCTCCGCCTTCCGGGTTCACGCCATTCTCCTGCCTCAGCCTTCTGAGTAGCTGGGACTACAGGCGCCCGACACCACGCCCAGGTAATTTTTTGTATTTTTTAGTAGAGACGGGGTTTCACCGTGTTAGCCAGGATGGTCTCAATCTCCTGACCTCATGATTCACCCGCCTCGGCCTCCCAAAGCGCAGGGATTACAGGCGTGAGCCAAGCAGCCTTTTGAATAAACTAAAAAAGACAGATTGGAGCAGTGTTTCCAAATGTTTGCTAGCTACAAATCTAAAGAGACTTATCAAGTGCTGTGCATTATGCTTGGTGATGAGAGATGAGAAGAGTGATGGCATCTTTTAAGAGAAAAGAAATATTCTAAGATATTTCGGACCAAAGGACCTTCTCAAAATTTTACTTACAATTGATCTCTGAATCTTTGTGTTCTACACCTGCCGTGGTTTGATTTTTTCTGTAAATATCATGTATTGAAAACTTAATTCCCCAAATCATATGTCAATGGGAATCAGATTTGATGCCATTGGAAGATAACTAGGATTAGATAAGGTCAATAGAATGAGGCCCGTAACGGGACAGGTGGTTTTATAAGAAGAGGAAGAAAAGCCCTAACTGACATGCTATTGCTCTCTCACCATGTGATACCCTTCACTAAGTTATGACACGGCTCTCACCAGATACGCCTCCCTGACCTTGGATTTCTCAGTCTCTAGGAACCAGACCAAAATAACTTATTTTCTTTATAAATCACCCAGTCTCAGGGTAATTTGTAATTATAGCAAAAGAAAATGGACTAAAACACTCCAGACTCACTGCCATGTATGTAATTACTAGAACATTTAAGACATTTCTTATGTTATTAGTAGTCTAATTAAGAGAATATAATTCATAAATGGGCAAAGGTGCTAGTTTGTGAAATTCCAAAACAATCAAGACTTCTGAGCTACTCTGTTAGATAAAGTAGGAGCACTCATTGCCATGAGGCAAGACTGGAAAGATATACTGTTGTCCATTTCATCTAAAAGTAAACTGCTTTAGATACTTCCTGTTTATGGATATGGAAAACAAAAGAGTCAGTGATTAGTTACTTCATGTCAAATGCCATACTCTGTGTTGCTGATCTCCACTAACAATACCTTTGTTAGATTAATTTCTTTGAGAAACAAACAATAAGACAGGATTAATCAAAGATTTTATTAGAGAGATGCCTGTGAGAGTAATTGATGGTAGACGAGGGGAATCAGAAAGGCTGGGAAGGCTAGCAGATCATGAGTTAAGTTGAATTTTCCGGTTAGAATGGATGGCCAGGCACTTGGAAGTGACTTGATTGGAAAATCAGCGTTGAGGAGGTCTGGTAAGAGGTGTGTATAATAGACCTTTATGAATGGGCAAATAATGTGAAAATATTTGTTTTCACTCAGATGCTTGGTAAACAGTGACCTCTGCAGAGGATGATTATAATAATCAAGTTGATAGGATGACTTTTTCTGTGGATACCAGTCATGATTCCCCAGTTTTTTCAGTGACTTCTCAGTGGTTTCATTGAGCCCTATCTTCAAATGCTTTCAACATATGACTTTAAAATGGGTTTAGAAACCACCATGGCACATGTATACCTATGTAACAAACCTGCATGTTCAGCACATGTATCCCAGAACTTAAAGTAAAATTGAAAAAAAAAACAAAAAACAAAAAAAGCAAAAAAAAGAATCAGTTTAGAAAAAGTGGCCATGGTGGCAAGGATGGAAATTATGCATGGGCCCAGCAACGTGGACTTCCAGTCACCATGGTTGACCTGGCTAAAGCCATCGCTCAGTGCTCAATTTGCCAGCAGCAACGATAAACACTGAGGCCCTCACATGACACTCAAAGGTGATCAGCCAGCTTTCTGATGGCAAGTTAATAACATGAGACACTTCTGTCATAAAAGAGGCAGCATTTTGTTCTTGCTATATTAGATACTTTGGATATGGATTTGTATTCCCTACATGCAATCCTTCTGCTAGAACTACCATTCATGGGCTTACAGAATACATTTCTATCATCATGGTATTTCACACAACATTGATTCTAAGGAATTCACTTCATGGCAAATGAAGTGTGGCAGTGAAACCACACTCATAGATTTCACCAGTGTTTCCATGTCTTCCCATCAACCTGAAGTAAGTGGTTTGATAAAACAGTGAAATTGTGTTTTGAAGAGCTGGTTACAGTACCAGCTAGGTGGCAACATCTTGAAGGGCTGGGAAAATGTTCTCTAGAAGGCTGTATATGCTTCATGTATATGATTCACGGTCCAACATTTAGAGAGTAGAAATGAAAGTGGTACCACTCACTGTTACTCCTACTGACCCAGTAACAAAATGCTTACTTCCTGTTTCTGTGACCTTGTGCTCTGCTGGCCTAAATCCGTTAGTTCCAAAAAGGAGAATGCTTCCACCAGGAGACACAACAATTATTCCATTGAAATGGAAGTTAAGACTGCCATATGGCCACTTTGGACTCCTCATGCCTCTGAATAAACAGACAAAGAAGAGAGTTACTGTGCAGGCCAGGGTGATTAATTCTGACTGCTATAGGAAAATTGGACTTCTGGCCAGGTGCGGTGGCTCAAGCCTGTAATCCCAGCACTTTGGGAGGCCAAGGTGGGCGGATCACCTGAGGTTGGGAGTTCGAGACCAGCCTGGCCAACATGGTGAAACCCCGTCTCTACTAAAAATACAAAAATTAGCAGGGCGTGGTGTTGTGTGTCTCTAATCCCAGCTACTCGGGAGGTTGAGGCAGAAGAATCACTTGAACCCAGGAGGTGGAGTTTGCAGTGAGCTGGGATCGTGCCATTTCACTCTAGACTAGGCGACAAGAGTGAGACTCTGTCTCAAAAAAAAAAAAAAGTTGGACTTTTATTCCATGTTGGCTGTAAGGAAAAGTATGTCTGGAATATATCCTTGAGAAACACTAACTCAGCAAACCATCCGTATGGAGAACTTGCTCTCTCATAACGTAGACTACCCCTGATGTAGCTATATAATTTCCACCCACCTGCCATCTAGCAGTATATAAACATTTAAACTTTTTTTTAAAAAAAAGTTATTTTTAATAAAATTGGGCATATTTAGGGTATACAACACAATTTTTTATAGACATATACATAGTGAAATGATTACTTTACATTAGACATCTAGACTTATTCATCCTACATAGCTGCAACTTTGTGCTCTTTGCCCAAAATTTCCCCATTTTCCCACCTCCTCATTCTTCATAACAACTGTTTGCTCTCTGCTTCTCAGAGATGTACTGTTTTAGATTCCACATATAAGTGAGATCATGCACTATTTTTCTCTCTGTGTCTGGCTTATTTCACTTAGCATAATGTCCTCCAGATTTACCTATGTTGTTTCAAATGGCAGGATTTCTTTGTTTTTTCAGGCTAAATAGTACGCCATTCTGTCTGTCTCTCTGTGTTTGTGTGTGTGTATCACAATTTATTTTTTTAACTGTCACATAAGTGTTTTTATAATTTACAGTATGATGTTTTGAGGTATATATATGTTGTGGAATGGTAAAATGTAGGTAATTAAAGAATACATTACCCCATAATGCATTTATAAAATGTTACTAATAAAAATCATAGACATTTCAAAAAATCATATATAACAGGACTGCTCTTGGGGTTTGCATGTCATATGACAACAAGTGTTTTTTTAATTGTTAATCTATGTATTTGAAGATTCTATTTACATGTAATTGTACATATAATTCTCACAAAATAATCAGATATTAAATTAACAATTGAAACTATTTGAACACGAAAATGTAATATCCTACATTTAACTTTATTTTCATGTTTTGTTGTGTTCTGGTAATTATAATTAAATGTTACACTAAATTGTTCATAGAGGATCAAGGAAAAAGTTAAAAGGCAGAATTAGCCATAAAATGTGAAAAGTTCAGTTATTATAAAAATGTTCAGATGCATTAGATTTTATAGCACAGCTGCACAAAAGGTATCAAAAATGTGAGAATATAAGGGAAGATCAAATTAAATCAAATACATCTTCAATAACTTTCAAAGATTAAACTAATATGCAAAATACATAATAAAAATTAGCATATAATTTGGAAGCAAAATTGCATTGAAATTCTTAAAGTATTTATGCTTGTATGTGTTTTGATACAAAAATATGCATACATATTTCAAAACTTAAGAACACTAACACCCCAGCCTGGATGACAGATCAAGACTCTCTCAAAAACAAACAACCCATCTCCACCCCACTCCACACACAGACTTAAGGACGATCCACACAAAATACTTTCGCTATTATTTTTAATGTGCAGGCAGTGTCTCAATTCATTACCCAGGCTGATCTTGAGCCACTGTTTTCAAGTGATCCTCTGGCCTCAGCCTCCCAAAGTGCTGGGATTACAGGCATGAACCACTGTGCTGGCCCACTAATTTCTCATTTAATTTACAGCTATAAAAACTATGTTATACTATTACAGAGGAATATATAATTCATTTCAGAGATCAGAATATATAGAATCTTATTTTCAATTTACCAGAATAATTACTCTATATACCTTAGATAAATAATTCAAGTAGAATGAAATCTAAAGCTTACGTAATAGATTTACATCAGAGTATTTTTTTAGAAATACTAAATATTTTTGCAAGTGCTGAGGAAAGTATAACATGTCACCATGATTTGATAGAATTGTTATAAATGTTAAAAGTGATTTTTTGTAAGAAGAGACCCACAGGAAATTTGAAGGTAAAATTCCTCAAACTCTGAATAATAAAATTATTTATGAGCAAAAATGAATTAAATTATCATTTATTCACTTACATTGTTGACTATTAATCAAATAAAATATTTTTAAAACATCCGTTATATACCAAGAACCCTACGAGACACTGGGAATATTTTGATGAGTAGGAGATATTAGAATCTCTGCCCTTCATAATTTGAGGACCCTTAACAGGGAGTGGCATTAATAAAAAAATTACATTTACAATCTTCTGTAACTCTGCTAAGTGTGATAAAACAAGATTAGAAGAAATGAATACTTTAAATATAGCCAATCAAACAAATTACTTTCTTCCAAAATAATGAGACCTAATTCCATAAGAAACCTTATTCAAATTGTCAAAATTTTCTTAATGTAGATTTTTTGATATGAACTGTCAGGTATGTTTGGCTATGTAAGTTAGACTAAGATATGGGATAGAGGGGTTTTTTAACAAAACCTGATTATTGGATTTCTTCACGCATATACTATTTCATTAAAGTAATAAATTTACTAACTTTCTATTTGGAAGGTCTGAGTTCTCAAAAATACTTTTATGATTTATATAATTTAGTCCTCACAATGATTTTGTGAGATAAGAACAAGCATTACCTTCTTTTCACTGATGGAGAAACTGTGTTCAGTAATTTATTCAGTGTAAGAAAGGTAGAAAGCAAACACACCAAGATTTCTTCCCCCAGGGTTTTTGACTCCAGAGCCTCTGTACGTAAGTACTGCAGTGATTTGATACAACACGTATATATGTTGAGCAGATGGTCATTCTCTGTCATGATTTCTACATCTCTAAAACAAAAGTTTTACTCAGCGTCTAATTATGTGAGAATAAAAATTGATAAGATAAGCCTGAACAAACTATATTTTTATCTTAATTGCAGCAAATGCATCCATATAAACTTGTTCAGAATGATAGAAATTGTAATAATTTTTTGGTGTCAGCCTTGCAAACTGCAAATTGGAACATGTGAGCCTAGTCCATCAGCAGTCATAATTTCATATTTGTCCTCAAATTTAGGATTTTGAGAAGATGTTTGTTACTCTTAATTTTTAATTGCCTCTCCAATTGCAAAGAAATATGCAATCAAGCACTAAAATTGGACTACCCTTCGTCCAATGAAATTCTCACTCTGTAAAATCCATGATTTATGTTGTTAATAAAAAAGAAGATAGAAGAAACATTGCAGACAAAGACACTGGTCTTGCTTAGAGACCCTGTAAATAGGATAGACATAACAGTAACTCACAATTATCAGTCAATCCTTATTCTAGTCTATTCCTGATATATACATATATGTATATATGTATACATTATATTCCTCTGATATATGTATATACACATATACACACATATATATACATATCAGGAATAGACTGTTATATAAATGATATATATGTGTATATATAATTGTACCTCTGCAATAACACATATTGTGTAACATTTTTACTTCTCATGTTTCCATATTCTGCACTATATTATGAAAATTTGGACATTATAACTTCAAATTTCCTTAGTGTCCAGCACAAGGCCTACTTCCCAAGAGGGCTCATTACATCTTGAAGAAAATTAGCCAGTTCAACATATGTCTTGTTATCTTAGCAATATCCTTGTTACACTCATTAAAAATAAACACATTTTTAAATGTCTAGAACTATAAATTTTGTGGAAATCAAATTGAGTTTCTTTTTATCATATATAAATTATTTCTGTATCTTATCTGATATCAAAAAGTACAGTGGCCAAATTCAGAAGTATTGGCCCCGTATGCTTTCTGAGTTTTCAAATGATAATGGAATTCTTTTGCAAGTACACATTTTCTATATAACACAATTATTTTATTTTGGATAGCCAGAGGGGGTGATGTGTATCAAGTACTACTGAAATACATGAAATATGTTGTACATATTTGAAAAGTTAATCTAATATGCATAGTAAACTTAAAGGGTGAATCTATAAAGAGTAAAATTAATCTATAAAAAGTAAAATTAATCTATAAAGAGTGAAAATCCATACATGGTTTAGAAAAGTATTGATTCCTAGGCAACATGGTGAAACCTCATCTCTACAAAAAAAAAATACAAAAATTAGCCAAGTGTGATGGCATGTGCCTGTAATCCTAGCTAGTCAGGAGGCTGAGGTGGGAGGATCACCTAAGCCGTGGGAGGTTGAGGCTGCAGTGAACTGTGAGCACTCCGCTACACTCCAGCCTGGGTGACAGAGCAGGACCTTATCTCAAAAAAAAAAAAAAAAAAAAAAAAAATATATATATATATATATATAGTTACTACAGTTTTTGCAAGTGTTCTCAGTCACCTGGCCAAGAATATTATAACAATGAATGCAGACTAATAGAGACCGTAAGAATTAATTGTGTAATTTCATGAAAAATATCTTATTCACTCATTAATTCAATTATTAATTTAGTATTCTATTACTAATTTATATTAACCTTTATAGATTAATATACATTTATTTATTAGTTATCTAGTATTTGGTATGCCTTTGTTTACTAATTTAGATGTTAAAAATAATGTTTAAGGTAAAATCATAACTCTTAAATATCAATACACGATAAAAGTTTAATTTAACTCATGAATTGAAGAGGAAACTAGCACAATGTTCAAACTCATTTAAAGTTTAATTTGCCACCACCACCGCCACACACACACACACACAAACACACACAGAGGCAACAATGTATATTGAATTGAATGTACAAATAGATGCAAAATTGATAAATATCCACAATCCAATAATCAATTGTATCTCCATTGGACACAAATTGCATGTCAACGACCAAGCATTATTAGCATTATTAATAGTATGCCACAATTTACCGAATTGTAAAACAACTCAAACACAATGAAAGAGAGGGATATCCCAGAAGGATGTGCTTGATAGAACACACAAGAATCATTTTTCTTCATTTCAAAGAATTTCACAATTTGTTTTTCTGACATGGGCATTACACATTTATATGGTTTGGCTATGTCCCCACCTAAATCTCATCTTGAATTGTAGCTCCCATAATTTCCACGTGTCATGGGAGAGACCTGGTGGGAGGTAATTGAATCATGGGGGCGGGTCTTTCTCATGCTGTTCTCATGATAGTAAGTCTCCCAGATCTGATGTTGTATAAAGGGGAGTGCAAGACCTGATTTTGCTACACCTTTGCCTTCTGCCATGATTGTGAGGCCTCCCCAGCCCTGCAGAACTGTGAGTCCATTAAACCTCTTTCCTTTATAAATTACCCAGTCTTGGGTATGTCTTTATTAGCAGTGTGAGAACCGACTAATACACACATATTGCTATATTTATAGCAATGAACAAGAAAAGACAATAGCTTTTGCCCTCATGGGGTTTATATTCTAATTTTAAGATGATACCACAATTTTGCATGACCTAAAGAAAATAAATAAAATAAATCTTACCTTCTTGATTAGATAATGTGTTCACTAAATATAGAACATACATATTTCAAAATGTCTATTTCCTTCTTTAATGTTCATGGAATCCTGTGACACTTTAATATATTATTGAACATTTACCTTGTGTTTGCCAACTTGTTGTACTAGTGAAATACACATACAAAAACTGAGATGTATTGCCTGCCCTTTTTGGAGAAGAGATGAAGGTGGAAAGTTGGAGGTGAAAACCATAATTTTTATAAGATATGGGTAATGCTCCAGATTTTTCATAATATGTTTGTTAATTTTATAGAAGTAAAATTTTTCTTTCAATTTAGTCTACTCTAGGACAGTAATTAAGGACTCAGGCACTGATAACAGAATGCTTGGATATAAGTTTGGATTCTGCCAAATACCAGCTGTAAGACGTTGGGAACATTACTTTTCTGAGACTCAGTTTCTTCATTTATCAAATAGAGGTAATAATGTTACCTCTTAAAGCTGTTGTGAGATTTAGATAATGTATATATGTTAAGCTTGTTAAAGGAAGAGTGTCTATTAAGAATCATGTTGTTAATTATTTTTATTATCCTTAGCTTTTTGTTTATTTTTTCTATCTAAACATCAAGACTGTTGAGTGCAGGAACCACTTCCAAATCACTGGAAACTCTTACACATAGAACGTGTTTGGAGTTGAATTTTTACTATCCTGCCTCAAACATACACGTGCAAACTTGTATATTCTTGAATTTTTTTATTCCCTTTAATGATTAACATCTGTAATTCACAACAATGGTAATAATCTGTCATTGGTGTCATGTATGCCTGTACTTACCTTTACTTGGTTGAAATAATTAAACTGTAATTTCATACTACTATTCTTAAATGTTAGTTTCCAAATGTAAATTTTATTTATTTTACTTTAAAATGTTAGTTTTATTTAGCACAGATAAGTTGATAAAAAGCCCAAAATGACTTGCCTAACCATAGACCTAATGAGGATGTAATCACAGCATCATTTTAAAATAGTTTATTTACCCGTAACCTCACTTTACATAATACATAAGTATTGCTTCAACTGTAATTTTATTAGCTTGGATGTAAAGGCAGATTAATTCATTGTTAAAGATTTTTGAATGATGAATTCAGGTAGAGTAAGAAGATTGATTTTAGTTATTCAAAGAAACTGGTTTAAGGTTTGGGCTTTTGTTTTCTTTCTTTCTTTTTTTTTTAAAAAAAAAACAGATTCCAAAATACTTTTGTTACAGACAATTATTTTTATTTAAAAAATGGGACAGAAAATAAGCTATTAAAATATGAGGTATAAAATATATCCTAGGTTTATAATGGAAAATAAAATAATATAATATCCTTAGATTTACAGCCCTTCCACACGCAGTAGTTGCTTTGGTTTAAATCCAATTTCCATGTTCCAAGAGCAGGTATATTTTTCATTAATATCATGTTATAGCTAAGGAAACTGAGGCTAAGAATTATTTGCAAATGGATAAATAAGTTCATGTAATAGACATTGAGAGCACGATAAATAATAGAGCTATTATCCACATAGTATTTTTTATTATCATTTTAAAGGAAAAATAACAACATCATACAGTGTTATAGTTGAAAAGTGTGTGTTAACTTGAAACTCTTTTGTTCCCAGTAAGAGATTGTATTCTCTGACTAGGAAGTGTCAGAATCTAGAGTAGAATCTAATTTGTTTTCTCATAAACTCTTCTTCCTTTTGCATTGTATTCTCTTTGAGAAAAATTTTTTGAGGATAATTTTTAGAGAATTTTGGAGAAAAGAGGAGTTAGTAATACCAGGCATCCTTGTGCCTTTGTACATCCTCATGTAAAATGGATGTAAATATTTGTACTAATTTCAAAGACTGTAGATTAAAAGAATAAAACATACAAAACACTTATCATTGGGCCTGATGCAGATTAAGCCCTTAATAAAATTGTAACTCTTGCCCTGACATCTTTAAGAAATTATCTCACTCTATACTGAAATATCTATTTGTCTATTTCCCTATATTTTCTCCTGAAACATAAACTACCATTCACGCTTCTACTATGTCTTGTCAGTCCTAATCCTAAACAAGACTTCTGAAAGTTGTTTACATGTAATAATTTCTCCTTTCATTATTAAATTCACATTTGTAGGGACTTTAAACCTATCATCATTAAAAGTCCCTAAATAGCTGTGAGGATTAGCAGTGGTCTTTGTCTAGCCACAGGCCTAAATGCTTAGAAGTAGACAGATTTCCATGAGAAATATTGGCTTTCACATATAGAACATGCAAGTATATAAATAAAAGATTTATTCATATACATGGGCAGGGAACTAATTTGTCACATTATACAAAAATTAACTGAAAACCTGCTATGTGCCAGAATTATTTTACTATATATGTTCTCTTTTAATGGTTTCAGCATCCTTATGCTTTATGCTTTTCTTATTTCTTTCCTTCCTTCTTTTCTTTTTCATTCATTTTCTTCCTTTATTTAGCTATTCTATAAATATTTTTCAGTCTTAATACGTGCCTAGGGGATGTGGATTACATATATAATATTTCCCTAAAGAACTTTAGTATATTGAAGAAACATTTTATTTTATTTTATTTTATTATTTTACTTTAAGTTTTAGGGTACATGTGCACAATGTGCAGGTTAGTTACATATGTATACATGTGCCGTGCTGGTGTGCTGCACCCATTAACTCGTCATTTAGCATTAGGTATATCTCCTAATGCTTTCCCTCCCTCCTCCCCCCACCCCACAACAGTCCACAGAGTGTGATGTTCCCCTTCCTGTGTCCGTGTGTTCTCATTGTTCAATTCCCACCTATGAGTGAGAACATGTAGTGTTTGGTTTTTTGTCCTTGTGATAGTTTACTGAGAATGATGATTTCCAATTTCATCCATGTCACTACAAAGGACATGAACTCATCATTTTTTATGGCTGCGTACTATTCCATGGTGTATATGTGCTACATTTTCTTAATCCAGTCTATCATTGTTGGACATTTGGATTGGTTCCAAGTCTTTGCTATTGTGAATAGTGCCGCAATAAACATACGTGTGCATGTGTCTTTATAGCAGCATGATTTATAGTCCTTTGGGTATATACCCAGTAATGGGATGGCTGGGTCAAATGGTATTTCTAGTTCTAGATCCCTGAGGTATCACCACACCGACTTCCACAATGGTTGAACTAGTTTACAGTCCCACCAACAGTATAAAAGTGTTCCTATTTTTCCACATACTCTCCAGCACCTGTTGTTTCCTGACTCTTTAATGATTGCCATTCTAACTGGTATGAGATAGTATCTCATTGTGGTTTTGATTTGCATTTCTCTGATGACCAGTGATGATAAGCATTTTTTTCATATGTCTGGTGGCTGCAAAAATGTCTTCTTTTGAGAAGTGTCTGTTCATGTCCTTTGCCCACTTTTTGATGGGGTTGTTTGTTTTTTTCTTGTAAATTTGTTTGAGTTCATTGTAGATTCTGGATATTAGCCCTTTGTCAGATGAGTAGGTTGTGAAAATTTTCTCCCATTTTGTAGGTTGCCTGTTCACTCTGATGGTAGTTTCTTTTGCTGCGCAGAAGCTCTTTAGCTTAGTTAGATCCCATTTGTCAATTTTGGCTTTTGTTGCCATTGGTTTTGGTGTTTTAGACATGAAGTCCTTGCCCATGCCTATGTCCTGAATGGTAATGCCTAGGTTTTCTTCTAGGGTTTTTATGGTTTTAGGTCTATCGTTTAAGTCTTTAATCCATCTTGAATTAATTTTTGTATAAGGTATAAGGAAGGGATCCAGTTTCAGCTTTCTACATATGGCTAGCCAGTTTTCCCAGCACCATTTATTAAATAGGGAATCCTTTCCCCATGGCTTGTTTTTCTCAGGTTTGTCAAAGATCAGATAGTTGTAGATATGTGGCGTTATTTCTGAGGGCTCTGTTCTGTTCCATTAATCTATATCTCTGTTTTGGTACCAGTACCATGCTGTTTTGGTTACTGTAGGCTTGTAGTGTGGTTTGCAGTCAAGTAGCGTGATACCTCCAGCTTTGTTCTTTTGGCTTAGGATTGACTTGGCAATGCAAGCTCTTTTTTGGTTCCATATGAACTTTAAAGTAGTTTTTTCCAGTTCTGTGAAGAAAGTCATTGGTAGTTTGTTGGGGATGGCATTGAATCTGTAAATTACCTTGGGCAATGTGGCCATTTTCACGATATTGATTCTTCCTACCCATAAACATGGAATGTTCTTCCATTTCTTTGTATCCTCTTTTATTTCATTGAGCAGTGGTTTGTAGTTCTCCTTGAAGAGGTCCTTCACGTCCCTTGTAAGTTGGATTCCTAGGTATTTTATTCTCTTTGAAGCAATTGTGAGTGGGAGTTCACTCATGATTTGGCTCTCTGTTTGTCTGTTGTTGGTGTATAAGAATGCTTGTGATTTTTGTACATTGATTTTGTATCCTGAGACTTTGCTGAAGTTGCTTATCAGCTTAAGGAGATTTTGGGCTGAGACAATGGGCTTTTCTACAATCATGTCATCTGCAAACAGGGACAATTTGACTTCCTCTTTTCCGAATTGAATACCCTTGATTTCCCTCTCCTGCCTAATTGCCCTAGGCAGAACTTCCAACACTATGTTGAATAGGAGTGGTGAGAGAGGGCATCCCTGTCTTGTGCCCGTTTTCAAAGGGAATGCTTCCAGCTTTTGCCCATTCAGTATGATATTGGCTGTGGGTTTGTCATAGATGGCTCTTATTATTTTGAGATACGTCCCATCAATACCTAATTTATTGAGAGTTTTTAGCATGAAGGGTTGTTGAATTTTGTCAAAGGCCTTTTCTGCATCTATTGAGATAATCATGTGGTTTTTGTCTTTGGTTCTGTTTATATGCTGGATTACATTTATTGATTTGAGTATATTGAACCAGCCTTGCATCCCAGGGATGAAGCCCACTTGATCATGGTGGATAAGCTTTTTGATGTGCTGCTGGATTCAGTTTGCCAGTATTTTATTGAGGATTTTTGCATCAATGTTCATCAAGGATATTGGTCTAAAATTCTCTTTTTTTGTTGTGTCTCTGCCCGGCTTTGGTATCAGGATGATCCTGGCCTCATAAAATGAGTTAGGGAGGATTCCCTCTTTTTCTATTGATTGGAATAGTTTCAGAAGGAATGGTACCAGTTCCTCCTTGTACCTCTGGTAGAATTCGGCTGTGAATCCATCTGGTCCTGGACTCTTTTTGGTTGGTAAGCTATTGATTATTGCCACAATTTCAGAGCCTGTTATTGGTCTATTCAGAGATTCAGCTTCTTCCTGGTTTAGTCTTGGGAGGGTGTATGTGTGGAGGAATGTATCCATTTCTTCTAGATTTTCTAGTTTATTTGCATAGAGTTGTTTGTAGTATTCTCTGATGGTAGTTTGTATTTCTGTGGGATCGGTGGTGATATCCCCTTTATCCTTTTTTATTGCATCTATTTGATTCTTCTCTCTTTTCTTCTTTACTAGTCTTGCTAGCGGTCTATCAATTTTGTTGATCCTTTCAAAAAACCAGCTCCTGGATTCATTAATTTTTTGAAGGGTTTTTTGTGTCTCTGTTTCCTTCAGTTCTGCTCTGATTTGTGTTATTTCTTGCCTTCTGCTAGCTTTTGAATGTGTTTGCTCTTGCTTTTCTAGTTCTTTTAATTGTGATGTTAGGGTGTCAATTTTGGATCTTTCCTGCTTTCTCTTGTGGGCATTTGGTGCTATAAATTTCCCTCTACACACTGCTTTGAATGTGTCCCAGAGATTCTGGTATGTTGTGTCTTTGTTCTCGTTGGTTTCAAAGAACATTTTTATTTCTGCCTTCATTTCGTTATGTGCCCAGTAGTCATTCAGGAGCAGGTTGTTCAGTTTCCATGCAGTTGAGCGGTTTTGAATGAATTTCTTAATCGTGAGTTCTAGTTTGATTGCACTGTGGACTGAGAGACAGTTTGTTATAATTTCTGTTCTTTTACATTTGTGAAGAAGCATTTTTATAATTAAAATTACTTTACAATGTAATATATATCTATATTTTTTAAGATGGAGTCTCGCTCTGTCGCCCAGGCTGGATGGAGTGCAGTGACGCGATCTCGGCTCACTTCAAGCTCCGCCTCCTGGGTTCATGCCATTCTCCTGCCTCAGCCTCCTGAGTAGCTGGGACTACAGGCGCTCGCCACGCCAGGCTAATTTTTTGTATTTTTAGTGGAGATGGGGTTTCACCGTGTTAATCAGGATGGTCTCGATCTCCTGACCTCGTGAACCGCCTGCCTTGGCCTCCCAAAGTGATGGGATTACAGGCATGAGCCACCGTGCCCAGCCTACAATGTAATTTTTATACTAAGACGATCTGTAAGGCATATGAGTAACTGCCGGTAGTAATGTCTAAGTGTGCCGGAAAGGTAGGGGAAAATTTCACAGAAATGGTAACCTGAAGGTGATCAACGTATTAAGAGTTAGCCACTAGGTTTTGAATCCTCAATTTCAATTTAACATATACAATTTATATGATTTTAGATGAGTCATGTGATTTTTTTTTTTTTTTTTTTCTGAGACAGAGTCTTGCTGCATCACCCAGGCTGGAGTGCAGTGGCATAATATCGGCTCACTGCAACCTCCACCTCCCAGGTTCAAGTGATTCTCTTGCCTCAGCCTCTCAAGTAGCTGAGATTATAGGAGTGTGTGCCATCACACCCGGCTAGTTTGTGTATTTTTAGTAGAGATGACTTTTTGCCATGTTGACCAGGCTGGTCTTGAACTTCTGACGTCAAGTGAGCCCCCTGTCTTAGCCTACCAAAATGCTGAGATTATAGGCATGAATCACCTCGCCTGTCCTGAGTTATTGGATCTTTTTGACATCAATTTTGCTAATCCATAAATTGGAAAAAAATAGTACCTACCTAGGAAGACTGGAATAACAATTAAAAAAATTTACCTAATCTAGGTTAGGGCAGGTGGATTCCACAATACACATCATATTATAAGCAGTTTGCCTATAAGACTGTGTGATAAAGCATATGTAGAAGCATGTAGATGGGAGATGAAGCAAGCAAAGAGAAGGTTAGGTTGTTAACCTTAGGTCCTAGATAGGTGAGTATTTAAATCTAATTTCTATACTTTAGGAGTTCTGATAGACTTTCGTCTTGTAAAAATATTCTGAATACATGCTACAATTCCATCTCTCTAGATCTCTCTTTTCTCTCTCTCTCTCTCACGCACACACACACACACACACAGAATGCATTTGTATTAAGAAGTTAATAGTGTTAATTAATAATTTTCTCTGGTTTAAAATAGAATTATTTACATACTCTTTAAAGAATAATTTCTCCCTAGTAGATGAAAAGCATATACCATTAGTGGGAAAAGCAGCAGGTGTGCTATTTTCCTACAGCTCTTTTAAGTAATGTCATGTATAATGTATTCTTATTGCAAGAAAATAAAATAGTCTAGTTACTGTTTGTCAATTTTATTGCATGACTGTGAGAATGGAATTGGAATCTCTGTAGGTAAAATTTAAAAACAAATATATCCTTAAGGAATTGGTGAGAAAGTAACTCCTATTCACAAATTCTTCACAAATTAACCCTCGCCTTAAAGTGTTTTAAGTACAGTCAAAGAATGCTTTTGAAGTTCAGCCTCAAAAAGAGCAAGAGGCAGACAGAGAATATTATGTGCATCATCAAACATTGCACCATATTTACCAATGGAATAAGAAACCATTGAATGAAATAATTGCCTTGAGTAATACTATTTTAGAACTAAATAACAAATTTCTAAATTAACAACAACACACATACATGCCTTATTTTGATACATCTAAATGAATGAAAACTGACATACTTCAAGTCTTAATCACTGAAAATTTTTTAACAATAGAGATAAGGATTTGTGGGAGAAAAACATACCAAAAATAAGGTCATAATCAAAGGATTTGAAGTAAGAAGAATAATGGACTTTTACATCAAAGAAACTGGAAGAGATGAAGAAATACCTTTCCTACAGGAAAATGATCTTCAACCCAGCACTCTACTTCAGTCAAAAAATATTAATCAAAAGTGTGAATCAAATGATATTTTTGAGATATTTGAAGTTTTAAAAATGTATATCCCATTTCACCTTGCTGAGAGACCTATTGGAAAATTTTCCCAAATGTCCAACAATGATAGACTGGATTAAGAAAATGTGGCACATATACACCGTGGAATACTATGCAGCCATAAAAAATGATGAGTTCATGTCCTTTGTAGGGACATGGATGAAATTGGAAATCATCATTCTCAGTAAACTATCGCAAGAACAAAAAACCAAACACCGCATATTCTCACTCATAGGTGGGAAATGAACAATGAGAACACATGGACTCAGGAAGGGGAACATCACACTCTGGGGACTGTTGTGGGGTGGGGGGAGGGGGGAGGGATAGCATTGGGAGATATACCTAATGCTAGATGACGAGTTAGTGGGTGCAGCACACCAGCATGGCACATGTATACATATGTAACTAACCTGCACATTGTGCACATGTACCCTAAAACTTAAAGTATAATAATAATAAAAAAAGAAAAAAAAAAGAAAATTTTCTCCAGCAAAAAGAGAGATTATAACAATAATATGTGTGGTCCAGGAAACAAGGATCCAACAGAGAAGTGAGGCAATAGTAATAGGCAGAATGATGCTGATAGGAGGTTTCAGAAGTACAGCTGAGTTAACATCTAGAAGAAGTCACTTCACATTGCAGCATTTCAAGGTGGGAGTCTACAGTGGGGAAACAAACAAGTAAACAGAAAGGAATTGCTTGCTGTATTTCACCATATTGACAGGAGGTTTACATTTAAGTTTGAAAGCACTGAGAAAAAGTATTAATTGGACATTATCAAATGAAAATCGTAAGAGCTACTTCATCAGAAAATGAAAATTTAATCCACAGATTGTTAGGAAATATTTGCAAGTCATATATCTAGCATAGAGTTTTCATCTAGAATGTTTAAAGCACTCTAAACACTCAGTAATACAAAAAAAAAAACCCAAATAACAGTAGGCAATATGTTTGAACAGTTATTTTACCAAAGAAGATATGAAGGTGGCAAACAAGGATTAAAAATATGTTTGACATAATTGATAATTAAATTAAACCACAATAAAATATTTTAGTTTAGTTAAAATAGTTAAAAAGTTAAAAAGACCACCCATACCAAGTATTGGAGATGATACAGAGTAACTGGAACCCTCAAAAACTGCTGATGGGAATGTGTAATATAAACCATTTATGATGAAAAAAATCTTAGAGAAAAGCTAGAATTCTACACCAACCATCTTAAATTTTCTAGATTCCACATCAACCATCTTAAATTCTCTAAGGAGAATCTGTTATGAGCTGTCAGTCTGTAGCTCCTGCAGAGGCTCTGCTTCCTTTCTGGCATTCTTCTGTCATCCAATCAACGAAAGGAAGATGTATGTTCTTTCTGTTTATAGTATGTTACTACTCTTATGTTATGTTTATTTTCATCTCCAATTTACTCATTGGATACCTCTGGGTCCTGAGTCATCTAACAAAATACACTTTGTGTATTCATGTGATTCGTGTGAGGGAGAATCTCCCTGGGGCTACACTGCAGTCTTAGGTAGGTCCCCACACTTTCAGAGGCTTTTCCTCCAGGATTTTTCTCCACGCTCTCACTGTAAAGATCTGAGAATGATTCTGTGGGATCCAGGGAGTGGGGAGGGGAAGAGTTATCCTTTTTAAATGAACCCAGATCTTCTTTCTAACAAAGGCCTACTCTCCAGTGGGGAAGAGTTTGGCCAGAGTCATGCCAGGACTGTTAGCAAGGGCATTTGTCATACTCTAGCCCCCTGTATACTTTCTATCTCAATGAAAATGGGAAATTCATATAAGAAGAAACATTTCTTTTTTTTTTTTTTTTGAGATGGAGTCTTGCTCTGTCACCCAGGGTGGAGTGCAGTGGCGTGATCTCAGCTCTGCCTCCCGGGTTCACATCATTCTCCTGTCTCAGCCTCCTGACTAGCTGGGACTACAGGCGCCCGCCACCACGCCCAGCTAATTTTTTGTATTTTCTAGTAGAGATGGGGTTTCACCATGTTAGTTAGCCAGGATGGTCTCGATCTCCTGACCTCGTGATCTGCCCGTCTAGGCCTCCCAAAGTGCTGGGATTACAGGTGTGAGCCACCACTCCCGGCAGAAGAGACATTTCTTAAGGCTACAGGCTAGAGACACAGACCCAAGAAAAGACTGAGATTTAACTGGAGGATCATAGACCATAGATCATAGATTATATCATTTCCCTCTCTTATACGTTACCATCAAACCAACAGAGCCTCAATACCATAAAAGACAATAGTTGAAAGCTGCAAATCATAGACATTCTCTGTAGATGAGTACTTAGGAAAGTCCAAAGCAAAAGGGACAACAAAACCAGACACTAAAGGAATTTGAAATCAAGTCTTAGGCACCGTTAGGTATAGCAAACTCTAAATAAAGCCAAAGCCCAACCACATTGACAGAGATCTCCACATTAGAGGCCTATTCATCTCAGTTCCTATTACCCGATACAGTATGCTTGAATTTCAACAAAAATTTGCAAGGCATACCTAAAGGAAAGAAAGAATAATCTGAAGAGACAAAGTAATCATCAGAACCAAATTCATACATCACGAGGATGTTGTAAATACCACATAGATAATTTAAAATAACTATGAATAATATGTTAAGAGATCTAATAAAAAAGGAAGACAGAATGCAAGAACAAATGAGTAAACAGGGAGATGGAGACTCTAAGAAAGAACTGAAAGAAAATGCTAGAAATAAAAAATACCATAATAGAAATAAACACCATTGATAGGTTCATTAGAGAATGGACATAGGTAGAAAGCTAAGGAAAGATCAGTGGGCTTGAAAATATTTCAACAGAAATTTCCCAAACTAAAACTCCAAGAGGAAAAATAAAATAAAATAAAATCACAGCAGAGTATCTAAGTACTGTGGGACAATTTCAAAAAGTGTATTATGTGTTATTGTAATATTAGAAGGAGAAGAAAGAGAACAGAGCTGAAAAAATATTTGAAAAAATAATGGCTGAAAACTTTCCAAAATGAGTGACAAATGATTCTCATGTCCTGGAAGTTGAGAGAACACTAAGCTAAATAAGTTATAAAGATAAAAACAAAACAAACAAAAAAATTTCTCTAGGCATGTCATATGCAAACTGCAGAAAATGAAAGACAAAGGAAAAATCTTAAATAAAGTCAGAGGGATTAAAAAACACTTTTTCTATACAGGAACAAGGATCAGAATTACAGCCCACCTCTTATCAGAAACTATACAAATGAGAAGAGTGCAATGATATACCTTTCAAGAGAAAAAGCCCACTAACCTAGAATTCTATACCCAGTAAAATGATACTTTAAAAGTGAAGAAGTAAAAACTTTCTCAGACTAACAAAATCTGAGAGATTTTAATGAAGGCAGACATGTCATGCAAACGATATTGAAAAAGGGAGAGTGAAATAATATAGGTCAGAAACTCAGATCTACATGAGGAAAGGAAGACAGAGAAGGAATAAGTAAAGATAAAATAAAATGCCTTCTTTTCCTTATTAATAGTTATAGAAATAACTTCAAAGTAATAATGATAACCTGATAACCATATATTGGGTGATTGTAGCCTATGGATAGGTGAAATAACAGTCATGTCAGAAAGATTAGGAGAGATAAATTAGGAATACTCTGTTATAAGGTACAGGTGCTACACATGAAGCAGAATACTGTTATTTAAAAATCAAAGTAAATTAGTTAAAAAAGGATATTGTGACTGGGTGTGATGGCTCATGCCTGTAATCCCAGCACTTTGTGAAGCTGAGGTAAGAGAATCATTTGAAGGCAGGAGTTCAAGACCTGGGCAACATAGCAAGATTTTGTCTCAAAAGAAAAAAAATTCATAGTCTGCTCTGGTGACATGTGCTGGTAGACCCAGCTACTCGGGAGGCTGAGGCAGAGGATTGCTTGAGTCGAGGAGATCAAGGTTACAGTGAGCTATGACCAAACTATTGCACTTAGCCTTGGCAACAGCAAGACTCTGCCCAAAAAAAAAAAAAAAAAAAGAAAGAAAGGAAGGAAGGATATTGTAAACCTCAGGACAATCAATACAATAATTAAAAGAAGTGTAATTGGTGCTCTAAGAGAGAAGATAAAAATAATCATGTAAAGTACCCAACTAAAACCAGAACACATAGAAAAAGAGGAATATGGAAATCAATGAAATACAGTTACAAAAAAATTGCTTATCAGAGTGGAGAAAAACAAATAAACAAGACCCACCTATAATCTATTTACAAGAAACACTTTAAATATAAAGACTCAGGTAAGTTAAAAGAGACGAGAAAAGATATATTATGCTCCCACTAATCAAAAGAAATCTTCAGTAGCTCAAGTAATTTCAGATAAAGCAGTCTTCAGGGAATCAATTCTGCAAACAGACATAACAATCCTATATGTGCATGCACCTAGCAACGTTATGCCAAAATATATTAGACAAGTGATAAAACAGACAGGAATAAGAGAAAACCCACCATTACGGTTGGATACATTAAATACCCCTATTTGTAACTGATAAGCCAAGCAGGCAGAAACCTTATAAAGATATGCTTGACCAATCAGCACTATAATACAGCTTGATATAATTGGCAATTATAGAGTACTCTATCCAACAGCAGGAGGAATTCTTTTGAGACTGTGTAGAACATTTAGCAGGATAGCACACATTCTAGACCATAAAACACACCTGAGCACATGAAGACAAAATGAAATCATAAAACATATATCCCCATGCCACAGTGGAATAAAAGTAGGATTCAGTAAAAGAAAGATAGTTGAAGAAATGTCAAATTATTTGAAATTTAACAGTGTACTTTGAATAACACATTGATCAAAGAAGTCTGAAGAGAAACTTAAAAAATATTTTGAACTAAATGAAAATGAAACTATAACTGGTCAAATCATGTGAGATCCAGAAAAAGCAGTGCACAGAGACAAACGTATAACATTAAATGCATATATTAGAAAGTAAAATCTATAATCAATAACTTAAGCTTCTACTTTAAGAAGCTAGAGAAATAACAGCCAAACTAAGCAAAAGAAGAGAAATAATTAAAATTAGAACAGACCTCAGTAAGATTAAAAATAGAAAAACAATAAAGAAAATAAACTAATACAAAAGTTATTATTTGAAAATATTAATAAAATTGGTAAAGACTCTAGTTAGGCTAATCAAGGGAGAAAAGAGAGAGAGGACACAAGTTATTAATATAATAAATCAAACAGGGATTGCCATTATTGATCCTATGGGCATTAAGAGGATATATAAAAGGATACTAAAAACAATTTTCTGTCTCAATATTTGAAAATGTTGATAAAATAGACAAATTTATTGAATGACACAAACTATCAATACTCATGCAAGAAAAGATCATCTGAAGAGGCCTCCATATATTAAAGAATTTGAATCAATAACTAATACTCTTTCATAAAAGAAATCACCTCAGATTAATTCAGTGGTAAATTCTATCAACTGTGAAAGGAAGAAATGATGCCAATTCTAAATAACCTCTTCCAGTAAAATGGAAGCAGATGGAACACTTCCTAAGTCATTTCCTGAGGCTAGCATTACCCTAATTCCAAAAGTAGAGAAATGTATTAAAATAAAGGAAAACTATAGACTAATAACTCTCATGAACATAGACACAACATTCTCAACAAATATTTAAACTTGAATCCAACAATAAGTAAAAAGAATAATAAATTTTTTATTTATTATAGAAATATATAAACAGTAATTTATTCCACAGTGCAAAGTTAGGTCTCCATTTTAAAATTAATCATTGTAATCTACCATATCGATACTCTAAAGGAAAAATATTTTATAATTATATAAACTGACACAGAAAAAATATTTTACAAAATTTAACAACTAATCTGGATGAAAACTCTCAGAAAGCCAAAAATAGAGGAGAAAAACAGCAATTTAGTAAAGAACATCTGTAAAATCCTACAGTTATGCTAATTCGTGTAGAAAAATGGATACTTTCCTCCAAAGGTCTGGAACAAGGCAAGAATGTCCTCTCATCACTGCTATTCAACACTAGGAAATTCTAGCTAGTGCAATTACAAAATAAAAGCATGAAAATATATGCAGACTAATAAGAAAGACATAAAATGGTCTGTATTCCCAAATATTAAAAAATGCCTTAAATAAGTCAGTATAGCATGGGTCCAGGATAAAATTTAATACTGTATACAAAGTCAACTGCTTTCCCCTGTAACAGCAATGAACAACTAATATTTAAAGGAAAAATAATACCATTTGTAATAGTATCCAAAATAAATAAATAATTGGGTATATACCTACAAAACTATGTACTGACCTATATGTGGAAAACTAAACTCTGATAAAAATCTAAATAAATATTATATATAAATAGAAAGAGATTTCATGTTCATTGACTGGGAGCCTCAATATAATTAAGGTTCTTCTTACCTGTTTGATCCATAGATTCAGTACAATCCCAATCAAAATTACATCAAGCTATTTTGCCAATATTGGCACCCTGGTTATAGAGTTTTTATGGTAAGGCAAAAGACTAGAATAACCACCAAAATACTGAAGAAAATAAGGTTGGAGAATACACTCTGCCTTATTTCAACACTTAACCATTAAGCAACAATAATCAAGGTAGCCTGGTATTGACAAAAGAGCAAGCATGTAGATCAATGGAACAGAATAGATAGTCCAAACATAGACCCAAACAAATGTAGTCAACTAATTTGTGATAAATAATCAAATGTAATTCAAAGCCAAAAGTATAGTCTTCTTATTAATTGGTTTTGGAAGAATTTGATATTCATATGCAAATAAAATGAACATAGGCATTGAATTTACAACTTACACTCTTCACAAAAATTAGATCAAAATGAATTACATACCTAAATGTAAAACACTTCACTACAAAATTTCTAGGAGAAAACATAGGATAAAATGTAGATGACCCTGGCCTTGGCAATACATTTTTTGATACAACACCGAAAGCATAATTCATGACAGAAAATGGAAATTTGGACTTTATTAAAAGTAAAATCTGCTCTGAAGTGACACTGTTAAGAGAACAAAAATAACTACTTGGAGAAATATTGGCAAAACACATATCTGATAAAGGATTTTTATCCAAATGTAAAAGGATTCTTAAAACTCAATAATAATAAAACAAAGAACTAATTAAACGTGCATAAGATCTGAATAGACAATTCAACCCCCAAAATATACAGATGGTAAATAAACATATAAAAAGGTGTTCAACATCATTTGTCATTAGAAATTTAAGCAAGCAACAATGAGATACCAGTAAATACCTATTTAAATGGCTAAAATCCAAAGAACTCACACTGCTACCGCTGGCAAAGATGCAAAGTAATAATAACTCCTGATTAATTGCTGGTAAACATTTTTTAAAAATCATGGTACCACCACTTTGGAAAACAGTTTAATAGTTTCTTCCAAAACTAAGTAAAGTTTATTACATTCCAAAGAATTAGTATGGCAATGGAGGCAGGGTTAAAAGAGTGGTGGTGAAACTTGACAAATACTACCTCAAGACCGGTGATCAAGGTTAACATTAATGGTGACTACTTATATACCATATGATGTGATGAAAATGACACTTCACTGCTTCACTTCTTAAAGAAGATTTTACTTCTGTGGTCTTTCTCCCCAGTTCATATTACTTTTGTACAACAATGGAAAAGAAATCAGATGAATCATAACTGCAGGGTGTTCTACAAATACTTAACCAATAGTCCTAAAAAATCTCAAGGTCATCAAAACAAGACAAGTAACAACCAGGAAGAGCCTAAGAAGATATGACTACTATATGTAATGTAGTAGCCTGAATAGGATCCTAGAAAAGAAAAGGGAACATAATGTAAAAAATGAAAAAGTCTGAATAAAGCATTGACATTAAGTAAAATTCATTAGTTAATATCCTAATATTAACTCATTAATTGTAACAAATGTGTTATACTAATATGAAACATTAAAAATCATAGAAACTGGACAATATGGTATACATGAGAACATTCGGCACTCTCTTCCTAATAACTTTGTAAATTTAAAACTCTACTAAATTTTTTAAACAAAATATGTACTGAAAAAGTTAATATAATAAAGATCCATGTGCAGGATTTTCTGGGATGTAATTTTTCAACTTCTTTGAGTTAATACCCAAAGTATGATTTGTGCGAGTTGAGTATGATTATTGGATCACATGGTAAGAGTATGTTTAGTTTTGTAAGACATCCTTATGCTCTTTATAGCAGCTTTATTCATAATTGTCAAAACATGGAAGCAAAACATTTTTGTCTATAAGTCGCATATAGCCTTTGACTTTTATATACTTAAGCTATCTTAATTTCAATGAAAGGTCAATGTTTAAACAGAGAAACTTTTTTCATGAAAGCTAAAACATAGACAATGGAAAAGAAGTTATACTTATTTTTTTAAAAAAATCAATAATCTATAAGACCATATGTGGAGAAAGGAAAAGGAAGTACAAAATAAGGCATAATTTATTTAAAATCTTATTTTATAAAACCAGCTCTGTTTTTTAAAAGCAAATAATCATGTTGGTAAGTGTATGATGCTATGGTCTCATCCATTTCTGTTTAATAATAATATTTTCACCCTCTAGATAACGGCAAAGTTGTCTAGATAATATTTTTAAGGCAAGCTTAAAGTGTTTCAAAAAAACTAATTTCTTACAGCATATTTTAATATGTCAACAATAATCTCTATACTTTTTTATAATGTCATATATGGAATTATATATTTTGATAAAAATTTAACCACAAGCTAAAGAAATGTTAATACAAAATTTATAATTGCAATTGAAATGATATCTTGAATGGTAAATCTTTTATACTCTATAATCAGTGAGTTACCAAGTGTCATTCTTTACTCCAGTTACAATATATTGATGTTTCTTTCCATTTCCTTTACCACTTTTAATCCATATACTATAGACCAACTGTATAATGGCAACGATAATTTAGGTGTTTTTCTTAAATGTAGTTTTTCCTTATTAAAATATAAAATATTCTAGAAAAATATATTATCTCTGTTAAGAGATAGGAAATATGATCTTAAAAGAGTTGAATAATGAAACCTCAATGTAATCATTTAAATTCTCATTTTAATCATCTACAAAAGAGAAATAACTAACAATACCAATATGCTGTGATGACTCAAATTGAGATGAAGGCTGCATACACCTCCCTTCTCCCACACACAGACAAACGCACATGTATATATGGACATTCATAGATATAGTGATACTATTGTCAATTATTTTCCATTCTAGCTTACTTACAGAAAACCGATTTCCCTTCACAGAAGACAAACTGTTTCTAATAAGTACTCTTTAATACAGCTATTTAAAATTTCTGAGGCCTACTCATTGAGTGTGTGGATTAAAAAGGAAAATATTTTTAAAATACTGACATATTAAATTTAATCCCTAAAAATTTAAGCATGTTAAAAAGCATTATAAAATTATACATTTGTAAGTAGCTGAGTGATGAGCAAAACAAAAAGTTCTGACCTTCCCCCACCCCCAAGGGTAATCCACAATGCACTTCATTCTTCAGCTCATCTGTGACAGTCTTGTGGCTCTTTCTACCTCCTGACATCACTGACCCTTGCACATTCCCTACAATCACTTCATTCCTGACTGTTTATTTACTTTAGGATTATATAAACCTGGGAGACAGAAATAAGAGGGAATTGAATGAAGGTACATTTCTGCCTATTATTTCTTCTTCAAAAAGGATACTATAATGTGAAGGCACTTGTAGAATGGTGCTCAAGCTAGAGATCTGAGTTTAAACACAGCTTTATGAAGAAGTTGATGTAGGAAATGAGATTTTAACTCTATTTTGGCAACTTGATTACTTAATTACTCTTCTTCCATAGACAATTTTTTCAAAGATTTTTTAAATTTGATTTTTCTCTCCCATAATCCCACCATACCACTCAAATCTACCTGCTCTTATAGCATCAACTGACCAGTTACTGAGTTTACCACCATTATGATAATCAAATATAGAAAACTCACTTCATAATTTATAAAAGTGCCAACTCTAAAAATTCTGAAAACCTTTTTCTTTGTTTTTCTTAACAAAATGCAAGGATAATTTGAGATACCTTCTTTCACTTGTCTCTTGAGTATTATTGTTCTCCAGGATTGTTTATCATCTTTTGCCTGAGCCACTTTGTTTAATCCTATGCCTTATTGGCAATCATGTTGTGAATATTCTTTCTCCTAAATTACCTGCCTCCTTTGCCTCAGAAGCCTAACTGGGTGTGTGCATTTGTGTATGAGATGGTAAATGTGACTGAGAGCATGTGTTTTGGAGTCAGGTCAATACATGCACCACTGCTTATTGATTGTGTGAGCTTGGGCAAGTCCTTAATCTTTCTGTGCTTCAGTTTTCTCATTTTATTTTTTATTTTTTACTCTTTTTATTTTTATTTCTTTGGACACTATGGTGACTTAAGTTTTCTCATTTTTAAAATGGGGCCGTGACTATGTACCTCACAGGATCATTGTCATAATCAAGACAGTGTACTAAAGAAGGACCGGTGTCTCCCAATAGTAGGAGCATAATCGATAAAGTCAGTCACTACTCCCTTAAAAAATGTGAATAAATCAGCTGTCTCTTCACTAGTACTCTCAGTTTTATTTTAAAATTTACCATTTTTTTTCCCTTTTCTAGTATCCTTGCTAAAATGTTCATCATTCACACTGCTGGTAGCATTTCTGAAACACACATTTTCACTCCTATAATTTTAGTCCAATCTGTGGTAGGTAAAATTTGTTGCTTACTTTCTAGAGCACAGGCATAAATTATGAGAACTTTTATATCTGTTAATTTTATCTCTTCTATTTCTAATTTTCCTCTTTGTATATGTTTTGAAAGTACAATGTATAATTTATACAAATAAAAAGCTGCTTATTGTGGAGGCCATAGCTCTTAAATAAGTGAAACATGAAAAATATCAGGTATATAGAATCAACTACAAGCTTATTAAAGGCTTCCACAGTTCATAATACTGTCTATTGAGTGCAAATAGAAATAAATTACATCCATCATCTCCAATCTCTACTCAACTATCTTTAATTGAATGCCTATTATATGGCAACTATTATAATGAGCATGTTCTATTCAAATTATTTTTTGGCTTATATAAAACTTATTTGTTTAAACTTATTACCGTGTTTTTTTAAAAGATGTAATTTAAGATGACAGCTGTTTGTGAAAGAAGAAATATTGTTCATGTTTTCTTAACTACTGAATTTAAGTTGGACTTTATTTGTTAGAATAACCTAACTACAAAGCTACTATAAAAGTGATACAGTTCATACAGTTCTGAAATTACACATATTTTCCTGTGAAATATTTTTCTGGTAACGTAACCTGTCAAGTGATGTTACGGTTGTAATTATGTGAAATGCTGTCAATGGCTCCATCGTAGTTCTGGGTTTCTGGACTTCTTGGCTCAAGAATTTATCAGATATTAATGGTAATATCACCTGGGATAAAATTACTTCCTGATTTTAATCAATATGTGTGTTTAGAATTGAGGAGAATGCCATTTGGCTTGCTATTTTGACAGGGTTTGAAGAATGTCTTTATAAATGAAAAACTGAGACACATAACATCATACCTTTGGGGTCAAAATTACATCACCTTTTTCAAATTTATAATGTTTATATTACTCTAGTTCCCAATAAAATCCAAAGCATTTTGTATTCAGCATGTATAGATATACAGTGACTTTATAGATGTTTTTCTGTTAGTGTTTTTTTTTCCTTTGCTGCTATTTTCATTTATTTAAATTTTCACAAGGCAGAAATGCAATGCATCAAGCCACTTTCTCTTTGAAAACATAAATGCACAATAATTAGAGACCCAGCGTGCTCTAAGAACCATGGGATTAGCCCCACAATAATGTGGGCTCACATCTGCAGTCGGTCTAAAAATGTCACATAGGCCTAATTTTGCTTCAATGCAAATGTAATTTGTTTCCTCGCATTTACATGTGGAAATAAATTTGTGACTGTGTTTAACTCATTTGCTATTTAATCTTTAGTGTATCCTTTTCAACTAAGCTGCTGGGAAAATAATACACCTGTGCAAGTTGCTACTACTGTAAATTTGTGATTTACAGGTACAAAAGTATTTCAGTATTGCCTAGTGATTCATATCTTTCTCTAAAACCTCACTTTCTCTCTTGTGATTTCTGAACACTTGTGCTAGAAAATCACTCAGATAGACCTTAAACTGAGCGTATGCACAAGTGAATCAGACTTCTCCCCTCTTCCTTGCCGTCTTACTGCTCCAACTGGTCTTCCTGGATTTTCTTCTCTTTCTTTAGGCCAACAGCCTTGGAGATGTAGTAATTCTACCATTTCAATATTTATGGACTTCACGAGTGTTATATTTGTATTGCCTCTGTACTAATTAATCTTCATTATTGTTTCACTACATTAGTGTTGTTTTCTCCTCCACAAGTGTCTCAATTCTTTTAATTGCACTCACCAATATGTTCCTCACCTTGAAACTAGACTAATGCTATTAAATTATAGTGAGTTCTCAATGTAGTTGACAGGTTCTTCAAAATTGTGACTTTAAGCAAAACGACACACAACATGTTGGTCCTCAACATCTTTTCCTTCTCTGTCTTTTCATTATAACATTGAAGAGAGAACAAAATTGATTTTGTCATATGTTGTTTTGAAGTCGCAGTTTCCAAGAACCTATGGACAAAGTTAAGTGAGGATTTATTTATTTATTTATTTTGTTAATCATCCATGTGAAATCTTCAAGAGGCTCTTCATTGCTCTCGAATAAAATATGAGCTCCTTTACTGAGAATGGCTGCTCCTTCTTGATATAATCTCTTCCTAAATGGAGTGCTTATCTTTAATTGTAATTCCTTTTCCCTCTTTGATGAGAAAGCTCCACTTCTCTTACTTCCTTAAAGGCATCCAGCGTCACATTCACCTCAAAATCTTTAGATGTAGATGCTCTCTCCTGGAACATTTTTCCTTTGGCAATTTTCCCAGGTGATTCCGTTTTATCATTTTAGCTTAGATTTTGTTTCCTGGATTGGACTAAATGTCCTTGCTACATGTCTCAGACCATTAGACTATTTTGTTGATAGCAATTTGATGATGTTGCTTGTCTAATGATCTGTCTCCTTCATTGAGTTCTTAATTCCTTCCATTGATACCCTATTCCAACTGATTATTGATGAATCTTGGTACTGAGTATATTGCCTTGCACATAGATTGAGCTCAAATATACTTGTTTGAATTATTTTTTAAACCTTTAGCAAGATTGATAATTTAAATCTATAAAATTAACAAGGTGATTAATATATTTGAAATTGACATGATTATGTAGAACATTTAATTATGTAGAAGTTGTATTTTATCTTTCTATATGCATATTTGTGTTATTTGTCACATGAATTTATATTTCATAGATTTATAATATGCAGAACTGAAATTGCAAAGAGGTAATTTATAATTCAAATTTGATTTCTGCCTGATCTAAAATACCCATTAAAATGTTAGACTTACCATAAAGATTTGATATGAATTAACAAATAAATTATATAATGGCATACCATAATGTATTTTAACAACATTTAATTGATCTTTATGGTACAGTAGAAAATGCCGATATTTTGAATCTGACAAACCTGAATTTTAATCCAACATATACCACTTACCTGCTGGATGAAATTGTACAATAACAAAAATAAAAGCTACTATTTATTGAGTGACTCATATATGTTTACGTAGTCATTCCATCTTCAATACTACCTTGTTAATTAGGTGTACTTCTCCCTGGTGTACCTATTTGAAAGTGGAGAGAATTAAATCTCAGGTTGCCTAAGGACATTAAACAAACGAATAACATAACTGAGATCCAAAGAACACGTTTTTTTCACTAACGTCATTTACCTTTCCTCTCAAAATTTGAGTTTAATTGTGAGGATTGCAGTTTCTTTGTTAATCAAGTAGTAGAGTGATTTGTACAGAGAAAACCTTCAGTAATTGGTAGTTACCTTTAAAAAAAAATAGGTCAATATATTAAACGCAGAAATCCTTTATGTTTTCTTGCCCTCTGGAACAACAGAATTGATGGGCTGACCCCTCCTTTCAGTTACTACCATTTAACTTATATTTATTTTTACTTTATTTACTTATATTTATAATCTTTTCATTACTGCTTTGTGACTTTCTTTTCCCTCTTTATCTGGCACCTTCCACCATTCCTACAGAAGACTCATTCTAGGTTAGTCATTTGCACAACAGAATTTTACATATATATGGGAGTTCCCATCCTCTGGATTATCATAAAAGGAACATGATTATCACTATCAGTTATTTTAAGGCTTATTTTTATATAAAATATTGCATGAAAAATATGTTTAAATGGTGTTTACTCTTCTATGTTTTAAAGGTGTTTTTTGAAAACTAATCAGAAGAGGAATGCTTATCTCCCAAGAAAATTGAAACCATCTGTAAAAGAATCTTGGCTGTGCTGTGTTTTGATTAGATTGAAGTTTGGTGTAAAGAGAAAACACAAAAGACCGCAGTAAGTTGCTGGCTTAATTATGTCATGAAACCAGAACTTTTCAGAATCAGGTGACTATATAAAGCTTGACCAGATCAACATATCTTGATCATGTTTTTCTTGGCCTTCTTTCCCAAAGAAGGTCCCCAGCTGCTGGTGACACTATCTTTGCAGTGTAGGCTCTTATGAAATCTACAAAAAGAGCTAGCATTTTCTATATTATTAATTTAGGGAAAACTTCACTAACAATATATGTTTTTTTCTGTTTAAAGGAATATTTACAACATTTGAATTCCTGTTTCTCCATCAAAGCACATTGTCATCAAAGCTACTTTGGGGATAGAAAAAAGGTCAATTCCAATTCCCAGGAATCCCTAACCACAACTTTACTTGGAAATTTCCGGTAATACTTAAAACACCATTTTGCAGCAATTCTTTATGATAAACTGTAAAATACAGTTACCCGAAAATGACTGACAAATCAATCATCATTCTGAGCCTGATGGTTTTTCACAGCTCTTTCATAAATGGAAAAACATGTAGACGGCAATTGGTGGAAGAATGGCATCCACAACCCTCATCATATGTGGTAAATTGGACACTAACAGAAAACATCTGCTTGGACTTCTACAGAGATTGCTGGTTTTTGGGTGTAAACACTAAAATAGATACTTCAGGCAATCAAGCTGTTCCCCAGATTTGCCCTTTGCAAATTCAATTAGGAGATATCCTTGTAATTTCTTCTGAACCATCTCTTCAATTTCCAGAAATAAATTTGATGAATGTTTCTGAAACATCTTTCGTTGGCTGTGTGCAAAATACCACAACGGAAGATCAGTTACTTTTTGGCTGCAGACTAAAAGGAATGCACACTGTTAATTCTAAGTGGCTGAGTGTTGGGACACATTATTTTATCACAGTTATGGCAAGTGGTCCATCACCTTGTCCACTGGGACTTCGACTAAATGTGACAGTAAAACAGCAGTTCTGCCAGGAATCTCTGAGTTCAGAATTTTGCTCTGGTCATGGTAAATGTCTTAGTGAAGTTTGGAGCAAGACATATAGCTGCCATTGCCAGCCTCTATTTTCTGGAAAATACTGCCAGGAACTTGATGCATGTTCTTTTAAACCATGTAAAAATAATGGCAGTTGCATTAATAAAAGAGAAAATTGGGATGAGCAAGCATATGAATGTGTCTGTCACCCACCATTTACAGGTAAGATTGTTTAAAATATATAATTTTATTAAAATAGAGAAACACAGTGCATTTATAAACTGTTAACAGAAATCAAAGTACATTTTAAACGCGGTGGCTCACACCTGTAATCCCAGCACTTTGGGAGGCCGAGGCGGGTGGACCACGAGGTCAGGAGAGCGAGACCATCCTGGCTAACACGGTGAAACCCCGTCTCTACTAAAAATACAAAAAAAAAATTAGCCGAGCGTGGTGGCGGGCGCCTATAGTCCCAGCTACTCGGGAGGCTGAGGCAGGAGAATGGGGTGAACCCGGGAGGTGGAGCTTGCAGTGAGCCGAGATAGCGCCACTGCAGTCCGGCCTGGGCAAAAGAGCAAGACTCCGTCTCAAAAAAGATAAAAATAAAAATAAAATAAATAAAAATAAATAAAAATTTTAATAGATTCCTTAGATTTGGCTGAATATAGATTCTGGACATATACAAATCCTATCAGGGATCCTCCAAAATAAGCTTTTTGCTTAACTGAAAGAGGGCTCTTAGAAACATGTTTAATAGTGAAATATCTATATCTACATCTTTCCCAACATTCATTCTTAACGTCTCATACATTAAAACATAAGATTATCAGAATAATATAAAAGCTTTTAGTCACTGAATGAATTCCCAAGATTATGGTATTTAGATAGGTGATAACTTGAAAATAAATTATACATCTCAGTAGAGGAAGTTAGGGAACTATGGTTGAAGGGAAGTGATTGAAACTGCTTGGCAGAATTGGAGAGGAACAGATAATTGTGAGCCAAGAGCAATGTTTTAAATGGATGTTGGTGTGGCATCCAAATGGTGACTTATAACCAATAGTGACAAGGATGGAAAGAAGATGTTACAATTAATAACGGTTGTAATAAGCTCAATAAAAGGCAATAATCAGAGAAGGTTGTAAAAAGATGTTTGGTGAGTAATTAAGCCAGAGGAAAGGCAATCTAAAAAAAATGTAAATGATGCTGCCTGAGGCTAACGTGAAGTTTGAAGGGAATAAAACTCTCTCTACTTGAGAATATACTAGAGGAATCTGGGTCATCGGAGGAAAGTGAGGAGAAAGATTGAAAAAATGTAGGGAACATTTAAAGCTTGGAAACTTGTGAAAGAATTTATTTGAGGGTTTGACAGACCTGGCATGGAGAGTTACAAGTGAAATAAGACCACGATGATCTAACAAAGAGAAATATTTGACACGGCTGATAATAATAGTATAGGAAAACAGCAGATTGGTATGTATTTTGGTCATAAAAGAAGAAGGAAGGTTAGAGCAGAGATATATCTAGAGCAGATCACCTGCAGGGATTTAACTGTAATTTTGTTAGGCAGGCTTTAGGGGGATTCCTTCTCCCCTGTGCCTGAGGCTGACTCCATTGGAGCCAAGTTTAAAGAGGCTGTGTGATAACATGTAATGGGAGCCGACTTGGAGGCGGCTCATGCCTGTAATCCCAGCACTTTGGGAGGCCCAGGCAGGCAGATCACCTGAGGTAAGGAGTTCAAGACCAGCCTGGCCAACATGGTGAAACCCCGTCTCTACAAAAATACAAAAATTAGCCGGGCATAATGGCGGGTGCCTGTAATCCCAGCTACTCGGGAGGCTGAGGCGGAAGAATACCTTGAACCAGGAGGTAGAGTTTGTAGTGAGCTGAGATCGCGCCATTGCACTCCAGCCTGGGCGATGAAGGGAGACTGTCTCAAAAAATAAAATAAGATAAAATAAAAAGATGTAATAGAAGACCTCAATAAGCCATTGTAGGCTGTAAAATTCACCTAATCCAATCTTTCAAATAGTCATTTTGAACTTGGTAGCTCAGTACCAAGATCATTATAGAAGTTAATACCAATAATAGCCACTGAATATATTGTCTCTATAACGTGGATCAAATTCTCATTTGACTGTGTTGGCATTGGTGATAGAAGGTGCAAGTTATACGTCTTCTTTCCGCTGGGGTATATCAGGTGATTAAAGTTAAGGAAGACTAGAGAAAATGTGAAAACACTCAAATTGCTGATTTGGAGTGAATGATAAAGCAATTTAATAGACAGTCTTTAAAGCATCCATTTTCACCTGTCCAAAGAGTTTTAAAGAACATTTGGCCAGAAAATTTCTACTATGTGTCAGAATATTAATTTGCGTGTATGCATTCATAGTTTATGGGATATTATTTTAGTGGTTTTATTATAACTGCATAGAATGGTTTGCTTCCTACTCAATTTCCTTCCTTCCTTCCTTCTTTCCTTCTTTGCTTCCTTCCTTCCTTCCTTTCTTTCTGTCTTTCTCTTTGTTTGTTTCTTTCTTTCTCTTTCTTTCTCTTTCTTTCTTACAGCCATAGGTGCTTTAAATCATTAAGCTTTGAGCACTATAAAATGCCTGAATAATGCTTACTTATTTTAATAACATTAAGAATACTCCATTTGCCACTTTAATTATAAATAATTACTTCAATTTTAAAAATCAAAGAAGATAATGAAGTATGTAGAATTGTCAAAACAATTGAGAATGCTTACTGCATTAGTTTGCTAGAGCTGTCATAAAAAAGTACCATAGACTGGATGGCTTAAACAGAAACTCATTTTCTCACAGTTTTAGATGCCAAAAGTCAAAGATTGGCAGATATGGTTTCTTCTGAGATCTATTTGCTTGGTCCATAGACTGCTGTCTTCTCCCTGTGTCTTTATATTGTCATTTCTCTGTATGTATCTGTGTGTAAATGTTCTCCTCTTGAGAGCACACCAGTCACATTGGATTAGGACGCACCCTACTGACCTTATTTAACCTTAATTGCGTACTTCTCTAAAGATATTATCTCCAAATATAGATACTCTGTGATGCTGAGGGTTAGAACTTCAACATATGAATTTGGCGGGGGTGGGTGGGCACAATTTAGCTCATAAAACTCACTAAGTTTTAATTAGGGTGTGGCCTATTGAGCATTATACTGTTAATTTAGTTTTTATGTTTGGAAAACCTTTTGAAACACAATGATTTTTATTTATATTTTCATTATTTATATTTTCATTACATTTAGGGTTGCTTGGAGGCAAATGAAGAAAAAGGTTCTGCATTAGTGAGGCAGGGATGTCAGTATATAAGGAATTTGAAAGATATCAATGATAATGGCAAAAACTGCTCATAAATTAAATTAAGAGCTTAATTAAACTGGGGAAAAAACATATTGCCAAATTACATGCAGTTGGTTTGTAACAACATTTGTCCACTTGCTATGCCCTGGGATTTTCAAGGCACATTCCTCTACTAAGGTATTATAAGATGATTAAATATGCATAGAATGAGTATGTTATGGAAGGCTGTGTGTGTGTGTGTATATATATATATATATATATATATATATATATATATATATATATATATCTCTGATATAGTGGGACCACAATAGTATGTGTAAGTGAGATTTGGAAAATTTGATATGCCAGCAAGTGCAAAGAAGTGTTGAATTTGGAAGTTTGTGCACATATTCTGAGAATCCAGGCAGCCATTTCTGCTTTTGAATTGTTCCCTTGGCTAGGGGGTAAGTCTGAGAAACAGTACACATTTGAATGTGTCATTTTGTAAATTATCACTGCAATACTATGAATGTATGTTGAAAAACTGGTACTTAAATGTATGAATATTATCTATCATGAAAATACAATTAAAATTTTAAAATATTATGTAAATTAAATAAAGCTCAAATACTACAAGCCAGAAAAAATATTTGGATATTATAGTGTGGGGTCAGAAGATGAAAACTTATGTAAAGTATCAAAATTAATTTTTATTTCAATTTAAATGCATCATCGTATAACATGGTTTCATAACTGAAATTACTTTAGTCGGAATTTGATATTTTCATTATTAAAGAATTGAGGGAAAACTGATGGTTATAATATTGATATCCAATGTAAAAAAAACTTATTTTCATTGTTATAGGAAAGAATTGCTCAGAAATAATTGGCCAATGTCAACCACATGTCTGTTTCCATGGAAACTGCAGCAATATTACTTCAAATAGTTTCATTTGTGAATGTGATGAGCAATTTTCAGGTAAAAAATGCATATATATACATCCATATACACAAGTAACTTTAATTTTATCTATGTATTTCAAATTAAATGTGAAATATTTCCTTTATTATTGAAAAATACGATTTTAGAATTTATATATACTGAACTCTTTTATGGTAAAGTTTAATAAATCAATTTGGTTAATACAATTAAATCATACTACTGCTAAATGTTTTATGGCATAAGAAGAGTCTGAACAACAGTTCACATGCTTTTCACCATAAAATTACTTACATCTTTCTTCAGACTTGCATTTATGACCAATGAATTTGAAATTATTCATGTGTTTATTTGACACTTCTTAACCATTAAATTTTAAATTATGGACATTTTCACTGAACACATGATGAGGTTTCTGTAAATTTCTTTTTAAAAAGTCTGCTAAAGGAAGATATTATTACATCTTTTTTTGATATAAAATGCAGATAAAATATATATTTTTAAATTACACTTTAAGTTCTGGGTTACATGTGAAGGATGGGCAATTTTGTTACATGGTTATGCCATGTGCCATGGTGGTTTGCTCACCCATCAACCCGTCACCTATATTAGGTATTTCTCCTAATGCTATCCCTCCCCTAGCCACCAACCCCCAACAGGCCCCAATGTGTGATGTTCCCCTCCCTGTGTCCATGTGTTCTCATTGTTCAACCCCCATTTATGACTGAGAACTTCCAGCGTTTGGTTTACTGATCTTGCGATAGTTTGCTGATCTTGCGATAGTTTGCTGAGAATGATGGTTTCCAGCTTCATCCATGTCCCTACAAAGGACATGAAATCATCCTTTTTTTTTTTATGGCTGCATAGCATTCCATGGTGTATATGTGCCACATTTTCTTTATCCAGTCTATCATTGATGGACATTTGGGTTAGTTCCAAGTCTTTGCTATTGTGAATTGTGCTGCAGTAAACATATGTGTGCATGTGTCTTTATCGTAGAATGATTATAATCCTTTGGGTATATGCCCAGCAATGGGATTGCTGGTCAAATGGTATTTCTAGTTCTAGATCCTTGAGGAATCACCACACTGTCTTCCACAATGGTTGAACTAATTTACACTCCCACCAACAGTGTAAAAGCATTCCTATTTTTCCACAACCTCTCTAGCATCTGTTGTTTCCTGACTTTTTAATGATCACCATTCTAAATGGCATAAGATGGTATCTCATTGTGGCTTTGATTTGCATTTCTCTAATGACCAGTGATGATGAGCATTTTTTCACATATCTATTGGCTGCATAAAGGTATTCTTTTGCAAAGTGTCTATTCATATCCTTTGCCCATTTTTTGATGGGGTTGCTTGCTTTCTTCTTGTAAATTTGTAAGTTCTTTGTAGATTCTGGATATTAACCCTTTGTCAGATGGATAGATTGCAAAATTTTTCTCCCATTCTGTAGGTTGCCTGTTCACTCTGACGACAATTTCTTTTGCTGTGTGGAAGCTCTTTAGTTTAGTTAGATCCCATTTGTCAATTTTGGCTTTTTTTGCCATTGCTTTTCGTGTTTCAGACATGAAGTCTTTGCCCTTGCCTATGTCCTGAATGGTATTCCCCAGGTTTTCTTCTAGGATTTTTATGATTCCAGGTCTTATGTTTAAGTCTTTGATCCATCTTGAGTTGATTTTTGTATAAGGAGTAAGGAAGGGGTCCAGTTTTAGTTTTCAGCATATGGCTAGCCAGTTTTCCCAACACCATTTCTTAAATAGGGAATCTTTTCCCCATTGCTTCTGTGTGTCAGGTTTGTTGAAGATCAGATGGTGGTAGATGTGTGGTGTTATTTCTGAGGTCTCCATTCTGTTCCATTGGTCTATATATCTGTTTTGGTACCAGTACCATGCTGTTTTGGTTACTGTAGCCTTGTAGTAAAATTTGAAGTTAGGTAGCATGATACCTCCAGCTTTGTTCTTCTTGCCCAGGATTGTCTTGGCTATGTGGGCTCTTTTTTGGTTCCATATGAAGTTTATAGTAGAGTTTTCCAATTCTGTGAAGAAAGTCAGTGGTAGCTTGATGGGGATAACATTTAATCTATAAATTACTTTGGGAAGTAAGGCCATTTTCAAGATATTGATTCTTCCTATCCATGAACATGGAATGTTTTTCCATTTGTTTGTGTCCTCTCTTATCTCCTTGAGCAGTGGTTTGTAGTTTTCCTTGAAGACGTCCTTCACAAAATGAAGGCAGAAATAAAGATGTTTTTTGAAACCAATGAGAACAAAGACACAACGTACCAGAATCTCTGGGACACACTGAAAGCAGTGTGTAGAGGGAAATTTATAGCCCTAAATGGCCACAAGAGAAAGGAGGAGAGATCTAAAATCGACATCCTAACATCACAATTAAAAGAACTAGAGAAGCAAGAGCAAACACATTCAAAAGCTAGCAGAAGACAAGAAATAACTAAGATCAGAGCAGAACTGAAGGAGATAGAGACATAAAAAACTTTGAAAAAATCAATGAATCCAGGAGCTGGTTTTTTGAAAAGATCAACAAAATAGATATACCACTAGCCAGACTACTAAAGAAGAAAAGAGAGCAGAATTAAATAGATGCAATAAAAAATGATAAAGGGGATATCACCACCGATCTCACAGAAATACAAACTACCATCAGAGAATAGTATAAACACCTCTATGCAAATAAACTAGAAAATATAGAAGAAATGGATAAATCCCTGGACACATACACCCTCCCAAGACTAAACCAGGAAGAATTTTAATCTCTGAATAGACCAGTAACAGGTTCTGAAATTGAGGCAATAATTAATAGCCTACCAGCCAAAAAAAGTCCAGGTCCAGATGGATTCACAGCCGAATTCTACCATAAGTACAAAAATGAGCTGGTACCATTCCTTCTGAAATTATTCCGATCAACAGAAAAAGAGGGAATCCTCCCTAACTCATTTTATGAGGCCAGCATCGTCCTGATACCAAAGCCTGGCAGAGACAAAACAAAAAAAGAGAATTTTAGGTCAATATCCCTGATGAACATTGATGCAAAAATCCTCAGTAAAATACTGGCAAGGAGAATCCAGCAGCACATCAGAAAGCTTGTCTACCACGATCAAGTCGGCTTCATACCTGAGATGCAATGCCAGTTCAACATACGCAAATCAACAAATGTCATCCATTGCATAAACAGAACCAACGACAAAAAGCACATGATTATCTCAATAGATGCAGAAAAGGCCTTCGACAAAATTCAACAGCCTTTCATGCTAAAAACTCTCAATAAACTAGGTATCCATGGAACGTATCTCAACATAATAAGAGCTATTTATGACAAACCCACAGCCGGTATCATACTGAATGGGCAAAAACTGGAAGCATTCCCTTTGAAAACTGGCAGAAGACAAGGATGTCCTCTCTCACCACTCCTATTCAACATAGTGTTGGAAGTTCTGGCCAGGGCAATCAGGCAAGAGAAGGAAATAAAGGTTTTCAAATAGGAAGAGAGGAAGTCAAATTGTCTCTTTTTGCAGATGACATGATTGTATATCTAGAAAACCCCATTGTCTCAGCCCAAAATCTCCTTGAGCTGATAAGGAACTTCAGCAAAGTCTCAGGATACAAAATCATTGTGCAAAAATCACAAGCATTCCTATATACCAATAACAGGCAAACAGAGAGCCAAATCATGAGTGAACTCCCATTCACAATTGCTGCAAAGAGAATAAAATACCTAGGAAAGAACTTACAAGGGATGTGAAGGACCTCTTCAAGGATAAAATATTTTTTAGGAGTTCTATATTTTACTTATTCAAAATCAGTTTGTTAGATAACATTTTCCAAGATATTCATGAAGTAAATGATTTCTATTTATTATTCTTTAGAACGTTTGGCTAAATTTAGATACTGCAAAGTTGTTGACTCTCTCAATTTATTTCCATTATGCTCTAGTATGTAAGTTTATCCTTGAAATTTAGGAGCCCCCTCAAATGCTTCCCACAAGCCCCGCTATTCCAAAGCACTGTTATAATATTTAAAATCTTATATACTTTTGAAATCTTATTAAATTTGCTAAGTGTCTTTCTTGAATCATGGAGGAATAAACTTCAATGCTTTATCTAAAAAATGCAACTTACTGTAATGTTCAAAAACTGATTTCTTTGGTACTTAAATTTTTTTAGCTGTTTAATCAAATTTTTGAAACTGATTTTGAGCAAGATGCAGCTAGAGCATTCTGTTACCAAAATGTCAAAGCTTCCCTGCACCCTTAGATTCATTTTCAAAGTCATTCTTTAGAGACTTAAACATTTCTAAATTTGAATGTTGATGAAAAGAAGCAAGAAAAAAAGCACATTATGCCATGTTACAATTTTTTCAATAATAGTTTTGTCACAACAAATTAGTTCCATTACTCTATAAGTATTTAAAATTATTTGTGAATTTTGAAACTACAGTTTTTATTTTAGTTGTGTGAATATCATGACTGATTTGAAACAAAATATGAACTATGTGTGAACCACAATACATTTCCTATATTTTCTGCTCCACATTTTTCTATATTTGATCAAAACAATGTATTATGCCACATACTTAACAAAATGTGTATTTAAAATTTCACCACAGGAACCAATAACTTTATTTTTGAATATTGTTTGCTGAATTCACAAATTCCCAATGGCACTACCAACATTGTCAGATGTCTTGCCTTTGACAGAATAAACTTGCAAAACTTTATTTTAATTTAATGAATTGGAGGGAAAAAGAAAACCATTGTTGGAATTAACTGATTATCAATTTGAAGTTTCTGCTTTTATTAATATGGCTCACTTTTTTTTTTTTTTTTTTTTTTTTTGAGGCAGAGTCTCACTGTTTCACCCAGGTTGGAGTGCAGTGGTGAATCTCGGCTCACTGCAACCTCCGCCTCCGAAGCTCCAGTGAGTTTCCTGTCTTACGCTCCCAAGTAGCTGGAATTATAGGTGCATGCCACCACAGCCGGCTAAGTTTTGTATTTTTAGTAGTGACGGGATTTTGCCATGTTGGCCAGGCTGGTCCCAAACTTTTGTCCTCCAGCGATCCACTTGCCTTGGCCTCCCAAAGTGCTGGAATTACAGGAGTGAGCCACCACGCACAGCCCAAGCTGGCATTTTTTAACTGTAAGTGAAGTTGTCTACTAGCTGAGCTGACACTTTGACAACTATCACTTTACTTTTTGTATGCACAGAGGAACTTGTGATAAAAAATGACAAAAATAATTTTGGGACAGTCATTTGATCTAAATGAAAAGACGTGCTTCACAGACTGATATGTAAGAAGACCTGCCTATGAACCTAGCTCATCATCAGAAGACAGTCTTCTAAAATATTTACTAACATTTTTAAAAGTAGATGCTGATGATTGCTCAACTAATGTATGCATTCTGGTTTGTATATAGTCAGTAATGTCACTAATATCCTACAGTGGATCATTAATAGTGGCACAGTTTAGGGGCAACTACATATTCATCATTGATTTTCTAGGGAAACAAATTTGAAACTTAGTTTTATTAAAAAGTAAGTATTTATTGTAGAATAAGAAATGTTCATCAGTGCATAGTAAAGTATGTAAATAGTTGTAGATTTATACCAAGGGCTGGCAAATTTTTCTGTAAAGAGTTAGATAGTAAATATTTTAGACTTCTTGATCCATATGGTCTCTATCACAATGATTCAACTCTGCTATTGCAGCATGAAAGCAGCCATAGACAAACATAAATGTGTGGATTTCACTATATCAATAAAACTTTGTTTACAAAAATAGGTGGAAGGCCTTATTCAGCTTACAGCTATAGTTTACTGACCACTGTTTTGTACCACACAATAATTGACCAAACCTCTATAGCAAGAACATACAGACAATTATCTATAAACCCTATGACAAAACTAGTAGCCTCAATTTTCCTCTCATATATAACATAGACATAACTCATAATTTCCTGTGTTCCTACTGACCAAGCTCACTGGCAGCCTGGAAACATTGTGCTGGAAGAGTAGCATTATTAGTAGCTTCTCTGCATACCAACTGAAATAAGAAGGAATTACCTACGTTTGTCTGCTTGGGTCTTCAAAGTCCAACAAGCTGTCTTTGAATGATTGATACAATAAAATCTGCATCTGGAAAGCATTGAAAAAGAGAGGTGTGTTATCACTGGTTATATTACCATATTATCCTCATGTTAAAAATAATTTTCTGCTTATGTATAACTCTATATCTCACACTTCTGGAAAAGATGATGGCAGAATATAAAATACCAAGTGGTGATTTATCAAACTCATCCCTATTTGTTTTAGTGCAACCATAAATAATAGTACTTGGTTAAAACATCCAGGACAAATGGCATTTTAATATTTGGAGAGAACTGAGATACTTCAGCAATATTCTGTCTTCTACCCCATGAGCATAAACTGGTGCTATCTTGAGCAAACTAGAGTGATTACCCTATAAAGGTTTGGTAACTATAATAGGGTTTTTAAAAAAAATATTTTGAGATGTACAGCCTGTGCCAAATGTATACAGGAAGCATCACATTTAAAAGATGTATAAAATATGTCTGTATCTATCCATCGGATATGGCTTGACTGTGTCCCCACCCCAATCTCATCTTGAATTCCCACGTGTTGTGGGAGGGACCTGGTAGGAAGTAATTGAATCATGGGGGCACATCTTTCCCATGCTGTTCTCATGATAGTGAATAAGTCTCATGAGAGCCGATGGTTTTAAAAAAAGGAGTTCCCCTGCACAAGCTCTCCGTCTTTGCTTGCTGCCATCCATGTAAGATGTGACTTGCTCCTCCTTGCCTTCCACCAGGATTGTGAGGCTTCCCCAGCCACGTGGAACTGTAGGTCCATTAAACCTCTTTCTTTTGCAAATTGCCCATTCTCAGGTATGTCTTAATCAGCAGCATGAAAACGAACTAATACACCATCTATCTCTTTATTTGATACATATTTTCTAATATTTTATTATTGGTTTCTTCAAAACTCTTCAGAAACCAATATATGTATATTTTTCTACCATGATCAACTGTGCATATTAATATATATTATTTGAAATATGAGTCTGGATTCATAATCAATATTATGTTCTAATGAGCCATAGTAAAACTATAGAAAATTAATATTCCTAATGCCATATCAACCAGTGATTATTATAAAATTAGCCATTATGTCAAGTTCTCATTGCTCTTGAATTTCCTTCCAAACAGAATTTTGGAATTCATATAATTTGGAATATTATAATTGTCATACCTAAAGCAGTTTAATAACCCACATCTAATGCAAATTTACATTAAGACTGCAAATAAATATGGTATAGAGTATGCCAATCATATTTCAAAACTTAAGAGCCCTTAGAAAAACAAATTCTTGATTTTTCAGGTATCTCACATATTGTGAAATAGAGTAAAAATAAGAATCATTAGCCATAAGGTCAAACTTCAATTTCAAACATTATAAAAGTAAAATTAAGAATTAAAATATAATATAAGACCACATGAAAATGTATTCTTAATTGTAATCCCAAATTTGAAATGTTATGTAAGATTTATGCATCCATTAGAAAGTGATTTATTCAAATTTTATAAGATTTATTGCTAAATTTTTAAATGTGTATTTTTGATCAATGCCAGGAAATGTTAAAATTATTATGCTATACATTATTAGTTAATGACACATTTTCAAGTGTGAATTTGACATAGAAACAGGTGATTGTCAGAAAATAAACTGTTTTTAGTTTGACTAAATTAAAGCTACCATAAACAAATTTAGTTTCAAGGTAGGAAAGTTTATTTGTAAGCATGCTGGGATGTTTGAATCCAAGATGAGTGATGTTAAAAAGGTTTTGCAATGGCATTCAATGATGGTAACTTCAGCTACCATTTTGGACAGATAACAAGAGATCCAATCTGACTAGTAGAGAATAGTGTAAGACATTTAGTTAGCAGTTTAGATCAGAGGGTAGACAAAATATTTTCCAATGTAAAGTACGTATTTCTCCATTTGAGTAATCCTCACCAGTGGGTAGAATTTGTGAAGAATAGAATTTTGCTCATGGAAAGAAAAGCAGGCAGGAGCTAAATCAGATATAACTTTCTTCATTTTTAATAATTGAACTTTAATCCTATTTTGAGACTCAATTCTGATAGAGTTTGGAAAATTAATCTCTGTCAATTTAACCCTATCTCTAACCCCCTGCCATGTAGAGAATTGAACTAGTCCTTGCTCTCATAAGTGGAATTTTAAAAAATAATGGAGTCACATGAGCTGATAAGCACACATGTATAGTCAATGTTAAGACTTAGTATTTATAAAATTTGGAATGATAATTTATGGCAAATGTTTAACACATTTAATAATGTAAATAATTTTTAAGGCATTGAATAGGCAGGTGTTTATATAAGCTTATTCTAGGTTGCTATTAGTTTTACATTGTCAAATTTTATTTTGTAGCATTTTTCTTCTTGTTTCTCTAGTCACTATGATAATTATTAGCATTGATGGTGACTGTTATTTCCAAACACAGCATAATCCACAATAACACAACATTTAAAAGCAAAGGCTCTGTATCAATTACTAACATGAACAATTTCCTTTGCTACCGTATTCCATCCAGATAAAGAACTGAGTCTTCCTCTGAATCTTCCAATTAATTTCTTCCATTGTGATGAATCCTCCATAGATTTATTGGCAAAACATTATTTCCAAGTGCTCTCCACCCTACTATAAATTGTCTCAAAATTGGACTGGGCGCAGTGGCTCACGCCTGTAATCCCAGCAGTTTGGGAGGCCGAGGTGGATGGATCATGAGGTCAGGAGATCGAGACCATCCTGGCTAACACAGTGAAATCCCATCTCTCCTAAAAAAAAAAAAAAAAAAAATACAAAAAATTAGCCGAGCTTGGTGGCGGGCGCCTGTAGTCCCAGCTACTCAGGAGGATGAGGCAGGAGAATGGCGTGAACCCGGGAGGCAGAGCTTGCAGTGAGCCGAGATCGCGCCACTGCACTTCAGCCTGGGCGACAGAGCGAGACTCCGTCTCAAAACAAAACAAACAAACAAACAAAAAATTGTCTCAAAATAGTTTGTGTCTACCAACAAGGTAGTGTATACTATACTTAATAAATAGTAATTATTGATAATTATGAGATCTCAGGATGCTAATGAAACTTTATTGCTTATATTGAGAAATGAGAGTGTAAATTGATTATAAAATGAAAAGAACTGAATGCTCAATAAAGCATAAATTTAGCTAAAGTTATTAAACAGATATACATATATGCCAATTTGAACGTCTTTTTATTGTTGTTCAATGTATAGAATACTTATTTTTTCCTTTTGCTTTTTTTGGTTGACACTTAATAATTATATTTATAAGATACAGAGTGATATTTTGATATATCTATACAATATGTAAGGATCAAATCAGAGTAATTAACTTATCCATCACTTCAAGCATTTATCATTTCTTTGTGTTGTGAACATTCAGAATACTCCCTTCTAGCTTTTTGAAAATATATAATAAATTACGGTTAACCACATTCACCTTACAATGTTGTAGAACACCATAAACCATTCCTTCTATCTAGCTATAATTTTGTATCCAGTAACCAAACTGTCCCTATCCTCCTTTTCCCTACCCTTCCCAGCATCTAATACTCACAATTCTACTCACTACTTCCATGAGCTCAAATTTTATTTAGTTCTCCCATATGAGTGAGAACATGCAGTATTTATCTTTCTGTGCCTGACCTATCTCACTTAATATAATATCCTACAGGTTTATCCATGTTGCCAGGAATGACAGGATTCCATTCTTTTTATGACCGAATAGTATACCATTGTGTATATAGACCACATTTTCTTTATCCAAGCATCTCTTGATGGACATCTAGGTTGATTCCATATATTGACTATTATGAATAATGCTATAATAAATATGGGGGTTCAGCTATCCCTTTGGTATACTAATTTAATGTCCTTTGGTTATTTTTAACTACTATTTAATATGCACCTTTCTTTTTATCAGAAAGTCCATAAAGTAGTAAATAAAATAGATAATCTCATCTCTATTTTACCATTTGAGGAAATGGCAGAAATATAAGTATAATTTGGAATTATTTGACTCCAGTGATTTGATCTTAAATCAATATAATATGTTGCTTCTCTGGTTTATTCATGAAAATGTCAATGAAATATTTAATAATATGGTAGTATCTGTGTATATTTATATAAGGCCCGTAATATCCTGTAGTCATTGAAAGCCAGTATGGCTCACTCACTCTGCCATTTTTAAGTTGTCTTTTTATTAGTGATAGGTAGAAAAACTGTATATGTCCTGGATAGAGGTCACTTGTCATGTATGCATATAATACAAATTTTTCTTTCTGTCTCTGACTTGCCTTTTAATTAATTAATTAATTAATTTTACTTATTTGAGATGGAGTTTTGCTCTGTCACCAGGCTGGAGTGCAGTGGTGCAATCTCAGCTCACTGCAACCTGTGCCTCCTGGGTTCAAGCGATTCTCCTGCCTCAGCCTCCCAAGTAGCTGGGACTACAGGCACGTGCCACCATGCACAACTAATTTTTTTTTTTTTTTTGTATTTTTAGTAGAGACAGGATTTCACCATGTTGGCTGGAATGGTCTCCATCTCCTGACCTCCTGATCCACCTGCCTTGGCCTCCCCAAGTGCTGGGATTACAGGTGTGAGCCACCACACCCAGCATACTTTAAAATTTTTTTCCATGTACTTTGATGAGCAAAAGTTTTCAATGTTAATAAAATAAATTTATCATTTTAAAACACATTTTGTATGTTTTGTGCCTTCTTTATGAAACATTTGCATGTTCCAAAATCCCAAAGAATTTATCCAATGCGTTCTTCTAGAAGACTTACAGTTTTAGTCCTCTGTTTAGGTTTATAATCCACTCAGTTAATTTTTACATTTCATAGAAGGTTGGTTTAATTTTTTAATATATGGAAATACAGTTTAGCACCATGTGGCAACTTCCTTTTACCCATAGATTTGCTTGAGATCTTATCATAAATAAATTAAATATATATGTGTGTGTGTCTAGTTCTGTAATCTCTGTTCTATTCTATTGGTCTATTTTTATTTCCTTAGCCAATACTAGTGTTTCTTGGTTAGTGTATATTTATATCAAATTTGAGGTTCTATAAAACAAATCTTCCAGTTTCTTAGTCTTTATTAAGATTGTTCTGACTATTCTAGATCCTTTGCCTATACATATAAATCTTAGAATCCACTTGTCAATTTATTTTAAAAATTCTACCAGAATTTTAATTCAGCCTCTTTTGATATTTGCCAAATATATGCCAAGGAGTTATTTGCCAAAATGTCTCCTTCCTTTCCTTCTACAGTTACACGTATGGTAGATTAAGAATTCTCCTACTGGTCACTGAGGCTCTATTCATTTTAGTTCAACCATTTGTGGTCCTCTCACTATTCTACAGATTAGATAATTTCGTTGGATAAATTTCTGCATTTACTCATGCATTCTATTTTTGCCTGGTTTTGTTCGTTCTTAAAGGACTTTGCAGATTTCTGTGTGTTTTTATACAGAATTTTTGTAGTTTTCAGTGAGAGAGTTCATCTGAAAAAAGCGACACCACCAACACAGAATAGCAAATGTCAATGTGGCTTTCTCTCTCTCTTTTTCTTTTTAATTTTAAGAACTTTTCTGTGTTTTCAGTGAAACAAGCAACTCTTCAGTGGTTCTAAACAGGGCCCTTCCAAGTAGAAACAGTAATTTGGGATATTTAACTAAAATCAATTATGTATAATTAGGCATAAAGATCAATTTCTTGTAAAGTGGTCCTGACTTCACTATAATTTGGTAATTGTTTAAAAATGAAATTCACTAATATAAATGAGGAAACCAGTAAATGGAGCACTGTCAAGAGGGTGAATTTAAGGGGAAAGAGAACTGAGTAGCATCTTTCATGTGTTTTTCTTAAGACTAAATGAACCAATTCATGTAAAATACTTGGTAAGCACATAATTAATTTTAGCTTTTGCTACTTTTGTTATTGTTTGGCATAACAACTTCTCATTCAATTTTATGTCCACCATTTTGTGAATATAGCCAAATCCAGTATCCTTTTTATGGCATTCAGGTGTTTATGTAATTTATGTCTATCTACTTTTATAAGCATTTTTCAATATTTTCTTAACCAGTCGTTTGCTCTAATCAACTAGTCTTAGTGATTGTGTCATAAACAAGCCATATACATTCATATTTTCTCTGCTGTCATTCATATATTATATCTTCTCTAGAATGAAGTCTCTCTCCTTCTTCACTTCTGCAAAAATCCACTTCCTTTACTCCTCCTACTGATTTGCAAAGTTCTTGACAGCAAAGCCTGTGATCGATTCAAATTTACAGCCCTATTTTACAGCACATATAAGGTATTGAATAAATATTTGATAATCAGGAGAATATGAGATGTGGGGATGTTCTTAATCTTAAAAGAAGTTCAAAGTATTATCATTCTCTTCTGACAGACATATTTGAAAATAGGTATGACACAATTTTTTAGTCTGAAATCACAGAGTTATATTTGAGTACTGACATTCTTATGGCCATGTGTAGAACGAAAAGAATCACAGCTTTCTCTCCATGTTTTATTAACACACAGAAAAAAGATTGAAAAATATATCATTTCTTAAAAATGAAATGTATGATTTGCTACAAATGGCCATATGGAAAATATGATACCTGCTTATTTTTGACTCAGAGTGTATTCAATTTTTATACTAGCTGAAAATTACATGATTGCTTTCTTTGTTTTAAAAGTGAAAAAAATGTAATAACTGCCTTTAGCCTTGTAATATTGAATGCATCAATTGGCTTCCCTTGTAGAATGTTGAATTGGCTATCACTGGTGGCAGATGTTCTATACATCGCAGTAATACTGCTTATATAATTGTGATAATTTTCCACTTCTAATTTGTCATTTTCAGTGATTTAAAAATCACTTCATGACTGCCTGAAAAATGACTGACGTTTTTCCTATATTAAGTAATTTCTGCTGGTAAAGTGTAAGTCTTTTAATGAGTTCTTGAATTCTGTTGAAGTCTGCATATTTTCATTCTTTGTTCAACTAAACAGGTGTGACAATTTATAGAACTCCATGTAGAAACATCTCTCTAATTACTCCATCTTGGGACTTAGAAATGTGTTTTATGGGGAAATGCCATAAGCTTATTTTTCAGATACAGGAACACTTCTGAACATATGGCTTCAGTTTTTATTTAGTACAAAAACTTGAAAATGAAAATCTAAAAAGTTAAATTTACAAGGCATTTTACCTTTTCTCTGTGGGTAACCTTATTATTGTATCTTGTCTGTGATACTCAGTGATATTACAGTTTCAGAAGCTGGCTATAAAAGCACAATACCATAATTATTAAAGTGTCATCATCCTTTCAATAGATACCATACTGGATTTCTTAGAATGTTGATTTGATTAGCGTGAATAAAAATTCGAAATTTTTACAACCTACTTAATCATATCCAGGCTTACCTTAATAACCCAATCAAATTCTTATTGTATAGGTTTAAAAGCAATTTTAGGCTGGCCACTGTGGCTCATGCCTGTAATCCCAGCACTTTGGGAGGCCGAGGCCAGTGGATCACAAGGTCAAGAGATTGAGACCATCCTGCCCAACATGGTGAAACCCCGTCTCTACTACAAATATAAAAATTAGCTGGGCCTGGTGGCACGCGCCTGTAGTCCCAGCTACTCGGGAGGCTGAGGCAGGAGAATCACTTGATACTGGGAGGTGGAGGTTGCAGTGAGCTGAGATCGCACCACACTGCACTTCAGCCTGGTGACAGAGCGAGACTTTGTCTCAAAAAAAGAAAAGCAGTTTTAGAAATGGCTTGTAATAAATGAACATTTCCTGATTCAAGATAAAGATTTGGAAATAATTAATATATTTTGAACTCAAATTATGCCACAATTCAGGAGAATTTTCCATCAAGTTTAAAAGCAAATTTAAAAATAATCTGAGATAAGTGAATTAAATTAAGATGTACATATAAATATCTTAATGAGCAATCAATTTTGTAAATTTGGGGAAAAATGTAATTCCTTTTTCTGTCCTTTATGCATTAGATTTTATTCTATTAGTATTTGTTAGTCTATCTATGGTAGACCAACTCTGATAGCAGGGTATAATTGAAATTAGAGCTTTTAAGGAGCATCTTTAACAGAGTTTATTCTGTTTGATAAAACAAATATCATGCGTCATGGCAGATGAGGCCACCATTTGGTGTTTAGAACCCAAGGTTTCATTTCAGGAGCAGGGTCGCAAAAAAAGGGAGCTTCTCTAATTCAATCATGCCTTTTTTTGGCAAGTTACTTTTTAAAAAATTTTTTTTTTAATAAGAGAGTAATCCTCATATCTTCTCCCTGACAAAATTTTACTTAAATAATTGCTCTTAAGAGGTGTTATACTTGTATAATGAAGAATATCATTGAGATAGTAAGAAATACAGGGTGAACATCATTTTTGGCTTACTGAAATCATGTAATCGGTTCTGTAATATTCCTTATTTATTATTTTCTGAGTCTAAGATTTTAAAAATGGAGTAAATTTAATTACTCCATGAAGAGAAAGCTGGGAAAACTGCTAATGTCTCTCTTTCTCTCTCTCTCTCTCTCTCTCTCTCTGTCTCTCTGTGTGTGTGTGTGTGTGTGTGTGTGTCTGTCTGTCTTTCTGTCTGTTGGGGTACAAAAATTTATAAAATGAGTATATACTTTAGGTAAGGTAAACAACATATGTCAGATGATTTTTATTTCAGTTATTTTAAAAGTTATTGACCAATGACTTTCTGAGTAAATCCCAGATGTTAATTTGAAAATGGTGCCTTCTTATACTTTTCAGAATTTTTTCATAGAAAAGTAATGATCTGGCTACTTATTATTAACTAAATATAAAATTATTTTCAAATAAATATCCTTGACCACACAGAATTTTATTAGTATAGCATTATGATTATGTGTAAATTTAGTCTATAATTTTGAATTTTCAGTTTATTTTAAAATTTCAAAATATTATTAATAAACATTGTTCCACTGGGTATATATAAAGACCAATGCTAGAAAGATTCAATGTACTTATTATTGAATAAATGAAAAGCAGTAGCTCTTTTATCTCACCTAATGTAGTTTGTTTTTATGACCCAAAACCAAGAACTACTTGTGTATTTTTAGTGTTTTGAACTCTGTACAATGTTTTCATACAAAGATGGCCTTCAGTGATTTTAACTATGAGAAAATAAATACAATAACCATTAAGTGCTATATATATATATGACAGTTGGACTAGGAGGTGGTTAGTTTTCCCACAAGAGACACTATAATTTTCTGAGTAATTTATTTTGAATGCTGATAAAATACTTTTGTCTGAAAAAATCTGACTTTTATCAATAGCTGAAACTCTGGGATTTTAGTATATATTACAAGCATATTTTTTCTCTGTGCCTTTGATCTATGTTCTTCTTATCCTCAGCCAAAATGCAAGTCTCTCTGTTTTTTACATTCTCCGGAGCTCTCATTTCTTTCATAACTTTTCCTCCTCTGTCGTTCACTTCCAGTTCTTTCAGCACTTTTAATTCTTAGTGCTCTTTCATCTTCACTGCTCAAAGTTTTTACTGGTCATCTGTTTCTGTGTAATAAACTAACCCTAAATTAAGTGGTTTAAAACAATGACAACATTTATTTTCATAAATCAGCAATTTTATTTTGATTTTGCTCTGATCATTGTCATTGCAAAGACTGGGTGCTAGAATTATCTAAAGATTGCTTCCTCCCAAATCTGGAAGTTGATGCCAGCCATTGGCTTAGATGTTGCTGATGCTATCTGTTGGAAGACTTACATACTGACTTTCTACATGGCATTGGCTTCCTTATACATGGTACTAAATTCCACAATAAGCTTCAATAGAGACAATGAGCTGTATTAACTTTTATGACATCTTCAGAAATCATACATTGTCATTCTCTGTATATTATATTTGCTGAGGATTTTATAGAAGCTCATTTAGGATAAAGGGGTAGAGAAAGGTCTGTAAGACCAATTTTGGTTGGAAATTTTGCTGAAGATATTTTTGATAGGCTACCACACCACAAGTTCTTTTTTCTCTTTCTGCAGTTTGCTATAGAATCATAGAAAGCTACGCATTCTACCATATACCATTCCCCATGGGGGTCATTATTACTTTCTCTAAGCTAACAATTGCATTTATGAAACTATTGCTTTACACATATTATTCAAAATCTGCTTCTTCTTTGAGCTCCATGTCACCTTATATCAGCTTTGCTACTGCTTTTAGCTTTGTCATTTACTGTCTTCTTGGTTTCTCCTAATTGATGGATACACCTACTTGATAGTCTTTCTTTTCAAATACAAAACTTGTCATCAGTATTTTAAAATCTTACTTCAAATTTTTTGGTCTCCTTAACTGCAAGGAAAATCACAACCACTTTAATGTAGCAACTCATCCACAAAAGTGCCAAGAACCTCATCAATACTCTAAAAAACACTGGGCCTTGTTACACTTCTAGTTCTCTCACTTTCTGAATCATTCTACATTTCCTTTTTTTTTTTTTTTTGAGACAAAAATCCCATAACCAACATTGTTGTTTTTCCTGTGGAGGAAATTTTATTTGCTGGGAAAATATTTCTTTTGAAGTTCAAGGACTTCAATGTCACCCCATATCTACTATTTATTAATCTTATCCAAAACATTTAACTTTTCTGAAGCTAAATTTTTTCATGTGCAGTAGTTGAGTAAAAAACAAAAAAGAGAATTATTCTGAAGTTTAGTTAGATCTTGTATCTAAAATATAAATATTGTGCTTAGCATCTAGATAGTACCAAATTATTAATTATTGGTTTTCTCTTGCATAAATTTTTGTTCTTTAGTAATTAATCAAAACCCAGGTGTCACAGTTACTGACCACAGTTGGTGGAAATCCCAACATTTTTTATAGCTTTAAAAATACAGTGGCCTCTAGTCTCAGCACTACTGCCAATACATTATTTCCATCTTTTCTTAGGTATTGACACAGTAACCTAGGGACCTTAGGAGTTTGGACCCACAAGAGGGGATATACCAAATAAGAGCATATTATTAAAAAAAATAAATCTTAAGAGAGAAACAATTTTATAAAGACAATATTTATAAGAACCAACCTAGGAATTAAGTAAGAAAAATAGTGAGTTTTAAATAAAATATGCCTAAATACATAAACCAGTTAATGAGATGGAGTGATGGCGCTCAAATACACAAATATATGTAGTTTAGTGTTTGACTTCCTCTCTTTTGAACTTTATCTCATCTGTAAATTTTTCCTGTCAGTAAAATCACATTTTTGTACAAATAAGACACTTTACATTTCTGTTTATGTGCTATATTTTTGAATCCTATACTCTAGTGAATTCCAAATAATTTGTAAGCCATAATGAAGAGTTGTTCAGGAAATTCAAGGCATGTTATTCAAAAGCTCATCAAATTTGTAACTGCTTACATTAAAAAAATTTTAAGCTAAATTTGTTCCACAAACTTTTCCATAAGAATATATATCTGACATTTTAGTGTAGATATTGAAAATATAATTTGCAAAATAATTATAAAACATCTCCCGTTTTGTGATCATCATAACGTACTGCCTTCCAAGAGAAAACATGGATCTGCCAAACATACCCATATTCTTCCATGATGGTTATGTTTGCCAGACATAAATGGCTTTCAGACTTACAAAATATTTTGTTATAATTACATTTCATCTTCAACATTGGTACACACTTCTTTATATGGATCTTCCAACTCTATGATTTCGTTTTTGAGAAGTAATTAAACAAATACATATTGCAGTGTATCACATGATCCCCTTCAAAGTGCATGGAAACTGACAATATGTTGTTAGTTTGTGTCCATAAAAAAATGTACTGTTTATTCAGGCACTGAGTAATATGAATTAAAGCAAGATGAACAAATGCAATCATCTTCATATAAACTATATATAGAAGAGTTTAACGCTATAAAACATAGCATAATCTATCCAAATTTCTTCTCCCATTTAGGTTCTATATTTAGTTTTCAAATATGTCTCATTTAAAAGGATAATGCCATGAAAAATATTATGAAATATAGTTTAACATGACAATACCATGTTATCTTAAGGTTAAAATATCTTAAAATATTTTATTAGAAATAGAATAGTAATGGTAATTTACATAATCACATGATTTCTATTGTGAACAAGAATACAAATAATTATGATTCATAGAAGAGAAAAAATAGTCAACTAGTATTTTCCATATCATTTATTTTACAGTAAGGAATATTTTTCTTTCTAATGGCTCTGGCTACAGAGGTAATGAGGTCATATTCTGAATTTTCAATTACGTCAACATAAATTACAATGATGTCAAAGCAGGAGTTAGTGAAAAGCTGGTTGTGATATGCTAAGCAAGTTGTCCAAGATCTGAAAATCATTGGTTTTACTCTCTTGTACTAATATAATATACAATCCCAGAATTCATCGTCATTTATCTTTATTTTATTAGTTGATTTTATAAACTCCTTTTTTTTGTTTTTGTTTTTAAAACAGGGTCTCACTTTGTTGCCCAGGCTAGAGTGCAGTGATGTGATGTCAACCCACAGCAGCCTCAACCTCTTGGGCTCAAGTAATCCTCCCACTTCAGCCATTGCGTAGCTGGGACCACAGGCACCCTACCAAACCTGACAATTTTTTTTTTTTTTTGTAAAGATGAGGTCTCACTATGTTGCCCAGGCTGGTGCTTTTGTAAACATTCTATGCCATCCTTTTTTTTTCGTTTTTGTTTGTTTGTTTTTTGAGACAGCGTCGTGCTCTGTCACCCAGGCTGGAGTGCAGTGGCGCGATCTCAGCTCACTGCAACCTCTGCCTCCTGGGTTCAAGCGATTCTCCTGCCTCAGTCTCCCAAGTAGTTGGGATTACAGGTGCGTGCCACCACGCCCAGCTAATTTTTGTATTGTTAGTAGAGACAGGGTTTCACTGTATTGAACAGGCTGGCCTCAAACTCCTGACCTCATGATCTGCCCTCCTCAGCCTCCCAAGCCATCCTTTTTTTATAGCTTCACCTTTAATTTTAGAACTAAACACTATATCCACATCCATCTTCTTAAGTGACTTTGGCGTGTAGGTAACAATTTCTCTTCTTGGTATCACACTTAACAACTTATACATTAATGTGGATGACATGTCAAATTCCAGAGATTTACAGTTAGCTCTCTTTGATTATAGTACTATCATATAATCATCAGTCTTTCTATCAGCTCAGTTACTTAAAAATTTCAGATTATTTTCATGTCTTTGGACTGGCTAACACAGTACTAGCCATATGTAATCATTTAACGTTTAAATGTGATATCTATTGTATAGAATGGTTAGTGACAATATATTGTATTCTTGATTAATGAATATTGCTTTTAATGCAAAAATATTAGAATGTATATTTAGATTGGTCAGACTGCATCAAGGACATCTAGCTTCATAAATTTTAAAACCAATCTAATATATTAAATTAAAATTGAATTAAAAATAATAATAAGTTCTATTTATTGAGTACTTGCTACACGTTGGGCAATGTGTTCATTGTATTTTATGCATTATTTACATTTAATCTTCAGAATGATACCAAATAGTATTTGCCACTTTACTTCCCATTGCACCCATTAATTAGAGAAAAGAAAGCTCAGAAGGCTTTCATGAGTTTAAAAATTTCTTAAGTCTATACCTTACTTGCAGTAAAAGGAATGTTTTTAAACATTAATGCCATCAGCATATTTTTCTCCTTGATGCTCAGTTGGAGACAATATTTTAATTGCTGGCATATACTCTTCTCTTGCTTGCTATCCGTCCTTTAAACTAAGCACATTTTAAGGAAGATGGTATTATCATAAACTCCTCTAGAAACATCCTTTTCCTGAGAAAGTATTATTTTGTATCTAATCTCTTATATAGACAATTTTTAAAAGCCATACATAAAATTTAAAATGCCATGTGGAGGAAGCTTGTGCATTTTTCTTTGATATGATTTTAAGTCACAGTGCAATCTGGCAATTGCTATACTTAGGCTAAAGCTAGGGACTTAAAATCTTTGGAAATTTACTTACATCATTTCCTCAACAGATGCTTGGCAGAATAGATGCCTATGTATAGCTGAGGAAGAAAGTTTTTTGAGGATAGTGAGAGATGTGTTGAAGTTTGAATTCCTCTGGCTTTTTGTGACTAAAAAAAAAGAACTGAATGGTATTCACCAGTACTAATGGCAAAATGTCCCTCTTTCTTGAACAATACAAATTTTCAAGAAAATTAAAGAAATAAAAAATACAGAGAAGAATAATTTTAAAAGAAAAACAACATTTGATTTTGGTGAAGTTCATGTGACTCATAGATTTGAAGGTGTATACATTTTCTTTCATACATTGAGTTTTGATCCTATTTTTAGATTCACTGACCTAAAATATTTGATAAAAGAATATATGAAAACATTATGTCCTTAAAAATTTTAATGGAAAAGAAATACATATCTATGTATATTTACCAGACTGAAAATATTTTTTATGAAGATTCAAAAGTATAACTGAAAGAATTTCACTGAAATAAAAATGTTGTTTTAAACTTTTTCAGTTTGAACTACTTATGATATTACATGTCAAAAAATTGGTTGTTACCATACTTCTTCCAATTTCATGGTTAACAAAGTTTATGAACTCATAAAATTTGATGTATTATATAAGGTCGCTAGAATTGGCAAATAAAAACAGAAAAAAGTCCAGTTAAATTTGAATTTCAGAAAAGGAATGGATGTATTATTATATCTCATATCTTGAATGGGAAATACTTATACTGAAAAATATTGTTCTATCAGCAATTCAAATTTAATAGTGTATGATATATATTATCTGGCAACCCTAGAGGTGAATTTGAACTTTGATTTCTTCTTTGTTTCACAGAAAAATTCATTAGATCAAAGAAGTAAAGAAAAGTATTTAAGTAGAGACTGCATAAAATATTAAAAAGAGTGAGATATTCCTGATGCCATATCTCATAGAATCTTAAAGTTTTAACATCTGTGAAGGACATTAAAGATATCCTTCACAGAAATGAATGAGACATTTCTGTGGAATAGAGTTTCAGTTTTGGTTTTTCTTGAAATGTAACAATCACCAGAACTGAAATTTCTCTCTCAGAATTCTCCTTCTATTGGGCTTCCATAAAACTTACACTGCTTTGCAATCATAGGTATATCAAGATATATGTTTTTTATTTGTGATTTCCTTAATAGGTAACTTTTGTTCGAATTAACCAAAGGCACCCAAATACTTAAAAGGACGCTGGAATACATAAGAGTCATAATGAAAAAGGAGGTTATATTCAGCTCCTGACATGCAAAATAGGGCCATGCAACAAAAATAACTAACTAACTAACTAAATAAATAAATAAATAAATAAATAACTTTAAAAGGCTGGCTGTTATGTTGTAAGTCCATCCTGAAGCACCCAGGTCATAGACTTCTCCCTCACTGTGCATAATATTATTTAACTAAATGTAAAGTAGCTAATCTAGCTTAGTGGGAATAATAGCAAAGTCCTAGAGGAAGTAAGAATAAAATTTCCCCTATTCTTGCCCCAAAAAGCATGAGAAGAAGGCTTTGAAAAAAGAAAACAGCAAAAATAAGTTATATGTGTCACTGTCTCTTCTTGTAGCTTCGGCTCTGATTAGGAAGAAGCATCAGAACATCTCTTGCCATGATTCCCTGTTTAAGGTTCTGGAAACAGCTTTTTGTTACTTTCCCTTTAAGGATAAAGTGTCATAGGAGTGCTCAGGAGGTTAATTTTCCTGAGCTGCCCTTAGTTCTTCTCTGGTATAAACCCAACAGAGAAACCACTGAGAGTCTAGTTTGAGACTTTGGGGAAAGGAGCAAACAGGGCATTGGAGTTCCCACAGTCAGTGATGTGCATTCTTTATTTTCAAAAGTAATGTGTGCATGATAGTAATTAATCCCTTCTAGTTTGGAGACATTTTAGGTATATCTCTTAATATATTATCTTTGTCTGTGGCTTTTTTTAATCAAAAGAAAAGCTATAATCAAAATCTACACATTCTTCTTAATAGAATTCTGTCATATATTTTTATTTTGTCTGGACAATTACCCCCCCACTATTATTTTCTAGTGTTAACCTACATTTGTGGCTCCTTTTTACCTATGTATTTTTAAGTAATGTTATTAAGCATTATTAAATATATAATTTAATTTGGCTTAAATTAATAGGATAATTTGGAGAGAACAGACAGTATACTGTTAATTCATGAAATCTCATAAAGTGACATATCTCTTCATTTATTCAGATTTTTAAATCTTCATTATGATAGTTTCTCTCATATGGGTTTTGTATGAGTGTTTGTGTGTGTGTGTATGTGTGTGTGTGTGTGTGTGTGTTTAAATAGTCATGTGTATCAGTTTTGTCATTCTAGGGAATAATATCTTATTTCTGATTTTTTTTATAACTGTTAGTCTTTTGGTAAGGAAATGGCATTGAATGTTGGGCATCAATCTTGTATTCTGCAACCTTGTGGAAATCTTGTATTCATTCAGTATTTTACCTATTTGTTCTATGCATTTACTTGCTAGATAATCCAGTTTCTCTGCATATGGTTAGAATAACTAACTTATCTTCCAATTTTTAAATTTTGTTATATAAGTGAGGCAAAAAGGCCCTGTATATTGGCCCCTACATTGATATTTCTTCACTACAGGCTGATATCTGTTAGCTCAAATGCCAGCTGGTACCACATTAAAATTTTTACATACATAATGGTTTTAAAAATACTCCAAACAAGAAGATTTTTAGCTATTAGGTGGGTGCAAAAGTGACTGTGTTTTTGGCCATTACTTTCAATGGCAAAAACCTGAATTACTTTTGCACCAAACTAATATTTAGAGCCTGCCTACTTTGTATAACCTGTAAAACTACATATAGCATCTGCTGGGCATTGATGAGCTAGAGCTTTGTGGTGATAAAGCCTAAGCGGCTACTGCCCTTAAGAGCTCTCTGACCCAGAAACTTTCCGTGGTGCTGCTTAGTTATCACTTGGACAAGTAAGTCTCTCTCGGATTCCCTTTTACCTCAGGAGTTTCCTTGTGTTCCTTCTCTTCTGGATGGTGGCCTCCTCACAATTAGTGTCTGAAGGTCTTAAGTTAGAGAGACGTCCCTTCTCATGCAACCCTGTCCAAGTGCCATTCAATGAAGTTTGTGTGTGCGTTACTGTCTTTTTTCATCACATCTGTTTTCCTTGATCAACCCCCAAATCTTTCCAATCTCCAAATATCTCTTATTTCCTTTTTTTTTTTTCATTTTGGTTTGACCAAGACCTCTAGGACAGTAGTAAATGGTTGTAACAGTGAGAATTTTAACAATGTTCCTCATATTAAAGGGAATTAATTTAATTTTTCCATTTCATATGAAATATACATTGTCCAACATATTCTCCCATGGTTTTATTTGTAACTATCCTGAATGAATTTGTTTCTAATAAATGGTACATATTATATTTTATTTTGAGGATATATTTCTTTTGACTCATTTGCTTAATGTCGTATTTTATATTCTAGGTCTAAGTGTCAACAATGAAATATCTCTTTAACTGAATCCCTTAATAAAAACAGTATATACAAAATTCTTCAAGAAAATATTATCTTATATTTACTGCTTCCATTACCTCAATGCCTTTTTTAGTTCCAATTCTTGGTTTTAGTGGTGGTATTTGAAATCATATACACATTATAATATAATGATCTAGAAAAATTATTAAAACTTGTTACACTATTATACATTGTATATTGCTGAGGGCAATGCAATTTCTAAATTGTTTTTCTAATTCTCTGTCCCATTAACATTTCTTCTTTCTCAAAATTGTAGAATTTTCTTTCTCTTATTTATTATTGATTGATTGATTGATTGATACAGGGTCTTACTCTTCATCCAGGCTGTGGGGCAGTGGCACAATCACAGCTCACTGCAGCCTCAATTTCCCAGCCTCAAGGGATCCTCCCACCACAACCTCATGAGTAGCTGGGATCAGCCAACACATTCCGCTGATTTAAAAAATTTTGTAGAGTTGGAGTGTCATGATGTTGCCCAGGCTGGTTGTGAACTCCTGGACTCAAGTGATCCTCCTGCCTTGGCCACCTAAAGTGCTGCAGTTACAAGAGTGGGAGTAAGCGACCATGCCTGGCCTGATTTTGTTTTGGTATTAGAAAGTTCCTCCAATTTGAATTTTAAAAATATATTTATTTATCTCAACGCTAATTGTGCTTTTCTCTGACTCTGATGTAAATTTAATTCCAATTTTTATTTGTCTATAAATTCTAACTTATGTTACCCTTCTTTTCCATTTCATTCTATTATCTGCCTTTTTTGTTTGTTTGCTTGGTGTTTGTTTGTTTGTTTGTTTGTTTGTGACAGAGCCTCACTCTGTCACCCAGGCTGGAATACAGTGGCACAATCGTGGCTCACTGCCACCTGGACCTCCTGGATTCAAGTGATTTTCCCACCTGAGGTTCTGAAGTAGCTAACACTGCAGGTGTGCATCACCACAGCTGGCTAATTAAAAAAAATGGGGGGAGATGAGGTCCCATTATGTTGCTCAGGCTGGCCTCAAACTCCTGGCCTCATGTGATCCTCCCTCTTCAGCCTCCCAAAGTGCTGGAATTACAGACGTGAAGCACCACAACTGGTTTCTGCTATCTTTTTATCTCATTTATTTCTCTCTTGGTGTTCTTCTCTTTTCATTTTATAGACATTGTATGTTCTTGAATATGGCAAAAGGTTTTTCTTATTAATGCAGTAGACTATTATCTAAATTATATTTTATTTCAGTATTCAGAACAATGGTTCTATTCTCTATTTTTGTAGAACTATCTATAAATATTGCTGTTTTTTTTTCAACACTACTTAAAGAAGTGAAAGCTACCCCAATTCAGAAATTTTTAGTAATTAGGTCATGTGGATACCTTTAAGCCTCATCTCTCTTCACTGAGTAATGGCAAAATAAATTTCTCAGTCCCACACGTGGAACACAAGGTAAGTTTCCAACCTAGTCATTGGTTCTTGTTGAACATCTACAGATTCTCTAGTCTACTGTGGTGGATTCTGCTTCTATGCTCTGAATCAATGGAAGCATGAGAAACCGAAGTTTCCAGACTCTCTCCTGTATGCTCACTTGGAGTATCATATGGAGTTGCTGTTTCAGAATAGATGCAAAACGACTGGGGAGAGGAGATGGTTTAGAGGAGATAGGGCTCCAATTTATTAAAAGGTGGCATGTAGATGGATGATGAAACTTTTTACTTTCTTTTAGATGATGAGAAGACAAAATATTTGTATATTGATTACATTAACTTTGATGTTGGTAGAGATTCAACTTTGGCATTTAGTTGTATTACAAACTTTAGTCTTATTTTCAGTTTTCACAGATATATTTGACATAATTTGGGAGATATCTTATCATGCACTACAACTCAGACATTCTTTAAGCCAGACAGTGTAATTTGCTATTCTGTAGTAAACAAAATTTAACTACCTTCATGGGACAGCCAAGATAAATATTAGAAATATCTACCCCCTGTAGTTGTATATCTAATCTTACAAACTGTATCCAAAAAGTCTTCTTTGCTTCTTATCTCCTGTGTCTCCTGTGATCTTGGTTGTATGTACAAAATAACAATTAAAATGCATCAATGTGTATACTTTTGAATGATCTCTGCATTAACTGGGGACCGCGTAATTGCATAAGGTTAGACTACATGACAATTTACATCCATTTATCGGAATCCAATAGATAGAAGAAAATTGAAAACATAACTGAAATTTGAAAAAAGAAAATAGGTAGATTTTTGTTTAGGATAAAGATAAAAGCACCAAATCATACATTTGTATGAAATTAAATATATTAAAAGTATATAGTATCACAATATATTAAAATTATATACCATCACAGTTAACCCATTTATGCCTGAGGTTGCAATTTTTTGAATTTTTGCAGTCAGACCTTGGTGATGACCTTGAGCAATAGAATATAAATAACTCCCACATGCTTAGCACTCCAATAATGGAACACTAGGCATAAATGGGTCAAGAGGGAACTTGAAGTATATCTCAATGTTCAAGACTGAGTTGTCATTTACATAATTATATTTTATTTTAAATTCAACGTTTATTTTCCTGACAAATATTTTAAGGAGACAAACCATACTTTTTAAAATAAACACATCAAGCAATATTTGATCATGAATTATTATTTTTATATGCATACATAAAATACTTCTTGCACAAATTAATTTATAAATTATTCTCTGGCATTGAACAAATATGTATTGATCACCTTCTATATGTCAAGCACTGTATTAGGTACTTGGAAATATAAATAATTTTATGTTAATATATGATAGGTTAATAAAAATAAAAAACAGTAAAACAATATGAGAAAATCAGCAAATGCTAAGAGAATAGGTTTACCAATTTTATATCAATTGTTTACAAGGTGATTAGAAGAAATCTCATTGAGAAAGTGATATTTCATCTAATATTTGGGGGTGTCAGGCAATGAACAGTGACAATTGTTTGGGAAATAAAGTTGTAGACAAAAGAAACAGCTAGTGCACAACCAGGAGTGTGTCAGGGGTGCAATTTAAAGAGTGGTAATAACAGAGAATTATGTCAGATAAACAAGTAAGAGTCAGAACCTCAGAGACCATCTGAAAGACTTTAATTTTGACCCTGAAATGGGGAGCTACTGCAGAGTTTTGAGCAGAGGGGTAACATGGTCTGACATGTTTGGAAACAGTCATTCTGACTGCTGTGGTGAGAGGGAAATACGGCAGAGATGAGGGCAGGAATAGAAGCAGGAAAGCCAGTTAAATGTCTTCTCCAGTTATCCATGTGAGAAAAGAAATTTTCCATGAAATAATATTATTTTGAATACCTTGGAAATCAAGAGAACAAGCTTGATTATTGAAGTATAGAAAAAAATTCAGCCAAATAAAATGTAAATATGAGAATGAAATGTGTACATGTTAAAAATTTGACACATTGACAACACATATTAAGAACCATAAAATGTATACATATTTAAAATGTAAGCCATATAACTCACAATTTTAAATATCTATTGTGAGAGAATGAATAGTTTTAAATTTAATGACTATGAAATTATAGACATTAAAGTTCCTGTAAAATTTAAGAGTAATGGTGTGACATCAAAACACAGTGAAAATAATAATGGAATATTTCAACAGTTGCTTGTATGTTGTAGTAAAGACATACACAATCCTAAGAGAAAATATACTGTAAATAATACACTACAAATAATAAAATATACTATAAATAATAAATAGAATTCTAATATTTCTACTTCCAGTTCTTGTTCAATGTAAAGACTTAAATTTAACTTTTTAAAGGAGCATACCCAAAATTGATTTTGTGTGTGTGCAGAGTTCTATGAATCTTTACACATAAAGATTTTTGTAATCACCGTTATAATTAGGATACAAAACATTTCCATTCACACCAAAACTTCCTTCACACTATCCCTGTGCAGCCACACTCTCCCTCACTCCAAACCCTACCAATCACTCATCTGTTCTTTGTCATTATAGTTTGACTTTTCAAGAACATTATATAAAAGTATCATACATTACATGAATTATTTAAGTTGACTTCTTTCACCCAGCATATCTTTGAGATTCATCCAAGTGTTGTTTATATTTATAGTTCACTTATTTTTATTTCTCAGTAGTTTCCTATTATACAAATGTCCCAAAATTTGTTATGCAGTGGCCAGTATAAGATATTCACTCATTTAAAGACATTTGAGTTATTTCCATTTTTAATGATTATGAATAAAACTGCTATAAGCGTTCATGAATAGGATTAATGTTTCATTCTCTAGAGTAATAGGTTTTCATTCTCTATGGTAAATACCCAAGAATAGCATTGCTAAGTCATATGAAAGTATAGTTTAATTTTATAAGAGACTGATAAATCATTTTTCGGAGTGGCAATACTGTAATACTACTTCCTATCAGTAAAGTATGAGAGTCCCTGTTACTTGGCATTTTAATTAATAATGGTTGTTTTACTGTTCTATTGTTTTAGTTATTCTAATAATTGTGTAGCAAGCAGCTTGTGATATAAAATATTTTAACGATTATATTTAAAATTTATTCAGTGCCCTTAAAACTTAAGAAGGTATGCTTAAAACTTGAGGGTTTCAGGGCTGATCAAGGAAAAAGACATGATCATGAAGTGGCAATAACATTTAATTGTGTAGGTTTAGGATTACGTGGGAGGGGCATACACAGCAGATGTTTCAGAAACAGAAGCAGAAGGCCAGAACCCAAATCGCAGAGAGGGCAAAGGAGCTCCAGGAAGAAAGGAATATGAGAGTGAGCTTATACATCTGGGTGATGTAGCTCAGCACTATAACTGGAAGTCGATGAGTTAGAGAACTCCAAAGATCAACAGTCGCTTGGTGTCATCTATAGCCTCAGGATGTGTCTTATCTATGACTAACAAATGTTGAGTGAAGTTTTCCTAGATATGTAATGGAGCTAGGCTCTAAATTGCTAAAAATAATGCTTATCAGGAGTTTGTTCAGAACAATTGCATGTGTGAAAATTTGTGTTTGGCACCACTGGGCTTTTGAGGTAATGGTCTTAGCCTTCTGTGAAGAAGTAAACAATGGTAGAGTTAATTTACCAAGGCCATTGTTGCCTCATTTATATGACAGAAGAAAGTACAACTATATATGGCATTTGATCCAATCAGTCACATCAATTGAGTAATACAATTTCTGAATAGAGAATCATAATATTTTATCAATATCTGGATAAACCAAACTTGGAAAATACATCTTTGGTAATTTATTATTTTAATGTTTGATATAGAAACAGTATTTGACCTTCATGTATGAAGAATATTATGGATCATTTAGTAAACTTCCTTATTTAGAAGTAGAGTTGGGAGCATGTTAAGAAATTCATATATGCCAAATCTTTTATAGTAATGCATCGTGTTAATGGAATAGTTTTTCAATTTAATAATATAGTGTGAAGCAGTCAGTGTGTTTGTATGTGAACTAATTGATCTATATTTTAAGTTTATTTGGCAACTATTGTGTCGTTTGTAGTAATCCATTGATTTGTTCAGGCCAAAACACCACTAGATATTACCGGAATAAATGTTCATGTACTTGACTGAAAAATTGCCAAAGGAAGACTGAGTAAACTAAAGCTGGCTTTTGGCTCTACGTCAGCATGAATCTGAGCTAAATAGAACTAATTTTGATTTAATCTAATTTTTTCCATTATTAACACTATAATTATTTTCAACTGGCCTGGTCATAAGGTCCAAATTATCAGGTCTGATGAGATGAGCTAAACAGTTTCACAACTATGGAGAGTTCTTTCTTTCTGTATCATATGTTCTCAAAAGAGAAAATAATTAATCAAGATGGAAGAACAAGGGGACTTTATCTTCTTAGATATTTGACAGAAGTTACATTTTTATCTGCATATTAACAATGCAAGCATTTATAGTATGGCTAGTGTAAATTTGTATTTTATATATAATAGAAATTTTTGCCTATTTCTTACTTTGTGGATTTATTAATTTATATGTAAGTTTAGAAAGATGTGATTATCTCTAGGGAGGAAAGAGTAGATACCATAACTCATGGTGTCTCTCTGGATAATTTCCTCTTTCCTTTTATTTTTTCTCTCTCCATTCTTTCTTTTCTCTTAGAGGATATTTTATATGTATGTGTGTGTGTGTGTGTATACATATATACATATATACACACATATATCAGTGATATATATTATATTAATACATACAATAAAATTATATATATATATATATATAAAATACACAAACACACACACACACGCACCAGAAAAAGTATGGAAAAATAAGAAAAGATACAGTAGTAATCCTTTTAGTTTAGGTAATTTCTGTTTAAGAAAGCCAACCAAAATACAGTGACTACTTTGTGAGAATGGACAATTTATCATACTATGACTGTAAATATATTTTCAAATATTTCAGTTGGTTTTAAATATTTATGGGCTAAAAAATATTTGTCTCTCCATGTAAACAGATATTTGAGATCTCTTGAACAGTCTTCTGTTCAAGACTCTCTATGAAACTCTTTTTTATCCATTCATTCATTTAACAAATATTTATCAAACATCTACCAGGTGTCAGGCACTTCTTGCCTTAGCATCTTTGGTTTAAAGTTGTATAATAATATTTTATTTTATCTTTTCATTCATTAAATTGTCAGATTTAAAATATCATATACTCTTCATTATATGTACATTCTTATTATCTTAATCATTTGCATATTCCAAATATTGATTTTGAAAGTTATAGTAGGTTCTTTAGTCATTTTGTTTCACACTTAAACTGTAATGTTCTCTAAATTTACTCTGCTTACCTGTGCAAAATAATATACAGATAATGAAAGCAATTATTCAGAATTAATACCACTGGCATTTAAAATATCACTAGGAACATCAATTGCTTCATCTTTTCTAATAAGTGAAAATATTAATTGAATATCCCCAGTCTCTGTGACATATACACTCAGCACATCCTCTCTCTCATTCTTTCATATACTGTTACAGCTGGCCTTTCAAACCAGCAGGTGCATCTTGCTCAATTAATTTTGGCAAAGTTCACTTAGCAGGAGCCATCTTATCAGATTTTAATGACTGTGTGTATAATTCTATCATAGCAAAAGTGTTTTTCTCTGATTTTTGTAATGAAAATATAAAAGCATTTTTTAGAACAAATCCTATTAAATATCAACAATTTTAAAATTCTATACTTTTTAATTAAATTTTTTGTAAGATTATTTTGCAAGTACATTACAAAGTTGTGACAATAAGACTCTCTATTACCTCTCTCTCTCTAAATATATATATGCTATTAGGCTTACAATAGTACCCGCAATGATGTTTTATTTGAAACATTGCAATTTCTCCTCAGTGTCTGGCAAAATTCAGTATTTTTAGTAGGCAACAAAAAAATGTCTTTGTCTACCCAAACTGTTTTCACAATTATATAAGTGTGTATGTGCTTTGTAGGCAAATATAAACAGGTAGCTTAGATTGGGTATACCCTAAATTACAAACTTTTAATGCATTACATGTACTTGATTAAATTATGTAAATCCTGAACTTAACAACAGAAACTATTTCTGAGCAATTCTATTAACAGAAATAAGTGACATTACTTCAGCTTTGCAGTGATAAATAGGAATTGGAAAATTAGTCTTGAAGTTCTCGAAACATTTCTGAGAGCACCTGTTTTGAGTCAGCATAAATTATGCTGTTTTTAGGTATTAATGTTTTGTCTTCATTTGACAACTAGGATTCTCATGGGATATTCCCTGAGGTTAGGCTGGGAACAAGTATAAGATGGGTGAGGGAGGATTGAGAACTAAGACTACAAAGATGAATCTGTAGTTTCTGTCCTCGAGCAAGTCACAGGTTGGTGGAGAATGAAGACAGAAATGTATACAAAGAAATTATGGTGGAAGATGTGACGTGCCACGGTAGAGAATATATGGTTGCTATAACAAACATTCAGTAAAGTACTTTATGCATGATCAGATTTGAATTTTACAGTGATATCTTGAATGACAAGATTAGAGGATAATTCAGAGTTTGGGAGGTTGCAACTAACCTAGTTATATTCCAAAGATGTTGGTCCAAACTTAGTAGTGCCAATAAGGAAACAGACAATGATAGATACATGTTCAAAATCCACATGATTTTCCATAAAGGTTTTTATGAGTGGGGAGGGATGAAGAGTTAAGAAGCAGGATTGCTCCCTGGTTCTCCCTGGATATGATTAAGAAGATAATATAGGTTTGAGGGTAGGCAGAAATAATGGTCTAATTTTGTACTTGCTGAGCTTGAGCTACTCAAGCTTAATGGCTTGAGTAGCTACTCAAGCTTTAAATGGCTACTACTGTGGGCCATTTAAAAAGATGAGATGACTGATATTTGAGAATTTGTACCAAACTTGTACACATCTAATTAGGTCTAGGAACATATATAAGAATGTTTAAGCTTGATTTGTAGGTGAAAATATTAATTATCTTTAGCTTGGTAACTTTCAGCTTGATTCCGTGACAATGTAGCATATTAGGGTAAACTTGATTTTTTTTTTATTCATCAGAGTGTGCTAGATTATTTTAGGATAACAAAACAAATAATAGCACTTATTTAGAACAAGAAAGATTTATTTCTTACTTATACAAGGAAACTGCAGTTTCAGATGATATTCCAAGACAACCATCAAGCAAAGGATAGTTCAACTTTGCAATTCCAACATCAATTCCAATCGAGGATTGCCACTGCATTGAAAGAGAACCTTCGGCCAGGCACAGTGCCTCACATCTATAATTCTAGCACTTAGGAAGGCTAAGGTGGGAGGATTGCTTGAGGCCAGGAATATGAGACCAGCTTGGGCAACAAAGTGAGACCCCATCTCTACAGAAAAAAAAAAAAAATTAGCTGTGACCGCACGCCTGTGGTCACAGAAACATAGGAGTCTGAGACAGGAGAATCACTTAAGCCCATGAGGTCAAGGCTTTAAGAGCCGTGTTTATGCCTCTGCACTCCAGCCCACGTGACAGAGGGAGACCTAGTCTAAAAAAATAAATAAATAAAACACAACAACAACAACAAAAAAAGAGAGAAAACAACCTTGGAGAGGCTTCTATCAGCAATTAATTGCTTCCGTCTTTAAGTGACACATGGCATATGTTCCATCTGCATAGATTTATTTAGCTAAAACCAATCATAAAGCTATGCCTAAACTCAAGGGGGTAAAGAAGTTCTATACTGACCCTCATGTGCTCAGGAGATAATGGTAAGTAGCACTAACGTCTTCAACAGTTTTGAAGTCAGAAACACTTGAATTTCTCTATATAAGATCATGTTGTCTACAAATAGGGACAGTTTGACTTCCTCCTTTCTAATATGGATACATTTTATTACTTTCTCATGCCTAATAACTGGCTAGAACTTTCAGTACTATGCTGAATAGAAATGGTGAAATTAGGCATAAAGTTACATACTTCTAATTTGTTGTGAGGTTTTTTTTTTATCATGAAGGTATGTTGAATTTTGTCAAATGCTTTTTATGCATTTATTAAAATTATCATATGCTTTTGTTTTTCTGTTAATGGGATATGTATCACATGTATTTATTTGCATAAATTAAACCCTCATTGCATGCCTGGGATGATTTCCACTTGATCATAGTGAATGTTCTTTTTTTTATAATTATAAAATAATTATACAAGAACAGTGGTAATGAATCTTAAAATTAAAACTGAATTGTATTAAGTCATTAAGAGTAAATTTTTTTTTTTTTTTGAGACAGTCTCACTCTGTCACTAGGCTGGAGTGCAGTGGTGTGATCTCGACTCACTGCAACCTCCGCCTCTCAGGTTCAAGTGGTTCTCCTGCCTCAGCCTCCCGAGTAGCTGGGACTACCGGCACACTCCACCATGCACAGCTAATTTTTGTATTTTTTAATAGAGATGGGGTTTCACCATGTTGGCCAGGATGGTCTCGCTCTCCTGACCTCGTGATTCTCCTGCCTCAGCTTCCCAAAGTGCTAGGGTTACGGGTGTGAGCTACCTCGCCTGGCCTGTTCTTTTTAGTGTACTGTGGGATTGAATTTTTTAGGATATTGCTGAAATTTTTTGTATCTGTGTCCCTCAGAGATATGGCTTGTAGCTTGCATCTCTCTCTCTTTCCTTCTTTCTTTCTTTCTTTCTTTCCTTCTTTCTTTTTCTCTTTCTTTCTTTCTTCCCTTCCTTCCTTCCTTCTTTCTTTCTTTCTTTTTCTTTCTCTCTCTCTCTTTCTTTCCCCTTCCTTCCTTCCTTCCGTCTTTCCTGCATCCTTGTATGGTATTAAAATCAAAGTAGCGCTACCCTTGTAAAGTTAATTTGGAAGTATTTCATTCCATTCAATTATTTGGAATAGGTTGAGGAAAATTACTATTAATTCTTCTTTAAATTTTTGGTAGAATTCAGCAGTGAACCCATTAGACCCTGAGCTTCTCTTTGATGGAAGACTTTTTGTTACCGATTCAATTTTCTTACTAATTTTTGTTCCGTTCAGATTTTGTATTTCTACAAAATTTAATCTTAGCAGAGTGTATGTATCCAGAAACATATCAGTTTTTTCTATGTTATCTAATTTGTTGGCATATAGTTGTTCTTAATACTCTCACATCTCCTTTTGTATTTCTGTGATGTCAGCTGTAATGATGCATTTTTCACCTGATTTTACTTATTTGAGTCTTCTCTCGTTTTTTCTTCGTTTAGTTAAAGATTTGTGAATTTTATCTTTTCAATCATCCAACTCTTTATTTTGTTCACCTTTAAAATTGCTTTTAGTTTCTATCTTAAAATTCTTTATAGAAAACTTTAAAGATTCTATCAGGAAAAATTGTTGGAACTAATAAATTCAGTAAAGTTTCAGGATGTAAAATCATCATACAAAACTTAGTAGTATGTGTATACACTAATAGTGAACTATCTGAAAAAGAATTCAAGAAAGCAATTTCATTTGCAAGAGCTATAAAAAATAAGATACGTAAGAATCAACTCAACCAAGAAGGAGAAAGATCTCTAAACTGAAAAGTATAAAACTTTGATAAAAGAAATCAAAGAGGACAGAAATAAACGGACATAATCCCATGTTTACAAATTGGAAGAATTGGTATTGTTACGTGGCTGTACTACCATAAGCAACCTATGCATTTATTACAATCCCTATAAAAATACCAGTGACATTCTTCACAAAAGAAAAATAATTCCAAAATGTATATGGAACCACAAAAAGATGCTAAATAGCCAAAGCAACCCTAAGCAAATATCACAAAGCTAGAGAAATCGGGCTACCTTACTTCAACATACACTACAAAACTAAAGTAACCAAAAGAGCATGGTACTGGCATAAAAACAGATACATGAATCAATGGAACACAATAGGGATCCCAGAAATAAATTCACACATCTACAGTGAACTGATTTTCAACAAAGGTAAGAAGAACACACATTGAGGAAAAGACAATCCCTTCAACAAATGGTGCCAGGAAAATTGGATATTTACATGAAGAATGATACTAGACCCCAAACTCTCACCATATACAAAATCAACTCAATATGAATCAAACATTTATATGTAAAATCTGAAAATATGAAACTATTAGAAAACAGGAGAAATGCTTTACAACTTTGGGCTGGGCAAGGATTTTTTTTTTTAAATAAAACCTCTAAAGCACAGGCAACAAAAGCAAAAATAGGCTAATTTGATTACATCAAACTAACATGCTTTTACACAGAAAAGGAAACTATTAGCCAAGTTGAAACAACCTACAAATGAGAGAAAATATGTGCAAATTATACATCTAACAAAGGATTTATATTCACAATATATAAGAAATTTAACAGCAAAAGAACAAATAATCTGATTTAGCAGTGGGCAAAAAAAACTTAATATACATTTCTCAAAAGAAGACAAGTGATCAACAGGTATATAAAATATACCCAACATCACTAGTCATCAGGGAAATGCAAATCAAAACCACAATGAAATACCACTTTACTCTAGTTAGAATGGTTATTATCAAAAAGACTAAAGAAAACAAGTGTTGGCAAGGATATGGGGAAAAGGGAACACTTACACACATTGTAATCTAGTAGAGACATTATGGAAAGAAGTATAGAAATTCCTCAAAAAATGAAAAATAGAACTACCATATGATCCAGCAATCCCCCAGTGGTTATGTATCCAAAGAAAATGACATCAGTATTCAAAGAGATATCTGCACTTTCATACTTATTACAGCACAATTTATAATTTCCAAGATATAGTATCAACCTAAAAGTCCAACAAGGGACGAATGGATGAAGAAAATATGGTGTTTATACTCAATGGAATACTATCTAGCCATCAAAAAGAATGGAATTCTGTTGTTTTAAATAAATTTTTTAAATAAATTTGAGTTTTAAAATCAGTTCTAATTTTTAAATACATAAGCTGAGATTATTGGTGTTCCTCCTAGAATTTGGAATAAAATGCCAAATGCTATCTAAATGTCCTAGCCTACTCCTCTATACATGGTGCAATTAGATGGTACAGTTTGCTTGAAAACAGTATAGAAGTTAAATACATAAATAGTTAAATACACGCTATGTTTGTATATGGACTTCGAACAATAAACCTGCCCATACATACCAACCACACATATGTCCGTGAAAATTTGTTCTTTTAGGGCATATTAGGCCATTTATTTTGAAAAATATGAACAAACAAGTGATCAACTTCAGGCTGTGTACTTATAAATCCTTCCCTGTGCTTTGTAGATGAATTTGTTTTTTGAGAACCTTACGGAGCTTGTCTGTGATCTAATGTCCTTCATGTCTTTCTTTAAAAGAAAGTCTTCTTTTGGATTTCTCATTATCAGATTGATTGCCTGTTACAGTTTGTTGGTCAATGGATGTTTGTTCATATTTGTATTCAACAAATTTACATCTTCTCTGATTGTTGATATGGGCCACGTACATGACATATGCAAGTACAGTGATTTATTACTTGCCCATATATAAGAAGACCAATGTCTTGGACTGTAAGATACTTGCTAACATAGTTCCCTCAGGCTGGAATAATTCACAGAAAGTTCTTTACTACAACACTTCTTTGAGAACTTCCTTAGGGACAACGTCCATTGACTTTAGCAGTAGTCTGCAAATCTTCTAAATGACATTTTGATTTTAGGCAGATGTTGGTTTCAATTACATAATATTTTTTATTAGGAATATAAATTGAAAATTCCCAGTGAAGTCAACTAATTACATATTATTATCTCAAATGAAGTAATACATTGCAAGCTATAATTTAATTAATCCTACCTAGTGGCGTCTATACATATGTCTGATACACACTAAAAAACTTAATTATTTTAAGCAGATAAATCTGGCTCAATATTAGAACATCTTATTTAATTCAGAAAATATTTAATTTTGTAAAAAAAAAATCTTTCCATGTTCTTACTTCTGTCTTTAAAATGTTTTTCATGTTTTATTAAAATCAAAATACATTGTTTTCTATAAAAATGATAAAAATATCCCTTAAATTTTAGGCTGATAATCTTACTATTAGAAAGTTTTTTTATACCCTAGTTATTTGTTTACTTCTTGCTGTTAATAAGAGCTGACCTCCATTTCACACTAAGTGTGAGGTCATAAGGTACTATTACAAGTGTATGACATATATTAACTCATTTAATTAAATTATTATTAAATTCTACTAATAGTTGCATGTAAGCATATTAAAAATTAAGATTAGTAAAACTTCTCAAAGTTTCTGTGAATAATTTTCAAATTAAAAATTAATTTTCCTTTAAAACATTTAACAAGGCAAAAGATATAAAATTATTTATTTTAAATGAATTGTTCAAATTACAGTTGTTCATTAATAACATACCATTGAATACATTTTTTAAAAAATTAGACACTTTAATTTGGAATCAATGTTTATAAAGATAAAATGTTGGAATATGCATTTAATAAAAAGAAATAAAAAGTATAGATCAGTGCCTATATTTAAGAAGTGCTAATTATAATGAGAAGTTTTCACTGTGGAAGTAGCAATTGTAAAAACAGTGTGTTTCATACTCAAATGACTTTATGTTTGCTAACTTTATTTTTTATTGTATTTGAGCAAACTCTTTAAGCTAATGACAAATCCAAGTTATGTGAGTTTAAAATGTGACAATACTATATATCTCTAAAGTACTATGTATCCCTAAAGTATTTGACAATACTGTATATCCCTAAAGAACTCTTAAGGATCTGTGATTGTGTATCTTTCAGATATTTATTTATTGAGCATTTACAGTGAAACAAGAATTATTAGATGCTAAAGGGGCATCTGAGTCGTTACTAGAGTGTCAAATAATGCATTTTGATTGAGGTAGTAAATACATAAATTCTTTGAATTAAACAAATGAAAGCATGGTCAAAATTGTGTGTGAGGGGTGTAAATAAACAAATTAATGGTATTTTCTCATTTATCCTCAAATGTGCTATTAGTAAACACTACAAACATGAGTCTTTATTATCTTTCTCTACTTTGTGCCACAATTAAAGGCTCCAACTTAGAATTGGCTACACTACTTATCTGCATGCATTGTTTTTCTATTAATCTAGAAATCTAGATTAATAGAATAGAAAAATTCTATTAATCTAGAAAATAGCAAAGACAAGTGAAGAATAAGTGATAACAACACTAATACCAGTAGTTTATAATTATAAGTACGCCAAAGGAAAAATAAAGCAAAAATTAAAAGAACTATGTGAGTACAAAGCATGTATATACAGCAGTATCTCTGACCCATGAATAAAAGTTAAAAGGAAGATAAAGTATATGTGAATAAAATGGGTAATACCAAAAAAGGGTGAGTTTTGAGTTTGTCAGAAATTTTCATATTAATGATGAGCTAACAAGGCATCAATATTTTAAAACAAAATTCTTCAGCATAAGTCTAGGGATGTTAAATGTTTCTTAGGTGTTGGATGTGGAGATGGGTCACCCCCATTTCGCAGGGAGTATCCTATTGCCACTGGTCTTAGGAGTGTAGGTGGCAGGAAAGCTTCAGCCCCTTAAGGGATTGCCTGAGTTGAGAAGCTGCCCTGCCCAAGGTCACACCCATTTCCAGAGCAGGGCACATCTGCATATCTGTGACTGACAGAGGGAGGGATATAGAGGCCTAGGCCACTTCCACTTCAAGCAAAACAACTCTGATTGGTCATTTTTACCTTCATAAATCACTGGGTCAGCTAAGTTTCTGGTCACCATATGGAAATCCACTTCTACCTCTGTCAGGACTACTTTCTTTCCCCCTTGATTCCACACACTAAACTCTGTCTCAACATCTGATTCCCAGAGAATCCAATCTGTAACATCTCGTAAATACAATGTAACTTTAAAAAATAATTATATATAAAATTGCACTTCATAAGAATGACTGCTTTTCCCCCTGTACCTAGGATAAAGTTACATTTATTCATAGCTGATTTTCTGTAGAAAGCATGGAACAGACATGGCAGAATCTAGAAAAAAATGCTATAAAATCTGTGATAACTGTGTTGTATTTGAAGAAATGAATAGGCTAGGATTCTGATGACAGTAATCACACAAGCCAGAACCCAACAAAAACCTGGTTTGTTTTCAAACTGTGTAAGAATGTCAGAATTAGACATGCAATGTTAAAATAAGTGTAAAATTTAGACACATATCTTGTTTTTCACACTTTCTTTAAAAGGCAGCAGAGTCTCTAGTATCTTCTGTTTTACACACTAAACTATTTTGAAATCTGCCTATGATCACAGAATTTTTTGATGTGCTAAAGTGTTTAAAATACTCAGCTTTTAAAATTTCAATTAGTAAGTGCTAATTAGCATCTAAAATGAGGAAGAGGTCCTAGAGAGGTTGTAATAAAAACCAGGAAGATAAAAAGTTGAGAGGCCCAGCTAAAGGAAGAAATTACTTTAAAACAGAGAAGAGTAGAATTGAAGAACAGAAGGTGGGAAATGAGAGGAAAAAAAGGAAACAAAATATTCTGAGGAAAGTAAAGGGAGGAAATGAACAAGGTCTTTTCTTCCTAAGGCTTATTTTTCTTGCCTTTGCTTTAAAATGGGATACCAAAATCATCTTTGTGTACTTGAATGAATTGTTTGATTTTGTTTGATTTTATCTCACAATTGAATCTGACCAAAATGAAATTCCATTCAGCTACTAGTAGCTTTCTATTTCCAATACTTCATAATTATAGGCAACAATGTATACTAACCTTAATCTCAGTGTTGTTCTTTTGTTTTCAATTGTACAGATTTCAATAGAAATTTATAAGGTTTGAGAAAGATAACAACCCAATGCATTCTTTTAATTATAAAAATTTCAGAAAAATCTCCTAAGAAATTATTTTCTTCTATGCATTGACAACTCAAATATTTTAATTAGAAAGTTCTTCACCTGTCTTATATGCATCCCAATAAGGGAAATGTCATATGACTGGCCATCTATGCTATAGGCAGCTGGAGACAATTCTTGAATTTCTTACAGGAAGAGAGCCAAGATAACCATCAGCAAAACAATAGGTCATTGAGAACATCAAGGAAACCATTCTTTAGTAAAGGAAAACAACAGAAGCCTCAGAAGGCAAAACAGAGCAGATGGCCCCAAGAATCTTTTGGACTAGGTTATTTTTGTGCTCGGTCCATAGCTTATGAAAGAAAGTGAATAAAGTGGAAGCAAATTAAGCATTGCATATGGATGTGGGTGTTAGTTTCTTAAGGTGAGAACCAAATTCACAAACCTAACATTAAATCAGAACTGTTGTTTCTAACTAGAATGGCATGCTGTATTGCTTACAGATAAGATTATGTAATCATGTTGAAAAGAATCATACATTGTGGACACAGCCTTCTTGAATGCAGTAATTTGGCTGAAACATAAACTGTGTTTATTTGCTTTGACCACTATTTTCATCAAGTCTTAAGTTGCTTTTTGTTTTCATAATATAATTACTAAAAACATTGCATTTGATATTGCCAAATTGTTAAAAAAAAAGAAAACAATTATTTCAAAGAAGTCAAAAACTTACTCTTCAAAAATACGTTTGTAAGAGCTTTATAAAGCAGTAAAGCAGTGTATACAAGTCTATGTGACTGTGTATGTATATGAGTGTGTGTGCCAATGAACAAAATATCCTATTGTGTTTATCTTTGAAGGCCATAAAAAAGTGTTAATAGAATAAGGACGTGTTCTAATGCAGTTTCATGTCAATGAAGCAGTAATGGACAAGTGTTAAGTTGTCATAACCTGAAACTTAGCACATTTCATAACTGCAATCTCTGTGAATTTTAATAAAACTTTTCACAGTTTTAAGAATGATTTCAGCTTTCCTCTTACAGTTTGGGCTAATCATATTAAGGAATTAAAATTGGAAAATTAGAAAGCATAATACAATCATGTTAGTCATCTAACATCTTCTTTACCTTCATTTGTCATTGAATATTGTCCAAATTCCTCAGTACTTCACATTGGCCCTTAATGCCGTGCAGTGTGTGTATGTGTGAGATTACAATTCCTGATGGAGGCACTTGGAAAAGTGATGGGAGAAATGGGTGAGTTGTGTTTGTATCAGCTTGTTGCAAATACTAGGGAGTACTTGGAATTTAGTGGATAGGGCAAGTGATGTTTAACTTCCCTCAAATAATTTGTCTGAACAAAGAAAAATTTGTCCAAATTGCCAGCAATAGTTCTGCTGAACAACACTTCATCGTAATCTGACTTGACTGTATTTCTGCTAGCTTACATTCATTTCATTCTAATTCACACACTACATCACAGGCAAACTGAGCATCCTATCTTCTTTAACCTGGGTCTTTGTACATTGTTTCCTTTTCCTGAAATGCTTTTCCTTTCTTCCATTCCCTGCCAACATGAAGCTAGACAACTAACTACTTTTCCCAGTTTCAGCTCACAGGTGGCTTCCTTAGCAAAGTGTTCCCTAGCTCCCTCATGATTCATTAGTTATTTATCTCTCTGCATCCGCAAAACACAAACCATTCCACTAATACGATGTGTGCACCTGTTTGTCTGATTTAATGTTGTTTGCATGCTGCTGCCTTCAGACAATGAATCACTTCTTATTCGTCTTTACATATGGAGACTCTAGCACATTGAAATCTATGTGTTCATTAAGTGCCCAATTAATGTCAAATGAAAAAAAAATACAAAGAGCATATGAAAAAGTGAGTAAATCTATGCAAAAAAAGAAATACATAGAAATACATGTTACAATGTTTGATCTGGGAAAGTGCTCTTGTTTTGAAAGAAATATCACACATATACACTAAAAAAATTATGAAAGATTTATGACACAGTACAGTAAATTTATAATTCTAATTATATATAATTACATACATATATTTACATATATATACATATATATACACACACACACAGAGAGAGAAAGAAAGAGAGAGAGTCAGGTTCTGTGAAAATTGCTGGAAATTAGAAGTAGAAAAGCCAATATTGGTACCTACCCTCACAAATATTGCAACATTGGGGAAGACAGATGATTAAGCAAATGAATAAAACAAAGTTTAATTACTGGTCTGAACTGTATTTAAAGTCTTACTTCTGTGCAATCTTTAAAAAAGTACTGAATCTTTCTGAATTTTAGCTTACAAAATATATAAAATTTAAAAGGAGACACTTCCTCTCACATACTGGTGATTACGTTATGAGGATTAAGATAGGTTATACAATCATCTAAGACGATGTCTGGAATGTGAGAAGTCTTTAATAATTGATAACTAATATTATATGAAAACTGTATAAATTATTAGAATGGCTTTTTTTCTGTGCCTTCTCTTTTTCTCATAAAGTTTTAAGAATTAATATTTCTTACTACATTTTGTACTCAAAACCAGAAAATTTGCTTATAATATTTTGTATGTTTCTTAATTTTTATGTAATAATATATTAGTTATTTATTTCATAGGCCAGTTTAGATTTAGATCCCATGAACACTGCTTTAACATGTCTTTTGACAATTTAGGATGAATTCAGGAATGTATCAAAGTACAATCAAGAACAATGTTTTGCTTTTTCTTTGCTTTTCGTTACTGTGACTTATTTCCCTCTGGCTTTTTCAGCTTTCTCTCAAGTTAATACTTTCTCAACTCTTAGATGCCTGATATCTTGTCTTGCCATTAATCACTGTGAACTTAACAGCTAGCACAACTCTCATTATCTTGAGTTTAATTCTGTGTACACAGCAATGAATCAAAGTCATGAAAACAGAGGATTGTACCTCTTCAAATCAAAGCATTTAAAAACATTTATATCATTTAAACTTTCAGGCTTAAAAATACTTTTAGTTCTGACAGTTTTCTCTTTGAAGTTAATATAGTTTAAACACACTATCTGGTAAAATTTTACTTGATGAAAAAGTATTAATTAGCTATAATTATTGAAGGTGATTTTGCCAAAAAAATTAATGGCTTCATTAAAAGTATTAACATTTTATTGTTTTTTCTAAAACTACTGTTTCTGTGTTTATTACTCAATATTGATGTATTATCTCTTGTGTCTTAACACCCTTTGGACAAATGATAAACTATAAATTTGCTACATATATGATAAAACAAGTGATCAATTGGGTCCACTAATTGACATTAGGCAAAGTGACTGAGTTTTTGAAAATATTTCGCTATGATTGATTAAAAAAACCTCTGGGTTAAAACCATGTTATTTATACTATGAAAATTTTCAAACTCTACTACTTTTAGTTCAAATTTTATTTCTCCTGAATTATGAGTAGTAAACATGAATCTTATTGATATTATAAGCTAATTGGGAAATTTTATGTGGAAAATTATATATCATAACATTATGGAAACAAATAGTTTAGGAATTTAAACATTCAGTACATATTAACTTGTTTCTAAAATATTATCTCTTAAAAAGGAAGTTCAGAGAACATCAATAAAGTAGAACTGAATTCAAGATTTTCCATGACGGTTAAATATGAAAACATGATATATTATTTCTATATAAAGGCAAATATTTTAAAAGAATACCTTTTTGGTTTATTTCTGCACTGTTGAGACTGTGTCTTAGTACACATCTTATTAACCAATGATTTTGCTATCTGTTTGAATGTATGCTTTGGCTGTCAGGTAAATTTTTTCATAATCAAAAGTAAGTTTGAATAAACCTAAAATCACATGAAGGAGGAAATCATTAGATCCAAAAAGGGCTTCAAGTTTAACAAGTTAAAATATAAATTAGCAGGCAAATTTAATTTTATGCTTTTTTGTTTAAAAAAAAGTGGTAAAATTTTATTCAAAATATTTATCGCTCTGATTTTCTCTTAGGAGAACTTTATAGTTTAGTTGTTAAAGATGAATACTATTATACTTCCCTAATAAATTAAGTTAAACTATAGGCCTGAGCAAAGCAAGTTAGCTATTTTTATGTGATCAGTACACAGGATTAATAAAAGTGATCATTTTCCACCTAGTACAAAAAGTTATAAGAAATATTCAATCATGGTGGATTGGTGAACCTAGACCTTTGGCTTGTCATACTAGGAACACTTAAATAACCATAAAAATAATTATCAAAACATTAACAATCAAAACTATCCAAGGAGTTTTAAAGACCTTTTTTTTTTTTTCAGGTACCAACTTGGCAGGCATTAAATTCACTTTCATTTGTTAATGCAGCATTTATTCTAGAGATCTTTTGTCAGATTAATCGAGAAACAAATGCTATGCATAAAGTATTTGGATGTTAAAATAGAAACAAGATAAGGTCTTAGGTGTAGACAGGTAACAAGCTAGTGAAGACTGAAAAAGCATGAATTAATTGAATACATCATTGAGAAATGGAAGCGCAATATATTGGTCCTGCTTCTAGCATCTAAGTATAAATATAATCAAATAGTTGATATAGTTCATTACTTTTCTGTGAAATAAAGGAATTTGTAAAGATGACCTGTTGGGCTCTATAGCAGAAAATGTCATAATTGCAACTAATAATATTTATACTAAATGTTAATCTTGGCTAGAATAGAAGCTCCTAACATAGAAGACCTAAGGTAGACTGCCTAGCAGAATGTTTACCTGGTATTATTCTTTTTATTTTATAGAACAACAAAACCCAATATTTAAAAGGAGGATCAGAAATACTTTATAATTGGCCTAAAGTCACATAGTTTATAGGTGCCTTAAAGGATTACAATCCAACCCTCTCCAAAGACTGACCTTTCCGCTAAGCTGCCTAGCATCCTGGTCTCCCTGTATTAGTAGGCCTTGTGGCAAAATAAACACCACTTGTTTATGTTCTTTTTATATAAACTTTCTTGTGAAGGAGGGGAGAATAAATCAATTACATCAACTTTAAACTAGAAGACTTTGAGTCACATCCTGTACTTGTTTAAAGTCAAAAGTTAGCACTGTGTTGTTGTCTTTAGAATCCACAAAGCCAAAATTTAGTATGGGAAGGTTTATTGAAGATAAGCTTTTAAAAAATAGTGCCTGAAATTAGTAAAAATATATATTTTGAGACTATATTGAAGAATAGTGACTCTAGTGTACAATGGGAATATGTGGGTTAAGGAAATTGACTACTCTGGTTCCTTGACAGCAATTTTCAGTAATATGCGTATAATTAATGTCCTTCTAATAAAACTGCAGTCTTTAGATTTCAGACACAGACACAGGGACCTTACTTTTAACCATTGAACCATGCTTTAATAATTATTATTAAAGTCTATTATTACTATTATTATTACTTGTTCCATCCAGCTTAGGTTAATTATTTAAAGTGTTCTTCCGATCTTATGGATATAAAGAAAAAGGTATAGGAACTAACATGAGGATTAACTTAGATTTTTTTCATTTAATTTAGACTTATATTTGATTAATATTCTTAACAGTAAGGGAATATTACTACATATATGTGTACATAATGTATATGTAACTATATATGAATATATGTGTATATGCACGTATGTGTATATATGTGTATATGCACGTATGTGTATATATGTGTATGTGTGTATATGATGTATACGTATGTGTATAGACATATATGTGCCTATACACGTTTATATGTGTGTATATGTGTATATGATGTATATGTATATGTGTATATACACATGTGTGTATACATGTATGCGTATGTGTCCATAAATATATGTATATACATACATGTGTCTATACATATAAGTATATGCACATATGTGTATATATGTGCATATGTGTATGGCGTATATGTACATATGGCTATATGTGTACATACATGTACATATATGGCTATATGTGTACATACATGTATACATATATGGCTATATGTGTACATACATGTATGCATATATGGCTATATGTGTACATACATGTATGCATATATGGCTATATGTGTACATATATGTGCATATATGGCTATATGTGTACATACATGTATGCATATATGTCTATATGTGTACATATATGTATGCATATATGTATGCATACATGTCTATATGTGTGCATGTTTGCATATATGTATACACATATGTCTATATGTTCACATATGTGTATATGATGTGTACATATATGTGCGCATATATGTGTATGATGTGTACATATATGTGTATGATGTGTACATATATGATCCACATATATGTATATGCATATGCATGTATGTATAGACACATACATATCACATATATGCATACTCCCATATGTCTATATGTATATATGTGTGTATATTTACAGATATGTGTACATATACATATACGCACATATGTATATATACATATATGTACATATGTATGTGTATGTATATGTGTATATACATATATGTACATATGTATGTGTATGTATATGTGTATATATACATATATGTACATATGTATGTGTATGTATATGTGTATATATACATATATGTACATATGTATGTGTATGTATATGTGTATATATACATATATGTACATGTGTATGTGTATGTACATATGTATATATACATATATGTACATATGTCTGTGCATGTGTGTATATATATACATATATGTACATATGTCTGCATGTGTATATGTATATATACATATATGTACATATGTCTGTGCATGTATATATGTATATACATATATGTACATTTGTATGTGTATGTATATATGTATATACATATATGTACATATGTATGTGTATATGTATGTATATATGTACATATGTATGTGTATATGTATGTATATATGTACATATACACATATGCATGTGTGTGTGTCTATATATATATTTATTTATTTATTTATTTTATTTTTATTTTTTGAGATGGAGTCTCGCTCTGTCACCCAGCCTGGAGTGCAGTGGCACAATCTTGACTCACTGCAACCTCCACCTCCTGGGTTCAAACAATTCTCCTGCCTCAGACACCCAGATACCTGGGACTATATGCATGCTCCACTAAGCCCTGCTAATTTTTTTGTAGTTTTAGTAGAGACGGGGTTTCACTATGTTAGCCAGGATGGTCTCAATCTCCTGACCTCGTGATCTGCCCCCCTGACCTCCCAAAGTGCTGGGATTACAGGCATGAACCACTGTGCCTGGCCTATTCATTTTTTAAATTCATGAAAAACAGTAGTTTACAGCAGTATGAAGTAATAAAATTGCCTTACCATAAAATAAATAATAAAATTTCTAAGTTCTTAAACTTTAGAATGCATAAGAATATTCAAAATTTAGAATTCTAAGCCCATATAATTCAAACCCAATAATCAAAATCAATAGTCCTGAGGTGAGACCAAGTAATGAATATCGACTATAAGATATTGATATTTAGATAGGAAATAAAGTATCAGGTATTTCAGGAGTCACTAAGAAATGCTGAAATTTTCATATATGAAGAACTCTAATTATTAGAAAAATTATAGTCATATTTTTTAAAGAAGAAAACACAAATAATTCAATGGTCTAAAAGCAACACAATTTAAATAAAATTACTATAAATTCTAACGGGGTGTATGAAGTAAATAAACCAGGCTTTCAGTTACAGTACAGTCATATTTTTGGGAATGAATCATGTCACAAAAAAGAAAAAGATCTCCAGAAGGCCTCTATGAAGAAATGACATTTAGTTTTTCAAGCAAGCAAATTTAACGGCTTCAGATATGACTTTGGCCTTGAACTTGCTGTGTCATTCCTTGATATGTCTGAGCAGGATTTAGAAAATAGTACTTCTGAATGTCCTTGCAAAGGTCAATTCATTTCTCTGGTTCTCAGTGTCCTCCTCTGAAAGCAGGAGAATTTGAAGTAGATATATATTTAGTCCCTTCAAGTTCTACAGTTCTGTGTTTTTAGGTTGACTTTGCTTACTTTACCTATTTCATAGGTTGACTTTGCTTACTTTACCTATTTCCTTAGCACATTTAAATGGTGCTAAGGAAAAGTTCCTGTGTTCCTCAGAATATTTTCCACTGTAATTATATTAACATAATCTTTTTGATGCACAGTTTTGATCTGCAACCGTCTGTCAACACATAGAACAGCTGAAAGACCTAACTGTTTAGTGAATTTTTTATAAGTCCTGGAAAGATTTTGTCATTCCATCTCAGAGGAGTCATGATTTCTAAAATACAATTCTTTCATAATGCATTTTCAAATAAGAGTTTTAGAAAATGGGAAAATCTGTTCATGAACATTCGTAAATAGAACAGATCTAAAACTAACACATATAGTGTCAAAATATAGTGCAAAAATATTAAAAAGTAAAAGTTCTTAAAAATATAAATATTGAGATGATACAAAATATAAAAATTTAAATCCTGAAGAGACATAATGTGCAATGAGTGAATTTCATAAAATTCAGTATTATGCTATGTTGATATTAAACGTTGAAAATAAATACTAATAAAAATGGTTTGTAGCAAAAAATATTATCAGCAAAATACACACATTTGTTATTGCTCCATGATTCACAAAACATGACAAATCAAGTCATTAATGAATTTAATTAATTAATCTTATTATTTTTCAGAAGCATATATTTAGTTCCTATGATGTGCCAAACACACACACACAGTTTAATATATATAGATATATATATACACTGTTTAATATATATATTTATATACATATACAGATACTGTTTTTTATATATATACTGTTTAAATATATATATTATATATAAACATATATAATATAAATATATAACATAAATAAATAAATAAATATATATATATATATATATATACACACACATATTTTTTTTTCTACACAAAGGAATTAAGTCAGGTTCCTAAAGCAGTATTCCTGGTGAAGCAGACATTAATATAAATTAATGTTATTAGCCATATCAAAAAAATTTCTCAACGATACTTTATGCTACATCCCAAACACCTTCCAGTGTAGAAGTATATGGTGTGAGTACAAAAAAAATTAGCTTTACATGGTCAGCTTTATGAGGATGTTTATGGAGGAAATGTGGGGAAGACTCATTAAAGACAAGCAAAAATTACTTGTGAGCAGTAAAGTAAAAGATATCACCAGCTTGCACGTCCTATTAATACGTTTCTCAAACTCTATTCTCTGGGATTTTTTTCTTGATATTATAATGGGTCTTCCAAATGAGGAAAATTTTCATTTTCATAAAATTTAGAAAATGTATTAAAGTCAAGGGGGTTTTTGGTTTTGTTTTTGGGGTTTTAATTTTTTTTTTATTGAAGGTTGTTTATAAACTAACATGCATTTAAGTTTTCAAGACAGTTTCAAGTAGACATATGGTATTGAATCTATCAAATGTTTCTCACTCCTGTTCATCTTGGAACTATTTATGCATAGAAGGCCCTGTCCAGTGAGCATTGTTTACGTATCACTGGTATAGAGTAAAATGCATGCTTGAACAATTGCTTAAAAAGCCACTGCAACTTTAACTTCACCTTTATTTTAAGCTCATCTGTATTTATCCATTTGTTCCATTGACTTTCACAATTATGTGATTTATCCTTTTTGAATCACTTAATTTTTTCTCTGAAAACTCTATGCACTAAAACAGCTGTTTAACCTTTCCAATGCTGTTTTATTTGTCTGAAACACCCCCTCCTCCTTGTCTGCTTGACAAGCACTTATTTGCCCTCCACTGTCACCTTTTATCTTTGGTTTCATCTGGCCATTATGAACTGTTCACTCATTTGTCTTTTATCAGCTGCTGTTTAAAGATAGATCCATTACAGTACTTTTCATATTATAGTTTTATGTCTATGAATGTTTGTTGAGTTTAATTAAATTGAAATACAGGAATGAGAACTGGGCATGATTGGGGTTGAAATTGTGAGGACACACATAAGAGCAAATGTCCTTAACCTGATAAGCAACTTCAGCAAAGTCTCAGGATACAAAATCAATGTGCAAAAGTCATAAGCATTCTTATACACCAATAACAGAAAAACAGAGAGCCAAATCATGAGTGAACTCCCATTCACAGTTGCTTCAAAGAGAATAAAATACCTAGGAATCCAACTTACAAGGGATGTGAAGGACCTCTTCAAGGAGAACTACAAACCACTGCTCAACGAAATAAAAGAGGACACAAACAAATGGAAGAACATTCCATGCTCATGGATAGGACGAATCAATATCATGAAAAATGGCCATGCTGCCCAAGGTAATTTAAAGACTCAATACCATCCCCATCAAGCTACCAATGACTTTCTCCACAGAATTGGAAAAAAACTACTTTAAAGTTCATATGGAACCAAAAAAGGGCCTGCATTGCCAAGTCAATCCTAAGCCAAAAGAACAAAGCTGGAGGTATCACTCTACCTGACTATACTGCAAGGCTACAGTAACCAAAACAGCTTGGTACTGTTACCAAAACAGAGATATAGACCAATGGAACAGAACACAGCCCTCAGAAATAATACCACACATCTACAACCATCTGAATTTGACAAACCTGACAAAAACAAAAAATGGGAAAATGATTCCCTATTTAATAAATGGTGCAGGGAAAACTGGCTAGCCATATGTGTAAAGCTGAAACTGGATCCCTTCCTTACACCTTATACAAAAATTAATTCAAGATGGATTAAAGACTTAAATGTTAGACCTAAAACCATAAAAACCCTAGAAGAAAACCTAGGCACTACCATTCAGGACATAGGCATGGGCAAGGACTTCATGTCTAAATCACCAAAAGCAATGGTAACAAAAGCCAAAATTGACAAATGGGATCTAATTAAACTAAAGAGCTTCTGCACAGCAAAAGAAACTACCATCAGAGTGAACAGGCAACCTAGAAAATGGGAGAAAATTTTTGCAATCTACTCATCTGACAAAGGGCTAATATCCAGAATCTACAAAGAACTGAAACAAACTTACAAGAAAAAAACAACCCCATCAAAAAGTGGGCAAAGGATATGAACAGACACTTCTCAAAAGAAAACATTTATGCAGCCAACAGACACATGAAAAAAATGCTCATCATCACTGGCCATCAGAGAAATGCAAATCAAAACCGCAATGAGATAGCATCTCACACCAGTTAGAATGGCGATCATTAAAAAGTCAGGAAACAACAGGTGCTAGAGAGGATGTGGAGAAATAGGAACACTTTTACACTGTTGGTGGGACTGTAAACTAGTTCAACCATTGTAGAAGACAGTATGGCGATTCCTCAAGGATCTAGAATTAGAAATACCATTTGACCCAGCCATCCCGTTACTGGGTATATACCCAAAGGATTATAAATCATGCTGCTATAAAGACACATGCACACGTATGTTTATTGCAGCACTATTCACAATAGCAAAGACTTGGAACCAACCCCAATGTCCATCAATGATAGACTGGATTAAGAAAATGTGGCACATATACACCATGGAATACTATGCAGCCATAAAAAAGGATGAGTTCATGTCCTTTGTAGGGACATGGATGAAGCTGGAAACCATCATTCTCAGCAAACTATTGCAAAGACAAAAAACCAAACACTACATGTTCTCACTCGTAGGTGGGAATTGAACAATAAGAACACTTGGACACAGGGCAGGGAACATCACACACTGAGGCCTGTCGTGGGGTGGGGGGAGGGGAGAGGGATAGCATTAGGAGATATACCTAATGTAAATGATGAGTTAATGGGTGCAGCACACCAACATGGCACATGTTTACATATGTAACAAACCTGCACGTTATGCACATGTACCCTAGAACTTAAAGTATAATTGAAAAAAAGAAAAACTGAAATAAAACCCAAAATATGAATGTTTAAATTTGGAGATGTTTGAAATTGACAAAAAGCATAATGCCAGAGACTGTTTTATCAAACGTTTGCATAAAGGAGATATCAAAATCTCTAAGCCATTATAATAGGAATAAAAATGAATCTTCCCCACTTGAAAATATTTTTGTAACAGTTTTGGATGCCAAGTTTCTTAAAGAAGATTCTTCTATACAGTTCTTAAAGAAGCATACATGAAGTACTCTTTAAAATTTTAAGTTATATTAACATGTCCATATGTTATTCTGTGGGTAAAGTAAGTTCTGTACTTAAATATCATATGGTAACCAATCTAAATTACTATCTTTATTTTCTCAATTTCCCATTATAATTGTGGCGATAACAATGAAAGAAACTGATTTCCATGAAAAAACTGCATACTGAAGAAATCCCAAAATTCCCTTTTTCTTTCTATATTTCAACTATCATCTAAGAGTTAATGTTCATTCATGAATTTGCAAGTATCCTAATAGAAAACAGCTTTTAATCTCATGTTACCATTAAAAAACACTAATATATGTTTTTCTCTCTTTAATCCTGTAATTAATTTTTGACACTGAGCACACCCATAACTGCAGTTGTTAGGATATTGCTTTATTATTTTGAAATAAATTTCACATTATGAGCCATTTTAGTAAAACAGCAGAGTTGCATAAATTCAGTGGAATCATCTGCAACATTTTCTGTAGTATAAAGAAAAAGAGAAACATAATAAATTAAGTTTTCCTTTTATATACAGACTTTCTATTCTGCTACCAATCAGCCAGCTTACACCAAAATACTATACTTTATTACTTACTGTAGATTTCTAATTTTTACTTTACATACCTGTTAAAACCTGCTTTCCCTTTATGCTTGCTACAGAATTGTCTTGGCCATTCTTGACTCTGTTTTTGTGTATTAAGTTGTAGGTTTTGATTAGAAATTTCCTGAATTTGTAAATTATTTTTGGGAGAATGGTTTCTTTAAATAAAATATTAAAATTTCAACCATTCTTTATATCTATTCAGATATTTTTTATTTCAATAAAGATTTATAATTATCTTCATACATATCTTGAACATCTTTTCTAATTATTTATTGAAGGTATATAGGACATTTATCTATTTTGTATATTGATATTTTCTCACCAATCTAGATGAATACTTTTTCTGAAAGATTGTCACTATGTTGATTTACAATATAGAACAGGGTTCTCAACCATTTGCAGCAGAATACTGCTGTGTCACAAATGGTTTACAATTGAGGGAAGATATTGATCTGGTTCCTTTAGCAATTTCTGTGTTTCCCCTGAAATGAAAAATGCTGGGAAGCACTGAATAGACAATCAAAACATCATTTTTTTTTCTTCTTTTTTCTTCTTGTCACATTGCTCTGGCCGAGTCCTTTCATATGGATTTGAATAGATGTGGTGATTGCATTCTACCTTCTCTTGCTCCTCATTTTCAAATAAAACGTTTGTAATGTTTCACCCTTAAAAATGATGAAAAAAATAATGTCTGTTGTTGGTTGTTAGTAAGTAGCCATTGTCAGATTTAGAGATTTCCGTTTCATTCCAAATGCTCTGGCATTTAATCTTCAAAAGTATGTGGAATTTTATTAAATATTTATTCCAGCATCCAAAAAGATGAGCCATGATTTTGTTTCATTCCATCTGCTAATATGGCCAATTACATTGATAGTTTTCTTTGCTATTAGACTTTTCTTCTACTTTTGGTTATATGTATTTTAAAATAAAATGCTCTGTTTAGTGTTATATTGATTTGTTAGGACAATCGTAAAAAAAAGTGCCATGTACTGGATGGCTTAAAAACTAAAATTTAATATTTTCACATTTCCGGAGACTAGAAGTTAGAGATTAAAGTGTCAGCAGGGTTGTTTCTTCATAGGCCTCTCTGTTTTCGGCTTTTAAATGGCCATCTTGTGTCCTCACATGGTCTTCCCTCTGTGCCTCTATGTCCTAATCTCCTTTACTTATAAGGACACTAATCATATTGGATTAGGGCCCACCCACATGTCCTCATTTACCTTAATTTTATCATTAAAGGCCCTATGTAAAAATACAGTTACTTTCTGAATTATTAGGGTGGGGGCTGGGACTTCACCAAATGAATTTTGACAAGGACACAATTCAGTCCTTAGTAAGTGTGAAAATATTTCTATTAAGGTTTTTTTCATTTAGAGATAATTGTAGATTCACATGCACTTGTAGGAAATAATAAAGGAGGATTCCATGGGCCCTTCACCCAGTTAAAATTGTTAACTTTAAAGTTAACAGTTTAATCTCTCTCTTTTTACTTAGTAATTCCATAAGAGACTGTAAACATGCTTACATAATCATTTCCTTTTAAGTTTTTGTGATAATCAGCCCATAAAAGACATCTATTGTTAAATAATATGTATTTGTATTCATATATATAAAACAAAATTTTATTAGAAAATTTGTGAAAATAGAACTACTAAATAGCAAATCATAACATGTGAACTGTTATAATCTTTGACTTACAGAAATTCCTTTAAGTCTCGTAAAGGCTTTATCATCATAAATAATTAATATTACATTGATACTTTCATCTACTGTCCCACAAGGTCAACATTTAATTATATAGGTAACATTTTAAACATGTTGTTTTTTGAGGTTATTTTATAACTCTGTAACCAATTAATGAAACCCAATAGGTACAGTAATTTGTCTTTCAATTTTTTTTTCTTAAATCAGATAGAAAATATCTTATTTAACATAAAATCTGGTGACTTTAGATGTGTGATATTAATTTACTCATCTATTAATTATTTAATATACTAACCCAGTAATAATGCAAAATACAAGCCATGCAGAATACTAGTCCTTCTGTCCCCAAGAGCCTATGTATAATAAATATTAAGAATACTAGGAATAGTAGAGATAATTAGATAATAAAGGTACAGAAAAGAAAGAGATATTTAATTGAAATGAGACAAACAGGTCTTCACAGAGAAGTAGCAATATAAATTAAGCCTTAAAATATTAATACATTTTCATATTAAGGGAACATTTTAGATATAAAGAGTAGCATATGTCAATGTTTCTAGCATTAAATGCATCTTTCAGGAGAAGAAGGATGATGAGAGATTTTAGGCGCTATGCAGCCTCTCATAGATGAAACATTTAAGCTGAAGTGACAATTTTAAAATTTTCCTTATTTAAAAATTTTTGTGGCCGGGCGCGGTGGCTCATGCCTGTAATCTCAACACTTTGGAGGCCAAGGCGGGCCGATCACAAGGTCAGGAGATCGAAACCGTCCTGGCTAACATGGTGAAACCCCGTCTCTGCTAAAAATACAAAAAATTAGCTGGGCGTGGTGGCGGGCGCCTGTAGTCCCAGCTACTCGGGAGGCTGAGGCAGGAGAATGGCGTGAACGTGGGAGGCAGAGCTTGCAGTGAGCCGAGATTGCACCACTGCACTCCAGCCTGGGCAACAGAGCGAGACTCCATCTCAAAACAAAACAAAAAAAAAATTATGCAAACCTAGGAAAATGTCCCTGATATAACCTGTTGTTGTTGTTTTAATATTGCCTCTTCCTTCTGCAAAATTTTGTGTCACAATACTTGGTGCTTCTCTTCATCTCTGGATAATGACTTATGTCTTCAACAAGGTCCACATTCTTAGCAAAGCTTAGTTCTTGAGAGCTCTCAGCACTATGCTGCACTATTCACTCCTCCACATTGCTCTCCAATCACTCTGCCTTTTTAAAATGTTCACTGAAGATCAGGGAAAATAAAAAATGGTTTATCTGGGATGATTATGAGGTCAGCTGTATTTCTGTTGAAAGTGTGATGCTTAGGAAGAGCTGTGACTGATGTGGTAGGAAATAGAGGTCTTTGTCATTCTCTAAGCCACAGAAGTGATTTGAAGAAGAGGTATATTTCATATTTCAAATCTCATTCTCAAATTAAACCCAAACATGGCATTTCAACTTGTTAATTTTTCCTCTGGGCCAAAAGAAAGATTAAAAGTAAATGAAATTAATTAAAGAGCCAAATCGTGATCAAGTAAAATAAAAAGTAAGTGCATATTCAAATGTTAAAGTCATTACTTGGTTCATTCTAGTACCATTTTTATTAACAAATAATCTTATAAAGCTATCAAATTATTAACAACTCCCGAAATATTTCTGTTTTGCCTTCTGAAAAACGTACTAAATCTGTCCCTAAGAGTCTGTAGGCTGACCCCAAATTTTAAATGTTTCACAGCCACTAAATTTGGCTGGGTGTTATTACTTTTATCTCTCATATAATGAGTTTAGACATGATTTAATTATTTCCATGATTAATCTCAAACATTCTCTTAATCACACATTACAGCACTGAAAAGAGATGACCATGAAAATATAATCTTGTTGAGGCATTCTGTTTTTTTTTTTAATCATGTACCCTGGTGAGTCCCACAAAATGTTAAGACCCGGAATGAATAGAGTCCATCAGGTCAGGTTCCAATGCCTCCAATTGCAGTTGAAGTGACTGACATTCTAGAAGAGCTAGTGATTGTCATAAAATTGATCCTTCCTTGCCCTTTAAAATACCGTCTTCACTTGGACTCCAGGACACTACATATTGGCTTCCATGTCTTTGCTATCTTCATTTCCTTTGGATTCTTGTCTAGTTTTATATATTTAAAAACAATCCATAACCTGAAAAGGCTCAATAGACTTTTCCCATGGACTCCATAGTTTTGTATCTAACTGCCCACTTGATGTGTTTCCTTAATGGTACCTATTATATATTGATGTATCTTAAATTCAACACTGTAACTTAATTTCACAAAACAAACACGTGATATCCACGCCCTCCCATTCCTCCCTGAATTATCAGTCTATCTTCTCAGTTGGCCAAGGTTAAAAAACAAACAAAAACCTTGCAGTCTTTTTTTTTCTTGACTTCTCCTTTCTCTTACACTCTTACTTAATCTCTTAGAAAAGTTTGTTGCTCTTACCTACAAAATACATTTAAAATCTGACCACTTCTCACCCATTTCATTGCTGCCATGTCAGTGGCAGCTTCTGCCTTTTACCTCCAACAGCAGGGAGAACAATTCTGCTCAAATGTGGGTCAGACCATGTCAATTTGCTAAATCCCCTTCTGTGTAGAAGCTTTTATATCACTAAGAAGAGGAGCCTTCAAAATGTCCTGGACCTAAATTGTCTGACCTCCTTTCCTTTTGCACCTGGTCTCCCACGTCTGTACTCCTCTCATTCTTTCACAGTCATCTTGGTCTCCTTCTTGTTCTGCACAGTTAGGCATTTCCTTACCACATTATTTAAAAATGAACCTATACCCATACCTGAGCAACCCCACCCTCTTTTGTTTCATTTTTTTCATAATACTCGTCTGCATCTAAATTATTATAAATTATAATGGTTATTACATAATCATAGGTTTTGTGTGTATGTATGTACCTATGTATGTACTTATTTTTCTGTGTTCTCCCACCAGAATTTAAGTTCCAGGAGGTGATATATGGTTATCTGTTTTGTTCATTATTTTATCTCCAGTCCCTAGGAAAGCATCTGACACAATAATTTTATGTTTCATATAAATAATTAACTTCCAAAAACCCTATTTATAAAACAGCTATTGCAATCCTGTCTTATGAAAAGATTAATCTTTACCCTTACTCTGAAAATACAGCAACAATCCTCTAATGTTCTATCTACAAATATGAGTAATATTTATCTTACTTTTATGGATCATAAGATTTTAATTAACTGGGTTTAGAGAATGCCATTATTATTGGATATTTTCTTGGTTTCCAGAAGGAATCTAGTGAGGAATTGCTTTTGGTATTCTAAATTATTTTTAAAATGTACAATAACAACCTCCCACCAGAGATAGTTGCTCAACATTGTCAATACAAGCCTTGTGAAAGATTTATATTTGATCTTCAAAAATTCAGAAATGTTCAAAGAATGATGAATTGCATTTAATTTTGTTATTTATTCATGAGTTTAATGTTAAAATAAACATGATAACTAAAATTACTAGCTCACATTTTAAAACTTAGTTTGATTTTATTCTTCATTTTCATTATGAAAATTACGGAAATTTAGAGATAATGTGACACAGATATTACCTAATAAAATTGATTTTAGAACAGCCAGTGATCATGAATATAATTTGAGCAATTTTTTCCAACACATAATATTTCCACCTAATAATGTTACTGTCATATATAATGAACAAATATTTATGATAAATAATGTAGTGTTTTCAACATATTTAAAGAAGGAAAGCTCCCCAGAAGAGAGAATAGTAAATTACAAATAATATATTATTTATTTTATTGTCATAAATATCATATACATATTAGTTGACTTCCTGGGATCTGGTAGTATCCACCAAAGGAAAAAAGCTGAATAGAAGAAAACTATCTTCAGAACAGAATAAGGAGGAATACCAGCAATTAAAGTGAAAGTGAAGTATGTGACAAAGAGACACTGACACAAAGGGCATTGAGAAGTAACAACCCAAGATACAGGATGGTGATATTAAGGAGTAAAGGAAAAGGTGTTTCTCAAAAGGAGGTTATGACCCACACTTTAAATGCTGCTTTGCTGACAGGTCAATTAACAAAAATGGTGAAAGAGTTCACAACGGATTCTGAAGTAAGATGGTTGTTAGTGATCTTGTCCACAATCTGGAGTGGTGGTAGAAAAGGCAAATTGAAAGTAGTAGTGTAGAAGATTCTTAAGTGCCCACTTGGTGCTCTGCCTGACTGTGGCAGTACTTGTATCTAAAGTGTAAGACAAAGTTCCCTCTTCTTTTTCCTCTCTTTCCTCAAGAAGGATTTTTTTCCCCCATGGCCACCAAGGTTGGTAATGTGCTGCATCTCACCTGAGGACAGCAAGTCTCAGAGGCTCACCCAAGGCCCTCCACATAGTACCTGGGTGTTACTGCTGGTTTTTCAGGACACAAGGGCTCTTCAGTTAGCAGGTATTGAATGCTGCCAGGACTGGATCCTTTCCTGCAAGTCAGCAGATTCCTTTCTGGCCCAGGATGTGCCTAGAAATGCCATCTGGCAGCTAGGGCCTGGAACAGGGGCCTCATGACTCTGACCAGTGTCCTATCCTGTGGCTGATCAAGATCAAAGATGCAAGATAAAGTCCTCCCCACTGTTTTCTCTCCTCTGCTCAAGCAGAAGGAAAGGGTTAGGGTTAGCCTGGGTCTAGGGGAGGGGTAATGCCAGCATTCCCTTAGCTGCCCCAGCTGGTGTCTTTGTATGTCACATTCCCTACAAGTCAACTGTATCAGCTTAGTTCAGTGCTAGGACTTGCCTGTGAGTTGCAGTCCCTATGGCCTAGAAACTTATGCCTTATGCCTTTCAAGTTTACTCAGAGACCGGCATTTTGGACCCCAGTGTGAGGTTTGTGGGCACTCAAGTCAGGACTGCTGGGATTAGTGGTTCACCTCTGGCTAGGGTTGTTTAAATGCTCCATTTGTGGGCGGGTGTCAGATGAGTTCGGTCTGGTTTTTCTTTCTGCTCTAACAGAACAGCACTGAGTTCAGTGCCTCTTTCAGTGATATGAAGTTAAAACAGGATACTATGAGTGCTCACCTGATTTTGGTTATTGTGACGTGTTTTTCCTTTGTAGATAGTTGTTAACTTTGTGTCCCTGAAGGGGGGGATGATTGATGGAGACTTCTATTCTGCCATCTTGCTCTACCTCTCAACCCCTGGTTCAGACACAAGAGTTTATCATTTGTAGCGGTGTCAATTTGAGCAAATTACTCATCTTTCCTATGCTTCACTTATCTGTAACGGGAATAATAATGCTACTATCTGATAGGTTATTATGAGGATTAAAACAGCTATCCATGTAAAGGTATTGAAACACTGCTTGGCGTAGTAAACTAAAAGTATTACTAAAAGTATTATTACAAAACATTGACTATTATTGTCATTACAATAATTAAAAGTATCTCTTCTCTGTCTATCAAGTGTTATTTTCTTCATTTATTTTCCAAGACATTTTCATTAGCCTGAAATTATTTGTGTATCTGTTTTTGGAAACTCATCATAAATAAGAAAAAAAAATCATTCTCAATGTTTCTCCATAGATAATACATTTTATTCTCTTTTGCTTGTTTTATTGTATAGTCAAGTCCCAATATCACTTTGTTTATAGTGTGTAATCTGGAGGGTTGGTGTTACCAACATAAATTAGCAAATTGGGTTTGGAACCAATGAAGTAAGGATATTAGAGTGTGCTTGGTACTACTGTATACGGACAATGAAGCCACTATGGTAGGGCTCAGATATTAGTATTTAGCTTTCTCTTTAGCTATAAGGCTGTAAGAAATGAAGCTGTTAGTATTTAGCTTCATTTCTTTGCCTGCTGGAAAATGAATTGAATAACTCTGCCTCACTGTTTTGTTTTGTTTTGGTTTCAATTTTTTATATCCAAGTGGAAGAATCCCAGAGGCTGGAAGAGTAAGCTGCTTTATAATACGTTTGAGGATTAGTGATTATTAAAGGGAGATTCCACATAGTATATTTCTAGTTGTACACCATGCACTGGCCCCTGGTAATTTCTCTTCCAGTTAATTGTTGCTACAAGTGTTGTGCCAGAACATTTTTTTTTTTTTTTTGAGATGATTTTGCTCTTGTTGCCCAGGCAGTAGTGTAATGGTGCATCTCCACTCACCACAACCCCTGCCTCCTGGGTTCAAGCAATTCTTCTGCCTCAGCCTCCCGAGTAGCTGGGATTTCAGGCATGTGCCACCATGCCCGGCTAATTTTGTATTTTTAGTAGAGACAGTGTTTCTCCATGTTTGTCAGGCTGGTCTCGAACTCCAGACCTCAGGTGATCTGCCCGCCTCGGCCTCCCAAAGTGCTAGGATTATAGGCATGAGCCACCACGCCCAGCTCAGAATATCTTTTATTTATAGGCCACAATTTCATATTGGTGCCTCATGTGGGGGATTTATTAGCAATGAAGCACAGTGCTTCAAGATGCATTTGACAGTTTTTGGTATCTTTACTGCAATTTGATCCAACTTACATTATATTTAACAAAAATTCCTCAGTGATTTTCAGTTCCCAATATGATGTAAGATTATCTATATTTTATATTATTTTATTGAAGACCTGAGGGCATGGGTGGAGTTTAAGGGAAGGAGAATTTTATGTGTCGAAGTGGTCAGTCCATTGTCTTGTCTGTTAATGGCTTGAGAAGAAGGAGAATCAAAAAACAGCATAGATTTGGCATACAATTCCAGCTTGGATAGTTACTTAACCTCAATATTGCTAAAAAAAAAATGAGTTTAATGACAGTGACTATTTCATAGAAAAATATGTGATATTTAAATGAGTTATACGTAAAAATGAATAGCAATGATTGGCACATAATTAGCACAATACAAGTGTTTGATGTAATTATTATGAAATTTAATGACTACTTGGCCTTTTATCATTTCAATGTATTTATTTAACCATTCTATGTATACATTCACTTTTTAATATTGCCTTTATTAAAAAATACTGTCATATAAATCTAGATCTTTGAGTATATATTTGTATTTTAGAATAAATTTTCAGACATAGAATAACTGGGTCAATGTTCAAAATAATGAACATAAGCATACTAAGAAATTCCCTCTGAGAATTGATGAGCAAGTTTGTAATTCCATTATTGCTGTATAAAAGAGGCCATTGTACATCACTCTCACCAGCAGTAGTTGATATCATTCCAAAAATTAAAAAATATTTGCTAAGTTGAACATCAAATTTCACTTATTATGTATAACGTGTTAATATTTTAAATTTACATTTTATTACTAATAAAATGAAATTTTCTTGACTTGTACTTTCATACCATAGAATGTATCATGTATACTTTTGTAATTATATATCATGTTCTTGATATCACTTATATGTGGAAACATCCTAAATATATAATTTTGAATCTCCTGCTTTCTCTCCTTAGTATGTCATGAATTATATCCTGAATATAATAAATCATATATTGCATTTTATACTATTTTGATTATTTCAAATCTGTATGAATTTCTTTTGCAATTTTTATTACACATGGTTAATACTGAATGATATTAATTCAGTTAATACTGAATGATATAATTCAGCATTCAGCGGGGTACTTCTACACCATAATGGTGCCCCTTTTACTGTTGCATGTCTGCAATTGATGAGAGCATATTTTATGTTGACTCAAATATGCTGCCTATCTTCGAAGTAATTCTTATTCTACCCCTGTAATGAAAAAAAAATTCTATTTTTTATGTACATTATATTTATTTTTAAAATATATGTTTATAATTACATTAATAGGCTATTGAAAACACAATTTAAAGGGAAATATTTTATAGTATTAACCAAAAATACATGTTAACTATGAAACAAATCTAACATGAGATAGTCAATGCATATCTGTATTTTGAAAAATTTAAACGTGTAAATGTATTGAGGGAAATAGCATATTCATGCACAAGGAGACTTCATCATCTCCTTGAGATAATTCATCATCTCAATTAATTTTAAACTTCATCTATAATTTTAATTAATATTCCAAAAGAATTTTCCAAGAAATGTGCTAAAATGATTACAAAATTTGAATGGAAGGCCAAAGAATAACTATGATGCTCCTGAAGAAAAAGTGAAGTGAAATGCCCTGGCAGATATCAAGACTGCTTATGAAGGTGGAACTAGAGTAAGGGTTACCCTACACCATTTAAAGAAAAAGCTTCAGGGGGCTAAACTTTACAAATTTTATTTAAGGTTATAATAGAGAAGATTATGGCTTCACTATGGGAAATATTTCCTTAAAAACATACAGAGATACAACACACACATTCAAAAATTAAACCTAAAAGAAAATATTTATGTATTTAACTACATTAATATTAAGAACTTCTAATAATTAAAAATCCATAAAGTTTACATCAAGCCACAACATTTCCATATATGTAAACAAAAGATTCATTTTTAGGTGTTACATATTTAGTCATGTAAATTCCTAAATTAAGGTTTATAACTTATTAACGGCTGTTGAAACTCCTAAAACAAAATTTTTACATTACAATATGTATTGTAAATTTCTTGCCTATGATTAAAAAGGAAAATAGTGTAGAAGGATATATAGTAAAAGAAAAGTCTCACAACCCTATGATTTATTCATCATATTATCTCTGTTCTTCCTAATTAACTTTTATAAAATCAGCTTTGATAGACAAAAAGAACAGGGCAATTTAAAAAGTGGAGATGATTCAGCAGGCAACTTTATTTAGGAAAACATGCTCCAAAGAATATAGGATCAGAAAATTAATCTGCTTAGGTCTAGCAGACATTTTACCACATTGCCTCTTATCCAAAGTGGTACAATCTCATTCATTCAGTGATTTTTTAGACATTAAATATAATAATAAAATATATTTATTTATGTATATCCATACATCAGAGCCACTAAATGCAAGGTTACCCCTGTATTTTATTTAGTAGCCAACAACAGATGGAGAGCAATTTGTTTCAGCACAGGAAATGAAAAGTTAATAATAATAAAACAGAATTTTGGCTATGTGTAGTGGCTTATGCCTTAAGTAATCTCATCACTTTAGGAGGCCAAGGTAGGATCCCTTGAAGCCGTAAGTTTGAAACCAGCCTAAGCAACGTAGCAAGAACCCACCTCTACAAAATACAAAAATAAAAATTAGCTGGGTGAGGTGGCATACACCTCTAGTCTTAGATACTTTTGAGGATGAGGCTGTGGGATCACTTAGCCCAGGAGTTTGAGGCTGCAGTGGGCTATGATTGTGCCACTACACTCTAGCTTATGGGACAGAGTGAGACTCTCTTTCTAAAACTTAAAATGGAATTCTTCTGTTTGACTTATTAAGAAGTCTTTGTTCTGTAGTCTTCAGTTTGGTTACATGCACTTGAGTTTGGTGGATAAATACAGCTGAAAAACACCTAACATTTCTGCCATCACTTCTAGAGAGAAAATTCGTCATCATAAAGCCATAAAGTGCTGTAATACCTGCTGAGATGACCAGTTAAATCCAGGAAGAGACTTTGGCAAAGATGAAAATGCTTTAAAAGACTGGTCCCTCACCATGAACTATAAACACTTGTCCATCAAAGCCAAAATTTTAAGAGTAATAAAAGGATTCTTAGCCTCTGCTCGCTGTTTAAATTTCTTATGGAAGGACAACCTCATAAGAAGAAATCAAATCCAACCAAGTTTAACATAAATGCTTTAGACATTGTTTTCACCTCTAAAACACATAGATATTATTGAAGTTAATCTTGTTTTATAAAGCAAGATAGCCTCCCCAACAATTATGAAAAGCAAAAACAATTAAATTACCTACTCAGCCTCTTTGCAATCTGAGTCTATTGATTTTTTAGCTTTCCTCAATATATGAGTAATTTAATGGCACCATTTTAATATGCTCTAAAATCATAAAGAAAACAAGTGTATATGGAAGCCACAGTCTTGAACCAGAAAACACATTTCAAAATTTTACTTGTTTTGCACGTTTACTAAATCTATTTAAAATTGACTATATTAATTCTCTTCATGATCATGGAGAACACATCTAGAGATAGATTAGTTTGTAATTCAAGTATTTTAATGTACCCTTTACAGTCATTATCCATATACAAAAATAATATTTTCCTTCCCTGTTGAAAGAATAACTAACCACAATATTCAACATTACCTTTGTAATCAAATATACATTTATACAGCTAAAGGCTTTTCAGCTGACCAAGATAGTTAGTCAAAGGAGCGCTTTGGTACTGAATTGCACATATAATTACATTAGCCATTCAATTTTTATTCATTATCAATGTCTGCAATAACACCCTTAGACACAGAGACACCAAACAAGAAAAACAATCTCTAGCTTCATTTATTATTTGCCTTCCTGGAGTAAATTTCATTTGGGCAGAAAATATAGAGTAATAGTTCATATGCACTTGAGGTTGGAATGCAGAGAAAATCTCCCTGCTTTTTATTAATAATAGCTTCTAGGTTTGAGGGTTATTGAAGGCATACTATTTCTTCCATCTTCAGACAGAGGTGAGAGATCCATTAACCTGTACATGCCTCAGTTAATGTAACACACATCATCTGGATACCAGAATATTTAAATATTTCTGAGGTAGCAGCAAAATACCAAAGCATTTATAAACTTAGGATACCTACTCTCAAAACCTCACTTCTTAAAAATATAATTGTGTACTGATTGGTAAAATGAGTTAGATTTGATGTAATATAAAACAGATGCCTTTCATTAAACATGGAAAATCTGTAATATATTTTCAAGCACAAGAGGATGAATGCATTTATTTAATACTGTGTATTAAAAATAGGTTTCAATGGCCATGAAAGGAAGAGAGAAAGGAAGTAACAAAGGAAGCATTATTTCCGAAGCCACAAAGTGAAGGACATAGGATAAATATCCATTTTCCATAAAGTATTTTTGTGGAGAGTAAGACTAAAGAAAATAGTAAGACTAAAGAAAATAATAAGGTAATTCACAGACCATCAGAAAAATCTTAAGAGCAAGGTTATATGAGGAAAAGAAAGAAAATAATAGAAATAAAATTGCTAGGGAACATAATGAAAGGGAGGTTATGGATTGTTAATCTTCTGGCAACTTAGTAAGAAGGACAGTGCACCCTACCAAGAAAGAAGCAAGTAAAACTTCCAATGTATAGAAAAATGTTGGCAGTCTTTGGCTGAGTTAATGAAGAAGGAGGCTGCCAGGACACAAATTTCACGTTAAATTCATTACACCTTAGAAACCTGGAAGGAAGGTGTTCCCAAGAAAGCTGGGATTAAAGTTAGACTTTGAAATAGGGGGCTAAAGGCAAGACACATAGGAACCTAAAAGAGAAATTGACAACTGAAAGGAATTGAAAAGTCAATGGATGGGATTTATTTATTCAACAGATATAATTAAATAAACACTCTCAGGGATAAAGTAAACCCTAGAGAATGTCGCTTATAGTGGGGCAATTAGAAGGCTAGACAGAGAGATAAAATATCTTAAGTAAATTTCTCAGGAAAATATTATGAAAGAATAGAAGCGGGCTCCCTGAAGATAATGGTAGGTTTGGGAGGAGAGGGTAACCTAATTATGCGGCCTTGCTGGAGTTGGGCCTAGGGTGAATGTAAAAGTGAGTTAGCTAGGTGACTGTGAGGACGGAGGGAAGTATATTTCAATGGGCATAGCAAAAGCCAGAGGTTTATAATGTGTGGTCCTGTATCAGCAGCATCAGAATCACCTGGGAACATGGCAATAAAAATTCTCAATTTATGATACCTAATGTAGACCCACTGAATCAGAAGTTTTGGAAGCTAGGTCCCGGGATCTGTTCTAAAAAGCTGTCCCTGTGATTCTGACATTGGCTAACATTTCACTCCCAGTGACACAAGCAAACAGCTAAAAACACTGAAGAACATCTGCCTGTCACACACATTACATTTTAACAAATTGCCTGCCTTTTAATTTTATGCATGGTTTAATTACATGTATTTTTAAATTGAATAATTTAACATTTTGAATACAAAATTCTCACAAAGCAAAATCCCACATACATGTGACATAGATCAAGAAATAAAATGTTGCCAGCGTTCTCAGATCTTTACTCCTCCCCCTTCTCAGTAAATATGCCCCAACGATAAAAACCAATCTGAATTTTTAAATTTTAGTTTTGTTTTCCCTCATTTAATTTTTATGTGGGTGAGGATTATGCAGTATATTCTCTATTCTCTTTATCCTTTTTCTATTTATAGGATGTTTGTGTGATCATGTTGTGTTTAGTTTTAGCAATTATTTCTATCGTCATGTGCTTTTTGACTGAATGAACATATCAAAATTATATATCTGTTATAATGATGATGGACAGAATTTAGGTAATTTTAAGTTTGGAGTTATTATGAATGATGCTACCATAAGCTTTCTTGCACTTGTCTGTTGTTCCTTTGTAGGATGTACACATAAACATATATATATACATATGTGTGTATATATGTATATATATATGTCTCTCTATATAGAGAGAGGCTTTTTGGTCCTGATTTATGTATTTGTTAAATGTTATTAAATGATAACACATTGTTTCCAAAGTGATTGTTCCAACTTACCCTCCTGTTAGATGTGTAGGATATTTCCTGTTGCTTCATATGAACACATTACTCTGTGGGTCACAGATGTTTATTTCAGCCACTCTGGCAATTAGGTAGCAGCAGTTTTTTGTTTAATTTTATGTTTATTAATGATATAAAAGCTTTGCATGTTTATTGGGCATTTGCATTTTTTCTATGTGAAGTGTATTTTTCTTATTAAATTTCTTTTCCTATTGAGTATAAATGTAACTTATTATATTCACAGATTTTCTAAAATTTTCAGTATTAAAGTGGATCCAATTTGGTTCTGTTTATTGCTACATGTCAATACTAATAAAATGTAATTGCTCATATTTCTTTTAAGATTCTTCCAACTTTAGTCAGTCATGGGACTAGAATTAAATATGGTACATTATAAGGTATTTGTATCAAGTTACAATAACTTCTTGAGATTAGATTGGAAGCTTTATTTATTTTCCATGCTCTAAAAATGTGCTACTCAGTATAGAACCACAAGCCATGTGGCTATTGAGCACTTGAAATTTAGTTATTTCAAAGTTAAATATGCTATAAGCATAAAATACAGACATACATTGTTTTCTTGTGCCTTGCTGTAATGGGCTTCACAGATACTTCAGTTTCTACAAATTGAAAGTTTGTGGCAATCCTGAGTCAAGAAGATCTATCAGCACCAGTTTTTCTAACACCATGTGCTCACTTTGTGTCTCTGTCACCTTTTGGTAATTCTCACAATATTTCAAACTTTTTTATTGTTATATCTACATGGGGCTCTGTGATCATTGATCTTTGATGTTACTATTGTAATTGCTTTGGAACACCACCAACTGCATCGATATAATACGGAAAACTTAGTAGATAAATGTCGTGTGGTTCTGATTGCTTCCAACTGACCGTTCTGCTTTCTCTCCCCCCTCTTCTCATGTCTCCACAGTCCCTGAAACACAACAATATTGAAATTAGACCAATGAATAGCCCTACAATGACCTCTAAGTGTTTCAGTGAAAGGAAAAGTCACACATCTCTCAATTTAAATGAGACAATGTATGTTTGTAGAAAGAAGCTTAATGAGGAAATCATGTGGAAAGCTCAGATAGCCCAGAAGCTAGGCCTTGTGCTCCTAACAGTTAGCCAAGTTGTGAATGCAAAGGAACAATTCTTGAAGGCAATTAAGAGTGCTACTATAGTAAATACATGAAAGTTAAGAAACCTAAAGAGCCTTATTGTTGATATGAAGAAAATGTTAGTGGTTTGAATAGAAGACCAAACCAGCCACAACATTTCCTCAAGCCAAAACCTAATCCATAGCAAGACTCTAGCTCTCTTCAATCTATAAAGGCTGAGAGAGATGAGGAAGGTATAGAAGAAAAGTTTGAAGCTAGCAGAGATAGACTCATGAAATTTATGGAAAAAAGCTACTTCCATAACATAATAGTGCAATGTGAAGCAGGAATTCCTGATCTAGCTCAGATTATTGATGAAGGTTGTTATACTAAACAACATATTTTCAATGTGAAAAAAAACAGCCTAGTATCAGAAGATAGTGCCACCTAGGACTTTCACAGCTAGAGAGGAAAAGTCAGTGCTGACTTTAAACCTTCAAAGAACAGAGTGCTTCTCTTGCTAGGGGTTAATGCAGCCGGTGAATTTTAGTTGGAGCCAATGCTTATCTTCCATTCCAAAAATCCTAGGTTCCTTAAGAAAGATGCTAAATTTACTCTGCCTGCCCTCTAGAAATGGATGAACAAAGTCTGAATGACCACACACCTGTTTACAGCATAGTTTAGTGAATATTTTAAGCCCACCATTGTGACCTGCTGCTCAGGAAAAAAAAAATATTCCTTTCAAGATGTTACTGCTCAGTGACAATGCAACGGATCACCCAAGAGATCTGATGGAGTTATACAAGGAGATAAATATTGTTTTCATGACTGCTAACATGGCATCCCTTTTGTAGCCCACCAATAAAAGAATATTTTTACTTTCAAGTCTTTTTATTTAAGAAATGCTTTTTGTAAGGCTATAGCTTCCATAGACAGTGATTCCTCTGATGGATCTAAGCAAAGTCAATTGAAAGCTTTCTGGAAAGAATTCACCATTCTAGATGCCATTAAGAATATTTGTGATTCATTAGAGGAGATCAAAATGTCAACAATAACAGGAATTTGGAGGTAGTAATTCCAACCTTCATGGGTGACTTTGAGTGGTTTAAAACATCAGTAGAAGAAGCAACTGCAAATGTAGTGGAAATAGCAAGAACACTAGAATGAAAAGTGGAGCCTAAAGAGGTGAATGAATTGCTGCCATTTCGTGATACAACTTTAATGGATGAAGATTGTTTCTTACGAATGAGCAAAGAAAGTGGTTTCTTCAAATATAATCTACTCCTGGTGAGGCTGCTGTGAACATTGTTGAAGTTACAACAAAAGATTTAGAATATTACATTAATCTGGTTGGTAAAACCAAGTGCAGGGTTTGCGAGGACCAACTTTAATTCTGAAAAAAGTTCTATTGTGGGCAAAATGCTCTCAAATGGCATTGCATGCTACAGAGAAATATTTCATGAAATGAAAGCTTGTTGTCTTATTTTAAGAAATTATCACAGCTTCTCCAATCTTTAGCAACCACCACCCTGATCCATCAGTGACCATGAACATTGAGGAAAGAACTTCCATCAGCAAAAATATTAGGATTTGCTGAAAGCATGGATGATTGTTAGCATTTTCTGGCAATAGAGTATTTGCAAATTAAGGCATGTACATTGTTTTCCTCAGATATGAAGTTATTGCACACTTAATAGATTATAATATAGTGTAAACATAACTTTCATATGCATTGGGAAGCCAAAACATTTGTGTGACTTGCTTCAGATTGATATTGACTTTATTGTAGTGATCTGGAAACCTACCTGCAATAGCTCCAGGATATGCCTGTACGCACTTTACCACTTTGGTTTTCAAAAACTTAGTATAAACAAAATTTAAAATATAATGTTAATAATGTTTTATATTGATAATGTGTTATGATAATTTTATTTTGGATATATTGAGGTACATTAAATATTATTAAAATGAATATTACTTGCTTTATTTTTTAAAATGTGATGACTAGAAAATTTAAAATCGCATGTGAACTATTCTGTTTCTCTTGAATGGAGCTGTTCTAGAACATAATGAACAAAATTGTACAGATTACACAGGTTTTAAAGAATCAAAATTTAGGCTCAATGTGTTTTTGGAGGTTAATTCTCTGATTTTTTTTGATAAATTATATTTTGTTATTGGTATTTTCAACCACTATAAATTTATTTGTGTGAATTTTTGTACATGTTTAGATTGCCATTTTACTAGAACAGAATTGTTAATCATTCTCTTATATTTTCAGTCTTTTAAAACACATATAATCAAATTATAAAATTTCTATTTTAATATTCTTAATGAGGTGTAGATATGTTCTCTCACTTTTTAAATAAGAACTACTAAAGGACTGATTGCTTTATTTGTTTTTTGAAGCCTCATGTTTGGGTTTATACATCCGTAAGTTATACATTTATATTTTATTCACCTTCCAATAGCTCTGCTCCTGAAAAAAAATGACTGCCTTATTTTTCAACTTTTCTTTTGAATATTAACTCTTCATATGTCTGCTTTATTTTCTCTTTTTTCTCGTTCTCCCAGAGAAATGACTAAATCTGCATGGTATTAGGGGTTGAGGTGATTTCAGCCAGAGATTAGGCAAGCCCCTGATCAAAGCTTTAAAGCTTTGATGAAACATGAAAATAAAATTAGATGTAGAGAGGCTTCACTGTCCAACCACAATTGGAGGTTTGCTAATTGTGGCTTGAGACCATACTTTTAGTATTCATGACAGATTTTTTCTCTTTATTTCTTCTAAAAAAAATGGGATACATGTGCAGAACGTGAAGGTTTGTTACACAGGTATACGTTTGTCATGATGGTTTGCTGCACCTATTGACCCATCCTCTACGTTCCCTCCCCTCACCCACCAACCCCCAACAGGTCCTGTTGTGTATTGTTCCCCTCTCTGTTTCCATGCGTTCTCAATGTTCAACTCCCACTTATAAGTGAAAACATGTGGTGTTTGGTTTCCTGTTCCTGTGTTAGTTTGCTAAGGATGATGGCTTTCAGCTTCATCTATGTCCCTGCAAAGGACAAAGGACATGATCTCATTCCTTTTTATGGCTGCATAGTATTTCATGGTGTTTATGTACCACATTTTCTTTATCCAGCCTATCATTGATGGGCATTTGGTTTGGTTTCATGTCTTTGCTATTGTAAATAGTGCTGAAATAAACATATGTGTGCATGTGTCCTTATAGCAGAATAATAGGAATGCTTTTACAGTGTTATTGGAAATGTAAATTAGTTCAACCATTATGGAAGACAGTATGGCGATTCCTCAAGGATCTAGAACCAGAAATACCATTTGACAGGTCTTCTCTGTATTACTTTTTGTTTACATCATTTTGATTGTGTTGCTCAAAATTACTTTTCTAACTGGAAATGTAGTTTTTCTACTAGGAATACTTGAATTTATTAAATAGGAACTTAGGCTGGTATGTACAACGTAGTCCCATGTAGCCTAACCTAAAATTGCACAACAGGATATGTAACATATGCATATTTTTCCAACAATTATACCTCACAGTCTGTTTTGAATTCTACCACACCCTTCTCATATCATAATTCAGTGCTCTGGGAGCCCTTTTTATTTCAGTCTCCTGCTTCTTCAAAGTAAGAGATGTGAATGGATTTATTTTAGGGGCCATATCTATTTGCTCCCCATGTGCTTTTTGTTGTTGGTATTCTATGCATGATTTACATGTTTTTAGGTACTTTCTTAAATCCAGTATTGCATTTTGGGTTTCTGGCAGCCATTCCTCGAAGTTTCTGATGAATAATGTAGAGATGGAATGTTTCTAGACTATCCCCCTTGTGCCTCAGTCACCTTGCTTCTAATAGGCATAACGACAATATCTACTTTATAAAAGTTGCTGCATTATTACATATAAAGGGCTTAGAGCACTGTGTGGTTTATTAAAGACATAGATGAAAAGCAATATAACAATCATTCTTATGCATTTATGTATAATCTTTCCTCTCATACTACAAGAGCAGAGTTGAATAATCCAAGAGACCTGATGGCCCACAAAGCCCAAAATAATTACTATCTGCTTCTTTAGAGAAAAAAAATTGCAGATCCATACAATGGAGGAATATATTGGGTTTTAATCTCCTTGCAATAGGTTGTGTGCTCAATCCTGGTAATTTAAGTGGAAGAGCTGAGTGGTGAGAGTCACACATTAGAAACTTAGCAAAGTCAGTACTTTTAACTGCTAAACTTTCATATCCTGCATGGCCAAAACTGAATTAATAACAAGATAATAACTTTACTTAAATGGTATTTGTTAAGGTATGTTTACAATGAATAACTTAAAATATTTTTTTGTTTATCTGAAATGCTAAACTAGCAACTTTTTACATAATTACTTTTACCATGGATGAATAACTGAGTATTTTCATTAAATGTTCTTTCTTATTTTGGAGCAATTCTTTGTCTTGGCAAACTCTTAAAAATGTAATCAAACATGGGTAAACAAGTTAGCTGTCTTTCTTCAATTTTCTTGTATTTACTTCTTCTGTCACTTTTCAAGTTCTTGAACAGAGCCCCTAGCAACCATTTCTTTCTCTCCCCATAGAAATGAAAGGCAAATTATCATGCTACTTGGTGATGCCTTTGTGTTGCCTATCCTAAGAGTATAATAGCTTCATTCTTACAGGAAAGTAGACTAAAACGAACTTGAGTGAATAAAATACTCAACTAACTGCAGTGCGTTATTTTACACAGAATTGCTTCGGAAATTTTTGACACTTCATCAGAGGATTGACCAAAAGAATTTACTGAAATTGTAATAAAACATAATGGTCTAAAATAATCTTTTATTCATTGTGATTTTTTTATGGATATATGCACATTGTTAGGATAGCAGAGCTAGTTTGTTTTATAGAAGCCCCATTATGATTTCTACTAAAATAAAAATTACTTAGATAATTTTAATAGGATTGCTGCTTAAATATTTTACTTCAAATTATTTGGGTTATGTCTGTATGTTTGTACATGTGTGTGTATGAGAGAGAGAGACAGAGAGAGACTTTTTTGAGATAAAAATGATAATAACTTACACCTGGAGAATTGTTTCTTTATCATGGACATCTTTTAATAAATGGCTCCTTATTTATGCCACACTTACTATTACTATGAAAAATGTACTGTACTCTTATAGCAAACCCACACTATGTATTTTTTGTATTTAGATAAACTTTTAAGCATTCTACTCCAAGAATATAACCCTGTCTCACTTTTCAAATTTGTTCCTTCTAGGATTCCAAATTCTGTTGGTTTTTCATTCCCTCAAACAACAAAGTCTATTGAGCCTTTACCATACTTTCATTATTTCCTCCTTGTGGTGCCTTTCTCTTCTTGTGCAATTAAATTATATGGTCTGTCATTACTACCACTTTTTCACATTCTCAATTTCTTGTTCCTCTCTCCTCGCGTTGTAACCCCCTGCAAAATTACAAACCTGTTAAATTTATCTCTACTTATTAATTTGTTTGCAGTAAAATATACATGGAACCATGCTACCTGGTCTCATATATTCACTAATTTCAAGGAGTTCGTAGACACTGCCCATAAATTTTGATAGGTTTTTCTAATGTGTACATTTTTTTCTCTCAATATGCTAGGCAACCATTTATTACGTCTCTTCCTTACTCAAACTTCCACCCCTTTCATTAGACTTCATTTTTGTCTTTGCTTCATATTTTAGTAAACAGCAGAAACAACCAGAAAAAGAGATCTCCAGGCTCTGCCTGGATGCCACCAGTTAACTTGATTATTTGCCCATCTATTTTTGTCTTTTCTCCTGTTATATTGATGTCTCTTACCTGATAATCCCTTTACCGGTGGGTGGGATTCCATGTGTCACTCTACCTTACTTATAGACATTAATCTAGAATCTGTCCCCTTTATTGCATTCATTATCAATTTTCTTTCTCTAGTTAATCATCCCATCTGTTCACAAATATGACCTGACAACCTCTAAGACCTCCTTAGTTGCTACTTCATACCACTGTACTTCATACAACTCAGAAGAGATATTTGGATCAATGCTTCACAAATTTTTATTTACATATGAATCATGTGGGACTCTTGGTTAAATCGGATTCTCCTTCAGTTGGTCTGGAGTGCATTTCTAATGAGATACCAGGTGAAATCTTGATTCTACTGGTTCAGGGACCATCCTTTGAATTGCCAGGAATTATATACTACCTCTTTCCATTTTTATTCTTCTCATTTCCTCTTGAACCTATGCAACTAATGTTTATCCCCACTATACCATAGAAACAGTTCTACTAATGTTTATTAAATCGCCATTGCTAAATTTAATCTTTAATTAATTCAGTCTAATTCTTCGTCTTTTATAAACCATTTGCAGTATTTGACAAATTTTGTATTTTTAAAACATCACACTCTTGTTTCTCCTACATTCCCCCTTCCTTGGTTGTTCTTTCTTAATAACTTTTCAGGTACCTTCACATCTTTATATTTTCTATACATTGAAGTGCACATTCTATACATTGATAGCACAACTCTGCTATAGTAACATTAAATATCAGTGTTGTCATCTCTCTCTCCATTTTTTCCCTAAAGGATCATACCTGTTCTCTTGGCTTTAAATACTATCCTCATACAGGCAAATCTCAAATATTTATCTTCACTTATGACCTCACCTCAGAAACTGCAGATCACTCTAATTAACTGCCTATAAACCAACCTCACTTGGATGTGTAATAAATATCTTGAAATTAACATATCTAAAAGTGATTCTGATTTCTTCCCTTAAATTCTTTTTCCCTATCTTAGAAAAGATTAATCCTTTCTTTCTGGTTACTTACATAAAAAAAAAAAAAAGATTAAATCTTCCTTTTCCTTTTCCTTCACTTTAAATCCATCAACAAATGTAGATGACTGTACTTTCAAAATATATTTAGAGCATGATTTTTTTCTCACTGTCTTCTTCACTAGCATCCTAATCCAGTCTCTATAATTCCATTACTGCAATACTGCAGTAGTCTAAAATCTTGTCTCTCTGCTTTCCTTCTTGGACATCTACAGGCTACTTGTGAAGAAATATTTTGAAAATGTGAAATCATGCCACTATTTAGAACAAAATGCTCCGTAATCTTTCCATAGAATCTAAAAGCAGTAAATGCCAGAATTCCTGAAATAGTTTATTACATCCTCCTCTGAGCTCATCTCCATACCCATACAATTGTTGACTCAGTCTCTTAGCTTTCATTCTGTTTCTTGAATACCTAAGCATGCTCTCAACTCAAAGTCTTTGCATTTGTTGTTTTCTCTGTTGATATGCTCTTTATTTATTCATTTACTTGTTTTTTCACCAAATATTTATTGAGAATCTATTGTGGGGTAGCAGCATTCTATTTGCTTGTAATAAATCAGCCAATAAAACAAACAGAATTACCTGCCCAAGTAGAGCTTATATTTAAATGAAGGAAACATATTATATACACAAATCCTTATATAATATATTATTTTAGAACATTATCTGAACTGAAAAGTGTAAATACAACAAGATGAGGGAAGTTGGTGTTCACATTATTCCTTTTTTTTTTTTTAAGACAAAGTCTCCCTCTGTCGCCCAGACTGGAGTGCAGTGGCGCAATCTCCGCTCACTGCAAGCTCTGCCTCCTGGGTTCGAGCAATTCTCCTGCCTCAGCCTTCCGAGTAGCTGGGGTTACAGGTGCCTGCCACCATGTCTGGCTAATTTTTGTATTTTAGTAGAGACGGGTTTCACCATCTTGGCCAGGCTGGTCTCGAACTCCTGACCTCATGATCGGTGCGCCTCAGCCTCCCAAAGTGCTGGGATTATAGGTGTGAGCCACAGCACCTGGCCCACTTTGCTCTTAAACAACCTATCCACAGGACTCATTCCATTATTTCTATAAATCTTAGATATTCCTTGCATCTTTGAGGCTGCACAATGTGCCCCCTCTCTTAAGAACTCTTCTTAGAAATCCTTTTACTGATTTATTTTTCTTAACATCATTTATTACTAGTAAACATACTGTATAATTAATTGATTGTATGTATTTTAAATGTGTTCTATTTCCTTGTAAATTCATGACTTCATGAGGTTAAAATCTATTTTGTACATTGCTATAATCCAAGTATATAGAATATTTCTTGACATATAATCAGTGTCAATAGACACATTATTCTAAATTAATTAAAGTATTACTTTAATTGCTTCATAGCTGCGATGAAGAATATTTTACATAAGAAAAAGTCTGATATCTTAATTTGGGGGTCTAAGCATATATGATCATTTTCTTTTCATCAAACATTCCATAAAAATAAACAAATACGGTGTTTCTGAAGCATAACATGGAGACCATTATCAGACTTTTTATTCAGGAATTCTGGGGAAATTGAGAAGTGATTGGATCAGGTAAATTAAAAAGCCAAGGCACAGAAAATCACATCTTAAAATGTGCACAACAAAATGCTTTCACCTCAGAAAAAGCAGTTGTCCCCATTTTGAAATCTTGGGGTCAAGCTTATGAGAATGGATCACTGCAAGAGCTCTTAGATATGGCACTAAAAGCACAACTCATAAAAGAAAAACTAAATAGATAAATCAGTGTTCATAAAAATAAACTATTTTTTTTCCAGAAATACCATGTTAAGAAGATTAAAAGACAAATGATAGGCTTGCAAACCACATATATGACAAAGGACACACATATAGATGACAGAAAGGCATCTCAAAACTCAATACCATGAAAATCCAAAAATCTCGATAAATAATAGACAAAAAATACAAGGAGAAAATTCACTGAAGAAGCTATAAGGATGGCAAATAAGTACATGAAAAGATGTTCAATGTCACTGACCATGAGATAAATGCAAATTAAGGCCACAATAATATGTTGCTACATACCTATTAAAATAGCTAAAATAAAAAAATGATAACACAAAATGCTGGTGCATATGAGGGGTAACTAAATCTCTTATACATTGCTGTGGAAAATGTAAACTAGTACAGCCACTTTGGAAAACAATTTGACAGTTTCTTTAAAAACTATACATGCCTTAACCATATGACCCAGCAAATCCTAGTAGGATAAAAATTTACTTTCACACTGAAGCCTATATATTATTTGTGGTAGCTTTATTTGTGTCTTAGTCAGTTTAGGCTACTATAACAAATTAACACAGATTAAGTGGCTTAAACATTTATTTATCACAGTCCTGAAGGCTGGGCAATAGAGATCAAGGTCGCAGAAGATCTGTTGCCTGGTGAGGCACACTTCATGGTTTGTCAATGGCTGTCTTTTTGTTGTATCCTTCACATGGTAAAGAGCTGAGAGAGGGAGAGCAAGCTATCTGATTATTATAAGGGTACTAATCTTATACACGAGAGCTCCACTGTCATAATCTAATTACATCCCAAAATTCCCACCCCAAATCTATTGTATTGAGGATTAGGTTTCAACATAATATGTGGGGGACACAAATTTTCAGTCCCTAGCAATTTGTAATAGTGAAAAACTGGAAACAATAAAAGTGTCCTTCAATAAGTGAATGGTTAAACAAACTGTGGTACATTCATACCAGATACTACTATTTACCAATTAACCGAAAAAAAAAAAGACCTATTGGTACACATAAGAGCTTTAATGTATCTCAAGGGCATTATAACAAGAGGGACAAAAAAGACAATTCCAAAAAGTTACATATTGTATGGTTTCATTTAAAGAACATTATCAAAATAGTTCAACTATAGAGATGGAGAAAATCGATGGTTGTCAGTGATCAGGAAATGGTAGAGGGCAGAGAAGTGGGTAAGATTATAACGGGATAGCATGAGAGAGATCTTTGTAATCATGGAATGGTTCACATTTTTATAGTGGTGATTACCTCAATCTACACATGTGATGAAATGACATAGAACTATACCCAAATATTATGCTAATGCCAATTTTCTAGTTTGATATAGTGTTATAGTTACATAAGATGTAAACATACTCAGGATTTCCTGGTATTAACTTTGTAATTTTCTATGAATCTATTACTATTTCAAAATGAAATGTGAAAAATCACACATTTCACTGTTTACTATGTTACCCAATGGATTACTTTGGAAACTGCCATGACAAATATACACACAGGATATATTTATACATTGGGAGAATTTTGTTTGTTTCTGGAAGAAGCCAAATAAAATGCATTTGTTTTTGTATATTTTTATATTCAACATATGATGTTGAACAACATTTTATCTGAGAGTAGAAATATTGGTCTAGTACTAACAATCAAATGGCATTTGAGTCTTCTATTTTTTGTACAGAATTAATCTGGACATGTATTGCTGTGAAAAGAGCATGGAATTATTATGGGATTAGGTGGTATGCGGTTTTTAAAATTATCAATCTTCCATTAATTAACCAGATGTGTGACATGTGGCAAATTGCTTAACATCTAGAAAAATTAGTTTCTTTTAAATAAAATAAAATGAAAATATACAACTCATTTATTTTACTTAACATAATATCCACCATTTCCATCCTTCTCACAAATAGCAGAATTTAATTATTTTATATGTCTGAATAGTATACTATTGTGTATATAGTTAACATTTTCTTCATCCATTCTTCCATTGTGGAACACTTAGGTTGATTCCATTTGTTGGCTATTATAAATCATGATGCAATAAACAGGGGGTAAAAATATCCCTTTGGTATACTGACTTCAATTCCTTTTGGAGATATACATCATGTTAACTGAAATAGGCCAGACACAGAAACACAAAAACTGCAAAAACTTCATGATCTCACTCATAAGTGAAATCTAAAAAAAAAAAAAAAAAAAAAAAAGCTGGTATCATAGAAGTAGGACAGTGGTTACTAGAGACTGGAGAGGGGAGGGAAGAGGGAAAATGGGTAGAGGTTGGTCAACAGGTACAAAGTACAATGAGATAAGAAGAAGAAGTTTTGCTGTTTGATTGCACAGAGTGACTATGCTTAAGTAAGGTGCTATATATTACAAAAGGGCTAGAAGAGATGGTTTTGAATGTTCTTGCCACGAATAAATGATAAAGGCATGAGGTGATAGATATACTAACTATCCCGATTGGATCATTATACCACATGGATATGTTTCAAAATGTCAAATTATACTCAATAAATATGTACCATTACAATGTGTCAACTAAAATAAAACTGGGTAAGAATAGACCTCTATAAATTTCAGGTTTTGTTTTAAGAATTTTATCAAATCTTTATGGATGTAAGCACTATGGAAATGCCAAGAATTACATACTTATAAGGTAGGATCATTCAAACAATGTTTTACTATAATTTCAAGTAATATTTATGTCTAATTAAGTACCACTAAATATCTAATCAAATATCATCAATATTTGATTATTTAAAAGGAAAACATTATGTTAATGTATCATAACATGGAGAAATACATATTTACTCTTTGTATGATCAAAATAAAAGCTTATATATTAATAAATATCCACAAATTAAAGGTTGAGTTGTTTTCAAATAATAATGTCAATGGTGTGGTCACTGAACATTTTATACTGCCTTTATGACTGTCTGTTTTAGAAACTGACACAATCCAAAATCCAAATGAATTAATATTATATAATCTAAGCAGTGTTTTCTGGCTAGTAAGTTGTCACTAAGTAACTTAATATTTTGTAGATAAGTATTTCTTGGTGCTCCTCTTCACATAGTAATAAATGAGTTGGATATAAGAAATTTTTCAATAAATATGTTGTTTACTAAAAACTCTTACACTATATAGTGATTTGGATGAAAATGGTTATAAACTTGAAGTACAAATACCTTAATTTTCAAAGTCCACATATATCATTTTTAGCTAGGAGTCAGATATCTCCCTTTTCAGTTTTTTCTAACATGTATCAATTGTCCAAAGCCTTACTCAAGGTAAGAGGAGTAAAAGAGTAAAATTTGTTTTCAAAATCTAGAAGTTCACAGAGATGGCAAGGCCTGTCAGCCTACTACTGCAGTTACGTTTTAATGTCACTATGGTGTGCCTAATGACAGCACATTGAACAGATTGACAAGTATTTGTTAACTGTGAAGTGAAACACCTGCTGATCCAAGTTCTATACAAGCTGCAGTGGGTACCCCAGGCTTGGACCTTAATAATACTAGTTTGTTAACTCTATTTGCATAATCTTAGTAGGGTGGGGACTAAGGGGAGGCAAGTGACTTGCCTAGGAAATCAAGTTTAAAGAGGCATTTGCTTTCACATCCCTTCAAGTGCCAAACCTCACTGTACAACTCTGCTGTTGATAGGGTATCGACAAATAGGCATGGCAAGAAAATTAGTCTTAATAAATCTAAAGGAATACAAATCATATCATATATGTTCCTCAACCCTCACAAAACTAATTAGAAATTAACAACAGATGTTGTTTCTAGAAATCTTCACATATCTGGAAATTATTATAAACAACATATTTCTGAAATAACCTGAGAGTAAAGAAGAAAAAAATAACATGGAACCATATGAAAAATTATGAAATGCAGCTAAGACAGTGCTTAGCTAAAACAGTGCTTATACTGTGCTTAAGTACTTATAACAGTGCTTATAGTTCCAAGTTTCTACACCAGAAAAAGAACTCTCAAATCAATATTTTAAGCTTCAGCCTTAAATAAATGGAAAAAAACCACATTAAGTGCAAAGCATACAAACAAAAGAGGACAGTAAGATTTGCACAGAAATCATTAAAACTTCTTAGAGAAAATCAATGAAACAAAAAAATTGATTTTTGAGGAAAACAAGATGGACAAATCTTTAGTCGGAATGAACAAGGAAAAAATACAAGGAAAGACACAAGTAAATAAAATAAGCATTGGAAGTGAGGACTCATTAATGACCACTCAAAATTTAAAAGATTATAAGGAGGTATTATGAACAACATTAGGCCAACAAATGTGACGACTTAGAGGAAATGAATAAATTCTTAAATATATGTAAATTACTAACAGTGACTCAAGAAGAAATGGAAAATTCATATAGACCTGCCAGATATTTAAGAGATTAGTACCAATCCTCGATAACTGGCACTAATCTCTTAAAAGAAGAGAAAAGGAAAAAAGAGAAGAGAAAGGAACACTTTTGAAGTCATGCTATCAGGCCAGTATTACCCTCATACCAAAACCAAAGACAAAGCTGCCACAAGAAAACTAAAGACCAATATCGCTTATTAATAAAGATAGAAAATCTCCACCAAAATATAAGCAAATTGAGTCCAATCACATATAAACATATTTTTTTCTATCCTGATAAAGTACGATTTTTTCCCCAGGATTCAAGATAAGTTTGATATCTGAAAGTCAATTAATGTAATATACCATATTAATATAATAAAGGACAAAGCCTACATAATCATCTCAATAGTTGCAGGAAAAACATATCACAAAATCTAACACCTATTCATTATAAAAACTCTCAACAAATTAGAAATAGAAACACAATCCCTCAGCCTGATAAAAAGCATCTATGACAAATGTCCAGGGAACACCACACTAAAGGTGTCAGGCTGACAGCTTTTCTTGGAAGAATTGGGAACAAGACTATGATATCTACTTTCACCATTTCTATTTAACACTGGAACATAGGAAGTTCCAGGCTATTTGTTAGACATACACACACACACACACACACACACACACACACACGGACATATTAGTTGAAAGGAAAGCAGTAAAACTGTCTTTATTCACAAATGACATGATCTAATATGTAGAAAATCCTAAGTAATCCCCCCAAAGGACTACTAGCACTAGTAAATGGATTTATACCGTTTTCAGACTACAAGCTAATATACACAAGTAATTTGCCTTTCTGTATATTAAAAACAATACTTCAAGGCCGGGCATAGTGGCTCACGCCTGTAATCCCAGCACTTTGGGAGGCCAAGGCGGGCAGATCATGAGGTCAGGAGTTCGAGAGCAGCCTGGCCAACATAATGAAACCCCATCTCTACTAAAAATACAAAAATTATCTGGGCATGGTGATGCATGCCTGTAGTCCCAGCTACTTGGGAGGCTGAGGCAGGAGAATCACTTGAAGGCAGGAAGCAGAGGTTGTGATGAGCTGAGATCATGCCACTGCACTCCAGCCTGGGCAACACAGCGAGACTATGACTGAAAAAAATAAATGAATAAAAATAAAATTCAAAAATAAAATTAAGAAAGCAATTCTAGTTACATGACCTTCAAAATGCCTAGATATGAATTTAACAAATAAATGCAAGACTTTAACATAAAGCTATGCAACAATGCTGAGAGAAATGCAAGAATAGCCAAAGAAATGGAGATACATTGCATATTCATCGATTGGAATTCAATCTTGTTGGGATGGAAATTTTTCCCAATTTTATCTATTGATTTAATAAAATTCCTATAATATTCCAGCAGGCTTCTGTGTAGAAATTGAAAAGCTCATAGAAAAATTTATAGGAAACTATAAAAAGAATCCATAGCATAGCCAAAATTATTTTTGGAAAAAAAGAAGGAAAGGTTGAATGACTACCCAATTTCAAAACCTACTATATAGCTGTATGCATTATGTATTTATCTGGTCAATGGGTTATTGCACATAAAAAGGCATATAAGTCAGGAAAAAAATAGATATGCCAGAAATCAACTTTCTTGCATATCTATGTGCAACTTTATTGCACATAAAAAGGCATATAATAGGTCAGTTTTAACAGTTTTTAAACAAACAAACAAAGAAATGAGGGAAGGACAGTCTTAAAAGAAAAAAGTGTCATAACAATTGTACGTGTATACGTGAAACATATAAGCTAAATCATTATCCCACACCATATAAAAAATAAACTCAAATGGATTAGGAATCTAAACATAGGAGCTAAAATTATAAAATATATTAAAATGTCTTCATGACCTTGGGTTAGGCAAAATATTATTAGACACCAATTATATGATACCAAAATATATGATATAAAAATGACAAAATGGACTCAATTAAAGGAAAAGTAGAAAAATTGGATTTCATGAAATGAAAACTTTTGCTATCCAAATGTCAACAAGTGAGAAAATGGAAAGCCAAATCACATATATCATAAAGGACTTTTATTCAATATATACAAAGAACTCACTCAAAAAATGCTCTCAATCATAAGAAAGCTGATAACACAATTTAAAAATAGTTAATAGATTTAAAAAGACATTTCATTTTTGAAGATATACAAATGATTAATACACATACCAGAAGATGCTAAAAATAATTAGTCATTAGTGAATGAAAATTGAAGCCTCAGTGAGATACCATTGTACATTTACTAGAATGAGTACAACAAAGAAAACGGACAATATCAAATGTTGGCAAGAATGTGGAGCAACATAAATCTGACACATCGCTGGTGGGAATGTTAAAATGGCACAGCTACTTTGGAAAACAGTTTAGCAGTTTCCTAAAATATTAAACATGAATTTTCCATAAAATCCAGCAATTCCATTCCGGGGAATCTTTTCAAGAAATATAAAAAAAAATTCCCTCAAATAATTGTATATGAATTCATGATTCATGAGAACCAAAAACTGAAAACAGATGTCCACTGAAGGATGAATGGATTAACAAAATGTATATATTGTGAATTACTCTTTAGCAATATAAAGTACCAACTACTGATACATGATACAACATGAAAATTCTTTAAAAAACATTGCTATGCAAAAGAAGCCAGTCACAAAAGACCACATAGTCCGTCATACCTTTCTAATGAAATGCCTGGAACTGGGCTTGGGTACAAAGATTGACTACAAAAGAGCTCTTCTTTGGGTAATGGAATTGTGCTAAAACTGTATTGTGATGATGCTTGAGTAGCTCTATACATTTGCAAAAGTTACTCTAGAATTGCAGTGAATGAATTTTATAATATATAACTTACACTGCAATACATTTGTTAAATAAAAATATTTCATAAACTCTAGAGAAATTTTCTAGAATGTTTTGCTACATATCTATGCTCATTTCTTCTTTCCTTCCTTCCTTTTCTTTTTTTTTTTCTTCCTTGTGTGTGATTTTTTTAAGGTCCATTCTGTGAGGTGTCAGCAAAACCTTGTGTTTCTCTGCTTTTTTGGAAAAGAGGAATTTGCCCAAATAGCAGTTCTGCTTATACTTATGAATGCCCAAAAGGATCTTCCAGCCAAAATGGTGAAACTGATGTCAGTGAGTTTTCATTAGTACCATGTCAGAATGGTACTGACTGCATCAAAATATCAAATGTAAGTCTCAATCTAACATATAAGTGAGTGGTTTTAAATTTTTTTACTATTACCAAGCAATTTGGAAAGAATAAATAATTAGAATCCTTATTAAGGTAGTTTAATTGTTAAACTCAGACGAACAAGAACGGTCTACTTATTTTAATTTTTCCCATTTATATAGGAAAAAACTTTGCTCTTCCATCAGTATTTTCTCTTTTAAAAGAATATAAATTTGTACACTCTTCATTTTTACTTATTGCTTTTTTTCATCTTTTAGTTATTCAATATTGTTATACTTTAACTTTTCAATTTAACATTTAAATAAATAAGAGTAGGAAATATTTCATTAGCTCTTCTCACAAATTACTGTCTTTTCATTTTAGATTCATATTTGTCATTTATTCTTTAAAGAACCTTAAGAGATTATTTTTCCAACCTCCTAAACTTTTTGTTACTAACACTCTGAAAAGGAAATTTTTTTCCCCTGGAGAATTGTCCATTTTATCAAAAAAAATTGCTGAACTTTTGCTGAGAAGAATTAGTTACATTATATAGAACATAACACACAGATAAAAGTTTATAGAAGAACATTTTTTACTCCACCTGAAATTTCTTCTACAATATGCAAATATTTGTTACCAATGTACCATATACTAGCCCCAAATATTTGGAGATACAAGGGCAAAGAGCAATAATACATGCTTCTTCTAAAAATCAAGGAAACTATTATTGTAGTAAGCAGACTATGTATGCCCCTCATCCTCCACCAAAAAATAAAATAAAAATAAAATAAATAAATATGTCCATGCACTAATCCTGGGAATATGTGCATGTGTTATGTTACCCAGCAAGAGGAAATTAAGATCGCAGATGGAATAAAGGCTGCTAATCAGCTGATGTTATCTTGGATTATTTGGGTGGATCCAGTGTAATCACAAGGGTCCTTTAAAGTGGAAGAGAGAGATGGAAGAATCAGAGTCAAAGGGGGATTTGATGATGTAATGAGGCTGGTTTTAAAGACGGAGGAAGGGACCATAAATGAAAAAATGAATGCATCCTCTAGAATAAGCTAGAAAAGTCAGGGGAACATTTTCCTGTAGAGCCTACAGAAGGGACACAGCAGACATCTTGGTTTTAGCCTTCTGAAACTTTTCAGACTTATGACCTCTGGAACTCTAAGATAATGATTTTTTGTTGTTGTTGTTGCTTCAAGCTACTAAGTTTGTAAGAATTTGCTATTTAAATAAAAAGTTGTTATATAAATAGAAAACTAATACAATAATCTATCAAGAACTATTAATAGTATCATTTAAAATGTTTTGCTTTTAAAGTTGACAATAATGAACAATTGAACACATTCTATAACTTTACTAGTTAAAAGAATCTTAATATAAGAAGCGACTTTTAATGGATGTATGCTTAACTATTAATTCATAGAAGTACTTTAATTCTATTTTGCTTCTCTATTATTCATTATTTATATTCTCTATTTAATATTCTCATTATTTAATATTCTCTATTATTCATTAGAAGAATTATTTTGTAGATAAATTACTTGGAAAATTGTACATGTTATCATTTGTACTGCTACCATGTATGAGGTTGGACAAGCTATATACCTCTTTCAACGTTAGTTTTGGGTTAAATTAAATAAATTTTGATTGGATTCCATGAGAATAAAAAAAATCATCAATTTTAAGTATACGGGCTTTTTACCTTGGAATCTTAATAAATCTTATTGTTCAGATAAATATGATAATGAAAATGATGGTAATGATGATGATGTTGATGATAAGGATAACAAAGAAAAAAGAGAGGAAAAAATAAGGAGGACAGCAAGAGGAAGAAATATGATGACTAGGTTGTATTTTGAATGCAGGTGAAATTAACTTTTGCCCAGCAAATTTAATTTCATTTTATTTTTACCTGCCCATGGATGCATGGACTTGTTTCAGGTGCCAATGGTTTATTTTCTATGCATAGTCACCCCAAAACTTGGTGGCTTAAAATAATTGTTTTATTATTATCTCTTATGGTACTGTGAGCTGACTTGTCTCAGCTAGGATATTGTTTAGAGTCCCTCTGAGGTTGCCATCGGAAAGTGACTAGACTTGGACTTCATCTTGAAGGTTTTCTTATTCATATGTCTGGTAGTAAATGTTGGCTGTTAGCTTGGCCCAGAACTGGGCCTATTAGCCACAATCCTAAACATGATTTCTCCATGTGGCCTGCGCTTCCTGAGAGCATGGTGGCTGGGTTCAAAGAGCAAGCATTCTAAGATAATTAGATAGAATCTATATGGCCTTTAAAGCATCCTTGTCTCCATGATCACAATCTTGCTTACATTCAAGAGGAAGGGAATATAGTTGCTAACTCTTAATAGAGGAGCTTTGATTTCACATAGCAGGAAGAGTGTGTGAGATGGGAGATGGTGTTGTGACATTTTGGAAAATAGAATCTGCCAGATTGCTGACAGATAATTTCTACTCCAAGTTCATGAAAATAATTTTAACCCTTCTCCAGGTAAGAACCCATTCATTACCTTTGAAATATCCAAAATACTTTGTAAAAATTTTTTTAAATCTTTCCTAGGATGTTATGTGCATCTGTTCACCAATATTTACAGATTTGCTTTGTAAGAGCATTCAAACATCATGTGAGTCATTTCCTTTGAGGAATAACGCTACATGTAAGAAATGTGAGAAAGATTATCCTTGCAGGTATAACTAATTTTCTGTTTATTTTTAATACAAAATACATGGTTTTTAAATCACGTGAACAAAAATATAATGATGTTCTGGTTTTAATCCTAACTTATACTTAATGGTATATAATATTCTATTTGAAGTTAAAGTAAATTTTTTTGCATGTTTTGGGTTAATTGTTGTGGTATTAATTTAAAATAAATATTGAGAAATTCTCAAGCATAATTTAGGTATACGGTTATCAAAAAATATTTTGTTTCATAATGGAGGTTTTAATATAATCAAATAATAATTGAAGGTCTAGAAAGAAAAGAGAGATATATGTCTCCATAGTATTATTTCTGTTATACATATATAACGTTGAAATATTTTAAAATAATAGAATATTTCTTCCTGTATTTCACAAACCTCAGCAGATAGATATTAGTTAGGGTCTTTAGGCAGACTTTTAGGAATTCATTCTTTCTTTAAGTAAAAATTTGCCACAGATTACTCATTTATAAATGGCAGAAGTGACCCAAATATCTGGGCGTATAATTTAGTCAATTTTAAATAGCTTTATAGACATTTTCTCACATCATTAAGAAATACAATTTATACTCTTCACACTTGCCTGACTTTTATCTGGCTGCTTAAAGTAAATTCTGTTGGGCATTATTGAAAAGCAGTAAGTAGCCTCAAAATTTTAGAATATTCATAAAGGCAGAAAATTAACATGTGGGGTACAGAATAGCCTTGGAACACACTGAAAAGAAACTTAGAATATGCATCCACTTCACACTGTACGATACTTTAATCTATTTCAAAGGAATCCAAATTTAAAGGTTTTTTTAAAATTAACCTTTTGAAATGTGACTTTTTCAAAAGAAGTGACAATAAACCTTATCATTATATCAAGATATTGAAAACTCTAACCCATTCCGTCAAATTTTTGCATGCCTTCAATCGTATATTAATTCATCAATAAACCTGAATGTTATCCCTTTAAAAATATTTACTTTTAATTTACAATTCTATTTCTATGCCTCAATGTGCTAGTAGATTAGTGAATGTACTTAGAAAAGTGATCAACTTAAAAAAAAAAAACCAAATACATCTCCTCCCCAAACATAAAACTGACTGATTAAAAAAAATTGCTAACTCTGACTCAGGTGAAATAATGGAGATATAATAAATATTAATTAAGTATGAAGTTGAAAAAAATGACAGGAAATTAATCTTGAAATCTATTTTTCTGTTCTCATATGAGTCAAAGAATATCAGTGAATATAATAATAAAAATAAAAACGACTTGACTTCAATGCTTTTATGTTAAGGATTTATCTGTGTGTTACTAACTTATGAGGTATGTTTTCCTAGGTCAGTGACTCTAACACTTTGAAATTAGAACTTCTTGAAGAGCTAAAGTGCAAATGGTTGTTCTTTGTCTCTAGTGTTTATAATTTAATAGATCTGGGATGAGGATTGCAAATGTACATTTCCAATCAAGTCGTAAGTGATGCTGATGGTCCTGATCTGGAGACACCATACTTTGAGAACTATTAGTCAAGATGAGCTTGGCCTTAAACAGCTTCAATGAGGGAAATTGTCTTATACCTTCCAACTAGTTTAACTACTCTTTTCTACTGAAGTTTTACTCTTCTGAATTTGGGAGAAAAAAAAATGTGTTAAGGTGAAAAGGAGTCAAATGTGGAAAGGAGAAGAATAGAGTGATTATAATGATATTAGTTTCCCTACCTGAACATATGCTATAGATCTAAATTTATATGGGTAGATGAGAGAGAAACTGAAACAAAATTACCTCCCTGAGAAAGACAGTGAAACATTGGTTATGGAAATTTTTATTTGGTACCTAGTAACTTAAAGCAATACAGTTAGAAAGAAATTAATTTTCTCCAGTAGTTAAAAATCAGAAAATTCCTTACCACCTAGAAGACTGAAAGCTTTAGATGTCTATGGGAAGTTAGCATAAAAATGTTATTATTATGAGCAGAAAGAGTTGTAAAGTATCAAAAGGGGCAATGCTGGGAGCAGGTAGCACACAAGTAGAGTCTGATAGGAAAGGAAAAGGAATAATTGATGTCTTGGAGGTATCAGACAGATAGAATACAACTTTGGTGACTCTCTTAAATTATAGAAGAATGGTTTGATTGTTTATGTGAATACTTTGGAAAATGATTTGAAAATAAAATGGAGTTTGTGAAATACAGCAACTGCAAAAAAAAGAAACAAATATTTTAAAAAGGATACTTGAACATTATTTGGGTGGCGGTTTAGCCATCCAAATACTAGGAATTCCTAGAGAATTCCTCTCACTCTTCTCCAGCATTACTGCTTTCCGTCTACAAAAGTGAAATAACTTTTTTACCCCCTACTTGCTTGTTTGGCCCTAGAAGGTAAATTTTTTCAAGGTATATTTGGCACTTTTGCATGTTGATACTTGAACCATTTGGAAGAAAGTCTGCACTTAAGATTAACAGTGAAACTCCTACCAGAGGTTTTAAAGGGAAATGAAAGTCACACTCTACAGTAACACTAAGAAACTGTATTGCAGCATGTAATTGTGCAACTGGAGGTCATTTTGCAACCATGAAGTCCAGCAAGGAGACAAAGCCAAAACAGATATAGAGCTGAAAGGATTAAAAGGAGAGCCAGAACAATGATCAAATTCTTTATGAAGAAAGAACTACCTATAGACAGTTTAACAATATGAGCCAATAATTCCCTGCATTGGTTTAGTCTGTTTGAGTTAGCATTATGTTATTTACCACTGAAAACTTTCCATGTAAATATACTGAAATTCTTTACAAACCACTGAGTTAGATTGCTCACATATTTTAAATGGTTAATCTTCAGCCATACAAGTAGTTTTATTGCTCACTCAATTATTAGTTATCTACTAAAAGAAAATCAAATATTTCTGTAATATTGCTGAGTACTCTATGAAAATGATTTTGAATTACTATGAAATTCTACTCTACTGTAAGATATTCAAGAAGAATGTGTTTTATTCATGACTGTATTTGTAAATTATTTTACTGTGCTATGTATAGAATATTTTCTAACTAATTTATTTGATTCATTATATAATTTGTTTATAATAATTATTTTGGATCTTACTGATTGAAATGGAAGGTCTTGACTTGGGCGGTGATATGAAAAGACTAATTTGTTTAATTTAAAGAATATTTATATATTTTTCAGAAACTTTCCTACTCTAAGTAAAACTCTTCTGCAACCATAAAAAAGGCCAAAAAAAATTAAAAAGAAAAAAGCTCTTTTCGTTAGAAACTTACATTCCAGTAGGCAGATACTGCTTTAAATGATCACTCTGAGTCAATTTTATTAAATAGAGCGTTGGTGTATGTTCCCAAGGGAAGGGAGACCAGCTAGAAAGCTACTATGAGTATGTAGCCCAGAGTTGGTGGTGACTGACACTGCCATCAAGATGACTCGCGATGATGGTAATTAAGGATCAGATCTGGAATATATTTCTAAGAATAGTTCAATCTTTTGCTGAAGGATTAGATGTGAGGTAACAGAAATAAGTCAAGGGTAACTCTAAGGTTGTTTGCTTAATTGAAAGGTTGGGAAATAAACCTTAACTGTTTTCTAATACCATTTCCAAAATGGAAAAATCTGTAGAAAGAAGGGCCTGGTTGGCAGGAGTGGAAAACAAGATGTCAGTTTTGAACATGTTAGACAAGACACCTAATAGAGCCAAGTAGAGATATTGAAGTAGATATCAAGTATGTTTCCATTTTAGAGAAGCTATCAGGGCTAAATATATAAATTTGGAAGCCAGTGCCAGAGACATGACATTTAAAACCAGGAAACTCGCTGTGCAGAAACCTTTTAGTTTAATTATATTCCATTTTTGTCTATTTTTGTTTTGTTGCATTTCCTTTTGAGAACTTAGTCATTAATTCTTTGCCTAGGCCAATGTCTGGAAGAGTTTCTCCTAGTTTTTTTTTCTAGGATTTTTAAAATGACAGGTCTTATGTTTAAGTTTCTAACCTAACTTGAGTTAATTTTTGAATATGGTAAAAGATAGGGGTCTAGTTTTATTCTTCTGCATATAATTCTTTATTTTTCCCAGCACTATTTATTGAATAGGATATTCTTTCCCCAATGTATATTTTTGTTGACTTTTTCAAAGATCAATTTGTTGTAGGTATGTGGTTCTCTATTCTGTTTCATTAATCTATGTGTCTATTTTTATATATCAATACCATGCTGTTTTGGTTACTATAACCTTTTAGTATAATTTTAAGTCAACAGAGTAAACAGACAAACTATAGAATAGGAGAAACATTTTCAAGGAAAACATACATCAAAAGGCTAGTATTCAGAATCTACCAGAAACTCAAACACCTCTGCAAGGAAAAAATCAAATAACCCCACTAAAAAGTCAGCAAAAGGCATGAACAAATATTTTTTAAAAGAAGATATAAAAGCAGTCAACAAACATATAAAAAATGCTCAACATCTTTAATCATCAGATAAATACAAATTAAAACCACAGTGAGATGCCATTTTACACCAATCAGAATGGTTATTACTAAAAAGTCAAGAAACAGCAGATGTTGGCAAGGATGCAGAGAGAAGGGTATGCTTACACACTGTTGATAGAAAAATAAATTAGTACATCTCTATGGAAAACAGTATGAAGATTTCTCAAAGAGCTAAAAATAGAACTACCATTTTATCCAGCAATGCTACTACTGGATATCTAGCCAAAAGAAAAGGAATCATTATATCAAAATAGCACCTGCACTTATATGTTTATCACAGTACAATTCACAATAGCAAAGTCATGGAATCAGCCTAAGTGTCCATCAATGGATGACTGGATTAAAAACATGATACACACACACACACACACACACACACACACCATGAAATACAACTTAGCCACCCAAAATAATAAAATCATGTCTTTGCAGTAGCATGGATGGAACTGGAGACCATTATCATAAGTGAAATGACTCGGAACCAGAAAGTAAAAAACCTAATCTTTTCGCTTATAAGTGGGAACTAGACAATGGGTACACACTGACATACAGGGCAAAATAATAGATATTGGAGACTCTAAAAGGTGGGATGGTGGGAGAGGGTGTAAGAATGAAATATGAACTATCGGGTAAAATGTTCACTATTCGGGTTATGGGTACACTAAAAGCCCAGACTTCACTGCTATGTAATATACCCATGTTAAAATAACAAAAAACAAGCAAACAAACAAAAAACTGCACTTGTAGTCTCTAAATGTAAAATAAATAAATAAATAAATAAATAAAAGAGGTTAGCTTAGAAAAAAATAAAAAATACAACAGGAAACTCAATGAAATTACCTCACATTGAACCCAGATAGGAACAAGAGAAGGTTTTCGAATGAGACTTGGTACACTCATATTTGAGGGAGTTAATGGATTAGAACATGAGATTTAAAAGGACTCCGTGAGTTAAGATGATAAAAATACAGACAATTATTAGAGAAGCTAATAAACTGGCAACTAAGGAAACTTCAAAGTAGTTTATATTTAGATAGTAGTAGAAATGGGTTGGGATATAGGGCACAAGCAGAAGAGTTAGCTTAGATAGGATGGCAGATGTTAAATGAATTGTCATAGAAGGAAAAATAGAATAGGTTGCTTTGAATGTGTGGTTGTTGAATCATTTGGAAAGTGTCTTCTGATGGCTCTGTTACTCAAGTGAAATAAGCAGCAATGTCTAATGAAATAGTAATCCAAGTGAGTATGAGGAAAGTAGAGTATTACTGATATGCTACAGCATCTCCTTGAAGTTAGTGAACATGAATTTAAAGTAAGTTCAGCCTGCAATAATATGTGTCAATCTCAAACCAGGTGTAATTTACTCATATGCCCATCAGAAATAGCTAGGGTGTTGAATTAAAGTAGGGTTGAGCTTTATCAGGCTATGACAATGGAGGGGAAAGAGTGATTTAAGGGTGTATGCAATTAGTGATTATAGAAGTAAAAGGTGTAATCTAATTCACACAAGGAGGCAATAGAGAATATGATGGGGATGACAGACACTGAAGGTTGGTAGGGTCAATGGATCGTGGGATGGAATAAACGTTGGGGGAGAAAAGGACTACAAGGAGTAAATTAGAAAGAGAAATGAGGCCGTGCATAAAATATAAAATACTTAACATTAAGATTATGTAAGTTAACATTGAGAAGATGACATAGTTATATATTATGGTAGTATAGAGCATACTAGAGTAGGAGTAGGTTGTAGAGTTAGAGGGAAGATTCAGATCTTTGAGTTGAGACAGTATGCTCCTAGGAGATGCTAATGTTGCAAATAAATAAACTTTGCAGATATTGAAATAATGAAGGCACTTAGGTGTTCTCCATGCCTTGGCTATTGTGATAAAGAGGATGTGATGTGTTTGCATGTGTATGTATGTAATATTACACAGCCACATAAAGAAGGAAATTTTGTCATCTGCGACAGCATGGATGAATGTTGATGGCATTATGCTTAGTGAAATGAATCAGCCAGATAAAGACAAACACTGTATCATCTAACTAATATGTAAAATTTTTAAAAGTCAAAGTCATAGAAACAGAATACTGGTTTTCAGGCAATTGGGACTGAGAGAAATGCGGGGGTGTTCAAAGGGTTATAATATTGTATATTTCAGTAGAGTTAGAAGGGAGAACTTGAAATGTTTCCAAGACATAGAAATGGTAAATACTTGAAGTGATGGATGCCCTAAATCTGACTTGATTATCACACATTCTCAGCATGAAACAAAACATCACGTGTATCTCATAAATATGTACAAACAGTAGTTATCAATAAAAAAATAAAGGCAAAAAAGATGAATAACTTCTGGGGAATTAATGTTCAAGGTAATGACTATAGCTAAAAATGATGCATTGCATTCTTGAAATTTGCTAAGAGAATAGATCTTACCTGCTATCCCCCACACGTACAAATGATAACTGTGCAAGGTGACAGATATGTTAACTAAGGATAATCGTTTCACAATATATAATATACCAAGTCATTATCACACTTTACACTTTAAATTTGTACAACTTTGTCAATTATGCTTCGATAAAGTTGGAAAAAAATAGCAAAGTAAGGTTGAGATTGCTGGGCTCAGTGGCTCAAGCCTGTAATCCCAGCACTTTGGGAGGCTGAGGCAGGAGGACCACCTGAGGTTGGGAGTTCAAGACCAGCTTGACCAACATGGAGAAACCCCGTCTCTACTAAAAATACAAAATTAGCTGGGCATGGTGGTGCATGCCTTTAATCCTAGCTACTTGGGAGGCTGAGGCAGAAGAATCAATAGAATCTGGGAGGCAGAGGTTGCAGTGAGCTAAGATCGCGCCATTGCACTCCAGCCTGGGCCACAAGAGTGAAACTCTGTCTCAAAACAGACAGACAAACAAATAAAGTAAGGTTGGGATTACATTAGAGAAAGATATAACATGTCAGAGGTTAAATGTTAAAGAATTAGAGGGGATGCTCAGGAAGGTTGACTATGACTATGACAAGGAGAAGATATGGGTAGCATGGTTTGATGGCATCATCTTGAAATAAGTAAAGCTTTTAAGGAAGAGGACGGGACATGAGGAAAAGATGAAGACAACTATATAACATGTAGACATTGAGCTGTGAGAGAAGAGGGAGAAAGAATAACCACCACTTGAGAGTTTACAGTCAAAAGAAAGAGATTCCTAAGAAGAATATGAAAGAAGTGTACAGAGCTGCTTGGGGGAAAAGAACCACACAGTGAAGGATGACTTGGAAACCACTGGCTTCCTGGGATATCTGAGGTAATGGTAATAAGGGATTAATTTTAATGGCCTCAAAGGTAGATCATGGTGGGTTGATTGTGAGAGTTGGCATAAAGTTAATAGTGCTGGGTTCTGTCAGAAGCTCACAGAGCTGGATAGACATTTGGAAATTTCTCCAAAGGCAGTGCTACAGCTACAAGACTCTGTGCTGCACTTCACTTACACAGGTGGCAGTGTCCACGGCGCTACAGGACACAGCTCCAGTGATGCTTCCTAGGGTCTCTGATCACCTCTTGGATGGAGGTTCATGGGTAGAGAAGGGAAACTCATTGTGACCTGACATGTAGATTTCTGAATTCTCCACCATACTTCCCACTTTTGTAGAGTGGAAAGTGTTTATTCACCAAAATCACTTAATGGCTTTGAAGATTATCATGAACTACATTATTAATATTGCCATTTTGCATACACACACACACACACACACACGTGCGCACGCGCGCACACACACACACACTAATTTTTACTGAATGCAATGACTCCAATATTCTCAACATATCAGGAGGATCAAATTTTTACTATTTAGAGTAAAATGAGGAAATGAGCCAGGAAATAAAGTTTCGTTAAACCAGCTGGTGTCTTTCTCATAAAAATTTTTCAAGTCTGAAAATCAACTATTTAACCAAATTAATCGGGAGAAAACTTTGTAAAATATGCCACTGACTAAATATTAGAGAAATATGAATACTATGTTTTTAAAAATCAGAAATGTTGTGATATAGAGAATTTTGCTTTCTAAGCCTTTTATTTTCTCCTCCAAAATTCTGAGATATTTCAACAATAATGATATTCTCTTTTATATTCTCAGCTTATTGTGTTTTTTTTTTCTGTTTTCTACTCACTGGATTTAGATTATTATAACTTACACTACTTAAATTTCGATTTGATGTATTAACATAACTTCCCCCACCCCCATCCCCAAGTCAGTTTCAGCATTTATTTTATTTGGCTTGTGATAAATCTCACCATATCAGTCATGGGTAAAGTTAAGGTTTTCAGTTTATGTCACAAATATAACTAAGGTTTTCAGTTTATGTCACAAATATAACTAACTAAGTATGCACTGTGACTATGAAATAAGACACTGCATTTGCAGAAATGCATAGGTTGACATATTTCAACATATAATAAAATTATATTTTCTTATTAATTTTGAAAAATGATTTTAAAAATAGCAATCATATATTTGCATGAGGAATGTATTAATTAATGGAATGCTTCCACTTGGTCACTCAATAATTTTCAACAGGAAAGCTTAATCTTTTGGAGTTAATTATCTCAAAAGCTGGGCTGCTACATTTTTCTTTGCTTGAAATCAATAGTCACATTTATAAGGCTATTTTTTAAATTATACTTTAAGTTTTAGGGTACATGTGCACAATGTGCAGGTTAGTTACATATGTATACATGTGCCATGCTGGTGCGCTGCACCCACTAACTCATCATCTAGCATTAGGTATATCTCCCAATGCTATCCCTCCCCCCTCCCCCCACCCCACAACAGTCCCCAGAGTGTGATGTTCCCCTTCCTGTGTCCATGTGTTCTCATTGTTCAATTCCCACCTATGAGTGAGAAGATACGGTGTTTGGTTTTTTGTTCTTGTGATGATTTCCAATTTCATCCATGTCTCTACACAGGACATGAACTCATCATTTTTTATGGCTGCATAGTATTCCATGGTGTATATGTGACACGTTTTCTTAATCCAGTCTATCATTGTTGGACATTTGGGTTGGTTCCAAGTCTTTGCTATTGTGAATAATGCCGCAATAAACATATGTGTGCATGTGTCTTTATAGCAGCATGATTTATAATCCTTTGGGTATATACCCAGTAATGGGATGGCTGGGTCAAATGGTATTTCTAGTTCTAGATCCCTGAGGAATCGCCACACTGACTTCCACAATGGTTGAACTAGTTTACAGTCCCACCAACAGTGTAAAAGTGTTCCTATTTCTCCACATCCTCTCTACCACCTGTTGTTTCCTGACTTTTTAATGATTGCCATTCTAACTGGTGTGAGATGGTATCTCATTGTGGTTTTGATTTGCATTTCTCTGATGGCTAGTGATGGTGAGCATTTTTTCATGTGTCTTTTGCCTGCATAAATGTCTTCTTTTGAGAAGTCTCTGTTCATATCCTTTGCCCACTTTTTGATGGGGTTGTTTGTTGTTTTCTTGTAAATTTGTTTGAGTTCATTGTAGATTCTGGATATTAGCCCTTTGTCAGATGAGCAGATTGCGAAAATTTTCTCCCATTTTGTCGGTTGCCTGTTCACTCTGATGGTAGTTTCTTTGGCTGTGCAGAAGCTCTTTAGCTTAATTAGATCCCATTTGTCAATTTTGGCTTTTGTTGCCATTGCTTTTGGTGTTTTAGACATGAAGTCCTTGCCCATGCCTATGTCCTGAATGGTAATGCCTATGTTTTCTTCTAGGGTTTTATGGTTTTAGGTCTAACGTTTAAGTCTTTAATCCATCTTGAATTGATTTTTGTATAAGGTGTAAGGAAGGGATCCAGTTTCAGCTTTCTACATATGGCTAGCCAGTTTCCCCAGCACCATTTATTAAATAGGGAATCCTTTCCCCATTGCTTGTTTTTCTCAGGTTTGTCAAAGATCAGATAGTTGTAGATATGTGGCGTTATTTCTGAGGGCTCTGTTCTGTTCCATTGATCTATATCTCTGTTTTGGTACCAGTACCATGCTGTTTTGGTTACTATAGCCTTGTAGTATAGTTTGAAGTCAGGTAGCATGATGCCTCCAGCTTTGTTCTTTTGGCTTAGGATTGACTTGGTGATGCGGGCTCTTTTTTGGTTCCATATGAACTTTAAAGTAGTTTTTTCCAATTCTGTGAAGAAAGTCATTGGTAGCTTGATGGGTATGGCATTGAATCTGTAAATTACCTTGGGCAGTATGGCCATTTTCACAATATTGATTCTTCCTATCCATGAGCATGGAATATTCTTCCATTTTTTTGTATCCTCTTTTATTTCCTTGAGCAGTGGTTTGTAGTTCTCCTTGAAGAGGTCCTTCACATCCCTTGTAAGTTGGATTCCTAGGTATTTTATTCTCTTTGAAGCAATTGTGAATGGGAGTTCACTCATGATTTGGCTCTCTGTTTGTCTGTTGTTGGTGTATAAGAATGCTTGTGATTTTTGTACATTGATTTTGTATCCTGAGACTTTGCTGAAGTTGCTTATCAGCTTAAGGAGATTTTGGGCTGAGACAGTGGGGTTTTCTTGAATCAATCATTCTGAAATTTAACATAGGGAAAAGTTTTTTAAAGTCTAAACATAGTTTTTAACTTCAGTTTCTGGTCATAAACTATATAACTATTAAAAATATCTAGGACATTGTTGCCATTTTCTCATCAAGAGTAGCTTTTGCTACTATTAGTACAACTTTACATTCTGCAATATTGTTATAGGGGACAGGAGGTATCCTGTAATCTGGCCCCCTAAATGCCCCATTTAAGAACATATGTTCTCATCAGTATAAACTTTCTTCCTTCCTTCAATGTATTAATTTCCATATAAAAAATAGTAAGTTAGTACAGACATGTGCAGATAAAATTTGAATCAACATCATGAAATCTTTAAGTCTTCCTGGCATACCTGATTAAAGGAATCTTAGCCCCATAATGCTTTGCACAACCTCCAATATTTCTTAATATCCAGTATTCTTCCACTGTGCCCTCTGTATCTCATTTTGTCCGCAGAATATTTTCCAAGTATCCACAATGTATTTTCTTTTTCTTTATTTTTTTATTTTTTAGAGACGGGGTCTCATGTTTTCACCCAGGCTGGCATGTAGTGTTGTGAACCAAGCTCATGTCAGTCTCAACCTCCTGGGCTCAAGCAATCCTCTCACCTCAGCCTCCCAAGTAACCGAGTAGCTGGGGCTATTCACCTGGCTAATTTTTTGAAAAAAAGAAATTGTGGATATGGGGTCTTACTATGTTGCCCAGGCTGGTCTGGAACTCTTGGAGTCAAGCAATCCTCCTGCCTCAGCCTCCGAAAGTGCTGGGATTACAGATATAAGCCACCACACCCAGCCCACAATATTTTTTCTACACTTTCTTTCTTTTTCTCACTGAAACCTGAGGACAGTTTTTCTTGTAGCCTTCTGAGTTGGTCACTATTCATTCTTCTACAGTTGTGTACCACAGACAGTGAAGTGTATAGACAGTGTTGCCCTTGTTGCCATATTCAGGCCATTTTTTCCCTTCTCCTTCTGAAAACCCTAGCCAGCAGCTGTATCTTCTCTCTCTCTCTGACTCTCTCTCCCCCTCCCCCTCTCCCTCGCTCCTTTTCTAGTAGCTTTTCTCTCAGTTTCTGCTTATCCTTTACTAAATGTTTTAGCATCTAGCTTGCTGACCTTTTCTTTATCACCACTGTGGTCATATTTTTTGATAACTTTGGTATCCCTCTTGGAAATCCACTCACTCTGGTTGTTTAAATTTTTTGATAATTATTTTGCTAATTTCCCCCTCTCCTTCACCTCAGTCCATCTCCCATGGTCTTATCCTATAAGTTATCATGCCTTTAATTGCACACCCTGAAATACCTTTAATTTAAATTCTTTCACTCTCTGATCCCCACTTCCTGTATTTCAAGTTCACTCACTCATGTACTGTAATGACAAAATTTCATAAATTTTTAAAAAAGCAACAGGACCTCCAATTATATGACTACATTTGACATTCCTGTGTCTAGTATCCCCTGCAGGTCCCCATTTTCTTTTAAAAAACATACTTACACATCCACTTTCAAATTCCTTGATTCTCTTTTTCTATGTTCCATTGACCTGAAAACATCAAACCTGTTTAATTCTCATCCTACCATTAAACTCTTGTCCATTTTATATATATCTAATATAGCAGCTCAAACTTAATGTATTCCAAATTCATAATTGATTACTGAGCCCTGGACAAAGCTTCTTTTCTGCCAGTATTCGTTTACATTACTCTTTGATTTCTTCTTTTCTCTCTTTTGACACGTCTTGTCCATCAACAAATCCTTTAAACTCTCCCATAACTACGTATCATGGATATGAACACTTTTATCATTAGGAATGTTAACACCCTTGTTCAAGCCAAATTCTCAGCTGGAACATTTCAATAGCTTCCCTCTTGACCTCATTGTTTTGAACCTTCATTCAGGTACATGTCAAATAGTGAATGGAAGTCTCATCAAAAAAGCTAATATTTTGGCGGAGATTTGAATGATGTGAGGGAATGTGCAGCTGTCTAAGGAAGAGTGTTCATGGCAGAAGGAGTACCTATTGCAAAATCCTTGGCCTATTCAGACCCTATCCATGCATGAGTCCAGACTAACTGCTCTGGAGAAAGCAAGGGAAGTAGCAGCAATGAAGTTAGAAGAGAAACCAGAATCTGGGGCAGCTTTAGATCATGAATGCCTTTGTAACGTCCTTCATTTTCACTCTAAGTACAATGGCAAGTATTGCAGTGTTGCTGGCAAATGAGTTACTTTATTTGGTTTATATTTTTGAATTGTTGTGTGACTGTTGTTTTGAAAGGAAACTGTACAGACACAAGGGCACATGCAAAGAGACCTGTTAATAAGCTATTATAGTAATTACAGTATAGCAAACTGGGTAGGACAGTGACTTAGATTAGAATTGGAGAGAGGGCATAATAAGAAGGGGTTGGATTGTGGATGTATATTTAAGATGGAGTCAATACAATGTTTCTTTAGAGCGGATTGAATGAGAAAGAAAAAGAACAAATATATTGGCTCCATAGTTTTTGACCTGAGCAACTAGAAAACAGATTGTGATTATTTTAGATGCTGAAAGTTACAGGTAAAGTAACTGCAAAATAGTTTGCTTGTTTATCATTTTTTATCCACAAAAAAAGAATATATATGTTTTAAAATCATGTTATTCCTCTGCCAATGCCATTCAGGGGGTTCCCGTACATTAATAAAACCTAAAGGATTTAAAATGCTTACAAGGTGAGCCATATTTTCCTCCTGCCTATCTCTCTGCCACCATCTCCTACTAAGTCACCACTTTGGTCTTTGAGATGTTTCCTGAATATCTCAAGGACCTCTTGCTTCAATCCTCGGTATTTGCCGTTCCCTTTTCTGAAGTGCACATTTCCCAGAAAGCACAGTAGCAATTTGTACACTTCCTTCAGCCATTCACTCAAATATTATCTCCTCAAAGATGTCTTTCCTGTTGATCCTGACACAGCCTGGAAATACCTAATCTCAATTTCTCCCTCCACTTTTATCGGATTTAATTTATTAATTATATAGCACCTCTCCCTATCTGTCATTATACTCATGTATTTATAATTTTCTCTCCCTTCCCCATAAACGAATGTATAATAAGGCAGAGGAGTTGCTGTTTTAATAGGTTTAATACTAGCTTTCTATATTCTAGGATAGAGGTATAGCATGTTAATTTTACTTATCAAATATGGATGGTTTTGTCTAAGATTCTTATTTTCATCTTTAAATAACTTTTACATCTGAATTATTTGCTTTCCGAAATCCAGGCAGTGACCTTGTTGCTCAGTTTATGCTTAAAAGATAAATTCGTCATATGAAGTAGTCCATAGGTCTGGACATTTGTCTATGCCCACAAAAGTCACAGTATGTAAGCATGCAATAGTATTGCAAATATTCTATTATAAGAATAAATCTTAATTTACTTCGAAGGGTTTTTTGCCCAAGTAGCGGAACAGGTTCAATGACAGCATTGAAACTGATACAAGGAACTTTCCATCAGAATCCCCATGTCTGCATGATGAAACCAAAGAGACAAATGTGAACTACAATGCTTTAAGACAAAAATTACAACTTAAACATTATAAAAATTACAAATATAACTGTTCATTTCCTGGAAAAAAATGTATCAAAAGTTGATTCCAAGTTTTCAAACAAGTGATGAGAGTATTTCAAGTTACCACAGGCAGAGAAAACTATCTGAAGTTAGTTTATAACTATCTCCTTTCCATTTGCTAGAATAGTATAGAGTTTGAAAAAGCTATTTCAGCAGCTAGAAAACTTTAAGCAAAAGTATACTTCCAATTTGAAGTTAACTCTTTAAAAAATATTTTTTCTAATTTTTTGCTTTATGAAATTATTATTTTAATACAGTAATAATTTTTACTAACTGTTAGTAAAATATTGAACATTTTATTTTTAATTGTATTAAATTTATGGGCTTTTCTTAATATTTTGAAAAAATACATTTTGAAACCTATTTAAAATGTAGTAAATATTGTTTCACTGATTTTTACCTTAATTGATAAATTAACTTTAAAAATAAATAGCAGTTATAAATACTAGTAGTTCTGTATTACATAAAACATTTACCAAAATGCTGGTGATGGAATTTTGTTCTGATATTGCTGTCCCTACTCTATTAATGCTGTGTTCCCAACAGTGCCTGACACTTCTCCTTAAAATCAGTAGTGTGCATTCCATAGGTCACTGGACAAGTTTGGAATGTTATGTCCAAGAAATAGAGTAAAGCTAATTAACTAATGAATATTGGCTTTATTGGCAAAAGGAAACCTAATAGTAGAAAGATATTTAAATCAGTGGTAAGAAATCATTTTAGGAAGGAAAAAGTAAAAGAGGATAAGAGTATTGTTTTTGTCTCCTCTTTTCCACTATTATATTTTATTTTCATTATTTTTTTCCTTCCCTTTCATGTATCTTCACAGATCCTCGCTGCTTTCCTATGTATCATTTCCCATTTTACCACTAAAATGACACCTTAAATATTTCCATCACAATCATGAGGTTACCCTTACCCTAAAGTCTCAAAATAGTTTTATATAAAAACAAACTATAAATTGGATGTTTTAGAAACATGGTGATCTGAAAGGTCTTTCCTTTCTCTCCCCCTGTATTTAAAACAATTGGCCTCTGACTAAAATGGCTGCTGGACACCTAGAGTAGCTCAAATTAGTTAGCAATAAGTCTCTCTGAGCATTTCAACAGAAGTTAATGCACTTTTGTAAACACATTTATTAAAAAGGTCCATGTTGTTTCAGAGTTTGCTTTTGTTTACTTTGCTTTTGTTTTCTCTGTTTTACATTCTTAAATGTCAAGGCTACTATTGAAACTTCTTTTTCCTTGACAGCAGGCTGAGTTGATAGGATGACATTTTTCTTATGAGTAAGACTTGGAAGTGCCTCTTAGATTTCAAGCCATCACTGGGAGTGGGGGATTGGAGATGATTGCCTGAAACTCAGTAGGAAAGTTTTCCCTTTTTGAAAAAAAAAAAAAAAAAAAAAAACTTTTAAGTTCAGGGATACAAGTGCAGGTTTCTTACATAGGTAAACTTGGGTCATGGGGATTTGTTGTACAGATTATTTTATCATCCAGGTATTAAGCCTAGTACACATTAGTCCTCCGCCTTTGGGTCAAACCTCTCTGAGCCACACATTGCAGATAGTATTTGGGGGGTCTCTTACCTAGTGTGTACTGAGAGTAGAAAATCTTTGGCCTTTTTTTTTTTTTGGATCAATAAAACTTGCTCTGTTTAGAAACACTTTCTCAGAGTTGCTGCTGCCCAGTGTTCATCCAACACCATTTGGATCTGATTCTTCTTAGTGGCTAAATATTGGTTCTTCAATTCATAGACCTGATCCTGTTCTTTGGAAACTGCAACACAAAGTAAGCCCAAATGTCACATGTGTCTTTAACTGCTCTTGGTCAATTCAGTCCATTCCAACTCAAAAGGAAAATTGAAACTCATCAACTTTTAGGATGTGCTAAAGCTCTTCTCTTCTTCTCTATGCTATTACATGCTCATCCTCAATAGGAAGCGATGCTACCTCTCATTAAGTTGGTATTTGGAGTGATTTCTGGATATCTAGCCAGCCCCTCAGAATGAGAGACGTAAAGTAAATATATCTTACTATCTGTGGAGTGGTAGAGTAAAATACATAAAGGTCTTCATCTATGGAATAGCAGAGTATAATAATGCACTTAAAGTTAGGACAAACTTAATTTTATTAACCACTCTAAAATTTGTAAGTAATATGGCCAAAGCAACTAATGTAATTTCTATGGGTATGTTTCCTCATTTATAAAAGTGATAAATAATAATATATTTCACAACTTACAAGAATTGAATGAGAACTTAAGAAAATTGTGTAAAGGTAATTAGCCTAGTGGCTGGCATATGATGGGTGCTGAAAAAAAGTGGATGATTATTTCTGATATGAATGGAGAAATAATTTAATTCTGTAAGATGAAAATGCAAAGCTGTATGCCTCAAACTATAGGAAAGGTAAATTACTACAGCATTTTATTGATGCTATTTCAGTGAAATTGTGCCAACATGGCCTTTGATCCCTTTTATGAAATTATTTTGTGTTCTTATAACAGATTTAAAATAATAAATGCATAGTTAAATTCACTTCATTAATAAATCAGCTTCTACCAACTTAAAGTCATGAGAAGTCATATTTTTGGTCTTAAAATATTTGGTGTTTACATTAGAAAAAACATTCTTTCATTTGGGGTCCCATTTATTTTATAATAGAAGGTTTACTAAATATGATTTAAGGCACAGGACTGTTTCCTACAAATTAATTAGAAGTGAGGGCAGTAGAAGCCAGAACACCAGTGTGTGTTCTTTAGCAACTTATAGATTGCAGTTAATGAAATACAGTAGACTGGAATATAGATTGTTTGAAAAACAATTTTAAAAATGACAACTAACAAACAGAAGTCCTATAAGTAGCCCAACTATAACTAGACCATTATCATCCACTGGCAGTCTATCCTGTCTCAAATTCATGTAGTCATCATTAACTCCTGCTAGCACATCATCAGTATATACTGGCTCTACTAAACATTAAAAAATCACATTTGTCATGTTTTTTCTTCATATTCCACTAGTTTTCCAAAACATATACTGTATTGTTAAGTATCAGTTTAGGCCAAAGTTTATTTTATTCTTAAATTCCCAAAAGAGATCATTAAGAGCATACATTGAAAATTTAGTTTACTGTAATTCTTTCCAAATACATAAATAGGAGCTTTTTGGCTAAGATCACAGGTATGTATAAAAAAATGATTAATAGTACCATATAATTTAAACAAAGCCTTATTCCTTTTGGAATAATGTTAATAGGCTTTTCTGAAAACATTTAAATTATAATTTTTCTAATTTACACTGATGTATTTACAGCTGTATATCAGGATTTACTGAAAAAAACTGTGAGAAAGCAATTGACCACTGTAGACTGCTGAGCATCAACTGTCTGAATGAAGAATGTTGTTTCAATATAATTGGAAGATTCAAAGTAAGTAATTTAATACATGGCAACATAATTTAGCCCTTCAAAATACAATAGACTCAGTTAGTCTATATTTCAAATGCTCTTATTAATCTTAGCCAGAGAAATATATCCTTATATCTATATTTAAATGTGAGTTATGTAAAGCTTAGCAAGAGGGGTTTTAATTTATAAGAATTATGTTGGGAGGGAATTAATAAATGTTCTAGGAGGTGTTTTTATTATAAAGTAAGTATAAAGCTAATTGAGGCCTGGTGATATACTTCTTAGTATATAAAACCCCAGTTACTAATACTTTAAGCTCTTTAACTAGATGAGAAATAAAATCAGTCTAGTGGTTGATTGTTAGGGTCCATAAAATATGCTTTTTTAGTGAATAGTTTTGGAAATTACTTTACAAATACAATATATCTGTACTACACATGGTAAGGGATATTCCACAACCTAGCAATGTTACTTGTAGGTGTGTGTATTAGAGAAATTATCAGGTATTTACTGAGAGACCTACACAGGAATTTTCACTTCAAATCTGAAACTAAACCTGGTAAATAAGAGAACGGACAATTTCATCATGCTGTAGTCTTACAATGGAGTTATAAAAACTAGTTAAAATGAATAGACAATAGCTATATGTATTAATGCTTACAAATATCAAAATATTGAATTTTAAAATTTTATAAACTTGAGGATTACACACACCAGCTTTATTTGAAAGGCAAACTATAGGGAGGTAGATGGGAGAATGAAATCAGGGAGAGTACAAAGGGAACTTCCAATGTTTCCGCAAAGCTTTTTTTTTTCAAAAAATAATTTTTTTGAGAAATAAGGCAAGAAAAATAAATACAACATGAAGATAGAATAAATAAAATGGTATGGTTTTGATAAGCATTCCTCATTACTATTCATTGGAACGCTATAAAAATTAAAAAGTAGAACTAACAAGTTAAATATGGCAAAATCCCAGGATTCATTATAACTTTTTAGAAACCAATAGTGCTTCTGTAATATGGCAACAACTAATTAAGACATGACACTAAAAATTAATACTATAAAAGTGAAATAAAGTATGATTATAATTGTATCAAAACACTTCAGAAAACATTTAACAAAATGTGGCTAATATCTCTATGCTGAAAACTAAAAAAAAGATTAGAGGGAAATGGAATATGCCCTATAAATAAAGTTATAAAATATTTATGAATTAGAAAAATTAGTATTTTATGATGTCCTTTCTTCTTACTGATATTAACAAATGTTTTGTAGAAATGGGTAAGCTGATTATAAAACTGATATGAAACATCAAAGGACTTCAAATAGCTAAGCAATCAAAAATAACAGCAAATCTGAAGGATTTTACCAACCTGATTTCAGGAGTTACTTTCAAGCTAGAGTATCAAGGCAATGTGGTACTAGCATGTGATGCTTAATACTGAGGGTCAACTTGATTGGATTCAAGGATGTCAAGTATTGACCCTGGGTGTGTCTGTGAGGGTGTTGTCAAAGGAGATTAACATTTGAGTTGGTGGGCTGGGGAAGGGAGACCCAACCTTAGTCTAGGTGGGCACCATCTAATCATCTGCCATCACAGCCAAAATGTAAAGCAGGCAGAAAAACATAAATAGGCTAGACAGGCTTAGCCTCCCAGCCTACATCTTTCTTCTGTGCTGGATACTTCCTGCTGTCGAACATTGGACTCCAAGTTCTTTGCTTTGGGACTCAGACTGGCTTCCTTGCTCCTCAGCTTGCAGACAGCCTACTGTGGGACCCTGTGATAGTATGAGTTAATACTCCTTAATAAACTCCCCTTTTCGTATAAATCTATCCTATTAGTTCTGTCCCTCTAGAGAACCCTGACTAATACATAGCATAAGGATGAACTAGAAGATCACACACACACACACACACACACACACACACACACACACACAGAGGAAAGGAGACTTCAAAGATAGATCCACAGGGAAATTTCTGTTGAATTCTCTCAAAAACACCAAGGTAATTTAACTAACAAAGGAACATCTTATCAAAACACACGTGGAAAAAAAGTGAGTCCATATCCCCTACGTCAAACCACACAATAATTAATTTGACATGAAGCATAAACCTGAGAGTTAAAGAGAAATTTATAAAACTTCTTGAGAATAAAATGGAGCAAAAAAAAAAAAAAAAAAAACACCAAAGGATGAGGTTCTTCATGACCATGTATTAGACTAAACTTTGTTAGATAGGGCACAAATTAATTGGTTTATTGAACTTAATTAAATTTAAAAACTTCTGTGCATCAAAATAATTTTTAAAAAGACAACAATAACCAGTGATTACCCACCTAAATTTACATTAGAAATAAACATAATCATAATAGAGGTATGTACTGTTCACATGAGATAATATGAAATAAAATGTCTTTATTGAAACAAAATGATGGAAAAAATTGAGAGAAATACTAACCAGAAACCAGTTGATGCCTACCTTACTTTTATGTAAAACAGACCTTAAAACTTAAAATCAGAAATCATAAAATTCTGATTTTTAAAATTCTTAAAATTAAGAAATTAATAAATCCTCTTTCACGGTGGGGTGTATTTGTTTCTTCATGAAAAACTATGTGTGAGTTATATTGTTAATTTTTAAAGGGAAAGAACAAATAAAATTAGAAAATATATTGTATAGATAATCTTTAGATATAAATGAAAATAAAGGTAAATACACATTTTAAATGTTCAAACTGTCTCAAATTTTTAAATTTAATTTTATTTTGCTTTAAGTTCTGGGATAGATGTACTGAATGTAAACGTTCGTTACATTGGTATACATGTGGTATGGTGGTTTGCTGCACCTATCAACCCGTCATATAGGTTTTAAGCCCCACATGCATTAGGTATTTGTCCTAATACACTCCCTCTCCTTCCCGCCACTCTGCCTAACAGGCCTTGGTGTGTGATATTTCCCTCCCTATCTCCATGTGTTCACACTGTTCAGCTCCCACTTATGAGTGAGAACATGTGGTGTTTGCTTTTCTGTTCCTATGTTGCTTTGCTGAGAATGATGGTTTCCAGCTTCATCCACATCTCTGCAAAGGACATGACTCATTCTTTTTTATACTGCATAATATTCCATGGTGTATATGTGCCACAGTTTCTTTATCCAGCCTATCATTGATGGGCATTTGGGTTGGTCCCAAGTCTTTGCTGTTGTAAATAGTGCTGCAATAAACATACGTGTGCATGCGTCTTTATAGTAGAATGATTTACAATCATTTGGGTATATACTCAGTAATGGGATTGCTGGGTCAAATGGTATTTCTAGTTCTATATCCTTGAGGAATCACCACACTGTCTTCCACAATGGTTGAACTAATTTACACTCCCACCAAAAGTGTAAATGCGTTCCTATTTCTCCGCATCCTCAACGGCATCTATTATTTCCACGTTTTAATGATCATCATTCTAACTGGCATGAGATGGTATCTCGTTGTGGTTTGGATTTGCATTTCTCTAATGACCAGTGATGATGAGCTTTTTTTAATATGTTTGCTGGCTGCATAAATGACTTCTTTTGATGGGTGTCTGTTGATAAACTTTGCCCATTTTTTGATGAGGTTGTTTTTTTCTTGTAAATTTGTTTAACTTCCTTGTAGATTCTAGATATTAGCCCTTTGTCAGATGGATAGTTTGCAAAATTTTTCTCCCATTCTGTAGGTTGCCTGTTCACTCTGAGGACAGTTTCTTTTGCTGAGCAGAAGCTCTTCATTTTGATTAGATCCCATTTGTCAATTTTGGCTTCTGTTGCAATTGCTTTTGGTGTTTTAGTCATGAAGTACTTGCCCATGCCTATGTCCTGAATGGTATTGCCTAGGTTTTCTTCTAGGGTTTTTATGGTTTTAAATTTTACATTTAAGTCTTTAATCCACCTTTAGTTAATTTTTGTATAAGGTGTAAGGAAGAGGTCCAGTTTCAGTTTTCCGCATATGGCTAGCCAGTTTTCCCAAAACCATTTATTAAATAGGGAATTCTTTCCCCATTGCTTGTTTTTGTCATGTTTGTCAAAGCTCAGATGCTTGTAGATGTGTGGTGTTACTTCTGAAACCTTTGTTGTGTTCCATTGGTCTATATATATATTTTGGTACCAGTACCATGCTGTTTTGGTTACTGTGTAGCCTTGAAGTATAGTTTGAAGTTAGGTAGCATGATGCCTCCAGCTTTGTTCTTTTTGCTTAGGACTGTCTTGGAAATATGGCCTTTTTTTCGTGGCATATGAAATTTAAAGTATTTTTTTCTAGTTCTGTGAAGAAAGTCGATGGAAGATTGATGGGAATAGCATTGAATCTATAAATTTCTTCGGGCAGTATGGCCATTTTCACAATATTGATTCTTCCTGTCCATGAGCATGGAATGATTTTTTCCATTTGTTTGTGTCATCTCTTATTTCCTTGAGCAGTGGTTTGTAGTTCTCCTTGAAGAGGTCCTTCACATCTCTTGTAAGTTGTATTCCTAGGTATTTTATTCTCTTTGTAGCAATTCTCAATGGGAGTTCACTCATAATTTGCCTCTCTGCTTGTCTGTTAGTGGTGTATAGTAATGCTTGTGATTTTTGCACATTGATATTGTATCCTGAGACTTTGCTGAAGTTGCATATCAGCTTAAGGAGTTGTTGGGCTGAGACGATGGGGTTTTCTAAATATACAATCATGTATTCTGCAAACAGACACAATTTGACTTTCTCTCTTCCTATTTGAATACCCTTTATTTCTTTCTCTTGCTTGATTGCTCTAGCCAGAACTTCCAACATTATGTTGAACAGGAGTGGTGAGAGAGGGCATCCTTGTCTTGTGTCGGTTTTCAAAGGGAATGCTTTCAGCTTTTGCCCATTCAGTATGATATTGGCTATGGGTTCGTCATAAATAGCCCTTATTATTTTGATATATGTTCCACCAACACCTAGTTTATTGAGAGTTTTTAGCATGAAGCGGTGTTGAATTTTGTCGAAGGCCTTTTCTGCATCTATTGAGATAATCATGTGGTTTTTGTCATTGGTTCTGTTTATGTGATGGATTATGTTTATTGATTTGCATATGTTGAACTATCTTTGCATCCCAGGGATAAAGCCAAATTGGTCGTGGTGGATAAGCTTTTTGATGTACTGCTGGATTCCATTTGCCAGTATTTTATTGAGGATTTTCACATCGAAGTTCATCAGTGATATTGGCCTGAAATTTTATTTTCTCATTGTGTCTCTTCCAGGTTTTGGAATCAGGATGATGCTGGACTCATAAAATGTGTTAGGGAGGAGTCCCTCTCTTTTTTTTCTGTTTTATTTTATTTATTTATTTTTTTCTTGTTTATCTTTTTTATTATTGTACATTAAGTTCTGGGGTACATGTGCAGAATGTGCAGGTTTGTTACATAGGTATACATGTGACATGGTGTTTTGCTGCACCCATCAAACTGTCATCTACATTATATATTTCTCCTAATGTTATCCCTCCACTAGTCCGCCACCCCCTGACAGGCCCCGGTGTGTGATGTTCCCCTCCCTGTCTCCATGTGTTCTCATTGTTCATCTCCCACTTATGAGTGAGAACATGTGGTGTTCGGTATTATGTTCCTGTGTTAGTTTGCTGAGAATGATGGTTTCCATCTTCATCCATGTCCCTGCAAAGAACATTAACTCATCCTTTTTTATGAATGCATAGTATTCCATGGTGTATATTTGCCACATTTTCTTTATCCAGTCTATCATTGATGGGCATTTGGGTTGGTTCCAAGTCTTTGCTATTGTGAACAGTGCCACAATAAACTTTTGTGTGCATGTGTCTTTATAGTAGAATGAATTATAATCCTTTGGATATATACCCAGTAATGGGATTGCTGGGTCAAATGGTATTTCTAATTCCAGATCCTTGAGGAATTGCCACACTGTCTTCTACAATGATTGAACTAATTTACACTCCCACCAACAGTGTAAAAGCGTTCCTATTTCTCCACATCCTCTCCAGCATCTGTTGATTCCTGACATTTAATGATCGTCATTATAACTGCCATGAGATGGTATCTCATTGTGGTTTTGATTTGCATTTCTCTAATGACCAGTGATGATGAGCTTTTTTTCATATGTTTGTTGACTGCATAAATGTCTTCTTTTGGAGAAGTGCCTGTTCATATCCTTCACCCACTTTTTGATGAGGTTGATTGTTTTTGTCTTGTAAATTTGTTTAAGTTCTTTGTAGATTCTGGATATTAGCCCTTTGTCAGATGGATAGATTGCAGAATTTTTCTCCCATTCTGCAGGTTGCCTGTTCACTCTGATGATAGTTTCCTTTGCTGTGCAGAAGCTCTTTAGTTTAATTAGATTGCATTTGTCTATCTATTGTTTAGAATAGTTTCAGAAGGAATGGTCCCAGCTCCTCTTTGTACCTCTGATAGAATTCAGCTGTGAATTCATCTGGTCCTTGGCTTTTTTTGGTTGGTAGGGTATTAATTAATGCCTCAATTTCAGAACTTTTTATTGGTCTATTCACGATTTGACTTCTTCGTGGTTTAGTTACGGATTTTCTTCCTCCTGGGAGGATGTATGTGTCCAGGAATTTATCCATTTCTTCTAGATTTTCTAGTTTTTGTTTTGTTTTGTTTTGTTTTGTTTTTGCATAGAGGTGTTTATAGTATTCTCTGTTGGTAGTTTTTATTTCTGTGGGATCGGTGTTGATATCCCCTTTATCATTTTTTATTGTGTCTATTTGATTTCTCTCTCTTTTCTCCTTTTTTAGTCTGGCTAGTGGTCTATCTATTTTTTTAATCTTTTCAAAAGAACAGCTCCTTGATTCAATGATTTTTTGAAGGGTTTTTCGTGCCTCTATCTCCTTCGGTTCTGCTCTGATCTTAGTTATTTCTTGTCTTCTGCTAGCTTTTGAATTTGTTTGCTCTTGCTTCTCTATTTCTTTTAATTGTGATGTTAGGGTGTCAATTTTAGATCTTTCCTGCTTTCTGATGTGGGCATTTGGTGCTATAACTTTCCCTGTAAATACTGCTTTAGCTCTGTCCCAGAGATTCTGGTACGTTGTCTGTTTTCATTGGTTTCAAAGAACTTTGTTATTTCTGCCTTATTTTTGTTACTTACCCAAGAGTCATTGAGGAGCAAGTTGTTCAGTTTCCACAAAATTGTGTGGTTTTGAGTAACTTTCTTAATCCTGAGTTCTAATTTGATTAAACTGTGGTCTAAGAGGCTGTTTTTTTACATTTGCATCCATTCTTTTGCATTTGTTGAGGAGTGTTTTACTTCCAATTATGTGGTTGATTTTAGAGTAAGTGCTATGTGATGCTGATAAAAATGTATATTCTGTTGATTTGATGTGGACAGTTCTGTAGATATCTATTAGGGCTGCTTGGTCCAGAGGTGAGTTCAAGTCCTGAATATCCTCGTTAATTTTCTGTCTCATTGATCTGTCGAATATTGACAGTGGAGTGTTAAAAAGTCTCCCACTATTACTGTGAGGGAGTCTACGTCTCTTTGTAGGCCTCTAAGAATTTATTTTTATGAATCTGGGCACTTTTGTATTGAGTGCATATATATTTAGGATAATTAGCTCTTCTTGTTGCATTGATCCCTTTACCATTATGTAATGCCCTTCTTTGTCTTTTTTGACATTTCTTGGTTTAACGTCTGTTTTATCAGAGACTAGGACTGCAACCCCTGCTTTTTTTGCTTTCCATTTGTTGGTAAATAGTCCTCCATCCCTTTATTTTGAGCCTATACGTGTCTTTGCGTATGAGATGGGTCTTCTGAATACAGCACACCAGTGGGTCTTGACTCTATCCAACTTGCCATTCTGTGTCTTTGAATTGGGGCATTTAGCCCATTTACATTTAATGTTAATATTGGTATGTGTGAATTTGATCCTGTCATTATGATGCTAGCTGGTCATTTTGCACATTAGTTGATGCAGTTTCTTCTTAGTTTCATTGTTCTTTATATTTTGGTATGTTTTTGCAGTGGCTGGTATCAGTTTTTCCTTTCTATATTTAGTACTTCCTTCAGGAGTCCTTGTAAGGCAAGCCTGGTGGTCACAAAATCCTTCAACGTTTGCTTGTCTGTAAAGGATTTTATTTCTCCTTCACTTATGAAACTTAGTTTGGCTGGATATGAAATTCTGGTTTGCAAAATCTTTTCTTTAAGAATGTTGACTATTGGGCACCACTCTTTTCTGGCTTGTAGGGTTTGTGCAGAGAGACCCACTGTTAATCTGATGGGCTACCCTTTGTAGGTAACCTGAACTTTCTCTCTGGCTGCCCTTAACATTTTTTCCTTTGTTTCAACCTTGGAGAATCTGAGAATTGTTTGTCTTGGGGTTGTTCTTCTCAAGGAGTATCTTAGTGGCATTCTCTGTATTTCTGGATTTGAATGCTGGCCTGTCTTGCTAGGTTGGGGAAGTTCTCCTGGATAATATTCTGAAGTGTTTTCCAACTTGCTTCCATTCTCCCCATGACTTTAAGGGACCCCAGTCAATCATATCTTTGGTCTTCCCATATGGTCCCATATTTCTTTGAGGCTTTGTTCGTTCTTTTTCATTCTTTTTGTTGTAATCTTGTCTTCATGCTTTATTTCATTAAGTTGATCTTCAATCTCTGATATCCTTTCTTCTGCTTGAGCAACTCAGCTATTGATACTTGTGTATGCTTCACAAAGTTCTCATGCTGTGTTTTTCAGCTCCATCCGGTCATTTATGTTCTTCTCTAAACTGGTTATTCTAGTTAGCAATTCCTGTAACCTTTTGTCAAGGTTCTTAGCTTCCTTGCGTTGCTTCCTTTAGCTCAGAGGAGTTTGTTATTACCCACTTTCTGAAGCCTACTTCTGTCAGTTCATCAAACTCATTCTCTGTCCAGTTTTGTGCCCTTGCTGGAGAGGAGTTGTGATCATTTGGAGGAGAAGAAGCATTCTGGTTTTTGGAATTTTCAGCATTTTTTTGCTGGTTTTTCCTCATCTCCATGGATTTATCTACCTTTGACCTTTGAGGCTGATGACCTTTTGATGGGGTTTCTGTGTGTGGGGGTCCTTTTTATTGACTTTGATGTTATTGCTTGCTGTTTGTTGGTTTTTCTTCTGATGGTCAGGCCCCTCTTCTGCAGGTCTGCTGCAGTTTGCTGGAGGTCCACTGCAGACCCTGTTTGCTTGGGTATCACCAGCAGAGGCTGAAGAACAGAAAAGATTGCTGCCTGTTCCCTCCTCTGGAAGCTTCGTCCCAGAGGGGCACCCACCAGATGCCAGCCAGAGCTCTCCCATACGAGGTGTCTGTCGACCTCTGTTGGGAGGTCTCTCACAGTCAGGAGGCACAGGGGTCAGGGAACCCACTTGAGGAGGCGGTCTATCCCTTAGCAGAGCTGGAGCGCTGTGCTGGGAGATCCACTGCTCTTTTCAGAGCTGACAGGCAGGAATGCTTAAGTCCACTGAAGCTGCGCCCACAGCCGCCCCTTCCCCCAGGTTCTCTGTCCTAGGGAGGTGGGAGTTTTATTTATAATCCCCTGACTGGGGCAGCTGCCTTTCTTTCGGAGATGCCCTACCCAGTGAAGAGGAATCTAGCAAGACAGTCTGGCTATAGCAGCTTTGCTGTGCTGTGATGCGTTCCGCCCAGTCTTTAGAAGGGTCACGGGAAAGTCTCCTACTCAAGCCTCAGTAAAGGCGGATACCCCATCCCCACCAAGTTTGATGATCCCAGGTCGACTTCAGACTGCTGTGATGGCAGTGAGAATTTCAAGCCAATGGTTCTTAGCTTGCTGGGCTTAAGGGAGTGGGACCCGCTGAGCCAGACCGCTTTGCTCCCTGGCTTCAGCCCGCTTTCCAGGGGAGTAAATGGTTCTCTCTCACTGGAGTTCCAGGTATCAGTGGGGTACGAAAAAAAAAAAAAAACTCCGCAGGTAGCTCAGTGTCTGCCCCAACAGCCTCCCAGTTTTGTGCTTGAAACCCAGGGCCCGGGGAATGTAGACACACGAGGGAATCTCCTGGTCTGCGGATTGCAAAAACCATGGGAAAAGTGTAGTATCTGGGCCAGATAGCCCAGTCCCTCATGGCACAAACCCTCATGGCTTCCCTTAGCTAGGGTAGGGAGGTCCCTGACCCCTTATGTAAACTCACACTTCCTAGGTGAGGCAATGCCCCACCCTGCTTCTGCTCACCCTTGGTGGGCCGCACTCACTGCCTAAGCAGTCTCAATGAGATGAACAGGGTACCTCAGTTGGAAATACAAAAATCAGAAATCACCTGCCTTCTGTGTTAGTCTTGCTGAGAGCTGCAGAGTGGAGCTGTTCCTATTCAGCCATCTTACTACAGTTGGTAATCCAAACTGTCAAAAAATTAATGAAATATTATTTAAGGCACTATGAAGATATCATTTGATATTTTCATATCACAGAACATAAAAGCATACGCAGTTTATATTTCTGTATCACAAAGGAAAATTGAGACAGTATGTTCACATGTATCCAGGGAAAATATGACTTGTAATAAGTCCACTGAATGGCAATTTAGCAGTATGTGCCTGAAATTTTTCAACCGGTAATAATTCAGTATCTAGAAATATCTAAAGTAAATTTTAAAGATTATATAAAACATGCATATAAAATGTTCATTATAATATTATTTATTGTAAAGGAAAATTAATCAAATTAAACAACAAGAATATTAAAAATTATAGTGTATCCATATAATAAAAGATGAATCCATTTGGCCTTGTTTTTGAAGGTTATTAATCACATTGAAAATGCTCAAGTTAAAATGTTTTGTGAAAAGCATCTGTATCATTCTATTATTTGGTTTTAGATATTTGTATGTATTTATCCACTTGTAAAAAAATAATTTTTATGTATTTTCTGAGGTGCTGAAAATGTTAGAAGTCATTCCAGGACTGCTCCCTCAGAAATTGATTTTACCTCCCAGAGTGGTATAGACACTAGAAAATATTATATATCAGGAGCAGAGGCTTTCCCAAGCAGCAGAAAGCATAAGGGAGGGGAGCCATTTAGATGGCAAAAGGTGATGTGGTATTTGATGTCATCCATCCCCATTCTCATTTAGCATTTAACATGAAATTTTCTTAGCATATTTGATTTGGTTTGATGGAAACATTAAAATTTCCAGAGCCTGTGACCTACCTGGCCCAGGGATAAATTGAAACAGACAGGGACACCGAAGCAAGGATGCAAAGAGAAACATGGGGAAGAATGGATTTGGAATTCACAGAGTGGCTCTGTTAGTATGAGGATTTAACTTAAGACCAAGTTTAATCAGAGTTTTGATGGCCAGTTGGGCCAGGATGAAATTTGTATTTGTGCAGATGTGTATTAAATAAGCTATAAGAAAATAAACCAACAAATTTAATAGTGGTTTACTCTTGTTAATGGGATTAGACTAAAATTAAAAAGAGAACAAAAATGTTTCTTTTTTAATATGCATTTAATGAAATTTTATGAAGAATAAAGCATTCTTCATAGTAACATTAAGATTAGGAAGCTGATATTAATAAAATAGGCTGGAAAATATGAGGAGATAAAAAAACCCTGTAGGTCAGAACCTTATTAATTCTAAGTCATGCTCTTCATTATGAGTTAAATTTCTCTATTTTCAATTCATTTTCTTTATAATTGAAGTGGCGTAAGGATGGCGAACTTCCTCATTGAAATTGTGATGAGGAATATCTAATCAAGCACATTCACAATGTCAACTGCATTCTCAATATTAATAATATAAATGGCCTCAATGATAAAACAATTGTTGCTTTACAATTGAGGGTGTTAGGTTTCTAATCACCATCACATATGTATAAACTATTGAAGAGATTAAGAGCTCATGGAAAAAAAAAATCCTATAGTTATTTTCATGTTTATATAAATAAATGGCATCCAATACATTTAAAAATGTTTGATATTATGCATATTATAATTGTAAAATACAGGTACTATGCAATTAAATACTATTTATTATGCCTTACCGCAATGATTCAGGCATTCTTTTCCTTAGAGTTTCAGTAATTTACTGACATATTTATTTTCATTTATTTTATTTTAATACATATAGTTAGAAATGCACTTTCTGGTTTGTGTCTATTCAAATATTGTATAACTTCCTAATGTTATGACTTAAAGTTATCGAGTGTTGTTTGTTATATCAAAGAAAATAGCATCGGAGCTTTATACAAAGCTCCTTTGATTCTCTTCTTTTGCAACTGGCTCAGAAGTGTATATATAAGAATTCAGTTTATGTTTTATCTTATTTTTTTTAAATCTCCTATAAGGCGTCATTAGAGAACAAAGAAAAAAACACAAAATTTAAAACTAATCTACTTTAACTTCACCATCTGCTTTATTTCTGTCTTCTATTTCTATCCTCCAGTTAAATCATTTTTGCTTTTTTTTTTTTACAATTATCCTCAACAAGAGTGACTTATGTAAACTCACGCTGGAAGAAGTAAAGCTCGAATTAGAATTCCATATGAGTACAATTTGCATTCGGGTAGGATTAAAAGTTTTAAATTTTAGTTGCAACAATTGAAAATCTAAAGAAAATCTCTCTCTGTCTCTGTCTTTCTCTCTCATTCTGTCTGTCCCTCTCTCCTTGTCCCCACTTACCCCATTACACACACACACACACACACACACACAGAGAGAGAGAGAGGAATTTGAAGGCTCACATAATTAAACTTTGCAGAGAGGAAAGCAGGTAAGCTTTTAACCAGAGGCTCAATATTATCATACTTCTCCTGGTTTGCTCTACAATAACATCGATATCATCCTGGAAGCTCCCATAAGAACTCAGGCATATTCCTGCTTGAGGCCTTTTTTGTGAGCATTTACACCCAAATTTTCACCCACATTTATTATTCATCAGTTTCTTCATTCTGTGTAGGTATTTTCTCAAATGTTACATCCTCGGTTTGTCCTTCTGTAGAAACCCAATCTAAAATGTTATATACAGTCCTCCCTAGGTATCCGTGGAGTGTTGGTACTAGGGACCTCCACCCACTTGGATACTTCATGGATGCTCCAGTCTCTTATATAAAAGGACATAGTGTTTTCATATAACCAGTCTACATCCTCCCGTATACTTTACATTATCTATAGATTACTTGTAATACCTAACACAAAGTAAATGCTATGTTGTTATACTGTATTTTGAAAGGAATAATGACAAGAAAAAGGAGTCTGTGTGTTTCATACAGAGGCCACCATCATTTGTCTTAAAAAATATTTTCAGCCACAGTTGGTTGAATCCATGGATGCAGAACTCATGGAGAAGGAGAGCCAGCCACACTCCCATACTCTCATCCAGCCCATATGTGTCATCTCCACTTTCTGTGGTTTTTTTTTTTTCTTGACAATTATTGCCATCTGGCTTCCCAGTTTACAACATAGTTCTTCAAACATTATTTTTATTGACTAGAAGACTAGATTAGGCTGAAATGTAATCTCTATGAAGAAAGACATATTTGTTTCTTTGTATGGTACTAACTTTCTTCCAGGGAAGGCAGAAAAATTGCCCTAAAGGCAAATTATGCCAAATGTAGTTGGTGGAACCCTATTTGGAGGGACTCCCTTATAGGAAGTGCGCAGACTATAGAAACTGACCAGGAGAACTCTTTCTTAGTAATGAGATAGTCAGAGCTAATTTGACCAAGCCTGGAAAGCCAGATTACATTTTATAGCAATACATAGAACATGGGAAAAGATGCATTTGTTGAAAGGTGGGAAAAATTAAGTGATGCATAAAAAAACATTTGCATTATGGTTTTATGTAAAAAAATATAAAAGTCGGTCAAAGAAAGAAGCGTTACAGCCAGGCCTGTAATCCAAACTAACAAGGAGACTGAGATAGAAGGATGGCTTGAGGCCAGGAGTTCGAGACCAGCCTGGAATACATCATGAGATGCAATTTCTATTTTTTTTTTAATTAGTGTGATCTGGTGGCACGCATCCATAGTCCTGGCTACTTGGGAAGCTGGAGTAGGATAATCACTTTGAGCCCAGGAATTAAGACTGCAGTGAGCTATGGTTGTGCTACTGCACTTCATCCTGGGGTAATAGAGTAAGATCCTGTTTCAAAAAAAAAAAGAAAGAAAGAGAGAGAAAGAAATAGAAAGGAAAGAAAGAAAGAAAGAAAGAAAGAAATGGAGGGAGGGAAAGAAAGAAAGAAAGAAGAGGCATTGGGTAAGCTAAGTATGTTATGACACTCAAAATATTAGTATTCAAATATACACAAAATTGCAAAATCTGAAATTCATGCTATGCTGATCTACTAAAGCCTGAATTAAACAGAAATACTGTGACCATCTATCACCTTACCAATTACATTTTAATCTGTGAAAGATACCTTCTGATTGTACCCCAAACCAAATAAACACACCAATATATTCATTATTTATCAGTCTTCGCAGACAGTTTCTTCACACTTAGGGACTGGGTTGTCAGTGCCATAATTTGTGCTGAGAGTCGCAGACATCTTTGAAAAGGAATAGTTAGAGTCAGAATCAGGAAGATCCCTGAAGGAACCAAGTGTGATTTTGCCCCTTAGGTAATATGTGGCAATGTCTAAAGACATTTTTAGTTGTCACAAGTAGAGATCAGGGCTGCTACTGGCGTTTGGCTATAGAAGCCAAGTTGCTGCTAAGGATCCTACAGTGCACAGGAGAGTTTCCTACAATAAAGCAATATTGAGTCCAAAATGCCAATATCGTTGTGGTTGAAAAATTCTTCCTTAGAGGAAGTTTAGGTTGCAGAAAATGGAAAATAGTAAGAAAAAAGGAAAGATCAAATGCATACAACTTTATGAAAGTTAGAGAACCCCAGACTTACAAAAGAAAAACTGTTTCAGACTAGCAGACCATAATAACAGGAGATAGATTCCAGATTGGGAAATCTTTTTCTGGTTCATGTGGGCATTGCGTCTGACAGTTAGATGCACATAATTGGTTAGGACAAATTGTTTCCTTGTTATTTTCTTGCTTTGTTGGAACAGACTAAGCACTTTTGGTTCAGAATGAGATATATATATATTACATATATATAATATATATATAATATATATAAATATATATAATATATATAAATATATATAATATATATAATATATATAAATATATATAATATATATAAATATATATATATACACACACACACACTGCTTGGTCACAAATGTGTGTGTATATATATATATATGTACTGCTTGGTCACAAACTTTGCTTTTCAGTTCTTCCTTCTGAAATGCTTGCTTACATTAAATTTGCTTGATTTTTTCCTCTATGTATATTATTAGTCATGTAGGTGAAAAATTTGAAAGAGTTTTGTTAAGTAGAATGAACTTGTGTGATAATAACAGAGAGCTTGCTCTACTTCATTTTTAAGAAAACGGGGAGAAAGAGGTAGGATCCCAGATGTATTAAGCATAAAATAACAAAATCAAATAGCCACTGAATTGCTCTGATGTAGCTTCAATAATACCATACGATCATGATCCATTTCATTCATGTCCTGGTCTATGCCTTACATCTCCTCTCATCTCTCTCTTTCATGGACATATTTCTCAATGGCTCTCTGAAAGAACTTCATTAACTGAGTAGTTTATCCTGTACTTGTACTGACTCTTGGGAGGGAAGTTGGCTTATGCTTAAAGTACTACTTGAAAGAGAGCAGCATCCTCAAACTAGCTGTTCACTTTTAAATATTGTTCATGTGCATGTGTTACTGTTTTTCTAGTTCTATGATATATTTTAATAATTTAAATTACTCTCATATTTTAAATAAGCAAACAACAATGTGCTTTTACTTGGAAGAATTTTTTCAAATAACGTAAGAAGCATCTTTCACAGGATTCATGTTTAAGTCATTCTCAAATGGTTTTATTGCCATAAAATTGTTAGTCATTCAAAGTGGTAGAAACTTTATTTTTGGTCAACCATAAATAGTATTATCTGGGGCCTTTTGGCTTGTCCTTTCCTAGGCAGCAAACAATAATAAAGCTTCAGATGTGTTCAACTGAGAAGATTAATAGAAATCAAAGTTACCACATAACTTCCATTATGTGTGAAGGATTTGATGTACAGGAAATTTACCAGTATCTTAATAGATCTAGGACAAAAATAAAAATTAACATTGGTTTTTCTGTGTCCCTACCCAAATCTCATCTTGACTTGTAGTTCCCATAATCCCCATGTGTTATGGGAGGGAACCAGTAGGAGGTAATTGAATCATGGGGGCGGTTTCCCCCATGCTGCTGTTCTTGTGATAGTGAGTGAGTTCTCACAAGATCTGATGGTTTTTTTTAAGGAGCTTTTTTGCCCTTTTGCTCAGCACTTCTCCTTCCTGCTGCCATGTGAAAAAGGACATATTTGCTTCCCCTTTTGCCATGATTGTAAGTTTCCTGAGGCTTTCCCACCCATGCTGAACTGTGAGGCAATTAAACCTCTATCCCTTATAAATTACCCAGTCTCAGGTATGTCTTTATTAGCAGTATGAGAATGGACTAATACAGAAATGCTCAGGAATTAGTGCTATGCCAATGTTACCTCTACATGCATGATATGTAAATTAACTAATTTCCAATGAGAAGTACTTTATAATTCCACATGTTTTCTGTTGATTGGCTATAATAATTGATATTAGCTATAGAGTAGGAAATATTTAAGGGAGACCTCTAATAATGAATTCATAAGCTTCTTCTCTCACACTTTTAAACTTGATTTTTATGCTATTATCCATTTACAAGAGTAAGCACCAAAGGAGTTGCAAGTTTATCTTTTATCTTGCTTTTTTTCAGCGGAAGTTTTGTAAGTGATAAAATAAATTAAAACAACTATAAGAAGTGATAGATTAATTCATTCAAATTAGTGCAATGCTTGTGAATAGTTAAAACATTCATATTTAAAGGAAACATATAAACATTTTAAATGTCTTAGAGAAATTGAGAATGTCACAATGTCTTTACTAGTGCTGAAACAGGAAAAATAATTGAAAAAACTTTTTTTAACAAGTTTTATTATTTAAAAATTCGCCTGCTATGGTTAAGAAAAAATCATTTGTGAAAGAAAAACAAAATAAGGTCAGGTTATTTATGTGAATCTATTTCATATTATGTTTTGGATCCTTAAGATAGCAGCTCTTCTACCAAGATGCTTATTAACAAGGATTTAGAGCCATTCTATCTGTACATATGGTAAGAAGGAGTTTCACAAATATTTGGGAAAGAAACCAGAACATAAACTTTCTTCAACAGTTTCTGAGCATCCAGAGTATGCTGGGCTGAATAATGGTACCCAAATTTTCCTCTGTGGCCTAATCCCCATAACCTATGGATGTTATCTAACATGGCAAAAAGGACTTTGCAGATACGTTGAAGATAAGTATCTTGAGATGAAGAGATTATCCTGATTATCAGATGGGGCCTGATATAATCACAGAGGTCCTTATTAAAATGTTGCATACAGAATCAGAGACAGAGAAGGTGATATGATAACAAAGCAGAGATTGGAGTGTTATTTTTTAAAGCTGAAGGAAGGAAGGTACAAGCCAAATAATATAGGCTACCAATAGAAGCTGAGAAAAAGATAAAGAAACAGATTTCCCCCTCAGAACCTGCAGAAGAAGCCAGTCTTGCTGACACCTTGACTTTACATCAATAAGACTGATTCCAGATTTCTGACCTCCAGAAATGTTGGAGAATAAATGTTGTTTTATGCCACTGCATCTGTAGTGTTTCATTACAGCAGCAATAGAAAGCAAATCCACAAAGGCTTCAAGAAATTTTATTCTAAAATTTACACCAATGTAAACTTGCTAGCTGAAAATCATTCAAGAAGCTCTCTAACTGAACACATAAATTTGAATGTAAATATGGTGATAGGTCCTCTCTAAAAATGTATATAAAATACACAAAAGAAGTCAATCAAGATTTATTCTTAGCAGTCATTTTTAGTCTTAGCTTTTAGATCCATCTGAACTAACTGATACAAGTGGATTGAGTGTAGATCAGGAAAAACCAAAACAGCAAGATGTTTAGTTAGTTGCATATCTCAGAACAAATGGATTTAACTTTCATTAGTTAAAATTCTGCATTTACCTTGACATGGTTGGCACGTTTAGGAGATCCATTTGTCAACTGCTTAGTGAAACAGCAGACTTTCACAAATGAGATCTTGGCTTGTAACATTTTGCTGTCCCATTTCTAACGCAGACAGGAATAGCCCGTGCTAATGCCATATCCTGCATGTGTACATACTTTACTAATTTATCATTCATACTAGGACACATTTGAGAATGAAAAAGAGTCCGAACAGTTGCTTGGCTGGAGTAACAGGCATTAAACTAGGTCTGGTTTACACAAAAGGCACTAACTGGTATTCTTCCCAATATGAACATCTAATGTTTAGAAATTGGTGTCTGCATGATTCTTATGTTATCTATAACAATTGCGAAGTCATGTTTTCACCTTGTACTCAAAAGTCAACAGAAACACTGATTTAAAAAATAAGGCAATCCACATTACAAAGTGAGAATCATACATAATTTACTAGACAGCCAACATTCTGATTGCAGATGTAATCACGGGTATTACAAGAGGCCCATGGACTAAGTAACTTTTGTTTGGCCTCAGTAAGTTTTGGTGAAATCTTTAGTCACTTGTCTTTCAGGAAAATCTCTCTCTAATTCTTTTGTAATCTCTTAGTGCTATGTAACTAGTACAGCTCATTGAAAGAATATCAAAAACATTGCATTGTGGAAACTCTCAACTCCAGGCACACAATGTTGAAGAAGACAGGCCATGATCTTACCTTATGTTTTGTAATAGTCACTCAATGAGATATATATCTTAACTTTAATTGCAAACAAAATAAAAGATAAAAGAGAAACCTAACATCAGTTGCTGAAAGTTCAGATTTGAAAATAGTGTCCACCTGTTACTGAGGAGGGACTGACCACACATACGCACTCACACAGGGGGAGATACAGGAGACGGAGACAGAGATCCACAGGTTAATATTTTCTATCTTTTGCTCAGTTCTTCATAATCATTTCCAATCTAAACCTGGGATCAGGCAGAAAATTTTTCAGGCGTAAGAAGGCAGGCAGATGGAGGGCCAAAACAGGAATCCTCCTAGGTCCTGGAAAAATATGAGTGAGTTTTTTGTTGGTTGTTGCTATTGTATTTTGGATAAGCTTACTATTAGCAAATATAGGTCAGTTCTTGACTATTCTTACTTCTGTTATGAGAACAGAAAAAGGAATTTATTCATTCTTTGTTGGTTACCAAGTTTCCCTAGATTGATAGTTGTCTGAAGTCCTGACTGTTTATTTTTCCAGCTGTTCTTCAGAGTTAGGATGACTTTTTTAAGCAATCTATCTCAACTCACAAAAAAATCCTTTTGACAGTATGCAGATGACCAGAACTCCTTAAAATGAGGTGGAGAGTTTAATTATGCAATTGTACCAAAAATGTTTGACACACACTATCACTGAGATTTTCATCCAAAGAAAAAGTTGCTTTTCGCATTTGAATAATGAATATAGAAATCTGAAGAAACACATTTCATTTTTTAAAAATTTAGCTGCCTCTCTTCTAACTCCATAATATTCTAATTGGCCAAGTACTTGTTTTTAATACATGCATCCTATCTCTTTAAGTAGGATACTCCTACTTAAAATAGGAGAGCTCCATGGTGTCATCCGGGGAGAAGGAGCTGAACTTTAAAAGTACCCAAATTAACCCAGAAGAGAACATTGTCCCTGAACTATCTCGTTAAAATGCCTGATATAAAAGGTAGATATAAAAAATATCTGAAATAATTATAAAATTACCTAAAATCAAACCTAAAGAGAAGGATATCATAATAAGTCTTAATATTTTTAATATAGTCCAACTTGATCTCTTTTATGAGGACCATGAATTAAAATATATCTGAAGCGCATATCTGTAATGAGTGGACTATTTGAAAAAAATTTTTTCAACTCATGCAAGGTTATCATATTTTAAAGTTTTATTCATTTTGTATTTCTATATTATTACTCTAGTATATCTGTAAATGTTTCCTATGTAATGACTAATACAATTCTGAGGTTGATTATTTACTACTTCTTATGGAAGGAAATGTTCTAATCAATGTTCTACCATGAATTGAAAAAAAATTGAAAAAAAAAACCATTTAGTTGATTTTATTTTTTAGTCAAAGCCTGAGAAAAATCATATTACCCTACAGTTTCAAAAATTCACAAAGACAAAATCAAATGATGTGATGTATCAGATGTTATTTAATAATTTACATATAAGGGATATTTAAGAAAAAATATCCAAGAATTTATTTGGAAAAACAAATTTAAAAATATATAGGGAAACTTTGAAAAAATACCAAAGAAGTACTTGGAATACCAGGTGAAAAAATTAATTATAAAGCCCCAATAATTAAGATATTATTGTAGCACAATAAAAAAGATAATTAAATTAAAATAGAGAAAATCAAATGCAAGAATATATTTAAAGTCATTTTCTGAATTTATAAACTGAAATCAGTGGGGTAAAGTTTGATTATATAAAAATTATATTAAAAAATTATAATAAGGTATTTTGAGGGAAAATTTAGTTCACATACACTTCTACAATTGGAAAAAATATGTGACACATATATTTAATCTAAGTTTTTAGTTAAATTACAAAATGCAAACTACTGATAGATTGAAGTAATCTAAATAAATGCTACTAAATAAACTTGACTTGTATTAAAAGAGTTAAATCGTCAATTATCAATCTAAGTTTTTAATTAATTATGAAAATTAAAAAGAACATTAAAGTCACTTTTAGCCTGTTAAAGATGTACTCTTCCTGAGATGGCAACGTTATCAGATATGTCTGTCTACGCCGTGAAAAACAGCATCAATCAGAACATTTATAATGTTGTGGAAACAAAATGACATATACTTAAAGGAGTTATTTTTCTTCTGAAATGATTAAATATAACTGTAACAAAAAATGAGTAGAGTCAATGTAGGTTATCTTGAACCTAAAGCTATATATTTAATTGCTTAATTGATTGTTTATTTAATATTATGCCACTATTAAAAGAAGTTTGCATTAGCAATTAGCTGGGAAAGGAAAATAGGGATTTTGTTTTTCTACAGTCATTTGTTTGATAGAAAAATGAAATAAATAGATGTTATGTAGCCTATAAGAGCAAAAGGAAGATTTAATTGCAAAAAAAAAAGAGTTTTAATATCATTTTAAATGAGTAAGGTGATCATTTATCTTCTTTTGTAGCCCATGATGATCACATTCATTCCTGAAGTTGAATGACATTTGGCATGCAAGTCTATGTAGTATGTGAGAGACAACTACAAAGGTGTAATGTCACGGCAAAGGCATTTTTACCTCAGCAGCTGAAAGTTGATTTAGGACTAAATGCAATCAGATCATTTTCATGGTTCTTTGAGACTGCTTGCTTTCCTGTTGAAAAGAAAAGGGTGACTTCACTCTCTAAAGATTTCCCATAACTTTTCTAATTTTTTTTGAATTTAAAGCTATGATAAGAGTTTAATAAGAGACACTGTATTTATAAAGTTTAAAAATGAAAGTCCTTGAGAAAAAATAAATACATCAGAATCAGAGAACAGTATAGCACTGGAGAATATTACACTTTGTCTACAGTGATATAAAATAGTAATGTAGAAATTTTTAAAGAAAATGTATATATTTAAGAAGGGGAAGAAACTGTCTCCTAAGAAGAAAATCTTTAAACACTTGTAGTAAAAACATTACATATATACACATGCATATACATTACATATATAGGCATATATATAAATGTATACGTACATATATGTATATATATAATAATGTGTAATGTGTATACATACATATATGCATATATGTAATGTATATGCATGTGTATATACATTTATACAAACACACACACGCATATATATATACACATGCCCATAAATACATATATGTCAATTTTACTTTACTCCCAAATAGTAAAATATATCTACGTGTGTTTAAATGACATACTCAACTTGCAGCATCTTGGATTAACGATGTCCTAGAATGTATTGCCTTTAGGAATTGTGAGATTTTCATTTGTTTGTTTGTGTTCATTTTAAAGTTATATCTAAGAGAACTGGGACAATTTCATTCTTTTACTTTCTTTGTGCCATATGTGATTAATAACTCCCCAGAGCATACTTAAAATAAATACCTATTGAATAAAGAAGTGATCTTGAATAATAGTGATTATCATGTCTTAAAACAAGAAAATCAAATACTTGGTGATGAATTAGGTAGCCACATTTTTGTTCTTGTAGTAATACTTTTGAAAATCAAAGAAATCTTTAAAAGGAAATAAATGAAAATAGGGGAAGAACAGGTTCTCTGGCCATTAGCTATGGTGCACTTTTATGGGATACTACAGATTGTGAATAATAAATTAGTTACTCATATATGTTTTAGAATAGTGTACATTTCTTCACAATCATGAAAAATTCCAGTATTTGCTCAATTTCTTCAGTCATTTTCTCATAATTAGAAAATAAGAGGCTTTACTTGTTTTGCTTTGTGTTATCTGTGTTATTTTTGGAGGGAAACATTAGATAATGAATCACTGTAGTCTAAGAAATTACTTTCAGGATGAGCATGGTGGTGCACGCCTGTAATCCCAGCATGTTGGGAGGCTGAAATGGACAGATCACTTGACCTCATGAGCTGGAGACCAACCTGAGCAACATAGCAAAACCCCATTTCTACAAAATATGTAAATAGCCAGGCATGGTGGTGCATGTCTGCAGTCCCAGCTACTCAGGAGGCTGACATGGGCAGATGGCTTGAGCCCAGGAGGTGGAGGTTGTTGCAGTGGGCAGATATAGCACTACTGCATTCCAGCCTGGGCGATAGAGAGAGACACAGACCAAAAAAAAAAAAAAAAAGAACGAACGAACGAAAGAAGGAAGGAAGGAAAGAAAAAAGAAAGAGAAAGAAATTCCTGTCAGTCACCTCACAAGTCATTAAATTAAATTGATCATTCACATATCCATATATGAGTATTTCTTTTTTTTTATTATACTTTAAGTTTTAGGGTACATGTGCACAACGTGCAGGTTAGTTACATATGTATACATGTGCCATGTTGGTGTGCTGCACCCAGTAACTCATCATTTAGCATTAAGTATATCTGCAAATGCTATCCCTCCTCCCCAACTCCCCACCTCACAACAGGCCCCGGTGTGTGATGTTCCCCTTCCTGTGTCCATGTGTTCTCATTGTACAATTCCCACCTATGAGTGAGAACATGCGGTGTTTGTTTTATTGTCCTTGCGATAGTTTGCTGAGAATGATGGTATTTCTAAAGGAAATTTAGAAATTAATTATAATATCTTGGGTAAAAGTACAGATATTCAATAATTTATGGTCACCTACCATTCCTTGAACTCCAGTCACAATTTTATATGTAGAAATATAGATGGAAATATGGAAAAGATTGCATTTCCTATTTCATGTCTATCCCAATACATGCCTTCATCCAGAATGAAACTACCTCACAACATTTGTGATTATGTCGACTACTTCTTCCTTTCTGTTCCCATTGTTTGCAAAACTGTCTTTCTACATAGCAGTGACTACACTAAATGGGATTTCTTGGAATGACCGTAAACACACATTAGACTGTGAGCTCAGTGAGAGCAAGGATGCCGTAATTTAAACTTTTTATCTCTTTTTAGCATAACAGTTGGAGAAGAGTTATATTTCAGAAAATATCTGTTGAATTTTCACATTTCTATAGAATATAGTATGGTCATGGAGTTGTCAGCAACTACTGTGATTTATGGAAAAATGTTAAAGTAATAATAGGAGACCAGAAAATGATCTTATATAATTTCCCAAACTACTTGAGAATTTTCTGTTAAAATCAGATTTCCCTTGGTCCCCAGAGAGCCAAAATAGGCCAGCTTTGTTTTTTATTTTGCATTATTCTACATTTTTTTGATACAGTTCCTAAATTTAGGTGCTACCTAGAAAAGCTAGAGGAAAAATAATTCTAATGTTTTTTTAATTTAAATAATATAATTACTATTGATTTTACTTTATTAATTTTCCATAGAAGATTTTGACTATGAGTGGAAATTGAACATTAATTTACGTAAATTCATCATTGCTTTTTGAAGGATCATTACATTTCTTTAAACTGGATAGAATAAGATATTTTAGAAATAATCTGTTAATAATTTATTGGTACTTAAACTTCAGAAGGATAAGTGAATAAGTGATGTCAAAGCAAGAAGGTGGTGTCATAAAAACAATAAAACATCAGAATTATAAGGTTATATACTTCCAATTTTTAACAATAATAGTTCTTATGTGTCAATTAAAACTTCCATTGAAAATATTTTTATTGGGGAATAGAGAATAAATTTTAAAATAAAGTAACAATTGATGAGATTTGAAACCTAAGTATAAAGGTTTTATGTCTTAGACCTGTGAGAATTGAGGTGTGTGAGTTCAAAAAAATTCTATAATTTTTATTTCCTTATCTGAAGTATGGAAATGAATATACAAATATACTATCCAGGCTATTGAAAAAAATGATGAAATGAATAGAATGAGTTAATGCTTTTGAACCCATTTGAACAATGAATTCACATATGTGGTAAAATGGCCACATATACAAATACTAAGAAAAAAGAGAAAGAGAGAGAGGTGAGGTTTTCCCACTATTAATATCTGCCTATATGAAGGAATTTCTTTTCATTTTTCTGTATGGTTTCTAAAAACTAGCAAATGCTTTAAATAAATATAAATAGAATCACCAGGGAATATAGATGCTGTAATTCTAGGTATATGCCATAATTTCATGATATAGTTTCTTTAAGAAAGAGAAGTTTACAATGCTTAATACATCATGAAAAGCAAGATTTCTAATGGAAATCCTTATCTTTCCTAAGAAAGGTTGCTGCTGAAATAAGAAATCAGCATCTAAAGTTGCTTTAAAATCCTCTTCATACTAGCAATCAAAATTAGTTTTCCCTTATAAAATAGAAAAGCCTTAAGGAAAGCAACATTGAATATATTTGGCACATGAAATGACAAATCAGTTGGTTAAGGTTATAAAATTGTTATAAATATGTATTTTGTGTCAATCAAATAAAAATCACAAAACTTTGATACTGCAAAATTTGCTTATTTCTGATGTGACGTGAGATACAAGAAATAGATTACTTTCCTTTTTATAGACAATTTTCTTGATTCTCTTGTTTCTTTTTACTGTCATTGTGAAACCATTTCATCTTTGTCTTAATTTCACTGTTTGCTTACCAGAATTACTCCTCTCACAAGCTTATTGAGGTTCCAAGTCAGTTCAAGTTTAGTTGTCTAATATGTACCAGTTAATTAGTTCACTGTCAAAAGTAAGATAGATGTTTGCTTCCAAAGGCATGTTTGTGTATTTCCAAACCTTGGCATTCAACTCACTAAAAGAAGAAATAGATCAAATGCTGAATTGATTCCTCTTTTCAGTTTTTATATATCGAGTGGGCTGTCAAGTACAGGATAGATTAACACATTGCTATTTTTCATGTATATTGTTATTAGCAACTTATAAACACCTATTGTTTACTGCAATTAATGTAATTTTTATTTTCTTATAGAAATGTGAGCTATACATTTTATAGTATAAGGTCTAATTTAATATATTTGATAATGAGTTTAGTCTCACCTATAGGTGGAGGAAACTTCTGATAAGCATGTTAAGTTGGGTTATTCTATGGTAACTAAATCCCCCCTTCTCCCAACACACACACACACACACACACACACACACACACACACACACACTTCAGAAACCTACAGCAACAGAGGATCATTTCTCTCTCTCATGGCATGCCAAATACAGCTCTACTACTCATCCTCCTTAATTTCAGAAATAAAGCTTTGAGTGTATAATCAACACTTAGGAAAAGAAACCATCCCAGTTTGCCTAGGAATGAGTAGTTCGGTAGACATAAGACTTTTAGCTTTTAAAAAAAGAAAGTCCCAAGCAAACAGTTAAGTTGATCACCTTAAATTCGCCATACCATAATAAGTGAACTTATTTAAATGAAGATAATCATACTTCTATTTCAGAGGTAAAGTTTGAAATGTATAAATTTTGATATAAATTCCCAGACCACAGAAAATTTTCTGTTAAATATTTGTCACCTAATCTATGAATTAAATGGGAAATAGTATTTAAAATGGGATTATTTTAAAGCATTAATTCCAAATATTAATTTAAATAAATTAAAAAATCAAACTAAGTGAACACTTCCATGTAAACTAACTAATTTTTAATCTCTTTGGTTCTAAATAAGATTGATGGGCCAAAGTTAATATTACCATAGTACCTGAGGTCACTGTGAAACTTAAGATATCTTAACAGAGAAGATCATCATTCTACTGAAAATTAACTTCATTTTAAAAGAGAGGTCACATTAAAATAACTGAATTCCACAAAGACAGCTATCTGGTCATACAAATAACGTTTGACTCACTTAATTGTCTTTTTATTTAAGTTTACAAAAATGAAAAAAATAGTGTTTCAGCAAGCAATGAGCATTACATTAGTCGCCATTTCACTGTGAATTTGAAATAATTACTTTTCTTTTATTGGCAGCATTTTTGAACTTCATACTCAAAAAAAGGAAGTTGATTTAGTTAAAAATCATCTTACTTGTAAAACATAGTACTTAAGAAAACACTTTGCAGACTCCTGGTCAATATAATAAATATTTTTTCATAATAGTATTACCAAAGTATTGTCATTTGTTTTATATTCTCCACCATATAACAATTGTTCCTTAGGAATATCAACTGGAAATCTGGTTCATCCAATAAACCAAAATGAATCTACCAGTATAAAATTAATCAATAAAAAACAGCTGTGGTATATTTTAATGTTTCCCCTTTTCCCTTGGCTTCTAGAAAGGTCAGAGCAATTTAAAGACAAACATTTAGTTTATTCACTCAATAGATGGCATCACTTGAAGCTTAAGAAGGTGCACATGCGTATTATAGACAATGGACAAGAACAAATTAAGAGAGAAAAGGCCAGGAATGTATTTCATATAGCAAGCCAAAAAACACTTTAAGACTAAAAACAAAGCAACACCAGTTACCACTAATCTTAAGAAGATAAACATTATGAATGATTAAGAAGTTAACAAACTGAATAAAGCTTTTGTAAATATACAAAAAGAACTTGTACACTGCTCAAAAGGCCTTTCTGTTGAACCTCTACAGAAATGATGAGCCTCTCAACAACATGATGAAATTGAACCAAGTTAATACTGATGAAGCTTCAAGATTAATGGCTCATTTGTAATACAGCGGTGATGCATCTAATTCCTACAAAAGACCATTAAGTTAAATGTTTTACACAAAAAGTGCTTCCACTCTTCCATCTCACCATCATACTTTACTTATATTAACATGCTTTAAAAGTTATATTGTACATCTATTTTCATGTTGGTGCTGTGAAATGTGTGTGTGTATCAGCATCCTCACATGAACACACAAGGTATAAATGAGAGGTCAGAATCAGAGATAGACCTATATGAAAATACTCCTAGCCTCTACATATGGCTTAAATAAATTGCTCTTTTAAATTAACTGCTCTTAACATTCAGGTTGTTATGTTAGAGGATAATGTACTGGTGTTGCAATAATTTTAAAAAGGTATTAAGAGCTGCAATCACAAATAACTCCCTCTAAATCCAAATTGTATCTAAAGTTATAATATCTTCATAGTGTCCTTATTCAATATAGAAGGTTATAAGTACAGATAAATCGTTCAGACACCCATTGAAATATATCCTGGGTGACTTTGTTTTTTTCATTAAGAAAAGCCAGAAGTCAAATTTGGTCTTCAGGTTAAAGTAGTAGGAAGAATACCACAGCACCCCTGTGAGCAGGGATTCATATTATTTGTGTCATTTTTCCTGGCATCTCTCATTGCTCCTTACCAGCTCATCTCTCTCAAGGTTGTTACAGAATACTTAATGTCTCATTTTTAAATGGTTCCTTAGCTCCTGAGTGGCAGAAACAGGGATTCATATCTTTGATCCAACTTCCTCTGATATTCTTAGTTCAAAAAACAAACAAACATGAACAAAAACAATTGCAGACAAAACAAAATACCTTAGACAGGACTTAATTCAAACTTAGTTTTTGTTGTTGCTGTTTTGTTATTTTTTTGCCGCAGAAGACATGATTTTATTCTTTGTTATTGCTAAATAGTATTCCATTGTGTGTATGTATATGTACGTGTATGTGTGTATAAACAATTTTCTTTATCCAGTCATCAATTGGTGGACACTTAGATTGATTCCACATTTTTGGTATCATGAATAATGAATCTAAACATACTTGTGCTGGTATCTCTTTTATATAATGATTTCTTTTCCTTTGCGCAGATATCCGGTAGTGCGATTGCTGGATCAAATCACATTTCTGTTTCTTGTTCTCTGAGAAATTCCCATACTATTTTCCACAGTGGTTGTACTAATTTACATTCCTATCAGCAGGGCATAAGCATTCCATTTCTCTGCATCTTCACCAACATCTATTGTTTTTTGACTTTTTAATAATGGCCATTCTGATTGGTATAAGATGATGTCTCATTATGGTTTTAATTTGCGTGTCTCTGATGATTGGTGATGTTGAGCATTTTTCCATATGTGGGCTGGCTATTTGTATGTCTTCTTTTGAAAAATGTCTATTCATGTCATTTGTCCGCTTTTTAATTGGGTTATTTGGTTGTATTTTGAAGATGTTGAGTTGCTTGAGTTCCTTATAAATTCTGGATTTTAGTCCCCTGTTGGATGCATAATTTGCAAATATTTTCTCCCAATCTGAAGGTTGTCTGTTCACTTTATTGATTATTTCTTTTGCTGTGCAGAAGCATTTTAGGTTAATCAAGTCTTATTTGTTTATTTTTGTCTTAGTTGCTTGTACTTTGAGATCTCAGTCATGAGTTCTCTTCCTAGGCCAGTGTCCAGAAGAGGATATTCTGAAATTATTTTTAAATTTTTATTTCAATACTTTTGGGGGTACAGGTGGTTTTTAGTTACATGAATAAGTTCTTTAGTGGTGATTTCTTAGATTTTGGTTGACCAGTCACCAAAGCAGTGTACACTGTACTCAATATGCAGTCTTTGGGGACTCAGAGGGAAGGGTGAGAGGGGGATGAGAGATAAAAACTGTCTATTGTTTTGTTAAGTTTTAAGTGAAGAAATGACTCTACAGGATCCTATCTATATGAATAATGTACTATTCTGCTAAGTTTATTTTGTACAGTCATATATTCAGAATTTATTAGGCCTTCATATTTTCTATCACAATGAGGACCCAAATCCAATAAAGACAATCTCCACTGACGGTGAAGATTGATTAATGCCATTTGTAGAGTTCAACATTTGATGTCTCAGTATAAAAGTAATGGGTTAAAGCTTTTGATCATCTCACAACTTGGAAATATATCATAAAATTGTATTTTTGGTAATCGTTTAATATAATTAAATGATAATTATTTTTAAAATTATTTCTTTTTTTTTCTTTCTTTTTCTTTTTTTTTGAGACAAAGTCTTATTCTGTAGCCCAGGCTGGAGTGCAGTGGTGTGATCTCAGCTCACCGCAATCTCTGTGTCCCTGGTTCAAGTGATTCTCCTGCCTCAGCCTCCAGAGTAGGTGGGATTACAGGTGCACGCCACTGCACCTGACTCATTTTTTGTATTTTTAGTAGAGACAGGGTTTCACCCTGTTAGCCAGGCTGGTCTTGAACTCCCAACCTCAGGTAATCCATCCGCCTTGGCCTCCCAAAGTGCTAGGATTACAGGCATGAGGCACCACGCCTGGCCAATTTTTTTTTTTCCTCACATTTAGTGTTGACTCATACTTTAGGGTTGTTGTGCAATTAGGAAATTGTGATTGCAAATCCAGGTAGACCACCATGACTTGAAACAGAACAATGCTTACTTAGTGTAGTAATTTCATTAATGGAACTGTCAGATTCCTTGTACTGCATGTCTCAGCTGTGCTTTTCTCTGCCAAATTCAAGGGAGATTTGTTAATAAAAAACGTGGAGAAGTAGAAATAATTGAGGGGTATGCTCTAAAGAGAATACATAGCCCTAGTTTGTCTCTAGGGCTTACATTTCATGCTGGTTGATGTCTTCCTAATACCCAAGTAGCGCAGCATGTACTAAAACTTAGTGATGACCTCAATGTGACCTAAAATGGTTTACATTTAGTTAGTTCAATTGTGGATATAACTATATATGATTTTTGTATTTGAAGATGCTGGAGATTACCATAAACAAATCATATTATTAGACAATATGCCCTGATTATCTTCAACTATTTTCAAATGATAGCAAAAGTCTAATTTGAACACACCATGACATTTATTGTGCTAATTCTACTGTTATAAGTGTTTTAAATGGTGTATCTCTTAATTTATACCATAGGTATTTTTAATTTGTGAGGGGAAAGATGTATTATAGCCCATCAAACAGAAGATTAGGGACTGCTGTATATTGAGAGTGAGTCAAAGCTAAAAGATTATCATATAGGCTTTTGAACATGGATATGACAAAAGATAGTACAGAAAGAAAAGATAAAGAAATAGAAGAAATAAAGAGAAGTATAAAAAGTGTGTCCCATAAAGTTTTCTATAATCACTGTGATTTTAAAAATTAGTTGTTTATGTTATATGTATATATTGAAAAATACATCAAAAAACAATTTACCATTTTTCCTTGTTTCCTTTTTGTAGTATGTATGCATTCCAGGGTGCACAAAAAATCCATGTTGGTTTTTGAAGAATGTTTACCTAATTCATCAACACCTCTGCTACTGTGGAGTAACCTTCCATGGTATTTGCCAAGATAAAGGTCCTGCTCAATTTGAATACATGTGGCAATTGGGATTTGCAGGTAACAAATTTATGTAATTTTTTTCAATCTGCTTGAATCATTTCAAAATTTGCTAGTCACGTATTCATTTTCTAAACACACAAAGTATTTTACATCTCAAAACATAATATAAACTAAAAATAAAATTAATACTCTTATTTTCTGATGTATTCCTTTAACTGACATGTTTAACACCAACTACATCCTAGGAAATCTACTTGGTACAAGAGAGATAATAGTGAAGTAAACTAGAGCTATTTCCTACTTTCATAAATCCATTTGTTGGAAGGGAGTGGTTAATGGACAAATACAGTGATAACTATGTAATTTTATTTAAAAACAAAATGCTCTTATGAGAACAGGTAGCATTCCATGAATGCTTATAAGCAATGAGCCTATTTAGAAAAAAAGAAAAAAAAAAACTTGGCAATTGAGATATTGAGTTGGGTTGCCAGAAAAGGTTTCCACGAGAAAATGACCCCTGAAGAGAGATATAGAGAATAATGTCATGGCAGAGAAGTTGGAGAAGAGAGGATTCTGGGTTGAGGGAATTGTATTTGTAAAAACATTATATTAGAAGAAATGGCTTCTTTGAAGGCCTGTCTGGGGCTGTGAGAAAAGACTAATAACAATTCCATGGAGGGGGTGAAGCCAGAACTAAAATGCTGGGTTAGATATTTTGATTTCTATTCTAAAAGGAATAGAAAATTACTATAGGTTTTGACACATTCGATAAGTTTATAACAAGTAGAGAAACACATGGAAGAGAAGGAAAAAAGCTAGGGAGTTGGTTGGAGTAATAATGTGAGTCATAATGCTGGAAGCTTGAAATAAATGGAAGATCTTGTTTATGAATTGGAAATAGCAAGTGATGAAGGTGTCAACAGGACTCCTAGTTTTCTGTCTTACACACTTGAAATGAAATCATTCCAGCACTTGTGTTCCCATATATGTTTTTGTTTATATTATAGAGTTTCAATTTCTATCGCAATCTGTTTTGATGAGCTTAATTGTCATTCTTTGATTACATTTCTAATATTATTTAACTTAGCTGATGCAAATTTGATTTACATTCTTAAGACTATATGGTATTTTCATTCTTTTAAAGAATATTTCCTCTGACAGTGATATTTTGGCACTTCAGTTTACAAACAACCAGCAAATTAACAGTTTGATGTCTCTGTTTTTGAGTAACAGCTAACCAACAGCAGCTGAATTTCTAACATTGTATTACATCACAACAGTGTTGAAGTAAACTAACAATTAGCCTTTTAAACAGAAAACATGATAATTTATTTCACCATGCTCATAAAATAGTATACTGTAGAGTTAACAACCTTTAGTGACAGAAATAGTTATCAGTTCATTAATCGGATCACACTGAAGACCAAAAGTGGTAGAAGAGAGCAAAGCATTGTTGATTATACTATGTTGATGCTGAAAGGAACTTTCAGAGACTCTGTTATGAATACTTACTATTTTATAAATGACACAATCAGACGAAACAAAGAAATAAATAGAGTTGAGGTTAGAGGAATTAACCTCAGTACTATTTAGGGATTGTGTCAGTTCAGTTGTTTTTAAACCCTGACCACATATTAGAATCATCTGAAGGAGCTCTTGAAACATACTAATGGTGAACTCTCATTACAGAACAATCAAACTGGAATTGTAGTGAGATGGACACAGAGTATTTTTTGAGGTTCCCTAAATGCTTTCAATGTGCAGATTGAGAAATGCTCTCTACTGTTACAACCAAATTAGTTCACATATTTCAGTGCTTGCATCATTTTTGCACTTCATTTTCCTTTGTCTCATAGTAGGAATAATGCTTTCATATGTTTGGTTATTTTTAAATATTAAACTTCTTTTGAGAACTATAAATTGCTACAGGGAACATATTCACAATGATGAAATGGCAAAAGTATTTTTGAGGGAAAATGGAAGGAATAATAGCAAGTCAAATTGCTCATGGATAAATCAGCTTTGAGCAAATATAGTCAACTTTATGAATGGCAGTAAAATAACAAATATATGTTTTAGAAAATGGGTGGTGTAATACAAATTTAAAATTACTCATGGAAAACTTAGAAGAAAGCAATTATCTTCAAAACAATGTATACATATTTAATCATTATTCCTTCCTGAATTATTGGACAGAACTTACTGAATATAGCTAATTATAACAAAAATTAAAATTATGTGACCACTACATCTGAGAATCTAAATGACTTGGGCTTTCCAATGGAAAAGAAACAGTGTGATAATGCACAGACCGAATGAATGTTTAAGTAAAACACTTAAACTCATTTTGAATTTCAATATGAAGATTCAGCAGTGAAACTTCTCAAGTTTTCAAAACAAAATAGAAGTTAAAATAAATGAAAAATATGTAAATAGAATTATACATTTTACGTATTGCAAAATTCCTTCTTATTTCTTTTGATAACTGCCATTAAGATCTTCTTTTACTTTTTCCTCATGAAATATAAAATGTAATTGAAGAGGAACTTTAAAATCATGCTGGTAATTTTGCATGGGGTGCATTAATTTTACCAGCAGGAAAATTATTTTAATTAAGGGATTTTTCTAACAACTAAATTAAGTGTCTTACACGCCCAATCAATTCTTGCCAATATGATTGCTCTACAGAGAAGGGATGGTAATTAATTAGAAGAAGCCCCTTCAAGGACAATTGGTCAACAGTGCACATCTTGAGAAAGAGCTGACATGCACTGTTTCTTTTCAGTGTCATCATCTATGTTCATTATGTGTATTATTAAGTTTGAGGAAAAGAGCTACTGACAGAGTGGATAAAGAGTTGCGAAGTGAAGTAAGACAATATGAATCATGCTTAAGAAAAGACAAAATCCTAGACAAAAAAAGAAAATAAGAGAAATTCTTTTAAATCTCTTTCTTCTTGAAGCATGTCATTATTTCAGTTTGCTTATCCAAGTTAAACATAGAGTTAAAACACTTAACATGTACTAGTGAACTTTTTTTCTAAATAAATAGTGATTGTTGCATTTGTGAGTTGATATTGCAAACAAATATTTACTTTGAAAGTTTTATTTTTCCTTTATAAAGTAATGGATCTTCTGGTAGAACACCTTCCAGAATATTAATTATAATCTATGCATTATATGTTACTTCTTAAATTTTAAACGATTTTTGTGAAAATAGGAAATGCTGTATCAACAAAGCAATCTTTATCAAAATCTATTTTTCTTAGTATATTGTTCTACCTTCAAGTCTTCTTTTGTCAAATGCCTGCTATTTATATATCTATTAAGTATTTTAGGGACTTTAGTTTTAATCTTTAGTTGAAGGCTTTTTAAAAAACTGAGTATTAAAAAAACTGGTTTAGTATTTTTCATTCATATCACTTAATAGTAAGTTTTTAAAGCATTTTTACATGCTTTGAAAGAGAATTCTCTTAATTAAGTCGCTAATTAGAAATAAACGACTTTAATAAACAGAATAAAGCTAATTAAATCATAAGGAAGAAAATATTTCTTACAAACAAGAATTAAAATGTTAAAATGCATTGGACTAAAAGTAACAAAAACATGCAACTTCTACATGGAGAAAACTTTAGATATTGCTGTAGTATAGGCGCATGAATACATAATCTGAAAGAAAATCCTAAAGATATATTACACTGTAGCTACTATTATTCTTAATAGTTTTTTCTTTCAACCTTCATACTAATTATATTAGTGATTTACACACTACCATACCCTATTTGAGTATTCTGAATTTTACAATGTGTTTACTTTTGCCAGTGAGTTTTATAATTTCAGAAGTGTTCTTACCACAAACATGATAACTATATGAGGTAATGCATATGTTAATTAGCTAGATTTGGTCATTCTGCAATGTGTATATACTTCAAAATATCATGTTGTATATCATACATACATAATCATAACCTTATGTATGATACATACGGTTTCATCTGTAAATTTAAAATAATAACAACCTTCCCCCTGAAAAACTTATATTATACTGGACATACAACTTTTAAAGATTTCAATTCTTCATATTATTTTGTAGGTTTATTGAGATTTTAATAAAATAATGGTGTTATTTTTGTGTTCTATGAAATTGACATCTTATTTCTTAATGTTCACATGGAATAAAAGACAAATAAAGCCAAGTGTACTCTGCGAAAGTGCATTGTTTGGACAAATGGTGTATAGAATGAGCTCTGCCATATATTAAATTAGATTACATAGCTTCATTAATGAAAAGCATAGCACCACCGCATGCAAGTCAACAAATATGACAAAACACAAAGTCTCAAAATGAATCCAAAACATGAAAAAAAACATATAATAAAACTGCCATCTCAGATTATTAGAATAAGTAGGGACTATTTAATAATTAACATGGAACAACTGGATAGCTGTCTGAAAAAAAAATTCAACTTGTTTATACCTTTAAACATTCTCTGGATTAAACTGAAATAGATAAAAGTTTTAATACATAAAAAAGAAAGTATAAAAATATTAGAGAATGTTGGAGAAATGCTTTGTAAATTTGGATGGGGGAAGAATGAAACTAAACCCCTATCTCTCACCATATACAAAAAGCAAATCAAAATGGATTAAAAACTTGCATCTAAGACTTCAAACTATGAAACTACTAAAAGAAAACATTGGGGAAACTATCCAGCATATTGGACTGGGCAAAGATTTCTTGAGTAATACCCCACAAGCACTAGTAATCAAACAAAAAATAGACAAATGATCTCACACCAAGTTAAAATGCTTCTGTAGAAGAAAGGAAACAACAAAGACAAAACTCACAGAATGGTATATCATATTTGCAAACTATCTGTCTGACAAGGGATTAATAACCAGAATACAAAAGGAGCTCAAACAACTCTACAGGAATAAAATAATAATATGATTTTTAGAAATGGGAAAAAAGATCTAAATAGATGTGGCTCAAAAGAAGATATGCAAATAGCAAACAGGCATATGAAAATGTGCTCAACATTATTAGTCATCAGATAAATGCAAATCATAACTAAAATGAGATGTCATCTCACCCTAGTGCAAAGGACAGGCAATAACAAATGCTAGCAGGAATGTATAGAAAAGGGAACCCTTGTACACTGTTGGTGGGAATGTAAATTAGTACAATCACTGTGGACAACAGTTTGGAGGTTCCTAAAAAATACTAAAAATAGAACTGCCATATGATCCAGCAATCCCACTGCTAGGTATATACTCAAATGAAAGGGGATAAGTATATTGAAGAGATATCTGCACTTCCATGTTTACTTCAGCACTGTTCACAATAGCCAAGATTTTGAAGCAACCTGGGTGTCCACCAACAGATGAATGAGTAAGAGAAATATGGTATATTTACTCAATAGAATACTATTCAGCTATAGAAAAAAATGAGATCCTGTCATTTGCAACAACATGGATGGAACTAGATAGAGGTCATTATGTTAAGTGAAATAAGCCAGGCACAGAAAGACAAATTCACATGTTCTCATGTATTTGTAGGAGCTTAAAATTAAAACAATGGAACTCATACAGATAGAGAGTAGAATGATGGTTACCAGAGGTTTGGAAGGATAGTGAGGTGGATGGAAGTGGGGATAGATAATGGGTACAAAAATATAATTAGATATAATTAGTAAGATCTAGTATCTGATAGAACCACAGGGTGACTACAGGCAACAATAATTTACTGTACATTTTTAAGTAATTAAAAGAATATAATTGGGTTATCTGTAACACAAAGAAAGGATAAATGCTCGAAGTGATGGATACACTATTTTCCCTGAGGTGATTGCTATACATTGTATGCCTGTAGCAAAATATCTCATGTAACCCATAAATATATACACCTAGTATTTACCCACAAAAACTCAAAGGGAAAAACAAACAAAAAAAAATGGATGGGGAAGATGTTTATAGTTAATACTAAAAATGTTAATGTCAGAAAGAAAAGACTGGTGAATTTCACTACAAGACAAGTAAAAATATCTGCTTATGAAAGACATAAAAATCAAAATGCAAAAGAAACACTGCACAAACATTTTACTTCACAAAAGATAGATTAGGATCGAGAATATATCAATAACTTAGAAATTAAGAAGGAAAAACTGAAAAAGCTGAAAGGTAAGTCAGTAATATAAACACCCAGTTTACATACAAAGACACAGAGAGTATCCCTAAATATGTGGGGAAAATGCTAAGCTCTATTCATAATGCAATCAAAGCAAATTTAAAAAACACTGTAAGTATATAATTTTTCTCCTCTTAGCCTGGTAAAAATTTTAGAATTGGACAATTTAATGACTATCCATTGCTGGCAATAATGTAAAATCACTATAATATCTAAGTGGGATAGTTTTGCAATATCCGTCAATATTACAAATTCTATACCATTTGACCTAGCCTTCTGATCATTGAGAATACATCCACATGCTAAATAATATAGGTGTAATTTTATACCTGGTATCATTGGTTATTAAGAAAAAAATAAACATAAATATGGAAATGAATGTAGAATTCATCTAGGACTGAGATACATGATAAGGTGAAAGAAAGGCATGCAGCAGTGTAGAATCATGTGTATAGTAGACAACCTTGTGCTTCTTTATATATAATTTGTGTTTATTTCTGTGGAACACTTTTCCATGTTTTTTGCTCAGTGTTCTGAAATTTCACAATGTTGAGACTTTTACATAGTATGTTCTTGTTGTCTCTTGTTAAACTCTTCTATTTGGAAGCATGGGTCTTTCCATTTTTAGGTAGTTTCTGTATTTTTTCCCCTAAAAAGTCCTTTTTCCTGTTTCTTTCTGTAGCCCCAATTCCAAAAATTGGGTATCACATCTCCTAAATTCATCCTCTCATTTTCTCATAATTTCTTTTCTCTTTCCTATTTCTTTTCATATTGCTTTATTTTCTACTCCATTCCTCCAATTGAATATCTCAAAATGAGTTTGAATTTTTAATTTGTTTTACTATATTTGTAATAATCTAGGGCAGTTTTCCATCCTTTAAATTATACACACTTCGGCCATTGTTTTTTTTTTTTTTCAATAAGGGTAAAATGGCTTTTCTTCTCTCTCTAAAAATGTTATAGTTTTGTTTGTTTTAATTTTCTTCTTTTTTGCCTAGTGTCTCAGTTTTCTGTAAATACTGTTTATAAAGATTTGTTCTCTCTCGTTTGGAGTCTTTCTGCCAAATGTGGGGTGATCATATTTAACGGAGAGGAACTAAGAAGGCTGACTGGAAACTGACCATACAAGGATGGGCCATGATGACTGGAGCTCTATGACAGGGTTGCAGGATGGCAACTAGGCTTTCGCTAGGGGACCCTCAAGGAGCTTGGTATCCTTAAGGCAGGAGCTCCTGAGATTCTTTAACTCCTGAAAACAAACCTCGGAAATTGTTTGTTTGTAAAGCTGAGTGAGGAGTTAGAATAATAATCTGGATCACTCAGTTGGGAGAGAGACTCTCAGTGCCAGCTAATCGTGTTTCCAGAGCCCACCTTAGTATCAGATTCTCAGATGCTTTTTAAACCCAGAGCATCTCAGTATTTCTGCTAGTCCAATTTTTTTTTCATAATTATGTCCCCTCACTTGTGTTTTGGCTGTAGCCTTTCTGCTAATTTAGTCAATGTATCATTTTTTTTCATCTTCTCACTCTTTTTTGTGGGTTAAAACGTTTGTTTTATTTATTTTTTTAATTCTCTGTTTTCTTGAGGTCTTGGGAGGCAGAGGGAAGACGTTAAGAGTTAAATCCAAATGTTTAGTCAGATACATCATTATGAAAAACTTTATACTAATAAACTGGACAATTTAAATGAAATGGATAAATTTCTAAAAAAATACTAGTTGGAAAAACTGAGCAAATCATAAATTTCAATTCTAAACAATCCTACAATTTCTTAAATAACTGAATAAAATAGTTTTAAAAATCATCCCACAAAAGCATACTTGAAATATATGGCCTTCTATTAAAGTTCTCCAAATTTTCAATAAAGTATTCATTCTAATACTACATAAATTTGCACAAAAACACAGAGGGAGGAACACATATCAATTAATTATATGGAGCTAGCATAATCCTGTTTGAGTTAATTACTCTCAGAATGTTACAGGTAGAATTTTTATTGACCTATCATTAAATTTACTGATCTTTTCTTCTCTTGTGTTTGATCTGATAATCTCATCCATTAATTGTTTTATTAACATAGCCATAATTTTCTGTAATCTTAAATTTATAAACAGTCAAATTACATACATATGATTGAAGAGATTTGGGATATTGTGCTTGGTTCCTAGCTCCTTCCTTTTTTCCAGTAATATGTGAGATTTCTTGGTGAAATATTCACACGGTAGGGAGACATCAGTTTATGAATCATTTCTAATTTACAACTCAGTTGTAAAATGCATAGCTTACATTCTATTTTCCAAGAAATGACGCCTTGCGAGTCCCTAGAGTTTAGATTTGTTTACTATAAGCAATCCAAAGCCAGAGATATTTTGCTAAAAGATTCTTTAGATAAATACTGTCCTCTGACAAATATTTTTTGTTTGTTTACTAGGAGATGTAGTCATGTTTACAAAAAGATTGGATCAGGTCTTCTATGTTCTTTTATTACCACTATTAATGACCAATAATGGGTTTTCAGCCCAGTTTAATTAACTCCTTTTTCCCTACAATTCTGAGATTTACCATTTTTTTGTTTGGTTTTTCCTACAATTTCAAAATCTCTCATCCCCTAATTCCTTATCTAATTATCTATTTTATTCATCTTTTCCTGTTGATTTTTCAGAAAGTTTAATATAATCATTTTAAAGTCCTTGTCTGAGAATTCTAGGTCTGGGCCTTAAAATTTTAGTTTTCCTCTTGAATATAGGTCACATTCTCTTGAATATAGGTCACTTCTTTCTTCTGCTCTTTTGCAATCTCTGCTTTTATTTTTGTTATAGGACAGTGTTCTTTTTATCGTTCTACCATCCTTTCTTACAATTATTAATTACAGTTTAGTCACCATTTGATTATTTTAAAAAATGAATTGGCCTGGGAGCTGTCTCTTCTTCTTCTTGTGATGCTGTATTTCTCAGTTCATGTTTAAAATGAGAGTGTTGGGCTTTGAGGTCTTCTACAAATTCAATATCATATGCATACAGGAACTTATTTTGTGGCAGATGTTGTCAAATTTATCTTTTCAAGTAATTTCACCACAGTCCTTAATAATTCATTCTGAATTCAAGTTTGTAAGAGTTTATTTAATTTTTTATCTTTTTTTTTTAAAGGATCTGAAGGTGAAAAGTGCCAAGGGGTTATTGATGCCTATTTCTTTCTGGCTGCAGACTGCACTGAAGATGCAACCTATGTGAACGATCCTGAAGATAATAATTCTTCATGTTGGTTCCCACATGAAGGCACAAAAGAGGTAAGGTAATTTTATGTAGTTGCTTTTCATTTTTCTCTTTAGCTTGTAATTGTCTGATTTTTAGAAAGTTAGAAATGTTTAGGTTACAGATTCTTCAATATTCAAAATATATAGTTTGCATAGTTTAAATATAACTTCGTAAACAAATTCTCAACAGTCTACTTGGAAATTTATATTTACGTCATACATTTATAATATGGGAAAGTAAAAATTTTGAAGAATCATTTTGTTCCTAGTCTTCTTGTTTTTTATTAATGTTATAATTTGCAGGCTGACTAAAGCCTCTCAGATACAGTTGTGATTATGCCACTTTTTTTGCTTACAGATCATAATGAAATGCATTTGTCTTTTGGATATGTTTAAATCTCTGAGAGATTTCTAATCTCTTACACGAGCAAGCTACTTAAAAAATAAAATAAATAAAAATAAATGAAAATAATTTCTAATCTCTAGGCAGTTCCATCACTAAAAATTGTGAGGCCTATGGCAAGAATAAAAGAGAGGCCCTCCTTTTATCCCCTCACCACTGTCTTATACAAATTAAGATTATATTTTTTAATATGTAACAATAATTAAGAAAAATTTAAGAATCTTCATTTTAAACAACTTAGGAATAGGAACTTTTTGTTAAAATGATTCAAGAATTTTCCCAAAAGAGAATTAACAAAGTATTTGTAACCTATCTTGTCTTGATACATCCTAATTTGGTCATTTTAAGAAAGCCATGTTTTAATTCTGCATATTGTATACATTTCAGTAAAGACTCATAAGCCCTTTTCTTTATTAATGTATCAATTTATATTGAGTCAACCTTGTAAAAACTGATACAAGTCACTATTTCCTTCGAATTCATCTAGAGGCATTACAACTACAGGCAAAAAGACTTCAAATACCACAGAACATCTAAAAGTATGCCCTAAAATATATTTTGATATATGTTTACAAGTCATAAATATATGAAGTAAGCTTAATACGTTCTTACATATATATATATTTAGCCAATCACATATACATCACTATACACATAGATGATTACATTACAGCTTTATCTTTAAGACTTTTAGCTTTATCAGTATATTAAAAATAGTTACATATTATAATACACTTAATAATTCAGTAACTGTAAACCTTTGTTAGGAACAAGCAAATCATATTTGTTGTTTTGTTTATGTATTTCTAGTTCTCAGTATCCTTTTATAATATAAATCACCAACTTTAATTAAATTAGACAATTTCTTTAGACTCAAGAAAATACACAAATATAGCAATCTAAGATCATTTTGGCTATTTTATTACTTTATGATTACACATTTTATATAACTTTAACAACTTTTATCATAGGCAAAATAAATATAAATACACATCCTTCAACTGTATTTGCACACCTTATTTCCATTCTATAAGGACAGAGGTAATTTAAATCTATATTTAGAGACTATATTTTTATAATTTTCTTAATTAGGAATTGTTCAGGCAACCAAAATAATTTGATTAATTTGATTAATTGTTCAGGCATCCAAAATAATTTGATTAATTTGATTAAATATCTGTGTAAGTTCTTAATGTTGACTAAATATTTAGAAATTGCAAACTTACACAATCATTTTAAGTTCTTATGATTTGCAGTATCATCAATAAAACATTCTAATACATCAGTGTAGTAGAATTAGTAAGAATTCACAAGATTCAACCCTTTTAAATTATATCTGTTATTTAAAATTTCGATTATATCAATTTTAGATTGTGTAATCAGACAATTTGAGGACATAATTATAGAGTATTTCTCTTAAAGTTAAATTAAATCAGGCTAATTTTTCTGAAGTGTCATTTATTTAAAAATTACATGAGTCCTTTTTAAATAAATAAACCTCTTTAGAATAAATAAATACATATGTACTAATATAAATAAGCAAACCTCAGTATTTATGTATTTTGAAAAATCAGAACTTTAGGATTAAGCCAAAGCTCTGTGGAGCCCAATTTTTTTCTCAACTAAAAGACTAACAATATTACCCATACACATGAATGCTTTTCCTGATTTGTTAAAATTTGGGAAGAGAAATCATGTAAATAAAGCACAGTTAATCGTTTCCTTTCATTGTAAAATGTAGACTATCTGAAAAATCATCCTAGAATGGCAATATAGAATGTTATAAAAATATTTATGATCAATTAATTTCTATTTTTTCTAAGCAAAACAGAAAAGGAGAAAAAGTGAAAAATGAATAAATGAAGTTTATCTAGATTCTGGTAGATGTAAAATTATGATTGCAAAGTTTGATTATCTCCCTTCTGCACAGCATTGGAGATGCTTAAATGAAGAAAAACCTATTTTCAAACACACAAGAACAAATTATTATAGACAGTTTAAACAACTCACATACTTGACAATTCCACAGAGCCATATAATTAAAAATCTAGTGCTTCTTAATCCCAGAAGCATGAAAATGAAAGAGGAGGTTTTGTATAATACACAGTAATCTCTCTATTAGATATACAGGACAGAGAATCTCCTCATGAGGATTTTTCCCTTTTTGTTCTATTAGATCTGTCAAATAAATAATCTTGTTCATGTCAAAATTTCCCCAGGGTGGTCACTGCAATTTCACATTGTCCTTTGAGAAATTATGCCAATTAGAGAGATATGTATATGGCTTACAATATGAGGGGAGGAATGTGTGGTGTCCAGGTATAAAAGACTGAGAAGAACCCGTGAAAACTTATGTCAGCAAGCATTTGTACAATATCATGTCTCCAGAAAATTCAAAAGATCAATCGATTTCAAATCAACTAAGACTGTTTAGAAGATTTTTTAAAAGGTGACAATAAAAATGTTGCCCAAAGGAACACCAGAGTGATGTGATCATCTGAACTCATCGCTTATTTAGAACACTTGAATGATGTACTTATAGAACCCACACTTTCCTCTCCCAGCTGAGCTTCCTCTTATAGACTCACCTGAAAAAGTGATGAAGACGGAGAGTTTTCCTATTTATATATATTCGAATTTTTTTTATTCTTAAGAAACAACAGAAACATGACATTTGTGAAGTTGATGAAAAATATTGGAGTTTAGACTTTATACTGTACCTATGTCACTTTCACAGTTGGAGAGAATATCCAGTGGTCTCAGCGTAGTGCACTGGTTGCTATCCAGCCTTGAGAGTGAGGGCATTTTAATGAGATTTTGTGAAACTTTGGATTTATTCACTTTTTACCCTCCAAAAGACCACCAGACTATTCTGCTGATGGAGAAAAACTAATTATTTTAGACTTCTTTCAATAAGGGAAAACAACACCTTAGTAGAGTCTTGGTAGTGCATCAGATGGGAGAAGTTGTGGAAAGTTATTTATTTGGTGTAGAGCCTTGAGTCAGTTGTAGAGGGTATTTAGTGGGGATTGGTTAGAGTTTATGAAGGAAAGCTTCGAATTGGTGGCACAATATACTGAGAATCTTTAAAGTGAGTCTTGATGTGCAAACTGTTAGTTTTTGTAAATAACTTATTTTAGTTGGTTCACAGTCTTATGTTCCAGAAGCAAGTATTTCATAGAGTAAATAGTAAGTTAGTCTTGCTTTTTCTCAGTATTTTGAAACATATGATGGGAAATTAGGTTTATTTTAGTTTTCATCATCAAAGACAGAAATTCCAAGAGTGTTGTTTTAATTTTTTTTGTATTAAAATGTGTTCCTTCTCTGAGTGAGGTCCTTTTAAATGCAAATGCTTCTGGAGTGGAAACACATAATTACAAATAAGTTTACCTTATTTTCTACACCCCTGCTACAAAAATGTTATGAAATTATATATTATTATGAGTTACTGGGACGGGAAGGTGAATTTCAAACAAAGTAGAAGAGTCCATGGAGCACTAAAATTTGGGATGTGAAAGGTTTTTACCAAGTTTATTTTATTTCAGAATTTATGACTAGGTCTTAATCCAGTATAAATTTGAACTTTAATTCATCCAGATATGATTTTTAAAATCTGTTCCCTTTTAGTTAGCTAAATATAGAGCCAAAACAACCTTCCTCTTTCCCTCACCTTGAGTAAACTTCAGACAGGTTTCTTACTGCCTACAGGCCCCTGCACTCTTTTTTTCTTATAGGATGTACTTTAAAATTTTTGCAGTTGTAAATTATCTGCCTTTTTGAAATGTATGTAAATCTTCTTCCAACCTCTTGCCAGTTTAAGGATGCATGGGATGTCTTTATCAAGGACCTTGGAACCATGTCTCTGAAATGTAAACATCAAAGAAAATAGTACTCTTACTTCCCTGTGTACTCTACAGAAGGCCTACTCACAGAGCAAAATCTTTGCAAACTCAATAATAACTCAATCTGCTTGACACATTTCATTGATCAAACTCTTCTCCAGTGACATCGAGTATAACAGTCTTCCCTCTTAACTGCAGGGATACTTTCCAAGACCCCAGTGTATGCCTGAAACTGTGAATAGTACCAAACCCTGTATTTACTGTATTTTTTTCTATACATACATACCTATGATGAAGTTTAATTTATAAATCAGGCACAAAAAGAGATTAACAACAATTACTAATAAAAATAGAACAATTATAACAGTATACTATAATAAAAGTTATGTGACTATGGTCTCTCTTTTTCAAGATGTCTTACTAAACCACACTAACATATTTTTGAACCGTGGTAACTGAAAGCATGGAAAGTGAAACCAACAATAAGGGAGGACTGCTGTCATTTTTTATTAGTTCAAGTTCGCAATTAAAATCTCTCCTGCTTCCTATTTTTGGAGAATTGAGTTTAGTTTCTCTCCCTTATTTCAATAGTCTTTAATAAAATTTAATTACCTATCTAACTTTGGTGCAATTTTTACCTTGACAGATATTATTTTAAGGATCCAGCTTTCTACCTTTCATGATTAAGAAAAGTCACTTTCACCTCTGAAGTCACTTTATTTATCTATTTAATAACAAGAGTCAAAATGGCAAAATAAAGGGCATATATTAGATCTTACAGAATTTTTTCCCACAGAGTCCTTTGCCAAGTGACCTTATGTACTAATATAATGTGGATATGACAAAATTATTTCTAGAAAATTACACGATATTCCCTGAAATGATAGCTGGCATTATTTAACTAGAGTTGTTTATTTACCTATGCAGAACATTTTCTGTAAGTATGTTATAAATATCCTTCAGGAAGGTTAATTTCTCTACAGATGAAGTGACTTTGGGGTAATAATATTGTGTTATGTATATACATTACTAGTAATGAATTATCAAAAAGGGAATTTCCAGCCGTTTGTTTTACTTCTGTTTCCTTTGGGAAGAAAAGATCTTCCACTGCCCAAAATCATGATTTTATTGCATTCCTTCATCAAGTAAACATTTTAAAATATCTAGAATAAAACTTCTAATTTAATTTGTGTGTATTTTGTAATATTGAGGTTTTTGTGCAATCAAAGTTTAATAATTAATTATATATTTTATGTACATAATATATATACAGTTGACCTGTGAAATACAGGAGTTAGGGTTGCCGACCCCTATTCAGTCCAAAGTTTGTTAACACGTTTGATGTAATGTTTTGATAGAATGTTTAATAGAATTTTTTGTATAAAAATTTTAAAGATTAATGGACTCCTTTAAGCAGATCTTTGATTCTCTGTATACACAAAGTTGAGAAATCTTTCCTCTGCTTTACAAGGCAGATTCAAGTTTCTATATGTCTACCGATATAATTTACTCTCTTGCTAATTTTTCTGAGAGACTTCTTATCTGTAAATTTTATAGAAAACCAAAATTCTAGTAGATGTCTAGACTACCTGAACAGATGAGAAATCATGTTGAAATCCAAAATTATTTTTTAGTCCTAGATATAGTACATAACTGCAGCGTAAAATAATTCACCATCTTTTCCATTTAATAAAAGTATCTCAACCAGAGCATTAGATATAATTTAGGTGTTCATATCACATCCCTTAGACAAAATGTTATGTGGTTTTTGAGGTATAGCCAAGAGAAAAACTCATTATTCAACTTTAGTTCTTTCAGATTTTCTTAAATCCCAGTAATAATTATTTTGAAAATAAAAGGGAAAGCACATAGTTATATGAAGTAAGTCTGTCCTATTCCAAATTCCATACTAATATTCCTTGTTAAAATATTGCTCTCTTTCAAGATTTCATTATGTATTATTTTGTAATATAGATATATAATTATTAAAAATACAATGGGTAATTTGAAGTTTTGGTGTTTCATATTTTCTAATTATATATAAGGTGCAGAAATGATACATTAGGCATTTTTCCATAAAGAATATTTTAAAAATTAACAAATTTTGAATAAGGCTTATAAGCTAGAAAATATAGCTTTATAGCCAAGTCAACTTTCTAACTTTGGTAATTTTTCTGAGGTAACAAAAGAGAATATTCTCTTTTTTTAAAGAAAAGCACAGTAAGTTACAATGTTCAATATAGTCTCAAATCTCAGGAAGCTAAACTACCTGTTGATATAGAGATAGAGATAGATAGAAAAATAAAGTACTGTCATAAAATGCTAGAATTTGTTGCTTCTTATACGAGTGTTTATTAAATTTGTAAGCCAGTTATAAAAGTGCTCCTTTAATTGAAAAAAAACTTTACAACTAATATCCTCTGGATGTAGAAAATCATTACATACTCAAACAGAAATGAAAGCCTTTGTGAATTACAAACACATAGACATACAGACACAGAGAAAACTTATAGCTTCAATTGTAATATTTTAGACTTGGGGCAAGTGTAATTAACACTTTATTATCTGTTCATGTCAAAGAACTATTCTACTTCCTAGTAGATTTGACTTTCTTACTTGTTTTGAGCTCTATGTAAAAAGTGAAAAGACAGATTCTCATTTGATTCTAATTCAACAGAGAGTGAATCTCTATGAAACATTCATCTATTTAGATATCAATAAAGGATCAGACCATGAAACCAAATTCCTAATCTTTGTTGCTACAGATGGAAAATAACTTGTTGGCTATGAACCAAAACCAAAAAGAAAATGTGAAAATATGCAGAGAAATGATTTTAAAGATAGTAAAATTCTATTGTCATTTGAATTTACTTGTAGAAATTAGGAATATATGTATATGTAAATATATAAATATATACCTGTGTTTAAGCACTCCATAAGAAGTGCATTTCTCTTCTGACAGTTTACCTAACCATCAGGTGAATCCACTGGGCATATCTGTGGAAGATTTTTAAAGCTGTTAAAAATATAAATATAATTTTCAATAAAACATAGCATCATAACTTTATGAAAATATTAAACAAATATGTGTGAAAGATATTATTTAATTTACTTTTAATAAGGAATCCAGTAAAGCTTTACTATCAGTTCAAAGGAGAAAACAAGTAAACCACTGAAGGATAAAAGTATTTCGCAAAACCACAAATAGATTTTCCATGGATCTGTCTATCAATACAATGCTATTTCCATCACATCAGTTAGTATTTAAATAATGTCTATAAAAATTTGGTTAAAATAAAATGGAATTTTAAAAAATTGTGTAATAAATGTACATATATTCAATACATATATACATACATATATTTACACATACATATATATTTCTGTCACAATTTGAGTATAAACAATTTGACTATTAAAAATGATTTTGACATAAATCAAAACTGATTTTTTTAACCTTCGCTAAAGAAACATATTATTTCAACAAATAAATGAAAGCTTGAAATTCAAACTTTGAAATGATTGTGTCATCCAAAAGACTACCAAAAAGACTAAACAGTAGAAAGAAGAGTTTATTTGTGATATCAGTTTGCTAACTGGGTGTATTAGTCAATTCTCACACTGCTATAAAGAACTACCTGAGACTCGGTGATTTATAAAGAAAAGAGGTTTAATTGTCACACAGTTCCACAGGCTCTACAGGAGGCATGGCTGGGAGGCCTGAGGAAACTTACAATCATGGCAGAAAGTGAAGGGGAAGCAAGCATGGTCTTCACATGGCAGCAGGAGAGAGAGTAAAGGGAGAGGTGTTATATACTTTTACACAACCAGATCTCAGGAGAACTCACTCAGTATCAGGAGAACAGCAAGGGGGAAACTGCCCCCATGATTTAATCATCTCCCATCAGGCCCCACCTCCAACAGTCAGAATCGCAATTCAACATGAGATTTGGCTGAGGAAACAGAGCAAAATAATATAACTGGGAAAACTTCATCTCTGATGTGGACCCAGGGTGCTCTCCTAGAAGTGGTAAAGGGCAAGGTGATTTTTGTGCCTCATAAGGTCTGTGTTCAAAATAGAGTCAGACATATTCAGCAAGTTTGTGGGGAAAGCAATACATATTTATGGGGGACAGGCAAGCACATGTTCAATGAGTAAACATGTATGTAACATACATCCCATGTTCTCTTTGAAGCAGGGTTTTAGCTTTAAAATGAGGTGGAATTTGGCAGTTCACATAAAAAAAGTGAACTATAGGACACAAAGACAGTTTATGTCCTGTCTGCATAAACTGGCTGAAACTGGTTTGAGGCCTACAATTGCTTATCAGAAAAGTGTTTTGTAAGGCGATTCTCTGTCTGATAAGGGTTATGGTGGCCTTGGTTGTAAATCAGAGTTAGAAATGAAATGACAATTTGACTGATAGCTCCTATTAGGGAGTTTAGCAAGGGTGTGGTTTTTCTTGTAGCTCTAGAAATTTAGGGAATTGCTGTGCCAGCCAAGCTTTGAACCCTTGTCCAATAGTTACCTTCTGTTTCCTTAACCCTAGGTTTCATCTTAGTAGACAGAGAGGCATCTATCGTGATCTCTCAGGTCACAATTGTAATATTGTAGTAAGTGATGGGAATTCATAACATTTTTACTTCTTTTGTTGCTATAGATTTGTGCAAATGGATGCAGTTGTTTGAGTGAAGAAGACAGTCAGGAATATCGGTATCTATGTTTTCTCAGATGGGCTGGCAACATGTATCTGGAAAATACAACTGATGATCAAGAAAATGAGTGTCAACATGAAGCTATTTGTAAAGATGAAATTAAAAGACCCAGGTATTTATGTATCATTTGCGCAGATAATATCACATATCAAAAAGTTATAATTAAATTGATAGTCATCGAACTGTTTCATGGTAACAATGTTTTTGTTGATTAAAATGATTGGAATTTCCATAACAAACACTTACATATACATATATAGTTATTATATATTATGTTACATAATACATGTTATGTATAACAATTCTAGCACAATAAAAGGAGGGAAGAAGGAATATATCTGTATAGAAATAACTTTTCTATGTCATTGTAGAATTAAGTTAGCATAAATCTGTGGTAAATTCTGCTAAGTTAAGATGTGTACGATTAGCTCCAAAGCAACTACAAAAAACAACAACAAAACAAACAAAAACTCATATGCTTTAGTAAAATTAGCATTAACAAAATTAAAATGTTGCCCTCAGGGTCTGGCACAGTGACTTAAGCCTGTAATCTCAGTGTTTTGGGAGGCCAGGGCAAGAGAATAGCTTGAGGCCAGGAGTTTGAGACCCGCCTGGGCAACATAGTGATAATTTGTCTCTACAAAAAATTTAAAAAATCAGCCAGGTGTGGTTGTGCACACCTGTACTCCTAGCCCTAGCTACTTGGGAGGCTGAGGAAGAAGTATCACTTGAGCCCAGGAGTTAGAAGTTTCAATGAGCTATGATTGTGCCACTGCACTCCAGCCTGGGCAACAGAGTGAGACCCTATCACGAGAGAATAAATACAATAAAATAAAATATTGCCCTAGAGATTTACTTAGTATAAAAGAAACTAGTATTAGAATAATTACAATGAAAAAAAATACAGGTACAAAAGAGATATAAGACATGTGGAAAACAAAAAGTAAAATGGCAGGCATAAATTCAAATATATCAAAAATATTTAAATAAAGTGATTTCAGAAATTCAGTCAAAATTTAGAGATGTTTAGACTGGCTGTTTTCTGATTTAGTCAACTATATATGATCTATAGAAGATACACTTTATGTATACGTGTGTGTGTATATATATATATGGTTTACGGAAGACACTTTAGATTCAAAGATACAAATAAGCTGAAAGTAAAGCAATAAAAAAAATATCATTCAAACTGCATCAAGAAGAAAACTGGAGTGCCTATACTAACATCAGGGAAAAAATAGATATTAAGAGAAAAAATGAAACACTTAGTAGAGAAAAAGAAAGATATTTTATAATTATAAAAGAGTCAAACTATCAGAAAAGGTAGTGATTACAAACATATATGTGTGTGTATATATATATGTATATACACAACTAACAACAGAGCCTCAAAATAATGAAGCTAAAAAATAATTTAAGGGAGAAATAGCCAATTCAACAATAACAATTAGAGGCTCTAATATTCTACTTTCAATAGCAGATATAACACTTGGCTATAAATCAACTAAGATATAGGAGATTCAAACAACACTATAAATCATCTAGAAATAGTAGATAGCTATAAAACACATTACCCAACAACAGCAGAATAACCTTCTTAAATGTACATGGCACACTCTCCAGGATAGATCATATCCTACACTATGCTATAAAGCAAGCTGTAATATATTTCAAAAAATTGAAATAATAAAAAGGACATTATCTGACCAAAACTGAATGAGATTAAACATCAAAATCAATAAGTAACTTGATAAATTTACAATTACATGGAAGTTAAATAACACAATCTTTATTAAACAATGAATCAAAGTGAAATTGCAAGAGAAATTAGAAAAGACTTTGAGATTATTGAAAATGGATACCAAAACTCATGGGATGTGGGTGATGCAGTGCTGCGAATAAAATTTATAGCTGTAAATACCTCAATAGCCTAAACTTCCACAACACAATGGATAAGAGAGGAAACTAAACCTAAATAAAATAAGTAGAAAGAAGGAAATCATAAAATGTAGAGTAAAATTAATAAAATAAAATATAGATAAACAATAAAGAATATCAAAAAACAAAATTTCATTTGTTTTAAACATTAACAAATATACTAAAATCAGGAATAAGATATAAAATATTACTGAAATTACAGAAAGAAAAATAATTATAAAGAAATGCTATGAACAACTGTAAATTAAAAAAATTAGTTAACTTCGATAAAATAGAAAAATACCAACTACTGAAATTGATTCAAGAAGAAATAGGAAATCTAACCTATAACAAGTAAAAAATTGAATCAGTAATTAAACAAACTAACAAAAATTAACACTATGAAATGCTCATGCCTAGATGACTTCACTGAGACATTGTAACAAATATTTAAAGCAAAATTAAGAGTAGTTATTCACCACCTCCTCCAAAAATAGAAGAGAAGAGAACATTTCCCAACTCATTTTATGAGGCCAATATTACAACAATAGCACAACCAGACAAATCACAAGAAAACTATAGGCAAATCTATGTTTTCAATCCATCTATATAGCACTATAAACCCTCTGTATACCACTAAGCTCAATGAAAATGAGAAAATTGTATATACTCTGAATAAATGGAAATATAATGCATAGACTTAAATATTAGGCCTTAAGTTAGCTAAAATATTAATTCTTCCCAAATTAATTCACACAAGAATCCTCAACACGGTGATACCACACCAAATTCAGCAACATATAGAAAGGTTTATACAGCATGACCAGGTGAGATTTATCGTAAGAATATAAGTTTGATTTAGTGGCTTAAAATCAATTAATGTAATTTAATGTATCAATAGAATAAATAAAGAAGAAAATGCATGATAATGTAGATGGAGAAAAAAATTGTATTACAGAATCTCACAACACTTTATGAAACAAACACTCAACAAATAAAGAATAAAAGGGAACTTCCACAATCTGATAAGAGAAGTTAAAAAAAAATAAGAAGAATGAAGAAACATAACTAACATTATACTTTACGGTGAAAGGCTGAAAGACTGGAATTTTAAATCAAAACAATGAGATAACACTTTACACCCAGCAATTCTACTTCTAGTATATACTCAAAAAATTGAAAATATATGTTCTTACAAAAATTTATATGTGAATGTTTACAGTTTTGTTCGAAAGAGTCAAAAAGTTGAAACAACCCAAATGACCATCAACTGATGAATGGATATATAAAATTTGTTATATCCATACAATGAAATGTTATTCAGCAATAGACAAAGATGAATTACTGATATGTGCTTCAATACGAATAAACATTGAAAACATTTTGATAAGGAAAAGTAGTAAGCCACAAAAGACACATAGAATAGTGCTCAACAAATACTTGTTTAATGAAACAATGATTTTCAGAAGCTTTTTTATTTATTAAGAAAATTATCCTTCGTTTTGTGATGTTATTTCCTTTTTTCTGATTTTGTGATTCTCTTTTGTTTGCCATTATTTTTTGATATCCAGAGAACCTTGGATAAATTACAAAATTTTTGTAATTTATCAACACTTTAATGAGTTCTTGATATTGTCTCATAATTAATATTAACAATGGAGCCCAACAAATGTTGCAGATACCAGTATTTTATATAAAATTAAGTTTCTCTATATCAGTTGCAATATCTAGAAATTATATGTGTGATACCACCTGTTATAATGTCAAAAGATATGCAAAATCTTTAGAATTAAAAAAAAAGATGCTCTAATTCTCCATTAAAAAGACACTCTATATACCACTAAGCTCAATGAAAAAGAGAAAATTATATATACACTGAATAAATGGAAATATAATGCATGGAATTAAATATTAGGCCTTAAATTAGCTAAAATATTAATTCTTCCCAAATTAATTCACACATTTAATGCAATAGTAAAAATATTGCAAGTTATTTTAGAAACTAATTATCATGTTATATATATTTATGAATAATATTTTCTAAATTATGAAGTCATCTTTGAAAAGGAAGACTAATGGGGTGGGATCTCATGAACCATATGACATGACAGACTACATAACACATATGGGTGCCTTTAAAGGAAAAAAAATAATAATGGGTCAACAGAGAGCTCTGACAACAACCCGAGTATATACGGGAATTCAATATATGAGAAATTTGGCTATAATTTCATTTGAACATACAGGGTTCTTTAGTAAATGGTATTGAGGAAATGGCTCATAATGAGACCTTAAATGAAACTGGATTACAACCTTATACCTTATATAGAAGTAGACTCTAAATGTGTATAGGGATCTAAAAGTTTAAGGTAAAATGACGATATAAATGAAAGAAATGTAGAAAAATATCTTTGTGATTTCGGGATGGAGAAATTTTTCAATTAAACTCAATTTATAAGGCAAAATAATGATAGTATTATAATGATAGACACTAATAATGTTGATGATGTTAACAGACACAAAGTTAATGAATAACGTATAAACATTTTCTTTTAAAGTGTATTTTAAATGGGTGCAGATTAAAATTCATCATATAAATGATGTATTTCAAACAGGTCTGCATATTACCACATTTTTTTGCCCTGAAATCTTCAAAAAATTTTTCTGGGAGTTTATAAAATGTTGAATGAGCCAAAGACTAAATCATACCAGCCATATTGTTACTTAAGACCAGGAAAGATTTGCTAAGTCTGGGATGTTAATTTCTTAATACCATGCCCAGACTGTGAAGTGTTCATGACTCCCACCTGTTTTTGAAGCCTCAAATTTATGTCTAAGTCACCAATCCCTACTTGCTACCAGAAATATCATAACAGAATGAAATATATTCATTCATACATTTATTATTTATTGAATCTCCTCTAACTGGAAGATATTTTTCAAAATGTTATGACAATGAGACATGATACCTGTCCCCAGGTAATGTACTATACATAGGTAAGATTGTATACTCTTCAGAACACATCTCATGGTTCTTCTGTTTCATTTAGAAAGTGAACACATTTTTAAAGTACTAAAGTAATTATTTTTTTCACTTTCTGAACATACAAGTTGCTTGATTATAGCAGTGTGTCTTCTGGCTTTCTTTCTGGAAGTTTTAAATTTAACCTGTTTCCTTTACAGGCTATTTTAGGAGATTCACATTTTCTGTGTAATGTTAAATATATCCAAAACATAATTTTCAGTTATAAGTAAGAGTTCTGTTTCAAAGTGTAGAATCTAAAAGTCCATAAGAAAATCAGGTGAAGTTTCAAAAACTATTTCTGTAGAGTCAGGAGGCTTGTAAAAATAGAGCTTTATGTGAATTTGGCACAAAAGTATAGTATAATTTGACCAGGATTTTCTTAAATTATTTCTGATCCCAAAAGTCTAATAATTATTTATTCTAAGACTATTGTAATTTCTGCCGTGATGTCTGTGATTTTATTAACAAGTTGAATAGTTGGTTTTAGGTTTATTTATTTATTTTGGCTATACTATGCAAACTTTTCTGCCTTCAAGTAAAAGTTTTATGTGGGTATATTTTTACCTTTAAAGCAAAAAAGATATTGAACTGCATATGAAAGTGTCATATTGAATGTATTTTTGGGTTGGGGCCAGTCTTGAAACCACTAGATCAAGTGTCTAAATCTTTTTGTCTAAGGCACTTACATACACTGATATATTTTCTCTCTTTATTATGCTCTAGAAAACCAAATAATCTTGGTTCTTAAATCCTTATAGTAAAATGATATAGAAATCATTCATTTAAGCAATTCTAGAGTACATATCATTGTATTACCCATACACATACCAAAATTATTATAACAAACTTCATTAAATGAAGCATTTTTGAATAATAAAGTTTCAAGTTTCATATGGGTTGAAATTTAACTCATCTATACACAATTATCTCTCACATATTTTTCCCAAATACATAAGTTATATATTTAAAATTAAAGTTTGACCGTATTATAGCTTCAGGTTTTATGACTTTTCATACTTCAATTTCATATCTCAAAGAATAAAATGATTTGCACATGTTATATAGTTTTATACTACCTAAGCCAGATTTTTATTTAAATTTATATTTAAATCATTTTTATAGGTATAACCTTTTAGCATTGCTTTTCAAATTATTTTCTAAGACTTGGAGTTTCATGCAGCCTTTTATGCAGAATCTTTAAAAGGTGACCTTTGTCTTAAGCATAGCTTGTTCAAGTTTAAAATGCATTTGTTGACCATATTAATGCAACAGTAATTGAGCATCCACAGTTTATAAGGTATTTGGGTCATAACTTTAGGATTCAGGATAATGTGTAAAGGAATACATTTTAGTTTTTCTATTCCTAGAATTTTTTTCATTAAAAACATAAATGATAAAAAACTAATAATTATAATATTTTCACATTAGATCATATTTTAACTTATATAATTTTACCTAGTAGACTTCTGCTTTTTACTTTTTATCATATTATTCATTTGTTTCCCATTTATATTTTAAAATGTATATATTTAATACAGTTAGCAATACATTCATAAATTATTTTAGTCCAATTTGATTTCTCAAAGAAAATTTCTTTAGATTTACATATTTTCAAGATATCAATAACATTTATAGGTTACTATAATTTTCATCAAAATTGATATTTTAGCAAAATTGATGTACTCACTGAAAAGCTTTCAATCTGATAGCCATTTCTCTTAGTACTCAATATCAATGTACACATATATATTACAATTTATTTGAATTTATTAATTATGATGACAAAATGCTAGACGTACTAGTACATGGTTGGGTGAAAAGTGATGAGTGCTTTTGTAAATTGGAGAAATTTATTTCAGCTCAGTGATTTTCAGGGAGAGTATTTTGTCTTCTAGAGGCATCTTGGGAATTTCTAGAGTCATTGTCAATATTCAGAATAATTGACTGGAACAGTTTAATTTTAGGATATGGGTAGTGAATGATGAATGTTATAAATCTTTCAATGCACAGAACAGTTCAGGCAAAGCAAACGTTTTTCACAGATTGCACAATTTCTAAAAGTCACAGCATATGTTAATGTGTGTATAAAACCTATACATGAATATCTAAGCCTAGATCTGAATTTCATGTCACATATTGGCACAAAATATTTTTACACAATTTTAATAATCATTGACTATATCAGGAATAAATTTTTTATGTTAAGTCAATAAATATTATTTTTCATTCAGAAATTTCTTAGAATTTTTTAACTATATTGAAAAAAATACATCATCCTACTTGAGTGTCTAATAGGAAATGACTATTATCAGTCTTTATTTATGGCTACCAAACCCATGGTAATTCTGTGTATGAGTGCAAAGAGCTAACCACTTCAATGTATCTTCTAGTTCAGTCATTCCTTAGTATCTTTTGTATAGAAATAGTGGTCTTGTAAATTAGTGGTCTCTTATACTTTTTATATTAGAGTTAGGGAATTATCTTGGTTAATTTTTAATATTAGGTGTGTAGGTAGGATACATTATGAATTCCATTGTATGAAGTAAAGTGTGTGCTACAAAAACCAAAAATGCACTATTAACAGAAAATATTGGTCTCATTGATTTTAGTGTATCCATTTCAGGAAGTACAAAGCTAAGTAGATCATACACCTTTAAAAGTATAATGGAGGATCAAAAGCAGACAAATATTTCAAAATTATAAGAAATAAATAACATCACAAACCACAAAATAAATAAATAAAACACAATTCACATTTCAAAATAGAAAACAAAAATATTATAAACACATAAAAGACATATTGGTTATTAACATCTATTAAATTACCTCAAAAATCAAAGTAAGAGCAATTCTAGGTTAAGAGGTTCATTATAACACTTTGACTTAGAAGGATCAAAAATACACAACAGAAAAACTTACTGGAGAGATCTTAATGAGAACAAGGCTGGAACTACAGACTTGATATATCAAGGTGGAATTTAGGATAGAAAGTGTTAAACCAGATAAAAAGTAGTTTTTATTTAGCTTTATGTTGACGTAATAAAGCATTTTGCATTACAATCAATAATGCCTGCTATTAATTTAGGCTCCTGAAAGTATTTAAGTATATAAACAAGTCAAAAAATGAGGAAGTATAAATTGGATAGGAAGAAACACAATTATTGTGGTTTATAGATATGATTATGAATATAGTAAAACAAAAGAATTGATTTTAAAAACTTATTAGAAATAAAATAATTTTATTTTGTGGTCTACTGACAAATCTTTGTAAGAAATGTATAGATTTCCAATAAGAGATAAATGTCGTTTAGAAAATAAAATGAAGACTAATATTTTATTTACAATAGTAACCCAAAAGATAAAACACCAAGGAATAAACTGTTATAAATGCATAACAAAAGAAAATCTTAAAATTATAATGAATGATTTATGAAAGATTATTAAATGCTTTCAATTGCATAGCATGTTCTTGGGTAGAAAGGCTCAATGTTTTAGATATGGTAACTCTAAATTCATATATAAATTCTATATGGTCTCATATAAAACAAAAATAAATTTTTTGTTTTACTGTGTATATAAAAAGGATAAAAGTTGAAAGAAAGAAAAACTATAGGAGTATGAGAAAAGATATTAAAACAAGGTATTAAAATATGTTCTGGGGTGTTAAATCAAACATTCTACTGAGGGGGACACTGACTCATATATATGAGTCATATGCATATGTATATCTTACATATAAATATATGTACTTATCTATATGAATTTATTTTAATATACATAACATTTCTAATCAATGGTAGAAAAAAATTACACCATTTAAAAATTTATCAGATAATTAATTTATGAAATAAATCTATCGCTTTCTAAAAGACAATGAGAGTGAATATTTGTATATCTTAAAATGGGGAGGCTTTTCTAAATGTGACACAAGATTGAGAAGCAATTAAAGGAAAAACAGATACAGGTGTTATATAAAAATGTATAATTTATAAAGGTATAAACTCCAAAAACATTCAAGCATCTGGAAAAAAATATTTACAGTACATTAGACAAAATGATATTTTATAGGTACTCCTGTTAAATATAGCCAATGTAGTACATGGGTTTCTATTTTTTCCAAAACCCATTAAAATTATGATCAAAGGGAACAAAGAGCATGGGAGAGGAAGCTATAGAATAAATAAGTAGATTACTCAACAACAAGAACACTGCTCTTTCATTAGCTTAATACTTTGACTATTTTGAGTTCAAGACAGTTTAAAATTAATAGGAGGCCTCTTACAGTTTAGCCAGTCTATTACAGGCAAAACCAAGTGAAAGATTGAAATAAGAATTCCTGTAACTCTAGCCCAAAGCTCATTTTTAACCTAAAAAATGATCTCGACACTAATTAGAGGCTGGAACTATTTCTAGGAGTCAGAGTGTCCCTACCCTGGGTAAAGCACCATTAACATTTCAACAGGCCACCCAAATCAGAAAACTAGGAAGTATTTTAGACCCCTTCTCCTCCTCACAGTCCCCTGTCCCTGACACATCCAATCACTAAGCCATCTGATTCTACCTTTTGAATCTGAGTGACTTTAGAACAAGTGTCCTGGAGTCAAAGAGACTCCAGGTTCAAATCTGAACCTCCAAGAGAAGTTCAAATCCTCCTGCCATCACTTATGAATTGTGAGACGTTAAGCAAGTCATTCTCCCTCCTATGCCTCATTTCTCTCAACTCCATTGCAGAGTTACTATACCTACCTTAAGGGAGATTAAATAATGATGAAATGAGACAGTGTATGTATCAAATGCAGCGTTTGTTGTATATGTGCTTAAAAATTTATTTAAAATATTATTATTGATTTGCTGTCTCTATCCTCACCAGTACAACCTAAATCCAGGACAAAAAAAATCACAGCTAGATGAAGAAGGATGAGGAGGATGAAGAAGGGAGAGGAGGAGGGGAGAAGAGGGAGAAAGGAGAATTATGAGGAAGAGTAAGGGAGGAGGAGGAGAAGCTTATGATGGTGGCGACAGCTGCCTTCATTGCCTCTAAATGTGAATTCCCCTTGCTGCCACCTTGTTACCAGGGCCAGCTGCCTGGGGGTGTACCTGTGCCAATGGTGCTGCCACTAACTGAAGTTATAGGGGCATGTCTGCCGAAAGCTCTTCCACCACCTGCTAATGCAGACTGACAATCCACTGTGTTAAAATATCTTTTACTTCTGATCTCTTAAAGGCCATGCTTTGTCACTTTAATCCCAGAGATACAGTATCTAGCTCTTTCAAAAATCTCTCTGACACTTTGTGAGGAAACAGTTCCTTTGGCTTTTTAGAGAACCTGACTCTCATGACCAAAGGAAGGATCATTAATTTCATTTTAAAAATGATAAAAACAACCTTAGAAAGGTTTTTAAAACGTTTTTCCAAGTCACACAGCAGAGCCAGGGTCCTCTGATCCAAAGTCCAGGTTACTTATGTACAATCAAATGGTCTCGTGTCCTCTTTCTTGTGAATTCACTGTTATAGGTACCATTTTCTCTATGCTTTCTCTTCTTTCCTGACAGTGGAGAAGAGCAAATGCTAGAGTGACCTTCCGAGGAAGGACTCTGGCTTTGACTCATTCCAGTCTTCCTAATCTCAGCCAGGCAAGCGAAGAGGGTTGCAAGGAAGGTTTACAATATCACCGGTGTTTCGCTGTATGTTCCTTCCTTCAAGTGGCTCTGGTATTCAGAATGCCTAGAGGAAATAGCCTGGACTTAGGGTGAAGATGTGAACGGGAAATCTGGCTCCTTCCTTTCTGTCATTCATTAACAAATTTTCCTTAGTGGGCCCAGGCTCTGTTTTGGGCCTGGAAATAGAACAAATAAAACAAAGTCCCCACTCTCATACAGTAACATTCTTGCAGGAGAAGACAGAAAATAAACAAATGAAGAAATAAACAAATAAAAGCCAGGTGGTAACAAATACCATGGGAAAAACAATGAATCGGGGTAATTGATAAAGAAAGTTGGGAAAGGGGCTATTTTATATAGCGTAGCCAGGCAAGGGTTTGAAGGAGCAGTGACATTTAATCAGAGATGGGAATAAAGTGATAGATTTCTGGCAAAGGAGACAGAGCAGGTGTAAAGGCCCTGAGGTAGGAACATGTCAAGCTGTGTGGAGAATGGTAGCACTGAGTTCAGGAAGCAAGAGGGAGAGGTGAGACCAGAGTGACTGGGAAAGTGAGGGAGTGGGGAATAGATTATATAGAACCTTAGAAGCCCTACTAATGCTCTGGATTTTACCCTGAGGGATATGCCAGTGAAAGGTTTAAGCAGAGGAATGACATGATCTGCTTTATGTTTTTGAAAGGCTCACTTTGGTCACTATACAGGGGCCAAGGTAGAGGTAGCAGTTAAATAGATTTTGCAATAGGTCAAAAAAGATCATGGTGGCTCAGACAGAGATGGAGGTGACGGTGACAAAGGTGTCAATGGCAGGTGATTTTTCAAAGGCAGAATCATTTAGCAGTTGGGCTACTTTGACTGAGATATTTTGCCTCTCCTGGCTCAGGTCCCTCATCAGTAACATGAAGGTAACAATACCAATCTCATAAAATCACGGTATGGATTAAATGAGATAATTTATATGAAGGCTATACCTGTTGTTTTCCTTTGTATTAAAGACAAAGTCTGCAACCTTATGCAAAACTTTATTACATATATGCTCAAAGACTGAGATGTAAGAACACCTTGTCTTCAGAGTAGCAGAAACAATTTTGTGTATAGCAAGATTATTTACACTCATCTATCTCATCCTCTTAAATAAGAAAACTGATTACTATAAATATGTGCCAGCTTTTATGGTTCATTTTAGAATCTTAGTGCGTCAAAAAGTAGAAAATAGTTAGACAAGTGAGGGATAAGTGACTCATGAGAGTCTTATTTATAAAATAAAAGCTGGGAATATCTGTGAAAACATCTTAATAATGATTATGACTGGTGGATGATATTGCAGAGTTTTAAAAAAATCCCTTTGTGCTTTTCTACATTTTCCACATCAATACAATAAAAAATGTATTTTAAGAGTATTTATTCCTATATCCATTTAGCAAAGAGAGTTAGAATCTCTGAAAGAAAACATGAGACAAGTAAAGAAAATAAGTATGTTAAAATTATAAGGGAAAAAGGGCAAAAATTAATATTTTGTGGGTATTATCTGCACAAAAGACACATCAAGTAGTTATTTAATTTTTGCAAATTAAATAGCAGGATGTGCTTTTTTCCCTAAATCAAGAGCCACTGAGGTATGGATGGAACACATTGGAACCAGTGAGCCTGAGATGGAGTCTGGCCTGGACTTTTTTCTTTCTTTTATTTATTTATTTTTTTTGAGACGGATTCTTGCTCTCTCACCTGGGCTGGAGTGCAGTGGCACAATCTTGGCTCACTTGCAACCTCTGCCTCCTGGATTCAAGTGATTCTCCTGCCTCAGCCTCCTGAGTAGCTGGGACTACAGGCGCGCACCCCCAGGCCCAGCTAAGTTTTGTATTTTTAGTAGAGACGGGATTTCACCATGTTGGCCAGGATGGTCTCGATCTCTTGACTTTGTGATCCACCCACCTTGGTCTCCCAAAGTGCTGGGATTACAGGCATAAGCCACTGCGCCCGTCCTGGCCTGGACTTCTTACACCCTGCTGGTCGCATGGATATATTCCTGCTGCATAACCAGCCCCAGTGGCTGAGCCTCTGCGGTCTGACTGAGATCAGGTGCAAAGCAGCAATCTCACTGTTATTAATAAGCAATGCTGACAAGCTCATACTAACCTTCCCAAAACTCCTGAGACCTGTGGTTACAAAATGACGCTATTAATCGGTACATTTCATGCCTCGGCTTAAAACCCCAGAGTCCTACTTCTTTCTCTTGAAGGTGAACCGTGCTTTCCGCATTTCATCTGGTTCCTCTCTCTGTGGATACGTCTGGATAATTAGATCCTGCATATGCAAGAATAAAATGAAGAAAAAGGTGACCTGCCTAGTCCAGTTTCAGGGTAAATTATCTGCTAGGTAAGCATAGAATCCCTTCTTGGCATAAGTGTAGCACATTAATTGGGCTAAGCATCTCCATCTCTTTTCTCTGCCTTGCCAAATATCTCATTCAGTTATCATATCTTGGTACGAGGAAGCTGTGAGGGAGTGGAGAAAAGAAAAGCATCCTGCCACACAAATAAGGAAAATGAGATTCAGAAGGTTTAAGTGACTTGCCTATTCTCTGACCCTAAAGAAATCTAACTTACTAAAGCCTTTTCTCCTTCACTAACTTTCCATCTCTAATCTAAACCAAATTTGTGCATTTCACCAGGCATCACATTGTCTCTCTCACTGATTTTGAGGCAATGGCCAGGCCCCCTACCAGCTCACACAACATCTTTGTGCCAGTCAGAAAAGGCACCCCTTCTTCCTGGCACATGCAGCCCCACATTGGCCAGAGCTCAGCCTCATTTTAGACTGGGCATGATACCATAGTGCTGGTTATAGCCTTCATGACTGTATTGCAGCCCCTTAATAAGGCTGGACAACTAAGGTGGCTCCCAACACAAAGAAACTTCCTCTTAAATAGCTTGTTGACATTTTAAATTAGAGATGGCAAAACTTGAGGATATTATCTTCTTCATTAAGTCTCTTTCCATTTTGTCTGTTCCCATCCGTGACACTCCCAGAAACCTCTGCCCTCAATCTTGGAATCAATATTTATTCTAGCTGGCTTGTCTTCATCCTCACATCCAGGTTGACACCAAATCTTTCCAACTCTTTTTTTGAAAAATAGCAAGTACATTTTTTCCCTCCAAATGCAACCCTCTTTTAGCCTGTGGATTTACTCTTAGACTCCTGAAACAAATTCCCAGTCTGTTTTATATTTTACCGTCTTACACTTCCAGGCCATCCAATGAAACAAGAAGAATCATATTTCTTGGCCACCATTTTAAATCATGTTAATCCATTTCTCAGAATACTGCATCTGCCAAAAAAAAAAAAAAAAAAAAAAAAAAGGCTTTCATACCCTCTACTAGTTTTAATCCCACAAAATCTCCGTAGTCTTACAGAGCACTGCCATGGGTTGAGTTGTCCAACAGCAGACCTGAAACAATGTTTAGCGTTTAGTATATTTCTAGGGTATCCCTTGGGACCAACAGCTGTGAAAAGAAGGGGAAAACAATTGAGCAGAGGGAGAAGTCAGGTTGTGATGCAGACCTGATTGCCTTAGCCAACTCCACAGGAAGCTGTAGGTGCCTGCTGGAGTTGCCTCACTTAGGGTGAACATGGCCCTCCATCAGTCACTGCATGCCAACCTTTGAGGGGATGGGGGTGGTGGCCTTAGCTAAGGCCACCTTTTTCAGGCCACCTGTTTAAGGCCACTTGTTGAGGGCCACCTTAAGGCCACCTGTTTAAGCTGCACCTCTGCAGCTAAAAGAATCCCTGAAGGGGCTGAGCCCTAGAGGCTATCTACTGGCAGAACTATAACTGGCAGAAGGACAACATGTCCTTCTGAGATGCACATCTCTGTTTCTACCACCATCTATCCCATGTGCCACTTGGATCCACTTCAAGGAGCCAAATGTGCCACTTGAATACATTCAAGGAGCAGTTCCTCCACTGTACCAAGAGGCATCTCTTCCCAGTGAAATCTACAATAGGGGAAGTTAATAGGAGGAACTCCACCCCTGCTTCTGCACCAGTCCCAGGGCTGCAACTGATACTCATCATCTCCTTCCTCCATTATCCATCTGGATTCCTCCTATATCAGGCTGCAGCTCTGCTAGTCTTAGTAGCTTACCTGATGGCATGAACTAGACACTCATTTCTGAGGGACCTGAGCTCCTGGTCACCATGCCCTTATCAGGCTACATGTGCTTTTGTCTTCTCAGCACTTTCTATTCCTTTTGGAATCTCTCATTGGCTGACTCGCAGCCCAAATTCTCCCTCTTGACTTGAGTCCCTTCAGCATGTAGTCCCCATCCATTTTTTGTGTGTGTTATTTTTATTTTCATTTTTTTCCCCTGCATTGCATCCTTAGGCAGCTCCATTTACACTCGCTAGTTAATTCCTTTCTTTAGTCTTTCTGTCAGTTCTTCCCCATCTCCTTTTCCGTTCTATTATTAGGCATCACAGAGCTACAAAAGATCACCTGTGAGACCTAGACTCTCTTTAGAGGGTAGGAAAGGCAAAAGAGTAGGGGAGTTGGGGAAATAAGCTGGCAAACAGAAAATTTTTCTTGAAAAATTGGATGGCTGGGGGAGAAGGAAGCAAAATTTCCCAGCAGACCAGGAAGTCAATAGGAAGGCATTCTAGCTCTCTTTCAATGATTATGTCTAGCTCAAAATATGGAGTGAATACTTGTTGAGATAACCAAGCAGCCACTTCCCTGTTTAACAGACTACTTTGAGGGAGGGAGTCCTACACTCACCTCCCCTAGCAAAGCGGCATCATTCCTCTTTCAACCAACCATCCATCTATCTGTATCACTGATTCAACAAATACTTATTGAGTGTCTACAATGTGCCAGTTCAGAGAATGTTCCATGATTATACAGAAGAAATTTTAAACTCCTGTTTGGACATCATCTTAATAAAGACACAAATATAATTCAACAATGTTTTTGAAAATAAGAGGAATAAGAAGTAAGGCCAAGTATCAGGACAGTACATTTAAATGTTTTCGGTTCTTCTATGGAAAACTGAAGACTTTCAGATTCAATGAACAAAACCCATGATTTGCTAAAATAGAGTGGCATTTTAATTTAAAAAAAATATATATATATATATTTTGAGATGGAGACTCACTCTGTTGCCCAGGCTGGAGTGTGGTGATGTGATCTTGGCTCACCACAACCTCCGCTTCCTGGGTTAAAGAGATTCTCCTGCCTCCGCCTCCCAAGTAGCTGGGATTACAGGCATGTGCCACGATGCCCTAATTGTTTTTTTGTTTTTTTTTGTTTTTTTTTGTCTTTGTTTTTTTGCATTTTTAGTAGAGACGGGGTTTTGCCATGTTGGCCAGTTTGGTCTCGAACTCCTGACCTCAAGTGATCCACCTGCCTTGGCCTCTCAAAGTGCTGGGATTACAGGCCTGAGACACCACACCCAGCCAAATAGTGACATTTTAAAAGTTTAAAAATATAAAGATAAAAATCATGTAAACATATATATATGTAAATACACAAATCAAAAGTAGAAAATAATATTAATATCAGAAAAAAATAGAATTCACAACAAAACTATTACCAGGCTGGGCGCAGTGGCTCACGACGGTAATCCCAGCAGTTTCGCAGGCCAAGGCGGGTGGATCCCTTGAGCTCAGGAGTTTGAGACCAGCCTGGCCAACATGGTGAAACCCCATCTCTACTAAAGATTCAAAAAATAGCCAGGCATGGTGGCACATGCCTGTTGTCCCAGCTACTTCAGTGGCTAAGGAAGGAGAATCGCTTGAACCCAGGAGGCGGAGGCTGCAATGAGCCGAGATCGTGCCCCTGCACTCCAGCCTGGGTGATGGAATGAGACTCTGTCTTAAAAAATACATATATATTATATGTATAAATTATATATATTTTATATATATTATATTACATATAAATTATATATACAAAATATATGTAATACATATAATATATAAAAAATATATAATATATATATAAAATATGTATATAACCAGGATCAGTGGTGACCAGCCTCCAAGATGACCCTCAATGACCCTGCCTGCCTCCGAGTACCCACACTCTTGTGAAGTCTCCTCCCACACGCACTATACCAGGGTTAGTCTGTTTGAACAATAGCAGATGTGGAAGTGATGGTAAGTCATTTCTGAGATTAGACTTTGAAAGAGTATAATTTCCACGTTGAGCTCTCTTGTTCTCTCTGTCTCTTTGTGTCTTTGTCTCTCTCTCTCTCTCTGATCTATTGCTGGAAAAGAGGAGTGAGAAGGGGAAAGGAGTGAAAAGCAAGTTGCCATATTGTGAACAGTTCTATGGAGAGGGCTGCACGGTAAAAAAAAAAAAAAAAATGGAGCCTCCAGCCGGGCGCGGTGGCTCACGCATGTAATCCCAGCACTTTGGGAGGCCGAGGTGGGCGGATCATGAGGTCAGGAAATCAAGACCATCCTGGCTAACATGGTGAAATCCCGTCTCTACTGAAAATACAAACAATTAGCTGGGCGTGGTGGCGGGCGCCTGTCATCCCAGCTACTCTGGAGGCTGAGGCAGGAGAATTGCTTGAACCCCGGAGGAGGAGGTTGCGGTGAGCCGAGATCGCACCACTGCCCTCCAGCCTGGGCAACAGAGGGAGACTCTGTCTCAAAGAAAGAAAGAAAGGAAATGTAGCCTCCAGCCAAGAGCTAGCAAGGAATCGAGCTCTGTCGGTATCCAAGTGAGTGAGCTTAGCAGTGCATTCTCCAGCCCCAGCCAAGCCTTGAGACAATGGCAGCCCAGGAAGAAAAGCTTGACTGTGACTTTGTGAGAGATGTTGAACCAGCCAAGCTGCCCCTAGATTTCCTTGCCTCAGAAATTGCATGAGATACTAAATGTTTGTTGTTTTAAGCCACTAAGTGTTGGAGTAATTTGTTTCACAGCAATAGATAACAGAATCAAAGACATTCATTTTATAAAATATACAGACCGTAACAATAGGAAAACAAAAATCATACCAAAACTACAAATGAAAAACAGTATTTACAAGAATTGTTCACACATTTAACAGAATATTAAATGTAGCTTTATATTAGTAAAAATAAAACATGCCTTTAAATGTATAATTTTCTGGAGAAATATAAATGACTAAAAATTGACTCCAGATAATAAACTGAGCAAATTAGTAATCAGTGAATAGATTTAAGTAGAAAATCAAACACCTATTACAGATTTTTTCCATTATCTCTCCACAAAGATCTAGGTTTAGCTGCTCCAACCAATGAGTTCTTCCAACAATTGAGGTAAAATAAATACTTTGACATTTAAAAAAAGACAAAATCAGCCTTAAAATGATAAATTGATAGCATATCCTAATTGCTAAGCCTTACAAACATAAAGAGAAATCATAGTTATAAATATAGATACAATATTTATTCTATAAAATTTTCAAATTGAAATCCACACAGAATATATTCTTTTCAACAAATGATGCTGGGTCAATTCAAGACACATGCACATGTATGTTTATTGCAGCACTGTTCACAATAGCAAAGACTTGGAACCAACCCAAGTGCCCATCGGTGATAGACTGGATAAAGAGAATGTGGCACATATGCAACTTGGAATACTATGCAGCCACAACGAAGGATGAGTTCGTGTCCTTTGCAGGGACGTGGATGAAGCTGGAAACCATCATTCTTAGCAGACTAATACAGGAACGGAAAACCAAACACTGCACGTTCTCACTCATAAGTGGGAGTTGAACAATGAGAACACATGACACAGGGAGGGGAACATCACACACTGGGGCCTGCCAGGGGGAGAGGGGCTAGGGGAGGGATAGCATCAGGAGAAATACCTAATGTGGATGATGGGTTGATGGGTGCAGCAAACCACCGTGGCACTTGTATACCTATGTAACAAACCTGTATGTTCTACACATACATCCCAGAACTTAAAGTATAAAAATAATTTTTTTAAAAAGTTGACGATTTAAAAAAGAAACGACCCTTACCACCCACCACACATGAAAATCCATTCTGGGTGATTGTAGATGTAACTGTGAAAAGTGTGAAAGAGAAAATAATAAAGCAATTAGAAGATAATCTAAGACTATAACGCAGATAATACCTTCAAGACTTTAGGACAGGTAAGGATTTGATAAATTGGGACCAAAAATGACTGTTCATAAGAAAAGATGGATACATTGGATGTTAAAATTAAAAACTTCTTTTCAACACAAACACCATTTAGAGACTACAAAAACAAGTCACAGAGTGAGGAAAGATATTTGCCACACACATAACTAACAAAAGACTTGCATCCAGATAAATAATTTTTAAACTTTTACAAATTAACTATAACTAGATAAATAATGCAATAGAGAAAAGAAGGAAATACTTGAGTGGACACTTCAGGAAAAGGATATCTGCATATTTTCAATCTTATTTGTAGTCAGAGAAATGCAAATTAAAACCTCAATGAGATACTACTACTATTTACCAAGGAGAATAACTAAAATAAAGAAGAGAGATAATCCTAACTGCTGACATGGATATGTAGCAATAGGATGTCTCTTATATTGCTGGTGGGAGTTAAATTGGGACAATGATTTAGGAAAACTGCTTACATTATCTACTAAAGTTGAACATGTACATACCTATGACACAGATATTGCACTCCAAAGTGTATATTCAACAGAAAGGGGATCATGGTAACCAAAAATATTTCCAAGAATGCCCAGAGCAACATGATTTATAAAAATGAAAAGCTAGAAACAATATATTGTGATAAATTCATAAAGTGGAATACTATGAAGCAGTAATACTGAATGAACCACAGTTATTATATTCAATAATATAGATGAATTTCACAAACATAATATGGAGCAAAAGAAGCCAGATGCAAGATTTATACAGATGATTTCATTTATAGAAAGTTGGAAAAGAGACACAACTGAACTCCAGTGTTAGAATGAGCGTAACAGTTACATTGGGGAGGAAGAAGGGAGTAGTGATGGGGAGGAGACATCAGAAGACTTCTGGATACTGGAAATATTATTTTTTAACTTGAGTAGTTTTACAGCAATGTTCATCCAAGGACAATTCATTGAGTGGTATGCATTTATGTATAGTAGAGTATTCTCTATGTATCTTAATGTTCAATAAACATTAAGATACAAAAGCTCAAACTTTCACCCTATCATGGTATTTGAGAGAAAAAGACAAATAAAATTAGAATGTCTATGAATTAGAAAATTCTGAATAGAAGTAGTAAAACAGTCTATTACACTGGACCTCAGATTTGACATGCAGTAAACTACTCAGCAGACAACTGGTGATTTTCAGTTAAGTATGAGGCACAGGTATTAATGTATCCCTACGGCTACAAAAGTCAGAGATGATTATGTGTGCTCTGTGAGATTCCATTCATTTGAACGGGTATTCAGTGGGTGGTCTCAGCAAATTCCATAACTATCAAGCATTGGAATGAGAAGTGTTTTGGTGATATGATTTACTTTGAGTTATCAATCAATTTAATCAAATTAGTCAAAGTTATTTTGACCAGGCTTTGGAGAAATGTAAACAGTGACCCTTCTGTATGGGATTGTTAGTTGATACAGGACTGAAGTTTTACCCTGATAAACAGACCTTCAGAAACTTATTCCATGAACAAAAATCTATGTGAGTGAGCACAGTTCCTGAAAATGTTCCCATCATCATCATTGGCTATGTCCCATCCTTGGGTACTGAATAAATGATGTTCTTGGAGTTCAGTAGATACAAGATTTCTGAAGAGCTAGCTGCAACTCTCTTAATGGTGTAACTCAAGGATATTAGGTTTTAGCTGGAAAACACACACACACACACACACACACACACACACACACACACACATACCATAAGGGGAAGTCCAAAGAAGAGAAAGAGGGTTGAGTGCTTTTGAACCTTTAAGGATTGATGAAGACACATTAAGCAAATGTTTAAGACTTTCTTATCCTGTTTTATGCATTCAATGGATATATGTTGAGTGCCCTCCATTTCTTGTGACAGGCACTATTCTGAGTGCTAGGAATGATAGAGCAGGAACGAAAACAGATAAAAACCCGATTTCATGGAGCTTATATTTAATTGGAAGAGACAGAATAAAAAACTTTTAAAAACCTCTCTTAGAAGTAATGAATGCTATGGAGAAAAATCAAAACAAGGATTAACAATTGTGGAGGGGGGGTTTTGATTTTAAATGGGGTGATCATTGAGAAGGTAACATTTGAGAAAGTACTTGAAGGAGGTGAGGAAGCATGTAAGCATGTATACACACACACGCACATACACACACACACACAGATAGACACACCTGAAGGAAGAGCAACCCAGGCAGATGGAACAGCCAATGGAAAGGCACTAAGTGGGGAAATGTTTGGCTTCTGTGAAAAACAGCAAGGTCAGCAAGGCTGGAGGGGAGTGGGTGGTGGATAAAATTTGAGAAGACAAGGACAATAGTCATTGCAGAGGGTCTGATCAGATACCACCTTGCAGGCCATTATAGGACTTGGGCTTTTATTCCTATTAATGTGGGAAGCTCTTGGAGGCTTTTGAGCAGAGGATAACTAACATGCTCTGACTTATGTATTGAAAAGACTGCTTTGACTGCTACATTGAGTACAGACTAAAGCTGGCTGAAAACAGAAGCAGGGAGACCAGTTAGGAGGCAATTACAAGGCCACGTAGGAGATGAGGTGGCCTGGGCCAGGTGTTTGCTGTGAAGATACTGAGAAGGGATCAGATTCTGGATATACTCTGAAGGTAGAGACAAAGGGTATTTAGTAGGTAGACTGTTATTTAGATAGTTTGAACAGCTAACGTGAGAATAACAGAGGAGTCAGAAATGACTCCAAGATTTTTGGCCTGAAACACTGGGAAGATGAAGTTGTCATTTATCGAGATACGGAAAACTGCAGAAAGACCATATCTGGAGGCAAGATCAGGAGCTCAGCTGTGATCACAGTATGTCTGAGATGCCTAAAGGACACCCAGATAGACAGTTGAATAAGTTTTGAGTCAAGGGAGAATTCGGGGCTGATCCTTTAAGCATGTGTTAATCACGCATGTATGGGGTCACTTCTTTACTCTAAACCCTCCTATAATTTCCCAGATATAAACTAGGGAGCTGTCAACATTTGGATGGTTTTTAGAGCCATGACAAAAGATGGGATTACCAAGTGAATGAAAGTACCCGAAGAAAGACAGAAGAGGTACAAGAATAGGCCCCGGGTGACTCCAACATAATATCTCACCAGCCCTACCTATGGGGAAAAAATATCCCCCAGGGAATAGGCCAGGGCCATCTAGACTTGTAGGGTTCAAGATGCTCTTTAAGAGGTGTGAGGAAAGCTGGAGTTTGCCTTTGTGTCCATGTTGCTGGTGTTCCACGAAACAGTAGGGAATCTCTACTACCTCATCTGGGGGTTGAGGACTGGAGTAAAGCAAAACAAGCAGCTGTTAAATTAGGGGAAGTGACAACGCAGTGATAATCTGAAGATCCCAGGTCTTCAGATGAAAGCTCCCTCCTAAAGAGCCAGAATTTAACTTTGAGATTGGCATATATTCCAACTGGTTACAGGAACATTGAACTAGGTATCTCCCAGTGGAAAGGAAAACAGAAAGACCTGTTTAACGTTGAAGCTCTGCCCCCATGTTCCTGAGAGCATACTGTGATAACTGTGACCATAGAGAAAAGAAAAAGCCAATAGCTGAAATGAATCAGGTTGTTGGGGGCCTAAGATAAGTAAGTGCAACTTGTTTACATGTAAAACATTTGTCTTGTCAATTTGGGCATTTTATCTGGAAATTATCCAAAGCAGCAATTATCTAGAGCTAGCATGCTAGACTGTTTATCCCTAGACATGGGTGGGGGATGAGGGGATAGAATGCAGGTTTTCATGGCACTTATAGAGTGTGGGAGGTCTCTTTGTTTTGTATTTAAGAAAAAGAATGCAAAATTAGGCACGGGGCCATGGAAGTGACCTATGCGAGTGACGGCCCTAAAGCTATAGTTTTCCTAACTTCACAGAAAATCCACCTCTGACCCTAAACCCAGATGACAGAAACCTTGGGAGCAATAACTGATCACTTAATTTATCATGACCAAGTTTATCTTACAAGTGCCAGGAAGTATTCAGAGTTAGTCAGGCATCATAGGAAAACTCTCCTTTATGTCTATTTCTCACTCAAAGGTATTCAAATAAAAGGAAACATATTAAAGGCACTTAGATAAAGGAAGGCATAGTAAATATTCTTGTTCCATGAAATACCATCTTCTAACCACCTTAACAGATGCAACAGTTGAACAATCTAGCTGTGCTCCGCTGATATTAGAAATACTGTGGTCTGAGCCAAAGGACCAGTGATGGCATCAGGAATTATGTCACTGGCTATATCCTATATATATGTTTACCAGATAAAATACATGATATCCAGCTAAATATAAATTTCAAATATACAATAAATAATTTTTAGCAAAACTGTACCCCTACATACTTATGCATAGGACATACTTATACCAGAAAAGCACTCGTTTTTCTGAAATTCACATTTAACTTGGCATCCCATATTTTTATTCGCTAAGTTTAGTAATGCTACCTACACTGATTTCTGCTTTGGGATACATAATGAGTGATAATTTGGAGAGCCTACTAAACAGAAAATCAAAGGGACAGAGGATAAATATTGTATTAGTAGGTCACATGGTTGCTTCCAACATTGGCCCTGACAGTTATCATTACTCATATAATAATACTCAACTGTCATATCAGAATCTGCAAAAGGGGGCTGAGGGTTGTGCAGAATTCGTGCATATTTAATTGACACAAATTAAATATTAAATATTAATTTAATTAGTAAAAACTATTCACTTTTAACTAATGAAAAGGATGGAAACGCTGCTTTTGTAAATAGGCAGCATTATTGGGAACACAATATTCTACTGCGTTCCCCATCCATAAGTCAAACCATCTGTAAGTCCAGGACTAAGTGTTATCTGTAATTGCTTAAAGTGCAACATTGGTCAAATATGCATAAAGCAGCTAATTGTGAAATATGAGTAATGGGTCTATTTGTTCAATGGGTAAAACTCACTTATCCTCCTTTGACATAGAAAATAGGATTAAATGTAAAACTTATGTCCCAGCTCATAGAGAAACTTACCAGAAACATGTCCAAGTACTTTGTTTACCATCCAACCCTTTTAGTTATATATCTATGAATATTAATATTGTAGTACTTCATACTTTTTAAGTATTTATAGATATACGTATCGCTTCTCGGCCTTTTGGCGAAGATCAAGCGTAGTATTTATAGATATACGTATGTTCTTTTATTCCCTCCTCAAAAAATAATATTTTATTTATCATCCCCATTAAAAATTATGTATTCATTTGACAGATATTTAATGGGTATCGATTATGCGCTTGGAAAACAATAGTGAACACGACAGGAAAAGTTGGTCATTACAGAACTAACCTTCTAGTAAGAAATAAATAATATTTTAAAATAATAATAATAAAATTTCAGTTGGCAATATTGCCATGAAGATATAAAACAGAGCAAGAGAGACAGTGGCTGCTATTTTAGCTAGGATGGTGAAAACCCATTTGAAGTGGTAACACTTGAGTTAGACATGGAGCTTATATGATAATGATAAACCAGCCAGTGGAAATGGGAATCGCTCGAGAAATGGAGCCACTCCTTGGAGAAGAAATGAGCTTAGCAAATGAGCTGCTCATAGAACAGTAAGAACTAGATGACTGTAGCAGAATGAGAAGGGTGTGGAAAGAGCTAAGGTTCAGATGAGGCAGAAGAGGTAGACACGGCAAGGTCACGTGGAGCCTTGAAGGGCATACTGAAGAGTTTGGGTTTTTTTATTTCCTTGTTTTTGTTTTTGACTAACCAGGGTTAGTCAAACAGACTAACCCTGGCATAGTGTGTGAGGGAGGGAACTTCACAAGAGTGTGGGTACTCGGAGGCAGGCAGGATCATTGAGGGTCATCTTGGAAGCTGGTCACCACTAATCCCAGATATATCTATAGATAGATAGATAGATAGATAGATAGATAGATAGATAGATAGATAGATTTACACAGAGTCTCACTCCATCACCCAGGCTGGAGTGCAGTGTCATGATCTCGGCTCACTGCAACCTCTGCCTCCTGGGTTCAAGCAATTCTCCTGCCTCAGCCTCCCGAGTAGCTGGGATTACAGGCACATGCCACCTTGCCTGACTAATTTTTATATTTTTAGTAGAGTTGAGGTTTCACCATGTTGGCCAGCCTGGTCTCAAACTCCTGACCTCAAGTGATCTGTCTACCTTGGCCTCTCAAAGTGCTGGGATCACAGGCATGAGCCACCATGCCCAGCCAAGAGTTTGTATAGTCCAGTGCAATGGGAGGGACCTGAAGGGGTTAGAGCAAGATAGTATTGTGATCCAATGCATCCTGAAAGGATCAATATGGCTATTCAACCAAGAAAAATTGAACAGGGATCAAGGGGAGGAAGACAAAAGTAGAAGTAGACTGGAGACCAATTGTCTAGGCAATAGATGTTGAGGCCTTGGATGTCACTGTGAAAGGGAGAGAAGTAGTCACGTCTGTTTGAAAGTAGGATCAATTGGACGTGCTGCTAAATTGGCAGTAAGAGGCAAGGGGAAAGATACATAAAGGATAACCATAGAATTTTTACCGGGAAGCTTGGTTGCTATTAACTGAGATGGGAACTGATGTTCATTAAAATTAAAACACATTCCCATAATCACACTTTAAGTACCAGAGCAAAGATTCGAATTCAGTTCTTCCTAATGCTCCAATATTTTGGGGTTGGTGAGCTGATTAATGTCTACTAGTGTGCTTACTTATTTAAAAGTCCCCCTTTTAAGCTATAAGCTCCTCAGTGACAGAGACTTGGTGATATCTGATATCTAGTCGTAGGAACCAGAGGCACATGAATAATGCTTTTTTGAGAACATTTGTAACAAGATATGACAAGTCTACCAGGCCCCATGTTTCCCGTCACCCTTGGCTGATTCACCAATTTTTTTCTTTAAGGCAGCTATAGATGCTTTCTATAGTGTTGGTTTTGAATTCTGCTATGGAAGTACAATGGTCATTTCAGAGGCCTGCAAACTTTCCCCTTCTAAGGAAGTGTATGGGTGCAATTACGAACATATGTTAACGGAAATAAAACACATGCTAATTATTTCCCTACACGCAAAACCGTCTTGATGGAACCATCAACAGCCTTTATTTATTTGAGGAAATCTAGCGAAATAATATCTCATCAGCTATCTCATAACATTCTGTATTTGATTACCAGTTGAAATACTCCAAACTCCACACTAGTTTTTTTCTAATTTTTTTAACCCTATAGGTTTTAATACCATGCAATTCTCAACCTCTGCATGACTTTTTTCTCCTTGTAAACAATTAGGAGCCATCTGGTTCCATGGATTTCCCGATCCTCCTGAGAATTTAAACTTAACACACCAAAAGGTTTGATTCGCCCAAGCACTACTATTACATTATTCAACTGGTTTTCTAGTCTTGGATCTTAAACAATATCTTCCTTAGAAAATCAGAAGAAATTTTCTCTTCATACTTCATATAATCCTCTTGCTCTATGTATAATACTAAGCTTTGAGGACCTCCTCAAAGCTATCTTGAAATGATTTACCAAAATATTTGCCAACTTGCCTCTTTCTATGGCAACATATAACTCAAACTGTATCACTTTGTCAATCCCAGTTTTTCTAAGTACCTGTCAAAAAAATTCAAAGGAGTTGGAGTTAGATAGAAAAGGAAACAGATTCCCCTTGGCACCTGTTTGTGCAATGTTGAGCTATGTCTGGGTACCCACTTCAATCTGAAACATTTGCATTCCTGATAAATAGGGGGAATTTTTTCTGAGAAGGCTAATGAAAACAGAGATCTTTCTCACTCAAGATACTAATCAACTTAAAACACCCTGGCTCAAATCCCTTTCTGATAAACACCAAGATCTTATTATGTAATAAAGTTTATTGATATAGTAGTAAATGGCCCATTGAGATGTAGCCTAAGGAAAATTTCTTGGAGATTTTTATTATGGCATATCTGGTAAGAAAGTTGTTTTAAACTTGTCAGGCAAGACATTATCTAAAAGGCTCTTTATTCAGCCTGAGGCAGTGGCTCACGCCTGTAATTCTAGCACTTTGGGAGGCCAAGGCAGGTGGATCACCTGAGGTCAGGAGTTCAAGACCAGCCTGGCCAACAAGTGAAACCCTGTCTCTAATAAAAACACAAAAAATTAGCTGGGCGTGGTGGGATGTGCCTGTAGTCTGTCCCAACTGCTAGGGAGGCTGAGGCAGAAGAATCGCTTGAACCCGGGAGGTGGAGGCTGCAGTGAGCTGAGATCACACCACTGCACTCCAGCCTGGATGACAGTGAGACATCATCTCAAATAAATAAATAAATAAAAATAAAAGGCTCTTTATTCAATAAACACACTTATACACACATAGAAGTGGGAGAGTGGGGGAGAGAGAAGAAAACTTCCAAAGTTACCTAGGTTTTTGTTGGACAAGATGAGATACTATAATGCTCCTCGTTCTTATGATTTTTACTCCCCAAAATGAGGGGATAACAACTGAATTGTTCTCGTACACGCTAAAGCCACAGTCTCAGAAAAACATATCCCACAATTTAAAGGACGAGTGCTGCTGATGGGTACAGAGGAGGAATTATCTTTCATACAATGCATTAAGATATTCCAAGTGATTTATGGATGTATTTGAGAATTAACGGATTGAAGCTCGTGAAAACTGCTAAGAGAAACTGAAAATGGAAACATTAGTTGTTCACATTAAATCTAAACATGTTTAGAGCAAGTTTAGGGACTGTCACTTCTCAATGTGATAGAATAACTGGTACCAAATCTGTCTCTCTGCCGTAAACGGCTAGGAAATTGGACAAAATACATGAGACAGCTGTTTTCAGACGTTAGAAAACAGACACAGCACAGAAGTGTGAGTCTTCAGAACAGGAAAAGAAATGAGGTAAGCCCTATAACCAACATGGCTTTCTGGATGTAGGCACTTCCAAGACTGCAGTAAGAGAGGAGGAACCATGACAAGGCAGATCCAACTTACTGAATTTAATAGACAGAGATCAGAGTTAAAGGAGCTAAAAGAGCTGAAATGTGAGGCACAGAGAGAAAGAACTCCAGAAATCTATACAGGCAGCTATCCTGAGTCCTTCATTGAATATTAGGCTACATATGCATGAAATGAAACTCTATGAGGCCAGGCAAAAACAGCTACTGGGATTTGTGAGCTGGGGGTTGAGTTGCAGCCAGCCAGAATGGAGGCATTGCTGACCACCCTGAATATTTCCTCGAGCCTCCTGAAGAGGCGTGCTTCAAAAGGATAATTAAATTAGCCCTAAAGAAAAACTTACTCTAGACGCATACTCCCAAACTTAAAAATACACTTAAAAAGGATCAGGTTGAATGGTAAGTAACTGAACTCCCCGGCAAAACAAAATTCGGCTTTCCAGAGGAAGACTACAAAATCTAGACTTTCTTTTTTTTTTTTTTTTTTTTTTTTTGAGACGGACTCTTGCTCTGCTGCCCAGGCTGGAGTGCAGTGGCACGATCTCAGCTCACTGCAACCTCCGCCTCCCAGGTTCACGCCATTCTCCTGCCTCAGCCTCCCAAGTAGCTGGGACTACAGGCACCCACCACCACGCCTGGCTAATTTCTTTCTTTCTTTCTTTTTTTTTTTTTTTTTCCTACATCGGTTGTATTTAAAACACAAACAAGTATTTCTCTTTCTGTAAGGGCAAATGGTTCAAATAATGCGGAACACGAAACATTGACTAATACAAGTTTATTTTTTAAAAGAGCAAAAGAATAAAGAATATATACAAAAGGGACCTGGAATCTGTAAGCTGATTCCAAAAGCGAAATAAGTAGAAAATCCGTGGTGAAACCTGAACATTCTACCCCTGCTTTGGAGAAGGGCTATCATACAACATTCAGTCAGCTGAAGATGGATTGCTAGAGGTGTGTCGATACATAAATTTCAAGTCATTTTTGCTTGTGCAGAATCATCCCAATCTTAACAAGACTGAATGGGCAGTCCTGTGGCTTTCTTCCTTTTCCATATTCCCAACAAGGCTACGTGAAGTTCAACTCTTGATGAGCCGCTTACAACAGCAGTTCCTTAGGAGCCAACATGACAGGTGGGTCAGATTTCCCTATGAGAAACAAAACTGGCCACCTACAGCAAAATATCAAAATGGGTAAATCCTTCCTTCCTCTTCCTTCTGATTATATACAACATATCTCCTTTCAAGACTATTATTTCCGTCATGCTTATTCCTTCACAAATCTAAACCTTGAGGTGATATGAAGGAAACCAACATCAAGAAAAGAAAACTCAATTCAGAAATGAAGAAAACTGGCAGGTATACAATACACCCCCAGAGCATCTCAATATCCCTGGCACAGTACAATTCGGTGTACTGCTACAGCCCATAGATAAATATTGGCAGCTTGAATAAGCTCATTTTTTCCCTCAGGTGGTTAAAGGCCACCACATAAATACTGGGCAACAGGGGTTTGTTGGGAGAATTAGAAATAAAAAATTAACCAAATTTTGTCCCTGTGTTAATTCAATGCCAGCAAGGAGGCAAGTACTGAAGAAGAAAAGGGACAATTTTCATACGAAAAAAGAATTCCTCTAATCATGTCACCATCTCATATAATGAATCCAGGGAATCCCAGAAATAGAAAATTAGTTTCAGGGGACCCCTGAGGCACTTTAAAGCCTTTTAAAAAATTACAGTAATAATAAATTAGATATTGCTCTTCAGAGGCCAACAGAGCAGCAGAAGCATCAAGATCAGGTCCAAAGAGTTATGCCCACATTACAGGCTTCCTGAGCTGCTCAGCCCTCTTTAAAGCTTAGTTGAATCTCTAAATACCTTTACAAAGACATACAATTTAACGCAGACTGAGTGGGTATTTTTGTTTAGTGGTAGCATAAAATTTGGTCCTTAATGGTAGCAGCTGTCTTCATCCATTTCAAACTCAGGTAATATTAAGTACATCAAGACAATACATAAAGAATACAACAAAGGAGAAAAAAGCCAAAACTGACAAACACCTCAAGGAGTCATTAAGTTTGCTTACACCCTTTCACTTGATCTCCCTCTCAGTCTCTTTTTTGTGGAGAGAAGGGTATGACAGAACTTTTTTCTCAAAAGATGATAAACAATGGCATCAAATGGACAAAATGGTTATAAAGTAACTTTAAAAATCTGACCCCAAGGAATCCAGGACACATACAGATAATTCAGAGGTATACTTCTGATTTGGGGCAAATTCTAGACTAAAGAAATGATCGTCTCAGGTAAATGTTACAATAGATGAAACCAAGTCCAGTTTTTTGGCGGTTTTTTTTTTTTTTAAAGTGTCCTCACTACCACCTTCAGCTATCAATCATTTCTCATAGCTCAAGCGGAAGGTCATCTTCATCTTTCCCAGGATCCAGGTCAACCTCAGCTTCCCATTTGCCTCCTGAAATCTCCCACGTTAGTTTCTCAAAATCATCCTCCACAGAGAGTGGGGGCTTTCCTGTTGAGGCAGAGCTGAGTCGGCGAGTTTTCATGCTCATTTGGGGTGAGGAAGGGCCAGACGCCTCCGGGGGTGAGGAATCTGAAGAGGACTGGGTTGGAGGCAGCACAAGACTGTCTCTAACCAAACACCGCATATTCTCACTCATAGGTGGGAATTGAGCAATGAGATCACATGGACACAGGAAGGGGAATATCACACTCTGGGGACTGTGGTGGGGTGGGGGGAGGGGGGAGGGATAGCACTGGGAGATATACCTACTGCTAGATGACGAGTTAGTGGGTGCAGCGCACCAGCATGGCACATGTATACAGATGTAACTAACCTGCACAATGTGCACGTGTACCCTAAAACTTACAGTATATTAAAAAAAAAAGAAAGAAAGAAAAAAAAAAGAAAAAGAAAAAGAAAAAGAAAAAAAGACTGTCTCTAGGATTTTCTGCTTCAGGCACAGTGACTGATTTGTCCTCAGAGACAAGCAGGACAACAGCATCCACAGCTGCCTTTTTGGCTGGGGGTTCCTGTAGGACGCTGCTGGAGCTGAGTGGCTTCACAGCGGCAGTGACAGCAAGGTGCATCTCCACTGCCTTACGTTTTGGGGCCAATTTGGGGGATGACACAACTTTAACCACAGATTGCTTCACGTTCACTTTGGGTTTAGCTTCACCCCTTTTTTCCAAGGTCTGTGCTGCCCATTTCACATTCAAGAATGAGTCTGCAATCCCTGAGGTTTCTACCTCCACCTTCTGGGATGACTTTGTGGGAAGCTGCTTGGTCAGGTGCCATGTGATTCCTGGCACAGCAGTGAGCACTGGTTTCTCTGCCACTCGGGTATTGCAAGAGGCTACATCTCCCTGAAGAGGTGTCGAGACTGATTTTTCCCTCTCCTGCTGTTTCCGCATGCGCATCTCTCTCATGGTCGCACATCTCTTGACTTGAATTTTACTGATGTCAACTCCTGTGGTCTCAACTGAAGCCTCTGTAGCTTCCATTCTAATACGGCTCTGAAAATCAACTTCATTTCCTTCCTGAAGTATCTTCTCTTCTTTCCTCCATGTTCTTTGGGTGACTCGCAGCAGCAACCTTGCCCCCGGAGTGGCCTCATGTTGAGACGGGGAGCTGGTGCTGCTCTCAGAGCTCTGCTGCACCCTCAGTGCCTTCTCCAGTTTAATTTCTTCCAGCGTCTTCATGTGCACCTCCTGCATGGACTTTGTTTTACCTGCAGGCTCCTCTGATTGTCCTTTGCTGGCAACAATGGGTGGCAAAACTACTGTTTTTTTAATTTCACTATCAGTCTTTAGCTTCATGCAAGTTGTATCCTTTTTGCTTTTTTGTCTCTCTGCTTCCTGCTGCCTATGTTCTTCTTCAGCCAGGACCTCAGAGAAGGTTTTGATACGGAGAGTGGAGGAGCTTCTTGCTCCTGAAGTAGAATCATCAGTTTTTGAAGGTCCTTCTGTCTTGAGTTTAGTTTGCGATTCCCCATGTTTCTGACTGGCTCTTTCAAGAAGCATTTCTTCTAATGTCTTCACATGGATCTCACCAACTTTATTAACTTTATCTGTTGCGTCCTCATTATTTGGATCAGCTGACATGCCTAATCGCTCCTTAAGAGACTTGGAAACTTGAGCTGTCTTTGGTGTTTCGTCAGTGTTAGTTTCCGGAGCTTCAACTTTCTTCCCTAGCCTCTGTGCCAGGCTACGCTTTAATGGAGGATCACTGTCAGCGCCTGCCGAAAATTTTCGTTTCCCCAGTCTCTCAGTAAGACCCAATCTAACCAAGGGTTCTTCTCCTTGTTTGGTGGAGAGAGTTACTGTCTTCACCACAGTCCTGACATTTTCTTTTTCAGGACCTGGAACAGGCTCAGGGTGGAGCAAAAGACTGGAAACTCCTGAAGAACCCTCACCTTGCTTCTTAGATTTTTCCTTCATTTTCTCTGACTTAATTTCCTCAAGAGTTTTTATTCCAAAATGCAAACATTCACCTTGCTTTATATTGACTGCAGGTCTCCGGACAGAAGTCACTCGTAATCCATTGTGAACTTCAGGAGTTGGTTGCAGGGTAGGTGTTTTGGTTTCATCAGGAAACTGATCATCATCATCTTCATCATCATCTGCAGCATTAATTACAACTGGTGGATGCTTGGGGCTAGGAACATTTTCGGAACTTTCTACTTTCATAACGCTCCGCAGCTGAGGGGAAGGATTGGACTGGACAGACAATTTGTTCTGCTGAACTGAAAGTTGGCTAGCCTTCACTTCCTCTTCTGGTGACTCAGGCACAGTTGTGCTCGGAGGTAGGAAAAGGCCATCAACATATCGTCCTCTATTGTGATGGAAAGCGCAGTTTAATTTTTGACATCCTGTTGGCTGATTTTCCCAATAACAAGGAACTTCACTGCGTTTTTTATCAATCTCCATGTGCCGAAACCTGCACACCCGTCGAAAACAGCGCCCTTCTCGCCATAATGTGCAAACAGTTTCATTTCCTAGTGCAGCTTCACAGTGACGGAATGGGCAGCTGTCACCTTTGGTACATGTAGAATAGAAAAAAAAATAGCAGTCTTCTCCTTGATTAGGCATGCTGGGTAGATTCTTAGATCAGAAGTGGCTTCTTGAAACAAGCCACTGCTTCCTCAAAGCAAGGACAAGGCTCCAAGTCCTCGTGAAATGGGTTTAATCTTCCAAATGACAACTTGATCACAGAAATTGTCTTTAAACTGTAATCATTAGCTGGTTGCTCTCAACAGGAACGTCTGTGTCTTCACTGAGTTCCAATCTATTACGCCTGTAGGTCGAACCAACACTCAATCCATGAATTAATAATAATGAGGCAGAAAAAATTTTCCTCCTCACATTGCCAAGAAAACCTCTCAGCCACAATTCAAACACAGCATGTGTTTTTAAAACATCTCCCAACTACTGGGAGATTAAGTCCATTCAAATAACCTTTGTCAGACTGGAGACAGCTAGGGTTAGTTATCTCCTCAAAAACAAAACAAAACAAACAAAGAAAAAAAACAAAAAAAAGAGTTCATTTAAAGATGAACTTGAGAGTCAAAGGATCATGAAAAAAAATCCATCTTCCATAGCTGAACAATATAATCTGAAAAACAAAAAAAACATCAGTTTTTCAGTAAGATCCAATTTCTGGTCTTCAAGATTTCTTCACACTTAATACTAGTCAATTTTCCAGGAATTTTTTGGGCAGGGAATATCCCCAAATCCTAAAAAGCATCGCTATCTCTAGTTCCACAGCCTCCTTCTCAAGGTCCAGAATCAAGGCCTGGAAGATGTCAACACTATAGGCCTTCCCCACAGGAATCCGCACCGATTATGGGAGTTTAGGGGTGTTCTTCATTACGGTTTCACCAATCCTACAAGGAGTACGGAAGTGTCCCTGTTGCTCTTGACTCCCACGCTGAGGGCCAGGGGTGGGAGTGTAATGAGGGTGGGGAATGGGTGTAGGATACCGGAATAAGGTCGGTGGCTTTCTGTATGTGGAGTTTGAGACAAGCTCCAAAGTCGTGGGACCCGAACCGATGACACTATCCCCGACTCCCGCTTGCTGCTACGTCTTTCTTCTTGCTTGGCCGCTGCCGTCCGTCGTCCTCCGAGCAGCAGCAGCACTAGCAGAAAACCAAGACTGCCAGCGTCAAAGATGGCGCCCGGCTACAGGCTCCGCTCTAAGGCCCGGCCGGTAAAAGTGCCAGCACGACGCAGGGCGCGAGGGTTCTGGAAGACGTAGTTCCTCTATGACGCGATGCCTAAGATCTAATTTCATATATCTTTGGTAGAGACGGGGTTTCACCGTGTTAGCCAGGATGGTCTCGATCTCCTGACCTCGTGATCTGCCCGCCTCCGCCTCCCAAAGTGCTGGGATTACAGGCATGAGTTACCACGCCCAGCCCCAAATCTAGACTTTCAATAAAATATTTACAATGTCTAACATCCTAACAAAAATTATTTAAAATGCAAAGGATCAGGAAAGACTAGAACCACCAAACTAAGTTGGTAGCAGAGGGGAAGCCACTAAATAAGCCGAATACTCGAAAGACAGGCATTGTACTCATCAGTCATTCCTGAGGGTGGGACCATGGTAAAGCTGAAAATCAAAGAATTGGTTGAAAGCTTTATGAGCACACAGTTAAACTCCTGAATTCTCTCTTTTATCTGTGTGAACAGCCTGTTCCATTCTTGAGCAATACACAGAGCCCAGGGATGTGGTGCAATACTACAGAGGAGAAATTAAGTAAAAATCTACTCCCAAAACAAAGGTAACAAGGTATTTTTCCCTATTCTGCTCTAAAAATGTGGGTGGTCAGGCCACTTCCCCTGACTGTCACTGAGTGGATGTAGGTTAAAGAATACAGACTGAGAGAATTAGAGAGTTCTTAAACAAATCAGCCAGGTCTCTTTGATCACAGTGCAATAAAGTCACTAGAAAACCACTCACAATGAATACATGGAATTTCAAACCATATTTTTTGGTGATTTATTTTTCAATATAAGTGGAGAGTCAAGCATAACCATGTAAGTTAAGAAATTCTCTAACTTCACAGCCAGAGACCAAAGTCAGTTGGAAGGTAGGGAGAAAATTCAGAGGAAATACAAAGAAGAGATGCATGTTAAACTTTTGAAAAAAACTCCAAAACTTAAGACTACTGCCCTCAAAGTAATAAGAAAAAGGTAGAAAAAATAGTTTTCAGATCTACAATATGTGAACATTTTTAGTTCTAAGAGGTCTAACCTAAAAATAATATACTTCGCTTAAAATAGGAAGTCAAGTAAGGAAAAGATGAGGAATTTAGGAAACTGAGGATCCAAACCAGAAGACAGGCGGTAAAGCTTCCCAGGATGAAGGTGAAGAGTCATCCCAGAAAACACTATGAAGTGAGCCTGTGGATCTACCCATTCAGAAGAGGCATTTCTAAGGACAAAAAGACTGAGGCTGAGAGAATATCCAATGTATTTTGCATATTGAGGGACATGGGGAAGTAATGATGACTGGGTGCTTAGAATAAGTAAACAAAACTAAAAATATAGTGATTAAAAACTGCCAGGAAAACAAAAATGTTCTGTAAAAGTAAATGCATACGACCTCTTTCAGCTACAAATGATATCACTAAACACATAATTATATAAAATGAATGTTAATTTATTACAAAATTAACCTAATTTTATATTGGGAGAATGATATATGGGCTTGGTGTGTTTATCTGTGTGTCTGTGTGTGTGTGTGTGCGTGTGTGTGTGTGTTTTGGGGTAAGGAGCAGTGTAAGAAATGTAAATACTTCTCTTCCATAGGATGACATCAATGAATAATGTTTAAATGTGCTTTTTTATTAAGTAATAAATGTAAAATATTTTATTCGGAAATATTGAGATAAATGAAAACACAAAAATAGTTAAACATCTTAAAGTAGTTATATATAGGTGGCAGGATGAGTTAGAAATGGAAACGCACTGTAATATTTGACCCTCAGAAGACACTATAGTTATTCTATAAGAAATATTTGCATTATTATAGGAATATTTCCATAGTATTTGATGAAAATATAAATTAAAATAAACCAGAATATTAAAACTTGGAAATAAATTTAAAACCAAAACGCCTGGCATTTCAGAAATTTTGGACTACTTCCAATGCATCAGAAGCGACACTTTCCTAAGAACATCCCAATGAGCTTTCAAACAATGGCCATTAGAAAGCAATAGATTGCCAAGTTGTTTTTTGGGGGGGTCAGGGGAAGGTGTGGTGCAAAGGAAAAGGAAGTGTTGCTATCTTATTTTCTTTTGTGCTAATTATAAAATTAGTGTTAAAAATATGTTATTTATTGTAGAAAAATTACCAAAAATAGGTTGTTATTAGGAAAACAAAAAGGTAAATGACCAGTAACTTTGCAAAAAAAGTGCAATTCATGAATTAAACACATAAAAATCATAGCAAAATAGGACAGATTTTCTAATCAGACTGGTAAATACTAAAACATTTTATGATATGCAGAACTCGCCAGTGTTTGGGAAGCCCAGCATTCTGAACATCAACCTTTATAGAGAGGGCTTTGATAAGAACTATTAAAATTAAACACTTGATTTCCTTTTGATTAGGGCCAATTTTGCAAGGGATTTATCCTATGGATCCTCTTTATAGAATCCACTGATATATTTATACAAGGACTTCCATTTCTGTATAAATATTAACACAACAAATTAAAACACATAGTAACTACAGTGCCTTCTGAGGGTGAAATATTATGGTACATTCATATAATAGAATATTTGCAACCTTTGAAAACAAAATGTGCTAATTTGGATTGGTATCTCAGACATATCATTAAATGGAAAGATAAAATTTCAGAGCATTATATATTACTAAGATATAATCACTTTTGAGAATTTAAATATATATATATAAAAATATGTATGTGTAGGTAGGTTTGTATTGTAGGTAGGTTGATATAGAAATGGTAATGCTAAACAATAAGGGAATGTGCCTAAGTTGTGTCAAAAATAAAATTTGAAAAATTCAAAAATTGGGAACAAGTAGGTTGTTGCTCTAACCACAACTCGTCAAATTTTAAAAAGACGAGTACACAAGAAAAAGTATTCTCTTGAGGACATTAAAGCTCAATAAAACAAACATCAAGAGGTCAATATAAAAATACATGAAATATAATGAAATATAAAAATAGGTCAATTACCATTTCAAATTTGCTATGGCCAAATGCAGATTCCTAGTTTCTACCCCAAATTTTCTCCTATTAAATCTTCCTCTTAATAAAAGGTGTCACTATCTCCACACAGCTCAGATTAGAGACTTAAGCAAGATCCTAATAGTTAAGTGGCAAACTCTCTTTCAATTAGTACAGTTTTTGTTTGTTATAGTATCTGAGCTAGTACTTCCATATTACTCTTAATTTTCAAAAATATTCTCAATGCCGTAAGCTTCCCATATATAATTTAGAGTCTACCTCTTGATGCCTTTATTGAGATTTAATAAACTAGAGATTAGCTCAGGAAGAATTATAAAGATATGCCTTCGTATTCTTGTACAGGATATCCTGTTCATTTAGGAAGGAACTTTCTAAAATTTTCTTTTCATTTTCATGGAATAACAAACAGCATTATGACTAAAGCTTGCATAGTAGAGGCACAGAACTATGTAATAATCTTGGCATTATACATAGGGCCCCATGTAATCTACCACCCCAATCAGAACACTGTTAAAAGTGAAAGAGCACTATTAACAATTTACAAAGATACAGTTAAACAAGGCCTAGCACAGGCCAACAATTTTTTGCCATGTGGCAGTTGTTTTGAATTTACCTAGGTTTTTTTTTCTTTTTCTGTATGTGGAGGGAGAAGAGGAAAGGTATTGAAGGGAAGTAACTGTGTTCTATGATTTTATTTCAGGTAACTTTGTTGGAAGGGTGTTTGATATAGTAGGTAACAGTTACTTGCCCAGTAAAATATGCATTCAATACTCTTCTGTGAAATAGATGTGCAACTGAGAATTTTGCAGATGAGGAAAACAGGCACAAATATATTTGTTTAATACATGTTTGAAAAGAATTAAAACCAAAGTTTTCTCTCCAAGACCAGTGATTTGAACACATCAAAGCATCCACTACACTTCCTACCATTAATAATCTCAGTGATCCTTGACAAATTGCATTAAATGGCTAAGTTCTTTACAACTACAAGAAGAAAGGCTTGAACTAATTCACCTTTAACATTTTTGCTGGCTCCAAACACTTACCGTCATATACAGTTATAAGTGTAATGACTTAGGTTCAGTAGGTTAATTTGTATTAATAATAACAAGCAAAGTGATTTGACATTGCTTTTCTCAGCCCATTGACATATTTATATGCTAATGTTAAGTGCCCTTTGAATGCTTGGTAAAGAATTCTTGAAAATCATGATACTTTAATTTTTTTTCATCTTTTGTTTTCTTTTTCAATTATGTATGTATATAAAATATTCAAAGAAATGCATATGGATATATTATATAATGTATTATTATATTAAAATGATCTAAGAATTTATATTAATAACTTATAACTATGCCTAGATATAGAGGAACCCAAGAAAAGTTGTTCAATGTATAATGATCAAATAAATTAGGCCTTGAACAGATGTGTGTGTGTTTCTGTGCACATCTGTATTTGAAAGGAAGAAAAAAGTGAAAAATCTTTGTCTCTCTAACTCCAGAAAAATATCCCCACTTTTGTTGATAGCCAACATAGTTCTCAGCATTAAACCTAAAACATATTTAAAATACATTTACATAAATTGCAGACTATTTCACAATTGTCTTCACTTACAAGAAAACTATGTAAAAAACTACTAGAAAAATATATTGGATAAATTGAAATTACTATGGGAAAATCTCGTCGAAATTTGCAAATTCATTAAAAATGTATCTAAAAAACTAAAATAATGAATGCATGAATTATGTTCATGTATTCAAGAGTACAGATATTTTAAAATTCAAAATATTATAGATTTAAAGAATAATATAAGAATACCTGGCATTGCCTTACAGCTACATCTTAAATAATTGCACTGAGTGACAAACTGAGTTTGAATAATCTTATATATATGTATATATATATATAGTTGTTACAAAAGTAATTGTGATTTTTTTCCATTACTTTCAATGACAAAAACCACCATTACTTTTGCACCAACCTAATAATATATGAATACACACACACACACACACACATTAGCATAGGCAGAGTTCATGATGTTATCCCAGCTAACATAGCAATTAAGTGGCAGAATATGTTTTTGAGACTAGATATATTCAGCACCAAAGTTATTTTCACTCATAATTCTGCACAGTAATCAAAAGTAATTTTGCCAAGAATGGACACTTTATGAAAATATTTTTTAAATGCACCCCACAACTATCTTCATTAAATATTTATTTCTGTGTTTTTAAATAAATGTGTGATTTAAATACTTAAATATATCAAAATAAAGTATATGACTAATTGGGTTTTTCATTTTTCTGTGTTTCAGATGCAGCTGTTCTCTTAGTTACATTGGCAGATTGTGTGTTGTCAATGTTGACTATTGCTTAGGGAACCAGAGTATATCAGTGCATGGCCTCTGCCTGGCCCTTTCGCACAATTGTAACTGTAGCGGTCTGCAAAGATATGAAAGGAACATCTGTGAGATAGATACTGAAGACTGCAAATCTGCGTCCTGCAAAAATGGAACAACTAGTACACATTTAAGGGGATATTTCTTCTGCAAGTGTGTCCCAGGATTTAAAGGCAAGTTTTTTTTTTCTTGATAAATTAAATTTTCTAGTAAATAATGTTGTTAATATATTTATTTGATATATCTCAAATGTGTCTATTGATTGGTATTGTTGTCTCATTTCTTATTTGGCAAAGTAAAAAAAAAATGCATTCACTTGAATAATAGGATTGCTTCTTTGGGCAATTTAATCTGACTACACAGCCTTGCTCATGCAAATAAGACTAATAAGGTCAGGCTGAAGCATTGGGAATATGATGGTATATGTCAAAGGTCTGAAGGGAAAAGCAGGCAGCCATAAGCTCCAAATAATTTTGCCTAAACAGCTTAGTACTGCATTTCAACCTTTTGTTTGGCTGCATAAGCACATGGAGTGACAATTTTTTCTAGTTTAAGAATAAAATTTGGTTTCAGTATTGTCTAGGTCAGTTTGATGCCGTGACGTTAATAACATTTAAGAAAAAGTGAAGTCACAAACATACTATTTTCTCTGTACAGTCATAGAGAACAAGATTCAGTGTAGTAATAAGGCAGCTTTTAAGGTTAAATATCAGAAATTAAGCATTCAAATTTAATTACTTGACATTTTTCTGATTGGTCTTACATTGATATAATTATTTATAGTAATTTCAAACTTATTATGATTACCTTATAAAATCAGAACAGTGGCCATACAGAAAAACAATTACATTATCACTTATAAAACAACATTTTTTAAGTTTTGTTCAGTTGGATATTCCATTTTATTAAGCAGACCCAATTAAAAAAGTTATTTGGATTTTCATTGTAACATGAAAAATATTTTCCCTGCTTGGTATTTAAAGTAATATGTTGAAGGTTTTGGAAGCAATTTAAAGATAAATTCCAAAAATGGAAATGGTGATATCATTGGAATAAATGTATAGCCATCCAGATTAGCTATTTTAAGGCAAAAATAAATTTGAGCGCAAAAATTCTGGTAAGCTTACTAAAAAGTTGGTCATATTACTTCACATTCAAACATATTCTAAGTAAAAATAAAATTGCATAAATGTGCTAGCATTGTTAAAATATAGGTGTCTGTCTTAGAAAATAGATATATATCATTTCTTTAACAATCTTCCAAATATCAGTAAATATATAGTTAAGTAGTAATTTTACATAAGAGAAAGAATGAATTTAACTCTGCATAATGCCATTACTAATAGAATATGTAATTTGCCATAATCCTTTTGCATGGCTAAATACATATGTGTATTTGCAAACATGATCAATGAATCATCTATTATTTTATATATCAACTCTATATTGGTTGTACATTATATTATCATTAAATATATATTGTATATAAACTATATAGTTTTACCACATATATACATAATACTTATTACTGGAATATAATATAAAATTGGTATGGCCTACTTCTCCAGGTGGGGTTAAACGCTATTATGTTTCTTTCACTTTTCAAATTAAACCCAACACAAGCTTCACAGGCCCATATTATAAGCAAGGCCCGTATTTTCTATTGTGTCTTTTTCTTTCCACTGAATTATAAAAAATCCTCTGGCTTTCCTCAGTTCAGTCCTACTTCTAAACTCTTCACACGGTGAGAAGTAAAGGAACTGATCTGCCTAAACTTTCCCAGGGATGCAGAGTTAATCCCACTAAAAGTGGAATCTTTTGGGGGCAGTTTAAAGTAGATGCCCCTCTTTCTCTCCAGCCCCCTTCTCTTCCTCTATCTGGTTCCTTCTGTTAGTTGTATCTCCCTTCATCTTGAATTCTTCCCATCTGATTTCTCCGTTTCCACCTGGTTTCTCTCCCCATCATATGATCCTCCTCCTTCCCTTTCTCCCTTTCCATTTGATTTCTCCTTGCTGTCTCTTTTCCCCCCTCCATTTGCTTTCTCTCCCTCCATCTCCAAACTCATGTGCTTTCTGAAGGCATTTGTTAACATTTTAAAAACAACGTAACCATGGCTTTTATATCAAGTATAATCACCTTTTATTTCCCTGATCCCCATCACATTTTTGGAAGTTTTAGCCTTACGGTCAAATTTCCAGATTAAATGTCAGTCTCTGTATCTCCAGCCCAGAGGATCACAGACGTTAGGTTAGTAGAATCACCTGGAGGTCTTGTTACAACACCAGTTATTGGCCCCACGTTAGGAGTTTCTCAGTTGGTAGCTCTAGCGTCCAGTATGTCGGGGGTGATCCTTACACTGCTGATCTGTGAACCACTTTAAGAAAACTGTTCTAAACCCAGTAAATTATGTTAATGAAGAGGAGTTGTATGGATCCTAAGATGTAAAATTCACTTCTGAGTGTGAACTACCATGAAACACAGCATGAGGAAAGCAGCTAGTCCAATCTTCTCTGCAGAAAACCACTAATCTCTGGAGTTCTTGAAGAAGCTGATACATTCATTTGGTAAGGCCATATGCTTGAGTGAATCCTACAGGATTTAAAACTGATTCCAATCAATTTTCTGAAACTCTCCAAAGATTTTTAAGTCTGGAAATAATTTCAAAGAATGTGTTTTTTCAGGTTATAACCTTTTTGCAATTCCAGTATTATTTATGTCTATAATATTTTAGTAATGAACTCAAAATTGATTTTTTTTTTTTTTAGTTGATATTCTTCCCTCATCCTTTTGACACTTTCAGCACTACTATTCTCTAAAATTTTTTCATGGTCAAAACAAGACCATGCAAGTTTATCGTCCTTCTTGATTTGAGTAACCATCTTCTCATCTTACTTTTCTTATAATTGTCTTGATTACCAGAGAAGTCTAGAAAGTTCTCCTTTAACCAATAGGAGGATTCAAGTTCTTAGACAATATCAAGCCCAGCCGTTTCCTGTTTGAGATGAGACTGAGATAAGCCTTACTGATAGATTTGCTAGTTTTCATCTAATTTCCATGAGGCTGCTATCCTAAAGCAAACTCCTTTTCTGATACAATCTTATATATTATAAATTTGACTTGCAAATCTTTATGACTCTATTCTCCAAAATGCCAACCAGACAACTTTATTCTATTTTTAGGTCTAAGTTACCGTGGCAACACAAAACTGTTTAAATTCCAGGATTAATTTTTTTTCCATAGGCCTCTTTCCTTCCTTGTCTGCTAACTTTTATTTCTGTAGAAGTGTACTAGTATGTTTCAACCACGTTTGCATTTCAGCTGGAACCTAGCTCCCACTGTACAGTGCCAATTATTGATGCCTAATTTTCACTGTTGTACTATATTCCTTCAGGTTATAATTTCATTTTACCCAAAGCAGTCTACAAGTACCTAAAGGGGGTACTTTATATACAAAGGAGTTATATACAAAGAGAGAAACTTCTAGGTGCCTTCGTACTTCTAGAACACTCACTGGAGTGATCACACTGCCCAAGACTATCTCGTCCACATTAGAATTGAACTACTTCATGTCGGGTGTTCAAAACTGACCCAGTTAGTAAGACTTTTACCCTTGATTGCTTCCTTCCACATTCCAGTCTCTATACTTTGAATAGACATTTAATTAACCTAGCCGTTATAATCACCAATTCTGTTAAGACCTCATGGATAGTTTTACAGAAAACAAATTTATAGTGTAGCCTATTTTGTGTTCTGATCTTTTAAAAACACCAATGCACAAATAACATTGATTTTATATCTTATGTAATTGCTTTTATTTTGTATATATTTTCTTTTGTAATTTATGCCTAAGAGGAGAAAGTAGGAGATATTATATAAGCCTGTTGCTTGTATTTATGGTTTTCCCCAAAATTCACCATGATATTGTAGTCTTCCTTCAGAAAATATTTTGTTTTTAGTCACTGGGGTTGTGCCTTAAATTCACTATTTTTTTTGTTGGTATCACTTATCCCAGTATATTCTGTCTCTCATGGAGCTGCATGTACATCCCTCTCTTCATAAAAATTCCATTAACCTTTTGTATCTGCTCAGGGCTTTCAAGACATATTGTAGGATCACGTCAAGCTCAATTTCATCACTTTGCACTATATTCTGACATACTGGCTCTTAAACCACTCAGCTAGTGGCTTAAGATCTTTGATGTAGGTAGAAGCAGGATCCTACTCTTTCGATGTACTGAGAATTTAGTTCTTCATGAAAATGAGCCTCATCTTCGAAGCAACATAACTCTTTTAGTAGACTCCCAAGATGAGTCTCCACAGAGCTGATCTGTCTCTAGGAGTATTCATTCCTAAATTCCCAGAGATGAGCTCCTGGAGCATTTTCCTTTAGTTTTTGTCAACTTCCTACCCATTCATGTCATGGAAAGAACAACCTCCCTTATGAAAGGTTAACAGTGGATTTCATGTACATATGTTTATAACCTCCTTTTTTTAAAATAACACATGAATGTTGACCATCAGTGTATATCAATAAGATAAATATACAACCTCACTTTTTATGGCTTCGAAGTATTTATGTAAATGCATGCACCTAACTTGAAGAAAATTGCTAAATCAAAAAAAGCATGTGAGTGGTTGTTGATTTGGTACAACCAAATTCTCTGTCCTCATTTACACTTCAAACAACAGTGTGTAGGAGGACCATTTGGTTTACACATTCACTATGCCAATTATTAATCACTATGGTTTTGACTTTCCTCCACTCTTATGTATCAGATTATATCTCATTTTGATTTTCACTTCTTGCAGCAGCAAAAAAACATTGAGTGCTTACAATGTGAAATTTTTACAGGCTCTTTACCATGTTTTCCTGAGAAGTGTATCTTACTTAGTTGCTATAGTTCTTTATAATTTAAAGATACAACTTTTCTTATTATTTCTAGAGAGAATTACATCTGCAAATAAAGGTAGTTTTTATTTTCTTTTTATTATTTACTGAACTAATATTATGCTGTTGTTTAATACCATTTGATCAAATTTCTAAGACAAAGTACAGTATTAATGGTGAGAGTAAACACCCATTTTTTTCTTCCTGAATTTCAAAGGACTTTAGATTTTGCTATCATTAAACATGGTGATGGCTTGATATTAAGGAGATGATAAATAAGATGATATCATTTCTAATTAAAACACATTAAATAGGAATAGAAGGGGAAGCAATAATTTAGCACAACAGCTGTTTAATAAACTGATATTTTACTTTCATAATTTTTAAAGATTTTGCAAATTGCACACACTGATGCACTAACAATTTTGGTCTTTTAGATGCGTTTATTAGAAGTTTTGTTTATGGCCTTACAATCTTGTGCTGACTTTATACAAAGATATGGAAAGTACTTCTGACTCTAAACTCTAAAATGTTTTAAATAGAGTGAGATGAATCATAATGGTTACAAACATTTTAAAAATTCCTTAGGATTTGCTAAGAATTTGCTAATGTATATTACTGGAGTTACTTATAATATTCACATTTAAAAGTATAATTGTCATAGAATAACAATTCAATGATATGCAAAATTCTAGCTGTTCCAATCAAAAACTAATAAAACATGAGAAAAAAATATAGACATAAAATCAAAATCAATTTTTTTCATCTTTTGTATTTTCTCTTATAATAGTTAGATTTTTCTACATATCATTGTTATTTTCAAGAACTTATTTTCATAGATTTATTCTCAAGGTTTTCTCTGATTTTTGTTTAATACTTTATATGTTTAATGATAGAGTCCTTTCTCCATCTTTACTAAACTTTACAATGCTTTGTTCTTTGTGTTCTTTAATTTTTGATGTTTTGTTAACCCTTAGTCAATTTTTTATTCTGTTTGTTGTTTAATAATAACAAGTTTGGAGCTATAAATACTTTGGGTATTGCTTTGCCTGTATTCTAAAAATGTTAAATTAAAGTTTCTTATTTGTACTATTTTCTAAATAGATTTCAGACTTGATTTTCATTTCCATTTATGAGTAAATATGGCATTTGAAAGAAAAGACTTCTAAATTTACTTGGCAATACTTTTTACTCTTTTGGTACTAATTTTCAGTGTTAATGTATCATTAATAAAGAATATGATTACTAATCATTGCTTTTTGGTATATTTTTGCTCTTAATTTTTTTGAAAAATACAGAAATGTAAAATTATTTCTTATTATTCTTCCAATTGTAGAGAATTTCTAGCACCTACCAAGAGGACTGAAAGGAAGGGTGCTGAGAAAAATTCCTAAAGTTTGGCAGAAATACTGCTATGATTTGTTAGTAATGTGTGAATTTAGGAAGGAGTTAGGAATGTTGGATTCCTATGACTCATCTGTTATGCTTGGCTTAGCATGTGATAATTTTTGAACAGTGCTTGGATATTTGGAAGAAATTTACCTTACGCATATGCTTTAAAATGTCTTTTTCTGTGGTATATATATCAGGCTGGGGGTAAGAATTACCTGAATACATTTTTCCGAAAGCAGTATTTTGATGCCACCTCAAATATAACACATCCACATATTTGGGAGTAGTCCTCAAGAAAAAACCCAATGTTTCAATCTATATAACATACTCCCATGTGGTTTTAAAGTGTAGCTAAATGTTGGAAATTTGACTATATAACATTTACATCTATTTATAATAAACATAAATGTATATACATACACACAAACCCAATATAAATGAGTTAGAGGTCCTCACGCCAGTTGGTTTTAATAAGTTTCAAGCAGTTCTAAAATTTTACCTTTTAAATTTTGAGCTATATTATTTAGCATATACTTAAAAGTTTCTTATTTTAATCCATATTTGTATAAAATAAACATATTTTCTTATTTAAATCTATTTATGGGATACTACTTTTGCCTTTATCTTTTATTTGGAGACTTCACCTACTTTCATTTTATGTAATTAGTTTATATTAAGGTCTAAATATATGCCAACACTATTTGTTTTTTATTTGTTTCATCCATTCTATGTTATATTTTTCCTTTTTATGTATTCTTTTCAATTGATTATTTTGTCTGTCCAATTTCCCCTTTATTGATATTAACACTTACCTTTACTACTCTTTAAGTGCTTAACCTAGGGATTGCAATACTTTTAATTAGCTTACCATATTTTAATAGAAATTGGTACTTGTTACACATTCCAGACAAGGTAAAGGTCATAAATATTTAACCACATTTAATCCCCTTCACATATATGTGCATATGTATTATTCCATATATCTTTAAAATAGCAGGAGACATTGTTATCATTTTATAGATCCAATATTAGATTTACCCACATTGTACTATTTTATTGCCCTTATCTCCTACATTTGTGAAATTCCATACAAATTGCCATATGTATGGTAACTTTTTAAGTAGCTCTCGTGTGTTGAATTCTCCATTCTCTAATTACCTCTTCCTTTCACCTTTATACTTAAAAGATGTTTGATGGTAGGAGGTCAATATTAATTAAGTAAAATGAAAGAACTGTACCAAAACATATATATATATATACACACACACATGTGTGTGTTTGTATCTATGAACACATATATACATATGTGTTTGTTTGTATCTGTCTCGTATTCTTAGTCCTATAATAACTTTGACTCCTCTTTGTCCATTCCTGTATTTTTTTAAAGCACACCATGGTACAAAGAATTTAGTGGAAGACTCAGACAGCTATAATACCAAATATTTCCCATATTTTTTGTCAGAACTTCAGCTATTCACTCCAGTTCCTTATTTATAGGATTCCCTCAGACATAATATGTTTGTCAATATGTTTGTCCCTCAGACATAAGTTTGCCATTTCCTACAGGTCATTTATACACCTTACATTCTGAAAAACAGGAAATAGAAAGGGGGCTAAAGATATTTAACAAATTTTAAAAGTCCAATATTTCAAGATAATTATTCTGCTACATAATTTTCATTTTATTTAACAACTAATGCATATTTAGTCCTATTAATAGAATACTGTTCTATACAATGTCTGATGAAATTATTGATGAAATCAGGGAAATAAAGTTGGGCATTATATTTTTGCCTACTTTGATCCCTGGACTTTGAGTGTACTGAAGGCTAATCTAACCAAATAGAATATAGGAGCTCTAGAAACTTTTTTGAAAGGTAATATTAAAGAAAAGGTTATGGGAGACAGAACAGTTTTTCTTCACTTTGGAAGATTCTTATGAGTCCTTTGTGAATTTAAATATTTAAACATCTTCCCATAAAAAGGCAAAAAAACAAAAATTAAGCAGAAAATTTGTGACTTTTTAAATGGCAAAGGAATTACAGACTCATGGAAAGTAGTGTGTGTTATTACAATTAGATGGCAGCTCTTTAGTACAACACATGTTTTGTTTCATTTTTTTTCAGAATCTGATTTAATTCTAAATTGGTTTCTCCCAAACTCATTAAAATGCAAAAGCTATACAAAACATTGTTTGCATAATTATAAAATAATTTACTAAATGTTGCATTTCAGGAAGGAAAAGGTTATGTGCAGGAATTTAATTAGTGATCTGGCAACACAAAATATTTGATGTTGGTTCTAATTGTATGCACATCTGGGATTTTCTCCAAAAGAACTACATTTTTAAAGGTTAAGCATTTATATTAAAGTGTTATAAAATAACCATCTTGGGAAGTGACCCCAAGGGAAATGACCAAATATATTCATCATAACATGAAGTATTTGTAATGATATGTTTAGCATTTATGCTGAGCCCATTTCTACACTGTGGAGTGTTCCAAAGTAAATGGTAGTAAAATTATAAGTGTGAGCACCATTCATTCTGTACCAAAGTAGCTAAAGGAGACCTGGTTTCTGATTCTGTTTCATCTAAATATGAAATATCTTATTTTTTTTCAATTTTCCCATTATTGGTGTATAGACATTCTATTTCCCCTCTGTATACCTGCCCTACTTTACTATTAGGATAAATACTGAAAGGATCTTGAGCTTCCTGCGGGAAATCCAATATATTAATATAAGGTGATAACACTACTGAGCCCAAGACTTTTATAAGCTGCTCCCAGCTTTACGTAATTTAATTTTCTTACACATTCCCATTGAAGTTAAAAGAATCCCATTAAGAAATCAATCAACAATACAGCACCCATACAAATGAACAAATACAAAACTAAAACCCCATTCACTACTTTTAAAATTACTACTCTTCAATTAACTGCTTTTAAATCAAATATCAAGCAGCCCAAGACCACAGATAATTTTAAAGTGTGGGTTTTTAATTTTAATGTGAATTTACACAGCATAACTAAGTGGCATATCACTGAGACTTTATTTTGATAGCTTGTTTTTCTTCCCTTTTTATTCAGAACATTTTTAGTACTCTCAAAGAAAGAATTACTGTTATTCTTTGGGTAGAATTTTTGGTATTCATTTCTATAACTTATGTACATGGATAATATCGTTTTATCAACATTAAAGACATCACATGTTAAATTTTGAAGATATATGTATATTTCTGTGGGTTACAGGTCCTGATTTTTAATTCAACACATGTAGAAATGTATTTTTAAAAATTTAATCAAGAATCTGTCTTGATGGATAGTCAATGACTTTTGCCTGTGGTATTAGAAAATGTAATATTTGAGCTGATCCTTGAAAGATGAATGGGATGAAACTGAGTCTTCCAATACTCCATGAAATGCAAGGTAACTGTAAACAAGAAAGAAGTGAGAGAAAGACAAATCTACATTTGGCAGAGATTGAGATAATGTATAAAAGGCCAGCTTAATTTGGAAGTGTGATATATGCATACTGTATAATTATTTTAATTATCAAGCAACTGAGAAATAACTAAATGAGAGTAAATGAGAATAGAGATTAAAATGAACAGGTCTAAGTATGAAAATGACACATTTTCAATCAGAATTAATTTTCTGGCTGCAAATTCTAACATAATTTCTGTGTTTAGATTTTTTAAGGCATAGTATGGAAGTGATCGGTTAGAATTTCCCTCCTGTGACCTAGTAGCTTTGCTAACCCAGAAAAATTTTGGTGTTAACCTAGGCAACCTCACGATGGGTGAAGGCCAAAATAATCAGTGAACTACCAATTTGGTCACCCTCCAGAATACTGATAAAAGTTGTGTAAGTTCCTACAATACCTGGGGAACTTTTTCTCCTGATTTTTTATACCATTATAAGTTAAATGATGTAGTTGTCAAATTCCATTCTCTTTCTAACAGATACCAGGTTAGCTCTGCATTTATAATTCAATGTGATATGACAGTAATATTTCTCGATTTGTACACTTAGGACATTTTCTATCATTTAATACAGTCATATTTGTTGACACTATACAATTTATATTTTCGTAGTTTTTAAAATTTATCTGAAAATGTTATTTTGCAGCTACATTATATAAACAGCCTCCAAAAGCTACTGAAGGAAAGTACCTTTCCAAAATAATCTTTTTTATGAATAGAAGATAGCATGGCTTTTCTTGCTGTTAGGGCACTTCTTAAAAGATTTCTAATCTGTACAATTTTCAAAAATGCTGAGTAAATGTAAAAAGCATTATAAAACAGCATCCAAAAATGCAAGAGAGGAAAGATACATTTTTTGCATTTCTCAGAAAACTAAGTGATTTCTCTGTCTTTTGTTATTTTTGCTACAATGTAAAGGTGATACTGCCCTGCTCTCATAAATGAAAAGTTGATTGTCTTTAATTTAAATTCCATGGAAAATAGAAAAAAATGCAAATTATTCATAGTAAAATAGCTGCAAAATACAATTGCAGAGTAAAATTTCACATAATTAGGCCACAAAATGTAGCAGAAAATAACACAAATTTAAACACAATCCTCAAAGGGTTTATTTGATGTTTTAAATTTTAACATATATTTCTCAATTTTGTAAAAGATACCACGTATCAACAATCACTTTGAAAGCTTCCATTACATGCCATTCTTTTTTTTTTTTTTTCAGGGAAGACCTTTAATAGAAAAACATAGCCAGAAAACATCAAACACTTACAATAAATATGCACATGTTTAAGAAAGAAGGAAAATAGATTTGTTTGCTTTTAAAGATGTTTTAGTGTTTTTATTTCATTACAAATAGAATACCTCTTGTTACATGAACACTATGTAAACATGCAAATTAATCAGATAAGTTATAGGATAATCTAAGCTTATTGCTTCAAACAATCTTTCAATAAGTTAGGTATTTTTAAATATGCTTTAACAAAGTTATGTATTATGGATTCATCCATCCATTCATCTGTTAACAACCTGTTTATTCTTCCATACTTGTATTTACTTACCTTGGCACAAGGTATCAAGTATAATGAGGCCATAGTGATTAATTATATATTTAAAACCATTTAGCTATGTTGTTCCTTTTTTATTTATACACCAAAAATGAATGATGATTGGAGTTATATTAGTTAAGCTCAAGCTGGATAGATCTGTAAGCCAGGATATTTTCAGAGAAGCATAGGTGCGTTCTCATTATATAGCATTAGATAATATTCATTATAATAGATATTAACTTTTCTATTTTAATAGTTATAAGCATACATGGTAAAAATAGTTTTTAAAATGATATTTTTTCTTATGGTATACTTAACAGCTTCTGACTTTTTAAAAATCACCTGCAAAAAAAAAGTAGTAGCTTTTTTCATATGACAACTGAGACAGGCAAAATGTATTATTAAAAACAAAATGGCAGAAGCAGGATTTTCACATAAGTTATTTTTAGCAAAATAAAAAGCACAAAATTTGGCCAGACTTCTTTTTGAGAAGATAGATTTTCTGTTATCTGGTAGCCATTAGCTTTCCCAAAGTTTGTGGCTAGGGCATTGCGCAGCGTACAACATGAACCTAGCAAGCGAACAGAGGCTAACTGGAGCCCACAGCCACACAGGAATTCCTATGTGCCATTTCAATTCTTGGCAGGTGAGAAAGCAATCGCTCCAGAATCTTTCAACTCTTCCAGGAGTACTGGTGCATCGCTTTGATGGAAAACGTATATAACATTCAGTCAATCGAGTTTAGATCACCTAAGATTTTAATAGTGGCCACAGAAATGGCAAGAAGATTAAAATAAAAATAACCTACTATTTTGTAAGCAACTATTTAGATTGTTCAGATTTCTGCTCATACAAATTAATTCACTTAATATACAAAGCTCAAATACAGCCCATAAAAATTTGCAACATAAACCAAAATAGAAACGAATATTGACACTGAAAAGTATAATTCTTTATGAGATCTGCTAGAGATGAGAAAGCTAGCTTGACACAAATATTTTCTTAAAAAGGCATAGATACTGTGGAAAAAAGGTTATGAAATGAGACCACCGTAAAAATGAATAGCCACTTGAATAAAATTGGAGAAAAGTAAACAGAGTAACTCTATTTTACTATTGGCATAGTAAAATAATCTCCATTAAAATCAGTAAAGAATGGGATTAGTATTACAAATGTCAAGTCTATAATATGAGAAAGGAATTTAGAATATTTTAAATGTAAAAAAATAGAAAAAATAAAAGATGTTATTAACAAATAGTCACGACAATGAACTGCCACCATATTGATAAATGTTGCTACTAAATGCTAACAAAGAATAATCAAAAGTAAGATATAAAACTAATTTCTAATCCATATAAACAACTGATATTATCATTTGGAATTGTAAAATAAATATCGATGTATCTGGTTTAACATCATGAGCTGAAATATTTTTTAAAATAAAAATAAAATTATTACAGAATGAGACTTGTTCTTTTTAAAGTTCAGTGCCAAAAAGATCAAGTAGAACATTAGCTATGGAGTTCTGATAGGAAAAATATTAACTAACAAATAATATTGAGTCATATTGTTTTAATTTTCTGGGAGAAAAGAAAAATTAGTATTGCTTTGGGTAGTTGAAAATGTAATATATTAACAAATATCAAATTTTTTAAATTATGCATTTTGTAAGATGATAGACATGTCTAATAACATATAAACAGTCACTAAAATGACAAATTTTAGCACGTGGATGTATATATATTTAATTTTGCCTACCTGTAAAATGAATGGCATTTGGAGAAGATATGCTAAGTTACATGAAACTTTTTGAGAAATGAAACAATTTAAGAAACTCTGCAGACTGAGCCATTTAATTGTACAAATAAGACCAATAGTCAACAGTATACAAATGCTACTGTATTTATTAATAAAAATATTATAGTTATAGAGCAATGAAGTAATACTAACAAAAGCATTGTACCTAGAATATAAAGTTAAAATGTGCACATGTCTTTATGGAAAGCCATTATTAGTGAGCTATTTTGTTAATATCTGTGACATCAATTATTGACAGTAAAAATGTATTATCTCATTCGGCCCCAGAAAGTATGGAATGTTTACAGTGCTTATGAAAAATTGGCTATATTTTCCGAGTTAAAGTTTTCTGTTCTCTAATCATGTAGTAAAATTTGAAAATCAGCATTGCACACAGTAACATACTTAAAAATTTGCTCACGTGTTAACAACTTATTTTTGTTTTACTTTTAAAACTATTACTATTTTTTCTACTTTCAGACATTTTAAGAGCCAATGTTATGTTTTTATTTAATTTTAGTTCATTTTGTTATTCAGTATATTGTTAGAAATTTGTTGAATTGTAAATCGATACTTTTTATAAATGTATGATGTACAAAGCAATGTTTTGATTTATAAATAGAATGTGGAGTAATTAAATCAAACTAGTTAACAGATCCATCACCTTAAATATTTAATATGTTTGTGATGAGAACATTTGAAATGTACTCTCCTAGTAATTTTGAAATGTATTTAATACTCTATTATTAACCTATATTCACCATGCTGTGCCATAGAACTATATATATATTTTTTCCCTCCTGTCTGAAATTTTGTATTCATTAATCATCACCCCCCACCCCCAATCAAATCCTCCATCCTCTGTAACAGTCACTCTACTCTGTTGCTATGACTTGAATCGTTTAAGATTCCACATATTAAGCATTCATTTCAGTACTATTCACAATAGCAAATATATGGAATCAACCTATTATCCATCAACAGATGAATGGATAAAAAATTTTAACATAGATGTACTGTTTAAATATGTTTAAATTACCCAAATACTAAATAAAATTAGAAATACAAAACTATAGGTAAAAACTAGGAGACATATTTATCTAGAAATGGAGTTTTCCTTCAGAAGAACTTATAGAACCTGGTTGATCTGTTATGAGCTTTCAAAAGAAGTCCCCAATGTCATTAGTATTCAATCCATACCTATTCTCTTTATGATATGAGGCCTAGTAGAAATATATGGTTTTTCTCTCTCATGCTATATGTGACTGTCAAGGCTTTATCCTTTCTTAGTTGAGATTTCAAGTAAAGTACTGACATATGCAAGAATGATTACATGTTCAAATGTACATTTATGTGATCTTTCAAAAGTGTGCAGCTGCAAGCATTCACAGAGTTATACTGAGAGTGATCTTTCTGAAATACAAGAAAATAATATAACACACAAGCTCAGGACACTATTTCCAATGTTTAAAACTGTACTTCAAAGTAATTTTCAGTGACTAGACAGAGACTAATTATCCCACAATAAGAACTACATACATTGTGAGTTATAAAAGGAAATTATTTTAGTGTTAATTATAGTGAAAATACATCTGAAATATTCTGTTGAATATTAACATTTATCTTTAATTTTGCTAGTTTTACTTACAAGTACTACTTCTAATAAGAGTAGTTGAATATCAAATTAATATACTCAAAATAGAAAACAAAATATAAGTGATTGTTAACTTAATAATGTTACTTAATGAGAGGTGGTATAGATAATATTCTAGATTTTCCAAGTATCACTTTATTAATGATGCATATGTACATATACATATATATGACAAAAAAGAATTTACCTCAATAGTTAGGTGTTATTATTTCTTTTCTTTTTTTTTTTTTTTTTGAGATGGCATCTCACTCTGTTGCCCAGGCTGGAGTGCAATGGCATGATCTTGGCTCATTGCAACCTCCATCTCCTGGGTTCAAGCGATTCTCCTGTCTCAGCTTCCCAAGTAGCTAGGATTACAGGCACACACCACCACACTCAGCTGATATATATATATATATATATTTATATATATATATATTTTTATATATATATATATTTATATATATATATATTTATATATATATATATATTTTTTTTTTTTAGTACAGACGGGGTTTCACTTTGCTGGTCAGGCTGGTCTCGAACTCCCGACCTCAGGCGATCCGCCCACCTTGGCCTCCCAAAGTGCTGGGATTACAGGCGTGAGCCACTGCGCCCGGCCAGGTGTTATTATTTATATGTATCAGATGAATTAATATCATAAAATAGCACTGGAAATTGTAATTTTACATTACAGGTATGTGAAAATTATATCCCCCACAGACCGAATTAAAAAAATGAAATCATGTAAAAGTAACTTACAAATATTTATTAAACCTAAATTCATAAGAAAAAATTACAGCTACAGATAGTTATGATATAAATTATACAGCATTAATTTCTTAGTATAGCTTGAAACTAGCATTCTATGTGAAACGTCAGGGTGCTCAAATAGGTAACTTCACTATTAATAATTTCCAAGTGCCTCTAATTAGCTATTATATCTTGAAAATATACGTACTACATAAAAACTAAAGTTATAATTCACCCAACATGTCTGATACAGACATTTGTTTTTGAGAATAAACACATTTCCTAGTGAGAACACTCAGTAGTCGTGCAGTGCTGGAGGTGGCGTCGATGGCAGAATGGAGGGAGGGGCTGAGTGAAGGGATGTTCTGTTGACTAATGAGTCATTGTTTGTGGATTGGAAGAGTGGCTAACAAACTGGAAATTAGTAACATTCTTTTAGAGATGCTGTTTAGTAGGTAGGGGAAGTCAGTTAAGTCTAAACTAAAGCTCCTCTGAGAAGAGCAGAAATAATATAAATCTACTTCTTTTATCCAGTACTTTATTAAGTGACTTTATAAGAGGATACCACAAAAAATAAGTGGTTGCTATCCTGGGTCTATTTCCAAGTGATACTGAAAATGCTCTAGGAAAGCCTCCTTTCCTGAGGTATTCATTATTTCAGAGATTGTCTCCTAGGAAAATTAAATAATCTGAGGAACTCCTGTATTTTCTGGGCCGGTGAATGTCAAAATTATAGAATTGAAACCATGTTGGAAAAAGAATGAAGACATTGTCTTTTTATAAAATCTTTAGCAAGATGTAAACAATCAAGATGTCACATAAGAGGCCGGGCGCGGTGGCTCACGCCTGTAATCCCAGCACTTTGGGAGGCCGAGGCGGGTGGATCACGAGGTCAGGAGATCGAGACCATCCTGGCTAACACGGTGAAACCCCGTCTCTACTAAAAATACAAAAAATTAGCCGGGCGTGGTAGCGGGCGCCTGTAGTCCCAGCTACTCGGGAGGCTGAGGCAGGAGAATGGCGTGAACCCGGGAGGCGGAGCTTGCAGTGAGCCGAGATCGCGCCACTGCACTCCAGCCTGGGCGACAGAGCGAGACTCCGTCTCAAAAAAAAAAAAAAAAAAAAAAAAAAAAAAAAAAAAGATGTCACATAAGAAAGGTTTATGTAAGTCTACATTTAAAAAAAAGGGAAGGATTTCTGTTGATTTTAACGTGATGCCAGAATTATTTAAAGGATGCTTGATGAGTACTTAAAATAAAAGTTTATTTATTCACTCATTTAGTCATTCATATATTCACCCAACAGAATATTATCAGTTGTTATACTTACTGCTTGTCAGACATGCAACTATTTTGGGGGAATGGTTAGGGAAAAAAAAAAAAGAAAACACAGATGAACAAAGAAAAAGCCTGTCTTCTTTTGGGAAGCTAAAATTTTACTGGAGAAGACTGAAAAATATAAGTTAGGGAAAGTGTGGTATGTTGCCTAATGTTATCACTTGCTACAGAGGAAAATAAAGTGAGGCAATAGGAGAAGATGATATGGTGAGTAGAAAGCTATTTTAGATTGATAGCAAAGGGAGAACTCTAAGGAAATGACATTTAAGCAGAGATCTAGAAAAAATAAGAGAAATAACTATGAGAAAGTCAGGGGGAAAGAAAGTTGTAGGAAGAGAGAGCCCTAAGCACAGACATCTTGAGGTACACAGGTACCATATTTGTTATTTGTTATTATTATTCTTTTTTATAGAGCCAGAGCCTCACTCTGTCGCCCAGGGTGAAGTGCAGTGGCGTGATCTTGGCTCATTGTCAACCTCCACTACCTGGGTTCAAGCGATCCTCTCACCTCAGCCTCCTGATTAGCTAGGACTACAGGATGCCACCACATCCAACTAATATTTTTGTATTTTTAGTAGAGATGGAGTTTAGCCATGGTGGCCAGGCTGTTCTCAAACTCCTGACCTCAGGTGATCTGCCCACCTTGGCCTCCCAAAGTGCTGGGATTACAAGCAGGAGCCACCGGGCTAGGCCATGGGTATCATATTATGTAACACCTCATAGGACCCTCTTAGAGCCATGACTGACCAAGAGTTAATCATGACATCTGAGACTCAGATACTATTTGAATAAAACTCAATGGCTGAGTGGTAGTAAATGTAGTATATTTCACAGAACTGTTGTACAATCTCATGTCATCTGGCACAATAGAAACAATTATGAATTGACTAGAAGAGTCAGCAACAAATGATAAATTATATACAATAGTGAGCATGACAAAGTAAACTCCTCTGACTTGGGCCTTGTGTTTAATTCAAATTAAAAACAAAACCCTATCAGTAACTGGGGTGAATACATTTATGCCACACTGAATAACCTTGAAATTGATCCTCAGAAATAAAAAGTAGAGTCAATATCCAAAAAGATTGCAGCAAAAGAATGGCATTATTAGAAAAAATAATTTTTGAATAATGTAATATATAGATATGAGCTGCTGTATTAGGGTTCTCCAGAGAAACAGAACCAATAGGAGATATATATATATATAAATATATTTCTATAAAATATATATAATATATATTCTATATATAGAATATAGATTGAATTCTATATATATATAGATTTCTATAGAATATATATAGATTTCTATAAATATATATATAGAATATATATAGAAAGAGATTTATTATAAGGAATTGACCCACATGACTATGCAGGTTAACAAGCAGCCAGATCTGCAGTCTACACCAGAAGAGCCAATGCCATAACACTCCCAGTCCAAAGGCCTGAGATCCAAGACAGCCAAAGCTATAATTCCAGTCCACAGGCCAACAGGCTCTAGACCCAGGAGCCAATCTTTCAGTTTAAGATGGAAGGCAGAAAAAAAGAAAAGAAAAGAAAACAACCTGGTGTCCCAGCTAAAAGGTAGTCAGACAGAAGGAATCCCTCCTTATCCAGGGAGGTAAGCCTTTAGGTCTTTTCTGGCATCTAACTGATTGGATGAGGCCTGCCCACATTAAGGATGGCAATGTGCTTTACTGGGTCTACCAATTTAAATGTAAAGTCATGCAAAAGCACCTTTATAGAAACACCCGCAATGTTTAAGCAAATATCTGAGTACCATGTGGCCCAGTAAAATTGACAAATAAACATTGTAAGTCCATCCCTTGTTAATTTAACCACCCATATGCATCTCTTTCATACCCAATCTCCAAATGAAGACAATAGCAAGGTCTGAATCTCCTAACTTGATACATCTATCTTGTGTACAGTGGAAAATGTATCACCACCTGCTCTAAAAAGGAGGTAAAGTCATTGAGTGACATTTGCTTTTCTTCATATCCCATAACTTAATTACTATGATGGATTAGTCAGTTTGGTTTCATATGACAAAGTACCACAGACTGGGTGGCTTATAAAGCAGAAATTTATTTTTCACTGTTCTTAAGGATAGATGTTCAAAATGAGGGTGCCAGCATGATTGAGTTCAGGTAAGGGTTCTTTCCCAGAATACAGACTGCTGACTCCTTGTATCCTCACATAGCAGAAGAGGAAAAAAAGTTTTCTGGGGCGCTTTTTTTAAAATTAATTAACTTTTTTTTTTTTATGGAATCTCACTCTGTGGCCAGGCTGGAGTGCAGTGGCATGATCTCAGCTCACTGCAACCTCTGGCTCCCGGGTTCAAGCGATTCTTTTGCCTCTGCCTCCTGAGTAGCTGGGACTACAGGTTTGTGCCACCATGCCCAGCTAATTTTTGTATTTTTAGTAGAGATGGTGTTTCATCATGCTGGCCAGGAAGGTCTCGATCTCCTGACCTCGTGATCTACCCACCTTGGCCTCCCAAAGTGCTGGAATTACAGGCATGAGCCACCGCACCCAGCCCTGGGGTCCCTTTTGTAAGGGCACCAATCCCATTCGTGAGGACTCCACCTTCTTACGTCTAATAGTTACCTCCCAGTGGCCTCATTTTCTAATGGCATCACACTAGGAGCAACGATTTCAACATGTGAATTTTGGGGGAACATAAACATGTAGTTTGTTGTCATGATGTAAAATTAACAATACTTCAATACTTTGTTATATGTCTTATGTTGCATGACCAGGAAATAAGAGAGACAATAAAAAATATTTTATACAAACATGCACATATTTATACCAAAATAAGAAGGAAATGCTCATGTCAATTACAGTTATCTTTTTCTGTAACTAGTCACATGGTCACAGCTGGCTGTGACCTAGGATAAATCCCTGCTTCTTCTACTACCCAATCTGTATTTCTTTTGGCTTCATTAACTACCTCAGCTGATCTTGGGTGACCTAGACGTTTATTCTTGAAGAAACTTAGCCATTAGTAGTCTTGACTGGATTCAGTTGTTTTCTGTTTTCCTTTGACCTTCATCAAAGAGCATTGTAATACCAAGAAATGCTTTCAATGATCTTTATTCCAGATATAGCCTTCCTTACCTCTGTTGTAAAACAGTAGACCAATCTACTCTAGTAGTCAGAGTCAATAACTACAAGCAGTGTAGTAACTCTTCTTTGCCTGTTGATCCTGAGGCATGAGGAGTTCTAAGTGACCCAGTGGCAGTCTTAACTAAGTGTCAGGAATCTTTTTTTTTTTCTTTTCTGGGTGAAAGCACTTCCCTCTTTGTAACTAAGATCTCTAGGTTAGCAGAGCATAAGGTTTCAGAAACAAAAAGCAAAAATTTTTTAGTGGGTCACTAGGAATAATGGTGCTACTTCTATTTCTACTCTTCCTATCCTGGACCATGAGTCCTGGCAATGGGAGAAATAACTCATCTATGGACACTGATTTAGAGCATATACAGCCTTCTAAAGAACCTTGTTCCATCTTGTGAGATATTGTCACCTCACTGGCACTATAACTGAGCTTTCAGAAAACTCTTCTACTGTTTTATCAAACCAGTCATCTCAGAATAGTGGGAAACATGGTAAGACCAGGGAAATCTATGAGCATGGGCCCAATGCATCACTTCATTTGCCATGAAATGAGGTTTTCTTGTTTGTTTGTTTGTTTTGTTTTTTTATTAGAAGCAGTGTTATGTGGAATACCATGATGGTGATAAGGTATTTGGTAAGTGCATGGATAGTAGTTTTGACAGAAGCAGTGCATGCAGAGAAGGCAAATCATATCCAGAGTAATTTTCTATTTTATTAAAAACAAAATGATGCCCCTTCTGTGATGACAATGTTTCAAGTAACCAATCTGCCACCAGGTAGCTAGCTGGCTGATCACCCTGGGGAATGGTGCCATATTTGGGGCCAGATCTATCTACAAACTTCTTTCCCAAATTTCCAATTTATATTCTTTTCAAGTCTGAGATCATCCAGTCGAACCATTGGCTACAGAAACAGCCCATGAATCCATCTATGATTGCCCTTTTGGCCATTTCTTCTTCCAAGCACAGGGAACAACCTGGCCTAAGTCTTCTTTCCTTTTCATGTCATCCTAGGAAACTCCTTATGAAGCCATAGATGCAGGCTCAAAGAGAGAAGACAGTGTGGCAGAAGTGGCAACCATGGGCATTTGGGCCACTTTATGTAACTTACTTGTGCCTTCAGGGCCTTCTCAAGCCCAATCACATACATAAAAGTTCCATTTGATGATGAAGTGCTGCTATGTAAGGTACAATGTTGTGACTTGGTGGGTTAATAACATCTAATTCATTATGGGAAACTCAGGTCACATGGTTGAATTATCACCCATGTGAAAATTCAGTTCCGACTAAGGTCCAGTAACATACCAACAGCTGTTTCTCAAAAGGAGCATAGTTAGCCACAGCGGATGGCAAGATTTTGTTCCTAAGGGCCTGTACTATGATTTACCTATAGGAACCTATCAAAGGCTCCAAACAGGATGCCTGTCACTGCCGTTTTGAGCACCATTGGATCTACTGGATCATACAACCCAAGGGACAGAGTAGCTTGCACAGCAATCTGGACCTCCCGTAAAGCCCTCCCTTATTATGGGTCCCACTCAAACTAGCAGCTTTTCAGATCACTAGGTAAATGGGAATACCCAAATAAAGAATATTTTAGCTCTAAAATCTAAAGAGGCCACTAGGTATTGTCTCTCTCTCTCTCTCTCTCCTTTTTTTTTTTGGCTGTAGGAGGAACCAGATGCAGCAACTTATCCTTCAACTCAGAAATGATATCTTGACAGGACCTATGGACCCCTAGAAATGTTACTGAGTTAGAAGTCCCCTGATTTTCTGTTGGATTTATACCCTCTGATATGTAAATGTCTTACCAATTGGTCCAGAGTAGTTGCTACTTCTTGCTCACTTGGTCTAATTAACATGATGTTATCAGTGTAATGAACCAGCATGATATCTTATAGAAAGTAAAGATAATAAAGATCCCTGTGAACCAAATTATGACAATGGCCTGAAGAATTTTTATAACCCTGAGGTAAAACAGAAAAAGTATACTTCTGGTAGTGCCAGCTGAAAACAGACTACTTCTGGTGGTCCTTATGAACAAGAATGAAGAAAACAGTTTGCTAGATCAATAGCTGTATACTAGGGACAAGGAGATGTGCTAATTTGCTCAAGCAATAAAGCTACATCTTGTACAGCAGCTGCAATTGGGATTACCACGTGGTTAAGATTTTGATAATCCACTGTCATTCTCCAAGATCCATCTGTCTTCTGCACAGATCAAATAGAGGAGTTGAATTGGGATAAGATGGAAATCACCACCCCTGCATTTTTCAATTCTTCGTGATGGAACTAACCTCTGCAATCTTTTCATAAATACTATACTGCTTTCGGTTTACAGTTTTCCTGGTTAGAGATAGTTCTAGTGGCTTCCACTTGTCCTTTTCTACCATAACAATCTTCACTCCACAAGTCAGCTGCTGAGTATGTATATTCCTATTGTGCATTCCAGAACTGGGGAAGTAACCACAGGGTGTGTCTGGGGACTCACTGGGCCCCTTGTGATTTGAACCTGTGTAAAAACTCCACTGCTCACCTGACCTCCATAAGCCCCAGTTCTAACTGGTAGACACCAGTGATGTTTTATGTCTCCTGAAGTTAGTATGGGTTCAGGGACAGTGTCCAGTAGTCCTTAAAAGGTCTGATTGTTGTGGGAAACTGAGGACAGGAGAGACCAATATGGAGAACAGGAGGATTGTTTATTTTAGGTACGCACTGGCTCAGTGCATTTGCATACAAAAAGCTGAACCTTGAACAAAGACAGAGTGGGGTTTTTATAAGCAGACCTACAGAAGCAAAACAAAAGCAGTTAATCATACAGTGATATGTCACGTAACGTATAGCATAACATAACTTGTGGCCTTGCATAGCTGGTGACCTTGTAGCTGCATTGCAAGGAAAACAAGAACGGGATAAATACAGAAATTTGTAAAACATAATCATGCTTAAGAAACCAGGGAAATAATTTGTCTTTCTCTTTTTTTCCTCTTCAACCTTGCTCTGGATTGGGGGTGTCTGGAGCCCATTTCTTTGGCCTTGCCTTTCCGGACAGTGTTACCTTATAATTGTCCTTGAAGTGAGCTTGCTAGGTAGAGTAAAGTTTGTTCTTTTCTTTGTAACCCTTGCCTTGCCTGTTACTTTCCTTAGAGTGAATGAATGCATATTTATTTTTAAGTTTCTATCTCATGATTGTTTCCCTTCCCTTAATGCAGAGTTACACTGGTAAAAGGCTGTGGAGTCACTTGTGGAATGCTGGCAGAAAGAGTAACAGTCCAGTAGTCCCCACTTATCTGTAGTTTCACTTTCCATGGTTTCAGTTACCTGTGGTAACTGTATAGTCAAAGTAGTTGACTACTGTCCAAAATATTAAATGGAAAATTCCAGAAATAAACCGTTCAGCTATTTTAAATTATGTGCCATTCTGAGTAGCATGATGAAATCTCACATCATCTTTCTCCCTCCTTCTTAGGACATGAATCTTTTTTTATCCAGTGTATCACATATTATTCAATTAGCCATCCTGATTATTAAATTGACTGTTATGGTTATTGCAGTGTTTGTGTTCAAGTAACGTTTACATTACTTAATAAAGACCCCAAAATGCAAGAGCACTGTGACTAATTTATAAATTAAACTTGATCGCACACATGCTTATGGTAGGCCCTATCATCCTAATCTTAATCTTATTCATCTGTGGGAGATTAAGGCCGCTCATGCCAATATATTTATGCATAAAGTTATTTTTAGATATATTATACTTTTTAATGTCAAGATATTTTGAATGCTCATTCTACTTATCCGTGGGAATGAGTTTTAAATTTCTTCAATATAACATTAATGTATTCATTACTGTGTTTAGAATGACATTTATATATATGTAATAATTATAATACATGAATGGAGTAATATATATCCTAATGGTTCTGTTTCCATAACTAATACAGATTTTGATACTGAGAATGGTTCAAAAGGAAGAGATTTTTAAAGATGAGTTTGTTCAGAAATGGTTCTGGGGTTTTTGGAATTGACTCTGGAACATGATTAGATTTAGATTCTGATTGATGCAGAATGGCTGGGCTCCTGGCTAAACTCTACCCTCAAGCCTGGAATCTTGGCCCTAAGTCACCCTTTAGTGAGCTGTTAACTCTTAGCCATCCATGGACTGCAGGCTGAGTGAAATGAGCCCCTTCGGTTCCTGCTCATGAAGGGACAAGGTCAAGGTCAAGGGGTTCAAAGTCAAGGGAGCACTCTCCTCTCATAATGACACTATTTTCAGCAGTTCAAAGAGCACTGATTGCCCATGGCATGATCTGGCAATAGAGATAAATAAATAGTCACCATTGGGTACTCCTAACCAACCACTTATAAGAAGCAAAGATCTCGGTGACTGAGTATATGATACTTTTGAATATTTGTCTCAAATTTAGAAATATAAAGTAATTGGCTGATTGTTCCTAATGTTGCTAGACAGACTGGGAAAAGAAAAGGATGAGCTCAGGAATTTGAATTACTAGTTTAAGCAGCATATACACAATCTGAAAGCTGTATGTATGCTGAGAACTTTACCTCCTGTAGACATAGGACTAAGAATGCTGAAAGTCAAATTCAGGATTTTATCCTTCAACTGGCTGAAGGTAGAGCTCATGGTCTCTGTGATGGTGAATTTTATGTTTTGACTGGGGCTGGGTGCAGTGGCTCAGGCCTGCAATTCCAGCACTTTGGGAGGCTGAGGCAGGTGGATCACTTGACGTCAGGAGTTCAAGACCAGCCTGGCCAATGTGGTGAAATGCAGTCTGTACTAAAAATACAAAAAATTAGCTGGATGTGGTAGTGCACTCCTGTAATCTCAGCTACGAGGGAGATTGAGGCAGGAGAATTGCTTGAACCCGGGGGGCACAGGATGTAGTGAGCCGAGATCATACCACTGTACAACAGCCTGAGTGACAGAGCAAGACTCCAACTAAAAAAATAAAATAAAATAATAAAAAATTTAAAACTTGACTGGGCCACTGGATTCCCAGATAGCTGGTTAAACATTATTTCTGGGTATGTCTTTAAGGATGTTTCTGGAAGAGATTAGCATTTGAATTGGTGGGCTGAGTAAAGCATGTGGCCCTCCCAGGTGTGGGTGGGCACCATCCAATTTGTTGAGAGCTTGAATAGAATAAAAAGTTGGAGGAAGGTTGAATTTGCCCTCTTCCCTACTGTGTGAGCTGAGACATTGATCTTTTGCCATGAGTGCTTCTGGTTCTCATGCCTTCATACCCAGACTGGAACCATCATTGACTCTCTGGGTCTCAGAACTTCAAATTATGCCAGCAACTTTTCTGGATCTCCAATTGGCAGACAGCAGATTGTGGAATTTCTCAACTTCCAGCTTCCTGTGAGCCAATTTCTTATAATAAATCTTCATATATATATATATATATATATATATATATATATATATATATAAAATCTATTGATTCTGTTTCTCTGGAGAATCCTAAAACAGATTTTGGTATCGAGAGGGTGGGATGTTGTTATGATAAGTACCTAAAAATGTGAAAGCAATTTTAGAACTGGATAATGGATAGAAGCTGAAAGAAGAATATGCTAGAAGAAGCTAAGACTCTTGTGAAGAGACTTTTAAAGACAATTCTGGTGAGGGCTCAGAAAGAGAAGAGAGGTAGAGAAAGTTTCTGTTTTCTTAAATAATACATAAATCATATATAGAACACTGCATTATGGCTGCCATTATGGTCTCAGGTGAAAACGAGAAACATGTTATTGGACAATGGAACAGAAGTGATCTGTGTTATAAACTAGCAAAGAACTTTGCTGAATTTTATTTATGTTCTAGTTGTTTTGTGGAAGGTAGGGGTTGCAATCAATAAAATTAATATTTAATTGAAGAAACTTCTCAGCAAAATGTTGAAGAAGTGCTTGCTTCTTTCTGACTTTTCATAGTAAAATGTGTGATGAGATAAATGACTTGAAGACCAAATTATTAAGAAAAAAGAACTAGAAATTAAATATTGAGAAAATTCTCAGCCTATCCATATCACAAAAAAAATGAGAAAGTGTGTTAAGCGAGAACAGTTAGGATGTATTTTGTGTTGGTGTTGGGGACTTCACGTTGCTTTCAACAGTACAAATGGCCTTCACTCAAAACCATGAGCAGAGGGGCTGCCCCAAACTGTGAGGGTAGGGTCACCCAAAGCAATAAAGATGTAACTCCTGATCCAATAATTCTGGAAGGCAGGACACCTACCCCAGTGGGATCAGAAGGAAGAGCATCTAGCGAAAGAGAATTATCCTTGAACCTTAAGATCACCTGGAGTTTCCTTGCTAGGTTTTGAACTTGCTTGAGACCCATCACCCCTTCCTTCTTTCCTATTTCTCCCTTTTGGAATGAGAATGTTTATCTTATGCCTGTCCTACTATTGTAGCTTGGATGCACACAATTTGTTTGGTTTCAAAAATTCACAGCTGGAGAGGAATTTTGCCTCAGGATGAATTGGCTTTCAAGTTGCACCTATATCTAATTTAGATGATATTTAGGTAAGACTTTGCATTTTAAACTTTAGAGGTGATGCTAGTGTAAGTTAACTTTTGGGGCTGTTAAGTTGAATATATTTTGCATGTGAGAATGACATGAATTTGGGGGGAAGAATAGAAAGTTATGAATTGAATATTTCTTTCCCTCTAACCCGCAATGTAAGGATATTTGGAGGTAGGGTCTTTGGGAGGTAATTAGGTCATGAAGACTCCACCCTCATGATTAGCAGTGTACTTGTAAGAAGAGGTCAGAGACTAGCTTGCCCTCGGTCTGCCATGTGAAGATGCACGAGAAGTGAGCAGTCTGAAACTTGGAAGAGGAAGAGGACCCTCACCAGATCCCCACCATCCTGGCACCCTCATCTCAATTTTCCAGTGTCTAGAACTGTGAGAAATAATTTCTGTTGTGTATAGGCCACCTAGTATATGGTACTTTGTTATAGCAGGCTGAATTAAGACAGTCTCCACGAGTGCCATAACTCAGATTCTGTAGCTTTACAGATAGGAATCACATCTAACCCACATATCACAGTAGCTGCTGTAGCAGAAACTCAGAACTACCAAGTCTTATAAGACTCAGGGCTGGATGTCACAAGTTCTTTACTGCTTGTTTCAGGAAATACCTACACATGACACTTGTCTGGAGATGACATCCCCCTTATACAATTGCCTCCACAGGTTGCTCCCTTTTAAATCCAGTTCTCTCACTGTGATATCTAGAATCTGAGTCACACACATATACCTAAACTCCAAGATAATCTAGACATGCTTGTTTGTTTCTTTGTTTGTTTGAACTTATGCTTTGGGAAGTGGGACACACAGTGTGGGTGATTATGAAATATAGGGAATATGTTCAAAGACATGAAGGACAAAGATTGACTAGAAACTATATTTGAATTATTGAGCAGGATTTGGTTGTCATTTTAAGAGCTGATACTGACAAACAGAGCCTAGAGTCAAGAAAAAATGATCAGGGTGATGACAAGGCTGAATAATGACTATTATTAGGCTTAGATTGGAGATAATATTTGCCTTCTTTTTTTATTCTTTAAGTATTTGTAATATGAGAAATTAAGGTATCAATTATAAATTTTGAAAAGAAAATTATAATGAAATTTACTGATTTGACTGCATTTTTGAAAGTTTTACAATCATTAAAGCTAACCATTAGTAGGATATTAGAAATGTAAAATAAAATTATATCAAGAGATCTTAGCATCTTTTTTTTAAAAAAAAAGCTTATGTTGAAATACCACGTTATGTTACAAAAAACAATTCCTCTTGCGTTTAGTTCTAGCAGTTTTTCTTTCCAGATAAAACGATGATGTTCTTCTTTCTAGAGAATGAGAATGATACAATCCCTTACATTTCCAATTTCGATATAGTTGCTAAAAAGTTCAAAGTTAAATGTTTCTTTCCAAGCTCAGTAACTGTTCTAACTTGGTTGCAATGCTTTCATAACCATTTCTATTATTCTCCCTATCTTCAGGGAATTGCTCTTGTGATCTCTATTTTTATCAATGACTTTATTTGTATTAATGTTTGATTGTATGTTTTCTCAAATATATTTTATGGAGTAGGGAAAAAGGGAGGATGTAAATTATATCTAAACATCATAACTATTGTTTACTTATATTACTTATAAAACTAAGTATGATATTGAAATACATAATATTCATGATCTTTTCAAATCTATAATTTATCCTTTTTATCATACAATCTACAACCAAAACCATGGGTTACCTAGTAAAGTTTATCTCTTTAATAATTTGGTAGGTGGAAATCAAATATCTTAAATTGCTGAATCAATTTTAATGATAGATTTGTAATCTATTTCATATACATATTTGCAATGATTCTTTCATGATTATTGCTAAACACCAGTGTGTGTTTCATAGGTATTGTTTCAAGTGTAACTGATTAATTATTCATTGCATATCCACAGCATAACAGCATTTTTACATTGTGAATATGCAAATCATTTCTGAATATAATTGCCTATTACATTAGCAAATATCCTGTGCATAATAAGACACAAGTATGTTTTCTTTATATGCTTTTGTGTGTGTGTGTGTGTGTGTGGGTGTGTGTGTGTTTAGAGGGGAGAGATAGTGAGACACACATTTTCTAAGGTTAATTTCAATATGGCCAATTTTTGAAGAGGTATAGGTTTAAGAAGAGATCCATCTTGGTTTTTTGAAGAAATTGGATAGAAAAATGTAAAATATTTCATACTTTGCAGGAAACAGATTTCCATTTGCTTGTTTGTTTGTTTGTTTGAATTTTAAAGTTTTGGTATTTTGATTCTCATATGTTTACCTGGAATTTAGCTGGTTGCATGATAGTTACCAATCGGAATTGTTACGAACCTGTGTTCTAGCTTATACACTGCTGAGGGTAACATCTGTACATGTATCCCCTAAACCTAAGGACAGAAAAATACATACGTAAGTAAAATATAAGAGAGGTATTAAAAAGAACATATAAACATATGTTATTGTGCTTCATCCGATAAATTATGATTCATCAGATCTAGGGTGAAACCCCATGGAAAACACTGGTTGGACTTCTGTGTAACACTCCTGCAGGCAATGTACTATGACAAATTAAATGTCTTATAAAGACTGTGCCTCTCAAGTTGAGGCAGACAATGATTGATATTTTTGTCAAGTGATGGTCTCACAGTACCCTTTCTTTTTCATGCGATTAGTCATTTTCCCAACTATAGAATTATTATATATCAGTGGAATGTTATTACAGTCTAGAAAATCTGAAAAGAAAATTGCAGAATTAATATCAAGAAAAATATTATATAACTGAGAAATATTTTACCCAATCATAATTGAAAAGTGGAGCTTTTCTATAGCCTTGCATAAAGCACCAGGAGTCCATATTTTCAAATCTCTTCAGGATCACACATGCTTCTGAAAAGCCGAGGTACTTGTCTGCTTGAGAGACATGTACAGAAAAATTCTGGAAGAAGCAAGATTTGTGAACCAAAAATAGGGCTTAATTCAAATTTTTTACATGTGTGATCTCTCTCTCTCTCTCTCTATATATATATATATGTCAAGGTATGTGTGTGTGTGTATATATATATCAATGTTTGTGTATATATGTCTCAAGATGTATATATATATATATGCACACACATTAAGATGTGTATTTATAACAACTATAAATGTTAATTTAAAATTTTCAGTGTTTTTTTATTAAACAGATATTGTAGAGTAGCTTAAGTAGAAATTAACACTGAAAATTTTTTATATGTTCTTTCTTGCTTTGAGCTCATGATACTAATGAACTAGTTTTTAATATTTTAACACAGTATTGTAAAAACCTGGCAGAGATACAACAAAAAAATAAAATTTCAGGCCAATATCCCTGATGAACATTGATGCAAAAATCCTCAATAAAATACTGGCAAACCGAATCCTGCAGCACATCAAAAGGCTTATGCACCACGATCAATTTACATAAAACATTTTTGTGGATTTAAAATTTTATTTTTAAATTTCATTCATTCATCCATTCATTCATTCATTCATTCATGCATGCATGCAACAAATCTTTGTAAAGTAGCTTTTAGGTGCCATGCATCAAAGTGAAAGAAAATAATGGTGAAAAAAGTATATGGAGTTCCGCCTTCATAGATTTATAGTCTTATATGTAAGAGTCAAACCTCTTTCACTGTTTCAGAATCAATTTCTATTCTATCAATATTATCATTCTCTAACCAGTCCTTAAAGTCTGTATGGTCCCCTAGCTGCCTGACAGGAAAGTAAGATATAGGTTCTACAGGTGTTGCAATAACTAGAATGAATAGTAAAGAATATCATAATCTTAAGTTGATTGAACAGTTATACCAATTATCTGAAGGATTATCTGGTACACTGCAAAATAAAATATAAAAATTCTCTCTATATTATCAACTTGGATATAGTAAAATCAAGAATGAGATATGGAAGGATAATACTGTATTTCTTACTTACAAGGCAAACATATTTTTTTCTTAAATGTTAATTTTTTTATTCTCTGATGGCCTAAAGAAATAGATGAAAAAATTTTAGATGTGTACTCAGAAACTACAAAATATTATCAAATTCTGTATTTCATTTAAACCTCAAAACACCCAGTAAGTTAAGGTGAGTGCTGTTACCTTCATTTTACAGATTAGAAAATAGAATCCTAGGTTAAATGGCTTAAGTTTGCATAGCTAAAAAATAAGAGCATTTTCTGAAATCCACAGCCTATGTTCTTCCCACATATCCTTACTCTGTAAGTTACATTTGATATATTCTTCAAAAGCAGGGTCAAAATTCACTTCCCCACAAAGTCATCCTGTTTTCTGAGTAGTTCTATATCATTTAATCTTCATTTATTCCACCTAACTTTCAAACATATAATTTCTTTTGCACTTTAAACAATTGGAAGTGGGGTATTTTAAACAATACTCTATACACATTGTTATTTTGTTTAGCTCACTACATTAAGCATACCATATTAAGAAAATATAATAATAGACATATTCACATGTTCCAGGTCCAGTCAGCAAACATCTACTCACTTCTCTTAGGAATCACGTTCAGAGTTGTAGAAAAGTCACAGAATAGCAAACCATAGTCCCTGCTTTAAATACCTTATCCCCTAATAGTGACACAATCCATAAATACAAATAATAATTCAAGACCAAATAAGGTAAAAGAACTACAGATAAGGTTCTATGCGATAACAAAGGGAAAACAAATTACTTTCTTTAGAGATTTCTTTTTCCAACTTTTATTTTGGATCCTGGGGGTACGTGTGTAGGTTTGTTACCTGGGTATATGGCATGATACTGAGGTTTGGGTACAAAAGATCTCATTACCCAGGTATTAAGCTTAGCACCCAATAATTAGTTTTTCAACCCTTGCCTCTCTCCCTCTGCCCTGCAACTAATAGTCTCCAATTTCTGTTGTTGCCCATGTGTACTTAAATTTTATATGGAGTAGGCTACTTATGTTTTAAAATCTTTCTGAACTTTTCTAGAGGGTAAAAATCAATGCAATCTGTATTACATTGTATACTAATGCAATAGAATATTGTTTATAAATAATATCAAAATAAATTATTTTAGATAAAATAAATAGAATAAGATATATCTACACAGATATATCTATGATAATGTAAGTAAAAATCATTCCAAATGTTTTTACTTTAGAATGCTAATGTGAGAATATTTTAATTTTTTATATTTAGTAATTATGAGCAAAATTACATCAATAAGTTCAGTAAATAGTCTTTCATTGTTATCAATATGATACCTTTAAACAGTGAAAGAGATTCATTATATGTGAGACAAGAGAAAAATAAACAACCAATAACCTAAAGGAAACCAGCAAAGCATACCTTTTTATTAAATCACTTTTATTTATTTTCTATTTTTCTTTTGATTTCACTAACAACAACTAAACAGTCTTCTCAAAATAAAATGGCCGAAAGTACCCAAATTTGCAATATAATTTTGATTATTTAAGGAGAGACAAAGAAGTACTTCTATTCTGAGGTGTACTTATTTTCTAAACTTTTGGTGTTTTAAGTGAATGTCTTACATGCATCAAAATTCTGGCTATTTTTAAAAATCCAGTCTCATTCTCTGCATGTTTAAAAGTAATGAAAACAATTTGCAATGAAATGTAGTTACAATTTTGAAAACAAAGAATAACTTGGATATTTTACAGAAGAAATGTTAATTAGCACTTATTAGTACACTTTTCCTACAAAGGAGAAATAAATATTTGAATGTTAGAATTTTTGGTAACACTTTCCTTTGTTCGCTGGTAAATAACTTTAAATTGGTTCAAAAAGTGCCTTGCTAGGTATAACAACTGGAAAGACATTTTATTGGTTATCAGAAATGCAGGTTGATTAATTTTTTTAAATAGAACATTCCAAATAATTTACTGCAGAGATATTATTTCAAAAGAAAGAAATAAAATTTAAATGTCTAATTTGCCTAACTCCTCTACTTTTTTCTCAGTACTGCCTTCCTCCACTATTAACCATCATGACTGGCTTTTTTCCTATTCTCTTGACTTCTTTTCTATGTTTTTTTCTACTTCCTTGTTTTTTATTGAGAGACAGGGTCTTACTGTGTTGCTCACGCTGGAGTTCAGTGACTATTTCCAGGTGCAATTATAGCACCTTAAAGTTTTGAACTCCTGGGCTCAAGTGACCGTCCTGCCTCTGCCTATCAAGTAGCTGACACGCACAAGCTACCACAATTGTTTTTTATTTAATTTTAAATTACACACACACACACACACACACACACACACACACACACACACACACAGCTTTGCCTTGTTTTTGCTTTTTAGGTTGAAGTTCTATGCCTTATTTGTAAATCAGCTACTTGCTACCCTTATAGAAAACATATTTTTATTGTTCCAATATTCATGAAAATAATAAATTACTTTTGATTCCTCAAACATTAATTATAATACAAATTCTTCAGCCTGTTTTAAAACTGACTTTTAATTTCTAGTTTTTATTAATTTTCTGGAATTTTGGAAGAGCCATTTCTTTATGTAAAGGGTAATAACACTTTATCATATTACTTTACTGAATTTTGGTGAGGATTTCAGGTATTTTACACTTATATGATCAACACTCTCCATATTTAACTTCTGATTTCTTACATTGTCTGTTTATTTTTGAGAAAGGGTCTTGCTCTGTCACCCTGGCTGGAGTACATTGGCATGATCATAGCTCACTGCAGCCTCAACCTCCTGGGCTCAAGTGACCATCCCACTTCAGCCTTCTGAGTAGCTGGGACTACAAGTGCACCCCACCATGACCAGCTAATTTTTGTGTTTTTTATAGAGGTGGGGTTTTGCCATGTTCCTCAGGCTGGTCTGGAACTCCTGGGTTCATGTGATTCACCTACCTCAGCCTCCCAAAGGGCTGGGATTATAGGCGTTTGTCACTGTAACCTGCTTCTTGCATTGTTTACAATTCGCTGTCATCCAAAACTAAGTTATCTCCTTTTCATATGTTTTGATTGTTTACATTAATAACCATTTCTACTTCATAACAGACCCGAGTTATACAATGGACTTGGAAAAATATAATATCAATGACGGATCCAATGGCTTTATGATTATAAGCAAGATGATCGATATGATGGACAGTTACTGAATAGAGTCCACCAATTATCCTCTTAATATGGGTGTCCCCTTAAAATCTTTTAAAGGTATTCTTGAAATATAGAGATACCTACATGAGCTTTAAATGAACCTAACTAGTGCATCTCAAACACACAATGTGTACGTTAAATAAATTGGGTGTCTGGTGTTTTGCCCATGGTTGAAAAACTAATACATAAATGTGTTATTGTTGTTCTTATTGTATCATATCATAATATATATCATTTCATATCATATTATATCATTAAAGAAATTATATCTTCCATCATATATATGATGAAGTACAGAAATTTAACCCTGAGACTTATGGGAATGCAAAAATCACTCTTGTAATTACCCAATGATAATTACATCTCATGCATTCTAGCTCTCGAGTAACAAAATGTCATTTTCTAAGTGAATGAGTTAACGTGTTTCTGGGCTGGGTAGGTCACTGAATGTTATTCTCAGTAGACGATTCATTATATTGAGTAATACATTTCTTATTCAATTATATATTAAGTCTTTTGTCTTCTAATCATCACATTTGATTAAGTATGTGCTTAGTCCTGTATGACATGTAATGTATTGAGAAAAATATTTATGATTAAATTGATTATGACCAATAGTACCAAGATTCTTTAGTAAGAAGTAACACAAATATCGCTGGCTAATTGAATCAAAGATATGTTACTGGAAAGATATAATGAGCTCTCAGAATTAACAGAAGGCTAGCTAGGAAAAAGCACCTGGGAGCTATTTAGAACTAAATCAGGTGCAGAGATTTAGGGATGGGATACAGGATAAATCTCAACATGATCAGTGTACTTTTCTCTTTTGATCTCTGATAAGAATTATATTCTAAGGAGGGAAGATTTGATTGAATAGTTTGATCCACTGGCCTAAGAGGAAAGTGTCCATAAATATAATGTTAGTAGACCTTGTTCAATTGGAAAAGCAAATTCTTCAAATAATATCGTGGTGCTTTCAGAACAGCTATAGACTGTTTCATAGACAGAAAACAGTAAACATTTTTGTATGCTGGTAAAACAACTCTATTTAATGAGCAAATAAAGTTAACTATTGAAAGGATTAAAGAAAAAATACAATTAAAATTTTCCAAGTGGAAAAATTTTGACATACCACTTATGATTGAAGAAACAAAGCAGTATAGATTTAGAATAAGAAAACTTAGGTTCAAGCCATGACCTTAAAATTTTTAACAATTTGATCATAGACAAATGACAATCTTCATATTTTTTATCTATACATAGCTGTTTTATCTGTTTTATATTATTAAGTGAATACCAAATAAATCAGTGTGTGAGAATAACACTTTGTTAATCATTATGCAAACCATAATTGAGTTTACTATTGCTTGGAACATGTCAGTCTTTTATTAAACACAAGCAACTTAAGAGTTTTCTTGATATTTGCTGCTTAACAACAGAGGAGTGGTAAACACATGCACACCAGACAGATATGGATTTTTCCTTATTTTCTGCTCACTTTGTATATATTTGGATGAGATGTAAAAATTATATCAGACATATATGTTTGTGTGTATATATATATTCATGTGAATGTAAATATATATGTATAAATATACATATTATATATGTCCTTTCAAAATACAGTTTAAAAAATAACCATTGATTAAACTTTTTTCTTGATTCCACACTGTGACAATCAGTATTGTGTGAGATAATCCAACAGAACCTGAGTGATATAGATAACATTATCTGCTCTTAAAATATTCGTAATGCATTCTGAAATGTTGATATTCTCCACTCTTTAAAGATCAGTGAAGTGCAAAGTTCCCCCAAGTAAAGTCACTCCAAACAATGATGATAGTACTTAGTAACTCTGAGACCTAGATTAAGTAAAAGCTTTTAGGTTTTAGACAAGAAAATAGTAAATAGAAGTGTAATATTTGGAAAATGGATTAATAGAGTCAAAGAACAAATAATTCATCTTGATAGAATAAAGGTAGTGATCTCTTTCTAATAAGTTCTTATAGGAAAATAATTCTGTACGAGCCATGTTTCAGTTTTCTCTTTTATTATTTTTGTCCTTGTGTTTTTTTGTGCTTTTTTACCCATTGTTCTTAAAAGTGTATTTAGAGCACATATGACATAAAAGGGCCATATTGGATATTGTGTGACATATAAGTAATCTTAAACGTGTATTTCAATCTTAAACGTGTATTTCACAGTTTATAAATTTATAATATATTGAATAGGCAAAATATGAAAATAATTGATGGGTTAAAAAATAAACACTACAAGAGGCAGTGATAATGTAATATAATTCAAACAAAGACAATTTTAATGAGAGAAGAAAAGCTTTATGGAAAAAGTGGCATTGTGGTGGGTACTTGAAACATTGATAAACCATAGAAACAATAAGATGTTTCTAGGAAATAATAATAAGAAAAAGATAGGTCAGAGAAATGAAACAACAGAAATAAAAGCCTTTGTGTGGTAAAGTAGAGCAGGCATCTGCAGGCAGGTCTTTGAAATTGAGTGATATGGTTAAGCTTTGTCTCCCCACACAAATCTCATCTTGAATTATAATTCTTATAATTCCCACATGTCGAGGGAGAGACCAGGTGGAGGTAATTGCATCATAAAGACAGTTTCCCCCATGCTGTTCTGATAGTGAGTGAGTTCTCACGAGATGTGATGGTTTTATAAGGGGCTCTTCCCCCTTCACTAGGCACGTCTCCTTTTGGCTGCCTTGAGAAGAAGCTTGCTTGCTTCCCCTTCGCCTTCCACCAAGATTTTAAGTTTCCTGAGGCCTCCTCAGCCATGCTAAACTGTGAGTCAATTAAACCTCTTTACTTTACAAATTACCCGGTCTCAGGCCGTTCTTTATAGCAGTATGAAAATGGACTAATATATTGCGTAAATTAAAGAGATTCTACTCTCCAACCACTTCACTTTACAGATGAGAAATTGAGAGAGATTGCATGAGCTGTCCAAAGACAGTTTCTACTCCAGGCAGAAGTGGAGTGTCACTATGTATCCTGGGTCTTAGTCATTTTTCATTATTCTGTACTTTTGGTTGAATTTTCAAGCACATGAAAATTAGGAGTACATTCCCACTAGTATCAGTTAGAAATTGAAAGATATGTCGAGTTAGGTCTTAAATTCCATGTGAAGATTTATCATTTTTACTGATCAGTCCTATGGAGCCAAAGAAGATTTTGAAAAACAAACAAACAAAACAAACCAATAATCTTGGCTTTGTGTATAATTTTCTAAACAGATAAATTTTTCATCGGAAATACAACATTTCATCTATTTAATGTTGTAATTCTTAAGTGGCAATTTTACTATCTAAATTTGCATTCAAGTATAAAAACACATCAACCATTTTTTTTTTAATTTATTCAATGTCTCTCTCAGGATAGGATATGTTATACTGTGGTGCACAAAGACAAAATCTTAGAAGATTAACACCGAAGACATTTGGTTCTGGGTTACAGAAAATTTGCTGCAAAACTGCAGGAATCTCTGAGGCAGTTTTTTTCCCTACCTAATGACTCACTCTGTATTTCCAGCTGTTTCAGTTTATTGCAACTTCATTTGTTACCACCAGGAGGGAAGAAGAGGACATGGGTGGAGCAATGACTCTTTAATGCTTCTATCCTGAAATGACCAACACCAGTTCCTTTCACTTTTCATTGACCAAAGTCTCAACTTACTTCAATAGGTATATGTATAAAGGAAGAGACACAAGACCTCAGTAATGTCTACCATCTAGGATTTGTCATTTAAAATCTTTATGAAAATATTTAAATTTCTGTAATCATTCTTAATCATCTTGCATAGATTTGGAAATTATCAGATATTCAGAAGTAACAAAAGTTTGTTTATTTTTTCTTCTGTACTCCCCTCCAGCTTGCATTTCCACATGCAGGGTTTTCCTACTTGTATCAATTTTTCTTTTTCCCCAAAATTTAAAAAATATTTTTATGGGAGATTTCACAATTATGTCATTTCACAAATGCTTTACCAATTTTAGTTAATTTCAAATGGTCAAAAACCAGAAAATGTTACTTTAACTTTCAGCCTTAAACATATGGTAAATTTGTGTTTTGAGAAACTCTGAGTATACATTCCATTGTATCTCCTGCAGTGGCATACCTGTTTGGATTCATTTATATTCCACCGCAAAATTTCTCTGTAGGTACTAGAACCAGACAATCTTGCTCTCATAATGTCTGATAGGAGTTTTATTAGTTTTTAACCAATGCAAGAAAGACATTTTCCTAACCTTTGAAATTATTTGTTGGTTGGATTACATAGCTCTCCCCCTTCCCCACACCTTGTGACATATACTACATCAACTTTTAAAGGGAAACAGTTTTTCTCTTTTGAGATTAAACTACCATGCACGATAGAATATACAAATGTTAAATACGTCAATAATCAAAACTTCACAGGAATCCTGTATCCCACAATATACAATGCAGATTTTCTCAGAAGATTACCTATATCACAGGGAAATTGTGGAAATTTTGGATCAAATTACTTTGAATGGAAAGTGCTGCTTTCTCCTCTAATTCAACTCTTCTTCCCCTGCTTTGTCTATTGTCAGTGGATTTTTCCCCCCACTTTTAAATTCCAACAATTTTTTTTCTGTCACTAACTGGAAAATGATATCCATGTTAATATCTTCGCATTTTTAACTTAAAAGTTATTTAAAACTTTATTTAAATTTTTATGGGTATATATTAGATGTCTATATTTACAGGGTACACGTAATGTTTTGACATAGGTATACAATTTGCAATAGTCACAACAGAGTAAAGGGAGTATCTGTTGTCTAAAACATTTATCATTTCTTTGTGTTAGGTACATTCCAATTCCACTTTTTTAGTTTTTATAAAATGTACAATAATTTCTTGTTGACTACAGTCACCTGATCATGCTATCAATACTAGATCTTTTTCATTTTAACTATATTTTTGAACTCATTAACCATCCTTACTTTTCTCCTTCCCTGCAACCCTTTCCAGCCTCTAGTAACCATCATTCTACTCACTATCTCCATGAATTCAATTGTTTTCATTTTTACCTCATACAGTAAGTGAGAACATGTGAAGTTTGTCTTTCTGTTCCTGGCTTATTTCATTTAACATTATGACCTCTAGTTTCATTCATGTTGTTGCCAATGATAGGACCGCATTCTTTTTTATGACTGAATAGTACTTCAGTGTGTATATGTGCCACCTTTTCTCTATCCACTCATCTGTTGATGGACCTGCAGGTTGCTTCCAAATCTTGGTTATTGTCGTTAGTGCTGCAAGCAGCACGGGAATGCAGATATCACTCTGATATATTGATTTTTTTCCTTTTAATATTTATCCAGCAGCAAGATTGCTGGATCATATGGTAGATTTATTTTTACTTTCTTGAGGAACTTGCAGATTGTTATCCACAGTGGCTGTACTAATTCATATTCCTACTGAGAGTGCTTGTGGGTTACCCTTTCCTCACATCCTCATCAGCATTTGTTATTGCCTGTCTTTTGGATAAAAGCAATTTTAACTGAGGTGAGATAATATCTCGTTGTGGTTTTGATTTACATTTCTCTAATGATGTTGAACATTTTTTATACACCTGTTGGCCATTTATATGTCTTGTTTTTAGAAATGTCTGTTCAGATCATCTGCCTAATTTTTAATTTGATTATTTGATTTTTTTCCTGTTATTTGAGCTCCTTATATATTCTGGATATTAATTCCTTGTCAGATGGGTAGTTTGCAAATACTTTTTTCCATTCTGTGTATTGTTTCTTCACTTAGTTGATTGTTTCCTTTGCTGTACAGAAGCTTTTAGCTTGATATTATCCCACTTTTACACTTTGCTTTGGTTGCCTGGGCTTATGGGATAATACTCAAGAAATCTTTGCCCAGACAATGTCCTGGAGTGTTTCCCCAATGTTTTATTTTAGTAGCTTCATGACTTATATTAAGTTATTAATTCATTTTGATTTACTTTTTGATTATGGTGAGAGATGGGGGTCTAGTTTCATTCTTCTGAAAATGGATGTCCAATTTTCCTAGCACCACTTATTGAAGATACTGTTCTTTCCCCAGTGTATATTTTTGGCATCTTTGTTGAAAATGAGTTTACTATAGATGTATGGATTTATTTCTGTGTTCTCTATTCTATTCCATTGGTCTATGTTTTGTTTTTATGCTGGTACCATGCTATTTTGGTTACAATAGCTCTATAGCATAATTTGAGGTCAGGTAATGGGATGTCTCCAGTTTTGTTCTTTTTGCTCAGGATGGCTTTGGCTATTCTGGGTCTTTTGTGCTTCCATAAAATTTTAGGATTATTTTTTCTGTTTCTGTGAAAAATATCATTGGTATTTGTATAAGGATTTCATTGGCAGTTATTTTGCTTGAACTAATTCAAGTGATATGTTTGAACATTATGAGCATGGTTTATTTAAAAATGTGTAAATTCATGTTTACTTTTTCAAAAGTGAAAATGGAGCCATATTAATACTTTTATCAAAATGTTACTTTATGCTGTAAAAATGTGCTGTTTCCTTTTTTGTATAATTTTAAATTACCAGTGTCTTTGATTTCAGATGAAAATAAATATTAGAAGAAACATTATTCCGCAAGGCACCAAACATCCATTTATTAACAGCCCTACATAACTTTCCACTGTTTTTGAACAGTAATAAATTGGGAAGCTCCTTAGAATATGAAAATTCTATACTGAATTCCACATTTTACTATGGTCTTGTTTTAAAAGATGTGTAACCAAATTAATCTTTCCACAATAACTTTGGAATCTAACATTTGCAGTTCTGTGTCTATCAATTTTTTATTGTACTGAACTTTAGAAAGTTCTTTATCATTCAAAATGCAGTAATTTTTCTTTTCATAATTAACATTCTATTCCATTCAAGTACAATTACCTCTTCCACTCCATCCTGCGTAAATTGAATTTCCTACTTGTTCTTACACTTTAACTAGGATCTTCTTCACTTTATTCAAAACGAGATAGAGTTGGAATATTAGTGGTCTTAGTAGATGTGTTTAACCATACCTGTTTTATCCCCCAAAATATCTCATCATTAAATCAATACACAAGCCAGTTGTTTTCTATGTGTGCACTGGTCTGTATATACATCAGGGTGTGTGGGTGCGAGAAGGGATTAGTTATAAAAGAGCAATACTCAACTGCTCAGGTGATTTGAAAAAGTTCTAAGAGATAAAAGTAAATCTGTGTATCAAAATAAATGCCGTGTTATCTTGGCATATGTTTTAAAGACTTCTTTTAGCAAGCCTTCTTAGAAACTTTGAAGTTCTTAGGTGACTTTATAGATATGACTTTATAGATATAAAGCACTTTTAAGCTTCCTACCTTAAGATTTATTTTAAATCCTCTTAATCTTTTCAATGAGATTAAGCTTTACTAAGAATTGAGTCTGATACAGTAGCATTTATATTGTATGGGGGAAATGCCTGAAAAATCAGAAAAAGATAGGATATTAGAAGTTTGACTAAGTCACTACGTAATAAAAAGAAAAAAGTTTCAATTTACAATGTGTACTCGTATATCCATGTATACTGTTTTGAAGTAGCACTCTATTAACTTTAACTTTCTATTGCTTGTATTTTTATGAATCTAGCACAAATATAGCTATGGTCTACAGTGACTTCTATTTTGAAGACCTTTCTGAATCAATGCAAATTGCTTTTAGAGTAATTTCATTAAAATATTGTTTTTAGAATAGTTTCAATGATGGATGTCATTCACAATAATATGTATATGACTTATAAAATATCTCAATCTTATGTGTTACATCAGAACACTGCATTTACAAATAATTCAAATATATAAAAATTACAGTATGTTAATATTTTTCTGCTAGGTCATAAAACAGTTAAAGGAAAATCACCTTGGATAAGTAGAGTACGATGACCTCAGTGGGCGTTTAATTTTATTTTCACATATTTCAACTTAACAAAAGGGCAGAAGCTACAACACAACATTCTTTTAAAACAAACACTAGGATAATTCATCTGGAATTAATGAAGAAGAATAAGAAAATTATTTCAAAGCCTTTATGGCAGATTGGAATAGATTAGAGCCTAGATATATTATGTGGGAGTCCAACAGCAAGAGCTACAGTATAAATGTCTCAAGCTATATTGTCCTTTTTGTCTTTAGCTTTCAGCAGCTTCCTTCTGATGTGTCTGAAGGGTTTTGTTTTGAATGTATAGATTTCACTGTATTTATTGAATCTGTCGATTTATGTGTTTTAGCACAGTGGGGTCATATTCAGCCACAATTTCTTCAAGGTTTTTGTTTTGTTTGTTTCAGTACTGCATTCTTTCATCTCTTTTCTTGGTACACGGATGTCTCAAATGCTACAAATTTTATTGTCTAACAGGTCTGAGGCTCTATTCATTTTTTTCACCAATTCTTTTCTCTATTTAGATGGATAATCTTTATTGATCTGTTGTCAAGTTCACTGACTTTTCTTTTCTGTCATCTTCATTCTGAATTGAACCCACCCAATGAAAACTTTCACTTCAGTTATTTCAGTTTTCAATTGTAAAATTTTCATCCAATTCTTCTTTATATATTTTATCTATTTGCTGAGACTTTGTATTTTTCCATTGATTTCAATAGTGTTCTCAATTATTTACAAGGGCATTTAAAAATAGCTACTTTATAGTGTTTGTCAGATAAATTCGACATTTAAACATGGGCATCTATTGATTGGCTTTTCCCATATCAGTTGATATTTTTCTGGTTGTTCATATGTTGAATAATTTTAGACTATACCCTAGGCATTTTAAATAATAAATATGAGATGCTGGATCTTATTTAAATCCTATTGAGGATATATGCATTTTATTTTAGCAAGCAGTTGATTTGTTTAGTTTCAGGTCACAAATTCCAATGTCTTCCCTGAGCCTTGTCTCCAATGTCCATTCTGTTTTCAAACCTTTGTTCTGTTTGTATTTGTATTTATCCTAAGTGTTTGCCATCAATGGTCAATCTGTGATATGGTTGGTGGTCTATTACTATATTTCTTTGTCTTTGGTATGCTGAATAAAATCAGATCCACATCTGTGCAACACAGGGGTGATTTAGGAGTTTATTAAAAATGTGATGGGGTCACTTTGCTTAGCTCCTCCCTCTGCCATCTCCCCTGTGCACTCCAGTTCCCTTTCCACTTAGACCTCTTGCCAGGAAGTTGGGGTTTAATACTCTGCTCTTCACTTCCATGACTGCACCCCCATCTGATGCAAGAAGCAAAAGAACAGGCAATATAAAACAAAAACAATAGGAGTCGCCCCTACCCCATGGAAAAATGACTGTAGCAAACAGAAAGGAAAGTTCCCCTCCCTCATAATTTTGACTACTATAAGCTTTTGTCACCATCAGCTATCACCACCAGCATGACGGAATTGCTTAAGGCTAGTACAAAGAAAAAGAGAGAAAAACAAAAACAACAAAAAAAGGGATGTGGCACAGGGAGGTTGGGATGGGGAAGGAATCTGGTATTCTCTTTAGGCATTGGGAGTCTCCTTTCCCACTCTTTGAGTCAGAACCAGAGTTCTCCCATCACTCTCTAACTCCATCTGTGGCCAGTTCTGAAGCATTGCGTTCAGACTATGGATATTTGAGGGGAAAAATGGTAAATTCACTGGCAATTGGGTCTTCTACCCATTTTACCTGCTACTGTTTGCTTGAGTCAGTCCTCATACAGCAGCTGCAGGCTTTCTATAGCTATATTCAGTGAGAAATAGTAGAGTGGAATGTCATTATTCCATCTTCCCTGGAATCAGAGTTGGTATATTGTTATCTTGACAACAGTGTCTCTATCTTGATTATATATTTCCCACAAATAATTAAATTTCATTTTTGTTGTTTTTTTTGTTTGGAAGTCCTAGGAACTTATAACATCTTCAAAAATATTGAAAATAATTTTTTCTCTATAATTAACATTTTTATAGTTTGTAATAAATTGCTCAAAAATATACCACTATTTTATAGTTTATTTTACATACATTGATCAAACATCAGTATTTTCTAGTGTAGTTTACTTTTGATAAATTTTGTAATTAATTTTATTTTATAAGATTGGTGCTATTTGTTCATGCATTCATTTTTAATTTTTTTGTTGGAAGATCAATTTTGTCTTTATTTATTAAATATTCCTAATTATTTCCACTTGACACTACCTATATCTGGATTCTCAATGCCATAAAAGTGCACATTTGTCTATTCATACAAAATTTTTGCCTGTTTAAATATGTGTTAGGGCCAGTGCTCTCCTGGTTTTTTTTCTGTTGTTATTTATATTTTTCTTATCTATTTTCTGGATATTTTTTTCATATCACTTAAAATCATATTAGCCAATCTCCTTTTAAAAAGAATAAACTCATTGGGATTATAATTTGAATTGCACTAAATTTTACATTAAGGTATGAGGACTAGCATTATTGTAGAATTAAGTCTTTCCACAGAGAAGCAAATTCTAACTTGCGGTAGATTAATTTTTTGGGGGGATGTTACTGTTTTGGTTCTTTAACTTGCAAAAGGATATATCTCTTGGACTTAAAATATCTATCTGTTATTTTGATTATATACATGGGTTTATATTCAAATTTGGTCATCTGTATTGTTGAAGTTTTTCATCATGAGAATATTTTTATAATGTCATTTTATCTCCTTGAGAATGTTTTTTGAGGCCAGGTTCTGAATATGGTTGGAAGTAAGTTGGGATAAAAATAGAACAGAGTTAATTTTTAGCTTTAATTTAGTGGTGACGTTGGAAGTCAACTTTATTAAGGTACTGTTAGATTTCTTCTGAGAATTTTTGGTGAACAAAATCTACTCTGCTCGCTAGTAACCCCAAGAAGATCCATAAAAGATCAGTGGTTTGTTTTACAGGAGCTGCCTCATAAATGCAGGAGAATACCAACTGATAGTGTCTCCTCCCCTCAGCTAATAAGGATAGCCACTTAATAGGTATAACCTAGACTTATTTTTTTTTTAGCCAAATGTACTTAAATAGAAAAATGTATAGACTATGAAAGAATATTTATTTAAACTTTGCTGGATTTTCCAGAACACTCTCCAGACTTCATCATGCATATAATAGAGCATAGTTTTAGTATGTTTGATTTGATGCTCTTAACCAAAAGCAACTATGGTATCATCATCCATTCAGTTGCACTGGACAAAATTTTAATCTAAGTATCATCTTCAATTTCAATATTTTCCACATATTCCACATACTATCTGCCAGCACATTTTTTGAGCCTTGCTTCTCTAATATCTCTGAAACTTGACATCTTCCATTACGTTTGTTAAATCCGGGCCCAATGCTTGAACATCTCTTACATGGATTTCTGCACAATCTTCTGGTATAGGGGGTCTCTTCACTAACAATACAAGTATTGAAACCACATATTGCCAGTGATGCTTCCAGTTATTAACCTTTTTTGCTGCAGTACCTTGTTTACCTTGCTTATTATTAATGAAGTAAGTGCTTTTAAGTTGTACATTATTTCTCCTGTGGGCAATCTTTTATAATTTATCTTCTCCACTGCATCTTTCATTCAGTGGTTTTCTCTATATTATGACAGAAGCAGAATATGTACTTTAAATTCAAAGAAAAAATTGTTTCACACAATAAATGTGTTTTAATGCCTGCTTTGTAAATTTCCAACAATTTTTATACATTATTTTTGTGTTCGCAGACAAGAGACTTCTAATTCTGTTTTTCTTTTCTTGATAGTGTTTAAACCACTTTTGCCATAGCAAGAACAAAAGGATATTTATGTAATTGTTTGTGGATTTAGGCCTTTTGCTATTTAAGTGAGAATTTTTCCAATAAAATTCTAACTCTTTAGGGTTGTTTGGTGACCTTGCATGAAATACTGGACTGGGAGTTGCATGACCTGAGATGTTTCTCAAAAATTTGGTTCTCTTCATTGTCAAGATGCTTAGTTTTGGAATGTCTTATTTATTTTCATGGCTTTATACAGCCATTCACATCTTAAAACACAGTGTGTAAGTTCTGATTTATCATTAATGAAACCAGATAAATATTAATATTTTAAATTGTTGTGATTTTGAGCTTTTGGGGGTTGGTGTTCATCATATTAGACTATTATTCTTCATAATATGGTTTAGATAGTTATACTCTGAGAAATATCAGTGATGCTATTTTCTTTTATACTTTTGTTCTTATTACTGTCATTTTATTCCACAGTTTGTTCATGTTGGTTTGAGTTTTGTTTTTTTTTTCACTTGTCGGTTTTATAGGACACATTTTACTAAACCCAGAAAATATTCTTAAATCAACTTAATTGGATATGCTCAACATCACAGTATACTGAAATTAACAGTCTGAGCTCCACAAAGGAGTCTGGCAGCCATTGGCAAACTTGCCTATTATAGGACCTCCTATTCTTCCTCAGGATAACTTGTACACAGCATACCATGAACACATACATATCAATCTGAATATTACACACTTTAATGAAAATGAGTCCATGTTTTCTTATGTTTAGATAAATATGCATATAAATGGAAGTTCTAATATTTTCTTCCTGTACATGCACAACAAATCTATTTTTTTTCTGCCTTGAATATACGTCACCCTAATTTGTGGACTGATAGACAGCTAGGAGATATTATTTACAGTTAAATGTGATTTATAATTTTTTCATTTTTTTTATTCTAGATGATTTATTTCCTACAGAATTTGATTGCTATTTCAATTAACTCATTATTATTTTGCTACATAGGGTAACCAGAAACACAATCAAAGGCTCTAGGCAAACAAAACTTGCACACATTGCTGGTCACTAAGCTATCCCCATGTACTCTATCATTTCACTGTGGGGAAAATATGACATATGTCATTTCTTCTGCATTGAACTGTCTCTCAACAAGCTCACTTCCATGCACCCCCATCTCCTCTTCCTGGCAGGTCTGCCAGAATGTTTGATGACTTATTGTTACTATTACATTTATCCTGCATCATCAATAAGCAAGTCCTAGGAAGGGAATACAGATTAATTCACTAAATGATACATTGATACATTCTCGGTATTATTGCCTGTTACTCAAATGTTAATGCAATGGTTATGGCAATCTCAATGTAAAATAAAATATCTCTGACTTAATAATAGTAGGCCATTAAATCACATAAATGTCTGAGAGCTCTCTGGGGAGTGTTAAAATTGAGCAGCCAAAACCAGCTGAGGAGGAAAAAAAAACAACAACAATCTGAGTATCTTTTGCTTTTCTTTCTTTTAAATAATCTTTTTTATAGAGTAAATTGTAGGGGAAATTATAAGCAATCTAAAATCACAAATGTATGGTCTTTAATGTATTATACAGGTTTTATAAAGGCACATTTTTTTCCCAAAATAAGCAAAATAAAGAGAGTCACAAACTATTTAATTGTAAAGCCTAAAGATAACCTTGGTCAAATTTTATTCTGATACTATTTTAAATTATTTTCTTTCCAATATAGAACAATATTAGTGACTGAACACCCAGTTTTAAAGAAATAATTGTGTATAGGCTATGGACAAAAATAATTTGGAGTGATTCTAGCCAAAATGAGACAGGAAACACAAAGAAATGTAATGCATTCTAATCCTTCTATTTTCTTCTGTGGTTTACAAATTTGCCAAGGTGTCTGGTAATTAGGTTAGAGTGCATAGTGAGATCATTGAAAGAGAATATGTTTTCTCCCCTATTTACTTTATTCTCTCTTCAAATAATTATGAGTTCTTGTCATATACTAGGCAATGTTCTCTGTATTGGAGGTGTAACAGAAGATAAAACAATGCCTGTTAAGGTTTCACTCTGCTAGAGCAACAAATAGTAGGCAAAACAATGAATATTTATATATTAGGAATAAAAAGATGTTACTGACAAAATACAGCAGGGTAAAAGATTAGTTATAGGAATGGGTCCTATCTGATAGAAAGTTATCAGAGGAAACTTCTCAAATAAATTGACATTGAGAAGTGATCTGAAGGAAGTGAGATAATGAGAAAATTGATATCTGGAAGGAAAGACACATAAACAGTCCTTGAGTCAAGTGAGCATATGTTGTATTCATGAACCTGAAAGGGACTATATGGTTGGACCCGAGTGAGCAAGAGAGAGTGATAAGAAAGATGATTATCATGGACTGATACAGCTTATTCATTTGCCCCTGTCTCCAGTTTACTCAGGCCTTAGTTAAAACAATAATGAATCTGCTTTGAAATACATATTTTAAAACATAAAATCACCCTATGAACTATTTGTTTATTTTTTACTTTATCACCTTATATTGTTCTTCCATGAGACCTGGCATTGAGAGAACAATACCAGAAATAGAGATCTTTTTTATTCTCTTCATTTCTGAGTTTATTCTAGGCTTTTCATTTAGCCTTATGTTTGTTACTTTAGGAATGTACTTGAAAATATGCTTGTCACAAGGACACAGTGAATGAAAAAGCAAGAACTGAAATAATAGCTTTTAAAGATGGCCTGAAAATGGATTATCTGCTTAGCCATTCTTTGTTGTTTTAAAAGTTTTTGATTGAAGAACGTATGAAAGAGAGTGCGAGCGAGCACGCATATATGTGTGTGTGTATTTCCAATCTGAATACCAGAAGACTACAGTAAAACATACCGTGTTTCAGATGTATTTAGAAAAGGCAATATGAGCAAATGGGAGGATATATTAAAGGCAGGAAAAAGACAGGAAAAAAATATTACTATGGGGGTCTCTTTTCCCAGTGACCACCAAGCTTCTGTTAGGCACATTGAATCCCTGTGGATATACTTGTAATAATGGATAGAAAATGAAATTGAAATCTAAACCCAAATAAAGTTCTCTTAATTTGATTTTGTCCTCTGGCATACCATAAGACATGAATAATTAAATAATGTTACAAATTAACAGCCTTTCCTTGTGTTATTCAACAAACTTATTTGCATTCAGTCTTCTTGATGTGTGTGTACTTGTCCCTATACATTTTCATATTCACAATATAGGCTGAAAAGTCACCTATACTCTCTGTATGTCAGTTTCATCAACTGCAAACTGAGAATGATAGTAATTACAACATAAGGTGAGTATAGGAATCAGTGCAATAATCTATTCATAGTGCTTAGTACGCACACTGACACATAGTAAACACACCATGTGATAATTATTGCTATGACATAGTACCATTTAGGAACAACCAAAATAAGATTGAATGAGAAAAATCATTTTGTATATCTTTCACATTGCTATGTTGCATTTGATTGCCCTTCCTGTCTACTGTACTAGGGAGAAATAATAGGAATATAAGGAAAATAGAAAGACAACAAGGTTGGTGGGGCAGGTTCCAGTTATGTCAAGGGCAGTATTCCCCAAAGTATATTTTTCAGAAATTAAAAATAAACTAAATTATATTGTTAAATTCTATATTATTTAGCTCTTCAAGAGATCTTCCCCCCATGGCCAGAAAAAGAGGCCTCAGTGTCACTGAGATGATAACACAAAACGAGCACCAGAAACAACAAAAAAGTTGTTGTTTATCCAAGATTTTTCAAATAAAACAAGCTATAAATATCTAAACATCCTGCTAGTACCTCAATTTTCTTTTTTACTTTTTTTAAGGAGAAGGTGCAATTAGATTAAACTGAACACTAGTAAAAATGTAATTTAGAAGAAAAACAACAGATTTTGTTATCCTGAAAACCTAGTTCAGGGAAACGCACAAGAACTGAGAAAGAACATCAATATAAAGGCCTTGATATGAGAATAATAAGCTGAGGTGGCAGCCTTTTTTTAAAGTCAGAGCTATTGTATGATCTTTGTGTTATACAATTACATGTATGGGACTTACATGTAACTTAATAATTATGAATGAAATACAGTTTTAATTTGCCTGAATCCTGGATTGCAATTATCCATCTTAGTGCTATTTTTCAAAGCATAGATAAATAAAAACTGATTACATGTTTGGAAAAATAGATAATCTGTAGAGAAAATCAGTGTACTTGATGTATCCCTCCCATTGCATATTTCCTTCTCAAACTGAACAGAATCAGAGAATTCCATTTGCTAGTTACGTTTTCTTCATTTACATATTGGGTTGTGAGCATGCTCTGAGCTGCTGCAATAGGTTTAAGTCCACATTTTAGCAACACCATATGTAATGTGCTGGGATGATTCTAAATATCTGATAAACTTGTACTGAATTCTAGTGCTGTTCAAAATTACAGCAAAAGAATATTCTAATAGTTAAAACATTTAATAATATGAGCAGCAGTACAATTTTCACCATTTTATGTCCTATTTGTTTCAAATATTTAAATTAACTTTATGCTAAAATAGTGGAACTATAATAAGCCAAATCTTTCGAATTAGACATTAGTGTGTCTAAAGGTCATAAATATAGAAATAAAAATAAACACATTTTTGGATGGTATTTCAGTATAACTTTGGTGAAAGATAGATGCCATGGTAGAAATAAGTTCGGGCCAGGCGCGGTGGCTCACGCCTGTAATCCCAGCACTTTGGCAGGCCAAGGCGGGCGGATCAGCAGGTCAGGAGATAGAGACCATTCTAGCTAACACGGTGAAACCCCGTCTCTACTAAAAAAAAAAAAAAAAACAAAAAAACAACAACAACAAAAAAAATTACCCGGGAGTGGTGGCGGGCGCCTGTAGTCCCAGCTACTCCGGAGGCTGAGGCAGGAGAATGGCGTGAACCCGGGAGGCAGAGCTTGCGGTCAGCATAGATCGCTCCACTGCACTCCAGCCTGGGCGACAGAGCGAGACTTGGTCTCAAATAATAAATAAATAAATAAATAGTTCGGATAATTAAGGTAGAAATTAGGGTATAAGTATAATTATTTTAGAACAGCATGATTCTTTTGAATAGGAGAACATAGGAACAAATACATTATTTAGGGAGACATTTCTAGTAGGTTTTAAAGAATAACTTATGTGCTAATTTAATTTGTAGGTAAAGTGAATTTTAGTTACCCCTAGCCAATCTTCATGGTCAAATTGTATCAGCAATTAAACTTTATTAGGGAAAATAAGATAAAATAATTTGCGTGAAGCGACTAAAAGAAATATCGTACCAATGACCTCTTGTAATAAATACTATTCACAAAAAAGTTGTGTAATCTGTTCATGTGTCCTTAAAAAGACAAAAACAAGCCTAATTGGAAAATCTCCAAGCCGCTTAGGGAGAGGCCTCAGCCCTCTTATATTTCAACTCTAACCATTGCCATTTATCAGAGTGAGCGTTCAATAGGCCCAGCTCAGATGAAGGGATGGAGAGAAGAGGACTATGACAATGATAAAGGGTGAACTTATCTTTATTGGTTCAAAAATTATTTTATTTGGAATACAACTAGCAAAATGGAAAAAAATACAAACTTTAAAAACAAATTACCTTGAAACAGATTCTTAGTCACCTAGGCTAGAGTTCAGTGGCACAATCATAGCTCACAGCAGCCTCGAACTCTTGGACTCAAGTGATGCTCCTGCCTCAGCCTACAGAGTAGCTAGGATTACAGGCCCGTGCCACCATACATGGCTATTTTTTTTCTTATTTTTCTGTAGAAATGGGGGTCTCGCTATGTTGATTGGGCTAGAAAAGATTTCCAAAATGGTAAGAGTTGCTCAGCATGTCCTCTCACCAGAGGAACATAAATTTAACTGCTGAAAGTTATTTATAAAAAAAGAAAAAAATAAAGTCTTTGACATTGTCTTAAATGGCATACAACAAAGGGAGAAACACCTATTAGAACCTTATGGTAATCAGAGACAGAGTCTGTGGTATTTGAGTCTTGATTGTTCCCTTAATTCCTCCCTCATTCCCACCCAACAAAGCATCACAAAAGCTCAGAAGCTCCAAAGCAAAGAAGTTCCTTCACCCCCCAACTCCTATTCTAGGACTACAGTTTCATTCTGAGAGGGGCAGGCCACCAGTAACTCTGATCTCTGCTGCTGTGATAGTTGACAGTATAGTGTAGCCATATCTTGTATATGTACTAGAAAACCAAAATCTTAATGGCTAACTTTATTGTGACATTTGTTTTATTGTGATGATCTGAAATAGAACCCACAATATCTTTGAGGTATACCTGTAAAATCAAAAGTACAAATGATAAGATAAACACACACAAAAAAAGTGAATGAATAAATGAATGCACATCAAAATATGCCTGACAAAATTAAGTTTATTTTTTGTTGCAAATCATATTGTTATATACAATGTAAGAAAACACTTGTTAATCATGTATCTGGTAAGGTACTTTTAGCCAGAACTTATAAAAAACACTTACAATTCAATAACAATACAGAAATAAACACATTAAAATATGAGCAAAGCATTTAAGTAGTTACCTCTTCAAAGAAGACAGCAGTGGCCTGTAAGCACACAAAAATATACTTGACATCATTAGTCATTTAAAAAAATACAAGTCTAAACTTGAAAACGCTACCACTTTACAACCACTAGATCAAATATAATAAAAATATAGACAATAATTTTCCATTAAGATGTAGAGAAATGGGAACCCTAATATGTTGCTAGTGAAAATGTAAAATCATCCAGCAATTTGGAAACTATTTTGGCAAGTCCTCAAAATGTTAAATATAAATTTATCATATGACCCATCAATTCCAATTCTTACATGTTCTGAAGAAAATTGAAAATATGTATCTACAGAAAAGTTGTCCAAAAATGTTACAGTAGCATTAATAAAAATTTAAAAATGGAAATAATCCAAATGTCTATCAACTGAGGAATGGATAAATGAAATATGTTACATCTGTACAATGAAAGATTAGATGGCGATACAAAGGAATGACATACTGACGCATGCCACTAAATGGACTAACCTTAAAAAATTATGCTAAAAACAAGACAGTCACAAAGACAACATATTGGTCATTACCATTTATAAGAAATATACAGAAAAGGCAAATGCATAGACACAAAATACATTATTGATCACCTAGAGCAGATGGGGAGATGGGAACTGAATGCTAATAGATTCTTTTCCTGGTTAAAAAAAAAATTCTAAAATTAGATTTGTGATGATGGTTGCACAAATTTCTAAATATACTAAAATCACTGAATTGCATACTTTAAATGGTAAAGTGTATAGTTCGTGAATTATATCTCAATATAGCTGTTTAAAAAATACATAGAAATTTTACACATAAAGCTATTTTTTAATAGTGTAATGGAGTCATTATACAGGTAATCAAATTAAATGTTCATTTAAAAACTTATCTGTTGGAATTTTGCTGGAATTTGCACAATATTTTCTCTAATTCACTATTTTTAATATTCTCATTTTTTAATTGACAAATATAAATTGTATATATTTGTCATATATAATACCTTGTTCTGAAATACACACACGCATGCACACATTAGGAATAGCTAAATTGACTCGTTAATAAGTGTTAGGGAAGCAGAAGGAGTCAATATTCTGCCTAAGACAATCCCTAAAGTACAAGCTAACACCTGATTTACTCTTTCTCTGTCCAAGCAAGGTTAGATAATCACATATAGAACTTTAAGAAATACCCTCCAACTTGTAGAAAAAATCAAGTGTGAAACCATAAATATGGTACATAGGAAGGGGAGAGTTATTTTCCGGACTCCTTTAACTGATAAGCAAAGATACAATATATCATGGATGGAGACTCCTGACATACCAGTTCTATCAAAGCAGAAATTGCAGATATAAATTATTATAAATAATTACAAAATGAAATTTTTGTAAAAATTAGACCAGAGGGAAAATAAAATTAGGTGGGTCTTGATTTTAAAAAAGTGGGTGTTGGAGTGGATTATGAGTTTTGATTATGCATCCAGCTCTGAAATGTTTATAAACTTGTTTGCTACTGACTCTTTAGTGCAGAATAGAAACAGAATAAAAGCCTATACTTAACACAGGGGCACAATGGAAAATGTTGCTATGCGTGTAACTGTAACTCAATCATTATATGTAACAGACAAGAAAAGAGAAAACTAGCAAAGAGGATTTTCATAAATAAAATGGTCACTTAAATTCAAGTAAGTTTTATGAGTATATCTATTTCATGATTTTACTTTTAACATATTATTTTAACAATGTGAAAGGAAGAAGACTGAATCAGTGAAAAATAGCTGTATATAAGATCTTCCATTTTTATGTAAGTCTAATTTCAAAATATTTAACAAAACCAGTCATTTTCTACCATGTAAAGTGAAATTAGTAAGTATTTGTATTTAAAATGAAATAATTAGAAAAATATTTATTCATTTATTTATGTTAAAATGTTTTAGGAAAACACTGTCAGGAATTTCAAGTAGATATTTCAGAGGAAAAATCTGTTATAAAATTGTGTTGCAAAGAAAGGGGAATGCTTATACACTGCTGATGGGAATGTAACTTTATTCAGCCACTATGGAAAGCAGTTCAGAGATTTCTCAAAGAACTTCGAACAGAAATACCATTCAAACCACCAAACCCATTACTGGATATATATCCAAAGGAAAATAAATTGTTCTACTAAAAAGACACATGCAATTGTATGTTCATTGCAGCACTATTCACAACAACAAATACATAGAATCAACCTAGATACCCATTAATGGTAGACTGGATAAAAAAATGTGGTGATATATACCACAGAATACTATGCAGCCATAAAAAAGAACAAAATCACATCCTTTGCAGTGACATGGATGTAGCTGGAGGCCACTGTCTTAAGGTAATTAACAGCAAAACACAAAATCAAATGCCACATGTTCTCACTTATACATGGAAGCTAAACATTGAGTACACATGGACATAAAGATGGGAACAATAGAGACAGGGAGCTACTAGAGAGGGTTGGGAGGGAAGGAGGTGGGCAAGTGCTGAAAAAACTACCATTAGGTACGATGTTCAGTACCTGGGTGACAGGATCATTCATACCTGAAATGTCACCATCAAGCAATATGCCCATGTAACAAACCTGCAAGTGTACCCCCTGAACCTAAAATAAAACTTGAAATTTAAAAAAATCGGCCGGGCATGGTGGCTCATGTTTGTAATCCCAGCACTTTGGGAGGCCAAGACGGGTGGATCACAAGGTCAGGAGATCAAGACCATCCTGACTAACATGGTGAAACCCCGTCTCTACTAAAAATACAAAAAATTAGCTGGGTGTGGTGGTGGGCGCCTGTAGTCCCAGCTACTTGGGAGGCTGAGGCAGGAGAATGGTGTGAACCCAGGAGGCAGAGGTTGCAGTGAGCCGAGATGGCACCACTGTACTCCAGCCTGGGCAACAGAGTGAGACTCTGTCTCAAAAAAAAAAAAAAAATCAAAATATATATGCTACAAATACATGGATTTTTAAAATCAGATATGTTTTCTGTACAGGTGTTTAATGTTAGTTTCTTAACATATTTTTTTTCTGCTTATAGTACAAAGTAAAACATTCATCAGGGTAGTAATTTGAGGTTTAAAAAGTTACCCATTAGAATTACATGTATGGTATTAGTATTTTGTATTATACAACTGAGGTAAACATAGCCATGCATTTAATATTATTTGTCCTTTCACAAATAAATATGTATATCTTAATTTCAAAAACCATTTTCTTTAATATCAACTCTTGTTGCACCCAGCTTCTAAACCCACAAAATTCTGAAGATTTTCAAATTTGTTCATTTAATGAGGTTCTGTTACATTTCTGCTTATATCTGCTTGTTTATCTGGAGTCATCTTAATAGTAGGTGAAAAAAATATTAAAGGCAAAAATTTTAAAAGAATTTTTAAAATCCTAGAGTGGACATTAGCCAATTGAATAGAATAAATATATGAAAATTTACATTATGTATTTAGCAAAGTTTATACTTTCAGATAATTTTTATATATTAAACTAGCCTTTAGTTAACAAAAATATCCAGATTATAATTTGTACCAAGATATTTTTGTAAACCTTATTGGTCACATGTGAAGGGTGATTCTTGTCTATAATTTATTGATTCATTTATGTCAAAATAATATATAGAAATGCTTTATTAATTTTAAAATTGTGGTAATTGTTATTTTTACGCTCTCATTTCAAATAAATGATTAGGAGACAATGAGCATCACCCTGTGAAGACAGGATATGTCTTGTTTTGGCCTGTGTCTATGAGTTTTTCATTCTGCAGACTAATTTTTACACATTTTTTAAACCAGAAATGTAATGGAGATTAAGGGCAATAAAATGGAGATTACCTGACAAAATATTTTAGCCAAGCTCAACTTTAGTAAGCCTATGATATTCTCAGCTCTTATTTTTTGAACTATAATGAGAAGAATATGGCAGCTGTTTGTCATCCTATCATTCTTCCAATAACTTTTTTAAGCATATTAATATGATTGTAATTTTATATTAATCATGTAACTGACTTGTCATTGTAGCATTTGTTCATCTCAGTTATGTTACCAAAATTTGGGTGTTTTATTTATTGGTATTTCTAATACTTTTAAATGAAATTTTGTGGAACAGGACATAAAAAGATTTGGCTATTCCTACCTTTTGCCATTGAATAAGATTTAAAACCAGCAATATATGGAAAGGTTTTGCTCTGAATTTTAATTTTCTTTTGAGAGGAGTTCAAGAATGTAACCATAAATTATGATTATCATGTTAGTAATAATAGCAATAACAACATTATGGTGGATCATTGTTTTTTAAAAGTGCTTTCGTACTCTTTATTTTTAGTTCTGTCTCTCCCTCTCTCACACACAAAGAATAGAAAAGGCATTAACTTCTATTTCAGAAATAGAACACTATGATTAAAGAGGTCTAATAATTTGGGTATGATCACAAAATTACTAAAAATCAAACCTAGGATTCAAACCCAGCACTTCAGAGATCAAAATGAAATAACTTTTCAATATAATCATGATGATGCTTTGGATTATTTCTTCTGACAAGTGACAGTGAAATATTAATTGAAAATGGATAAAAAGTGATTCTAGTATTATTGATTCATGTATTGGTGTGCCTATCTTGAATATTACATATTTATATTATATATATATTATATTTTTAAAAGGATTATATACCTTGTCTGGCAATTATCTTTACATAATAGTATTTGAGAGTAAAAAATGTAACAGGAATTAATAGAAAATGAATAAAAGTATAGCAAACTACTTTTTGTATAACATAGTATTCACATTGTTAGACTTTAAAGTTCTGAAATCAAACTTTGGTAAAAAAGAAAAATGTTTCCATCTATATACATATACCTAAAGCTATTACTATGAACAAATCTTGGTAACTGAAAGAGAACTGTACTTTATGGTTTTACATGACCATTTTGTGATCATTTGAAACACAAATCAGTAATTTTTACTGTCTTAATTTTTACCATTTTTCTTTTGCCAAAATGGGCCATGATTCACTGTAATCAGTTAAATGTTCATTCTTTTACCAAATACACTGTATGACATCACTTTCTTGCATACCCATACATCATTCCGTCTATAATTACTAGTTCAAAAAATGAAGAATTTGTATAACAGTATTTCAATGTTAGCAATGGGTCCTAAACAGCAGATCCTGCTTATGAACTCATTTAAATCTCATAATAACCTTAGATGGACATACCATTATTTGTCAGTATCATAAATGAGGAACAGACACCAAAAGCATAACTGTTTGCCCATGCAATTATACAAATGTGGTTTATAGCACTACCATAATCCTTGATTGATTGATTGATTGAGACAGGGTCTTACTCTGTCACCCAGGCTGGAGTATTTCTTTATTTTCAGTTTTTCCTACTGTCACTTCTTTGATCCCCTTTTGCCTAAATGGCACAAATGCCTCTCCTTTTAGATATCTGAGATCAGTGTGGAAGGTCTACTGGAAATCTGCATTCAGTTATAATGATACAAATCTATACTATTCAAGTCTCTAGAGAATGTTCTAAAATGTAATGATATTTCTAAAACATTCCTTATACTTTGTAGTTCAAGTAGTGTCCTAAGTGTTCATGATGATAGACTTTATAAGAGGCCCCTGACTTGTATATGCTCGAATAGTATCTGGGTATATGCAAAAACAGTTATAGTGAGCAAAGTGCAGAGCTAATTTTTATACAAATTTATTTGGCTTTCGTTTATTCGCGTAAAGGCATATGCTTACTCCTGGAAAATGTAGATGTATTACCCAGGTTTACCCAGTTCTCTATTATGTCCTTATATTTTAGATTTTCATTTTGTATTTAATATAAATGCAAAAACGTGTTAATATGTTCAAGTGAGAGAAAAAGAGCATAAACACAATTGGTCTTCAGCACATCTACCACCTTATACCCAACTTAATCATTTTCAGTATATTCATTTTAATTTATGTTTTTGAACACTCACATAAGCAGAAAACCACATTCATTGTATTGGCCGAAGAAAAGATAAAGAGAGATTTAATCTACAAATGCTTAGCTTGCATCAGGCAAAGATGAAAAGTGGTCCTAAGTTGCTGTGACGAAAGTTTCACAGTAATTAGCTTTGAGGAAAACAGTGAAATCTTTGCTTTATAGTCATAGTACATGAAAGTTTCTACCTATTAAATGTAAAAGAAACTGTACCACTGAAGTCAGTACCATAAAGGTGTTATAAGCATATATTTGGTAGCCACAAACCATCTTCTGCCAAAATGATACTGTTATTTTTGTTTGTTTGTTTGTTTGTTTGAGACAGAGTCTCACTCTGTTGCCCAAGCTGGAGTGCAGTGGTGCAATCTCGGCTCACTGCAACCTCCACCTCCCAGGTTCAGGAGATTCTGCCTCGGCCTCCCTAGTGGCTAGGAAAACAAGCGTGCACCACCATGCCCAGCTAATTTTTTGTATTTTCACTAGAGACGGGGTTTCACCATATTGGGCAGGCTAGTCTTGAACTCCTGACCTCCTGATCCACCTGCCTTGGCCTCCAAAAGTTCTGGGATTACAGGCATGAGCCACCGTGCCAGGCCCATTTTACGGGTTCTATATTTACTTAGTAATTTTAGTTTATGGAGTAATTGAGTATGTAAGCCTAAGAAATGTATTCCAGTACCTTAGAATGTGACCTAATGCCCAAAGTTTTGTACATTTTAAGTAACATAATGGAAATTCCAGTAATATTAGGATCCTCGATTTTTTTCCCTTTAAAGAGTAATTAATCATATGTAAGAAATGCTGATATAATCCAAACTAACAAATTAATGCTACGAATAATATTTATTACAAATTACTATAAATATTTTACTTTGTTACATAAGAGGTGCACATAATTCAAAAATCAAGGAAATTTTTCCTAAATAATCTAATATGTAAATTAGCAGAATCACATATGTAAGCCTAAGAAATATATGCCAAAATTTTTGTACATTTTAAGTAACATAATAGAAATTCTGGTAATATTAGGATCCTCAAGATTTTTTTTCCCTTTAAAGAGTCGTTAATCATATGTAAGCAATGCTGATATAATCTAAACTAACAAATTAATGCTACTCATAATAATGATAATATTTATTACAAAGTACTACAATGTATATATTTTGCTTTGTTACTTAAGAGGTGCACACATAATTCAAAAATCAAGGAAAATTTTGCTAAATAATCTAGAATGTAAATTACCAGAATCACATAATTTTGCCATCTTAAAATATTGAAGCTCAAACTCTGAAGATTAGCGACTTGTTCAGAGTGACAAAAATTGTCATAAAGAGCTGGAATTACAATCTACATCACTTAATTCATGCTTCAATTTCCTACTGTAGCTGTCAGCTTGTACCTCTTGGCATTATGAACTATATAAAGGAGAAATATGATATGTGAAATAACTATAGAATAAAAATTGCCAAACCTTCATACCAGCTACTTTTGTTATAGCTTATTTCCTTATTGTGTCTTATTATGCAGTTTATCCACATATTTTCATTGCACATGTATACATCCAACTCTTCATAGTGTCATACATATTCCATTTATTTCAATTTACTTCCAGTAGATTAAATGTGGCTCAGTCACAGTACTATTAAGGATGACAACCTCTCTGCATATTTAAGAGAAACTTGAACAAAGTAAATCAGTTATACTATTTTCCATGTTGAAGAATGAACTCTTGACATCCTCTGTAATAGCACAACTACAAAATTCTCCACCAATACTTTAAGGCAGAACATCTAGCTTAGGCTCCTATACTGAATATTTTCTTGCAATGCTAGCCAATGCATCTTGGTTTCTGTGACAATTTAATGCTGCGAAGATAAAACTTTAATGAACCTTAAAATATTCTTCACCCACCCCTAATATGGCTTTAGCCATACTGAACTCCTTTAGTTATTTTAACACATCATGCTCCAAATTCCTCTGTGACTTTATTCTATATTCTTACTTGCAGGCATTTTTACCCAATCTACTCCCAATTTATTAGTAAATTCCTGCAGAAATTTTAAGAGATCAAATGTCACTAGCTATGTAGTATCTTTAAATCCTGGAAATTCAATTAATGAGATTGTTTCTCTTTGGCATCAACATATCTCACAAAGACATCTCCATATTATACAAACACTTTGTACATATTTATGCCTGCTAACTGACAATACAAATAGTATAGTTTGTGTTTCTTTTTAATATCTATCTGTTACATCGGATTATAAATACATTGCATTCTGTGTGTCTTATTCATCTTGGCATTTCCAGTATCAACTATAGTGATTGGTAAGAAAGGAGATGTTAAATAAAATCACAAATCAATTAATCTGATTCAAATTGGAAATGTGTTTTAATGCTGTAGAAATGATGGTGATCTTCAATTAGAGCTCCAAAGGCTACATCACTTCACAATATATAGAAACTAATGATATCTACATAGCCCTCACTGGTAGAGAAGAAGTTCCTCCTCAGGGATAGCAAGCAAAGAAATCTGAGACTTTGATTGCCTGTGGCCCAGGTCCCTGGTAATGTAGGAGTTCCTTGATAGAAAGAGCAAACCAGAAAGACCAGGAAATAATAACACCACTTCCATCCACTGCTTACTCTTAGAGCCGGAGTACCACTTTGAGAAAAAATGGTTCCCTCCACCCAGCTCTGATGCTGTGGCAGGAGGTTCTGCCCACAGGAGAGGCTGGCCATATGACAAAGAGCTCTGCAGATTTGTCTGAGATGACTGGGTTTACTTGGTACAAAAAGCATAGAATTCCATGCCTAAGGACACTATTAAAAATAATGAAGATCTTGGTGGGCAGTGACTAAGAAGAGGCTAGTAGACCCATAATATACACAGAACAACAGAGCAGCCGGAAATGTGATAGAATCAGGAAGAGAGACAGCCCAGGATGTCCCTATGGAGATCACAGTCAACTCAGGGCTTCTGGAAGGCTGTGTGCATGTGCTGGGTTGCCCTCACTCAGGAGCAATCTGAGCAGGACAAGGCATGAAAATGAAAACATTCTCCAAGCTACATGCAGACCCATCAACACAGGGCAGAAACCTCATAGACACAAGGAGCTTAAACACAACTTCTAGCAAAACAGTGACTGAACAGTTAATTATTCTGACATGGAGGTAACTACTAGAGAAGCTAAACGTAAAGATAAAATAACACTTATCCTCAGCTTTCTGGAAGACTGTACATGCCCAACAAGGCTGCACCCTCTAAAGCACAATAAGAGAAGGACCCTCCAAGCTGGCAGTCTGTTGAATGTGAGACTGACATAAACTCCCTAAATAATGATTGCAGCCTCCAAGCCACACACACATATCCAACAGTAAAAGGGTAAAACTCCAACTGGCTAAGGAGAGCTTATGCAAAATGTTTCAACAATAAATAGCTATATTCTTCCTGGGACAACCTCTAGATATTAGACTCAAAGATTAAAAATAATGGGAAAATATGATCAGGGGAAAATATGATCAGGGAAAACACTGCAAGGAAAATATCCTTCACAGAGTTAATTCAGGCAAATCACTATGCAAACAAATGACCAAGCAAGCAGCAGCAATAATAACCACTGCCAGATGGAGGGGTGGGTAATGTATTCATAGGTGCTACAACATATTACCGAAAATATCCCACTTGCAACAGAAATATATGACACATGCAAAGAAACAAGAAAATATGACCCATACACAGTGAAAAAGCAAACAAGAAAAACTGTCTTTGATGGGGCCTACATGGTAAATTTAGCCAAAAAAGACTTCAAAGCAGCTCTTAAAAACATGCTCAAAGAATTAAAGGACACTAAGATTAAATAAAGGATGGCATGATGACAATTTCATATCAAATGGAGAATATCAATAAGATACAGATATAAGAAATACAAAGGAAATTCTTTAATGAACTGAAATGAAAAATTCACAGGAGCAGACTAATAGTACTGACACATGTGACAATATTGATGGATCTTGAAAACATGCTAAGTGAAAAAACGAGTCACAGTATCTATAATATTCCATTTATATGAAAAGTCTAGAATAGGCAGTTTATAAGTAGATTAGTGATTGCCTAGAACCTTGAGGGTTATTATGGGTCAAATTATCACTCCCCACCCAAATTCATATGTTGAAGTTCTAACTTCCAGTACCTTAGAATATGACCTAATTTGGAAATAGTGTAATGTATTCTATATGGGAATGAAAACAGGCATTAGGTAAAAACAGAAGCTAAATAAAGTATGGACTTCAGTTAATAAATCACTATTTTCATTAATTGTGACAAATGCCAGATCTTAAGCTGTTAAGAGGAGAAACTGGGTAAGGGGTATATGGGAACTCGGTGCAATCTTGGTAACTTTTCAGCAAATCTGAAACTACTCAAACGTTTAAGCATGAGACTGAGGCATAAAAAAAGATTTTGTCCTTAACATTATAGAGCATGTTAAGAAATTTGGACTTTAAGAATTTTGGAAAATAATTGAAAGATTAATTAAAAGAAAGTAGTCACTTTTGAGGAGTCCATTAATACAGTAGATCACAGTGGTTTTAGGCAATATTTGTTCTCCGAAAGTACCACATGCGTGATTTGATGGGAAATCAAATATTACTTTTTTCTTCTCTGTAGTCATGTAGTGAGGATTTATATTTTAATTTTGGACATTATATCTGCACCCACAGTTCTGGTAGCTCCACCATGCAATGTTGCACAAATACAGAGACATAAACATAGACATATGTAACTTGGACTGATTAGGAATATGTCTCTTGGAACTTCAGAAAAGAGAAGGCTGAAGAAACTGTATGTAATATAATGTATCATATCTTCTACAGACCTGCTTTTTTACTTACATAGTGTATTTTATAGATAAATATAGAACATTTTAAAAAGAAATATAAACACTTAGATATGGTCTTGCACACAATAGTGGCATTGCCTACACTGGCATATAGATTGGATGCACTAATTGCTATGTGAGTTTTCCAGCTTAATCTCAGGAGAAGCCTTTATATCTTTTTCAACCACAAGACTTGGGAACTATTCATACCACTACTTGCTTTCTCCTGATTTAGAGTGCCTTTTGTTTTTAAATCATATGACTGCATAGTTGCATATTTCTCGGTAACTAAGGATTTAAGGAATTATAAATATATCCCATGACTGGAGTCTTTCAAAGGAGATGATGTATTTTCACTAAGAGGATATCTATCAATGTTTCATTATTAAATTTAATTATTAAGCAACACTCCAGAAGAAAAACTTGCCTGTACATATAACTTTCTCAAACCTTGATAGCACATTTATCCTTTGCTGTTCATCCATTTGTGTATTTATGGTCAAGGTGAAAAAAACTGAAATCTGTGATACAGACTTTATTGGCTTTGAGCCATCATGATGATTTTCTCTGCCAACACAATGTATTATTTCATAATTAGGTAAAGAGTCTCTCCCCAATCCTCTCTTTTAATAAAACACCACAGAGAGGGAATTTGAGCGACATAGAACAATTTTAGAATTTAACTGTTTTAATGAATGGATTTCATTCAAATAAATACATGCATATATTCATACATAATTGTAAGTGTGATTTTTATATATTTTATTTTTTCTGATCTAAGAGACAGAGAAATAAGCCAAAAATAATCATATGCAGGATATTATTGCTTAAAAAGCAACAGAAATTCAGACATATATGTCTGAAAAGAATATATATATATGTATATATATATATATACTTTTAATTTTGGGGTACAAGTGCAGGTTTGTTACATAGGTAAACTAGTATCATGGAAGTTTGTTGTACAGATTATTTTATCACCCAGTTATTAAGCCTAGTATGAAATATATATTCACTTTTTGTTTTTCTTAAATATTGCCAGTAAAAGTAAAACATCACTTCACCTGTACAATTAAGAGCATGCCATGTAACACAATGAAATATTTTTTTCCCAAAACAATGATAGCTTTGACATGCATATTACTACTGCAAATTTTAAAATTTCTACTCATATAAAAGAGGGATATTCCAGACAAATTTCAGGCCTTACTCTCTGAAAAAAGATATGACTCAAAGAAAAATAATTGTCAACGTTGTAACTCAGGAGTATGTGAAAAATGAGGGGAGGCCCTCCACATGTGATATAGGCCCATTGTTCAAATACAGACTCTCTAGGAAAAAAAAGACATGAAAATAAATTTTGCATTGTTGATAATTGCATTTAACCAAGACGGTAAATTTTTCTCTCTGAAAACATTTTTAAGGGAGGAGGATTAGCAACTCATATTAAAGTTAAAAAGAGGTATTAAAATGTATGGCATTGTATAAAAATAATCTTCTGGGGGGAAAACTAATTGTATACATGAATAATTGTATTATACATGGGTAATCGTATTAACACATTGACCTCATTAGATGGTTGCTAAACCTGGACCAATCATTCTGGATGCTCTGCTATTCACCAATTATTTTTATTTTTTCTTTATTGGATTTTAAAATCTGTCCAGTTATGGAACAAAACACAGTGTAATCTAGGAGAAAATCACGTGAAAGTAAAAAATGGCAAGAAATGTGACTCCTTCTATTAAGGATTTCATCACTTAATTTATCTTTAGATTACTTCTATTGCGTTTTTAGAAGAACAGTTGTTTAAACTGCAAGCTGTCTGTGATGGATTCTACCCTTTATTACTCAAGTGGTTATTGTATAAATATTCACTTTTCATAGTTCATTGACCCCTATACTTTCTAACAGTCTGTCAGCCTTTGTTTTCTTTTCATTTCCCCTTATTACTTAAATGGTTGATTATTTTAGGAACATTCCCCTAAGACCCGTGGATTATTTATGTATGTGTCATAGATCTCTGGCAAAACCCATGTGCACTTTATTCTGCTTCTTCAACTGGGCAATTACACAAAACTGTATTACCTCAAAATAAAGGAGAATTGTCTTGCAGTAAATTCAGATCTCATATCTAAAATGGACACAGCAAACTGTCCAGATATCACACTTGAGACTTCTCAGTTTCACTCATTGTCACTTTCTTCAACATTATGTTTTTTCACTTTTCTTCACCCTCCTCTGATTTCTGCAACTTGCCACCCAGCTCCAGTCTTAGAAAGAGTATAAACTCACTATCCATGAACTTCCCTCTCTTCTTTCAATCTAAATCCACACGCATCTGCACTCTTGTCTTCTCTTACATTAGAGAACCTTCTTTCTGTCTAATTTCCCGAAAGGGCTCCGGATTCTGCCACTTTTTTTTTTTTCTGTAACTTCGTTTATTAATAGTACATGTTATTTTCTATACAATTGACTTTTCTCCACCAATTTGGTCCTAAGAGCTTTAGGACCAAAAGCTCTTTTTTGTTCCATGCTCAGTTCTCTACTGTTATATAACACAAACAAAAACAACATCCTTGCTATGCTGTCTCCCTATAAATCTCTTGCTCAACGAAAAAGTTTTCTAAAAATTACTGTCTAAAACCTGTTTCCTTTTTTTCTTTTTCTTTTTGTTTATCTAGCCGCAACACTAGTTGTTCAAATGGTCCATATCTTGCTAAATACACTGGACATTTTCTAATCTTAATCTTTTAAAACATTTCAGCATTATCCAATGAAGCATTCTTTTCTTTTTAAAAGTCAATTCTGTTTATTTGGCTTCAGTGAAATTGTGTTGTCTTGGTTTTTCTTCTACCAGTTTCTTTGCTCAATTTTGTCTACTCTCAAGAATCTTCTTTCCTTATGGTTACTTTTAGGTCTATAATCCATTTTGTCTTAATTTTTGTATATCTTGCAAGGTATGGATTAAGACTGGCTCTTTCTTTTTTTGAAACAACAATCTGATTCTCCCAGCATCATTTGATAAAATGCTCTTTCCCACTGAATCGCCTTTACACTGTTGTCAAAATTAATTGACCATGTAACTAGATTATTTGTAGATTCTGTATTCTGTGTCATTAACAAGTGTGTCTTTCTCTCTTACCAGTACCACCACTCTTGTGATTACTACACATTATAACAAGTCTCGAAGTCAGAGAGTGTTAGAACTCCAATTGTATTACTATTTTTTTCGTAGCATTTTCACATGATTTATAAAACCATCTTGCCTATTTCTATAAAATACCTGCTAGGATTTTCACTGGGACTATACTTAATCTGTAGATCAATTTGTGGAGAATTAATATCTGAAAGTATTGATTCAAATGGTAGGGTTTTCACCATGATTAAAAGCTGTTAGGATCAAATTGTTAGAGAAAAGCCAATAGTGTAAAAGAGGAAAAGTATTATTAATGATCCATGACCACAATATATCTATTTATTTAGATATTCTTTAATTTCTGTCAACAGTCTTTTGAAGTTTTAAATGTGTAGGTCTTGCATATTTTTGTCAGATTTACTATATATTTAATGTTACTGAAATATAACCATGTGGAACACATGTAATAGTTTTAGTATATTTAATGGATTTAATAGGATATTCCACATAGACAATGATGTCATTAGTCAATACTTTTATTTTTTCCTTTTCAATCTGAGTGCTTTTTCTGTATTTTCCTTGTCTTATTTCACCATTTAAAAACCTCCAGTACGATGTTGCATGGAAATGGAGGAAGTGGATATCCTTGTTTCCGCATAGACTGCGCTAGCTATAGACTTTTTATGGATGCATCTATTTTTGAAAATTGTGTTAAAATATATGTAACATCAAACTTAACATTTTAACCCATTTTAAAACATATAATTCAGTAGTATTAAATATATTCACATTGTTATGTGACCATCATCCTTATTCCTTACCAGAACTTTCTAATCATCCCAAACTGAAACTCCCTACCCACTAAACAATAATCGCCTATTTCCCCCTTCCCACAGCCTCTGGTAACCACTCTTCTACTTTCTGTCTCTATGAATTTCAATTTATACATTATATAAGTAGAATCAAACAATATCTGTCCTTTTTTTGTCTGGCTTATTTCAATTAGCCTAATGTTGTCTAAGTTCATTTATGCTGTATCATGTATCAGAATTTCATTTTTAAGATTGAATAATATTCCATTTTATGGCTATACCACATTTTGTTTATTCATTCATCAATGTATGGATATTTGAGATATCTCAGCTTTTGTCTATTATTAATAATGCTCCTATAAACATTAGTGTTAAGATACCTGTTTGAGTTCCTGCTTTCAATTCATTTATTTATACCTAGAAGTAGAATTGCTTGATCATATATCAATATGATCATACATCAATTTTATGTCTTAATATTCTGAGGAACTGCCATATCATTTTCTACAGTGGCTTTATCATTTTATACTTCCACAAGCAGTGCAGAGAATTCTAATTATTTCATGTTCTTATATGTGTATTTTTAAATAATAGCCCTCCTAATAGATATAAAGTGGTGTTTTCTGTTTTATCACCTCACAAAGAAAACTCATACCCAATTAACTGTTACTTCTCAGCCCCTTGTAATCATTAAACTTCTTTCCATCTCTGAATTTGCATACTCTGGACATGTCATATATTGTGGAATAATTCAGAAAATATGTCATATTCACATTCAAAATTCTTTCATGTTGCAACATGTATCAGTACTTCTTGTTTTGTTGTTGTTGTTGTTGTTGTTGTTGTTGTTGTTGTTGTTTTTCCCCTCAGCCTCCCGAGTAGCTGGGATTACAGACATGCACCACCACACCCAGCTAATTTTGTATATTTAGTAGAGATGGGATTCTCTATTTTGATCAGGCTGGTCTCTCACTCCCGATCTCAGGTGATCCACACGCCTCGGCCTCCCAAAGTGCTGGGATTACAGGCGTGAGCCACTGCACTAGGCCACTTATTTTGCTTTTATAGCTGAATAATATTCCATTGTTTGTTATACCACATTTTGTCTATTTATCATCCGATGGATATTTGGATGACTGCGTTTCTACCTTTTGACTACTGTGAAGAGCACTACTAAATTTGTATAAAAGTATTGATTTGAACAACTACTATTAACTCTTTTGAGTTTATACCAAGGAATAAAATTCTTGGGTCATACAGTAATTCTATTTTTAACTTATTTAGGAACTAACATTCTTTTCCACAGCGGTCTCGCTATTTCATACTTCTATAAACAATATATGAAGGTCATAATGTTTCCACATCCTCAATGACACTTGGTTTTTCTCAGGTTTTTATGGTTGTTGTTGTTCTACTCAGGATGAAGTGGATCTCACTGTGGCTTTGATTTGGATTTCCATATTGACAATTGATATTGGGTATATCTTTATGTATTTGTTTACTATTTTCTTTAGAGAAATGTCTGTTCAAGTCCCTTGTCCATTTTTAAATTGGTTGCTTGTCTTTTTGTTGAGTTAATGAGTCCATTATGAACACAGGATGTATTTTCATTTATTTAGTTTTTTAATTTTTTTTCAGTAATATTCTGCAGTTTAGAGTGTAAGAGCCTTACACCTTCTTAGTTAGTTTATTCATTGATTAAGTTTATTTCTAAATATTTAAATGTTTTATATGTTCTTGCAATGGAGTTGAGATTTTAATTTTTAAAAATTTGTTTATGGCTGGTATATAGGTACACAATTGATTTTAGTGTGTTGATATGTATTCTACAACCATGTTGAATTTGCATATTAATGCTAATAGATTTTTTTACTATTAAGAATTTCATATATATAACATCATGAAGTCTTTAAATATAAATAGATTTAATTTTTATTTCTAATAGAGATATCTTTTATTTTTCTTGCATAATTTTCTGTCTTAAACTTCCAGTGTAGTGGTAAAAACAGATTTCTTTTAGTTCCTGATATTAAAGGTAAACCTTCCCATCTTTTGCTATTGAATATAATATAGTTGTGTGTTTTCACAAATGCTCTTTATCATGTTAAAGAAGTTCCCTTGTATTCATAGTTTCTTGAGTGTTTTTATTACAAAAGTGCATTGGATTTTTCCAAATGTTATTTTTTTCTTCATCAATTGAGTTGATCATGTAGTTTTTTTGGTCTCATTCAATTAAAGTTACGTGGATTGGTTTTCTTTTCCTTTTTTTTTTTTTTTCTTTTTTGATGGAGTTTTTTGCTCTTGTTACCCAGGCTGGAGTGCAATGGCACAATCTTGGCTCACTGCAACCTCCGCCTCCCAGGTTCAAGCAATTCTCCTGCCTCAGCCTCCCGAGTAGCTGGGATTACATATGCCCACCACCATGCCCGGCTAATTTTTGAATTTTTAGCAGAGACGGGGTTTCACCATGTTGGCCAGGCTGGTCTCTAACTTCTGACCTCATGATCTGCCCGCCTCAACCTCCCAAAGTGCTGGGATTACAGGCGTTGAGCCACCGTGCCCAGCCTATGTGGATTGGTTTTCTGTGTTGAAACTCCTTGCATTTCTGGGATACATCCCCCTTGGTGAGGGTATACAATGTTTTTACCATTTTTAATATGCTGCTTTATATTTGCTATACTATATAATTATAATTATATATTGTATTATAGATTCAAATATTTTCAATACATTATAATTAGTTTTTAGTTTTCTTGTAAAAGATTTTAGACTTAGTTTTGTTGATTACTATATTTCAATTCTCTTTTTTTTATATATTATACATTTATTGAAAAGTTTTGCAACTATATCCATAAGATATATTGGTGTATAATTTTCGTTCCTTTTGTTTGACTTTGGTATTAAGGGTAACACTTTCCTCATAGAATGAGCTAGAAAGTATTCTTTCATCTTCTATTTGAGAAAGATTGATATTATCTGAAAATTTCTGATATTATCTGAAAAACTTTCTTTAAATGTTCATAGAATTTGCCAGTGTGGCCATCTCGTCTTTGTGTTTTCTTTTTGGGGAGGTTTTGACTACGAATTCAATCACTTTACCTATGGTAAGTCCAGACAGATTTTGCATTTCTTCCTGACTCATTTTTGGTAGTTTTTATTTTTTCAAGAATTTGTCCAGTTTGTTTTGGTTATATAAATTATTGGCATAGAACTAAGTATTCCTTAGTATTCTTATAAATCCTTTTATCCTTTTATTTCTGTTAAAATAGCAGTAATGTCCCCATCTGCAATTCATTTCTAATTTTAGTGATTCGAGTATTCTCTACTGCTGTTTTTTTTAGTCAATCTAGCTAAAGGTTTGTCAATTCAAAGAACCAATTTTTAGTTTTGTTGATTCTCTCTATTGTATTTCATTTCTTGATTTCATTTATCTCCACTCTAATCTTTATTATTTTCTTCCTTTCAGTTTCATGTTTAGTTTGCTATTTTTCTGATTCCTTAAGGTGTAACATCAGGTTGTTGATTTGAGAAATTTCTTCTTTTATAATGTAGGTACTTATTGATAGAAATTTCTCTCCAAGTACCCCTTTACTGCAGTCTGTAAGTTTTGGCATACTGTATATCTTTTTCATTTGTCTCAACATATTTTTTTATTTAGAATTTACCTTGTGATTGCTGCTTTGACTGATTGGTTAAGAGTGTGTCATTTAATTTTCACATATTTATGAACTCTACTTTTTTGTTCCTTTTATCTATACTTATTTCATTGTGATCCCTAAAGATAGTTTGTATGACTTCAATTTTTTTTAATATTTTGAGACTGCTGTGGCCTAATACATAGAGGATGTTCCATGTGAACTTAATAAGAATTTGTATTTTGTTGTTGGTATTTTGCTGTTCTTGGATGGACTATCCTGTGCATGTCTGTTAGGTCTGGTTTGTAGTGTTACTCAAGTCATCTTGTCAAGCAACTTCATTGTGCACTGGTTACCAACTTGTCTGAGTCTAGTGAGACAGGACACTCATGTGTGCAAGTTACCTTAAGTGAATGTATTACTTACAGATACGCAGCAAGGGAGATCAGAGCCTAGTATCCGTTGTGAGCTGGTACTCCAAGACAGGAAAGCTGCCCAGGATGGGTACAGTCTTATATGTGGTGGTCCAACTGGTACCACAGTGGAGGGACCCTGAAAAGCAGCCTGCCAGTTTCCTTCCCCAGTCTCTTCTTTCCGAGGCTTTTTCATGTGTCTGCTACTTGCCCTGGATGGTATCCATTGTCCTAGACTACTGTCGTAGTGTACTTTGCTATAAATGCTTTTGCCAAATGTGATATAAGGTGCTGTTCTTAGACTGAGAATACTTCTAGGCAGTTGAAATAAAGGCAAACTTCAGATCCAATCCCTCAGCAACCCACCAAACATGTCAACACACATCATATGTCTTTGAAAACAGTCATTTTTGCCTCCTCTGGCACAAGCTAGCCACACTAGGAATATAGACCACTTATCTCCACAAATAGCACTAAGTTAGAGACTGGAAGATGATAGAAGGTAAGTTAAAATGTCGTATGTTCTCTTTTTAATATTTGGCAGTTTATGTTGTTGTTCTTGTTGTTGTTGTTATCAGAGATGGAGTCTCATTCTGTTGCCCAGGCTGGAGTGCAATGGCGTGATCTCGGCTCACTGCAAACTCCACCACCCGGGTTCAAGTGATTCTCCTGCTTAAGCCTCCTGAGTAGTTGGGATTACAGAGGCCTACCACCACGCCCAGCTAATTTTTTGTGTTTAATAGAGATGGGATTTTGCCATGTTGGTCAGGCTGGTTGGCAGTTTCTTTCATCATTATACATTCCCCTATTTATTGTGAGTTTTTGATTAGAGGTCCAGAGCTTTGAAAACAGTTGATTCTGACAGGTTTTGTTAAATTTATCATTGCTTTTGTAGAGGGACTGAATTTTGGAATTCTTACCATCATTGTTGATGTCGTCCTTAGGTCTATACTCTTAATCACTTCCGTTTAGCTGTTCTGTTGTGAGTTGCTGTGTACCCTGACTCTTACCTCTTCTTCATCCTTATTTCATGTGTTTTCTCTTATGTTTTGTTATCCAGACAAACTGACCGTTTTTAGTTCTTTAAGCTGGTGCCACCGTGTTTCTTCTTACTGTGATATCTTCTCGTTCCTGACAAATCCGCTTTTCTCTGCTATCCCATGTATCTAATTCACATTTTTCTCTGTAACTCAATCATTGTTGATTCCTGAGCAAAGATCCTGTGACTTCACAAAGTAGGCCAATTATGCATATCATATTCCTTAGCACTATATGTGCATCCTTGTAAAACTTTCATGGTTATATTTCCATTTGATTCTGTTTTACTTTGGTTAAATGAGGCCAAATTCTGTGTTCTTTTGTATTAATCTGGTCTCATGCTACTAATAAAGACATACTGAGACTGAGTAATTTATAAAGGAAAGAGGTTTAATGGACTCACAGTTCCACATGCTGGGAGGCCTCACAATCATGGCAGAAGATGAAGGAAAAGCGAAGGGATGTCTTACATGATGGCAGGCAAGAGAGCATGTGCAGGGGACTCCCCTTTATAAAACCATCAGTTCTCATGAGACTTATTCACTATCACAAGGACAGCGGAAAATCCCACCTCCATGATTCAATTGCCTCCCACTCTGTACCTCCCAAGACACATGGGGATTATTACATTTCAAGGTGAGATGTGGGTCAGGACATAGCCAAACCATATCAGTCTGCCTCTGGCCCCTCCAAAATCTCATGCACTCAAGTTTCAAAATCAATCATGTCTTCTAACAGTTCCCCAAAGTCTTAATTCATTTTAGCCTTAACCCAAAGGTCCAAGTCCAAAGTCTCATCTGAGACAAGGCAAGTCCCTTCCACCTATAATGCTGAAAAATCAAAAGCAAGTTAGTTACTTCCTAGGTATAATGGGGGTACAGGCAGTAGGTAAATATACCCATTTCAAATGGGAGAAATTGGCCAAAAGGAAGGGCTACAAGGCCTCATGTAAGTCTGAAATCCAGCAGGGCAGCCAAAACTTAAAGCTTCGTAATGATCTCCTTTGACTCCATTTCTTCCATCTAGGTCACCCTGATGCAAGAGGTGGGTTCCTATGGCCTCAGGCAGCTCTGCCTCTGTGGCTTTGCAGGGTACAGCCCCCCTCCAAGCTGCTTTCATGGGCTGGCATTTTGTGTCTTGGCTTTCCTAGGTGCATGGTGCAAGCTGTCAGTGGATCTACCATTCTTGGGTCTAGAGGACAGTGGCCCTTTTCTCACATCTCCACTAGGCAGTGCCCCAGTGGGCACTCTGTGTGGGGGCTCCAACTCCACATTTCCCTTCCACACTGACCTAGCAGAGGTTCTCCATGAGGGCCCTGCCCCTGCAGCAAACCTCTGCCCAGATATCCAGGTGTTTCCATACATCCTTTGAAATCTATGCAGAGGTTCCCAAATCTCGATTCTTGACTTTTATGCCCCTGCAGGCCCAAAACCATGTGTAAGCCTCTAAGGCTTGCAGCTTGCACCCTCTGAAGCAATGGCCTGAGCTCTATGTTGCCCCCTTTTAGCCACACCTGGGATATAGGGCATCAAGTCCCAAGACTGCTCAAAGCAGCATGGCCCTAGGCCTGGAACACAAAACCATTTTTTCCTTGTAGGCCTCTGGGCATGTGATGGGAGGGGCTGCTGTGAAGATTTCTGACATGCCCTGAAGGCATTTTCCCCATTGTCTTGGTGATTAACATTTGGCTCCTCATTACTTAGGCAAATTTCTGCAACCAACTTGAGTTTCTCCTCAGAAAATGGGTTATTCTTTTCCATTGCATCACTGGGCTGCAAAGTTTATGAACTTTTATGCTCTACTTGCCTTTTAAATGTAAGTTCCAATTCCAAACCATATCTTTGTGAATACATAAAATTGAATGATTTTACAGCACCCAAGTCACTTCTTGAACACTTTGCTGCTTAGAAGTTTCTTCTGCCAGATACCCTAAATCATCTCTCTCAAGTTCAAAGTTCTACAAATCTCTAGGGTGGGGTTAAAATGTCACCAGTGTCTTTGCTAAAATATAGCGAGAGTCACCTTTATTTCAGTTTCCAACAGGTTCCTCATCTCCATCTCATACCACCTCAACCTGTACTTTATTGTCCATATCACTGTCAGCATTTTGGTCAAAACCATTCCACAAGTCTCTGAGAAGTTCCAACTCTTCCCACGTCTTTCTGTCTTCTTCTGAACCCTCCAAACTGTTCCAACCTCTGCATGTTACCCGGTTCCAAAGTCACTTCCATATTTTTGGGTATCTTTACAGCAGCACCCCACTCTACTGGTGCCAATTTACTATATTAGTTCATTCTCATCCTGCTAATAAAGACATACTCAAGACTGAGTAATTTATAAAGAAAAGAGGCTTAATGGACTCACAGTTCTGCATGCTGGGGAGGCCTCACAATCATGGTGGAAGATGAAGGAAGAGCAAAGGGACATCTTACATGGTGGCAGGCAGGAGAGCACGTGCAAGGAATTTTTCTTTATAAACTATCAAATCTCATGAGGCTTATTCACTATCATGAGAAAAACATGCCCTCATGTTTCAATTACCACTCACTGGGTCCCTCCCATGACACATGGGGATTATTACAATTCAAGGTGAGATTTGGATGGGGACACAGAGTCAAGCCATATTATCATTTATCATCACAGTATTACCCTCACTACCTAGCAGAGTGTCTAGTGCATGGTAGGTACATGGTAAAAATGTACCTAATGAAGAGTGAATTTTTTTCCAATATTTCTTTTTCTGGATTTGGTGATACTTTTAAAAATAAAATCACAGTCATTAAAAAATGCAAGTAGTCTTTTTGATGTAAACAATAAGGATAAAAATGCAAAAATCTGAGCCTATAAAAAGTTAAAAAAAATAGTTTTGCAGAGAGGTTTTCCCAAGGCTATAGGATTATATCACATCAATATGGAGGCTTATAGATGAGAGGAAGAAAGATAAAGTTATTGATATGGTTTGGCTTTATGCCCACCCTCAAATCTCATCTTGAATTGTAGCTCCCATAATTCCCATGTGTTGTGGGAGGGACCCAGTGCAAGATAATTGAATCATGGGGGCAGTTTTCCCCATACTGTTCTCATGGTAGTGAATAAGCCTCATGAGATCTGATGGTTTTTTAAGGGATTTCCTCTTTCTCTTGGTTCTCATTCTCTCTTGCCTGCCACCATGTAAGATGTACCTTTTGCCTTCCACCATGATTGTGAGAATTCCCCAACCATATGGAACTGTGAGTCCATTAAACCTCTTTTTCTTTATAAATTACCCAGTCTTGCATGTCTTTATCAGCAGCATGAGAGCAGACTAATACAATTATTGTTTTTGACTTCTGTGCTATTTCATTTCACTGGAATTCAGAAACAGATGTAAACAAAGATTTGTCTAGTGCTTCACAAATGAAGGAAAAAAAGATTGTAAATCTCATGGAATATTTCTTAACACTTGAAAGCTACATTTCTTAGTCTGAAAAAAAATTTCTCTAAACTCAGTAGAAGAAAATGTTATCTTTTCTTTTCAGCTGCTAATACTCCAGCATCTTTACAAGCAGACTTGGCAAACACTCTACTATATTTTAATCACCAAGATAATTTAGGTTGTGAAATATTCTGTATGGTTTTACCAATCACCAATTTTCTCTATTTTTCCTCTACTGAAAATCAACATTCCAGTTTATTTGGAACCATTGTTTTAATCTTTGTCAAATCTGGCAGCATGAACCATGTTTCCTGTATTGGCGAATGCCTACCATCCAAATATATGTATGTGTGCTTATATGTCTAAACGTCTCCAGAAATGATTACAGCTTTACTGTTTCTTGATTTAAATGCCATATAAACCTACTTGAAGATTATGAGCCCCCTAAAATATTTTATGTGCTTCAAATCATGCAAAATTTGGAAGATATATCTTCTATGTAAATTAAGGCTTGCTGAGATCATAATAAAGAAATAACTTCTCTGTCTTCATTTTTCTCCACCTCTCATTAGCATTCTGAAGTTGTCTTATTTTACTTTCTGGAAAAAAAAGTTATCTTGATTTCTATCACTGTTAACTTGCTTTGTTTTCATTTTGGATCCTTGGTATTTTGCAAGATTTTTCTACCCTTTTCTCTTCTCTACCCGACCACAAAAGATAGATTGCCCTACTCCTTATTCCTCTTTAATTTTTTTTCTCCATTCTAGGCTAGATGAATTTATTTAGAATTCATTGTTTATGTGACACATATTTAACAGTATTTCTGGTGAGACATCTGAAGTTTGGTGATTTAGAACTGTAACCATTTGTCTTTCTCACAAATCTTGAGTGGCTAGAGTAATGACTTAGGCCTGGGACTGGGTTGAAGTCTGATTCATGTGTTTTTCATTTCAGATCAACAGGTACTCAGAGTACGCTCTTCTCATGACAAATGGCAAAATCCCAATGAGTGAAAATATTTGATGTCTAATAAAGCCTCAGCTTATAACTGGTACATTGTCACCTCTACTCATGTTTTGTTTTTGTTTTGCTAAAGCAACTCACGTATCCAAACCCAAAATCATACATTCAAAAAACACATTCTTACCTCAGTGAGGTATCACAAAACCAGGGAGGTAAAGAAAAAATGTTAGCATCAAATATGCTTCAAACCATCTACATGCCAATAACTAAATTTTTTTTTTCCATAATTGACTTATTTAGAAGTCGGTCTTATGTATCCCTATCAGGGTATGTTTAAGAGATGAATTAAATACAAAAGTCAGAAATAAAACACTTTCTGCTTTATAACTATCCCCCGTACTATCTAATGTTCATTTATCTTCTCTTAGTATTTTCGATTTACCTAATTACTAAAGGAAAATATTAAGATACTTGTTTAATTCCTTTCTCTTACTCAACTACCACACACATAGCCCCCAGATCTAGTTTATTCTATTTAAAAATATAAACTGAACTTATTCACTATTTTCTAATTCAGCTGTGACATCCTCAGTAAAGGTTACCAAGATCTCTCAATGGAGACAATGTAAAACCTTTCATAGTTGGTCTCAGTGCTTCTACTCTTGCTTCTACTCGTCAATCTCCACACAGCAAGTCAGAATATTTTTAGTGTATATTTAAATCAGATAATATTTTTAACCTACTGGCATGTCAGTGTCCTTAGCATGACATCTAAACTTCTGACCACATCCCAGAAAACTCTATATTTTCTGTATTTGGCCTATCTTTCCAGCTTCTGGTTTATTTTTACACTTTGACATCCCTAGCTCCATGCTTGTAAAGATCGTTTGCGTTTCTTATTCTTTCAGACTAAAAGGCTTTTCATATGGCTCTTTTCATTGCATTCCTGCTTATTTCCTATATGTCAACAGAACTATTACTTCCTCAAAAATGCCTTCTGTGATTACCCTAATTAAAGGAGCTCCCTTCCTTTGCTCCAGCCCATCTCATCATCTGGTTTCAGGTCTGTTTTGATCATCCCTAAAAATGAGAAACTAGAAGAGTGTTTGACAAATATTTATTGGCATTTTTTAGAATGCTAGGCCATCTTTACAGTAAATTTCTCATTGTTTAATACCTTATTATAAGTGATCATATAATTTCTAATGCATAATTCATTTTTCTTTGAAAAAAGCATTGCTATACATAATACTTCATCTTCATGGAATGAAATGACCATAGACATTAGATTTGGATAATTGTCTAAAATTGCTACAGTCTTAAATTTATTCAGGTTAAAACAATAAATTAAGTGACTTTGTTTAAAATGATACACTGAGTTTGGATTCCAGCTGACAATCCTGCAAGATTCATTTACTTCTCAAGAGCACAACATATTGTTAAAAATAACCACCAGATCATTTAGTATTCTACTATCTCCCGATCGGATACACTATTAAAATATTTTGATTGCCTCATTCACCTGATCTTGCTTAATGGACCATAAGTATTAAGCAGTATTGCTGAGGCTCATTTGTTCAATACATTCTAGATTGAGAGGTTGATTAATTGATTAGTATGACCTAGCAATTCTCATTTAAATGTGGGCTGATTCAAATTAGGTTTTCACTAATTTTGTGATATGTTTTGCATGTTAATGGAATTAGAAAATAATTTTGATTTTTACTTGCCAAATTTGTCATAGGAATAAGTTACTAAAAGTATATCATCAAAAATAAATTTTGATGTATAATATATGTATACATATTATATTATAAAATATTTGCAAGCCAAGTAAATTATAACAGTTTAAGATTGTGTTTTTATTATTTATATATCAGATGCTTTCGATGACCGATCACATCATTTTAAAATTATTTTTTATATTCTATTTATACTAAACTTCATAAAAGTTTTTCCTAGAAATTACTGCTAATATGTTAAACATTCTGTATTATTTTTAAACTCAGTATATTCTAATATAAAAATGTGCCTTAACCACAATAGCAAACTAGTGCTTCTCACACCACAATGTTTCAAAATTCACAAAAATATTATTTACTTTTACCTTATATTTTTGGTAAATTAAATATATTTGTGTACATTAATGCTATAAAGTAGCAATACAATTTGTATCATTTTATAGCATGGATTATAAACTTATTCATATTTCATGATACAATGCATATATTCACACTATAAATAACTTGTATATGTATGGGTATTCATACAATTTGAACATCAGTCATATAGACGTGAACAGAACCCACACTTCACTCATGTAAACACTTTTTACTCATTTAAGACAAACCTCAAAAAGAAATTACTATGCATATATAAAATATAAATATATAAACATGAACAAAAGATGAACTTAATTATATAATCTTTGCTTTTGTCCTTAATTTAAGAACTGTGAACATTTGCCACATTTATTTACAATTTATATGAAAAATTAGAACACTTTATATGTAAGTACATCTTTGTGTACCATGCTGACAAAAGAACACTGATTGTGAAGACTTACATTGAAATTACAGGTTTGGTTCTAGACCACTGCAATAAAATATTTTTGTTCTCTAGTGCATATAAAGTTATGTTTAAAGTATACTATATTCTGTTAAGTCCACAGTAATATTATATCTACAAAAACAGTATGTATAGCTTAACTGAAAAATTCTTCATTGTTAAAATATGCTAACAATCATCTGAACCTTCAGCAAGTCATACTCTTTTAGCTTGTGGAGGGTCTTGTCTCAATGTTGATGGCTGCTGGCTATCAGGATGGTGGTTGCTGAATGCTAAAGAGACTGTGCCAAATTTTAACATAACACAACAATGAAATTTACCACATCGGTGCACAATTCCTTTTACACAAGATTTCTCTGTGGCATGTGTTGCTGTTTGACAGCGTTTTACCCGCAGTGGAGCTTCTTTCAAAATTTAAGGCAATTCCCTTTAAGCCTGCCATGGTTTCATGAACTAAGTTTTTGTAAGATTTAAAATAATTTGTTGTTATTTCAACAATGTTCACAGCACCTTCACAAGAAGTACATTCCATCTTAAGAAACCATTTTATTTGCTCCTTCACAAACAACTCCTTATCTATACAAGTTTTATCATGGGATTACAGCAGTTCAATCGCATCTTTAGGCCCTACTTCTAATTCTAGTTCTCTTGTTATTTCTACCATATTTGTATTTCCTTCTTCCACCGAAGCCTGAACACCTTAAAATGATTCATAATGATTGAAATTAACCTCTTTTAAACTCCTGTTAATATTGATAATTTGACCTCCTCCCATGAACCACACATTCTTAATGGCATCTAGAATGGTGAATCCTTTCCAGAATGTTTCAATATGCCAAGATCCATAAGCGGAATCACTATCTATGGTATCTATAGCCTTATAAAATGGATTTCTTAATAATATTGAAAGTTATAATTACTCCTTTTTCCGTGGACTGCAGAATGAATGTTATGTTAGCAGGGATGAAAACAATATTAATCTCCTTTCACCTCTTCATCAGATCTCTTGGGTAACCAGGTACTTTGTATATTAACAGTAATATTTTGAAAGGAGTCTTTTTTTCTCACCAGCAGTTCTCAAGAGTGGGCTTAAAATATTGAGTAAACCATCCTGTAACCAGACGTGGCGTCATCCAGGACTTGTTCCATTTATAGTGCACAAGCAGAGTAGAAATAGCATATTTCTTCAAGGCCCCCAGGGTTTTCAGAACGGTATTCTGAATTGGCTTCAAATTGGCTTCAATGTAGTCATCAGCTGCACTGGCTTCTAACAAGAGTCAGCCTGTGATTTGAAGCTTTGAATTTAGTCTATGATGTCTGCTCCATAGCTGTGAAAATCTTAGATGATGTCTTTTTCCAATATAAGGCTTTTTTGTCTACGTTGAACATTTGTTGTTTAGTGTAGTTACCCTCAGCAGTGATCTCAGGTAGTTTTCCTGGATAGCTTGTCACAACTTCTACTCAGCACTTGCAACTTCACCTTGCATTCTTCTATTAATGGGGATGGGTTCTTTCCTTAAACCTTAAGATCCAACTTCTGCTACCTTCGAACTTTTCTTCTGTAGCTTCCTCACCTCTCTCCCGCCTTCCCTGAATTGAAGACACTTAGGGCCTTGCCCTGGGTTAGGCTTTTTAATAAGGGAATGTTGTGACTGTTTTAATCTTTTATACAGACTGTTAAAAACTTTCTCCATATCAGTAATAAGCGTGTTTCACTATCTTATCATTCCTTGTATCACTGAAGTAACACTTTTAATTTCTTTCACCAAATTTTTCTTTAAATTCACAACTTGGCTGCTTGGTACAAGAGGCCTAACTTTTTCAGCCTATATCAGCTTGCTTGCTTTTTTTTTTTTTTTTTTTTTTTTGAGACGGAGTCTTGCTCTGTCGCCCAGGCTGGAGTGCAGTGGCACAATCTCGGCTCACTGCAAGCTCCACCTCCCGGGTCCACACCATTCTCCTGCCTCAGACTCCCGAGTAGCTGGGACTACAGGCACCCGCCGCCATGCCCAGCTAATTTTTTATATTTTAGTAGAGACGGGATTTCACCATGTTAGCCAGGATGGTCTCTGTCTCCTGACCTCGTCATCTGCCTGCCTCGGCCTCCCAAAGCGCTGGGATTACAGGCGTGAGCCACCACGCCCGGCCAGCTTTCAATATCCCTTCCTCACCATGCTTAATTATTTCTAGCTTTTGATTTAACCTGAGAGGTGCACTACTCTTCCTTTCACTTGAACACTTAAAGGCCATGTAGGATTATTAATTAACCTTATTTTACTATTGTTGTGTCTCATAGAATAGGCCTGAGGAGAGGCAGAGAAACAGATGAATGGGTGGTTGGTGGAACAGTAATAACATACACACATTTAGCAATTAAGTTATCTGACTTACGTGGGTATAGTTTGTGGCAATTTGAGACAATTCCATTAGTAACATAAGAGATCACTGAACACAGAGCATGATAACAGATATAATAATAATGAAAAGTTGGAAATGTTGTGAGAATTGCCCAGCCGTCACACAGAGACATGAAGTGAGCATATGCTGTTGGAAAAGCCAATACATGCTCAATGCAGGGTTTCCACAAACATTCCATTTGTTCAAAAACTCAGCATCTGCAAGGCACAATTAAGCAAAGAATAATAAAACAAGGCATGTCTGTATTGTAAAAACAAAGGAACGTTTTTCTCAAAATTTTAATGCAAATACCTAAAAACAACTTTGAAGGTCACCGCTGGGCATTCAGCTAAAAGCCTCCAGCAGAGTTGCCGCAGGTGTGCACACGGATGACAGTTCATCGATTCTGTCAGAACCACTTTTCCATGAGCAGCACCCTCTCCATCTCAAAATTCTATTTTAAATAATGTCACATATTTTGTTCAGTTTATCAGCATCACATGCAAATATATGCTAATTTTGTTTAAAAGAAGTGTTTCTGACTATAAAATAACATGCCTCACTATAAATAATTCCTCCACATCAAAGGAAAAAAAAATAAAGAAAAACAGTTGGATAATCCTGCCACTTAAATATAACGAACATCGATCGATTTTATATATTAAAATTACATAAAATATAAGCCCCATTTACTTGTCCAAAATTGAAAGCATCTCAATTAATTATTAATATATTTTTACGTATTATCATAACAATGTTTTCTAGTGTGATAAATTTATTTTCTAAATTATAGGTTTAAATGCTTTATAATTTTTATGAATATAACTTATTTGAGTAGTACAATATTAATGAATTTCTTAACATGTCCTCTTAAGATAACTCTTCTTATACATAAATTTTCAAGAGCATCTCTCCTTATTTTCTAAAAATAATTTCTTAGAACAGCACTGTCTAGTAGGTCTTTCTGTAGTAATCAATGTGTTCTATATCTGTATTATATAATTCAGTAGCCACTGGCAACTCTGGTTATTAAGCCCTTGAAATGTGACTACTCAGACTGACAAATTTATTTTTAGATTGTATTTAATTTGGATCAATTAAAATTTATGTTTAAATAGTAACACATAACTAATGGCTAACATATGAGAAAGTTCATTGAATATATTAAGAAAACAGTGGGCCAAAAAGTATCAAGCTTCCTTTAGCTGTAATTAAAATATTAGATTCAGCTGTATAGATCCCAGATATCTTCTATTTTCTTCTTAAAGAGAAAATGTTATCTGATTACTTCCTCTGTTTCAATTCTTAATTTCTTCCTGGAAAATACCTTTCATTCTTATGTTAGACCACCATATTCTTTCTCTTCCAATTGTCAGTGTATCTCTCATCATTTTGTTTGTATTCTTGTATAGTACTCAAATTGTCCACATACTTGATAAAATTCCCATCTCCATCCATTTTAATGGCATTATTACAAAACTTTATTTCCAGCCTTTCTTATGTATTTCTGTTTCACACTATTTGGTGACTTTTAATTTTTTTTTCTGGCATAAATAATTTTCTGAATCTCTATGTCTATGTTTTGTTTTCCTTGCTTCACAGTAAACACAATGGTGTTTTCCATAATCACAGTGGCGTTCAATTTTATACTTATTTGTCCATAATTTAGATGCTAAGATCTATTATGCCTTTACCTCACCCAAAAGACTTCATATATGGATGAAATTTTAACCTACTTTGTGTTTCCTCTGAGTGATATTTGAGCCTATTCTCATATGGATGACAGAGTGAATTAATAGTCCTCTCATTCTAGTTTTTGTGTGCGTACCTTGGAGTACACACACAAAAATAATAATCCTAAGTTTGGATAGCTATAGGGGCTTTTTTTTCTGCCCCTCCTACAGATATTCCTTTCTCTCTACTCTGTTTACCAGAACACAATTCACAAGGACAAGTCATACTCTACCTGTCTGCTCCTCTGATTTCTGGAAATTTCTCTCTCTAAATGTGTATGGATAGATGCAAGAATATTTGGTTGAAAATCAGAGTTAGAAAGTCAGTACTTTGGATGACTATAAATATCTTATACCTCAGAGTTAGAGGAAGAGTCAGACAATATATATACAAAGTCTTTGTCTTGTTTTTATTTATAAAGTAAGACCTACAGTCTCTAACAGTCCTGTTCCATCAAAATTTTTTCTAACAGTATGCCAATAGATGGTTTGCATGTTATGTCTCAGATAGAAAGCTAGTCTTCTATATTTTTCTCTGTGATAGCAGTTTTGGTTGGGATTCTACAAACTACATTTTTCAGATTCTTTTACCAAGTGACTTCCTGTTAGAATATGAAAATAATAGAGATGCTTAAAGGTATCAGCAGCACCAACACAAGCCCTTTCCTAGGAGATATGAATAGTCAATTTGTGGTACTTCCCTGAACTTCAAGGTTCCTGTAACTCCAATCCTTCTCTTATTCTCCCATCCGTAAGAGTAATAGGTTTTCTTGAGGTTATTATATTTGGTTAATTCAGGATTTAATATCGCTAATACTTGTGTAAACACTTCCCCATTTTACATTTCCTCTTAAAATTACCTAGGAATAGTTTGTGTTTTTCCAGTTAGACACCGACTAGTATATTTATCTCTCACTTTTCAGTAACCATGTTTGTTTTCTTCGTGTGTGTGTGTTTGCATGACTTTATAGGTAAATTAAAACATCAGGAAAGGCTGCATGCAGGGACTTGCTAGGCAAGAGGCCATTATAATCAAGAATTATAAAATATTTCTTTTAAAACTTTGTCTAAAACTTAACACTGAGAAATTTAAAATCGCATTAAATATATTATAAAATTATCTATGTTCTTCATGCTACAAGTGATTTTCTATTTTTGCAATTGTCAGAGTTACATTTAAATTTTTACCCCCTATTATCTTTTTATTCATGATTCCTTTCATGTGGTTTTTCTCTATAATACACTATTATTTATTTTCTTTGCCATGTACTTACAAAGCTGCTGTCCCCTTCCAAGCTTTCCACAACTGAGATCGTGCCAATTGATTTAATAATGTGAGGCTATTTTCCAGTGAGCATAGTAACTGCAGTCTTTGTTTTAATTGTTTGAAAATTATCCTTTTTCTCTTAAATGAAATTATTAAACGTCATCATTGGCCAAAATCAATTTTACCAGATAGTATGCCTTCATATGTAAGTGGGAAGATAATTCTGCCATGATTCAGACTTTCCTCTATTGTGTCATTATTTAAACCCGCTAAAGAAAAAGAGACAAATAGGATTCCAATGGGAAAGTTCCCATGTAATCAACTCCAACAAACACTGTTTCACAAGAGTCAAGACTGAAACATTATGCCTGTGAAACTCATGAGACTTAGCATATTACGCATTCACATGTAATTTGTCAATTCTAAAGCACTTTAAAATTTTAGAATTCAATCCTCTGCCTGTGTTTATGTCTTCATGTTTTGGACATTTCATGTTTGGTAACATATATCACTGTTTTCCTTTTCTTTTCAGCTGTCATTAATTTGATCCATTTCACTATTAATTTAATATTTTATCAACTCTCAACTACAGTCTCTGTACAAAGTTAAAATGCTCTACATGTTTTCATTACTTCCCACTGCTCTTATTTCTCTTCTCCTAACTGTTCCTCTCTGTTCATTGTGCTGGATGCAATACAGACTTTCTTACTCTCTTAAAGTCAACCTATTTCCCACCTGGGGCTTTTATATGTGTTGTTCCCTTTGTCTGTAATGCACTTCTCCCATATCTCCACATGGCTACTTCCTTCAACATTACTTAGGTCTCTGAAATTGTTAGCTCCTTAGATTGGTGATCCCTGACCACAGTATGTACAATGCTCCCTCCAGTAACCCTCAGAAAGCTTAGCAGGCTTTCTTGTAATGCATTGCACTTCCTCCACCTGAAAGTATATGTTATATGTTTTGGGTTCTATGTCATCCCCACAAGCATGTATGTTCCATCATCTTAGGAACTCTTTCCAGTGCCTATGACAGTGCCTGACACATAATACATATTAAATAATATTTTCAGATTAACAAATGCATAAAACATTAAATTGGGCCAGAAAATCAAGCTGAGGGCTCAAGGATATGAAAATAAACATTCCTTGTTGTGTTTATATTACTCTATATTAAGTGGGAGATCATTAAGTGGGGGATAAAAATGGTATTAATAAATCCTGATTTGTGGAGCAAATAATTGTTTCATTCTCACATATTTTTTCTTTTAATATAGCAGAAAGCTTGGAGTTTTTTCAAGTACTATGATTAGTTCAGTTTACTGAGAGTCGAGTAATAAATATACATAGGAAGTAAAAGTTAAAAAAAAAAAACTTCCCCACACACTGGGCTTTGCTGCTATTACATTTTACTACCTGATTTATTCCTCACAAGCATTTTGTGAAAACTATCAAAATTATTTTTATTATTTTGCATATTAAAAGACAATCTTACCTTAAAGTGCTTCAGGAAACAAAAATAGGGCTTACTTTCAGAAGCCCTGATGCCATTCAGTAAGGCACTGGAATAACATCAAATTAGTTGTAGATTATTATTGTATTTGCAAGTATTTTCAACCTGTTGGGCTTATGTTTTATGTTTAAGTCTTATTTTTGAGGAATTATGAGTAATATATCTTACAATATTATTTTATTCAGGATGCACATGAGCAGGTTTGTGACTTGAATGTATTGCATAAGGGTGAGGTTTGGGCTTTTAGTATATTCAGCATCCAATATTGGACATTACCCAGTAGGTAATTTTTTAAGCATCAATCCCCTCCAACCATATCCACTTTGGGCAACACCGGTGTCTATTATTTCCATCTTTATGTCCATGTGCTCCCATTGTTTAGCTCCCACTCATAAGTGAGAAGGTGTGGTACTGATTTTTCTGTTTGTAAGTTATTCATTTAGGATAATGGCCTCCAGCTTTATCCATGTTGCAGCAAAAGAAATGACTTCATTCCTTTTATGGCTGAATAGTATTCATGGTTTAGATATATAACATTTTCTTTATCCAATCAACCATTGATGGACACATAGCTTGATTCCGTGACTTTGCTCTGGTGAACAGCTCTGCAATAAACAGACAAGTGCAGGTATCTTTTTGAGATAATGATTTATTTTCCTTTGTGTAGATGACCTGAAGTAATATTGCTGGATCAAATGGTAGTTGTAGTTTTAGTTCTTTGATACATCCCCACACTGTTTTCCATAGAAGTTATATTAATTTACTTTCCCTCAACTGTTTATAAGTGTTCCCTTCTTCTCTCCACATCCTTGTCAAAATCTGTTGTTTATGCACATTTTAATAATACCCATTCTGACTGGTATAAGATTTCTCAATTTAGTTTAATTTGCATTTCTCTGATGATTCGTGATGTTGAGCATTTTTCATATGTTTGTTAGGTACTTGTATGTCTTCTTTTGAGACATGTCTTTTCATTTCCTTTGTCCACTTTTTAATGGGATTGTTGGTTTGACATAATTTGCAAATACTTTCTCCCATTCTGCAGGTGGTCTATATACTTTATTAATTATTTCTTTTGTTAGGTAGAAGCTTTTCAGTTTAATTCCCAGTTATGTATTTTTGTTTATGTTGCATTTGCTTTTAGGGTAGTAGTCATAAAGTCTTTGCTTAGGCCAATGTGGTTTTCCTAGGTTTTCTTCTAGGACTTCTATAGTTTCAGGCCTTACATTCAGATCTTTAATACATCTTGAGTTAATTTGTATATACTGTTAGTGATAGTCCAGTTTCATTGTTATACGTAGACTAGCCAATTTTTCCATCACCATTTTTTAAATGGGGAGTCCTTTCCCTATTGTTTATTTTTGTTGACTTTGTCAAAGATCAGTTTGCTGTAGGTATGTGGCTTTACTTTTAGGTTCTCTACACTTTTCTACTGATCTATGTGTTTATTTTTATATCAGTACTTGATCTTTTGGTTCGTATACCCTTGTAGTATGTGTTATGGTCAGGTAATGTGATGTCTCCGGCTTTGTTCTTTTAGTTTAGGATTGTTTTTGCTATTTAGGCTCTTGTGTGGTTTCATATGAATTTTACAATTGCTTTCTCTAATCCTGTGAAGAATGACATTGCTACTTGATAGGAATTGCATTCAATCTGTAGACTGCTTTGGGCACTATGGTACTTTTAACAATATCAATTCTTCCAATCCATGACATGAGATGTCTTTTAATTTGTTGTGTCATCTACAATTATTTTTTCATCAGTGTCTTTTAGCTCTTCTTGTAGAGATCTTCCACTTAATTCTTTAAGTGTATTCCTAGGTATTTTTCATTTGTGCATGTGGCTATTTTAAACAGGATTGAGTTTTTTATATGGTTCTCAGCTCAAATGTCATTAGTGTATGGAAATGCTACTGACTTTTGTACATTGATTTTGAATCTTGAAACTTTACTGCCTTTATGTATCAACTCTAGTACTACTTTGGAATTATTAGGGGGTTCTAGTTATAAAACCATGCCATCAGTGAATAGAGATAATTTGACTTCCTGTTCTCTAATTTGGATGCCTTTTATTTATTTTCCTTGCCTGATTGCTCTAGCTAGGAATTCAACTACTATGTTGAATAGTATTTTTGAGAGGGAACATCCTTTTCTTGGTCCAGTTCTTAGGGGGAATGCTTTCAACTTCTCCCCATTGAGCAGAATGTTACCTGTGGGTTTGTCACATATGGCTCTTATTATTTTGATGTATTTTCCTTCAATTGCTAGTTTGTTGAGGGTTTTCATCTGGAAGAAATGTTGGATTTTATCAAATACTTTTTCTGAATCTATTAAGACAATCAAATGGTTTTTGTTTTTAATTTGGTGTATGTGGTGGATCACATTCATTGATTTGCAAATGTTGAATTGCCCTTATATCCCTGGAATAAAACCCACTTGACTATGATGAATCATCTTTTTGATGTCAGATTCAGTTTACTTGCATTTTGTTGAGGATTTTTACATCCATGTTCGTCAGAGATAATGGTCTGTAGTTATTTTTGGTGTTGTCATTGCATGATTTTAGTATTACAGTGATACTTGTTTCAGAGAATGAGTTAGGGAGGAATCCCTTCCCAAATTTTTGGAATAGTTGCAGTAAGATTGGTAGCAGCTCTTGTTTGTGCATCTGGTAAAATTCAGCTCTGAATCTGTTGGTCCTGGGCTTATTTTTATAATATTTTTTTAATTGATTCAATTTTATTACTCATTATTGGTCTGTTCAGGATTTACATTTCTGCTTGGTTCAATTTTCGGAGGTTGTATGTTTCCAGGAATTATTTACATCCTTTAAGTTTTCTAGTTTGTGCACATACAGCTGATGTTCACACTAATCTTTGGTGATCTTTTCTATTTCTGTGGCATGTATCAGATGTGATGTCACCTTTATCATTTATGATTGTGCTTATCTGAGTCTTCTCTCTTTTTTTGGTTAAACTATCTAGCAGTCTATTGATTTTGTTTATCCTTTCCAATAACCAACTTTTCATTTTGTTGATCTTTTGTATCATTTTTAAGTCTCAAAATCATTTAATTCTCTTCTGATATCTGTTATTTCTTTTCTTCTGCGAGCTTTGATTTTGTTTCCTCTTGCTTTTCTAGTTCCTTGAGATGTGACATTCGGATTTTAAATTGAGATTCTTTTTGATGCAGGGACTTAACACAATTACCTTTAGTGTTATCACAGCTTTTGCTATATCACAGAGGTTTTGGTATGTTGTGTTTCCATTTTTCTTTGTTTCAAAACTTTTGGATTTCTTCCTTAATTTTATTGTTTACCTGAAAGTCATTCAGGAGCAAATTGTTTTGTTTATATGTACTTATGTGGTTTTGGGAGTTCTTCTTGGTAATGATTTTTAATTTTATTCTGCTCTAATCTGAGAAAATACTTCATGTGATTTTGATTTTTTGAATTTATAGAGATGCTTTATGACCAAGCATATGGTCAAATGTTCCATGTGCAGATGAGAAAAATGTATTCCCTCTGGTTGTTGAGTGGAATGTTCTGTAAATGTCTATTAGGACCACATAGTTTAGAGTATAGTTTAAGTCAGGGTTTGTTTACTTTGTACTTCGATTAGCTGTTTAGTGTTGTCAGTGAGGTGTTGAAGTTCCCAATTAATATTGTATTGCTATTAATCTCTTTTCTTAGGTTAAGTAGAAATTGTTTTATAAACCTGGGTGCTCTGGTATTGGATGCATGTATATATTTAGAATAGTTAAATATTCTTGTTGTATTGAAACCTTTATCATTATATAATGCCATTCTTTGTTAATGTTTTTAACTGTTGTTTCTTTGAAGTCTGTTTAATATAAGAATGGCTAGTCATTCAGACTTTTGTTTTCCATTTGTGTGCTATACCTTTTACTGCCCCTTTACTTTGAGTATATATGTGTCTAGCCATTAGACCCCCTATAGGTTCTCTCATAGGCAGCCGACAGTTGGAGATAGATATATATATATATTCTTCTAGAATATATAAAGAATATATAAATGTATTCTTCTAGAATATATAAAGAATATATAAATATATTCTTCTAGAATATATAAAGAATATATAAATATATTCTTCTAGAATATATAAAGAATATATAAATATATTCTTCTAGAATATACAAAGAATATATAAATATATTCTTCTAGAATATATAAAGAATATATAAATATATTCTTCTAGAATATATAAAGAATATATAAATATATTCTTCTAGAATATATAAAGAATATATAAATATATTCTTCCAGAATATATTATTCTGGAATGTAGAATGTTTAGGCTATTTATGTACATGGTTAATATTTAAGTAGAATTATTAATATTTAAGTTCAAGGGTATTTAACTGGAATGTTAATATTGATATGTGAGGTTTCATTTTATTCCTGTTATAGTTTTGTTAGCTAGTAACCTTGGAGTCTCAATTGTGTAATTGCTTTGTGTAATGTGTGAGCTTTCTTATATATGCTTTTATGATGGAGAGTATTGTCCTTTTATTTCCATGTTTAGAACTCTTTTGAGCATTTCTTATAGGTCCAATCTGGAAGAAATTCCCTTAGTGTTTCCTCACTGGGAAAGACTTTATTTTTTCTTCGTTTATGATGCTTAATTTGGCAGGATATAAAATTCTTGGCTTTTTTTTTTTTTAAGGAGGCTAAAAATAGGGCCTCAATCTCTGGCTTCCTCTAGGAAGTCTGCTGTAGTCTGATGGCATTTTCTTCATTCAGATGATTTGATACTTCTCTCTAGCTTCCTTAAAGATTAGTTCTTTCATGTTGACTTTGTATAATCTTATGACTGTATGCCTTGGTAATGTACATTCTGTATAATATATTCCAGGTATTCTCTAAATTTATTGTATTTGAATGTCTACATCTCTAGCAAGATTGGGGAAATTTTCCTGAATTATTTTCTCAATTATGTTTTTCATAGTTTTACTAGTTCTCTCTCATTAATGCCTATAAGCCGTAGATTTGGTCGCTTTACATAACCCATATTTTTCAAAGCCTTTGTTTGCTTTCTGAAATCCTTTTTGTTACTGTTTTTTTTCTGACCATATTGATTTGAAAGACTGGTATTCAAGCTCTGAAATTCTTCTGCTTTTTTCTACTCTTTAAAGCTTTCAGCTGTGTTTTAAATTTTCTTCAGTTTTTTTTTATTTCCAGTTATTTAAAAAATATATCTATTTTGTCTTTTATCTCATGAATTGTTATTCCACTTTCTTTGAGTTGGTTTTTAACCTTCTCTTGAATCTCACTGAGATTACTTACAATGCATATCTTAAATTCTTTGTTTGAATTTGGTCATTTCAATGTCTTGATTTTGGTTATGATCCATTGCTAGGAAGCCAGGATGGTCCATAACATGTGTCATAATATCTGTTATTTTGTTGTACTGGAGTTCTTGGACTGGTCTCTTTTCATATGTAGATGCTGTCATTTATTATTTTTAAATTAACTTTCATTTACATGACTTTTTTCTTCCTCCTTGAGAGTGTGACTGTTGCACATGTCAGGTAGAGTCCTTTGCTTTGCGTTTATGGGGCCAAGGCTCTGTATAAATTCCTTGGTTATAGATAAACTGAGTGTAGTATAGTAGTGTAGGTTTTCTTAAGTGCTAGTTTTTTGTGGGTTGTGGTAGCAATATGCTGTGTATGTGGTCAGGCTCACTGTCTCCTACAGAGATGGTGAGGTACAGGGCTTGGGTTGCATATCTAGTTCCCTAGCACTGCACACTACTGTAAGCAAGAATTATGTTGGGTTGTGCAGCTCACCCTACCAGCAAGTAGGTGACAATTTTGGCTAAAAGCCAGTTAAATGGTATAAACTGGTTTCAGCAGTTGTGATGGGCCATGCAGTTTGACCTCCTAGCCAGTAGATGATACTTCCAGGCAAGAGGTAATTGTGGTGTTGGCAGTGGAATTTTTACATAGCCTTTGTTGATCTGGAGTAGTACTGGGATATTTCTGGTGATGGGCAGTGCCTGGACTCTCAGGATTTCCATCCTGTGCTCTGCCACTAAGGTGGCTTGAGAGGGCAAAGCTGTGCGGCACTGGGTCTGGTGAGCTGGCAGCCAGGCTCTCTGAGGCAGGTACAAGTACCAACCTTAGCAGGTGTCTAGTGGAAGCTCTCAGGCCTCAGGGACAACCCTCCAGAAAGGGTTGGAGGTGCCTCTCCTGCACCACAGAGCTGGCTCAGAGGAAGAGCCAACTCATACACCCTCTTATTGGTGAGTCTCCCTCTGGCATCCACTCTGGCAACTGGCCCTACAAGTTAGTCTGACCCAAAACCATTTGTGCCCAGATCACAAAGCTATTCTAGGCATCTCGATGGTGAGACTTCCTGCAGCAGAAACCACAGCCGTCAGGCAATAAGCTTTTCAGTCAGGTCTAAAGAAGGGAGGGGTACCCAGCTTCCTCATCACCATACCCTTTTCTATGTTTTGACAGTGTGGACTCCTCCCCTGCTGGAGATCAGGCCGCAGATGTCATCTTCATACATCCCAAACTGTGTGCTAGAGTGCTGGGGAACTGGAACCAGGCCAAAGTGTTTGTCCTCTAGCCGCTAGGGGTCAAGCTGTGATGAGGGTGAACTTGTCCAGGCCACCAACAGACTACTCAGGGAAATGGAAGATATGCTTCACAGCTTTCACAAACAGCTAGACAAGACATTTCTGAATTTATGTATATGTAATATTATCTATAATTTTCCAAGTTATTTTGTACCCGTTCTATTATTAAATATCAGCCATCAGAATAGATAGCAAAATATATTGTGTCAATATACAGTATACCCGATTTCCTTTATTTTTTATTACTTTGATAGTGGTGTAATATGAGTTTTAATATTTTAAATAAAATTAGCATGATACATTATTCATCAGAGATTATATATGTCTCAGCATGTAAACCATGGTTGTAAAAAACATTTTTTTTTTTAGATGGAGTCTTGTCTGTCACCCAGGCTGGAGTGCACTGGTGCAATCTTGGTTCACTGTAACCTCTGCCTCCTGGGTTTAAGCTATTCTCATGCCTCAGCCCCCTGAGTAGCTGGGACTACAGGTGTGTGTCACCACGCCCAGCTCATTTTTGTATTTATGTAGAAATGGGGTCTCGCCATGTTGCCCAGGCTGGCCTCAAACTCCTGGCCTCAAATGATGTACCTGCCTCGGCTTCTCAAAGTGCTGGAATTACAGGCATGAGATACTGTGCACAACCACACACACACACACACACAAAATCATTTTTTTGTGTGGCTTAGCAATGTTCATGACCTCCAGACCACAAGCAATGACATCTGTTCTGGAACATATAGGTGTTATTACTTTGAAATAGTTATAGGACAAAACAAAATAAGAGAGATAAACTTTATCCATGGCATAAAATACATTTTTGAAATCCATATATATTTTAGATAGCTCACACTAAATGAACAAAATATGTAAAATTCAGAAATGGCAGCAATGGATAATAATTAGTTATACATTAGCGTAAGATGGTGGAAGATGACATTATTCACCATGTTATTTGTAGAAAGATTTTTCAATTTAGTCATCCTCTAATGATTAACCTAGCCAATGGAGCCACTTAGAGCACATAAAGAAGAGTATTAAAACTATAACTAATTTATAAAGGAAATTAGTTACATTATTAAAATATATCAGGCATATTTACTACTTATTGTATATGTGTCCTTTTAGTAATAAAATGCTGGAATTTAGTAAAAGACAAAGCATTTAGAAGACATTTATTCATTTATGTTAACATACTAAGTCAATAATTTGTGCTTTTAAATTTAAATATTATGTCAGATATTTTTTCTGCAGCCAGCAGTGTTTCCCCTCCACCACAGAAAGCCCCTAATCTTTATGTGCACCTTTCATAGCAAGATTTTACCTATAGTAAACTGAGAACTTTCTTTAGGCTCAGGTGTGGTCTTTTCTATTGTAGTAAACAATATATCGTCAATAGATAGTTATAACTAATTTTTATGTATCATCCATAATACATCTATTCAAAATAAAGTATCACTATGTTCTAATATCTTAAAAGAGACAGCCCCTAGAAAACTTTAAAAACTGTCGTTTTTACATAAAACATGAAAAACAGTCTTTAGAATACATTTTTATTCTCATTTTCAGGCAAAATGAATTACAGTTTTTCTTCTGTTTCTATTCCCTAATTTTTCTTCTATTTGTTCAGTTTATTTGATTTTATTACTATTTAATTTTTTCTTAAATGCAGATATGAACAGGAAGCTTGAGAAAATTTTGTGGCTAAGCAATTTTTTAATATTTAGAATTTTGAGAAATGTGAAAGATGTTAGAGCAATTTAAAGAACAGAGGGATGACAATACTCAAATGAAAGTAAAAAGTGTTCAATAATGAAGAAATATGGGTCATGGTATATACACATTTATATACAATAACTGTACTTTGTGTCAATTCTTAGCTTTCTTTTTAAAAATCACCTTCCTCTTAGTTTAGCATCTCTTCTTTTCTCTTTTGTCTCTCTGACAAGTCCCTTTCTTTTAATTTACTCTGGCTTCTGCTGCCTCTCCCTGGAAAGCCCCCACCCCTCAGAGTTTTATGCTGAAAGATCTTTTCTCAATTTAACCTATTCATAGGGACTTCATGGAGTCCAGCAATTACCACTTTCTTGAATATGCTAATGACTCTTAATTCTCTGGCTTAAATATTGATCTCCTGCCCAACAGATTGTATTTCTATCTAGTTACTAGTCATCTCCACCTGGATTTTCAAAACAGAACTTTTCTTGCCTTACCACTACTCCCTCATCAAATAGAATTTCCATCTTCATTTGAGGAACACCACAATTCACTCAGTCACACAGGCTGAGAGCTTCAGAGTTATCTTTGACACTTAACTTTCCTTCACTCAAAACATTCACTTAGGAAGTTGTAATAACTCTAGTTTTGGTCTTTCTCACAATTCTTTCCTGTCTTTTTAAATCTCACTGTTATCGTCTTGAGCCATTTCATTCACTTCTTGAAATCTTGTCCTTTACTCCATCATGTTGGAAATAAGATAACAGAGTATTCTCTCTAAAACCCCAACATAATCCGTTTATACTCATCCATGATTTATACTATCCGCAATGCAAACTCTGTAGAATGCTCCAACATGTTTTCGCAATCTAGGATGTTTCCTGTTTCAACCTCATCTCCAGTCACTCTCCTCCATGCATCCTTGGTGCCTTTCAAATGATGACTAGGTGTAATGCAAATATCTATTTATTTTCATTTCCTTGTTTTGCTTATGCTTTTGTTTCTGCTATTCAGCTTACCACTCCTGTTTCTCCTTTCTTAGAAAATCCTACTATCTCTCCAAGATGGAACTCAGATGATTCAGTATTTTTAAGTCAATTAACTTTCTTGAACAGAATAATGTTATCTACATCTTTCATCTCATGTACATGTCACTTATATAATATTTGCTATGAGAGACACTCTATAGCATCTAGTGGTTTCATGGCACTGTCTGGTTTCTAAGTAAATTATACGCTGCTTTAAAGTCTGAGACCTTGGTCAGTTTGGGTTTTATTTTTAAATACACTGAGTACTTCACTGCTGTCAGTTAAATATGAATGAAATATTAGAAGCCTCAAAAATATGTCGTAACAATTGAGTAGGAAAACTTTGCATTCTTCTCAAAGAATTTCTTAAACTTCTGACAGGTCATTGGAGAATGGCCAATTTGACTCACCTCCTGTTTTGAAGTTTTGGCTAAAGGTTTTGACTTTGCAGTGGAAGCCCACTCAAGTAAAACAAGCATCATCCAAGTCCATGGTTACACAAATATTTATATTATATGCTAAAAGGATAATTTATAAAAACTGAGGATTCTGATAAAATTGTTTTAACAACAGTAACGTGAAAGCATCTCATTGGGGTAGATCTCAGGTGCTCCTTTAAACTAAATCAGATTAGAAAAGCAACCTAATTGTTTACTTGACAGGACTACTGGATGTCTAATTTGTATCTCTAATTTGCCATACCCCAAGGAGAAATAATGCTTCCTTAACACCATGCTCATTTGCTAAGCTAGGCCCTTCTACATCATAACATGTTTCCCTATTCACACATTCACTCAAGCCAAATACTTAGGAGACATCTCTGATGTCTCTTGCCTCAGCAGCCCCCAATCAAATCCATAAAATAGTCCTAATGTCTCTGCTGCCAAAAGATATCCCAATTTTGTTCATTTATTTTCATCTTCAAGGTTACCACCTAATCTGAACAACCAAATCCCCCTTTTGGATTAATAGCTTTCCAAAATGTCATTCTTGCTACTCACTTCCATGAAAATACATTTTTCAAAGAGTAGTCAATCGAAATACATAAGTCAGATTATGTTGCTCTCTTAACATTAAAGTTTCCAGGGGCTTCTCACTTCTTTCTGCAGTCAATGATATGCCACATGTACAGTGGTGGTCCCATGTATTGCATAGTGAAATTGTATCAATCTTAATGTCCTAGGAAAATGCATTATTCGTGTGTTTGTGGTGATGCAGGTGTAAAAAAAACTCCCTGCTGCACTGCCAATTGTACAAAATTGTAACACATACCATTCTGCAAAGTACACAATACTTCACAATGATAATAAACTACTGTGAGACTGGCTTATGTATTTACTATACTATACATTTTATTGTTACTTTAGAGTATATTCTTTCTAGTTATTTATAACAAAAAGTTCACCATAAAATAACCTCAGGCAGATCTTTCGAGGGTATTCCAGAAGGCAGCCTTGCTATCAAGGAGATGATAACTCCATACGTGTTACTGCCCCTGCACACCTTCCAGTGGGACAAGATGTGGCGGTAGAAGACAGTGATATTGATGATCCTTATTGTGTGTAGGTCTAAGCTAATGTGTGTTTCTGTCTTAGTTATCAACAAAACGTACTAAAAAGTTATAATTACTACAAATAGAAAAAAGCCCATATAAATAAATAAAATATTTTTGTAGAGCTGTACAATGCGCTTGTGTTTTAAGCTGACATTACAAAAGAGTCCAAAAATTGTAAAACGTATATAAAAGTTTATAAAGTAAAAATGTTGCTGTTAGCTAAGATGAATTTATTATAGAAGAAAGAAAAAAAATTAATGTAGCCTAAATGTAGTGTTTATAAAACCAATAATGTCCTGGGCCTTCACATTTACTCACCACTTACTCAGTGACTTACCCAGAGCAACTTCCAGTCTTGCAAGCTCCATTTATGTTAAGTCCTCTATACAGGTATAGCAGTTTTTAATCTTCTATACTGCATTTTTACTGTATGTTTTCTGTTTAGGTATGTTTAGATATACAAACACTTAACTATAGTTTTCAGTACAGTAACCTACAGACTCTACCATCTCAGTTTGTGGAAGTACACTCTATAATGTTTGCACAGTGATGAAATCACTAAAGGATGCACTTCTCAGAACATATCCCCCTTGTTAAGTGACATATGACTGTATATCTAATGTCATCAATGTGGCTGATAAGGCCCAACATGATCTTGCCTTCACTTCTCCAGTTCGCATAATATTGAACTTCCTCTTCAAAACCACTGACCACCTTTCTGCTGTCACATAAGTGATATTTCACATGCTGTTCCTCTTTCCAGAACTCCCTTTTTTAATGGGCTCTCCATGGCTGTCTCTTTTTAGTTACTCTGGTCTCAGATTGAGTATAAGTCTTTATTAGATCCTTAATCAAGCAAAAAGAAGTAATAGCTTCCACCTTTTGTCTAATCACACCAATCTGTTTTATGTCCATCCTGGTATTTATCACTAACCTGTATATCCTTTCTACATATTTATTTTAGCTTCGTTATTATATGCCCCCACACCAGAGAGTAAACTCCATGAAAAGAGAGTCTATTTTCTTCAATACCGTCCTGTATTCTGCCTCTCATGTACCTCTAACAGTGCCTACAACTGCATCTACTGTTGTTACTCTCCACAAAGCTACAGAATGACCTTTGGAAAAGCCTTGTTTAAAATGCAATTTACATGGAATTAAATTCAAAGTCCTTCCAAAAAGTGTTCTACAGAGCCTGATGATGTTATCTTTCTTTGACTAACTCACTGCTGGTACCCCATTGCAGCCACTCTTGTTGACTCCAGTTTGGTGAGGCTGCTGGCCTCTGCTATCCTCCAGCACACCTATAAATTCCCTACCACTCCCTCTTAATGGAAAACATTTGCAATTATTGCTCCCTTGTTTTCTTTGGGTGCTTCCTCCAATGTAACATTGACAGAGAGGTAATTTGTAATGAGTCTATTCAAATGACAATAATACCACCATCACTAAAAGTCCTGCATTCACTGTGCTCTTACTGCTTTAGTTTTCTTTATAGTACTTCTCAGCACATCAAATACATTTATGTGTGTGTTTTCTGTCTCTCTACACTAGAATTTAAGTCTCATAAAAGCAGTGAATTTGTATGTTTTCTTCACTGCTGTAGTCCCAAGGGCTTAATAATGCTTGGTACAAGATAGGTGCTCAAGAATGTTGATTGAATAATTGCCCTATGCAGGTGATTGAATGAATGAAAATTAAGAGTTTGATGAAGATTTGTTGAGTAAATAAGTGAATCAAACAATCCCAAAGGGGGACGGGGCATATTCAATTGCATGTGTAAGAAAATTTATATTTTCTTAATATGATACTATAAATAATATATGGTAACTGGAAGAACATATACAAAACCATGGGAATGGTAAAGGTTATTTGAGCTTGAGTACGTGAAAAGTATGATGTATTCCTTAAGTGAATCCTATTAAAGGGTGAAGTTCAGTTAGTCACATTTCAGATAATTTCACTTGCTTAGAAACCATCTCTAGATCTAGTAGCACTCGTTTGGGAAATAATAGCTTTATGGGTGAACAAAATTATGGTAAACTGACAAAGAAAAATAGCAAAAAATATAAATGGGATAACTTGTTTTATTGCCTTGTAGATAGTATGTTTAGCAAATTACATATCCAATTATCTTTCAAAACAGGTTGTGTCAAGGCATTCATTATCCACTGAAGGTTGAAATAATGTCCTTTCCATTTCATGCTAGGTGGATGACTGGCTGGTTGATATTCCTTGGAGCTGGGTCTCTGAGATTGGCAATTTTTATTCCAGAAGTCTGTGTTTGGAGACATTCCTGTTGCATGATTTATTTTTTTAAAGTCATTTTAAACACAGAGACAGAATACTGTTCTGTATGAAGCAGCATTTTTCACTCATATTCTTTCAAATTTATCTCTATGCCAGCTTGGGCATGAATATCAGAGGCTTTTGCATGGTTTAGTGATACATGGAGGTGGTGTGTTCATGGTGTGCTCACAAGTAAAATGAAAAATTGCTTGGTTGCTCTCAGCCAAGTGCTAGAGAAGATAGCAATATACTTAGCTCTCTGTTCAATGCATCTAGTAAGAATAATGTTCTGATGTTCAACACCTCAAAATTTCTCAATCTACTTTCCATTTAACACATTCAGCAGACATGGCTATAGCATCACTGATGAGTTCTTTTTAAAGAAGGGAAAAGGAAGTATGCAATATGACAATGAAATTGTATGTTAACTCGGTTGTTTTTAAGTTAAAACAGTATTTAACCTTATCAAGAGAGATTCACAAGCAACTACAAAAGTAAAACCACAGCGTTAAGAATGAAAAATCCAGGCTGATGTTTTATGAATAGACATGCATCATTCTTATATAAAATATATTGATACGCTATATCCAGAAGAATAACTTACAAGTTGATGATGGAATTGTAAAAACAACTCTACTAATACATCATGCCAATAGGTCAAATAAGCAAAAGGATATGTAGTAATTTCTAAAAGTATATGAAAGTCAAGAAATTTTAAAATCCATTCCAATTATTTTAGAGCAGGAGCACAAATCCTTAATATAAGACAAAAAGGTCCAGGTCAAACTTATAGCTAACATGAAGTCATACTTAACACAATATCACATTGAAATGTGAATGATTACAATTAGAAGTTTTAAAAATTGTTTCACTATCTCTCATATCAACTAACATACAGCCTTTGTAATAAAATTAAATGAGTAGGAAAAAATAGAAACCCATAGACTATATTCCTATTCTCTTCTTTGAGAATATAAACCAACTAGGTTTAATATAGTGTTCTACTGGTAAGCCAGGTCTAAAAAAAAAAAAAACAACTGGCAAACATGAGATTCTCCCTGGTATTTTAAACTGTTAACAACAACCGAAACTATTTTGAGGAGATTGGACCCGGGTCACTTGTTCTCCTCAATTCCCTGGGTCTGGATCTTTTCTCTAGGGTCGGGAGGACCCCTTCTGCTTGCTTCACTGTTCTCAAGGAATTCTCCCTCCTCACACTTGGGATACAGGCCCTTCAATGGACAAAGGCCTTAACACAAAGTGAGAAACTTGTTTAAATGAACGTGATTTCTGCTGGAGGTCCTGACACAACTTTGCTGTTGTGCAAAGGAACATGAAGCCTGCTTCCAGCATAAATGGAGGAAAACACAAGGGGTGGAATGGCTAGGCAAAAAAGTATAAGTTAGTTGCTGGAATTTATTATATCACATTTTATACATGTTATAAATAATACATTAGTATTTTAATTTTTAAAACTTAAATTTAACATAAAAAGAATGTGACTATGAATATTCTGTTGTTTCTTTCAGGTAGATAGTTATAAGTTGATTTTATAGACCGTTTTTCTAATTCATGAGCCACTTGAAATATCAAACTGTAGTAATGGAATACACTAGCAAAAGGAAGTAAACTTCTTTCTCGTTTGTTTGGTTGTTTTCTTTTTTAAAAACTCCTATTGAACAGAAAAGTTGCATTGACAAATGAACTACAGAGATCTTCAACTTAAAGAATACATTTCAACATATTAAAACCATACTGCAACAGGAATTTATTTTTATTTAGGCAGTAGCCCTAAGCAATCTATAACGCAAAGTTTATGGGTGAAAAGAGAAAAAATCCTATCTCATCAGATGAAGAATTTTGGTAAATTCAAAGGAAATCCATTTGAATTATTCATAAGGAAAGGCATTTTTTTCCCAAACCAACCTTTAATTGAAAACCTTGGTTTACCAAGAAGTTAAAACGATGTTATTATTGCAGGCATTTCAATTGGATCCACTTACTGGTGTCCTGAGACACTGATCCCATTGGTCCTCGGGTGGTTTGGTTGACACCTTTGTACTCAGGCTCTGAGCATCCCCCAAATTTTACCTCAGGGTGGCAATTGTTATTGTTTTCTTTACTGTTATTATCTCTTTTGTATTATATTGTTTACTTAACTCTCTTCCCAACTAGTAAATATACTAGATAGAGGCAGAGATTTTTGTTCCTTACGAAGCTCTAAATTTCTGAAACAGTGCCTGATGTAGGCACTCAATAAATATTTGTTGAACAATAAATGAATGGATGGGAATTTGGGGAAGCTCTCACCTAGCTTATATACAGAACTTGTTCTTATTTCCAAGATTACTTCAAACTTCCAGTAGAAAAAAAAATGGCATCATCACTTATACTCCATGATTCCATTTATCTTTCTCTGGCCCCGTACTCTCACTTCACCTTTTTGAAAAGACGCATCAATGTCTGTCCCTTATATAGGTATATGGGTGAAAACTAGCCAAGTTTTCTCATAAGTAATTTTCAGGGTTACAAAAGAAGAGGCATTACAGTAAACTGGTGATAAATGTGGACTCTGGCAGTAGACTTTCTAGGTACAGATGCTGAATAGGTTAATTACTAGCACTGTGAACCTGAGCATTTACTTAAAAGTTATGTACTTTAGCTTTCTCATCTGCAAAATAGAATAAAAATATAACTACTGCATTGAATTGTTGTAATAATGAAATTAACCTGTTAAGGATTTATTCTACTTCCTACCCCCATGAGATCAATTCCTTAGCTCCCACAGATGAGTGAGAATGTAAATGTTTGTCTTTCTGCACCTCACTAACTTCACTTAATGACCTCCAGTTCTATCCATGTTGTTGCAAATGAAAGGATTTTTATCTAATATTCAATAGCATAGTGGGGTGACTATAGTTAACAATGCATTTTATATATTAAAATAGCTTGAAGAGTGGAGTTAACATGTTACCAACCCACAGAAATGATACATAAGGTGATGGACATCCTAAGTACCTTCACTTGATCATTACGCTTCCTAAGCATGTGAGAAAATATTTTATGTACCCCAAATATATATAAATATTATGGATCAATAAGCCAAAAATCATTCTTATGAGAACAAATTCATTATTGCAAGAGCTAACCCAGTCTCTCTTGAGATTTTAATGACCTAGTCATCTCATAAAGGCCCTATCTCTTAACACCAATATAATGGCAATTAATTTCAACATTAGTTTTAGTGGGGACAAACTACATTCAAACCATAGTAGACTGTTAGATATTTATTAAGGACTCTAAAAATAGTAAGAGCTTGGATTTCTAAAATTCACATTTGCATCAAATTCAGTATGTTTACATCTTCTGATAAAGATATGTTTAGTACAGTATGAACTGAGCCTTTTTTGTAAAAAATTATGGTCCTTTATTAACATTTTTTTATCTTTGTTTTGCTGAAGTTACAATTTTTCTTGAAAAAGATATAAAATTTGGTGCATAAAATTTTTCATGTGAACTTGTATAGAAAGGCAAATTTTAAGAGAATATCACACATTACACACACACACACACACACACACACACACACAGAGAGTAGAAAAAGCTATAGGGAAAGAAATAGTTGTTAACATGTCTTATCCTGGGAAATGCTATCCATATTTTTTCTAATTGAGTGTTTTTGTTTTTTATGATAAAAAATCATGATTAAGAATTCCTTATGTGTAAAAATCAAAAGCCTGATCATTAAAAACAGTTTAATCATACTGAGCTTCTAACACCAAAGGACCTGGACTGTATTTATCATGGCCAGTTGAATATATTTAATCTTTTTCTTTCCTTACATTGGCCATTTCAATTTAAACAGCTGAATGGCCACTGAGTAGATTTCAAAAGCAATAGATATTTTGGAAGTCTTTAAAATTTGAAGAAAAAAAAAAGTACAAATGAATACAATGCATTACCCTTAAGTTAACCACTGAAAATAGACCAAATTATTTCTAGTTAGCAGTTGTAAATGGCACAAGACAGCATGGTGATCACCTGTTTTCACAGGGTCAGTACCTTTCTTTGTAGCTCTGCATCCCCAGATACATACATGCTGTATTGAAGGGTAAATTAGCATATCAATCTACAGTGTCATTTGCCTAGAGATAACTCCTTGTTCAGGGTATTGGCACTGGTTGGCCAGAGTAATGTACAAGCTGATTTTCTTTTGGCAAGTCACAGTTTTCTCTCTCTCCCAATGCTGTGATGCATGCGTAATTTTTATTGTGGTTTAGCTGATTGCCTTGAAATTATTTTTCATCTCATGTAAATTTGCAAATGTCTATGTGTGACTGGCATTCACAGTTGAAAGAACATAATTTGTTCCTATTTTACACAGGTGATATATGAGCATATTTTTCTGAGTTCTTTGGGAAAAAAGACAATCAAAGGCTGAAAATCAAATAATAGTAATTTATCTGTTGTAGGAGTGGCTGTTACTGTGGGCTAAAATACCCATTCCATTTTTTGTTCTTTTGCCACAACAAAACCAATATTCATTAGGTCAAATGATATTTAACATATTCACTATTCTTATCGCTTTTTACAATTTTCTTTAGCAGGTAGGTGTTATTTTGTCAAAACTAAACATATAAATTTAACAGACCCTCACATAATCATTCTAATTCAGAGAAAGTAAGGCTGACTTTGTAGGAAGCTAAAATTACAGATCATTTTAAAGAAATATTTTCAGTCTAGAGAAAAATATTTAGCATACTGCATTATCTTGGAATGTAGACAAGATTGTAGAAGCTTCTAGTTTACCTAACTAACCTATAGCATTTCACATTCATGAAGAATTTTGCTAAGGCGGGAATAGATTTAGCTCAATTTTCCCAGGCCATTCTTCTCAATGCAAATGTTTCAGAATTAGCATACAAATTGTCATTCTCCACTTTTACAGTCCCTCATTCGCATCCTACAGAGTACATAGGAAAGTTCCTAGAATTTTTGTATAAGTAATAACCCACACCTACATGTTATCATGCATGTCTTGCCCTGATTAGTAGTCATTTCCAGTGTTTACTTGTTGGGTTAAGATGTGATACATGCAGATTATGGAATATTTTTAGAAAATACACATTATATTCAAATATGTTTTGGAACGCTTTGGATTAAAAGAGGGAAACAGATTTGAAAGCTCTAACAAACACACTAGTGCTTGAATGCATATACATAAACAATTTATACTGAGCCTATTCATATTTTGAATTTTAGGTAATCAGCATGCCCATATTCTTATCAACATGAATTTATCACAAATATAAAACTGGGGACATCTGAAGGTATACACTTTTAGATAGCAAATGGTTATAAAGACCAGAGACAACTTATTCGTCAGACACAGTAGGTACGGCACTTAGGGGTCATGAAAATTTTATAGGCCCATTATATTTTTAAATTTTAATGTATCTTAGAAACCAAAGAAAAAATGAGTATAACAATGAATAACAATGAATGTAAAATAGTGAACATAGCCTAGGTAATATTACATATATTTCCTATAAAATATATAAATATTTTATAGGAAATATATTTATACATGAAAATACTTTATATAACATATAAATATATAAATTAAACATAAATATAAATTTACATAAAATATAAACATATTTATATATTTTATGTTTTATACACAGAGAGATAGAGCATAAGAAAAGAGGCCCACGAAAGTTATAATGCTTGTATATGATGGTTGCATCACTCACATACACTGCATACTAATGATCATGCTAAACTTATTTCTCATTTTTCTCTATATTATTAATAGTACTTTAAAGGAAGTTCTTGCAAACACTAGGGAATATCATCTGTGGCCCTTGTGATCAACCACAGCATGACCTACATGCTGTCTCTGGCCAGAGGAACCTGAACGGAAGAAGCACAGACTTTTGTTTCTTTCTACATTGGTCTGCAACTTGTTTTGACTTTGTTCTTTTGCTCTTATGTTTATCTGTTTGTTTTCCTGTTTTGTTTTATTCAATGGTAAATATTCACTTTCCTCTGAAGAGGCTTGCCAAATGGTCACATATGCTTTTCTTCATTAGGATTGTTCAGGAATGATGAGGCTACTCGACACTTAGGGAGTAATTTCAATTTTAGAGCTCTTTATAAACATTAAGTGATGACAACTAACAAACTGTGATCCAAGAAGGTGCATTACCAGGGATAAATAGGTACTCCATCATTTCTAGTATATGCTGCTGTCATTGTAAACCTTCTTTAACGTAAAATAAAAGGTCCAATCACTGAGACATAATTAATAAATTTTATTTGTGCTGATTTTGCTTTATTTTATTGTCTTCTGTGCTTTAATGGGGCAATATTTTATACTAACATTAAACTGCTCCTGCAAAAAAGCACTCAGCAGCATTGATCTTGAGAACTTTATTAATATGTTCCATAGAGTGATACATGTGCTGTGGCTGCTTTTATTTCTTTTATAGAGTACAGGAGGATATGACACATAAGCATGAATTATCCACCTGAAAACATCATGAACTAATCTTTGCAAAATAATTAACAGCATACTAGTGTGATTTACAGTGGGCAAGTTGATATTGAATAAGGAATAGTTTAATCATATAGACATTTATATAGACTGGTACATTAACACTGATTTATAATACATATAATACATTATTGCAAATTACTATCAGAAATATATAATAAATTATACTTTAAAAAATTTTCATATTACCTTTTTGCCTCTTAAGCACATGCTATATTGCTTACAACTTTTCAAGGGATATGCATGATAAAAAAAATTTAAAACTGTAACTATATAATTAAGATAGAGGCATTCATAGAAGCTATATTAATTTTATATGGTTACCTTTACAAATTACACAATTTTATGGCTTAAAACTACACAAATTCCTTATTTTACAGTTCTGTAGCTCAGAAGATTAAAATGGGTCTCACCGGGCTAGTCATGATACTGGCAAGGCTGCATTCCCTCTGAAGCCCCTAAGAAACAATTTGTTTTCTTGCCTCTTCCATCTTCTAGAAGCTGTCCCCATTTCTTGGCTCCTGGCCCTCTTCCTTCATCTTTTTTTTTTTTTTTTTTGCATGCAATAAAGGATCGAGTTTTCACATTGCATCACTCTAACTTCTTCCCTGCCTTCCTCTTCCACTTTTAAAGACCCTTGTGATTACATTGGGACCTGCCAGATAATTCAGAATAATATCTGTATTTTAAAGTCAGCTGATTAGAACATTCATTTCATCTGCAACCTTAATTCTCCTTTGCTGTGTGCATTCATGCGCATTCACAAGTTCTGAGGATTAAGATATAAATGTCTTTGGAGGTGATTATTCTGACTACCACTGAGACATATTGTAAAATATTTTCCCTGGATAAATTTAAGCTACCATGAATCTCAAGCATGTATTTTTAATAGAAGATTTCCTTGTATTTTGTTTACAACACAAACCTGTTTTTAAGAAAATAAGACCACTTTTAATGCTAATATTGTGAACATTGTATTCATTAGTATGCATTTAAGATTATTTTTTATTTCCATTAACTTTTATAGTTTATATATTGACAGTCTCATTATTATCATTTTTTCCTAGTCAAGACAATTATCTTCCAGTTGAATTGAGAACAGAAGAAACTTCTAGAGCTAGGTTAATGTGAATTGAGAAACTTGGAAAATATTTGATATACCTTCCATTGTGTTTCTAATAAGATTGATATGAGTATATATACTTTATTAACTTTTCACTATGATTTATTTTTAGAATAGTAAAAACAGTTATTTTAAAAAGAGACTTGAAAGCAAATTTGAATATAATTTTACATGAAAGTTTAATGTAAAAGTCATCAGTTACGAAGGAATGCTACTCTAATGTCTTAAGAAAAGCCATTGTTATATATAGGGACAGTGAAATTAGAAGAAAAAAGAACATAGTTTAGTTTCAAGTTACTTTAATTTCAAGTGAATCTCAAAGGCAAAAATTAATTTGGGAAAAATAAAATTAGCAATATTTTTATATGAATATACCAATTCCAATAAGTTTTCAGAGTAAATGTTAGCCATAATTACCAAACTTTTTCTCAAGTTTGAATGAAACGCTTTCTCAATAGACGTGTCTCTCAGTTGACAAAGGAGAGTTTGCTTTTTCTTGGAAACTAAATTATTTTTGATGCTTATTACTGAGTCTTCACAGTTTGACCAGTTGCATTTATTTAACTTGCTTAACTGACAACACTATATAAAATACATAGCAAACACAAAATAATAACAGAATAAGCCCTGATTCTCAAATAGAAGTGAAAACTGCATGAAAAAGTTGGAATTATTCATATTCTTGCAGGAAATACCTGCCACTCTGGCTGTACTATTATTTTCTTTCCCATTCTATGTCTATAAAATGACATGTTGACATGAGTTTGACTTCCCAAAATCAGTTGAGGCTAGAATATGTTGAAAAAATGCGTGCTATTTTAATACTTGACATTAAAAAACTGTAAGAAGAAATCTAGAAATTGTTAAATTAACCTCTATTCTTTGATATCCTCCCTACCCTGAGTAATCTATTTCTGATGGCTTTTTCTCTTGTTTGAAGGTCTTAAAATTTACTCAAAATATAAAGCCAAAAAACTATACTAAGAAATCACATAAGTTCTATTTGTAAATTGAATATTGAATAAATGTTGTGTGTGCCTAGAATAAATTTGGTACAATTTAAACTATAAAGAATGTGTTTAAATAACACTTTAAAAGATTAAGTTTCATGTGACCAGACTGCTTCTGTCTAAACTTGAGTATACAACCCCAAATAGTGCCTGTGTTCCCAGCCTATTGGAATCTGCCCAACCCTTGAGGCAATAATAGTGAACGCTGTTACTTTGGCTGCTAAGACAGTTTCTCATTGAGGAAATATAAAAAAGGGGTTCTACTTGCCTCAGCATATTTTCCATTTAAACAAAACCTGTTTATTTATGGAAGAAATATATCCAATATCATCAAGGACAATAGTATGTCAAAATTAAAAGTCTCATGGTATCAACTAATACTTCCATTTAAATGTCTTCAAGTACTGTGATGCTATGGTGACTTTTTACACTTGCCACCTTAACCTAAGAGGCGACACCGTTCTGAAGCCCAATCTTTTAAGTGACATAAGTGCTTTCCATGAATTGTAATGTTTTAAAGTAGATATTTATGTTTATGAATTTGAAATGACCCATAATTCTTAGTGAATTCTATCATCTCATTTCCAAAGTACTTTTATCTCCATCATTTCATCTTTGTTGTCATTTCAGTCTGTATTTCTCACTCATGTGTTGTATAGTTCAATCCCCAAGGTAAGGAACTGTATTAAATAGGCTTAGTGACAAATATGTAGTTACCAGTAACCCAGGAGTAGTTTAAAACCAATAGACTCAGACACACTCTATCATCCCACTTACTTCATTACCATTGCACTAGACCTCTACATGCCTAAAGAGTAATTTTTGTCCATATATCCCATATCAAGAGGAAGTAGTGAATTGTGATTTTTCATATGAAACATGATCATTCCTATATTTTAACTCTCACAAATTGACAGGAGCACAAAATATTTTCTTAAAGAATATTAAATTCTCATTCCCATCTTCAATTTTTGTTGAGGTGAAATTCTCTCAAATAATTTCAGGAACAAAGTTAAGTTATCTAATATATCTCCAATAATCAGTGAAAATGTTAGCTAATAGATAACATCTAAGACAGATTATCTACTTAGTTTCTTATCTGCAATACCAGAAAGCAAGTTAGTATTATACCTGTGTTTATAGTTCGGGAATTGTAGGGAACTAATACGTGAAGAGAAGTAATTTGTAAAGTGCTTGGCAATTAAATAACTTACTTCTGACAAAAGCGGATGTGGAGATTAAATATTCATTTCTAAAGAGAATATCAATGTTCTGAGTGTATATCATGGACATAGTAAAACTGGGACTTCTACTTTAAATTCTTATTTTCTATGTAACTTTTCAATAAAATCATATAATAAAACCAAGAACATACTATTAATAGTAGCCAGGTAACAATCAACTAGCCGTCACTAAAATCCATTGCTTAAGACAACTGTTTTTCCTTGATGAACTGTGCCCAAAATACAGTGCCATTCTCCTAAGAAAAAACAAAAAGAACGAACACATAGCTTAGAAATATAACAGAGCCTAGCACTCATGTCATAGTCTTCATGGCTTCTTTGAAATTAAAGTAAGGTAGGTTACACGCTGGAAACAGCCAAGAAAAATTATGCTGCTTTATTTATAATCGTAATTCTACCATTGGTTACAATATTTTGTGTTTAGAATAAATTGATTAAACTCCAGTGATCCATATTTTCAAATCTGTAGAAAAAATGTGATGCAATAGATGTTTTCTAAATGTCTTTCAGCTCAGCTCTCTAAAACTGGATGCTGCTCTGAAACTAAGATTTCAGAGCTGGTGGCAATGGCTGCCATAGATATTTCTTAATATGTGAGTCTGAGTGTTCTGAATGTGAATTCTACTTGCATAAATTCGGTCAACACTTGTATTGAAAAAGTTCTAATTTGGTGTGGGACATGATGTCACAAAGTTGGTGTACTCTACTCTCTAGTCTTCATAAGATACGTAATAAGTATATCAAAATGATTTATAAATATCTAGAATCTGAAAATCTAGAGACTGTTAATATTTTAGTGGATCTATGTGCATCTTTCTTCATGATAAAAATGAAATGTTATATCAATATATAACATTTGAAATTATGAGCAATTCAGATCAATCACACATATAGTTTGTCTTTCCTTTTTACATACAATATGTATGAAAATTTCCCACTTCAAATTTATTTTTATTACATACTAGAACAAAATATTTTATTGTAGCTATGCATCTATCCAAAATAAACATTCCATAGTGTTGTGCCAGACATTAGTGTCTTCACATCTTTATCCAAACGTTTTATCATATTTTAATAATACATTTCCTAGAAATGGGGTAGATTTTATTGATAAGTCAAAATATATAAATTTATTTGAGGTTTTATATTTGTGAAGCCAAATTGCTTTCCAGAAGGTTTTTAGACTTTTTTTCCAGAGACTGAATAACAAAACCCTTACAGCATTAGGTGTTATTTTTCTTAATTGTTTTTAAATTCAGTTTTAAAAATATGTTATTATTAATGTTATTATTTTATATTTGAATCTGTATTTATTTGGAATTAGAATGATTATTTTTATGCGTTAGCCTTTTGTTGATTTTTAAATTTAAAATCAGGATTTATATATTTGTTCTCGGTTTGTTGCTGTTTATTTGTTTGAATCATGCTATGGTTTGAATGTTTGTTTTCTCCAAAACTCTTGTTGAAATTTAATTGCCATTTTTATAGTATTGGGAGAAGGGACTTTTAAAAGATGGCTAGTCATGAGGTCCTGGCTCTCATGAATAGATTAATGCTGTTATCATTATCATGGTTGTAAGTTTGACTCCTGTTGCTCTCTCTCCTACTGTTTGCCTTTCTGCCATGTGATGACTTCTGCCATGTTATGGCATAGCAAGAAGGCTCTAATCAAATGCTGGCTGCTTGATCTTGGAGTTCCCAGCCTCCAGAACTAAGAGCCTATACATTTCTGCTCCTTATAAATTACCTAGTCTGTGGTATTCTGTTAAAGCAGCACAAACAGATTAAGACACATCACGATGTTTTATGCGACTTTACTTTATCAATTTATTTAAAGTCATTCATAACATATTCTGAAAGTATTTATAACTAACCCTAAACTAAGGACAAGTCAGTGCAACAAAAGACTATGAATTTACTTTAGTCAAATGATATAATTATGTTCCATGGAATTCCCATTCCATTGAGATATTAATCCAGCTAAAGTATTTCTTGAAGTGCAGTATAGACACACTGTATTTCAGCTTAAAATGTTTGTTTGGGGAGGAGGATGAGGTAACAATGCAGTCATTGCTTGAGAAAATTTTATTTCACTCATTGATTATGGAAGAAAATACCAACTACACTTTTTTTCCCTAACCTTTCCCTAATCCTAATCTTCCTATTTTTTCTTCAGTGTCTCCATCTATATGACACATTTGTTTCAAGAGAATCAAAAATAGAAAATATAAAATACTAACTGGGTAGAAAGTATAATAAAATCAGTACACTTATAATAGTTCAAAAGCATATAAAATTAGAAGAAAAAATATTAAACAAGAAATATATCATAACTGGTAACACAAACACAAAATTTGATAAAGTAATTAAGGAAGAAGGATATGAGTGGAGAACATACTGTGTTTCCAAATAAACTTTTTAGTACTATAAGATACGTATTTTCACTTTTATCACATCATCAAAATTCCATATACAATTTAAAGAAGATCCTTTAGAAACTCAAAATAACTCTGAAATTGTATTTGGAATTATAAATAGGAATATATACTTTCAAAATTCTGGTGAAATTTGTGGTGTATCACCCTTTTTACACTTTTTAAAAGGTACTTAGCAAAGCTTAAAATGTTTAAGTGAGACCTTTTGACAGATGGAAAATGCAACCAATTGAGAGATTACAAACACATTAAGAATGAGAACATATGGCATTATGCTAAATAATCATTTAATAAATGTTCAGGTAATAACTATATGAAAAAATACTGTCCTTTATTTCTCAACATTTAAAATTTAAATTTTAAAAGTTGAAATTTTAAACATAAATGCAGATGAATGAAGAAGAGAATAGAGGCTGGGCACAGTGCCACTTGCTTGTAATCCCAGCAGTTTTCAAGGCCACAGCAGGAAGATCGCTTGAGCTCAGGAGTTTGAGACCAGCATGGGCAACATGAGGAAATCCTGTCTCTACAAAAAAATACAAAAAATCAGCCAGGCGTGGTGGTGTGTGACTGTATTCCCAGCTACTTAAGAGGCTGAGGTGGGAGGATCACTTGAGCCAGAGAGGTCAAGGATGCGGTGAGTCAAGATTGTGCCTCTGCACTCCAGCCTGGGTGATAGAGTGAGACCTTGTCTCAAAAAACAAAACAAAACAAAACACCCAGAATGATGAGTAACTGTCTTGTTTGAGACTTATCCAATTCCTTACAAAGTATAAAAGAAGTAAACAGAAAAGATTGATGTAATTCACTATAAAAAATTATATATCTACTACAAAAAAAACCAATTAAACAAAATTGAGACTAATAGATTTGTGAGGGTTAGCATTTAAATTATGATTGAGTGTGTGTTTTAATAATATTATATATGTCAAGGAAATACAAAACATGTCAAGGAAGTTTAAAAAATCATGAAAATGCACTAAATGCAGTGACGTGGAAATACTAAACATCAAGTATTTGGAGAAATGTTTGCATTATTATGATGTAAAACCTTAAGAACCATTAAGAAAAATATACTATATTTACTAAAAATGGGCACAGAATTAAAAAAACAAAACTTTTAAAAGCTTTAAAATTGGCCTGGAAAAATATAAAGATTTAAATAAAGTTTCATTAATAGCCTATTGTGTTCAAATTTTAAAAATAAGTTTCATTCTCTTTTTTCTTTTAACATTTAACACCCCCTTTATTTAAAGTTGGATTTGTTTTTTTATTTTATTATTATATATATTTTTATTATACTTTAGTTTTAGGGTACATGTGCACAACCTACAGGTTAGTTACATATGTATACATATGCCATGTTGGTGTGCTGCACCCATTAACTCGTCATTTAACATTAGGTATATCTCCTAATACTATCCCTCCCCCCTCCCCCTACCCAAAACAGGCCCCGGTGTGTGATGTTCCCCTTCCTGTGTCCATGTGTTCTCATTGTTCAATTCCCACCTATGAGTGAGAACATGCGGTGTTTGGTTTTTTGTCCTTGCTATAGTTTGCTGAGAATGATGGTTTCCAGCTTCATCCATGTCCCTACAAAGGACATGAACTCATCATTTTTTATGGCTGCATAGTATTCCATGGTGTATATGTGACACATTTTCTTAATCCAGTCTATCTTTGTTGGACATTTGGGTTGGTTCCAAGTCTTTGCTATTGTGAATAGTGCCGTAATAAACATACGTGTGCATGTGTCTTTATAGCAGCATGATTTATAGTCCTTTGGGTATATATCCAGTAATGGGATGGGTGGGTCAAATGGTATTTCTAGTTCTAGATTCCTAAGGAATCGCCACACTGATTTCCACAATGGTTGAACTAGTTTACAGTCCCACCAACAGTGTGAAAGTGTTTCTATTTCTCCATATCCTCTCCAGCACCTGTTGTTTCCTGACTTTTTAATGATTGCCATTCTAACTGGTGTGAGATGATATCTCATTGTGGTTTTGATTTGCATTTCCCTGATGGCCAGTGATGGTGAGCATTTTTTCATGTGTCTTTTGGCTGCATAAATGTCTTCTTTTGAAAAGTGTTTGTTCATATCCTTCACCCATTTTTTGATAGGGTTGTTTATTTTTTTCTTGTAAATTTGTTTGAGTCCATTGTAGATTCTGGATATTAGCCCTTTGTCAGATGAGTAGATTGCAAAAATTTTCTCCCACTCTGTATGTTGCCTGTTCACTCTGATGGTAGTTTCTTTTGCTGTGCAGAAGCTCCTTAGTTTAATTAGATCCCATTTGTCAATTTTGGCTTTTGTTGCCATTGCTTTTGGTGTTTTAGACATGAAGTCCTTGCCCATGCCTATGTCCTGAATGGTATTGCCTAGGTTTTCTTCTAGGGTTTTTATGGTTTCAGGTCTAACATTTAAGTCTTTAATACATCTTGAATTAATTTTTGTATGAGGTGTAAGGAAGGGATCCAGTTTCAGCTTTCTACATATGGCTAGCCAGTTTTCCCAGCACCATTTATTAAATAGGGAATCCTTTCCCCATTGCTTGTTTTTCTCAGGTTTGTCAAAGATCACATGGTTGTAGATATGCAGCATTATTTCTGAGGTCTCTGTTCTGTTCCATTGGTCTATATCTCTGTTTTGGTTCCAGTACCATGCTGTTTTGGTTACTGTAGCCTTGTAGTATAGTTTGAAGTCAGGTAGGGTGATGCCTCCAGCTTTGTTCTTGTGGCTTAGAATTGACTTGGCAATGCAGGCTCTTTTTTGGTTCCATATGAACTTTAAAGCAGTTTTTTCCAATTCTGTGAAGACAGTCATTGCTAGCTTGATGGGGATGGCATTGAATCTATAAATTACCTTGGTCAGTATGGCCATTTTCACGATATTGATTCTTCCTACCCATGAGCATAGAATGTTCTTCCACTTGTTTGTATCTTCTTTTATTTCGTTGAGCAGTGGTTTGTAGTTCTCCTTGAAGAGGTCCTTCACGTCCCTTGTAAGTTGGATTCCTAGGTATTTTATTCTCTTTGAAGCAATTGTGAATGGGAGTTCACTCATGATTTGGCTCTCTGTTTGTCTGTTATTGGTGTATAAGAATGCTTGTGATTTTTGCACATTGATTTTGTATCCTGAGACTTTGCTGAAGTTGCTTATCAGCTTAAGGAGACTTTGGCTGAGACCATGGGGTTTTCTAGATATACAATCATGTTGTCTGCAAACAGGGACAATTTGACTTTCTCTTTTCCTAATTGAATACCCTTTATTTCCTTCTCCTGCCTGACTGCCCTGGCCAGAACTTCCAACACTATGTTGAATAGGAGTGGTGAGAGAGGGCATCCCTGTCTTGTGCCAGTTTTCAAAGGGAATGCTTCCAGTTTTTGCCCATTCAGTATGATATTGGCTGTGGGTTTGTCATAGATAGTTCTTATTATTTTGAGATACGTCCCATCAATACGTAGTTTATTGAGATTTTTTAGCATGAAGGTTGTTGAATTTTGTCAAAGGCCTTTTCTGCATCTATTGAGATAATCATACAGTTTTTGTCTTTGGTTCTGTTTATATGCTGGATTACATTTATTGATTTGCGTATGTTGAACCAGCCTTGCATCCCAGGGATGAAGCCCACTTGATCATGGTGGATAAGCTTTTTGATGTGCTGCTGGATTCGGTTTGCCAGTATTTTATTGAGGATTTTTGCATCAATGTTCATCAAGGATATTGGTCTAAAATTCTCTTTTTATGTTGTGTCTCTGCCAGGATTTGGTATCAGGATGATGCTGGCCTCATAAAATGAGTTAGGGAGGATTCCCTCTTTTTCTAATGATTGGAATAGTTTCAGAAGGAATGGTAACAGCTCCTCCTTGTACCTCTGGTAGAATTCGGCTGTGAATCCATCTGGTCCTGGACTTTTTTTGGTTGCTAAGCTGTTATTGCCTCAATTTCAGAGCCTGTTATCAGTCTATTCAGAGATTCAACTTCTTCCTGGTTTAGTCTTGGGAGGATGTATGTGTCGAGGAATTTATGCATTTCTTCTAGATTTTCTAGTTTATTTGTGAAGAGGTGTTTATAGTATTCTCTCATGGTAGTTTGTATTTCTGTGGGATTGGTGGTGGTATCCCCTTTATCATTTTTTATAACATCTATTTGATTCTTCTCTCTTCTTTATTAGTCTTGCTAGAGGTCTATCAATTTTGTTGATCTTCTCAAAAAACCAGCTCCTGGATTCATTGATTTTTTTAAGGGTTTTTTTGTGTCTCTATTTCCTTCAGTTCTGCTCTGATCTTAGTTATTTCTTGCCTTCTGCTAGCTTTTGAAGGTGTTTGCTCTTGCTTCTCTAGTTCTTTTAATTGTGATGTTAGGGTGTCAATTTTAGATGTTTCCTGCTTTCTCTTGCAGGCATTTAGTGCTATAAATTTCCCTCTACACATTGCTTTGAATGTGTCCCAGAGATTCTGGTATGTTGTGTCTTTGTTCTCATTGGTTTCAAAGGACATCTTTATTTCTGCCTTCATTTTGTTATGTACCCAGTAGTCATTCAGGAGCAGGTTGTTCAGTTTCCATGTAGTTGAGCGGTTTTGAGTGAGTTTCTTAATCCTGAGTTCTAGTTTGATTGCACTGTGGTCTGAGAGACAGTTTGTTATAATTTCTGTTCTTTTACATTTGCTGAGGAGTGCTTTACTTCCAACTATATGGTCAATTTTGGAATAGGTGTGGTGTGGTGCTGAGAAGAATGTATATTCTGTTGATTTGGGGTGGAGAGTTCTGTAGATGTCTATTATGTCTACTTGGTGCAGAGCTGAGTTCAATTCCTGGATATCCTTGTTAACTTTCTGTCTCTTTGATCTGTCTAATGTTGACAGTGGGGTGTTAAAGTCTCCCACTATTAATGTGTGGGAGTCTAAGTCTCTTTGTAGGTCGCTCAGGACTTGCTTTATGAATTTTGGTGCTCCTGTATTGGGTGCATATATATTTAGGATAGTTAGCTCTTCTTGTTGAATTGATCCCTTTACCATTATGTAATGGCCTTCTTCGTCTGGAGCTGTTCCTATTCGTCCATCTTGGCTCCACCCCCCATTCTCTTTACTTCAGTCAAAATTAGACAAAGTTGTCATGGTCAACTGTCAGAGGCTGGCGCATGGGTAGTAAAGGAATTTACCCAAGACAGTAACAAGTTTAGAAAGACAGATTTATTAGAGAAAAGGGAACAGTACGTTGCAAGGGAGCAACAGGCAAGATAGTAAAAAGAAGGCTCTCTGCTGTCTGCAAAGAGGCAGGAGCTAGAGGGAAATTTTATAAGGTCATGCTGCTTAGTCTGAATGCTTACAGACAAGATGCTTGGGTGCATGTGAGATGGTGAGCTCAGGGCCTGTGGCAGGATACTCGGGGGGTGCCAGTGAGCTGTTTGCAGTTGACCCCATTTCTTGGAACATTCACTCCCATCTACCCATTTGTCTGTTTCTGCAAGCTAAACCTATTTGTCAATTTTATTTTAACTCCTTAGTGCCCCACAAAAGTGAAAGGGACTAACAAACTGAAATGTAATTCTGGGAATGATCTGTGGAGAAAAAAAATCATTCTCATACATGATGCATTGTTGCTGGTGCTATACATTGCTAAAACGTCTCTGGAAGGCATTTTTACAATGAGTAACATCAAGTAATATAGGTACATGTTTTAAACTCACTAATTACTCTTCATGGAAATGACTCCAAATAATTATATCATTAACACAAAAAGACAGTGATCTATGTAGATTATGTATAAAATTTGCCAATATGAAAAAAAATTGTTCATTTGTCCATTTAGAGAAACTGGTTAAAGCCATCTCTGAATGCAATTCAGACTTAAAATAATTATGTATGTATATGTGAGGGTATATGTACCTATATGCACATACACAGATACTGAATTGGAAAGAGAACAAACTTGCTAAAAAAAGACAGATACAAAAGAATATATATAGCATAATCGTATAGCTAAACGTGTTTACAAACTACAAACAATCCTGAAATATAGTAAAAGACTCAACTGCTATGACAAACACTTAATTGGCAAATTAATATAATAATAAAATAGAATATTTCTTCTAACACATTAGAAAGATATTAACATAATGCCCATTTTATTTCGGAGGGTATATGCCATGAACTATTGCTCAAATTGCAAATGGATGAATAATCGCAAATTATTTCTAGTGGCCAATTTGATAATTTACATCAAAGTCTTTGAAATGTGGTTGCTTTTTAACCTGGCTAAATTACTTCTTGACATTTTTTTCTAATGAAATCTTGGCAGACAAATTAGTTGCCAGTAAAGATTTTTGAATATAGTCTTGTTTATAAAAAATTCTGAAAGTACTCAAAATGCTAAGTTAAAAATTACAAATTCCCTTAGTTAATTGAAACACTCACAAATTAATGTTATGTTTATACAGGCATTAAGACACTTTTTAAAATAAGTAATGATTTGGAAAACACTTAAATTATCATAGTGCTAAGTTAAAAACCAGAATACAAAGGTATATGATAATGATATGAACTGACATATGAAAAACATATATCTAAAAATTCCATTATTTCACAATTATGAAGGATTTTAATTTTCTTAAAATTAACATGTTCTAGTTATTTATAATTAGCATGTATTTTACTGCAACTTAATGCCAATAATTTCAAATGATGTTACCCACCATTTAGATAAGCTTTCAAATTTTACAAAATAATTGCAAAATTATATAATCATTTAATTCTTAAAATCTTTGCATAGACATTACTATCTCTAATTTATAGATAAGGAACTGAAATTTGGATTGTTGAAAATACTTCCTCACTTTTCACATAGACTTTAAGTGGTGGAGAAACTTAAATCCCAGGATTTTATGTGGATGAAGAATGGAAGTTAATATAGACAAGTAAGGCTTTTGATTTAAGTGAAAAGTATATAGAAAGTTATTATTTCAATATAGTTTACTATTGTTATAGTTTTTTTTAAATAAAATGTCATTATATAAAAGTAAAATTATAACCTAAGTTTTGTGTTGTGAATCTTTACTCTTCACTAAATCATCTTGCTATTTCTGTGTCAATTTCTAATTTTCGTCTGGGAAGTCAACATACAGGGACCAGAGCTCCTTCCTGACTTCTACATTGCTTTACAATGTTGGTTTTAAGTATACATTTAGCTATGCATAACAAGGACAACTGATGAAGCGTAGAATTTTAGTTCCCAGAAGCTGAGAGGATCAGGAAATGGCAAGATCTTGGTCAAGGGATAAAAAGTTTTAGTTATGTAAGAGGAATAATTTCTGAAAATCTAATGTACAGCAATGTGAATATAGTTAACAATTCTGTATTGTGGATTTAAAATGTCCTAAGAAAATAGATCATAAGTGCTCTCTCACACACACACACACACACACACACAAACACACACTTAATTATGTGAGGTGAAGAATGTTAATTATCTTGATTGTGGCAATTATTCCACAATGTATTACATATATCAAAACATCAAAGCATATAAGAAATATATGCAATTTTTATTTGTTAATGATAACTCAGTAAAGATTTGGGGGAAAATAAACATCTCATTGGCATTTTGGTAACAAGCACAACTAACTAAGCATACCTATGCCTTGTGTGTAAATTAGTAAGTTCTACAAAGGTTATGGTTCTTGTATATTCATTGAGTCAGTTGTTTGTTGATTTTATTAAATTAGAATATTTTATCACACAAAACTTTTGACTCATTGTCATTCACCATTATTGATATTATTTCATCATGATCCATGATCTCAAGTCCACTTGTTAAAATCTTCACCTTCATATATAAACTTACACTTCAGGATCTGATACCTGTTTATTCATATTTGTTACTCATTTATAAAACCAGTGAGAAATGCTTTATGAATAATTTCCTGTCTGGTCACTTATGACCACAAACAACACTCTTTTCTTGTTCTTTATTTTTCTTCATTTTAATTTTTTTGAGAGCACCATTTATTCCAGTAAGGTTTTCTTATCTCTTCTTTCTCATACCACTCAAATGATATGCTTTGCTCAAATAATCTTTTCTTGTGCTTCTCTGTCTTCATTATTTACCTTGGATATCCTGCACAGTTTGTAACTTTAACTATGACTGGTATAGTATCTAAAAGTTGTTACTATAGCTTAAGCACATCTCCTATGCTTGCCTTACTATTATATTCCAAATGTCTGAAAACTGTTTCCAGTTGAACATTCTATCAATGCTTCAAACTCAGTAGATCCAAATTCAATGAATGATATTATCTTACCTTAAAACATCCTTTCCTTTTCTTGACCTACTATTTTTGTTTGTGATAGAACCATTTTCACAGTCTCTCTAACTGTATTACCCTTTTCAGATATCCCAATGGTACTGTTTCAAAAAATAAAAGAGACTTTTTCATTAAAACCTTTTGAATTTCAGTGTGTGACATGTTAAGGCTGGCTTTTGTGAAATGAATGAAACTATATAAGGAGTGACTTTAGAGAGAGGTTATTTGTATCTGTATCCATGAACAAAAAATAATCTTAGTTTAAGAAAAAAATAGATGTCATATTTTTACATGAGTGAATATTTGAACTTTTTAACAGCTGCCAAAATTTCTGTTAGTATTTAGTTGCAATATGAGTTAAATGTGATATGTATTATCATATTATAATACATACAAATGTAATTTCTTATGAAAATTTCCAGTGCTCATCTTTTTATATTTAGTGCTTCACTTAGATGATTTGCAACAATTTATGGATCAGTCAAGCATAGAGAATGTGGAATAAAAAATGCTTGCTAACACGAATGTCAGCTATTTTTTTCTGGTTTTAAAATTCATTGTCAGATGAAACTTTAGAAGATCGAATTATCTTCTAAAATCTTTTAAGACATTTTGTTCTTGGTATTATTCACAAACTTTTTCCAACTACTGTTGACATATCAATTGACTTTAAATTGTCATAAATCATCAGTGATTGGCTTAAGCAAATGTTGGGGACTCTATTCTGGTCATAAAGAGTTTTGGAATTTGTAGAATGTTAAAGTCTAATGGCAATTTCCTTTTTCAAAGGTGGACAGAGAAATTACAAATATTTTTGAAATTTGTATTTAGAAATCAGTGCTATCAACTGATGTATCTTGTGCTTAGTTTAATGGAAAAGAGTGAGAAATATTTGTGGACAATGATGAGCAATGGAAAGTTCTAGGCCATATTTACAGCCATATAAATGTAATGTGGAGTGTGCTTTATATAAAATTATGTTCTCTTTCTTTTTTTTTTTCCAAGAAAAAGATTATTTATTTAAAATCTTCTGGTATGTAAGACTAAGTATCCAGCTATTACATATCTGTATCAAAATAAAATAAAAAGACATTTTAATAGCAACATTTATATGTCATTTACTAGGTCTCAGACACTTTTCTTTCTTTTTTTCTTCCTTTCTTTTTTTTTTTAGACAGAGTCTTGCTCTTTGCCCAGGCTGGAGTGTAGTGGTGTGATCTTGGCTCACTGCAGCCTCTGTTTCCCAGGTTCCAGCAATTCTTTTTTTTTTTTTTTTTTTTCTTCTTTTTTTTTTTTAATTATACTTTAAGTTTTAGGGTACATGTGCACATTGTGCAGGTTAGTTACATATGTATACATGTGCCATGCTGGTTTGCTGCACCCACTAACTCGTCATCTAGCATTAGGTATATCTCCCAATGCTATCCCTCCCCCTCCCCCCTCCCCACCACAGTCCCCAGAGTGTGATATTCCCCTTCCTGTGTCCATGTGATCTCATTGTTCAATTCCCACCTATGAGTGAGAATATGCGGTGTTTGGTTTTTTGTTCTCTTTCACAGCCTTTTTTCTACATACGAAAGTGGTCATTATAAGCTGTGTAAACAGATGTAGATTTACCATCTGTTGGGTTTGTGGGTGAAGTTTGCTTTAAAAATTTCCCAAACTGTGTCCCTGTTATAGCATTTTTTTCTTGTAGCTTTTATTATTTTGTATCATGTGGCTTGGTGTGTCCTATTTCTCATATTATTCAATCTTTATGAAGTCAGAGTCCTTATGTTATCTTTAAGAAAAAAGCTATATATACGTTGTGATTACTCAAGCATACACTTAAGGCTATGTATGATATTTTAGTAAAAATCTTTTATTCTGTCAATGTAATTGTAGCATATTTATTTAAGATTTAGCCTTACTATGCAACTAAATTTCAAGTAACTCTAATCTATTACTTTAGTTTCAAGGTAATCAATTCCAGAATGTGCTATAACAATTTTGTTCATACAACATAATTACATCTATATATACATATATTGTATCATAGGAGATTAAGCTGTATGTCAGATGATTTGCCAGTGTTAAATCTGTTGGCAACATTCAGTAATGTCTTTGTTACTAAAATAAAAAGAAAAATGATAAGCTTAATAATTTATATTCTCATATGGAAATGAAAAATTGTTATATAATCCCATCATTGCCTTCTCTTTATGAGTCCTTAAAATAGGTTTTCATGTAAAGTTGTACTTCAAAGGTTACATTTTTTAATAAATGTAAGACCAACATTAGATGTCAGGGAAAATTTATTGGTGTTTGATAATACATATTATTTTTTGTAATACTTGGTTTGGTGAGTCCCCCGTTCTATTTTGATTTATATTTTATTCTTCTGATTCATATTTTAGAGAGGTTAGTAGATTTACAGTGAAGTAGCAAGAAGTTCTGTCTCATTCACTCCTGCTAAATATTTTACAGTTCTACAGAACGTGATCTATAAACCATCATCATTTTCAGGAAGCATGTTCCAAAAGAACTACAGACATGAAAAACCACTGAAGTTTAATATTTTTTATAGCATAACAAACGTAAGGCTATCACAGCACCACCGTAATTTAAGATGGGATGAGGTTATCCATTGCAACTCTTAGGCCAACATGATGGAATCTGCTGCCAGAATCCAGACAAGCTAATTAATCTCTTCTTTATTATCTTCTTGATAAAGCTGTACATTCTAAAGTAGAGAATTTCAATTAAAATTCATGTTTCTTATATAAGGCTCTAAGTTTTTTTTTTTTAAATTTCCAGGCTTTAGGGCTCATATTGCTTTCCAAAACAGTGCAACACAAATTTGATCCCTTGACCACACTGGGTTCCTTCATGTTCTGATAATACATGTCAAGCATACTATGTCTTCTATGTTTTAATTACAGAGCTCAAGATACTATTCTCTTATCTAAGATCAACATAAAAATACTCTCAATAAGTATTATTTGACATGATATTAATATAGACCTCTCAAGACCATGTTATCAAAGTGTTCTCTCATTTTTCCTAAATAAGTTTGCAAGGACCAAAATTGGAAACTGTTAACAAAATACTCATCTGTTTTATGTCCTTATGAACTGTTCAGCTGTATCCTCCTTCCTGTTTTCTACTTGAATAGCTGATTGCCATATTAGAAATATAAAATAATGAATTTTTAATATAAATTTGGGACATGTTTTACATTTAAGAAAAACATTAACAGCATCTATATTCAATAAATTAAACATAAATAGGTAAATATATTCTTTGAATTTATCTTTCCCTCTTCAGGAAGCAGAATGGCCAATATCATAGGCTTTGGGAACCTGCATATGCTATTTGTCAGCATTCTTATTGGTATATGTATGCCCCTTTGTCAAAATTTCACTTGAGAAAGAAATTTAGATGATGTTTGCATGGGCATATTTTCCATATCAGCTGACTTTCAAGTAGGATTTCCGAGGTACTAATATACTTAAAAGGCTAAGGCTAGACAAAGATTTTCTGTAACTCAATTTACCTTCTATGAAATCATAGACTGATTTATCCTATGATTATTTTAATCAAAAGTACAAACTTTCATAAAAATAAATTATCAACTTAATTGTGATATTAAGGAATAATTCAATGAGTATTGCAGTTCTCTATAAGAGGGAGACCCTGCTTAAATTCAGTTTACCATTTGTTCTTCCTCTACAATTTATGCCAAAGTTAAACTAAACATTTGGAGTTCTGGGAAATTTCCATGATCATGTATTTTCCTAACATGGCACTATTGGCTACTTTCTAAATTCATAAAATTCTGTTAACTCATAATATTCATGGTATATAATACTTGGTAAAATTAAAAGTAAGTTAAAACAACTGTTTTTAATTAAATAAAATACAACAAAAATTATATTAAATAACTTTCTTCTCAGTCCTTAAAAATACTTTGTCATGTATAGAATTACAGTGTCAAGAAACATTTTAAAAAATAGTTTACCTTCATCTGGTGGAATTTGCCAGCTTTATCTTTCCCGTAGAATGAACAATGCATATAAAAATGAGGTCAAATGATCCTGTGAGCAGTGTTTGCTTGGTAGGGTGGGTGGCAGAGTTTTGATTGTTTTTTCTTGGTGTGAACTGTTGTCATCACCAGTTCCATTTTAGCACCAGAAACGACCTCGCCCAACTAAAGAAATATACTTCAGTGTTGGGTTTTACCACATATACACAAATATGCATCTGGCATTTTGGGTCTTACATTTGAAATACTTTGTTTCTGTTTAACTTCATAAGTATGAATAGCATACTGGACTTTGTGACATAAAAGTTGAAATGTAAGCATTGAAAAGTTAAGTAAAGGTTTAGCCTCTGAAGAAGATCAGCAATTAATACAAGAATCATTGTCTTGCATGGATATCATGGGGATTATTTAATGTGTTACCTGTTGATAGTAGATGACTATAGTTTATGTATTTTCATGGAAAAAGAAAGGATATAAATTGTAAGGGTAATTAGAAGGCATGTAAGACCCAATAATTAGGAAATCAGTAATATCTCAACAGTGTTTTCAGGAAACTCGTTTGGTTTGGATTGCTAATTCTATACACGCTTTCCTAAAGCTGCCTATAACTATTTAAAATTCAAGTAACAGATAATTAGTGACACTGCCTTGTAACTTACACAGGCTGTGCAGCTTCTATTCAGTTTTTAATTAGAATTATGAGTAAATTATTCATTGTCTGTTGGAGTTGCCTGGAGGAGAAAAAGTAGTTGAAGGTTTCATAAGTCAAGGGAGAGAGTTGCCACTTAAAATATAAAATTATTGAGAAAAATGTGGTGGAAACTGTTATCATTTGGAGAATCTTATTGTGTCTTACAAATTTCTCATTTTTGTTATTGGATATTCAAAGATTTCTAAATAACTTTAAAAATAAGTGAGAAAATTTATGATTATTTTTGTTGTTAATTTTTCATCTTAGATGTCATTGATTTCTATTTCCTTGATCCTTAGTAGTAATTCAATTCTTAATGCCATAGTATTTGGCTGATGTATTAAAATGTAACTGTGCTTCCTCAGGTTTCAAGTATTTTAATAATATTTAAATAAGATGAAATAAGCTACTTTTAGTATTTATGCTATTGAAACCATTTTTGGCTTAGACATTTTGGAAACCTTGTACCAATAAGTTTAGTAGTTATTTTCTGACCTTTTAAGTTGGCAGAAAACTGGCCTATTTCCAGAAATTGTAATAAATTCTTTGAAATTTAGATCACCACTTAGACTCATAGGATGTCAACAGAGCTAGATCATTTGGCCATGCTTTCATTTTCATTCCCACTTTAGTACGTCTTTTTGTGGTCAAGAAAATGGTTTATAGTATAATATATTCGCCTCAAAAATGTCAGTTTATTTTAAAATCAACCTCTTTTTTCTATATGACAAAAAACTCCATGTACCTTTCATTTCAGGGATGTTCTTTTCTATTATTCAATGGGTTCTTTCTTTCTCTCCTCTCTCTCTCTGTGTGTGTGTGCGCACACGTGCGTGTGTGTGCGTCTGTATTTGTATGTGTGTATGTGTGTTCTAAAACCTGTAAAAATCCAACATCTTCACCATGGGGTTCTTTGGTAATTAACTTATTTAGCTGTTCTCTAAATTGACTCACTCAGGAAAGTGTCCCTATAATTATTTTATAGCACCATCATTACCTTATCACAAAAATAGTTCTTGCAGGTGAAAGTAAGTTTCCCATTTTTAGAAGATTGCACTACAATAATCTGTGCTTATTCTCTTCTGTTTTATTGCATACAATTCAAGGCAATACACATTAAAATTTTTGTTTTCAGTGCTAAAGCTTAGTGTGTTTCAATGAATCTCTTCTCAATGTGTATAGTACCAAAGGATGTTGTTCCAACTGTTTAGTGTAACAATTTAGTAAAACATCCTTAAAAGACTTACATATATTAGAAAGAAGAGTGTAAGTACACTCAAAATTTGAGGATCATTATAGAATGTAAAATAATTTATTTAGCATAATTTTGGATACTGTAGTTAGGTAGAAGTCAGTATATATAGACTTGCTCTCACCCCCAAAAAAATTTTGCCTTTAAAAGTTTCCACACAGTCTTATGTTTAATTTTTTACATTTAAATAATTGTTTTAACTCTTGTAAAAAGTACCATAATTGAAAAAGCATGTGTTGTATTGGCTGATTTATTTTGGCTTTATCTGGAAAATGGAATATCCAAGGAAATTAGAGGTTATACTGTATTTTCTGATATCTCTAATTAAAATGTAAACATTTAAAAATAGAACATAATACATATATTTGTATTTTTATTTTTAAACATTTTAGATATAGCAATTAAATATTTATGCAAACTATTTATCAATGCCACAAATTATCATATTTGCTTGTGTTATCTTGCACAATTATGTACAGCTTAGGTGTGATTTATGTGGACATTGGGTATTCCCTGTGGTACTAATATAGTGTACCAACTCAGCTCTTGGCCTTTTCCAATCTAATTTCATGAAAGATAATCAACTAGTTAAAAATAATAGAATACATTTTTCTCTACATGAAAACAGATTCATTATGGAAAATAATTGAAAACATATATATGAATTATCCCAAAAACCTTTCTTCTTGGACTCAGTCACATAACAATACAAGTACATTAGTACAGAAAGTAAATGTTCAGGAATAGGGAATGATTTCTCATAGATCACTTTTCCTGCTTAGAACAATTAAAAATGCTGAACAATTGTTTTGATATGTCTTAAAACATGGTAAAGGTAAAATGGTTGTAATTTTCACCAAAGCAATGTAAGAAGATGGATATCCAGAGAGATCAGCCATGATCTCTTTGGCCAATTTTGAAAAAGTTGCTTGTGAGATTAAAAACTGAATAGCTTTAAAAAATTGAGGAAGAGAGGGGATATTTTCTATCTGGTACAAAATTTTAAAAAGTTTGCCTAGTAAAATCCCTTCTTGAAAGAAGTTGAAAACCTCAAAGTGGCCACAATTTAAAAGGAAGAATGACTTGAACATAAATATATCCTTACATGGTACTATGACCTGAATGTTTGTGTACCCTCTACATTTCTATGTTGAAATCCTAACCCCCAAGATGATGGTATTGGAGGGTGGGTGGAGCCTTTAAGGCAATATTAGGTCATGAGAGTGTAGCCCTCATGAATAGGATTAGTGTCCTTACAAAACAGACCCAAGAGAGATAGCTTGCCTCTTCTGTCATTTGATGTTACAGGGAAGAGACAGTGAAGAGATAGGAAGGAGGCCTATACCAGACCTTGAGTCTGCTGGTGCCTTGATCTTGGAAGTCTCAATTTCCAGAATGAAATAGAAATAAATTTCTATTATTTGTAAGCCACCAGCTTATGGTATTCTGTTATGGCAGCCATAAATCGACTAAGACTCATGAACTACAGGACCATTTCAAGCCATCTTATTTTTTGCAATTAGATTTTGGTGGTACCGGACTGCTACTGAACTTCCAGGCCTGCCAAATGTAAAAATATTTACTTTTTATATAAGAAAAGATAATTTCATTCCCTGCCTCACATTCTTTCCATCAGCAACTTAAAAAATGTGATGTCACTAACAGATTGAGAAATAACCATAGATTTAAGGAAAAAGGACAATTTGAACAAAAACTAGTAGAAAAAAATAGAGAATACAGCAGTCCTCAAGGGCTGCAAGCATTTGAGGTAGACTTTAAAATAACTGTTCTCTCTGTTCAAGAAGAAATGGTAAGATTGACAAGCTGTAAAAAAATCAAGTGAAAATTCTAAAATCGAAACAAAGCAATAAACAAATCACAAACAAAATATAGAAACATAACACCAAAAAAACACAGCTAAAAAGGAAGGTATGGGAATTGATAATTATACCAAATGAACCTCAAGCAACTGAACAGTTGGAAAATATATAAAATAGATCAAGTTAGAACATAAAAGAAGAAGGTATAAAATACAGGCACTTGGAATCCCAAAAGACACAGTGATAAAGAATGTCACAGAAGCAATATTCGGAGATATAATAATCAATAGTTGCCCCAAACAGGTAATCTCAAGTCAGTTTCCAGAAGTTCTATAAGGCAGGAGCAAGGTTGAAATTATCTATCTTTATTCCTATCCTTCTATCTTTTAATCCATCTATATATCTGTGTATCCATGTACCTATATAGTCCCCTGGGCATTTCATAGCAAAATTGCAGAAAACCAAAGAGAAAGTGATCTTTAATTTAAAAGTATTTTTAGACATAATTCACATACCATAAAAATTCACTTTTTAAAAGTGTACAATATACCCATTTATAGAAAACTCACAAAGTTGTGCAATCCTTGCCACTATTTAATTCCAGAACATAATACTTTCAAGGTTAATTAATGTTGTAGCCTATATCCACAATCCATTCATCTTTTAAAATAACTGTTGGATATATTCCCTTGTATGCATCTACCACATTTGTTTATTCATTCATCAGTTGATACATTTGGGCTATCATCATACATGTACATATTTTTGTGTGGGTATATGTTGTCATTTTTCTTAGGATAAAATTGCTATGCTGTATGATACCTCTATGTTAAACATTGTGAAGGACTGCCAAAGTGTGTTCCAAAGTGCATTACCATTTTACCTTCCCACCAATGGTATATGCAAGGTTCCATTTCTCCACATTTTACCAACAGTTGTTACATCTTTTTTTAATTGTTGTCATCCTAGTGGGTGTGAAGGGGTATTTCGTTATGGTTTTGTTTTGCATTTTCTCTAACAGCTAATGATAGTGATCATATATTTTTGAACTTATTGACTATTTATATTATGTATTTCTTTGGAAGAACTGTATCTTCAAATTCCTTGTCCACTTTTAATTGAGACAGTTGCCTTTTTCTTGTTATCTTATGAGTTCATTCTATACACTGAATTAGTGGTTCCTTATAAGATATAATTTGGAAATATTTTCTACCATTCTATGGGTTGTCTTTACACTTTTCTGATGGTGTCCTTTGAAACATAAAATATGTTAATATTTTTTGTCACTTATGATTTTGTTATATGTAAAAAACTACTGCTTAATCCAAGGTCATGAAGGTGTATTCATAGATTTGCTTCTAAAAGTTTTATAGGTTTAGCTCTTATATTTAACTATTTGGTCCATTTGTAGTAATTTGTTTTGTATAATGTGAGATAAGGGTCCAACTTTAGTATTTTGTATGTGGATAAACAAAATAATACCAAAAGGATATTCTATACTTATTGAATCATCTTAGCATCCTTGTTAAAAATTACTTGACCATAAATGTGAGGAAATATAACTGGATTCACAATTCCATCATGGATCTTTTATAACTACATTTATGTTAGTAAAGATTGTCTTTATTAGTGTTTCTTGTGGTAAGTTTTAAAAATACAAAGTGCAAGTCTTCCAAATTTGATCATCTATTTCAAGATTATTTGGACGATTTTGTGACTCTGTCATAGCTGCAAACATTTTCAAATCAGCTTGTTAATGTCTAAAAAAAATCAGCTTGGATTTCAGTAGGGCTTACTTTGAGACTATAGAATAATTTGGGGATTTTTGCCACCTTAATAATGAATTTTCCAATTCATGAACATGGGACATCATTCCATTTGTTTAGATCTTCTTTAATTTTTTTCAGTGAAGTTTGTAGTTTACAGTATATAGCTCTTATATTACTTTTGATTATATTTATTTTACTATTATAAATATTAGCCTTTATTATTTTTGAAGATGTTGCTAATGGGACTTGATTTCATTTAGGGATTGTTTATTGCATGTGTACAGAAATATTATTGATTTTCATGTATTGATTATTCATCCTGTGAACCTGCTAAACCCACTCTTGGTTCTAAGTTTGTGTGTGAATGTGTGTGTGTCTATTCCTTAGAATTTTCTATATGGAAAATTGTGTCATATGCCATAGAGATAGTTTTAATGTCCCTTTCCAAATAAGTTGTCTTACTTTTTTTTTCCCTAATATCCCTGGAAAAAATATTCAGTACAATGTTGTGGTCTGTTCCTAATCTTTCTGGGGAGAACTTCAGTCTTTCACCATTAAGTATAATGTAGCTGAGGATTTTCTTTTGGTAGGTCTTGGAAATAAAATCTCACAAGAAAGGGTAAAAAGAGAAAAAGTGAACTGTTAATGAATAAAAGTAAGAAATGCAACTAATTTTTCATATGAAGAAATGGAATTCATAAGATGATAAAATATTTTGAATATGTCACAGAAGATTTCTGAAAAATAGGATTCTGTTTTAAGAAAAATATCTTTCAAGGATAACCATATGATATATTTTCTGAATTTATTACAAGTAGACACACTCTAAAATAAAATTTAAAGTATATTGTTTGTGCAAACAGGAGATAATTTGAGATGAAAGCTTGAAGATGTGCAAATAAATTTAAAAAAAAAACAAAGAAAACTTAAATATATGCAAAGCTAAGGGATAAAAAATAACCCCTGTGAGATTTAAAACATAGATAAACATTTACAAAAACATCATTTGTCAAGAGTTAGCTTAATGGAGTTATGGTATTTTGACATACTTGCATTAACTGTGTTAGAAAAAAAAGTACCAATTAATGTTAGAATTTATTTGCCAAGCATTTTGTTTTGTATATACTAGGATAGCTACTGTTATAGGTTTAACCGTGTACCCCTAAAGTTATATGTTCAATTCCTAAACCCCATTGCCTAAGAATTTGGCCTTACTTGGAAGCACAATCTTCATAGCACTAATTAAGTTAAAATGAGATCATTATGGTGGCTCCTAATTGAAATGAGTGGTGTCCTTATAAGAAGGGGAACACAGATACAAGCACACAAGACAGAACACATTATGAAGATGAAGGCAGAGATTGGGGTTGTACATCAAGAATTCAATGAGTGATGAATATTGCCAGAAAATCACCAGAAGCTAGGAGAACCGTGAAACCGACTCTTTTTCACAGCACTCCGAAGTAACCAACATCGCTGGCACCTTGGTCTCTGGAACTATGAGGCAATTGATTTCTGTTGCTAAGCCACCCAGTTTGTAATGTTTTGTTATGACAGCCCTAGAGATCTAATCCAGATTTTCTAAAACAGTGTAAATAGTATATATGTTTCAAGATAATAAAGATAGATAGATCTAGATCTGTCTACATTCACATAAATGTGTAATGATAAAATAATATTTCATAAATCAGAAGTCAAGAGAGGTGATAAAAAAAGAAGCAGAGAAAATGGAAAGCATATAGTAAGAAAAGGAAAGTGTACAGTAATGAAACTGAAAGGAAAAAATAACAAATGCAGTAAAAGTATAATCGTAGAATTAAGCAGTCTTCTCTTAGCAATCAATAGATCAATAGACCTGAAATTCATTAAAAATACAGAAGGCCGGAACAACACATTTAAATAACTTGACCTAAATTAATTTATATAACATATGCATGATTTCCAAGTGCATGTGAACATTTGCCAAAATATATCATACTCCAAGCCATAAAACAAAGTTAACATATTTAAATGATTGTAGTCTTGCAAATATGCAGTTTACAAATGTATAAATGTATACTTTTTCCCCTGAGAATCTTTTTTAAAAACAACTCACAATTATTTCAGTTAATATTGTAACATTTATTTTTCCTCAGTTATCTGCTCATGTATGATTAAGCTAGAGTCAGGAGGGGCTGCTGTCTGTATTATAATAATATGGGGAAATGGAGAAAACACTTGTTTTAGTCTCAGGGATGTATCTGATAATAACCAGGCAAACTTGTGCAGAGTGCCAGCTAATTGATACCTTAAGCTTTGGAGCCATCTGGTATCTACCACAACTATTCAAATTTGCCATTATAGTGTGAAAACTGTCATGGACAATGCATAAACAAATGAGCCTGGCTGGGTTTCAATGAAAATTTGTGGACCATGTCATTTGAACTTTATATAGCTTTCATGTGTCAGAAATATTATTCTACTTTTCAATTTTTCTTCAATAGTTAAAAAAATGTAAAAATAATTTTTAATTCATGGACAATATAAAAGCAGGAATCGGATGAGCTTTGGCCCATATGCTTTATCCTTGCTCTACATACCTGAAGTAGAATAACTATATTGGCAATCCTTCTTTGTCAATAAAGACATGCCTTTTACACTCACTCCTTCACCCACCCGCTCGTCCCCTCACCATTGATCTAGTACACTGGCCCAGAATGTCCTTCTTTAAGAGTGACAAAGACATTTCCAATTTTAGAATTGTAAAACAAGAAAATTAAATTTTAACGTATTTCACGTAAGAAACATATGGACAATTTTAATGCAGTGTTTAATTTCATTCTAGAGTCTTTAATCTTTGAAAAAATGGTAATTCAGCTCTATTCTAACTCTCTTTTATAGTTACAACATGTTATGTTGGATGGAAATTTTCTTAAACCTTACGAACTGTGTTTTCAAAACTAAAGTTTTGTATCTGTTATGAAAATGAATTTTAAAATACATAGGAGAGAATAAAAGTAGTTAAAGTTACCTAAAAAGTAAATAAACATTTGAAAAAGCTCTAAAATAATGGAGAACTCAAGAGGTGCATAAAGAGATTTTGAAAATCAGATTTGGGACATGGCAATGAGAACTTTAGAACCACAAATTATTTCTGCAGTGACACAGACTCCTGACCCCTAAATTTTGGCAATTTAGTACTGAAGGGATTAGATTTCTGATAACATGAATGTATTTTGGAAAAAAACAAGAGCATGAAAAATATGTGTTTGGTTGGGAACACACAGACACACACACACACACACACAAACACACACACACACACAGAAGAGGAGGCCTTGTTGCAGTGACAAGAGAAGTCACGTGTGATTTTCACTGGATAGGCCAAGGATGATGGAGATTGTCACAAAACAAAACATTTTCAAGTCCTGGCTTGTCCTCAAAAAGAAATGTCTCATTTTAATTTTTAGTTTTAGGGCACAGAGCACCTAAACACCAACGAGAATAATATAAGAAAAATTATCAGGATTATCAGGACTGTTTTTCTTAATAATATAAGAAAAACTATCAGGACATGGAAATATAATATATTTATATAATAGTTTTAAAGTAGCCAAAAAAAAAATAAATAAAGTAGCCATAAAGTGGTAATCAGAATTAGTTAATTGAAAAATGGAAATTTATGACATTATATTCTTTTTGTTGTATGTAATGTACTATATGTGTCTAATATTAAAATATCAAAATGTAGACTTACAGTCACAGGCCTAAAGCTGATGACTGATGTGAATTGAGAATTACCTTCACTGCTCATTGTCAGGTAGTGTTACCGAGGATTTTCCTCTCTATCTCACGCATTCTAATTATTTCTTGTATTTCAAGCTCAAGAAAATAACAATATTTTATTTTATCTGCATTCAGAATCATTGCTTTCAAAAGCTGACCCATGGATTATGTCACTTGTCTCATAGAATCCTGAGAAATGGACAGAACTGGTGTTATCTCCATTTATACATGGAGAAACTGAGATTAAAGACCAAGTGTTGTAGTCAAATACACTTGGTAACTGGCTGAAGTAGAATTCAGTTTGCCAGACTCCAAAGTCCATGCTCTTTCCATTAAAACACACTACTTTTTTCTGTAACTGTGTATTCCTTGCAATGGTTTGCCTGTTTCAGGTGTTTAATAGTTAACCATAAGTAAGACCTTATATTTGTAGAATGCTTTGCTATTTAACCAAATTTTCACATAGATTACTTGAGGTTATGGACCATGTGAGAAGGCAGGGAAACTAAAAATATTTCAATTTATACAGAAACCATCTGGATTTTAGAATGTTTGACCTAATTTTGTTGGCAAGTATACTCAGGCATAAATAAAGGATACTGAAATTTGATCTCTATTCTTTTACTTCCAAGTATTTCAAGTTTTTCTGTTACTACATATTGCTTCACAATACATATTCTTATTAATTGTTTGCAAATGTGTATAGTTCTGTATTTGTAAAATGCTTTCACATAAATTTTGTCAGAGTCAGAACATCTCTTTGAGATAAGTAAGGCAGCATTGTGAAGGGGAAACAATTTAGAGTTTGGTAATAGAAAGACAATGAATCAAATGCTTTATCTTTCCTTTTGTTTTTCTTTCTTTGAAATTTTCTTACTGTATGTTTATTATATGATAAGAATTATTCTGAGACTATAAGTGAATCTATAAACAGCATTGAAGATTCTATAAATAAAATTGGAGGAAATGGGCAAGGCAAAAATGCATAATTTTGCAATAAATTCAGGCTCATGCTCTGAGAGAAGCTTGTACATTATCCTATGGGAATATCAAAAAAGAGCCATGGAAAGTAGAGAGGAGATTTAAGGGAAATCTTCCTGAAATGGATGACATTTGAGCTGAATTTTAAAAGATGAATAACAGCAATATCACATAGAAAGAGACTTATATGCTGGCAGAGAGAAATAGATCAGGAAACATTGAGACAGTAAAACAATATCTATAGACAGATTAACAAGTATACTGGGGGAATCATAGGAAGTGACCAGAAAGTTAAGCGGTAGCCAACTCCTCATTGCTTACTGAAGATAAAATGAAAAGACTTACATGATAATCTAAAGAGTATAAAATATACACCAAAATTCGTGTCAAGACATAGATTTTAAGTAGGTTATACCATGAAAACTTTGTGGCTTAGAAAAATCAGTGTAGATGTACAAAAAGCGTGTAGATGAGAAGAGATAGAAGGTAGGGAGATATAAGAATATAAATAGATGAATGAGACCAAAAATTGAGGCCTCAGATGTCAGTAATTAGTAAATTGGGAACCAGGAACAGGATAGGTAGTTTTGGGGGAAAATATAATAAACATAATTATAGAGACATTTGGTTTGAATTTCTCGTGATATCCACAGGTATATGGAATTTACATGTACAAATCTTGTGCATATCAGAGAATTCTTGGCTAGAATTTTTAAGGAAATATAACTTTTAAAGGAAAATAAAAAATTTATTCAAATGCCATCTTTAACGTGGGATGAACAAAAGGCTGAGTAAAGAGCTTGGAAAATATTGAAATATAAGGATAAACATCAGAGACATCTACAAAAAGTATGGAGAAGAAATGTCCAAGAATTAGGGCCATAAAATTCAATGGGGTGGTTGCCAACAATGCCAAGTAGTCAAACAAAAGATAAGTGCCCCCAACTTTGAAAATTTGAAGGTTATCAGTATATTCATCTATAATTGTATAGCTTTATGGCCTTGGGTAAGTTATGTCTCAGATAATTTGGTCAAAACCAATAGAATATAGCAGTTACATTAAAGGTTTCATGAAGAATTAAAAACAATATGCAAAGTATTCAAAACAGTCACTATTTTAGAGAGGACATTTAAAAATGTCTCTCTAATACATTTCCTGTACCAGTAATCTGGAACTGAGATAAAGAAAGGAAAAGTTATAAACTGAAAGTTACATGACCAGAGAATAACAACCTTGGAACTCAAACCCAGCTCTCCAAATTTTACATCCAGTAGACCATAGTTAGCTTTCATAAATGCTGAGGTTAAAAAACAAAAGAAAACAAACAAAAAAACGCTGTACTGATTTTTAAAAACATATAGAGAAACAAATATGAGAAAAATTTTGGCACAAAAAATCAAATTGTGGCAGAAATATTAACAGTGGTGGGAAATATTCTAGACGTCCCATTGTAACTCATTTCCCATGTCCCATCAATCACCTTGAAGTTAAAACTTTGACTCTTCGTTACTCTCATTTCTAATTGTTCATTTCAAAATTATGCAGTAATGACACTTACATCCCTCTCTTCTCTCTCTCCAACTGTTATTTCTAATTGTTTCAAATTTCATGATAGTGGAGTAATGACATTTACACCATTTTTTCTTTCAAAGCTACAAAGTAAGGAAAAGAAACACAACTCTGTCTTTGACAAAACCAGGATATCTACAATACCGAAACTTAATATGAGTGAGTATAGAGTAGATGGAGAGTTGTTAAGTGACTTAGCAGTGCTGAGAGAGGTCAGAATTAAGAACCTATGGAAGTAGATATTAATGGGAAGTAATTTGACTTATCTGGGAAAACTCAGGAAAAGCTTGGTAATTGATAGAGGTTACTGGTAACTGAAAACGAAGAGCTATTTTGAACGTGTGCTCAAAAAAACATTTAAATTCTGTGGGCCTCCTGACTTTGTACAGTCTAAAGGATGTCCCTCCCTGACCCATATGAAGGACAATAGATACAAAAATTAAGCCAAAATGTCATTGGCCTATTGAATGCAAACACAAAGGAGATAAAACAGAAGTATTAGGTAGTATGACATACCTAGAGCACTCTTTCTACATTAATGTTTAGAATGCCCACTGCCAGGTCACTGGATGATAGAACCAGAAGGGGTCTACAGAGTTGGCCAGTAGAAGTTCACATGTAATAAGAATATTGGCTATACAAGCTATCTATAATGGATCTCAATAATTAATGCATTGTGCCCAGATGTAGAGTTCTTCCAATTGGCTTCTTAATCTGTTATACTTAAATTTGAATAGAGGGGCAAAAATTATGTGTTGTTTTAGGCAGATTTCCAACATAAAAGACAGATCCCAAAAGAGCAAGATAAGAAGGGAAGCTCAGAATTTTTCCAGGAATACTGTGGCACGTTCTCACTATTAAAAATACGAACAAAAAAATAGCAATATTTAAAAAAACCCTCTCAGTGCAATGCTAAAAGTTTGTTGGTTGCATGCTTGGTTGGGACTCAGAATGCTTCATAGAACTTGCATTTTTGGAATAGTTTGGAATTGTTTCTATTAGAAGTGATTCCGCAGTGCAAATTCATAAAGGCAGAAAGTGTTGCATTATCTATGGGGGTGTATCTTTTGTGCTGAAATAAAATTACAATTTTAAATAGGACTTACCATAATACAGTTTTATTTTAACTGGAATAAAATTTTGAAACATATGTCTTTGAAATTACAATACTTTCATTTAGAGATACCCAGGTTATGAATAATTTCCTTGTTTTTAAACCCTGTCCTTTTTCTCTGCCACCAAATAAAGCATATTTGAACTAAACTAAGACAAGTTTAGTCAACTAATTTTAAAAAGGAAATTATCTACAAATGTTGACTTTTTGTTATCAACACAAACATATTTCTTTGCAAAGGGCCTAAAACACTAGTGAGCCAAGACATGGCATCTAAGAATATGACTATGACATAAGAATTACATTTGTTTCACATTGTAAAAGAATGTCACTGAGCATTAATTTTAAAACTCTTTAGCTTTATCATTGATTATTTATTAATTTTTGAGATAAATTATTAGGCCTATTTTGACACATTCCATGATTGTTCAGTCCAACTAAGGAGGTGTAGTTCAGGCAGTAGCTCCTGGTCGAACCACAGAAGCTTGGATATACATTCCTTACAATATTTCTTCTTCTAAAATATTTGGTTGTTTTATGCAGTTATCAAATTGGGGGTCTACAAATGCATAAATAGTTTATTGTGACTGGTGATTGTATGTTGTAGACAACTGCTTATTTTAAATACTACAGAATGAGAATATTTGATGTATATTGTGTAATATCTGATTAGAAAATCATCTACCACCCCTATAGATTGTTATTCCCTTAAAGCAATTTATAAAGTTGGTATGATATTACAAAAGATTTATTTACTTTATGTTCTGTGCCTTCTAGTATAACATAGCATTAATGAATTTCATTCTATAGCCCATTTCTAGATTATGGTTGCCAGAAAAAATAATGCACAATACGCTATACATGATATAGGCTCAAGAACAGTACCTTAATGACATATAAATATAATGGCACTTGATTTATATTTTTATATCAAAGAAAACATGTTAAAGTTATAATTTGGGGGTAAAAACCTGTCATAGAAATATAACCTTTTCCTAAATAATTTATAATAGAAACAATAAAGGAATTCTTAAAGAAAACTTTCAGATATTTTGCTCAAAATAGATATAATATTTTAAGAAATTACATGACTATATAATTTTCATGCATTTTTCTAACCCAGACTAGCTTAGAGAACTAAATTTTTCTTTTATCTAAAAATTCTACTTTTCTAGTAATTTTTATGCTATTAATTGTAGTAGCTTCGCTGATCTCAAGAACAGTAAAACTTATAACAAATATCTTTTTATGTTTGAATTTTGATTTCTATGACTGAGTAGGCAGTAATTAACTACATTGTCAAATAACTTAGGTTAAAATTCAGAGATAAGAATAATGTCAGTGGTAGGTAAGTATAGAAATAGAAAAATCTGGGAAATAATTAAACTCTATAGATTTGATTAGAGATTCTAAATAAGATTAAAATATCCAATGGCTAGTAAACATTTCCATAACATGACCTAATGTATCATTTACATCAAGACATTGTATGATCCAAGTTGTTATAATTATTTTAATAGTGGTGTAGATTACATAATCACAGAGGCCTATTAGTTGAGTTAACATTTCCCAAGATCATTTAAACCCATGATAGAAAATATTTCAATAGAATAGGTGCTAATAAAGAAAAACTAAGAAATCGACATTCTAATGGAGATATTTTAAGGAGTCAATGAAGTCAGAACACTTAAAAGTAAGAGTAACTTGCTAAGAAAATTGAGAACTGAGTCAAATAACAGATGTAGGAGTTTGTTCGTAGAGGTTGAGCAGTTCTAGAGAAGAATAAGGTCATTATTTTTTGTTTTAGAATTGAGTGGCTAAAATAGAATAGATGAAAATGTCACTAGAGTTTAAGTTGAGGGACTGGGATGCCAATTTGTCAGAAGGATAATCCAAGTAGATTTTTACATTATCTTTGATGAGAAACTGAGAAGCAGAAGCAAAGAATGGGAGGCCAGGGAAAGACTGATGAAGATGATGTAGAAAGGAATAAAAAGGTGTGTGTGACTAAGTTTAAGTACCAAAGAGCAAGGGTATTTTGGACAATATCAAAGGGAAATGGTCTGGATAATTATGAGTAGAGTATGTGGAATGCCATCCTCATATCACACTCCTAATGACTGAGGCATGTGGAGAAAATTTCCCTTAAATTGAGAGGGTAGCAGTAAGATAATTTGTTCTCAGGAATAGCCAAAATTTAATTGAAATATTCAGCAATGATTATATGGTCAAATTTGTTAACTGAGGAATATAGTTCTGAGAGAGCACAGTGGGAAATTTTAGGAGGAAAGGGAACTGAAGGAGGTTGGACTTGGAAAGAGGAAGTCCAGAAAATATGGGAACAGGAGCAATATGAGAGGATATATAATTTATAGTCATACATCTGGGCCAAAGATCTAGGACTACAAGAATACGGGATATGGTTAAAGAAGCCAAAATTTTGACAGCTGTCAGTCCCGGAAATTGGACTGCATAGGAATTGAATGAAAAGTACTCTGGGTCTTTTTAGGATTTAATTGTTCCTGGAATACACTATAATTCCAAGGGAGTCTCTGAAGCAGTCTTATTACTATTTTTACTCTTTCTCCTCCTCTTATGCAATCAAATCTAATGAGGCACTAGGTCTCATTAACTATATCTCTTGACTATTTCTATTATCTCTCCTTCCTCCCTTCACCATTGCTGCTGCCACCAACTTAGCTTGTGTTAATTCTCTTTGAAAAGAAGTTAAAAGTTAAAGCAATTAAAATCTACAGACTGAAGCTTGGCTGATTCTCTAAAATACAGATCTTCCTTGTTACTCTTCTGTTAAAAATATATAAAGGTATTCTCACTGTTTATTAAATGCCTTGGCATGTTATACAAGGATCTTTATAATCTGGAAACTTTCTAGTGGCATTTCCTGCCTTTGGACATATTCAGCCAAAGCTTTAGCAGAGTCAAACTGCTAACATTTCTCCAAACACAATGTAATTACTTAGTCAATGCTTTGACTTGCTTAATTTTTATCTACACTGCAATGCTTTTTACATAATAGACAACTTTCTGTTGAATAAATAACTGAGGAAATCATATTGAGTGCTGTCACTAAAATTTCCAAGAACAATTCATGTCAAATGTTTTAAAAATGAGGACAGTTAATCAAAATATTCATTTTATAGGGTTAATAACCCACAAGACAGTGACTAGAAAGCTAGTCATAAAATGAATCTATACATTTCAGCAAACGTTTCCAAGACTCATTTAATCTACAAGCTCCCCCTTTGGAAAGAAATAATTCAGGAGAAAATTCTACTAATCCCTCTGGCATGATCAGTAATAGCAATTGCTTCAGTGTTGTATTTGGTGAAACCTGTTCAAAGTCAAATTTGAAAGCTTTAAAGGAAATAATGGTACATGTTGGGTGGCAAAGCTCTTGGTGTGAGCACGACAGCCCTTTCTTTGTCTTCTTTTCATCTAATTCCATTAGAATCAGTCACCTACATGTCAGGGTAGTAGCTTTGATGAAAGAGTTATGTTAAGGCTTAATCTAGATAAAGTGCAGGCAATACTAACCTGTCAGTGGTAATGCTGATAGAATGTTACCTGAAATAAAAACCACCTTTCTCTACAAAGGCATGCTACCTTTCTGTAATTCTGAAGATTCAAAATGATGTAAAATTCCTGAGTGCATTTGCTTATGTGTAATAACTTAAATACTTGGGAAATGTAGCATGCCTGTGCTCCATTGTCCACATTTCAAGATGTATTATATGAGCTTATTTTGCTTTCTAAACCCATTTGTCAATTAACTTATGGCATTTTAATTTTTCCTGTTTTGAAATAATATAAAAAACTAATATTGTACTTTTTGATAATGTGACCTGGTTGAATTCCTTATTAACTATTAATTTTGGTTGAGTGGCTTGTCTAATTTAAATATGAAAATAAATCACCTTTACCCTTCCTATTAGTATAATTATATATCCTGACTGAAAATCTGAGACTCATGTCCATTTTTTTAATATTTCAGTTGGAAAAAATAATCTGCTCTAGTAATCAAGCAGTGGGTATGCTTAATGGAGGTAATTAAATGTACTTAGTGAAGGGACTACTCAAAGATTATCCTAAGTATTAAAAGTTCTCCTGCTCTTCTCACTTCCTCTTTGCTCATATAACCATTACAGTTTAGAAGAGATATATTAATAATTATCAAATAACAGAGTGTGATCTTTAAAATTATTAAACATATAATTATAAAATTACTTTATATCAGATCTGTCATAGTAATTATCCAGTAAAGCAGTTTCTTCACAGTTAATCTACTTTAGCATTAATTTTAATACACCAAGCATTTCATTGTATAAAACTATTAAAATACATTGTCTTACATTTTCTATTTTTCAGTATATCATCCTTTTTTCATTTCTCACTCCTTTCTTTTCTTCCTTCCACCTTTTCTTTGCTCCTTTCTTTTGAAATTTTTTCTACTTTTGTCCATTTTAAGGCAGTTTATTCTTCCTTTCACCTGTACCTACGTGAATTTTCTATTTCCTTAAATGCTTCAAGATTCTTGAAGGTAATGAATTATCGAATCACATGATCATGTAAGTAAAATATCTACTTATATGTGGTAGGAGTTGGCACTGTGAGGTTCGAAAGACTTGAGCCCTGTTTTCCGAGAGCTTAAAATATTGTGAAGGATTTAAGACCTACAAATGAATAGGTGAATCCAAAGGCAATCTATGATGGACACCAGCTGAGTGGCATAACATGTAGTTAGTATTAATAGAACTATCGTTAGACAATTATTAGCTAATTGCAAAATAAATGGAGGCACTTTGAATGATATCAGATGATAATAATGTATCTATTAATAATATAAATGTCACTTGTGAAGAGAAGGCCATAATAGTCTTATCTACTTAACAATGATATTTTAAAGCCAGAGAGTGCAACAAATCATGCCTAAAGATGTGATTACATTAACAGTCTAAAGAATTTTTACATGACTATATTCTGCTTAAAGAAATCCAGAGAGATGCTTTTCAATCTGTTTATTAGATTTTATACCAAAATATCACTGATGATCACCCTTGTCACTTGTCAGTATGCAGTTAACAAGAGAATACAGAAGGCTGATTAGAAATCATAATGATACTATTGATAAAGAACGTGGCAGCACTGAGCATAACGTTTATAAGAAAATTTTCTCTAGAATAGAGAAGAAAATTAGCCTTCGTGTAGATATGGTGAAAAATAAGTACCCAGCTAAAATATTTAGCAAAACATGCCATATAATGTTTGAAGATAGGCATAATATTTATCTATTGCTGCACAAAAATATTACCACGCATTTAGTGGTTAACACACACACACACACACACACACACACACACACACACATTTATGATCTCTGAATTTCTGTGGATAAGAAGTCCGGTACAGATCAATTGAGTCCTTTGTTTAGGCTCTTCCTTTCATAAAAATATTGACTGGAACTGTGAGATCCTTTGAGGTGAAAGCTCCTGAATGCTGTCAACTGAACATGGCCACCCTCAGCTCCTGCTGCATGGCCTTCCCATATGGTGGCTTATAATATGGTAGCTTGCATTTTCAATGCCAGCAGAGAAGAGCTTAATCTCGCGAGATGGATGTTACAATCTTATGTAGCATAATAATGTACAGACAATCAGATATTCTCATTAGTTAAAAGCCAGTAACAGGTCCTGTCAATATTCAAGGTAGAGATTACACAAGGACATGAACACGGGAGGCAAGTTGCAGTTTTTGACTTTTTTTTTTTTTTTGGTCTAATACAAGTGTTGCCGTCTGTGCTCTTGTGTATTATTGGCATGAAATTAATTAACAATATGAAGTCATATTGTTAATTAATTGCTAGAGCAGCATCAGGGTGTATGTTACATAAAATCTAAAGCCATGAAAATATTTATTTATATTTTAATGAATAATATTAAAATTATCATTTTTTATTTTACATTGTTTTATCTATGATTCATATATTTATATATTTTATTTCATGGCTGAACTATTAAAGCGGAAGTAAAGTACTCAAAATGACCTAAGTATGCTCTTTACTATACTAGCTGCCTTAGTTTGCTAGGGTTGCTATAACAAAATACCACAAACTAATGGCTTAAATAGCAAAGATTTATTTTTCACAGTTCTGGAGGCTGGCAGTCTGAGATCAAAGATGGCAGGTTTATTTTTTTCTTAAGTCTCTGCTTGGATTGCAGATGGTCACCCTCTTTCTGGCTCTTTACCTGATTGCCCTTGTGTGCATGTGCCCTGGTCTGTATTTGTAGAAAGTTCCTCTTCTTATAAAGACCAATTGGATTAGGGCCAACTGTTGTGGTCTCACTTTAATGTAATCACCTCTTTAAAGTCCTATTTCCAAATAAAGTCACGTTTTGAGGTACTAGGGGTTAGAGCTTCAAAACTGGGATCTTTACGGTGGTGGACAAAATTCCTCTCATAACACTAGGTGTGTAAAGTATGGAGAGAAATGAAACAGTTCCTGCCTAGAAGAACATAGGCCAGCATAATTATCTAACAGAATGCAAACCCAATTTTATTTCTTAGCAACACAATCATTTTCTTTGTCCTAGACCTTGGAGAGATCTATGACAATGATGGTAACATGAGGCAATGGGTGCAACCATGAAGAACAACATTAGGAAATATTATGCTGGTTCGTGGCCTTTTGCAAGTAATTTGCTATTAGTAATAAAAGTATCATATAATTTAATTATTAAGTAATTTTCACTAACATTGATCTCTTTAATAAAAACATATTTTACAAATGTCATTTAGGTTAAAAATTAAATCAAAACAAAATTATAGAATATCAATAAAATAGTGGGAGGAAAATTCTAAATATCTGAACCAGTAATATAAGTTAAATAACAAATTTAACACTGGAAATATTTTCCTGAAAAATTAGACTTCCTATAATCTAATTATTAAGAGACTATGTCCAAATATTTTAAATAAGAAAAATATTATGTATTATATGTTGACTGAAAATACATAGCTAATCTCTTAAAATGTAAACAAAGTACAATTAAATGCATATATATGTGTTTGTATATTTAAAACAAAATAGCACGTTAGAATGAAACATGCTATAGAACATTACTATCTAATCAAACTATTACTATTTGTGATGGACTGAGGGCTTATACTTATTCTTCTAGTTAGTAGAAGGAATGCTGTTGGACAGCTTTCTGCATGCAATTTTCTTCAAGAATCACCTAGTCAGAGCAGTATCACATTTATTTTCTGAGGCAGCCTGAATCCAATGAGTCACTTAGTTCCCCAAATCTTGACAATCTTAAATAGCCATTCTAGCTTCAAAGCTTCCTACAGGTTGAGTTAAAAACTTTCTTCGGATTATACCAGAACTGAAATTGTCCCTCTGCCCAATTATCTCTCCTTCCCTATCCTCTACAGATGAAGACCCTAAGAGCACTCTCTAATAACCTCCTGCATGTTAATCTCTGCCTCAGAGTTTTCAATACAATTACACAGTCATTACTTTTTCTGATGCTTGGAGCATTTTTCAGAATGTCTGCATGTGATTTTGATGTTCTACAAATGTTTTCCATTTTTTTTTAGTATCAAATTGAGTAAATAGGTCATAAACTTATTTTATATAATCATTGTCAAAAATGTCATACTAAAAAATACATAATATTCTATGTTTTTCCATAATGAATCAGCAACAGATTCTATCAAATATTGTAAACTCAAGAAACATTTTGAAGATTAGATGTGAATACTGCCAAAGTTTCACTTAGGAAAAAGTTCAGAGCCCTGATCATATGATTTATTAAATAAGAAAAAGTGAAAATAAATTAATTTAGCATTTAGCTAAACAAAGAGGAACACCAAAATACCCAAGGGAGCAAATAGATAGAATTGGTAATAATAAATAAGTATTAAACATTATTAAACAATAAATTTGGGAGATAAAAATCCAAATTTTTAAAAATTTATGTAAAGAATATGAGGAAAAATAATCCATTAGTAACCTATTAGTTACTAACCTATTAGAAAGAACAAAATGCTCTAGAGAGTGATATTAAAAATGATAAAAAATAAGAAAAAGTCTACAAATCAATATACGGCAGATGAAGAACAAAGGAAACATGATGAGAAATAGATTCTCCTGTAATGACAGACTATTTGAAAATGAGTAATGTAAGTGAAGGAAAAGAAATCTTGACTAAGGAAAGACATAATAGAAAATAAATATACTGGTATTCTGGGGTTAATATAACAAAACCACATAACCTACATGTAGGGGAGTGATTTATTTTAAAATATCCATCTTATTAGTGTGGATGTAATTGGGCATAGATATCTTGGTAGAAAATAAGTCATCTTCATATAAAGGATCAGAAATATGTGCTTTTATATAAAATTGAAAAGAGTATTAAAACTCCTAAATTAACCAGAAAATCTACACCTTGATAAATCTTCCTGAAATAAGAAAAAGAAAAAAGGGGAAAAAAAGTAAAACAAAGAGTAAATATAAAATAATATAAAAAGAAATAATATCAGATAAAAGTGTTCACACTATTTCCCCCCATAATGACAGGTGATATGGCTTGGCTGTGCTCCCACCCAAATCTTATCTTGAATTGTAGTTCCCATAATCCCCATGTGTCATGGGAAGGACCCAGTGGGAAGTGACTGGATCATGTTGGCGGTTCCCCCATGCTGTTCTCATGATAGTGAGTTCTCCTGAGATCTGATGGTTTTGTAAACATCTGGCATTTCCCCTGCTGGCACTTCTCTCTCCTGCTGCTTTGGGAAGAAGGACATTTTGCTTTTGCTTCTTCCATGATTGTAAGTTTCCTGAGCCTCCCCAGCCATGTGTAACTGTGAGTCAATTAAACCTCTTTTCTTTATAAATTACCCAGTCTTTCAGGTATTTCTTCATAGCAGTGTGAGAACAAACTAATGCAATAAATAGGTACTGAGGTAATGGGGCACTGCTATAGAAATACCCAAAAATGTGGAAGCGGCTTTGTAACAGGTAGAGTTTGGAATAGTTTGGAGGGCTCAGAAGAAGACAGAAACATGTGGAAAAGTTTGGAACTTCCTAGAGACATGTTGAATGGTTTTGATCAAAATGCTAGTAGTGATTTGGACAATGAAGTCCAGCCAGAGGTGGTCTCAGATGGAGTTGAGTTCTTAGGAAGCAGCTTTGTAACAGGTAGAGTTTGGAACAGTTTGGAGGGCTCAGAAGAAGATAGAAACATGTGGAAAAGTTTGGAACTTCCTAGAGACATGTTGAATGGTTTTGACCAAAATACTAATAGTGATTTGGACAATGAAGTCCAGTCTGAGGTGGTCTCAGATGGAGATGAGTTCTTAGGAGCTGGAGCAAAGGTAACTCTTGCTATGCCTTAGCAAATCATTTTGGTGACATTTTGCCCCTGCCCTAGAGATCTGTGGAACTTTGAACTTGGGAAGACATGATTTAGGATATCTGGTGGAAGAAATTTCTAAGTGGCAAAGTGCTCAAGAGGAAGCAGAGCATAAAAATTTAGAAATTTTGCAGCCTGATGATGCAATTGAAAAGAAAAACCCATTTTCTGAGGAGAAATTCAAGCCTACTACAGAAATTTGCATATGTAAAACAGAACAGAACGTTAATCACCAGGATAATGGGGAAAATGTCTCCAGGGCATGTAAGAGACCTTTACAGCAGCCCTTCCCATTACATGCCTGAAGGCCTAAGTGGGAAAAATGTTTCCTGGGCTGGGCCCAGGGCTCCCCACTCCGTGCAGCCTCAGGACATGGTTCCTTGCATCCCAGCAGCTTCATCTCCAACCATGGCTAAAAGGGGCCAAGGTACAGCTTGGGCCATTACTTCAGAGGGTGAAAGCCCCAAGCTTTGGTGGCTTCCATGTGGCTTTGAGTCTGTGGGTACACAGAAGTCAAGCAAGGTTTGGGAACCTCTGCCTAGGTTTCAGAGGGTGTATGGAAATGCCTGGATGTCCAGGCTGAAGTTTGCTGCAGGAGTGGAGACCTCATGGAGAACCTCTGCTAGAACAGTGCAGAAGGGAAATGTGGGTTCAGAGTCCCCACCCAGAGAGCATACTAGAGCACTGCCTACTGGAGCTGTCAGAAGAGGTCTGCTGTCCTCCAGCCCCCAGAACGGTAGATACACTAAAGGCTTACACCATGTACCCAGAAAAACTGCAGACACTAAATGCCAACTCATGAAAGCAGCCAGGAGGGGCACGGTACCCTGCAAAGCCACAGAAGTAGAGCTGCCCAAGGCCATGGGAACCTATCTCTTGCATCAGTATGCCCTGGATGTGAGACATGGAGTCAAAGGAGATCATTTTGGAACTTTAAGGTTTAATGTCTGTTCTATTGGATTTCAGAATCGCATGGGGCCTGTAGCCCCTTTGTTTTGGCTAGTTTCTCCCATTTGGAATAAGTGTGTTTACACAATGCCTGTACCCCCATTGTACCAAGGAATTAACTAACTTGCATTTGATTTTACAGGCTTATAGGCAGAAGGGTCTTGCCTTGTCTCAGATGAGACTTTGGACTTGGACTTTAGAGTTCATGCTGGAATCAGTTAAGCCTTTGAGGACTGTTGAGAATGCATGTTTTTGTTTTGAAATGTGAGAACATGAGATTTGGGATGGGCTAGGGGTGGAATGACATGGTTTGCCTATGCGCTCACCTGAATCTCATCTTGAATTGTGGTTCCCATAATCCCCATGTGTCATGGGAGGAACCTGGTGGGAAGTGATTGGCTCATAGGGGTAGTTTTCCCCATGATGTCCTCATGATAGTGAGTGAGTTCTCAGGAGATCTGATAGTTTTCTAAGCATATACCATTTCCCCTTCTGACACTTCTCTGTCCTGCCACCTTGTAAGGAAGGCCGTTTTTGTTTCCCCTTCCACCATGCTTGTAAGATTCCTGAGGCATCCCCAGTCATGCGGAACTGTGGGTCAATTAAACTACTTTTCTTTATAAATTACCCAGTCTTGGGTATTTCTTCAGAGCAGCATGAGAACAGACTAATATAACAGGTAATCATGTATTTTGTTTAGAAGCAAAACCTATCTATGTTCTATTTAGAAGGGACAAATTTATTAAAGTATAAGAAAAGTTTAAAATAATGGGCCAAAAAGGAGTGACAACATTAATATCAAGATATGATTAGATTTAGAATTAAAGGGCCTAAATATATGACATGAGACATTATGTAATCATAAGAAAAATGTAAGGGAAATATATAATAATAGTGAACTTGTATCTTGCAAATAACTGCCTGGAAGAAATACTGAAGTTTTAGCAATGCAAAGCTAACTTGATAAGCAATATTTTCATCGAAAATTCTAATATCCCTCTTATAAACTAAATATTCTGGTGAAATGATAAATATAAAAAATATGTTCCATTATTTATTTTATGTTAATATTTATACAGAGATGACATGTGTGTGCATATTTAATCATGTATCCCTCAAATGGAGAACATATATTTGGTGTTTGGAGAGTATTTACAAATATTTGTCATGTGCTTGGCTACAGAGTAAATTATTTATAGATTAAAATAATTAGATATGCTCATGTCACCATCTTTACTCATATCTAATAAAAGTAGAAATTAATAATCAATTTTTACCAAAAATATAAATGCAGTTTAAAAACCAAAATCATACTGTTAGGTAATTTTTAGAGCAAAGAAGAAATCCATACAAAAAGTACAAATATATACAAAGCAACAAAAAGTAGAATGCACTATTTCAAAGCTTACAGGACACAATGACAATGAGTCACATGAAATAATGTAGCGTTAAATGATGTCACCATTGTAGAACACAGAAAAAAGACACCCATATACTTACTTTGACAACGTTTTTGAATCATTCATATTAGGGAATTAATAAAAATTAAACTGATAAATGGAACTCTTCAAATGGTAAAAAGAATAAGTATTTTCAGAACCTGTTTCCTTTAGACTTACCCTTGAGACAAATCTCTTGATTGTCTGAATAAGAAAAAAGGAAGAAAATGTAAAATTTGACAGGTCTGCCTGAAGCAAATTTGATTTTGTAAAAGAAACCAATAGTTTTCTAACAAAATAACCAAATACATGCAAAAAGAAAACACTAGGATAATAATTAAAGAGATTTCAATTGTAATTATGTAGCAACCATCACTTGAAGAAAGCAAGGATTACTTGAAGAAAATGTATTTAAAGAATTTAGCATCATCCCTGGTGCATAGAAAAATTAATATTGATTTTTTTTAATTTTGAGGAAGAACAGGAAACCATGATGAGAATATTTCCATGATTTATTCACATCCTGTTCTCACTTCTTTCTCATTTTTCCTTTTGAAATGCCCTAAGAATTAGGAATTCTTTCTAAGTGTAAGAGAATTAGTATTCAATGGATCATTATTATTTTTGTTTTTGCTATTGTTTATGTCAGTTGTTTTCTTTCCTAATGAGGTGATTTTGAACTTTGGCCTTGGGGGAAAAATGTTTTCTTACAAATAAGCTAAACGTTGCTTAGAGATCATTATCTTTTAAATAAATATCAGAAAGTATTTTTTTTTCAAGTGTTACTTTATGTTATATGCTTAACTCAACAAAATAGTGCTATATTTACTTTAAATATACTCTTAAAAATCAGGAAACTGACCATAAAAGTAGTCAAAACTTTCCTCCTATTGATACCTGAAATAAATTCTGAATTCAGAGAAAAGTTGAATTTAAAGTATAATTCTAGGATATAAACATATAGAAATATAAAGAGTAAATATAAATTAAATTATACTTAATGGAATAGAGTATCCGAAATGTAAAAACGTTTTTTAAACCTAGTCATATTAGAATTCAGTAATATATTCCTATATGGAATGGATATATTCCAGTTGTGTTGATTATAAATCACTAATATTCTTCTGAAATACATTATAAAATCAGAGGTCTTTTTTCCTGCAGAGAAAAACTCCTATTATATAAATTTGAAAATTTTGGCAAGAACGAGGAAGCAATGATGAATATCTTAGGATCAAACTGTGTATTACTGAATAAATACCAGTGGTGCAAAGATTCCTGGGAGTTGTCAAATTTGTCAGATTTTAATTTCTAGCAGTTTGATGACATTGCCATTATGTATTGATTATGAAATCTCTCTTTAAGCATCATCCAATCCCTGAATTGTCACTTATATTAATTAGGCATTTCTTTCCTCCACATCCTTTTTTTTTTTTCCTCTTACATAGTCTGACAGACCTGGACTAAAATACGATAATGCATCTTTCATTGTAACCATCTATATGTCTTTTAGACACAAATACCTAAAGATACAGGGCTTCAATAAACTTAACTATCTGTAAAGTTTTAATGTATTACTCCACTAGTAAGTTTACATAAAATGTGAGGGAAAATACCTATATATAATTATTATCATACAACAGTGGCATAAAGAAAAAATAGTAACTGAATATATGTTGAAAAAAATTCATAATATTCTTCGATTTTATGTTTTTTAAATATTAATATCAAATAAATTGGTAGTAGTAGTGGACTAGATATTAAGTGAATAAAATCTGTGAACAATTTTCCAATGGGATATTATTTTTGTTTTCTGTGTAATAAAAAAAAAAGGAGGTAGTTATTAAGGTGAAGAATGGTGTGTGTGTGTTTCAAAAGGTGAGTAAATGGGCTCTGTGGCTCATGCCTGTAATCCCAGCACTTTGGGAGGCCAAGATGGGTGGATCACATGAGGTCAGGAGTTTGAGACTAGCCTGGCCAACATGGTGAAACCCCGTCTCTACTAAAAATACAAAAAACAAGCCAGGTGAGGTGGGGCATGCCTATAATCCCAACTACTTTACTTGGGAGGCTGAGGCAGGAGAATCGCTTGAACCTGGGAGGCGGAGGTTGCAGTGAGCTAAAATGGCACCACTGCACTCCATCCAGCCTGGGTGACAGAGACTCCATCTCAAAAAAAAAAAAAGTAAGTAAACTAATGGGTAAAATAACTCAGTTCTTCTGTGATTATGAGTAGATACAGTGAATTAATCCCTTTTTAAAAAAATTTATTCTAATATAGAACATATACTGTTCAATTTTAAATCAATGAATTATGATCATGGAGACAGAGAAAAAAGTAAGAGTTTTTTATAAAAGTTTGCTTTGCAATTTGTATTAAGTTTTTAAGCACAAATATTTCCTGTGAATGCTGTGAAATTATTTGGATCAAGAACCCAGATGTTAGATATTTACAACTGATCACTAGTTTAACCAAATTCGTTTTCTCTCTTTAAATTTTTTGATTCAAAGGTAATATAACCATATCCTTCAAGTTTCTAAGTTGAATAAAAAGTCTAAAGAAATATTGCTCAGGTGAGCTTACTGAATTCACAATAATACCTTCTAACATAGTTTCTTTTTCTGTACTCTTTACTTGAGACTAACAAATTACGTAGCATAGATCACAAAGTGGTGTATCTCAGATCAGAATCTAGAATAGAATTGTAATATATGTGACACAGATATTTAGCCAAGATGTGAAGTTTGAGCTGATATTATAAAAAAGCTGAAATATGTCTCTTCTCTTGAAAATCTGAAGCTCTGAAGTGCTCAGGTTATATTCCTCCATGACAAAAGTTTAGCAGGCATTGAGAGGAGTGTGATTTCCCTTAGATAAGACACAACTTCCTACTTATTCAGAAGTTATTTGTGTCAACCCATTTCAATAATTTGTATTAACTGGGCAATATGGACATTTTCATTTGTTTACTTCATTTAACCCAATACTGAGGAACTCACTGTTGTACAATAATAGGAAAAAAAAGGAAGAAAAGAATTTTCTACTTAATTGTTGGTAGTTGTGAATTGCTTTGCTGATCCTTTAATGACTACTTGCTGTAGACAGATTCTGTGTCAGATGATAGCAATAAGAATAAAGATAAATGAGCCACGTTCTCTGGTCTAGAGGAGTAACAGAGACATATGTAAAAAGGAAATACTGTGGTAGATGAATCCATAGGATGCAGTTGCAGCACAGAGGAAATATATCTAATGGAGACGACAAGTGAGACAATGTGGAGAGAAGCTATGTCTTGGAGGATAACAAAACCGTAAGTTGAGAAAATGATAGAATCCTTAAATTACATCTCAATTTGACATTTTCATCATTTTATCTTGTTTTAATTCCATTGTGCTAAATGTTTTATATACAAATCCCAACAGTGTGTTTTAATTTCCCAAAATAATATTTTTGTTATCTAAATTGAATAATTTTATTTTTTCAACTTGAATATTATTGGTTATAATAAATCTATATACTTACAGATATCACAGGAGGTTTTTTCTGGCCTCTTTACATTTTAATGCCCTTTATATCCCATTGATGACCACTGTTTTGAAGCTCTTTTCCACCACAAATTAGATTTGTTTGGTATAGAATTTTACATAAATTCAGTAATATACTATATCCTGTGGTACAAAAAAAAAATCTTTCAGTCTGTATAATGCTTTTAAGGAATATCCATGTTGTTTTATGTCCTAATAAGTCATAAAGTTTTACTCCCACATAGTATTCCATTGCATGAGTATATCAGCATATGATTCATTCTCGGGTTTGTGGACACTAGTACTGTTTTGGTCTGTTATTAGCAAGTTTATCATGAGCATTTATATATGAGTCTTTTTCATAAACATACATTTTTCCCCTCCTGGATAAATATGTAGAAATGGATTTCTGGACAGGTGTATGTTAAATGTTGGAAGAAGGTGTCACATATATTTCAAAAGTAGTTACATTGATTCTGCTAGTTTCTTTTATCTGAAAATGTCTTAATTTGCTTCATTCATAAAAGATATTTTGGGCAGTTTCAGAACTCAGAATCAATATGCTTCATTTTTAAAGTGTTTTGACACTTAAAATACTCCACTATCTTCTAGCCTCCATAGTTTTAGATGAGAAGTCAGGAAAAATACCATAAAGCTTGGCAACATTCTGAAATATTCAGTATGTCTCCTTGGCCTCCACTTTGTAGGACCTTCAGCTATGCCTGAGCTCCCTATAACTAATGTCCTTTATTAGTTTTTTAAAAAAATTTGGAATAACTATAGAGTAACAGGAAGTTGCAAAGATATTACTCAGTGATTCTATGTAGCCCTTAACCAGCTTTTCCCAGTAGTTACATCTGCTATACTACTATTACGAAATCAAGAAATTAGTATTGGAACCCTGTGTGTGTGTGAGTGTGTGTGTTTTGTATTTCTATTCCATTTATCGTGTTTCCTGTAACCACCACCTGAGTCAAGTACAGAACTACTTCATCACAACAAAGATCTACTGATGTATTTTACCAGTTTGAGTGAAGTGTTGAAACTGTAACTTCTTTTTAAGTCTCTTGATTTCCCCTGATTATAATATAATTGTCTTGACCATTTCCTTTTTGTACACTGGGATTCCCATTAGATAATTTTAAGCTTTTGCTTCAAACTAAAGAGAAATAAAATATATTAGATTGTTTTGAAAACTGTTCCTGTGTATATTTGAGGGGTACGATACGTTATAAAATACGTACATACTATAAAATAATTACTATAGTGAACAAATTAACTTACCCATCATCTTAGATGGTAGTAGCAAATATGTACAATGAACAAGTCGAAAGATCTAATAATGTACAACATGAGGACTGTAGTTAATGATAGTGTACTGGAGTTACACATGTTTGCTCTGCATATTGTACTGTCTTTCTTCTTGGGGTTCCAAGGTTCATTCTTTTATCATTTCTTTCTGTTTACCAAACTTCCTCAAAAATTTTCTTAGAGTAGATCTGCTTATAACAAATTCTCAGTGTTTTTCTTCACCTACAAATGTCTTCATTTCTGAAAGATAGGATTGCTGACCATAGAATTTGGGGTAAAGAAAATGTTTCAACCCTTGAAAATTTTGTGCCACTTCACTCTTGCCCCCCGAACTTCTGATGAGAAATATGCTGTCAATTAAATTGTTTTACTCATATAGTTAACATGTTTGTATTCATTCCTTTCTAGATAGATAGATAGATAGATAGATAGATAGATAGATAGACAGACAGACAGACCGACTGACTCACTGACTTCAGTTTGAATAGATGTGTGTTTGGATTTATTTAGAATTATCCACTTAGGGTACACTCAGATTCATGAATCTGTAGTTGTTAATATCTTTTGCCAAATTTAGAAATTTTGTTTTTTTTATTATTATACTTTAAGTTTTTGGGTACATGTGCACAATGTGCAGGTTAGTTACATATGTATACATGTGCCACGCTGGTGTGCTGCACCCATTAACTCATCATTTAGCATTAGGTATATCTCCTAATGCTATCCCTCCCCGCTCCCGCCACCCCACAACAGTCCCCAGAATGTGATGTTCCCCTTCCTGTGTCCATGTGTTCTCATTGTTCAATTCCCACCTATGAGTGAGAACATGCGGTGTTTGGTTTTTTGTCCTTGTGATAGTTTACTGAGAATGATGATTTCCAGCTTCATCCATGTTCCTACAAAGGACATGAACTCATCATTTTTTGTGGCTTCATAGTATTCCATGGTGTATATGTGCCACATTTTCTTAATCCAGTCTATCCTTGTTGGACATTTGGGTTGGTTCCAAGTCTTTGCTATCGTGAATAGTGCCGCAATAAACATACATGTGCATGTGTCTTTATAGCAGCATGATTTATAGTCCTTTGGGTCTATACCCAGTAATGGGATGGCTGGGTCAAATGGTATTTCTAGTTCTAGATCCCTGAGGAATCGCCACACTGACTTCCACAATGGTTGAACTAGTTTACAGTCCCACCAACAGTGTAAAAGTGTTCCTATTTCTCCGCATCCTCTCCAGCACCTGTTGTTTCCTGACTTTTTAATGATTGCCATTCTAACTGGTGTGAGATGGTATCTCATTGTGGTTTTGATTTGCATTTCTCTGATGGCCAGTGATGATGAGCGTTTTTTCATGTGTCTTTTGGCTGCATAAATGTCTTCTTTTGAGATGTGTCTGTTCATATCCTTTGCCCACTTTTTGATGGGGTTGTTTGTTTGTTTCTTGTCAATTTGTTTGAGTTCATTGTAGATTCTGGATATTAGCCCTTTGTCAGATGAGTAGGTTGTGAAAATTTTCTCCCATTTTGTAGGTTGCCTGTTCACTCTGATGGTAGTTTCTATAGACAACTTCAGTAAAGTTTCACAGTACAAAATCAGTGTACAGAAATCAGTAGCATTTCCATACACAAATAAAGTTGAAGCTGAGTCAAATCAAGAATGCAATTCTATTTACATTAGCTAAAAAGAATAAAATAAGCAGGAATACAGCTAACCAAGGAGGAGAAAGAGCTCTTCAAGGAGAACTACAAAATACTCCTGAGAGATTACACAAATAAATGGAGAAACATCCCATGGTCATGGATCAAAAGAATCAATATTACTAAGATGGCTGAACTGCCCAAAGCAATGTACAGATTCAGCATTATTTCTACCATACTAACAACTTGATTTTTCACAGAATCAGAAGAAACTATTCTGAAATTCATATGGAACAATAGAAGAGCCTGAATGGCCCAAGCAACCCTAAGCAAAAAGAACAATGCTGGAAATTTCACATTACCCAACCTCAGACTATGCTACAAGGCTGCAGTAAAATAAACCAGCATGGAACTGGTACAATAGACACATAGACCAATGGAACAGAATACAGAGATCAGATTAAGTCATACAGCTACAACCATTTCATCTTTGACAAATTTTACAAAAATAATCAATGAGGAGAAGACTCCATATTCAATAAATGGTGGGTGCTGAGATAACTGGCTATCCATATGCAGAAGAGTGAAGTTGGACCCCCTATCTATCACCATATACAAATATCAATTCAAGATGGATTAAATAAAGACTTAAATGTAAGACCTCAAACTATAAATATCCTAGAAAGAAACCTAGGAAATATCCTTTTCAATATTGGTCTTGGCAAAGTATTTATGGCTAAATCCTTAAAAGCAACTGTAACAACAACAAAAATTGACAAGTGAAACCTAATTAAACTAAGGAGGTCCTACACAACAAGAGAAATTCTCAATAGAATAAATAGACAACCTACAGAATGGGGAAAATATTTGCAAACTACGCATTTAATGAAGGTCCAGAATCTATAAGAAATTTGAAGAAAACAAAAGGCAAAAATCAAATAACCCCATTAAAAAATGGTCAAAGGACATGAACAGACACTTCTGAAAACAAGACAGACTAGTAGCCAACAAACATAAAAAAATGCTCATAATCACTAATCATCAGAGAAACGAATATCAAAACCACAATGAGATACCATCTCACACCAGTCGGAATAGCTATAATCAGAAAGTGATAAAATAACAGGTTACCTCTGAGGCTGCAGAGGAAATAAAACACTTATACATAGTTGGTGGTAATGTAAATAAGTCACTGGAGGGGCAGTTTGAAGATTCCTCAGAGAACTAAGAATTGAACTAACATTTGACCCAGCAGTCCCAATACTGGATATATATTCAACAGAAAATAAATCATTCTGCCAAAAAGACACATGCACCTGTATGTTCTTTGTAGTGTTATTCACAATATTAAAGCCATGAAATTAACCCAGGGTATATCAACAGTGTACTGGAAAAAGAAAATGTGGTACATATACATCATAGAATCTTATATAGCCATAAAAAGAAAAAAAATCATTTCATTTGCAGCAACATGGATGTAGCTGGAAGCCATTATACTAACTGAAGTAATGAAGAAACAGAAAACCAAATACCACATGTTCTCACTTATAAGTGAGAGTTAAACATTAAGTATACATAGAGATAAAAATAGGAAAAAATAGACACTGGAGCCTAGTAGAGGAGGGAAAGGGAGGAGGGCAAGGGCTGAAAAACTACCTCTTGAGTACTATGCTCAGTACCTTGCTGACAGATTCATTCAAACTCCAAACCTTAGCATTATGCAATATACTTACGTAATAAATCTGCACATGTACTCTCTGATTCTAAAATAAAAGTTTTAAATAAGTTACGTTCATAAAATAAAATTAGGAATAAATATTAGCTTTCCCTTCCCGTACATATTTGAAATATTTAATAACAATGGGAAAATAGTTTTTGAAGTTGTAAGACAATTGACTGCAATTAAGAAAATCACAACAGGGAATACTATGCAGCCATAGAAAAGATCATGTCCTTTGTAGGGACTTGGATGGCACTGGAGGCCATTATCCTTAGCAAAGTAACACAGGAACAGAAAACCAAATACTGCATATTGTCACTTATAAGTGGGAGCTAAATAATGAGAACAGATGGACTTATAGAAGGGATCAACACACAGGGGGGCCTATCAGAGGGTAGAGGGTAGGAGGAGTGAGAGGATCAGGAAAATGACTATTTGGTACTAAGCTTAATACCTAGGTGATAAAATAGTCTGTACAACAAACCCCTATGACACAAGCTTACCTATGGAACAAACGGCACATGTACCCTGGAACTAAAGTTAAAAAAAAAAAGAAAAAAATACATGCCCATAAAGACTAAAAAAAAATAATTAATTAGTTGTTTTTAAAAACAGTTTTAAAATATGCTTAAAAAACTGTTTATTGTAAGTGTTAAAAATGCAATTAACTAACTCAATAAGAAAGAAAAACTACATTGACAGAAATAAACTATTTGGGACATAAATGATGAAAGACAAATTTATTTAAGTTTTTATAAATTATATATACATATAAACTTTATAAAAAATATATATTTGGAGTACAATATGTTTTGGCATATACATACCCAGTAAATGATTAATACTGTCAAGCTAATTAACATATTAATCACCTCTCTTAGTTACCTTTGTGTGTGTGTGTGATGAGAAGTTAGTTTTATTGGAGAATAAAGTAGTAATTTCCCTTGAGCTTAGATAAGTCAATAAAACTATAAAGTAAGTAAGGGGGAAAGCCAGAAACAACAGAATATACATTCTTCTTATTGCCACATGGCACATACTCTAAAATTAACCACATAATCAGATATAAAACAATCATCAGCAAATGCAGAAGAACTGAAATCATACCAAAGACAATCTCAGACCACAGCACAATAAAAAATGAAAATCAAGATTTTAAAAAAATCACTCAAAACTGTGCAATTACATGAAAATTAAACAATATGCTCCTGAATGCGTTTTGAGTAAATAATGAAATTAAGGCAGAAATCACGAAGTTCTTTGAAACTAATGAGAACAAAGATACAACACGTCAGAATCTCTGTTACATAGCTACGAGGTAGTGAGGGAAATTTATAGCACTAAGTGCTGACATCAAAATGTTAGATCTCAAAGTAACTACCTAACATCACAACTGAAAGAACTAGAGAAGCAAGAGCAAACCAACCCCAAAGCTAGCAAAATACAAGAAATAACCAAAATCAGAACTGAACTGAAGGAAAGGAGTCATAAAACAACATTCAAAAGATCTAAAAATCCAGGAGTTGGTTTTTTGAAAAAATTAATATGATAGGCTGCTAGTAGACTAATAAAGAAGAAAAGAGAAGGTCCAAATAAACACACTTAAAAATGACAAAGGAGATGTTACCACTGACCTCACAGAAATAAAAATAACTGTCAGAAACGACCATGAACACCTCTATGCACACAAACTGGAAAACTTAGAAGAGAGGGATAAATTCCTGGACACACACACTACCCCAAGACTGAAGTAGGAAGGAGTGGATTCCCTGAACAGACCAATAACGAGCTCTGAAATTGAATCAATAATAAATGCCCTGTCAACCAAAAAAATTCCAGTGCCAGATGGATTTACAGCCAAATTCTACCATATGTATAAGGAAGAGCTGATTCCTACTGAAACTATTCAAAATATTGAGGAGGAGGGTTTCCTTCCTAACTCATTCTATGAGGCCAGCATCATTCTGATACCAAAACCTGACAGAGGCACAACAACAAAGAACGCTTTAGGACAATATCCTTGATGAACATTGATGCAAAACCCCTCAACAAAATACTTGCAAATCAAATCCAGCAGCATATCAAAAAGATAATCCATCATAATCAAGTAGGCTTCATCTCTGGGATGCAAAGTTGGTTCAACATATGTAAATCAATGAATGTGATTAATCATATACACAAAAATAAAAGCAAACCCCATGTGATTATCTCAATAGATGCATACAAGGCTTTCAATAAAATTCAAAATCTCTTCATGTTAAAAACTCTCAACAAACTAGGTATTGAAGGAACATACCTCAAAATAATGAGTCATCTATGACAAACCCACAGCCAGCATCATACTAAATGGACAAAAGCTGGAAGCATTCCCCATGAAAACCAGCACAAGACAAGGATGCCATCTCTTACCGCTTCTATTAACAACATAGTATTGGAAGTCCTAGCTAGGTTAATCAGGCAAGAGAAAAAAATAAAGGGCATTCAAATAGAAAGAATGAAATTCAAACTATCATTGTTAGCAGTCAACATAATTCTATATCTAGATAATCCCATAGTCTCAGCCCAAAAGTTCCATCAGCTAATAAACAACCTCAGTGAAGTTTTAGGATAAAAAAACCAATGTACAAAAATCACTAGCATTCTTATACACCAAGAACAGCCAAGCTGAGAGGCAAATCATGAATGCAATCTCATTCACAATTGCAACAGAAAGAATAAAAGACCTAGGAGTATAGCTAATCAGGGAAGTGAAAGATGTCTATAATGAGAATTACAAAACACTGCTTAAAGAAATCAGAGATGAAACAAATGGGAAAACATTTCATTCTTATTGGTAGGAAGAATCAATATCATTAAAATGGCCATCCTGCTTCAAGCAATTTACAGATTCAATGCTATTTGTATAAAACTACCAATGACATTCTTCACAGAACTAGAAGAAAAGTAGTTTACAATTCATTTGAAACAACAGAAAAAAGTGCCCACATAACCAAGGCAATCTTAGGCAAAAACAAAAACAAAAAAAGCAAACAACAACAACAAAAAACACCAAACAAGCAAACAACAACAAAAAAAACAAAGCTAGAGGTATCATGTTACCCAGTTTCAAACTATACTACAGGGCAACAGTAAATAAAACATTATGGTACTAGTACAGAAACAGACACATAGTCCAATGGAAAAGAGTAGGGAGCTCATCAGAAATAAGGCTGAACACCTACAACCACCTGATGTTCTACAAAGCTGACAAGCAGTGTGAAAAGGACTCCCTATTCAATAATTGTGCTGGGATAACTAGCTAGCTATATGCAAAATATTGAAACTGGACTCCTTCCTTACACCACATACAAAAATCAACACACGATGGATTAAAGACTTAAATGTAAAACCTAAAACTAAAAGCCCTGGAAGACAACATAGGCAATAACATTCTGGACACAGAAACAGGCAAACCTTTCATGATGAAGACCCAAAAGCAATTGCAACAAAAGCAAAAAGAGACAAATGGGATCTAATTAAACATAAGAGCTTTTGCACAGCAAAAGAACCTATCAACAGGGTAAACAGACAACCTACAGAATGGGAGAAAATATTTGCAAACTGCAACTGACAAAAGTCTAATATCTAGCATCTATAAGGAACTTAAACAAATTTACAAGAAAAAAAAGCACCCCACTAAAATGGTTGGAAAAGTTTGAATACACTTTTCAAAAGAAGGCATACATGCAGCCAACAGGCATATAAAAAAAATCTTAATATAACTGACCATTAGAGAAATGCAAATCAAAACCACAATGAGATACCACAATATTACACCAGTCAGGATGGCTATTACGAAAAAGTCAAAAAACAACAGGTGTTGGCAAAAATTGTGGAGAAAAGGAAATACTTATACGATGTTGGTGGAAGTGTAAATTAGTTTAATCATTGTGAAAAGCAGTGTGGTGATTTCTCAAACAGCTAGAAACAGAATTATCATTTGACCCAGCAATTTCAAAGGAACATAAATCATACTACCATAAAGACACATGCATGCAAATATTAATTGCAGCTCTATTCATAATAGCAAGGACATAGAATCAACCTACATGCCTATTAATGACAGATTGGATAAAGAAAATGTGGTAAATATATACCATAAAATACCAGACAGCCATAAAAAAAGAAAGAGATCATGTCCTTTGCAGGGACACGGGTACAGCTGGAGGCCATCATCCTTAGCAAACTAGCGCAGGAACAGAAAACCAAATACCACATGTTCTCACTTATAAGGGGAAGCTAAATGATGAAAACTCTTGGCCACAAAGAGGAAGACGGAAACAACAGACACTACAGCCTCCTTGAGGGCGGGGTGTGGGACGGGGAGAGGATCAGAAAAAGTAACTACTGGGTACTAGGCTCAGTACCTGGGTGACAATCTGTAAAACAAACCTCTATGACATGAGTTTACCTATATAACAAACCTGTATGTGTGCCCCTGAATCTAAAATAAAAAGAGAGGGAAAGATCAATTTATCATTAAACTGAGATACATTTTAGGAATGGCAAATTACATTGTGGGGCCAGAGTACCTCATACATATCATAATATTTTGGGTCAGGGGTTATATAAGAATAATGGACAAGATCTCGGGATACTCTTGCAACTGTCCAGACCTAGAAAAAATGGGAAGTTGTTGAGAAAATCTGTGATCATATGAGTGAGTGATAGGAGACTTGTAAGTTTGGAAACTGATATATATATATTTTTTCAGATTAGAGATGATTTAGGTTGGAACTCTTGCAGTGGCTATAGAGGTTGAATGGTGAGTGATGACACACTTCAGTAATTTAGACTCATAATGTCTATTGATGTCTTATTTTGGAAAACTGATTTGATTCCTAGGGAAATAATAGAGAAAATCTATTTCAACTATGGGTGACATGCTTTAGGTTATTTTGTTTGCAATGGTTGGAAGAGTAAAATAAATCACATCACCTTTTTAATTCTTAGACTATTTAGTCAGTTACATTCCCTATGTTATCCTCAACCAAAAAGTTAACTTTTCCAAAGACAAATTCATTTTATGAAGTTGTGTTACTTTTTATTGAAAAAAAAATTAATGTCACTGAATTTTTTTTTCATTCTACCTCTTATTTAATATACAAAAACTTGTTAGTAATTGATATAGAAGACCTGTAGTTTAAATGTTGTATTATTCCTGATGGATGATTATGAATATAGGACTTGACTATATTTCAAGTTTATAGTTTATAAAGAATGTAGTTTCAGTGGATTTAAAATAGATATAAATATAGATTAAAAAATTACTTATAGATGGTTTAGCATGAAAGTTTTCTGCTAAACACTTACAAGTCTGTTAAATATCACTTCAGTTAACAGTGAAATAGTGAATCTCATTCATTTCTTTTTTAAATCTAAAATCAGATTCCATCTGTCCAATTTGGTATTTTGGCACTGACTGTTATTTGTGATTTCGTTTGATATGGTTCATCTGGAATTTTAGTAGTGACCATTCATTGTGATTTGATTTGATTATACATAGCTTTCTGTGATGCTTACTGGAACTTAGCTTTATAAATGCAAATTGTCCTATATGTCTCACTCTAAAATTGGATTTAACTATTTGGAAATTGTGGGCCAAGAGAAGCTTCATGAACTTCTTTTAAAAATTCTGTAAAACATGGTATATAGCAAATCTATTTTTGAATCTTTTACATGTAAATTTAATGGAAACATTAACTTTCATGGCAGAAATAAATATGTATATATGATTCTAAATGATTCATTCATCAATATCAGAATTAAATAATAAAGACAAATAAAAAAATTCCTGTCAATGTGGCCTTCTCCTTGAATTATAAGTCAAATGTATTCCATACAGTACATTGAAGAATTTGTACCTATGTTACCACAAAAGTTTGATCCGTAGCATATTCTTCATAAATAAAATAAGTAAGCCATAGAGGGATATGTGTAAATTGGATACATATAAAAGTATTAGGCAATATAAATTAATAGTAAAATATGATCAAATTTGAATAAACTTTCTTGAAAATAACAAATTTTCAAGCCGGAATAAGTAAGTTATATTTTATAATTTCCAAGGTCATTATAGTACAAATCATATTACGATCACTTTTTTATAGTTAGAATTATTTCTAATAGGAATATCTGAGCTACTTCGAGAAAACTAGCAAGATCTACCCTGAAAACACTTCAGATATGTGATATTTTTCAACATGTAATAATATTTATAATACATATGTCAGATCTTAGGCGATAGACTATTTACTAACATAACAATTAAAAACAAATTACAAACTGAATTTCTAACATAAATAATGAAGATTAAATATCCTATGCACTCACACATATATTATCAAAACAGTATGTTACTGGACAAAAAATATCACAAAATTATAATTTTTCTTCCTTTTTCGAGACAGGATCTCATACTATCAACCAGGCTGGAGTGCAGTGGCATGGTCTCAGCTTACTGCAACCTCTGCCTCTGGTGCTCAGGAGATCCTCCCACCTCAGTCTCTTAAGTGGGACCACATATGCACACCACCACACCTGGCTAATTTTTGTATTTTTTGTAGAGATGAGGTTTTGTCATGTTGGCTAGCCTGGTGTCAAAGTCCTGGGCTGAAGCAATCTGCCCACCTTGGCCTTCCAAAGTGCTGGGATTACAGGTGTGAGCCACTGCATCCAGCCAATTTATTTCTTTTTTAATTCAACAAACTTTTATATTGAGTACTAAATGTATGCAACACATTGTGCAGATATTCGAGATACACAGATGAACACAATCAAATGTCTTCTGACCTCTAACCTTATAGAAGAGTCCAGATAAGAAAGTAAACATCCAGCAAATAATCACCCCAATGTATAAGTAAATAAAACTGACAAAAATAAAAAAGGATAGATATATGGTTCCAGGAAACCCCAATAGAGAAATTCACTCTAGTTTCTCTGAGGAAGTAAAGATTTAGTTACGAAACAGCATTATAAAGCAATTAGCAGGATCAGAGAATAAGCAGTGCGGAAAGACCATTCCAATCAGAAACAGCCAAGTGTTAAAAGGTCCTCAGGAGTTTGGCATCGTGAAGAAATGAGACCATTTGAGGTCAGGTTGAGAGGTAAGACTGTACCCAGTCTGTGGGCCATGATAAAGACTGACCACTTGATATTAAGGCAATAGAAAAGCACTGGAGACTTTTAAGCCAGAGATGGAATGGAGAATCAGGGAGAAGATCAGATCTGTAGACTGGAAAATTTTGACTTCAGTATACAAAAAGAAGCATCTGAGGAAAAGAGAGGTCTGGGGAAAGCAGGAAGCCACTAAATTAGTTCATGTGAGTGATAATGGCTGCTGGATATAAGGAGATGGAAAGAAAGGCAGAGAAGTAGGTAGAATCAATAAACATTTAAGAGGTTAAAATATATAGGATTAGTACTGGAATGGGTGGCATTTGTGTATTGAAAGAGAGGAAGGAATACCAGAGATATTTAAGAGGAACAAGTTTACAAAACTAAACCATATGTTTGGTTATAAATATGTTGAATCTCAATTATATTTATATTTACTTGGAAAACATAAGTAAACATTTACATGCTAAGGTATGGGCTTCAGTGAGATAAAATTTTGTGTTTATTACATATTGGTGATAATATCACACCTTGGGCAGAAAAGAGATTGCTAGAGATTATAATGCCTAGATAAAAAAAGAACAAAAAATTAAGAAATCTTTAAATGTAATGTTTTGTACAAAAAGATGAACCACTGAAAAAGACTGAGAAGGACGTTTTTAAAATATCACCCGAGGCCTAGGACAGTACCGATATCAATGAAAGATTTCAATGAAAGAGACATTTTCAATGAGAGGATTTGAGTCCTATTGAGGAAAAAAATAATACTTAAATTAGGGAAAATAGTTAATATCATTAGTAATCACAGAAATGCAAATTGAACTATTAAGATACACTGCAAATTAGCAACAGTTAAATGATAATATAGAATGTAACTATAAAATGAGTATCACAATCTTCACATGTCTGCTTCTTACTTTTTTTGGAAGCCCAGTATTACTTTAAAATGTATCATGTAATCTACTACCAGCGATATTTGGAACACAGTAGTAAAAATAAGAATTATTAAAATATATTAAGAAGGTACATTTGGTTCCACGCTGAAATGGAAAAATGCATTTCTTCCTATTATTTCTGCTAATAATGGCTAACAATCCTGGACATTATTTGTAAAACAAACAGAAAACTGAAAGTTGGAGGGAAGAAGCAAGACTAGCTAGTAATCCTAGGATCCGAGAAATAACATATTGGTGAGCACACTGGGTTTTCTTTATACTTTATATATCCCAGATCATAAGTGCTTAGAAAAATACCTTGAACTACCAACAAGAGTTCAGATAAAAATAGCACCCCCAAATGCCTGCTTTAACCAAACAAAAGCAATGTAGCAAGGCAGAAAACATTAAAATAACTGACCTGCTCTAGCCAAACATCATGAAAAATTACATTCATGAGGCCAACAAGCATATGAAAAATATTCAACATCACTAATCATTAGAGAAGTGCAAATCAAAACCACAATGAGATACCATTTCACACCAGTCAGAATAGCTATTGAAAAGTCCAAAAATAACAGACTCTGCCGAAGTTGTGGAGAAAAGTAAATGCTTATGCACTGCTAGTGGGAATGTAAACTAGTTCAGCCATTGTGGAAAGCATTCTGGAGATTTCTCAAAGAACTTAAAACAGAATTACCATTTAACCCAGAAATCCCATCACTGAGTATATACCCAAATGGAATATAAATTATTTTACCATAAAGACTCATGCACACATATGTTCATCGCAGCACTATTCACAATAGTAAAGGCAAGGAATCAACCTAGATGCCCATCAATGGTAGACTAGATAAAGAAAATGTGGTACATATACACCATGGAATACTATGCAGCCATAAAAAAAGAATGAGATCACATCCTTTGAAACAACATGGATGGAACTGGAGGCCATTATCCTAAGGAAACTAATACAGGAACAGAAAACCAAACACCATCTGTTATTGCTTGTAAGTGGAATCTAAACAGTGAGTACCTATAGACACAATGAAGGGAACAACAGACACCAGGAGCCTATTTGAGGGTGACGGGAAGGAAGAGGGTAACAATCAAAAACCTACTCATGGGGTAGTATGACTATTACCTGGGTGAAAAAATAATTTGTATACCAAACCTCCACAGCATGCAATTTATTTCTATAACAAACCTGCCCATGTACCCCTGAACCTAAAATAAACATTTAAACAAATACAGACCCGCTCCCACCCTCATCATCAAATGTTGAGTGGGAAACTAGACTTCTACCCATGGCCATTGGAAATGATGCACTCCTCCCGTTCTTAGCCAGAGAGGTGTCAGCAGAGGCCCAGTGAAAAGCCCAATATCCCACTTTCACTGCTAGTAGGAATGTAAACTAGTTTGGCCATTGTGGAAAGCATTCTGGAGGTTTCTCAAATAACTTAAAACAGAAGTGACAAGGTATGTCAAAAGATGCCATTTGGGGAATCTGGACCTTGACCCCTACCTGGAGCTACTGACTCAGGACTCACTTCCCCCACCAGCAGTGTCAGAGGATGCCAGCTAAAAAGATGATTTTTAAAAATATCCAGAATCTCATAATACTATATCTAAAATGTCCAGGATAGAAAACTTATGTTTTCCAAGTAAATATCACCACGAAGGCAATTAATAAATGACAATACCAAAATGTGACAGATTTTGTAATGATCTGAAAAGAGTTTTCAAGCTGTCATTATAAAAATCCTTCAATGAGCAATTATAAAGGTGTTTGAAAAAATAAAAAAATAGAAAGTCTCAGCAAAGAAATATAAGATATTAAGAAGAATGAAATGCAATTTTAGAAATAAAAATATAAGTAAAATGTATTTTTCTATTTTCAAGTTCACAGGAGAATGGAAAAGGCAGAGGAAAGAATTGGTGAACTTGAAAATAGAAAAATAAAATTTGTTAAAATGAATAATAGAAAATAAACTGAAAAAAAAATCATGAACTGAACTTCAGGGACCTGTGGGACTATAACAACAGTTTATAAGATGTAACTTTGTGTCATCAGAGTCCCAGAGGAAAGGAGAAACTTGAGGGGGAAGTTTAAAAAGTATTTAAGGAAATAATGGCAGAAAATGTAATTAAACTAAAGAGCTTCTGCACAGCAAAAGAAACCACCATCAGAGTGAACAGGCAACCTACAAAATGGGAGAAAATTTTCGCAACCTACTCGTCTGACAAAGGGCTAATATCCAGAATCTACAATGAACTCAAACAAATTGACAAGAAAAAAATAAACAACCCCATCAAAAAGTGGGCGAAGGATACGAACAGACACTTCTCAAAAGAAGACATTTATGCAGCCAGAAGACACATGAAAAAAGGCTCATCATCACTGGCCATCAGAGAAATGCAAATCAAAACCACAATGAGATACCATCTCACACCAGTTAGAATGGCAATCATTAAGAAGTCAGGAAACAACAGGTGCTGGAGAGGATGTGGAGAAATAGGAACACTTTTACACTGTTGGTGGGACTGTAAACTAGTTCAACCATTGTGGAAGTCAGTGTGGCGATTCCTCAGGGATCTAGAACTAGAAATACCATTTGACCCAGCCATCCCATTACTGGGTATAGACCCAAAGGACTATAAATCATGCTGCTATAAAGACACATGCACACGTATGTTTATTGCGGCACTATTCACGATAGCAAAGACTTGGAACCAACCCAAATGTCCAACAATGATAGACTGGATTAAGAAAATGTGGCACATATACACCATGGAATACTATGCAGCCATAAAAAATGATGAGTTCATGTCCTTTGTAGGGACATGGATGAAATTGGAAACCATCATTCTCAGTAAACTATTGCAAGGACAAAAAACCAAACACCGCATGTTCTCACTCATAGATGGGAATTGAACAATGAGAACACATGGACACAGGAAGGGGAACATCACATTCTGGGGACTGTTGTGGGGTGGCGGGAGCGGGGAGGGATAACATTAGGAGATATACCTAATGCTAAATGACGAGTTAATGGGTGCAGCACACCAGCGTGGCACATGTATACATATGTAACTAACCTGCACATTGTGCACATGTACCCAAAAACTTAAAGTATAATAATAAAAAAAAACAAAATTTCTAAATTTGGCAAAAGATATTAACACCTACAGATTCATGAATCTGAGTGTACCCTGAGTGGATAATTCTAAATAAATCCAAACACACATCTATTCAAACCGAAGTCAGTGAGTCAGTCTGTCTGTCTGTCTGTCTATCTATCTATCTATCTATCTATCTATCTAGAAAGGAATGAATACAAACATGTTAACTATATGAGTAAAACAATTTAATTGACAGCATATTTCTCATCAGAAGTTCGGGGGGCAAGAGTGAAGTGGCACAAAATTTTCAAGGGTTGAAACATTTTCTTTACCCCATATTCTATGGTCAGCAATCCTATCTTTCAGAAATGAAGACATTTGTAGGTGAAGAAAAACACTGAGAATTTGTTATAAGCAGATCTACTCTAAAAAAATTTTTGAGGAAGTTTGGTAAACAGAAAGAAATGATAAAAGAATGAACCTTGGAACCCCAAGAAGAAAGACAGTACAATATGCAGAGCAAACGTGTAACTCCAGTACACTATCATTAACTACAGTCCTCATGTTGTACATTATTAGATCTTTCAACTTGTTCATTGTACATATTTGCTACTACCATCTAAGATGATGGGTAAGTTAATTTGTTCACTATAGTAATTATTTTATAGTATATACATATTTTATAACATATTGTACCCCTCAAATATACACAAGAACAGTTTTCAAAAAAATCTAATATATTTTATTTCTCTTTAGTTTGAAGCAAAAGCTTAAAATTATCTAATGGGAATCCCAGTGTACAAAAAGGAAATGGTTAAGACAATTATATTATAATCAGGGGAAATCAAGAGACTTAAAAAGAAGTTACAGTTTCAACACTTCACTCAAACTGGTAAAATACATCAGTAGATGTTTGTTGTGATGAAGTAGTTCTGTACTTAACTCAGGTGGTGGTTACAGGAAACATGATAAATGGAATAGAAATACAAAACACATACATACATACACACACAAACACACACACACACACACACACACACACACACAGAGTTCCAATACTAATTTCTTGATTTTGTAATAGTACTATAGCAGATGTAACTACTGGGAAAAGCTGGTTAAGGGCTACATAGAATCACTCTGTAATATCTTTGCAACTTCCTGTTACTCTATAGTTATTCCAAATTAAAAAAAAAACTAATAAAGGACATTAGTTATAGGGAGCTCAGACATAGCTGAAGGTCCTACAAAGTGGAGGCCAAGGAGACATACTGAATATTTCAGAATGTTGCCAAGCTTTATGGTATTTTTCCTGACTTCTCATCTAAAACTATGGAGGCTAGAAGATAGTGGAGTATTTTAAGTGTCAAAACATTTTAAAAATGAAGCATATTGATTCTGAGTTCTGAAACTGCCCAAAATATCTTTTATGAATGAAGCAAATTAAGACATTTTCAGATAAAAGAAACTAGCAGAATCAATGTAACTACTTTTGAAATATATGTGACACCTTCTTCCAACATTTAACATACACCTGTCCAGAAATTCCATTTCTACATATTTATCCAGGAGGGGAAAAATGTATGTTTATGAAAAAGACTCATATATAAATGCTCATGATAAACTTGCTAATAACAGACCAAAACAGTACTAGTGTCCACACACCTGAGAATGAATCATATGCTGATATACTCATGCAATGGAATACTATGTGGGAGTAAAAATTTATGACTTATTAAGACATAAAACAACATGGATATTCCTTAAAAGCATTATACAGACTGAAAGATTTTTTTTTATACCACAGGATATAGTATATTACTGAATTCATGTAAAATTCTATACCAAACAAATCTAATTTGTGGTGGAAAAGAGCTTCAAAACAGTGGTCATCAATGGGATATAAAGGGCATTAAAATGTAAAGAGGCCAGAAAAAACCTCCTGTGATATCTGTAAGTATATAGATTTATTATAACCAATAATATTCAAGTTGAAAAAATAAAATTATTCAATTTAGATAACAAAAATATTATTTTGGGAAATTAAAACACACTGTTGGGATTTGTATATAAAACATTTAGCACAATGGAATTAAAACAAGATAAAATGATGAAACTGTCAAATTGAGATGTAATTTAAGGATTCTATCATTTTCTCAACTTACGGTTTTGTTATCCTCCAAGACATAGCTTCTCTCCACATTGTCTCACTTGTCGTCTCCATTAGATATATTTCCTCTGTGCTGCAACTGCATCCTATGGATTCATCTACCACAGTATTTCCTTTTTACATATGTCTCTGTTACTCCTCTAGACCAGAGAACGTGGCTCATTTATCTTTATTCTTATTGCTATCATCTGGCACAGAATCTGTCTACAGCAAGTAGTCATTAAAGGATCAGCAAAGCAATTCACAACTACCAACAATTAAGTAGAAAATTCTTTTCTTCCTTTTTTTCCCTATTATTGTACAACAGTGAGTTCCTCAGTATTGGGTTAAATGAAGTTCACAAATGAAAATGTCCATATTGCCCAGTTAATACAAATTATTGAAATGGGTTGACACAAATAACTTGTGAATACGTAGGAAGTTGTGTCTTATCTAAGGGAAATCACACTCCTCTCAATGCCTGCTAAACTTTTGTCATGGAGGAATATAACCTGAGCACTTCAGAGCTTCAGATTTTCAAGAGAAGAGACATATTTCAGCTTTTTTATAATATCAGCTCAAACTTCACATCTTGGCTAAATATCTGTGTCACATATATTACAATTCTATTCTAGATTCTGATCTGAGATACACCACTTTGTGATCTATGCTACGTAATTTCTTAGTTTCAAGTAAAGAGTACGGAAAAAGAAACTATGTTAGAAGGTATTCTTATTGTGAATTCAGTAAGCTCACCTGAGCAATATTTCTTTAGACTTTTTATTCAACTTAGAAACTTGAAGGATATGGTTATATTACCTTTGAATGGAAAAATTTAAAGAGAGAAAACGAATTTGGTTAAACTAGTGATCAGTTGTAAATATCTAACATCTGGGTTCTTGATCCAAATAATTTCACAGCATTCGCAGGAAATATTTGTGCTTAAAAACTTAATACAAATTGCAAAGCAAACTTTTATAAAAAACTCTTACTTTTTTCTCTGTCTCCATGATCATAATTCATTGATTTAAAATTGAACAGTATATGTTCTATATTAGAATAAATTTTTTTAAAAAAGGGATTAATTCACTGTATCTACTCATAATCACAGAAGAACTGAGTTATTTTACCCATTAGTTTACTTACTTTTTTTTTTTTTGAGATGGAGTCTCTGTCACCCAGGCTGGATGGAGTGCAGTGGTGCCATTTTAGCTCACTGCAACCTCCGCCTCCCAGGTTCAAGCGATTCTCCTGCCTCAGCCTCCCAAGTAAAGTAGTTGGGATTATAGGCATGCCCCACCTCACCTGGCTTGTTTTTTGTATTTTTAGTAGAGACGGGGTTTCACCATGTTGGCCAGGCTAGTCTCAAACTCCTGACCTCATGTGATCCACCCATCTTGGCCTCCCAAAGTGCTGGGATTACAGGCATGAGCCACAGAGCCCATTTACTCACCTTTTGAAACACACACACACCATTCTTCACCTTAATAACTACCTCCTTTTTTTTTTATTACACAGAAAACAAAAATAATATCCCATTGGAAAATTGTTCACAGATTTTATTCACTTAATATCTAGTCCACTACTACTACCAATTTATTTGATATTAATATTTAAAAAACATAAAATCGAAGAATATTATGAATTTTTTTCAACATATATTCAGTTACTATTTTTTCTTTATGCCACTGTTGTATGATAATAATTATATATAGGTATTTTCCCTCACATTTTATGTAAACTTACTAGTGGAGTAATACATTAAAACTTTACAGATAGTTAAGTTTATTGAAGCCCTGTATCTTTAGGTATTTGTGTCTAAAAGACATATAGATGGTTACAATGAAAGATGCATTATCGTATTTTAGTCCAGGTCTGTCAGACTATGTAAGAGGAAAAAAAAAAAAGGATGTGGAGGAAAGAAATGCCTAATTAATATAAGTGACAATTCAGGGATTGGATGATGCTTAAAGAGAGATTTCATAATCAATACATAATGGCAATGTCATCAAACTGCTAGAAATTAAAATCTGACAAATTTGACAACTCCCAGGAATCTTTGCACCACTGGTATTTATTCAGTAATACACAGTTTGATCCTAAGATATTCATCATTGCTTCCTCGTTCTTGCCAAAATTTTCAAATTTATATAATAGGAGTTTTTCTCTGCAGGAAAAAAGACCTCTGATTTTATAATGTATTTCAGAAGAATATTAGTGATTTATAATCAACACAACTGGAATATATCCATTCCATATAGGAATATATTACTGAATTCTAATATGACTAGGTTTAAAAAACGTTTTTACATTTCGGATACTCTATTCCATTAAGTATAATTTAATTTATATTTACTCTTTATATTTCTATATGTTTATATCCTAGAATTATACTTTAAATTCAACTTTTCTCTGAATTCAGAATTTATTTCAGGTATCAATAGGAGGAAAGTTTTGACTACTTTTATGGTCAGTTTCCTGATTTTTAAGAGTATATTTAAAGTAAATATAGCACTATTTTGTTGAGTTAAGCATATAACATAAAGTAACACTTGAAAAAAAATACTTTCTGATATTTATTTAAAAGATAATGATCTCTAAGCAACGTTTAGCTTATTTGTAAGAAAACATTTTTCCCCCAAGGCCAAAGTTCAAAATCACCTCATTAGGAAAGAAAACAACTGACATAAACAATAGCAAAAACAAAAATAATAATGATCCATTGAATACTAATTCTCTTACACTTAGAAAGAATTCCTAATTCTTAGGGCATTTCAAAAGGAAAAATGAGAAAGAAGTGAGAACAGGATGTGAATAAATCATGGAAATATTCTCATCATGGTTTCCTGTTCTTCCTCAAAATTAAAAAAAAATCAATATTAATTTTTCTATGCACCAGGGATGATGCTAAATTCTTTAAATACATTTTCTTCAAGTAATCCTTGCTTTCTTCAAGTGATGGTTGCTACATAATTACAATTGAAATCTCTTTAATTATTATCCTAGTGTTTTCTTTTTGCATGTATTTGGTTATTTTGTTAGAAAACTATTGGTTTCTTTTACAAAATCAAATTTGCTTCAGGCAGACCTGTCAAATTTTACATTTTCTTCCTTTTTTCTTATTCAGACAATCAAGAGATTTGTCTCAAGGGTAAGTCTAAAGGAAACAGGTTCTGAAAATACTTATTCTTTTTACCATTTGAAGAGTTCCATTTATCAGTTTAATTTTTATTAATTCCCTAATATGAATGATTCAAAAACGTTGTCAAAGTAAGTATATGGGTGTCTTTTTTCTGTGTTCTACAATGGTGACATTATTTAACGCTACATTATTTCATGTGACTCATTGTCATTGTGTCCTGTAAGCTTTGGAATAGTGCATTCTACTTTTTGTTGCTTTGTATATATTTGTACTTTTTGTATGGATTTCTTCTTTGCTCTAAAAATTACCTAACAGTATGATTTTGGTTTTTAAACTGCATTTATGTTTTTGGTAAAAATTGATTATTAATTTCTACTTTTATTAGATATGAGTAAAGATGGTGACATGAGCATATCTAATTATTTTAATCTATAAATAATTTACTCTGTAGCCAAGCACATGACAAATATTTGTAAATACTCTCCAAACACCAAATATATGTTCTCCATTTGAGGGATACATGATTAAATATGCACACACATGTCATCTCTGTATAAATATTAACATAAAATACATAATGGAACATATTTTTTATATTTATCATTTCACCAGAATATTTAGTTTATAAGAGGGATATTAGAATTTTCGATGAAAATATTGCTTATCAAGTTAGCTTTGCATTGCTAAAACTTCAGTATTTCTTCCAGGCAGTTATTTGCAAGATACAAGTTCACTATTATTATATATTTCCCTTACATTTTTCTTATGATTACATAATGTCTCATGTCATATATTTAGGCCCTTTAATTCTAAATCTAATCATATCTTGATATTAATGTTGTCACTCCTTCTTGGCCCATTATTTTAAACTTTTCTTATACTTTAATAAATTTGTCCCTTCTAAATAGAACATAGATAGGTTTTGCTTCTAAACAAAATACATGATTACCTGTTATATTAGTCTGTTCTCATGCTGCTCTGAAGAAATACCCAAGACTGGGTAATTTATAAAGAAAAGTAGTTTAATTGACCCACAGTTCCGCATGACTGGGGATGCCTCAGGAATCTTACAAGCATGGTGGAAGGGGAAACAAAAACGGCCTTCCTTACAAGGTGGCAGGACAGAGAAGTGTCAGAAGGGGAAATGGTATATGCTTAGAAAACTATCAGATCTCCTGAGAACTCACTCACTATCATGAGGACATCATGGGGAAAACTACCCCTATGAGCCAATCACTTCCCACCAGGTTCCTCCCATGACACATGGGGATTATGGGAACCACAATTCAAGATGAGATTCAGGTGAGCGCATAGGCAAACCATGTCATTCCACCCCTAGCCCATCCCAAATCTCATGTTCTCACATTTCAAAACAAAAACATGCATTCTCAACAGTCCTCAAAGGCTTAACTGATTCCAGCATGAACTCTAAAGTCCAAGTCCAAAGTCTCATCTGAGACAAGGCAAGACCCTTCTGCCTATAAGCCTGTAAAATCAAATGCAAGTTAGTTAATTCCTTGGTACAATGGGGGTACAGGCATTGTGTAAACACACTTATTCCAAATGGGAGAAACTAGCCAAAACAAAGGGGCTACAGGCCCCATGCGATTCTGAAATCCAATAGAACAGACATTAAACCTTAAAGTTCCAAAATGATCTCCTTTGACTCCATGTCTCACATCCAGGGCATACTGATGCAAGAGATAGGTTCCCATGGCCTTGGGCAGCTCTACTTCTGTGGCTTTGCAGGGTACCGTGCCCCTCCTGGCTGCTTTCATGAGTTGGCATTTAGTGTCTGCAGTTTTTCTGGGTACATGGTGTAAGCCTTTAGTGTATCTACCGTTCTGGGGGCTGGAGGACAGCAGACCTCTTCTGACAGCTCCAGTAGGCAGTGCTCTAGTATGCTCTCTGGGTGGGGACTCTGAACCCACATTTCCCTTCTGCACTGTTCTAGCAGAGGTTCTCCATGAGGTCTCCACTCCTGCAGCAAACTTCAGCCTGGACATCCAGGCATTTCCATACACCCTCTGAAACCTAGGCAGAGGTTCCCAAACCTTGCTTGACTTCTGTGTACCCACAGACTCAAAGCCACATGGAAGCCACCAAAGCTTGGGGCTTTCACCCTCTGAAGTAATGGCCCAAGCTGTACCTTGGCCCCTTTTAGCCATGGTTGGAGATGAAGCTGCTGGGATGCAAGGAACCATGTCCTGAGGCTGCACGGAGTGGGGAGCCCTGGGCCCAGCCCAGGAAACATTTTTCCCACTTAGGCCTTCAGGCATGTAATGGGAAGGGCTGCTGTAAAGGTCTCTTACATGCCCTGGAGACATTTTCCCCATTATCCTGGTGATTAACGTTCTGTTCTGTTTTACATATGCAAATTTCTGTAGTAGGCTTGAATTTCTCCTCAGAAAATGGGTTTTTCTTTTCAATTGCATCATCAGGCTGCAAAATTTCTAAATTTTTATGCTCTGCTTCCTCTTGAGCACTTTGCCACTTAGAAATTTCTTCCACCAGATATCCTAAATCATGTCTTCCCAAGTTCAAAGTTCCACAGATCTCTAGGGCAGGGGCAAAATGTCACCAAAATGATTTGCTAAGGCATAGCAAGAGTTACCTTTGCTCCAGCTCCTAAGAACTCATCTCCATCTGAGACCACCTCAGACTGGACTTCATTGTCCAAATCACTATTAGTATTTTGGTCAAAACCATTCAACATGTCTCTAGGAAGTTCCAAACTTTTCCACATGTTTCTATCTTCTTCTGAGCCCTCCAAACTGTTCCAAACTCTACCTGTTACAAAGCTGCTTCCTAAGAACTCAACTCCATCTGAGACCACCTCTGGCTGGACTTCATTGTCCAAATCACTACTAGCATTTTGATCAAAACCATTCAACATGTCTCTAGGAAGTTCCAAACTTTTCCACATGTTTCTGTCTTCTTCTGAGCCCTCCAAACTATTCCAAACTCTACCTGTTACAAAGCCGCTTCCACATTTTTGGGTATTTCTATAGCAGTGCCCCATTACCTCAGTACCTATTTATTGCATTAGTTTGTTCTCACACTGCTATGAAGAAATACCTGAAAGACTGGGTAATTTATAAAGAAAAGAGGTTTAATTGACTCACAGTTACACATGGCTGGGGAGGCTCAGGAAACTTACAATCATGGAAGAAGCAAAAGCAAAATGTCCTTCTTCCCAAAGCAGCAGGAGAGAGAAGTGCCAGCAGGGGAAATGCCAGATGTTTACAAAACCATCAGATCTCAGGAGAACTCACTATCATGAGAACAGCATGGGGGAACCGCCAACATGATCCAGTCACTTCCCACTGGGTCCTTCCCATGACACATGGGGATTATGGGAACTACAATTCAAGATAAGATTTGGGTGGGAGCACAGCCAAGCCATATCACCTGTCATTATGGGGGGAAATAGTGTGAACACTTTTATCTGATATTATTTCTTTTTATATTATTTTATATTTACTCTTTGTTTTACTTTTTTTCCCCTTTTTTCTTTTTCTTATTTCAGGAAGATTTATCAAGGTGTAGATTTTCTGGTTAATTTAGGAGTTTTAATACTCTTTTCAATTTTATATAAAAGCACATATTTCTGATCCTTTATATGAAGATGACTTATTTTCTACCAAGATATCTATGCCCAATTACATCCACACTAATAAGATGGATATTTTAAAATAAATCACTCCCCTACATGTAGGTTATGTGGTTTTGTTATATTAACCCCAGAATACCAGTATATTTATTTTCTATTATGTCTTTCCTTAGTCAAGATTTCTTTTCCTTCACTTACATTACTCATTTTCAAATAGTCTGTCATTACAGGAGAATCTATTTCTCATCATGTTTCCTTTGTTCTTCATCTGCCGTATATTGATTTGTAGACTTTTTCTTATTTTTTATCATTTTTAATATCACTCTCTAGAGCATTTTGTTCTTTCTAATAGGTTAGTAACTAATAGGTTACTAATGGATTATTTTTCCTCATATTCTTTACATAAATTTTTAAAAATTTGGATTTTTATCTCCCAAATTTATTGTTTAATAATGTTTAATACTTATTTATTATTACCAATTCTATCTATTTGCTCCCTTGGGTATTTTGGTGTTCCTCTTTGTTTAGCTAAATGCTAAATTAATTTATTTTCACTTTTTCTTATTTAATAAATCATATGATCAGGGCTCTGAACTTTTTCCTAAGTGAAACTTTGGCAGTATTCACATCTAATCTTCAAAATGTTTCTTGAGTTTACAATATTTGATAGAATCTGTTGCTGATTCATTATGGAAAAACATAGAATATTATGTATTTTTTAGTATGACATTTTTGACAATGATTATATAAAATAAGTTTATGACCTATTTACTCAATTTGATACTAAAAAAAATATGGAAAACATTTGTAGAACATCAAAATCACATGCAGACATTCTGAAAAATGCTCCAAGCATCAGAAAAAGTAATGACTGTGTAATTGTATTGAAAACTCTGAGGCAGAGATTAACATGCAGGAGGTTATTAGAGAGTGCTCTTAGGGTCTTCATCTGTAGAGGATAGGGAAGGAGAGATAATTGGGCAGAGGGACAATTTCAGTTCTGGTATAATCCGAAGAAAGTTTTTAACTCAACCTGTAGGAAGCTTTGAAGCTAGAATGGCTATTTAAGATTGTCAAGATTTGGGGAACTAAGTGACTCATTGGATTCAGGCTGCCTCAGAAAATAAATGTGATACTGCTCTGACTAGGTGATTCTTGAAGAAAATTGCATGCAGAAAGCTGTCCAACAGCATTCCTTCTACTAACTAGAAGAATAAGTATAAGCCCTCAGTCCATCACAAATAGTAATAGTTTGATTAGATAGTAATGTTCTATAGCATGTTTCATTCTAACGTGCTATTTTGTTTTAAATATACAAACACATATATATGCATTTAATTGTACTTTGTTTACATTTTAAGAGATTAGCTATGTATTTTCAGTCAACATATAATACATAATATTTTTCTTATTTAAAATATTTGGACATAGTCTCTTAATAATTAGATTATAGGAAGTCTAATTTTTCAGGAAAATATTTCCAGTGTTAAATTTGTTATTTAACTTATATTACTGGTTCAGATATTTAGAATTTTCCTCCCACTATTTTATTGATATTCTATAATTTTGTTTTGATTTAATTTTTAACCTAAATGACATTTGTAAAATATGTTTTTATTAAAGAGATCAATGTTAGTGAAAATTACTTAATAATTAAATTATATGATACTTTTATTACTAATAGCAAATTACTTGCAAAAGGCCACGAACCAGCATAATATTTCCTAATGTTGTTCTTCATGGTTGCACCCATTGCCTCATGTTACCATCATTGTCATAGATCTCTCCAAGGTCTAGGACAAAGAAAATGATTGTGTTGCTAAGAAATAAAATTGGGTTTGCATTCTGTTAGATAATTATGCTGGCCTATGTTCTTCTAGGCAGGAACTGTTTCATTTCTCTCCATACTTTACACACCTAGTGTTATGAGAGGAATTTTGTCCACCACCCTAAAGATCCCAGTGTTGAAGCTCTAACCCCTAGTACCTCAAAACGTGACTTTATTTGGAAATAGGACTTTAAAGAGGTGATTACATTAAAGTGAGACCACAACAGTTGGCCCTAATCCAATTGGTCTTTATAAGAAGAGGAACTTTCTACAAATACAGACCAGGGCACATGCACACAAGGGCAATCAGGTAAAGAGCCAGAAAGAGGGTGACCATCTGCAATCCAAGCAGAGACTTAAGAAAAAAATAAACCTGCCATCTTTGATCTCAGACTGCCAGCCTCCAGAACTGTGAAAAATAAATCTTTGCTATTTAAGCCATTAGTTTGTGGTATTTTGTTATAGCAACCCTAGCAAACTAAGGCAGCTAGTATAGTAAAGAGCATACTTAGGTCATTTTGAGTACTTTACTTCCGCTTTAATAGTTCAGCCATGAAATAAAATATATAAATATATGAATCATAGATAAAACAATGTAAAATAAAAAATGATAATTTTAATATTATTCATTAAAATATAAATAAATATTTTCATGGCTTTAGATTTTATGTAACATACACCCTGATGCTGCTCTAGCAATTAATTAACAATATGACTTCATATTGTTAATTAATTTCATGCCAATAATACACAAGAGCACAGACGGCAACACTTGTATTAGACCAAAAAAAAAAAAAAAGTCAAAAACTGCAACTTGCCTCCCGTGTTCATGTCCTTGTGTAATCTCTACCTTGAATATTGACAGGACCTGTTACTGGCTTTTAACTAATGAGAATATCTGATTGTCTGTACATTATTATGCTACATAAGATTGTAACATCCATCTCGCGAGATTAAGCTTTTCTCTGCTGGCATTGAAAATGCAAGCTACCATATTATAAGCCACCATATGGGAAGGCCATGCAGCAGGAGCTGAGGGTGGCCATATTCAGTTGACAGCATTCAGGAGCTTTCACCTCAAAGGATCTCACAGTTCCAGTCAATATTTTTATGAAAGGAAGAGCCTAAACAAAGGACTCAATTGATCTGTACCGGACTTCTTACCCACAGAAATTCAGAGATCATAAATGTGTGTGTGTGTGTGTGTGTGTGTGTGTGTGTGTGTGTGTTAACCACTAAATGCGTGGTAATATTTTTGTGCAGCAATAGATAAATATTATGCCTATCTTCAAACATTATATGGCATGTTTTGCTAAATATTTTAGCTGGGTACTTATTTTTCACCATATCTACACGAAGGCTAATTTTCTTCTCTATTCTAGAGAAAATTTTCTTATAAACGTTATGCTCAGTGCTGCCACGTTCTTTATCAATAGTATCATTATGATTTCTAATCAGCCTTCTGTATTCTCTTGTTAACTGCATACTGACAAGTGACAAGGGTGATCATCAGTGATATTTTGGTATAAAATCTAATAAACAGATTGAAAAGCATCTCTCTGGATTTCTTTAAGCAGAATATAGTCATGTAAAAATTCTTTAGACTGTTAATGTAATCACATCTTTAGGCATGATTTGTTGCACTCTCTGGCTTTAAAATATCATTGTTAAGTAGATAAGACTATTATGGCCTTCTCTTCGCAAGTGACATTTATATTATTAATAGATACATTATTATCATCTGATATCATTCAAAGTGCCTCCATTTATTTTGCAATTAGCTAATAATTGTCTAACGATAGTTCTATTAATACTAACTACATGTTATGCCACTCAGCTGGTGTCCATCATAGATTGCCTTTGGATTCACCTATTCATTTGTAGGTCTTAAATCCTTCACAATATTTTAAGCTCTCGGAAAACAGGGCTCAAGTCTTTCGAACCTCACAGTGCCAACTCCTACCACATATAAGTAGATATTTTACTTACATGATCATGTGATTCGATAATTCATTACCTTCAAGAATCTTGAAGCATTTAAGGAAATAGAAAATTCACGTAGGTACAGGTGAAAGGAAGAATAAACTGCCTTAAAATGGACAAAAGTAGAAAAAATTTCAAAAGAAAGGAGCAAAGAAAAGGTGGAAGGAAGAAAAGAAAGGAGTGAGAAATGAAAAAAGGATGATATACTGAAAAATAGAAAATGTAAGACAATGTATTTTAATAGTTTTATACAATGAAATGCTTGGTGTATTAAAATTAATGCTAAAGTAGATTAACTGTGAAGAAACTGCTTTACTGGATAATTACTATGACAGATCTGATATAAAGTAATTTTATAATTATATGTTTAATAATTTTAAAGATCACACTCTGTTATTTGATAATTATTAATATATCTCTTCTAAACTGTAATGGTTATATGAGCAAAGAGGAAGTGAGAAGAGCAGGAGAACTTTTAATACTTAGGATAATCTTTGAGTAGTCCCTTCACTAAGTACATTTAATTACCTCCATTAAGCATACCCACTGCTTGATTACTAGAGCAGATTATTTTTTCCAACTGAAATATTAAAAAAATGGACATGAGTCTCAGATTTTCAGTCAGGATATATAATTATACTAATAGGAAGGGTAAAGGTGATTTATTTTCATATTTAAATTAGACAAGCCACTCAACCAAAATTAATAGTTAATAAGGAATTCAACCAGGTCACATTATCAAAAAGTACAATATTAGTTTTTTATATTATTTCAAAACAGGAAAAATTAAAATGCCATAAGTTAATTGACAAATGGGTTTAGAAAGCAAAATAAGCTCATATAATACATCTTGAAATGTGGACAATGGAGCACAGGCATGCTACATTTCCCAAGTATTTAAGTTATTACACATAAGCAAATGCACTCAGGAATTTTACATCATTTTGAATCTTCAGAATTACAGAAAGGTAGCATGCCTTTGTAGAGAAAGGTGGTTTTTATTTCAGGTAACATTCTATCAGCATTACCACTGACAGGTTAGTATTGCCTGCACTTTATCTAGATTAAGCCTTAACATAACTCTTTCATCAAAGCTACTACCCTGACATGTAGGTGACTGATTCTAATGGAATTAGATGAAAAGAAGACAAAGAAAGGGCTGTCGTGCTCACACCAAGAGCTTTGCCACCCAACATGTACCATTATTTCCTTTAAAGCTTTCAAATTTGACTTTGAACAGGTTTCACCAAATACAACACTGAAGCAATTGCTATTACTGATCATGCCAGAGGGATTAGTAGAATTTTCTCCTGAATTATTTCTTTCCAAAGGGGGAGCTTGTAGATTAAATGAGTCTTGGAAACGTTTGCTGAAATGTATAGATTCATTTTATGACTAGCTTTCTAGTCACTGTCTTGTGGGTTATTAACCCTATAAAATGAATATTTTGATTAACTGTCCTCATTTTTAAAACATTTGACATGAATTGTTCTTGGAAATTTTAGTGACAGCACTCAATATGATTTCCTCAGTTATTTATTCAACAGAAAGTTGTCTATTATGTAAAAAGCATTGCAGTGTAGATAAAAATTAAGCAAGTCAAAGCATTGACTAAGTAATTACATTGTGTTTGGAGAAATGTTAGCAGTTTGACTCTGCTAAAGCTTTGGCTGAATATGTCCAAAGGCAGGAAATGCCACTAGAAAGTTTCCAGATTATAAAGATCCTTGTATAACATGCCAAGGCATTTAATAAACAGTGAGAATACCTTTATATATTTTTAACAGAAGAGTAACAAGGAAGATCTGTATTTTAGAGAATCAGCCAAGCTTCAGTCTGTAGATTTTAATTGCTTTAACTTTTAACTTCTTTTCAAAGAGAATTAACACAAGCTAAGTTGGTGGCAGCAGCAATGGTGAAGGGAGGAAGGAGAGATAATAGAAATAGTCAAGAGATATAGTTAATGAGACCTAGTGCCTCATTAGATTTGATTGCATAAGAGGAGGAGAAAGAGTAAAAATAGTAATAAGACTGCTTCAGAGACTCCCTTGGAATTATAGTGTATTCCAGGAACAATTAAATCCTAAAAAGACCCAGAGTACTTTTCATTCAATTCCTATGCAGTCCAATTTCCGGGACTGACAGCTGTCAAAATTTTGGCTTCTTTAACCATATCCCGTATTCTTGTAGTCCTAGATCTTTGGCCCAGATGTATGACTATAAATTATATATCCTCTCATATTGCTCCTGTTCCCATATTTTCTGGACTTCCTCTTTCCAAGTCCAACCTCCTTCAGTTCCCTTTCCTCCTAAAATTTCCCACTGTGCTCTCTCAGAACTATATTCCTCAGTTAACAAATTTGACCATATAATCATTGCTGAATATTTCAATTAAATTTTGGCTATTCCTGAGAACAAATTATCTTACTGCTACCCTCTCAATTTAAGGGAAATTTTCTCCACATGCCTCAGTCATTAGGAGTGTGATATGAGGATGGCATTCCACATACTCTACTCATAATTATCCAGACCATTTCCCTTTGATATTGTCCAAAATACCCTTGCTCTTTGGTACTTAAACTTAGTCACACACACCTTTTTATTCCTTTCTACATCATCTTCATCAGTCTTTCCCTGGCCTCCCATTCTTTGCTTCTGCTTCTCAGTTTCTCATCAAAGATAATGTAAAAATCTACTTGGATTATCCTTCTGACAAATTGGCATCCCAGTCCCTCAACTTAAACTCTAGTGACATTTTCATCTATTCTATTTTAGCCACTCAATTCTAAAACAAAAAATAATGACCTTATTCTTCTCTAGAACTGCTCAACCTCTACGAACAAACTCCTACATCTGTTATTTGACTCAGTTCTCAATTTTCTTAGCAAGTTACTCTTACTTTTAAGTGTTCTGACTTCATTGACTCCTTAAAATATCTCCATTAGAATGTCGATTTCTTAGTTTTTCTTTATTAGCACCTATTCTATTGAAATATTTTCTATCATGGGTTTAAATGATCTTGGGAAATGTTAACTCAACTAATAGGCCTCTGTGATTATGTAATCTACACCACTATTAAAATAATTATAACAACTTGGATCATACAATGTCTTGATGTAAATGATACATTAGGTCATGTTATGGAAATGTTTACTAGCCATTGGATATTTTAATCTTATTTAGAATCTCTAATCAAATCTATAGAGTTTAATTATTTCCCAGATTTTTCTATTTCTATACTTACCTACCACTGACATTATTCTTATCTCTGAATTTTAACCTAAGTTATTTGACAATGTAGTTAATTACTGCCTACTCAGTCATAGAAATCAAAATTCAAACATAAAAAGATATTTGTTATAAGTTTTACTGTTCTTGAGATCAGCGAAGCTACTACAATTAATAGCATAAAAATTACTAGAAAAGTAGAATTTTTAGATAAAAGAAAAATTTAGTTCTCTAAGCTAGTCTGGGTTAGAAAAATGCATGAAAATTATATAGTCATGTAATTTCTTAAAATATTATATCTATTTTGAGCAAAATATCTGAAAGTTTTCTTTAAGAATTCCTTTATTGTTTCTATTATAAATTATTTAGGAAAAGGTTATATTTCTATGACAGGTTTTTACCCCCAAATTATAACTTTAACATGTTTTCTTTGATATAAAAATATAAATCAAGTGCCATTATATTTATATGTCATTAAGGTACTGTTCTTGAGCCTATATCATGTATAGCGTATTGTGCATTATTTTTTCTGGCAACCATAATCTAGAAATGGGCTATAGAATGAAATTCATTAATGCTATGTTATACTAGAAGGCACAGAACATAAAGTAAATAAATCTTTTGTAATATCATACCAACTTTATAAATTGCTTTAAGGGAATAACAATCTATAGGGGTGGTAGATGATTTTCTAATCAGATATTACACAATATACATCAAATATTCTCATTCTGTAGTATTTAAAATAAGCAGTTGTCTACAACATACAATCACCAGTCACAATAAACTATTTATGCATTTGTAGACCCCCAATTTGATAACTGCATAAAACAACCAAATATTTTAGAAGAAGAAATATTGTAAGGAATGTATATCCAAGCTTCTGTGGTTCGACCAGGAGCTACTGCCTGAACTACACCTCCTTAGTTGGACTGAACAATCATGGAATGTGTCAAAATAGGCCTAATAATTTATCTCAAAAATTAATAAATAATCAATGATAAAGCTAAAGAGTTTTAAAATTAATGCTCAGTGACATTCTTTTACAATGTGAAACAAATGTAATTCTTATGTCATAGTCATATTCTTAGATGCCATGTCTTGGCTCACTAGTGTTTTAGGCCCTTTGCAAAGAAATATGTTTGTGTTGATAACAAAAAGTCAACATTTGTAGATAATTTCCTTTTTAAAATTAGTTGACTAAACTTGTCTTAGTTTAGTTCAAATATGCTTTATTTGGTGGCAGAGAAAAAGGACAGGGTTTAAAAACAAGGAAATTATTCATAACCTGGGTATCTCTAAATGAAAGTATTGTAATTTCAAAGACATATGTTTCAAAATTTTATTCCAGTTAAAATAAAACTGTATTATGGTAAGTCCTATTTAAAATTGTAATTTTATTTCAGCACAAAAGATACACCCCCATAGATAATGCAACACTTTCTGCCTTTATGAATTTGCACTGCGGAATCACTTCTAATAGAAACAATTCCAAACTATTCCAAAAATGCAAGTTCTATGAAGCATTCTGAGTCCCAACCAAGCATGCAACCAACAAACTTTTAGCATTGCACTGAGAGGGTTTTTTTAAATATTGCTATTTTTTTGTTCGTATTTTTAATAGTGAGAACGTGCCACAGTATTCCTGGAAAAATTCTGAGCTTCCCTTCTTATCTTGCTCTTTTGGGATCTGTCTTTTATGTTGGAAATCTGCCTAAAACAACACATAATTTTTGCCCCTCTATTCAAATTTAAGTATAACAGATTAAGAAGCCAATTGGAAGAACTCTACATCTGGGCACAATGCATTAATTATTGAGATCCATTATAGATAGCTTGTATAGCCAATATTCTTATTACATGTGAACTTCTACTGGCCAACTCTGTAGACCCCTTCTGGTTCTATCATCCAGTGACCTGGCAGTGGGCATTCTAAACATTAATGTAGAAAGAGTGCTCTAGGTATGTCATACTACCTAATACTTCTGTTTTATCTCCTTTGTGTTTGCATTCAATAGGCCAATGACATTTTGGCTTAATTTTTGTATCTATTGTCCTTCATATGGGTCAGGGAGGGACATCCTTTAGACTGTACAAAGTCAGGAGGCCCACAGAATTTAAATGTTTTTTTGAGCACACGTTCAAAATAGCTCTTCGTTTTCAGTTACCAGTAACCTCTATCAATTACCAAGCTTTTCCTGAGTTTTCCCAGATAAGTCAAATTACTTCCCATTAATATCTACTTCCATAGGTTCTTAATTCTGACCTCTCTCAGCACTGCTAAGTCACTTAACAACTCTCCATCTACTCTATACTCACTCATATTAAGTTTCGGTATTGTAGATATCCTGGTTTTGTCAAAGACAGAGTTGTGTTTCTTTTCCTTACTTTGTAGCTTTGAAAGAAAAAATGGTGTAAATGTCATTACTCCACTATCATGAAATTTGAAACAATTAGAAATAACAGTTGGAGAGAGAGAAGAGAGGGATGTAAGTGTCATTACTGCATAATTTTGAAATGAACAATTAGAAATGAGAGTAACGAAGAGTCAAAGTTTTAACTTCAAGGTGATTGATGGGACATGGGAAATGAGTTACAATGGGACGTCTAGAATATTTCCCACCACTGTTAATATTTCTGCCACAATTTGATTTTTTGTGCCAAAATTTTTCTCATATTTGTTTCTCTATATGTTTTTAAAAATCAGTACAGCGTTTTTTTGTTTGTTTTCTTTTGTTTTTTAACCTCAGCATTTATGAAAGCTAACTATGGTCTACTGGATGTAAAATTTGGAGAGCTGGGTTTGAGTTCCAAGGTTGTTATTCTCTGGTCATGTAACTTTCAGTTTATAACTTTTCCTTTCTTTATCTCAGTTCCAGATTACTGGTACAGGAAATGTATTAGAGAGACATTTTTAAATGTCCTCTCTAAAATAGTGACTGTTTTGAATACTTTGCATATTGTTTTTAATTCTTCATGAAACCTTTAATGTAACTGCTATATTCTATTGGTTTTGACCAAATTATCTGAGACATAACTTACCCAAGGCCATAAAGCTATACAATTATAGATGAATATACTGATAACCTTCAAATTTTCAAAGTTGGGGGCACTTATCTTTTGTTTGACTACTTGGCATTGTTGGCAACCACCCCATTGAATTTTATGGCCCTAATTCTTGGACATTTCTTCTCCATACTTTTTGTAGATGTCTCTGATGTTTATCCTTATATTTCAATATTTTCCAAGCTCTTTACTCAGCCTTTTGTTCATCCCACGTTAAAGATGGCATTTGAATAAATTTTTTATTTTCCTTTAAAAGTTATATTTCCTTAAAAATTCTAGCCAAGAATTCTCTGATATGCACAAGATTTGTACATGTAAATTCCATATACCTGTGGATATCACGAGAAATTCAAACCAAATGTCTCTATAATTATGTTTATTATATTTTCCCCCAAAACTACCTATCCTGTTCCTGGTTCCCAATTTACTAATTACTGACATCTGAGGCCTCAATTTTTGGTCTCATTCATCTATTTATATTCTTATATCTCCCTACCTTCTATCTCTTCTCATCTACACGCTTTTTGTACATCTACACTGATTTTTCTAAGCCACAAAGTTTTCATGGTATAACCTACTTAAAATCTATGTCTTGACACGAATTTTGGTGTATATTTTATACTCTTTAGATTATCATGTAAGTCTTTTCATTTTATCTTCAGTAAGCAATGAGGAGTTGGCTACCGCTTAACTTTCTGGTCACTTCCTATGATTCCCCCAGTATACTTGTTAATCTGTCTATAGATATTGTTTTACTGTCTCAATGTTTCCTGATCTATTTCTCTCTGCCAGCATATAAGTCTCTTTCTATGTGATATTGCTGTTATTCATCTTTTAAAATTCAGCTCAAATGTCATCCATTTCAGGAAGATTTCCCTTAAATCTCCTCTCTACTTTCCATGGCTCTTTTTTGATATTCCCATAGGATAATGTACAAGCTTCTCTCAGAGCATGAGCCTGAATTTATTGCAAAATTATGCATTTTTGCCTTGCCCATTTCCTCCAATTTTATTTATAGAATCTTCAATGCTGTTTATAGATTCACTTATAGTCTCAGAATAATTCTTATCATATAATAAACATACAGTAAGAAAATTTCAAAGAAAGAAAAACAAAAGGAAAGATAAAGCATTTGATTCATTGTCTTTCTATTACCAAATTCTAAATTGTTTCCCCTTCACAATGCTGCCTTACTTATCTCAAAGAGATGTTCTGACTCTGACAAAATTTATGTGAAAGCATTTTACAAATACAGAACTATACACATTTGCAAACAATTAATAAGAATATGTATTGTGAAGCAATATGTAGTAACAGAAAAACTTGAAATACTTGGAAGTAAAAGAATAGAGATCAAATTTCAGTATCCTTTATTTATGCCTGAGTATACTTGCCAACAAAATTAGGTCAAACATTCTAAAATCCAGATGGTTTCTGTATAAATTGAAATATTTTTAGTTTCCCTGCCTTCTCACATGGTCCATAACCTCAAGTAATCTATGTGAAAATTTGGTTAAATAGCAAAGCATTCTACAAATATAAGGTCTTACTTATGGTTAACTATTAAACACCTGAAACAGGCAAACCATTGCAAGGAATACACAGTTACAGAAAAAAGTAGTGTGTTTTAATGGAAAGAGCATGGACTTTGGAGTCTGGCAAACTGAATTCTACTTCAGCCAGTTACCAAGTGTATTTGACTACAACACTTGGTCTTTAATCTCAGTTTCTCCATGTATAAATGGAGATAACACCAGTTCTGTCCATTTCTCAGGATTCTATGAGACAAGTGACATAATCCATGGGTCAGCTTTTGAAAGCAATGATTCTGAATGCAGATAAAATAAAATATTGCTATTTTCTTGAGCTTGAAATACAAGAAATAATTAGAATGCGTGAGATAGAGAGGAAAATCCTCGGTAACACTACCTGACAATGAGCAGTGAAGGTAATTCTCAATTCACATCAGTCATCAGCTTTAGGCCTGTGACTGTAAGTCTACATTTTGATATTTTAATATTAGACACATATAGTACATTACATACAACAAAAAGAATATAATGTTATAAATTTCCATTTTTCAATTAACTAATTCTGATTACCACTTTATGGCTACTTTATTTATTTTTTTTTTGGCTACTTTAAAACTATTATATAAATATATTATATTTCCATGTCCTGATAGTTTTTCTTATATTATTAAGAAAAACAGTCCTGATAATCCTGATAATTTTTCTTATATTATTCTCGTTGGTGTTTAGGTGCTCTGTGCCCTAAAACTAAAAATTAAAATGAGACATTTCTTTTTGAGGACAAGCCAGGACTTGAAAATGTTTTGTTTTGTGACAATCTCCATCATCCTTGGCCTATCCAGTGAAAATCACACGTGACTTCTCTTGTCACTGCAACAAGGCCTCGTCTTCTGTGTGTGTGTGTGTTTGTGTGTGTGTGTGTGTGTGTCTGTGTGTTCCCAACCAAACACATATTTTTCATGCTCTTGTTTTTTTCCAAAATACATTCATGTTATCAGAAATCTAATCCCTTCAGTACTAAATTGCCAAAATTTAGGGGTCAGGAGTCTGTGTCACTGCAGAAATAATTTGTGGTTCTAAAGTTCTCATTGCCATGTCCCAAATCTGATTTTCAAAATCTCTTTATGCACCTCTTGAGTTCTCCATTATTTTAGAGCTTTTTCAAATGTTTATTTACTTTTTAGGTAACTTTAACTACTTTTATTCTCTCCTATGTATTTTAAAATTCATTTTCATAACAGATACAAAACTTTAGTTTTGAAAACACAGTTCGTAAGGTTTAAGAAAATTTCCATCCAACATAACATGTTGTAACTATAAAAGAGAGTTAAAATAGAGCGGAATTACCATTTTTTCAAAGATTAAAGACTCTAGAATGAAATTAAACACTGCATTAAAATTGTCCCTATGTTTCTTACGTGAAATACGTTAAAATTTAATTTTCTTGTTTTACAATTCTAAAATTGGAAATGTCTTTGTCACTCTTAAAGAAGGACATTCTGGGCCAGTGTACTAGATCAATGGTGAGGGGACGAGCGGGTGGGTGAAGGAGTGAGTGTAAAAGGCATGTCTTTATTGACAAAGAAGGATTGCCAATATAGTTATTCTACTTCAGGTATGTAGAGCAAGGATAAAGCATATGGGCCAAAGCTCATCCGATTCCTGCTTTTATATTGTCCATGAATTAAAAATTATTTTTACATTTTTTTAACTATTGAAGAAAAATTGAAAAGTAGAATAATATTTCTGACACATGAAAGCTATATAAAGTTCAAATGACATGGTCCACAAATTTTCATTGAAACCCAGCCAGGCTCATTTGTTTATGCATTGTCCATGACAGTTTTCACACTATAATGGCAAATTTGAATAGTTGTGGTAGATACCAGATGGCTCCAAAGCTTAAGGTATCAATTAGCTGGCACTCTGCACAAGTTTGCCTGGTTATTATCAGATACATCCCTGAGACTAAAACAAGTGTTTTCTCCATTTCCCCATATTATTATAATACAGACAGCAGCCCCTCCTGACTCTAGCTTAATCATACATGAGCAGATAACTGAGGAAAAATAAATGTTACAATATTAACTGAAATAATTGTGAGTTGTTTTTAAAAAAGATTCTCAGGGGAAAAAGTATACATTTATACATTTGTAAACTGCATATTTGCAAGACTACAATCATTTAAATATGTTAACTTTGTTTTATGGCTTGGAGTATGATATATTTTGGCAAATGTTCACATGCACTTGGAAATCATGCATATGTTATATAAATTAATTTAGGTCAAGTTATTTAAATGTGTTGTTCCGGCCTTCTGTATTTTTAATGAATTTCAGGTCTATTGATCTATTGATTGCTAAGAGAAGACTGCTTAATTCTACGATTATACTTTTACTGCATTTGTTATTTTTTCCTTTCAGTTTCATTACTGTACACTTTCCTTTTCTTACTATATGCTTTCCATTTTCTCTGCTTCTTTTTTTATCACCTCTCTTGACTTCTGATTTATGAAATATTATTTTATCATTACACATTTATGTGAATGTAGACAGATCTAGATCTATCTATCTTTATTATCTTGAAACATATATACTATTTACACTGTTTTAGAAAATCTGGATTAGATCTCTAGGGCTGTCATAATAAAACATTACAAACTGGGTGGCTTAACAACAGAAATCAATTGCCTCATAGTTCCAGAGACCAAGGTGCCAGCGATGTTGGTTACTTCGGAGTGCTGTGAAAAAGAGTCGGTTTCACGGTTCTCCTAGCTTCTGGTGATTTTCTGGCAATATTCATCACTCATTGAATTCTTGATGTACAACCCCAATCTCTGCCTTCATCTTCATAATGTGTTCTGTCTTGTGTGCTTGTATCTGTGTTCCCCTTCTTATAAGGACACCACTCATTTCAATTAGGGGCCACCATAATGATCTCATTTTAACTTAATTAGTGCTATGAAGATTGTGCTTCCAAATAAGGCCAAATTCTTAGGCAATGGGGTTTAGGAATTGAACATATAACTTTAGGGGTACACGGTTAAACCTATAACAGTAGCTATCCTAGTATATACAAAACAAAATGCTTGGCAAATAAATTCTAACATTAATTGGTACTTTTTTTTCTAACACAGTTAATGCAAGTATGTCAAAATACCATAACTCCATTAAGCTAACTCTTGACAAATGATGTTTTTGTAAATGTTTATCTATGTTTTAAATCTCACAGGGGTTATTTTTTATCCCTTAGCTTTGCATATATTTAAGTTTTCTTTGTTTTTTTTTAATTTATTTGCACATCTTCAAGCTTTCATCTCAAATTATCTCCTGTTTGCACAAACAATATACTTTAAATTTTATTTTAGAGTGTGTCTACTTGTAATAAATTCAGAAAATATATCATATGGTTATCCTTGAAAGATATTTTTCTTAAAACAGAATCCTATTTTTCAGAAATCTTCCGTGACATATTCAAAATATTTTATCATCTTATGAATTCCATTTCTTCATATGAAAAATTAGTTGCATTTCTTACTTTTATTCATTAACAGTTCACTTTTTCTCTTTTTACCCTTTCTTGTGAGATTTTATTTCCAAGACCTACCAAAAGAAAATCCTCAGCTACATTATACTTAATGGTGAAAGACTGAAGTTCTCCCCAGAAAGATTAGGAACAGACCACAACATTGTACTGAATATTTTTTCCAGGGATATTAGGGAAAAAAAAAGTAAGACAACTTATTTGGAAAGGGACATTAAAACTATCTCTATGGCATATGACACAATTTTCCATATAGAAAATTCTAAGGAATAGACACACACACATTCACACACAAACTTAGAACCAAGAGTGGGTTTAGCAGGTTCACAGGATGAATAATCAATACATGAAAATCAATAATATTTCTGTACACATGCAATAAACAATCCCTAAATGAAATCAAGTCCCATTAGCAACATCTTCAAAAATAATAAAGGCTAATATTTATAATAGTAAAATAAATATAATCAAAAGTAATATAAGAGCTATATACTGTAAACTACAAACTTCACTGAAAAAAGTTAAAGAAGATCTAAACAAATGGAATGATGTCCCATGTTCATGAATTGGAAAATTCATTATTAAGGTGACAAAAATCCCCAAATTATTCTATAGTCTCAAAGTAAGCCCTACTGAAATCCAAGCTGATTTTTTTTAGACATTAACAAGCTGATTTGAAAATGTTTGCAGCTATGACAGAGTCACAAAATCGTCCAAATAATCTTGAAATAGATGATCAAATTTGGAAGACTTGCACTTTGTATTTTTAAAACTTACCACAAGAAACACTAATAAAGACAATCTTTACTAACATAAATGTAGTTATAAAAGATCCATGATGGAATTGTGAATCCAGTTATATTTCCTCACATTTATGGTCAAGTAATTTTTAACAAGGATGCTAAGATGATTCAATAAGCATAGAATATCCTTTTGGTATTATTTTGTTTATCCACATACAAAATACTAAAGTTGGACCCTTATCTCACATTATACAAAACAAATTACTACAAATGGACCAAATAGTTAAATATAAGAGCTAAACCTATAAAACTTTTAGAAGCAAATCTATGAATACACCTTCATGACCTTGGATTAAGCAGTAGTTTTTTACATATAACAAAATCATAAGTGACAAAAAATATTAACATATTTTATGTTTCAAAGGACACCATCAGAAAAGTGTAAAGACAACCCATAGAATGGTAGAAAATATTTCCAAATTATATCTTATAAGGAACCACTAATTCAGTGTATAGAATGAACTCATAAGATAACAAGAAAAAGGCAACTGTCTCAATTAAAAGTGGACAAGGAATTTGAAGATACAGTTCTTCCAAAGAAATACATAATATAAATAGTCAATAAGTTCAAAAATATATGATCACTATCATTAGCTGTTAGAGAAAATGCAAAACAAAACCATAACGAAATACCCCTTCACACCCACTAGGATGACAACAATTAAAAAAAGATGTAACAACTGTTGGTAAAATGTGGAGAAATGGAACCTTGCATATACCATTGGTGGGAAGGCAAAATGGTAATGCACTTTGGAACACACTTTGGCAGTCCTTCACAATGTTTAACATAGAGGTATCATACAGCATAGCAATTTTATCCTAAGAAAAATGACAACATATACCCACACAAAAATATGTACATGTATGATGATAGCCCAAATGTATCAACTGATGAATGAATAAACAAACGTGGTAGATGCATACAAGGGAATATATCCAACAGTTATTTTAAAAGATGAATGGATTGTGGATATAGGCTACAACATTAATTAACCTTGAAAGTATTATGTTCTGGAATTAAATAGTGGCAAGGATTGCACAACTTTGTGAGTTTTCTATAAATGGGTATATTGTACACTTTTAAAAAGTGAATTTTTATGGTATGTGAATTATGTCTAAAAATACTTTTAAATTAAAGATCACTTTCTCTTTGGTTTTCTGCAATTTTGCTATGAAATGCCCAGGGGACTATATAGGTACATGGATACACAGATATATAGATGGATTAAAAGATAGAAGGATAGGAATAAAGATAGATAATTTCAACCTTGCTCCTGCCTTATAGAACTTCTGGAAACTGACTTGAGATTACCTGTTTGGGGCAACTATTGATTATTATATCTCCGAATATTGCTTCTGTGACATTCTTTATCACTGTGTCTTTTGGGATTCCAAGTGCCTGTATTTTATACCTTCTTCTTTTATGTTCTAACTTGATCTATTTTATATATTTTCCAACTGTTCAGTTGCTTGAGGTTCATTTGGTATAATTATCAATTCCCATACCTTCCTTTTTAGCTGTGTTTTTTTGGTGTTATGTTTCTATATTTTGTTTGTGATTTGTTTATTGCTTTGTTTCGATTTTAGAATTTTCACTTGATTTTTTTACAGCTTGTCAATCTTACCATTTCTTCTTGAACAGAGAGAACAGTTATTTTAAAGTCTACCTCAAATGCTTGCAGCCCTTGAGGACTGCTGTATTCTCTATTTTTTTCTACTAGTTTTTGTTCAAATTGTCCTTTTTCCTTAAATCTATGGTTATTTCTCAATCTGTTAGTGACATCACATTTTTTAAGTTGCTGATGGAAAGAATGTGAGGCAGGGAATGAAATTATCTTTTCTTATATAAAAAGTAAATATTTTTACATTTGGCAGGCCTGGAAGTTCAGTAGCAGTCCAGTACCACCAAAATCTAATTGCAAAAAATAAGATGGCTTGAAATGGTCCTGTAGTTCATGAGTCTTAGTCGATTTATGGCTGCCATAACAGAATACCATAAGCTGGTGGCTTACAAATAATAGAAATTTATTTCTATTTCATTCTGGAAATTGAGACTTCCAAGATCAAGGCACCAGCAGACTCAAGGTCTGGTATAGGCCTCCTTCCTATCTCTTCACTGTCTCTTCCCTGTAACATCAAATGACAGAAGAGGCAAGCTATCTCTCTTGGGTCTGTTTTGTAAGGACACTAATCCTATTCATGAGGGCTACACTCTCATGACCTAATATTGCCTTAAAGGCTCCACCCACCCTCCAATACCATCATCTTGGGGGTTAGGATTTCAACATAGAAATGTAGAGGGTACACAAACATTCAGGTCATAGTACCATGTAAGGATATATTTATGTTCAAGTCATTCTTCCTTTTAAATTGTGGCCACTTTGAGGTTTTCAACTTCTTTCAAGAAGGGATTTTACTAGGCAAACTTTTTAAAATTTTGTACCAGATAGAAAATATCCCCTCTCTTCCTCAATTTTTTAAAGCTATTCAGTTTTTAATCTCACAAGCAACTTTTTCAAAATTGGCCAAAGAGATCATGGCTGATCTCTCTGGATATCCATCTTCTTACATTGCTTTGGTGAAAATTACAACCATTTTACCTTTACCATGTTTTAAGACATATCAAAACAATTGTTCAGCATTTTTAATTGTTCTAAGCAGGAAAAGTGATCTATGAGAAATCATTCCCTATTCCTGAACATTTACTTTCTGTACTAATGTACTTGTATTGTTATGTGACTGAGTCCAAGAAGAAAGGTTTTTGGGATAATTCATATATATGTTTTCAATTATTTTCCATAATGAATCTGTTTTCATGTAGAGAAAAATGTATTCTATTATTTTTAACTAGTTGATTATCTTTCATGAAATTAGATTGGAAAAGGCCAAGAGCTGAGTTGGTACACTATATTAGTACCACAGGGAATACCCAATGTCCACATAAATCACACCTAAGCTGTACATAATTGTGCAAGATAACACAAGCAAATATGATAATTTGTGGCATTGATAAATAGTTTGCATAAATATTTAATTGCTATATCTAAAATGTTTAAAAATAAAAATACAAATATATGTATTATGTTCTATTTTTAAATGTTTACATTTTAATTAGAGATATCAGAAAATACAGTATAACCTCTAATTTCCTTGGATATTCCATTTTCCAGATAAAGCCAAAATAAATCAGCCAATACAACACATGCTTTTTCAATTATGGTACTTTTTACAAGAGTTAAAACAATTATTTAAATGTAAAAAATTAAACATAAGACTGTGTGGAAACTTTTAAAGGCAAAATTTTTTTGGGGGTGAGAGCAAGTCTATATATACTGACTTCTACCTAACTACAGTATCCAAAATTATGCTAAATAAATTATTTTACATTCTATAATGATCCTCAAATTTTGAGTGTACTTACACTCTTCTTTCTAATATATGTAAGTCTTTTAAGGATGTTTTACTAAATTGTTACACTAAACAGTTGGAACAACATCCTTTGGTACTATACACATTGAGAAGAGATTCATTGAAACACACTAAGCTTTAGCACTGAAAACAAAAATTTTAATGTGTATTGCCTTGAATTGTATGCAATAAAACAGAAGAGAATAAGCACAGATTATTGTAGTGCAATCTTCTAAAAATGGGAAACTTACTTTCACCTGCAAGAACTATTTTTGTGATAAGGTAATGATGGTGCTATAAAATAATTATAGGGACACTTTCCTGAGTGAGTCAATTTAGAGAACAGCTAAATAAGTTAATTACCAAAGAACCCCATGGTGAAGATGTTGGATTTTTACAGGTTTTAGAACACACATACACACATACAAATACAGACGCACACACACGCACGTGTGCGCACACACACACAGAGAGAGAGAGGAGAGAAAGAAAGAACCCATTGAATAATAGAAAAGAACATCCCTGAAATGAAAGGTACATGGAGTTTTTTGTCATATAGAAAAAAGAGGTTGATTTTAAAATAAACTGACATTTTTGAGGCGAATATATTATACTATAAACCATTTTCTTGACCACAAAAAGACGTACTAAAGTGGGAATGAAAATGAAAGCATGGCCAAATGATCTAGCTCTGTTGACATCCTATGAGTCTAAGTGGTGATCTAAATTTCAAAGAATTTATTACAATTTCTGGAAATAGGCCAGTTTTCTGCCAACTTAAAAGGTCAGAAAATAACTACTAAACTTATTGGTACAAGGTTTCCAAAATGTCTAAGCCAAAAATGGTTTCAATAGCATAAATACTAAAAGTAGCTTATTTCATCTTATTTAAATATTATTAAAATACTTGAAACCTGAGGAAGCACAGTTACATTTTAATACATCAGCCAAATACTATGGCATTAAGAATTGAATTACTACTAAGGATCAAGGAAATAGAAATCAATGACATCTAAGATGAAAAATTAACAACAAAAATAATCATAAATTTTCTCACTTATTTTTAAAGTTATTTAGAAATCTTTGAATATCCAATAACAAAAATGAGAAATTTGTAAGACACAATAAGATTCTCCAAATGATAACAGTTTCCACCACATTTTTCTCAATAATTTTATATTTTAAGTGGCAACTCTCTCCCTTGACTTATGAAACCTTCAACTACTTTTTCTCCTCCAGGCAACTCCAACAGACAATGAATAATTTACTCATAATTCTAATTAAAAACTGAATAGAAGCTGCACAGCCTGTGTAAGTTACAAGGCAGTGTCACTAATTATCTGTTACTTGAATTTTAAATAGTTATAGGCAGCTTTAGGAAAGCGTGTATAGAATTAGCAATCCAAACCAAACGAGTTTCCTGAAAACACTGTTGAGATATTACTGATTTCCTAATTATTGGGTCTTACATGCCTTCTAATTACCCTTACAATTTATATCCTTTCTTTTTCCATGAAAATACATAAACTATAGTCATCTACTATCAACAGGTAACACATTAAATAATCCCCATGATATCCATGCAAGACAATGATTCTTGTATTAATTGCTGATCTTCTTCAGAGGCTAAACCTTTACTTAACTTTTCAATGCTTACATTTCAACTTTTATGTCACAAAGTCCAGTATGCTATTCATACTTATGAAGTTAAACAGAAACAAAGTATTTCAAATGTAAGACCCAAAATGCCAGATGCATATTTGTGTATATGTGGTAAAACCCAACACTGAAGTATATTTCTTTAGTTGGGCGAGGTCGTTTCTGGTGCTAAAATGGAACTGGTGATGACAACAGTTCACACCAAGAAAAAACAATCAAAACTCTGCCACCCACCCTACCAAGCAAACACTGCTCACAGGATCATTTGACCTCATTTTTATATGCATTGTTCATTCTACGGGAAAGATAAAGCTGGCAAATTCCACCAGATGAAGGTAAACTATTTTTTAAAATGTTTCTTGACACTGTAATTCTATACATGACAAAGTATTTTTAAGGACTGAGAAGAAAGTTATTTAATATAATTTTTGTTGTATTTTATTTAATTAAAAACAGTTGTTTTAACTTACTTTTAATTTTACCAAGTATTATATACCATGAATATTATGAGTTAACAGAATTTTATGAATTTAGAAAGTAGCCAATAGTGCCATGTTAGGAAAATACATGATCATGGAAATTTCCCAGAACTCCAAATGTTTAGTTTAACTTTGGCATAAATTGTAGAGGAAGAACAAATGGTAAACTGAATTTAAGCAGGGTCTCCCTCTTATAGAGAACTGCAATACTCATTGAATTATTCCTTAATATCACAATTAAGTTGATAATTTATTTTTATGAAAGTTTGTACTTTTGATTAAAATAATCATAGGATAAATCAGTCTATGATTTCATAGAAGGTAAATTGAGTTACAGAAAATCTTTGTCTAGCCTTAGCCTTTTAAGTATATTAGTACCTCGGAAATCCTACTTGAAAGTCAGCTGATATGGAAAATATGCCCATGCAAACATCATCTAAATTTCTTTCTCAAGTGAAATTTTGACAAAGGGGCATACATATACCAATAAGAATGCTGACAAATAGCATATGCAGGTTCCCAAAGCCTATGATATTGGCCATTCTGCTTCCTGAAGAGGGAAAGATAAATTCAAAGAATATATTTACCTATTTATGTTTAATTTATTGAATATAGATGCTGTTAATGTTTTTCTTAAATGTAAAACATGTCCCAAATTTATATTAAAAATTCATTATTTTATATTTCTAATATGGCAATCAGCTATTCAAGTAGAAAACAGGAAGGAGGATACAGCTGAACAGTTCATAAGGACATAAAACAGATGAGTATTTTGTTAACAGTTTCCAATTTTGGTCCTTGCAAACTTATTTAGGAAAAATGAGAGAACACTTTGATAACATGGTCTTGAGAGGTCTATATTAATATCATGTCAAATAATACTTATTGAGAGTATTTTTATGTTGATCTTAGATAAGAGAATAGTATCTTGAGCTCTGTAATTAAAACATAGAAGACATAGTATGCTTGACATGTATTATCAGAACATGAAGGAACCCAGTGTGGTCAAGGGATCAAATTTGTGTTGCACTGTTTTGGAAAGCAATATGAGCCCTAAAGCCTGGAAATTTAAAAAAAAAAAACTTAGAGCCTTATATAAGAAACATGAATTTTAATTGAAATTCTCTACTTTAGAATGTACAGCTTTATCAAGAAGATAATAAAGAAGAGATTAATTAGCTTGTCTGGATTCTGGCAGCAGATTCCATCATGTTGGCCTAAGAGTTGCAATGGATAACCTCATCCCATCTTAAATTACGGTGGTGCTGTGATAGCCTTACGTTTGTTATGCTATAAAAAATATTAAACTTCAGTGGTTTTTCATGTCTGTAGTTCTTTTGGAACATGCTTCCTGAAAATGATGATGGTTTATAGATCACGTTCTGTAGAACTGTAAAATATTTAGCAGGAGTGAATGAGACAGAACTTCTTGCTACTTCACTGTAAATCTACTAACCTCTCTAAAATATGAATCAGAAGAATAAAATATAAATCAAAATAGAACGGGGGACTCACCAAACCAAGTATTACAAAAAATAATATGTATTATCAAACACCAATAAATTTTCCCTGACATCTAATGTTGGTCTTACATTTATTAAAAAATGTAACCTTTGAAGTACAACTTTACATGAAAACCTATTTTAAGGACTCATAAAGAGAAGGCAATGATGGGATTATATAACAATTTTTCATTTCCATATGAGAATATAAATTATTAAGCTTATCATTTTTCTTTTTATTTTAGTAACAAAGACATTACTGAATGTTGCCAACAGATTTAACACTGGCAAATCATCTGACATACAGCTTAATCTCCTATGATACAATATATGTATATATAGATGTAATTATGTTGTATGAACAAAATTGTTATAGCACATTCTGGAATTGATTACCTTGAAACTAAAGTAATAGATTAGAGTTACTTGAAATTTAGTTGCATAGTAAGGCTAAATCTTAAATAAATATGCTACAATTACATTGACAGAATAAAAGATTTTTACTAAAATATCCTACATAGCTTGAGTAATCACAACGTATATATAGCTTTTTTCTTAAAGATAACATAAGGACTCTGACTTCATAAAGATTGAATAATATGAGAAATAGGACACACCAAGCCACATGATACAAAATAATAAAAGCTACAAGAAAAAAATGCTATAACAGGGACACAGTTTGGGAAATTTTTAAAGCAAACTTCACCCACAAACCCAACAGATGGTAAATCTACATCTGTTTACACAGCTTATAATGACCACTTTCGTATGTAGAAAAAAGGCTGTGAAAGAGAACAAAAAACCAAACACCGCATATTCTCACTCATAGGTGGGAATTGAACAATGAGATCACATGGACACAGGAAGGGGAATATCACACTCTGGGGACTGTGGTGGGGAGGGGGAAGGGGGAGGGATAGCATTGGGAGATATACCTAATGCTAGATGACAAGTTAGTGGGTGCAGCAAACCAGCATGGCACATGTATACATATGTAACTAACCTGCACAATGTGCACATGTACCCTAAAACTTAAAGTATAATTAAAAAAAAAAAAAAGAAGAAAAAAAAAAAAAAAAAAAGAATTGCTGGAACCTGGGAAACAGAGGCTGCAGTGAGCCGAGATCACACCACTACACTCCAGCCTGGGCAAAGAGCAAGACTCTGTCTAAAAAAAAAAAGAAAGGAAGAAAAAAAGAAAGAAAAGTGTCTGAGACCTAGTAAATGACATATAAATGTTGCTATTAAAATGTCTTTTTATTTTATTTTGATACAGATATATAATAGCTGGATACTTAGTCTTACATACCAGAAGATTTTAAATAAATAATCTTTTTCTTGGAAAAAAAAAAAAAAGAAAGAGAACATAATTTTATATAAAGCACACTCCACATTACATTTATATGGCTGTAAATATGGCCTAGAACTTTCCATTGCTCATCATTGTCCACAAATATTTCTCACTCTTTTCCATTAAACTAAGCACAAGATACATCAGTTGATAGCACTGATTTCTAAATACAAATTTCAAAAATATTTGTAATTTCTCTGTCCACCTTTGAAAAAGGAAATTGCCATTAGACTTTAACATTCTACAAATTCCAAAACTCTTTATGACCAGAATAGAGTCCCCAACATTTGCTTAAGCCAATCACTGATGATTTATGACAATTTAAAGTCAATTGATATGTCAACAGTAGTTGGAAAAAGTTTGTGAATAATACCAAGAACAAAATGTCTTAAAAGATTTTAGAAGATAATTCGATCTTCTAAAGTTTCATCTGACAATGAATTTTAAAACCAGAAAAAAATAGCTGACATTCGTGTTAGCAAGCATTTTTTATTCCACATTCTCTATGCTTGACTGATCCATAAATTGTTGCAAATCATCTAAGTGAAGCACTAAATATAAAAAGATGAGCACTGGAAATTTTCATAAGAAATTACATTTGTATGTATTATAATATGATAATACATATCACATTTAACTCATATTGCAACTAAATACTAACAGAAATTTTGGCAGCTGTTAAAAAGTTCAAATATTCACTCATGTAAAAATATGACATCTATTTTTTTCTTAAACTAAGATTATTTTTTGTTCATGGATACAGATACAAATAACCTCTCTCTAAAGTCACTCCTTATATAGTTTCATTCATTTCACAAAAGCCAGCCTTAACATGTCACACACTGAAATTCAAAAGGTTTTAATGAAAAAGTCTCTTTTATTTTTTGGAACAGTACCATTGGGATATCTGAAAAGGGTAATACAGTTAGAGAGACTGTGAAAATGGTTCTATCACAAACAAAAATAGTAGGTCAAGAAAAGGAAAGGATGTTTTAAGGTAAGATAATATCATTCATTGAATTTGGATCTACTGAGTTTGAAGCATTGATAGAATGTTCAACTGGAAACAGTTTTCAGACATTTGGAATATAATAGTAAGGCAAGCATAGGAGATGTGCTTAAGCTATAGTAACAACTTTTAGATACTATACCAGTCATAGTTAAAGTTACAAACTATGCAGGATATCCAAGGTAAATAATGAAGACAGAGAAGCACAAGAAAAGATTATTTGAGCAAAGCATATCATTTGAGTGGTATGAGAAAGAAGAGATAAGAAAACCTTACTGGAATAAATGGTGCTCTCAAAAAAATTAAAATGAAGAAAAATAAAGAACAAGAAAAGAGTGTTGTTTGTGGTCATAAGTGACCAGACAGGAAATTATTCATAAAGCATTTCTCACTGGTTTTATAAACGAGTAACAAATATGAATAAACAGGTATCAGATCCTGAAGTGTAAGTTTATATATGAAGGTGAAGATTTTAACAAGTGGACTTGAGATCATGGATCATGATGAAATAATATCAATAATGGTGAATGACAATGAGTCAAAAGTTTTGTGTGATAAAATATTCTAATTTAATAAAATCAACAAACAACTGACTCAATGAATATACAAGAACCATAACCTTTGTAGAACTTACTAATTTACACACAAGGCATAGGTATGCTTAGTTAGTTGTGCTTGTTACCAAAATGCCAATGAGATGTTTATTTTCCCCCAAATCTTTACTGAGTTATCATTAACAAATAAAAATTGCATATATTTCTTATATGCTTTGATGTTTTGATATATGTAATACATTGTGGAATAATTGCCACAATCAAGATAATTAACATTCTTCACCTCACATAATTAAGTGTGTGTTTGTGTGTGTGTGTGTGTGTGTGAGCACTTATGATCTATTTACTTAGGACATTTTAAATCCACAATACAGAATTGTTAACTATATTCACATTGTTGTACATTAGATTTTCAGAAATTATTCCTCTTACATAACTAAAACTTTTTATCCCTTGACCAAGATCTTGCCATTTCCTGATCCTCTCAGCTTCTGGGAACTAAAATTCTACTCTTCATCAGTTGTCCTTGTTATGCATAGCTAAGTGTATACTTAAAACCAACATTGTAAAGCAATGTAGAAGTCAGGAAGGAGCTCTGGTCCCTGTATGTTGACTTCCCAGACGAAAATTAGAAATTGACACAGAAATAGCAAGATGATTTAGTGAAGAGTAAAGATTCACAACACAAAACTTAGGTTATAATTTTACTTTTATATAATGACATTTTATTTAAAAAAAACTATAACAATAGTAAACTATATTGAAATAATAACTTTCTATATACTTTTCACTTAAATCAAAAGCCTTACTTGTCTACATTAACTTCCATTCTTCATCCACATAAAATCCTGGGATTTAAGTTTCTCCACCACTTAAAGTCTATGTGAAAAGTGAGGAAGTATTTTCAACAATCCAAATTTCAGTTCCTTATCTATAAATTAGAGATAGTAATGTCTATGCAAAGATTTTAAGAATTAAATGATTATATAATTTTGCAATTATTTTGTAAAATTTGAAAGCTTACCTAAATGGTGGGTAACATCATTTGAAATTATTGGCATTAAGTTGCAGTAAAATACATGCTAATTATAAATAACTAGAACATGTTAATTTTAAGAAAATTAAAATCCTTCATAATTGTGAAATAATGGAATTTTTAGGTATATGTTTTTCATATGTCAGTTCATATCATTATCATATACCTTTGTATTCCGGTTTTTAACTTAGCACTATGATAATTTAAGTGTTTTCCAAATCATTACTTATTTTAAAAAGTGTCTTAATGCCTGTATAAACATAACATTAATTTGTGAGTGTTTCAATTAACTAAGGGAATTTGTAATTTTTAACTTAGCATTTTGAGTACTTTCAGAATTTTTTATAAACAAGACTATATTCAAAAATCTTTACTGGCAACTAATTTGTCTGCCAAGATTTCATTAGAAAAAAATGTCAAGAAGTAATTTAGCCAGGTTAAAAAGCAACCACATTTCAAAGACTTTGATGTAAATTATCAAATTGGCCACTAGAAATAATTTGCGATTATTCATCCATTTGCAATTTGAGCAATAGTTCATGGCATATACCCTCCGAAATAAAATGGGCATTATGTTAATATCTTTCTAATGTGTTAGAAGAAATATTCTATTTTATTATTATATTAATTTGCCAATTAAGTGTTTGTCATAGCAGTTGAGTCTTTTACTATATTTCAGGATTGTTTGTAGTTTGTAAACACGTTTAGCTATATGATTATGCTATATATATTCTTTTGTATCTGTCTTTTTTTAGCAAGTTTGTTCTCTTTCCAATTCAGTATCTGTGTATGTGCATATAGGTACATATACCCTCACATATACATACATAATTATTTTAAGTCTGAATTGCATTCAGAGATGGCCTTAACCAGTTTCTCTAAATGGACAAATGAACAATTTTTTTCATATTGGCAAATTTTATACATAATCTACATAGATCACTGTCTTTTTGTGTTAATGATATAATTATTTGGAGTCATTTCCATGAAGAGTAATTAGTGAGTTTAAAACATGTACCTATGTTACTTGATGTTACTCATTGTAAAAATGCCTTCCAGAGACGTTTTAGCAATGTATAGCACCAGCAACAATGCATCATGTATGAGAATGATTTTTTTTCTCCACAGATCATTCCCAGAATTACATTTCAGTTTGTTAGTCCCTTTCACTTTTGTGGGGCACTAAGGAGTTAAAATAAAATTGACAAATAGGTTTAGCTTGCAGAAACAGACAAATGGGTAGATGGGAGTGAATGTTCCAAGAAATGGGGTCAACGGCAAACAGCTCACTGGCACCCCCCGAGTATCCTGCCACAGGCCCTGAGCTCACCAGCTCACATGCACCCAAGCATCTTGTCTGTAAGCATTCAGACTAAGCAGCATGACCTTATAAAATTTCCCTCTAGCTCCTGCCTCTTTGCAGACAGCAGAGAGCCTTCTTTTTACTATCTTGCCTGTTGCTCCCTTGCAACGTACTGTTCCCTTTTCTCTAATAAATCTGTCTTTCTAAACTTGTTACTGTCTTGGGTAAATTCCTTTACTACCCATGCGCCAGCCTCTGACAGTTGACCATGACAACTTTGTCTAATTTTGACTGAAGTAAAGAGAATGGGGGGTGGAGCCAAGATGGACGAATAGGAACAGCTCCAGACGAAGAAGGCCATTACATAATGGTAAAGGGATCAATTCAACAAGAAGAGCTAACTATCCTAAATATATATGCACCCAATACAGGAGCACCCAGATTCATAAAGCAAGTCCTGAGCGACCTACAAAGAGACTTAGACTCCCACACATTAATAGTGGGAGACTTTAACACCCCACTGTCAACATTAGACAGATCAAAGAGACAGAAAGTTAACAAGGATATCCAGGAATTGAACTCAGCTCTGCACCAAGCAGACATAATAGACATCTACAGAACTCTCCACCTGAAATCAACAGAATATACATTCTTCTCAGCACCACACCACACCTATTCCAAAATTGACCATATAGTTGGAAGTAAAGCACTCCTCAGCAAATGTAAAAGAACAGAAATTATAACAAACTGTCTCTCAGACCACAGTGCAATCAAACTAGAACTCAGGATTAAGAAACTCACTCAAAACCGCTCAACTACATGGAAACTGAACAACCTGCTCCTGAATGACAACTGGGTACATAACAAAATGAAGGCAGAAATAAAGATGTCCTTTGAAACCAATGAGAACAAAGACACAACATACCAGAATCTCTGGGACACATTCAAAGCAATGTGTAGAGGGAAATTTATAGCACTAAATGCCTGTAAGAGAAAGCAGGAAACATCTAAAATTGACACCCTAACATCACAATTAAAAGAACTAGAGAAGCAAGAGCAAACACCTTCAAAAGCTAGCAGAAGGCAAGAAATAACTAAGATCAGAGCAGAACTGAAGGAAACAGAGACACAAAAAAACCCTTAAAAAAAATCAATGAATCCAGGAGCTGGTTTTTTGAGAAGATCAACAAAATTGATAGACCTCTAGCAAGACTAATAAAGAAGAGAGAAGAATCAAACAGATGTAATAAAAAATGATAAAGGGGATACCACCACCAATCCCACAGAAATACAAACTACCATCAGAGAATACTATAAACACCTCTACGCAAATAAACTAGAAAATCTAGAAGAAATGGATAAATTCCTCGACACATACATCCTCCCAAGACTAAACCAGGAAGAAGTTGAATCTCTGAATAGACTGATAACAGGCTCTGAAATTGAGGCAATAACAGCTTAGCAACCAAAAAAAGTCCAGGACCAGATGGATTCACAGCCGAATTCTACCAGAGGTACAAGGAGGAGCTGTTACCATTCCTTCTGAAACTATTCCAATCATTAGAAAAAGAGGGAATCCTCCCTAACTCATTTTATGAGGCCAGCATCATCCTGATACCAAAGCCTGGCAGAGACACAACATAAAAAGAGAATTTTAGACCAATATCCTTGATGAACATTGATGCAAATATCCTCAATAAAATACTGGCAAACCGAATCCAGCAGCACATCAAAAAGCTTATCCACCATGATCAAGTGGGCTTCATCCCTGGGATGCAAGGCTGGTTCAACATATGCAAATCAATAAATGTAATCCAGCATATAAACAGAACCAAAGACAAAAACCGTATGATTATCTCAATACATGCAGAAAAGCCCTTTGACAAAATTCAACAACCTTCATGCTAAAAAATCTCAATAAACTACGTATTGATGGGACGTATCTCAAAATAATAAGAGCTATCTATGACAAACCCACAGCCAATATCATACTGAATGGGCAAAAACTGGAAGCATTCCCTTTGAAAACTGGCACAAGACAGGGATGCCCTCTCTCACCACTCCTATTCAACATAGTGTTGGAAGTTCTGGCCAGGGCAGTCAGGCAGGAGAAGGAAATAAAAGGTATTCAATTAGGAAAAGAGAAAGTCAAATTGTCCCTGTTTGCAGACAACATGATTGTATATCTAGAAAACCCCATGGTCTCAGCCAAAGTCTCCTTAAGCTGATAAGCAACTTCAGCAAAGTCTCAGGATACAAAATCAATGTGCAAAAATCACAAGCATTCTTATACACCAATAACAGACAAACAGAGAGCCAAATCATGAGTGAACTCCCATTCACAATTGCTTCAAAGAGAATAAAATACCTAGGAATCCAACTTACAAGGGACGTGAAGGACCTCTTCAAGGAGAAATACAAACCACTGCTCAACGAAATAAAAGAAGATACAAACAAGTGGAAGAACATTCTATGCTCATGGATAGGAAGAATCAATATCGTGAAAATGGCCATACTGACCAAGGTAATTTATAGATTCAATGCCATCCCCATCAAGCTAGCAATGACTGTCTTCACAGAATTGGAAAAAACTGCTTTAAAGTTCATATGGAACCAAAAAAGAGCCTGCATTGCTAAGTCAATTCTAAGCCAAAAGAACAAAGCTGGAGGCATCACCCTACCTGACTTCAAACTATACTACAAGGCTACAGTAACCAAAACAGCATGGTACTGGAACCAAAACAGAGATATAGATCAATGGAACAGAACAGAGCCCTCAGAAATAATGCTGCATATCTACAACCATGTGATCTTTGACAAACCTGAGAAAAACAAGCAATGGGGAAAGGATTCCCTATTTAATAAATGGTGCTGGGAAAACTGGCTAGCCATATGTAGAAAGCTGAAACTGGATCCCTTCCTTACACCTCATACAAAAATTAATTCAAGATGTATTAAAGACTTAAATGTTAGACCTGAAACCATAAAAACCCTAGAAGAAAACCTAGGCAATACCATTCAGGACATAGGCATGGGCAAGGACTTCATGTCTAAAACACCAAAAGCAATGGCAACAAAAGCCAAAATTGACAAATGGGATCTAATTAAACTAAGGAGCTTCTGCACAGCAAAAGAAACTACCATCAGAGTGAACAGGCAACATACAGAGTGGGAGAAAATTTTTGCAATCTACTCATCTGACAAAGGGCTAATATCCAGAATCTACAATGGACTCAAACAAATTTACAAGAAAAAAACAAACAACCCTATCAAAAAATGGGTGAAGGATATGAACAAACATTTTTCAAAAGAAGACATTTATGCAGCCAAAAGACACATGAAAAAATGCTCACCATCACTGGCCATCAGGGAAATGCAAATCAAAACCACAATGAGATATCATCTCACACCAGTTAGAATGGCAATCATTAAAAAGTCAGGAAACAACAGGTGCTGGAGAGGATATGGAGAAATAGAAACACTTTCACACTGTTGGTGGGACTGTAAACTAGTTCAAACATTGTGGAAATCAGTGTGGCGATTCCTTAGGGATCTAGAACTAGAAATACCATTTGACCCACCCATCCCATTACTGGATATATACCCAAAGGACTATAAATCATGCTGCTATAAAGACACATGCACACATATGTTTATTACGGCACTATTCACGATAGCAAAGACTTGGAACCAACCCAAATGTCCAACAAGGATAGACTGGATTAAGAAAATGTGTCACATATACACCATGGAATACTATGCAGCCATAAAAAATGATGAGTTCATGTCCTTTGTAGGGACATGGATGAAGCTGGAAACCATCATTCTCAGCAAACTATAGCAAGGACAAAAAACCAAACACCGCATGTTCTCACTCACAGGTGGGAATTGAACAATGAGAACACATGGACACAGGAAGGGGAACATCACACACCAGGGCCTGTTTTGGGTAGGGGGAGGGGGGAGGGATAGTATTAGGAGATATACCTAATGTTAAATGACGAGTTAATGGGTGCAGCACACCAACATGGCATATGTATACATATGTAACTAACCTGTAGGTTGTGCACATGTACCCTAAAACTAAAGTATAATAAAAATATACATAATAATAAAATAAAAAAACAAATCCAACTTTAAATAAAGGGGGTGTTAAATGTTAAAAGAAAAAAGAGAATGAAACTTATTTTTAAAATTTGAACACAATAGGCTATTAATGAAACTTTATTTAAATCTTTATATTTTTCCAGGCCAATTTTAAAGCTTTTAAAAGTTTTGTTTTTTTAATTCTGTGCCCATTTTTAGTAAATATAGTATATTTTTCTTAATGGTTCTTAAGGTTTTACATCATAATAATGCAAACATTTCTCCAAATACTTGATGTTTAGTATTTCCACGTCACTGCATTTAGCGCATTTTCATGATTTTTTAAATTTCCTTGACATGTTTTGTATTTCCTTGACATATATAATATTATTAAAACACACACTCAATCATAATTTAAATGCTAACCCTCACAAATCTATTAGTCTCAATTTTGTTTAATTGGTTTTTTTTGTAGTAGATATATAATTTTTTATAGTGAATTACATCAATCTTTTCTGTTTACTTCTTTTATACTTTGTAAGGAATTGGATAAGTCTCAAACAAGACAGTTACTCATCATTCTGGGTTTTTTGTTTTGTTTTGTTTTTTGAGACAAGGTCTCACTCTATCACCCAGGCTGGAGTGCAGAGGCACAATCTTGACTCACCGCATCCTTGACCTCTCTGGCTCAAGTGATCCTCCCACCTCAGCCTCTTAAGTAGCTGGGAATACAGTCACACACCACCACGCCTGGCTGATTTTTTGTATTTTTTTGTAGAGACAGGATTTCCTCATGTTGCCCATGCTGGTCTCAAACTCCTGAGCTCAAGCGATCTTCCTGCTGTGGCCTTGAAAACTGCTGGGATTACAAGCAAGTGGCACTGTGCCCAGCCTCTATTCTGTTCTTCATTCATCTGCATTTATGTTTAAAATTTCAACTTTTAAAATTTAATTTTTAAATGTTGAGAAATAAAGGACAGTATTTTTTCATATAGTTATTACCTGAACATTTATTAAATGATTATTTAGCATAATGCCATATGTTCTCATTCTTAATGTGTTTGTAATCTCTCAATTGGTTGCATTTTCCATCTGTCAAAAGGTCTCACTTAAACATTTTAAGCTTTGCTAAGTACCTTTTAAAAAGTGTAAAAAGGGTGATACACCACAAATTTCACCAGAATTTTTAAAGTATATATTCCTATTTATAATTCCAAATACAATTTCAGAGTTATTTTGAGTTTCTAAAGGATCTTCTTTAAATTGTATATGGAATTTTGATGATGTGATAAAAGTGAAAATACATATCTTATAGTACTAAAAAGTTTATTTGGAAATACAGTATGTTCTCCACTCATATCCTTCTTCCTTAATTACTTTATCAAATTTTGTGTTTGTGTTACCAGTTATGATATATTTCTTGTTTAATATTTTTTCTTCTAATTTTATATGCTTTTGAACTATTATAAGTGTACTGATTTTATTATACTTTCTACCCAGTTAGTATTTTATATTTTCTATTTTTGATTCTCTTGAAACAAATGTGTCATATAGAGGGAGACACTGAAGAAAAAAATAGGAAGATTAGGATTAGGGAAAGGTTAGGGAAAAAAAGTGTAGTTGGTATTTTCTTCCATAATCAATGAGTGAAATAAAATTTTCTCAAGCAATGACTGCATTGTTACCTCATCCTCCTCCCCAAACAAACATTTTAAGCTGAAATACAGTGTGTCTATACTGCACTTCAAGAAATACTTTAGCTGGATTAATATCTCAATGGAATGGGAATTCCATGGAACATAATTATATCATTTGACTAAAGTAAATTCATAGTCTTTTGTTGCACTAACTTGTCCTTAGTTTAGGGTTAGTTATAAATACTTTCAGAATATGTTATGAATGACTTTAAATAAATTGATAAAGTAAAGTCACATAAAACATCGTGATGTGTCTTAATCTGTTTGTGCTGCTTTAACAGAATACCACAGACTAGGTAATTTATAAGGAGCAGAAATGTATAGGCTCTTAGTTCTGGAGGCTGGGAACTCCAAGATCAAGCAGCCAGCATTTGATTAGAGCCTTCTTGCTATGCCATAACATGGCAGAAGTCATCACATGGCAGAAAGGCAAACAGTAGGAGAGAGAGCAACAGGAGTCAAACTTACAACCATGATAATGATAACAGCATTAATCTATTCATGAGAGCCAGGACCTCATGACTAGCCATCTTTTAAAAGTCCCTTCTCCCAATACTATAAAAATGGCAATTAAATTTCAACAAGAGTTTTGGAGAAAACAAACATTCAAACCATAGCATGATTCAAACAAATAAACAGCAACAAACCGAGAACAAATATATAAATCCTGATTTTAAATTTAAAAATCAACAAAAGGCTAATGCATAAAAATAATCATTCTAATTCCAAATAAATACAGATTCAAATATAAAATAATAACATTAATAATAACATATTTTTAAAACTGAATTTAAAAACAATTAAGAAAAATAACACCTAATGCTGTAAGGGTTTTGTTATTCAGTCTCTGGAAAAAAAGTCTAAAAACCTTCTGGAAAGCAATTTGGCTTCACAAATATAAAACCTCAAATAAATTTATATATTTTGACTTATCAATAAAATCTACCCCATTTCTAGGAAATGTATTATTAAAATATGATAAAACGTTTGGATAAAGATGTGAAGACACTAATGTCTGGCACAACACTATGGAATGTTTATTTTGGATAGATGCATAGCTACAATAAAATATTTTGTTCTAGTATGTAATAAAAATAAATTTGAAGTGGGAAATTTTCATACATATTGTATGTAAAAAGGAAAGACAAACTATATGTGTGATTGATCTGAATTGCTCATAATTTCAAATGTTATATATTGATATAACATTTCATTTTTATCATGAAGAAAGATGCACATAGATCCACTAAAATATTAACAGTCTCTAGATTTTCAGATTCTAGATATTTATAAATCATTTTGATATACTTATTACGTATCTTATGAAGACTAGAGAGTAGAGTACACCAACTTTGTGACATCATGTCCCACACCAAACTAGAACTTTTCCAATACAAGTGTTGACCGAATTTATGCAAGTAGAATTCACATTCAGAACACTCAGACTCACATATTAAGAAATATCTATGGCAGCCATTGCCACCAGCTCTGAAATCTTAGTTTCAGAGCAGCATCCAGTTTTAGAGAGCTGAGCTGAAAGACATTTAGAAAACATCTATTGCATCACATTTGTTCTACAGATTTGAAAATATGGATCACTGGAGTTTAATCAATTTATTCTAAACACAAAATATTGTAACCAATGGTAGAATTACGATTATAAATAAAGCAGCATAATTTTTCTTGGCTGTTTCCAGCATGTAACCTACCTTACTTTAATTTCAAAGAAGCCATGAAGACTATGACATGAGTGCTAGGCTCTGTTATATTTCTAAGCTATGTGTTCGTTCTTTTTGTTTTTTCTTAGGAGAATGGCACTGTATTTTGGGCACAGTTCATCAAGGAAAAACAGTTGTCTTAAGCAATGGATTTTAGTGACGGCTAGTTGATTGTTACCTGGCTACTATTAATAGTATGTTCTTGGTTTTATTATATGATTTTATGGAAAAGTTACATAGAAAATAAGAATTTAAAGTAGAAGTCCCAGTTTTACTATGTCCATGATATACACTCAGAACATTGATATTCTCTTTAGAAATGAATATTTAATTTCCACATCCACTTTTGTCAGAAGTAAGTTATTTAATTGCCAAGCACTTTACAAATTACTTCTCTTCACGTATTAGTTCCCTACAATTCCCGAACTATAAACACAGGTATAATACTAACTTGCTTTCTGGTATTGCAGATAAGAAACTAAGTAGATAATCTGTCTTAGATGTTATCTATTAGCTAACATTTTCACTGATTATTGGAGATATATTAGATAACTTAACTTTGTTCCTGAAATTATTTGAGAGAATTTCACCTCAACAAAAATTGAAGATGGGAATGAGAATTTAATATTCTTTAAGAAAATATTTTGTGCTCCTGTCAATTTGTGAGAGTTAAAATACAGGAAAGATCACGTTTCATATGAAAAATCACAATTCACTACTTCCTCTTGATATGGGATATATGGACAAAAATTACTCTTTAGGCATGTAGAGGTCTAGTGCAATGGTAATGAAGTAAGTGGGATGATAGAGTGTGTCTGAGTCTATTGGTTTTAAACTACTCCTGGGTTACTGGTAACTACATATTTGTCACTAAGCCTATTTAATACAGTTCCTTACCTTGGGGATTGAACTATACAACACATGAGTGAGAAATACAGACTGAAATGACAACAAAGATGAAATGATGGAGATAAAAGTACTTTGGAAATGAGATGATAGAATTCACTAAGAATTATGGGTCATTTCAAATTCATAAACATAAATATCTACTTTAAAACATTACAATTCATGGAAAGCACTTATGTCACTTAAAAGATTGGGTTTCAGAACGGTGTCGCCTCTTAGGATAAGGTGGCAAGTGTAAAAAGTCACCATAGCATCACAGTACTTGAAGACATTTAAATGGAAGTATTAGTTGATACCATGAGACTTTTAATTTTGACACACTATTGTCCTTGATGATATTGGATATATTTCTTCCATAAATAAACAGGTTTTGTTTAAATGGAAAATATGCTGAGGCAAGTAGAACCCCTTTTTTATATTTCCTCAATGAGAAACTGTCTTAGCAGCCAAAGTAACAGCGTTCACTATTATTGCCTCAAGGGTTGGGCAGATTCCAATAGGCTGGGAACACAGGCACTATTTGGGGTTGTATACTCAAGTTTAGACAGAAGCAGTCTGGTCACATGAAACTTAATCTTTTAAAGTGTTATTTAAACACATTCTTTATAGTTTAAATTGTACCAAATTTATTCTAGGCACACACAACATTTATTCAATATTCAATTTACAAATAGAACTTATGTGATTTCTTAGTATAGTTTTTTGGTTTTATATTTTGAGTAAATTTTAAGACCTTCAAACAAGAGAAAAAGCCATCAGAAATAGATTACTCAGGGTAGGGAGTATATCAAAGAATAGAGGTTAATTTAACAATTTCTAGATTTCTTCTTACAGTTTTTTAATGTCAAGTATTAAAATAGCACACATTTTTTCAACATATTCTAGCCTCAACTGATTTTAGGAAGTCAAACTCATGTCAACATGTCATTTTATAGACATAGAATGGGAAAGAAAATAATAGTACAGCCAGAGTGGCAGGTATTTCCTGCAAGAATATGAATAATTCCAACTTTTTCATGCAGTTTTCACTTCTATTTGAGAATCAGGGCTTATTCTGTTATTATTTTGTGTTTGCTATGTATTTTATATAGTGTTGTCAGTTAAGCAAGTTAAATAAATGCAACTGGTCAAACTGTGAAGACTCAGTAATAAGCATCAAAAATAATTTAGTTTCCAAGAAAAAGCAAACTCTCCTTTGTCAACTGAGAGACACGTCTATTGAGAAAGCGTTTCATTCAAACTTGAGAAAAAGTTTGGTAATTATGGCTAACATTTACTCTGAAAACTTATTGGAATTGGTATATTCATATAAAAATATTGCTAATTTTATTTTTCCCAAATTAATTTTTGCCTTTGAGATTCACTTGAAATTAAAGTAACTTGAAACTAAACTATGCTCTTTTTTCTTCTAATTTCACTGTCCCTATATATAACAATGGCTTTTCTTAAGACATTAGAGTAGCATTCCTTCGTAACTGATGACTTTTACATTAAACTTTCATGTAAAATTATATTCAAATTTGCTTTCAAGTCTCTTTTTAAAATAACTGTTTTTACTATTCTAAAAATAAATCATAGTGAAAAGTTAATAAAGTATATATACTCATATCAATCTTATTAGAAACACAATGGAAGGTATATCAAATATTTTACAAGTTTCTCAATTCACATTAACCTAGCTCTAGAAGTTTCTTCTGTTCTCAATTCAACTGGAAGATAATTGTCTTGACTAGGAAAAAATGATAATAATGAGACTGTCAATATATAAACTATAAAAGTTAATGGAAATAAAAAATAATCTTAAATGCATACTAATGAATACAATGTTCACAATATTAGCATTAAAAGTGGTCTTATTTTCTTAAAAACAGGTTTGTGTTGTAAACAAAATACAAGGAAATCTTCTATTAAAAATACATGCTTGAGATTCATGGTAGCTTAAATTTATCCAGGGAAAATATTTTACAATATGTCTCAGTGGTAGTCAGAATAATCACCTCCAAAGACATTTATATCTTAATCCTCAGAACTTGTGAATGCGCATGAATGCACACAGCAAAGGAGAATTAAGGTTGCAGATGAAATGAATGTTCTAATCAGCTGACTTTAAAATACAGATATTATTCTGAATTATCTGGCAGGTCCCAATGTAATCACAAGGGTCTTTAAAAGTGGAAGAGGAAGGCAGGGAAGAAGTTAGAGTGATGCAATGTGAAAACTCGATCCTTTATTGCATGCAAAAAAAAAAAAAAAAAAGATGAAGGAAGAGGGCCAGGAGCCAAGAAATGGGGACAGCTTCTAGAAGATGGAAGAGGCAAGAAAACAAATTGTTTCTTAGGGGCTTCAGAGGGAATGCAGCCTTGCCAGTATCATGACTAGCCCAGTGAGACCCATTTTAATCTTTTGAGCTACAGAACTGTAAAATAAGGAATTTGTGTAGTTTTAAGCCATAAAATTGTGTAATTTGTAAAGGTAACCATATAAAATTAATATAGCTTCTATGAATGCCTCTATCTTAATTATATAGTTACAGTTTTAAATTTTTTTTATCATGCATATCCCTTGAAAAGTTGTAAGCAATATAGCATGTGCTTAAGAGGCAAAAAGGTAATATGAAAATTTTTTAAAGTATAATTTATTATATATTTCTGATAGTAATTTGCAATAATGTATTATATGTATTATAAATCAGTGTTAATGTACCAGTCTATATAAATGTCTATATGATTAAACTATTCCTTATTCAATATCAACTTGCCCGCTGTAAATCACACTAGTATGCTGTTAATTATTTTGCAAAGATTAGTTCATGATGTTTTCAGGTGGATAATTCATGCTTACGTGTCATATCCTCCTGTACTCTATAAAAGAAATAAAAGCAGCCACAGCACATGTATCACTCTATGGAACATATTAATAAAGTTCTCAAGATCAATGCTGCTGAGTGCTTTTTTGCAGGAGCAGTTTAATGTTAGTATAAAATATTGCCCCATTAAAGCACAGAAGACAATAAAATAAAGCAAAATCAGCACAAATAAAATTTATTAATTATGTCTCAGTGATTGGACCTTTTCTTTTACGTTAAAGAAGGTTTACAATGACAGCAGCATATACTAGAAATGATGGAGTACCTATTTATCCCTGGTAATGCACCTTCTTGGATCACAGTTTGTTAGTTGTCATCACTTAATGTTTATAAAGAGCTCTAAAATTGAAATTACTCCCTAAGTGTCGAGTAGCCTCATCATTCCTGAACAATCCTAATGAAGAAAAGCATATGTGACCATTTGGCAAGCCTCTTCAGAGGAAAGTGAATATTTACCATTGAATAAAACAAAACAGGAAAACAAACAGATAAACATAAGAGCAAAAGAACAAAGTCAAAACAAGTTGCAGACCAATGTAGAAAGAAACAAAAGTCTGTGCTTCTTCCGCTCAGGTTCCTCTGGCCAGAGACAGCATGTAGGTCATGCTGTGGTTGATCACAAGGGCCACAGATGATATTCCCTAGTGTTTGCAAGAACTTCCTTTAAAGTACTATTAATAATATAGAGAAAAATGAGAAATAAGTTTAGCATGATCATTAGTATGCAGTGTATGTGAGTGATGCAACCATCATATACAAGCATTATAACTTTCGTGGGCCTCTTTTCTTATGCTCTATCTCTCTGTGTATAAAACATAAAATATATAAATATGTTTATATTTTATGTAAATTTATGTTTATGTTTAATTTATATATTTATATGTTATATAAAGTATTTTCATGTATAAATATATTTCCTATAAAATATTTATATATTATATTTTATATGAAATATATGTAATATTACCTAGGCTATGTTCACTATTTTACATTCATTGTTATTCATTGTTATACTCATTTTTTCTTTGGTTTCTAAGATACATTAAAATTTAAAAATATAATGGGCCTATAAAATTTTCATGACCCCTAAGTGCCGTACCTACTGTGTCTGACGAATAAGTTGTCTCTGGTCTTTATAACCATTTGCTATCTAAAAGTGTATACCTTCAGATGTCCCCAGTTTTATATTTGTGATAAATTCATGTTGATAAGAATATGGGCATGCTGATTACCTAAAATTCAAAATATGAATAGGCTCAGTATAAATTGTTTATGTATATGCATTCAAGCACTAGTGTGTTTGTTAGAGCTTTCAAATCTGTTTCCCTCTTTTAATCCAAAGCGTTCCAAAACATATTTGAATATAATGTGTATTTTCTAAAAGTATTCCATAATCTGCATGTATCACATCTTAACCCAACAAGTAAATACTGGAAATGACTACTAATCAGGGCAAGACATGCATGATAACATGTAGGTGTGGGTTATTACTTATACAAAAATTCTAGGAACTTTCCTATGTACTCTGTAGGATGCGAATGAGGGACTGTAAAAGTGGAGAATGACAATTTGTATGCTAATTCTGAAACATTTGCATTGAGAAGAATGGCCTGGGAAAATTGAGCTAAATCTATTCCCGCCTTAGCAAAATTCTTCATGAATGTGAAATGCTATAGGTTAGTTAGGTAAACTAGAAGCTTCTACAATCTTGTCTACATTCCAAGATAATGCAGTATGCTAAATATTTTTCTCTAGACTGAAAATATTTCTTTAAAATGATCTGTAATTTTAGCTTCCTACAAAGTCAGCCTTACTTTCTCTGAATTAGAATGATTATGTGAGGGTCTGTTAAATTTATATGTTTAGTTTTGACAAAATAACACCTACCTGCTAAAGAAAATTGTAAAAAGCGATAAGAATAGTGAATATGTTAAATATCATTTGACCTAATGAATATTGGTTTTGTTGTGGCAAAAGAACAAAAAATGGAATGGGTATTTTAGCCCACAGTAACAGCCACTCCTACAACAGATAAATTACTATTATTTGATTTTCAGCCTTTGATTGTCTTTTTTCCCAAAGAACTCAGAAAAATATGCTCATATATCACCTGTGTAAAATAGGAACAAATTATGTTCTTTCAACTGTGAATGCCAGTCACACATAGACATTTGCAAATTTACATGAGATGAAAAACAATTTCAAGGCAATCAGCTAAACCACAATAAAAATTACGCATGCATCACAGCATTGGGAGAGAGAGAAAACTTTGACTTGCCAAAAGAAAATCAGCTTGTACATTACTCTGGCCAACCAGTGCCAATACCCTGAACAAGGAGTTATCTCTAGGCAAATGACACTGTAGATTGATATGCTAACTTACCCTTCAATACAGCATGTATGTATCTGGGGATGCAGAGCTACAAAGAAAGGTTCTGACCCTGTGAAAACAGGTGATCACCATGCTGCCTTGTGCCATTTACAACTGCTAACTAGAAATAATTTGGTCTATTTTCAGTAGTTAACTTAAGGGTAATGCATTGTATTCATTTGTACTTTTTTTTTTTCTTCAAATTTTAAAGACTTCCAAAATATCTATTGCTTTTGAAATCTACTCAGTGGCCATTCAGCTGTTTAAATTGAAATGGCCAATGTAAGGAAAGAAAAAGATTAAATATATTCAACTGGCCATGATAAATACAGTCCAGGTCCTTTGGTGTTAGAAGCTCAGTATGATTAAACTGTTTTTAATGATTAGGCTTTTGATTTTTACACATAAAGAATTCTTAATCATGATTTTTTATCATAAAAAACAAAAACACTCAATTAGAAAAAATGTGGTTAGCATTTCCCAGGATAAGACACGTTAACAACTATTTCTTTCCCTATAGCTTTTTCTACTCTGTGTGTGTGTGTGTGTGTGTGTGTAATGTGTGATATTCTCTTAAAATTTGCCTTTCTATACAAGTTCACATAAAAAATTTTATGCACCAAATTTTATATCTTTTTCAAGAAAAATTGTAACTTCAGCAAAACAAAGATAAAAAAATGTTAATAAAGGACCATAATTTTTTACAAAAAAGGCTAAGTTCATACTGTACTAAACATATCTTTATCAGAAGATGTAAACATACTGAATTTGATGCAAATGTGAATTTTAGAAATCCAAGCTCTTACTATTTTTAGAGTCCTTAATAAATATCTAACAGTCTACTATGGTTTGAATGTAGTTTGTCCCCACTAAAACTAATGTTGAAATTAATTGCCATTATATTGGTGTTAAGAGATAGGGCCTTTATGAGATGACTAGGTCGTTAAAATCTCAAGAGAGACTGGGTTAGCTCTTGCAATAATGAATTTGTTCTCATAAGAATGATTTTTGGCTTATTGATCCATAATATTTATATATATTTGGGGTACATAAAATATTTTCTCACATGCTTAGGAAGCGTAATGATCAAGTGAAGGTACTTAGGATGTCCATCACCTTACGTATCATTTCTGTGGGTTGGTAACATGTTAACTCCACTCTTCAAGCTATTTTAATATATAAAATGCATTGTTAACTATAGTCACCCCACTATGCTATTGAATATTAGATAAAAATCCTTTCATTTGCAACAACATGGATAGAACTGGAGGTCATTAAGTGAAGTTAGTGAGGTGCAGAAAGACAAACATTTACATTCTCACTCATCTGTGGGAGCTAAGGAATTGATCTCATGGGGGTAGGAAGTAGAATAAATCCTTAACAGGTTAATTTCATTATTACAACAATTCAATGCAGTAGTTATATTTTTATTCTATTTTGCAGATGAGAAAGCTAAAGTACATAACTTTTAAGTAAATGCTCAGGTTCACAGTGCTAGTAATTAACCTATTCAGCATCTGTACCTAGAAAGTCTACTGCCAGAGTCCACATTTATCACCAGTTTACTGTAATGCCTCTTCTTTTGTAACCCTGAAAATTACTTATGAGAAAACTTGGCTAGTTTTCACCCATATACCTATATAAGGGACAGACATTGATGCGTCTTTTCAAAAAGGTGAAGTGAGAGTACAGGGCCAGAGAAAGATAAATGGAATCATGGAGTATAAGTGATGATGCCATTTTTTTTTCTACTGGAAGTTTGAAGTAATCTTGGAAATAAGAACAAGTTCTGTATATAAGCTAGGTGAGAGCTTCCCCAAATTCCCATCCATTCATTTATTGTTCAACAAATATTTATTGAGTGCCTACATCAGGCACTGTTTCAGAAATTTAGAGCTTCGTAAGGAACAAAAATCTCTGCCTCTATCTAGTATATTTACTAGTTGGGAAGAGAGTTAAGTAAACAATATAATACAAAAGAGATAATAACAGTAAAGAAAACAATAACAATTGCCACCCTGAGGTAAAATTTGGGGGATGCTCAGAGCCTGAGTACAAAGGTGTCAACCAAACCACCCGAGGACCAATGGGATCAGTGTCTCAGGACACCAGTAAGTGGATCCAATTGAAATGCCTGCAATAATAACATCGTTTTAACTTCTTGGTAAACCAAGGTTTTCAATTAAAGGTTGGTTTGGGAAAAAAATGCCTTTCCTTATGAATAATTCAAATGGATTTCCTTTGAATTTACCAAAATTCTTCATCTGATGAGATAGGATTTTTTCTCTTTTCACCCATAAACTTTGCGTTATAGATTGCTTAGGGCTACTGCCTAAATAAAAATAAATTCCTGTTGCAGTATGGTTTTAATATGTTGAAATGTATTCTTTAAGTTGAAGATCTCTGTAGTTCATTTGTCAATGCAACTTTTCTGTTCAATAGGAGTTTTTAAAAAAGAAAACAACCAAAAAAACGAGAAAGAAGTTTACTTCCTTTTGCTAGTGTATTCCATTACTACAGTTTGATATTTCAAGTGGCTCATGAATTAGAAAACCGGTCTATAAAATCAACTTATAACTATCTACCTGAAAGAAACAACAGAATATTCATAGTCACATTCTTTTTATGTTAAATTTAAGTTTTAAAAATTAAAATACTAATGTATTATTTATAACATGTATAACATGTGATATAATAAATTCCAGCAACTAACTTATACTTTTTTGCCTAGCCATTCCACCCCTTGTGTTTTCCTCCATTTATGCTGGAAGCAGGCTTCATGTTCCTTTGCACAACAGCAAAGTTGTGTCAGGACCTCCAGCAGAAATCACGTTCATTTAAACAAGTTTCTCACTTTGTGTTAAGGCCTTTGTCCATCGAAGGGCCTGTATCCCAAGTGTGAGGAGGGAGAATTCCTTGAGAACAGTGAAGCAAGCAGAAGGGGTCCTCCCGACCCTAGAGAAAAGATCCAGACCCAGGGAATTGAGGAGAACAAGTGACCCGGGTCCAATCTCCTCAAAATAGTTTCGGTTGTTGTTACAGTTTAAAATACCAGGGAGAATCTCATGTTTGCCAGTTGTTTTTTTTTTTTAGACCTGGCTTACCAGTAGAACACTATATTAAACCTAGTTGGTTTATATTCTCAAAGAAGAGAATAGGAATATAGTCTATGGGTTTCTATTTTTTCCTACTCATTTAATTTTATTACAAAGGCTGTATGTTAGTTGATATGAGAGATAGTGAAACAATTTTTAAAACTTCTAATTGTAATCATTCACATTTCAATGTGATATTGTGTTAAGTATGACTTTATGTTAGCTATAAGTTTGACCTGGACCTTTTTGTCTTATATTAAAGATTTGTGCTCCTGCTCTAAAATAATTGGAATGGATTTTAAAATTTCTTGACTTTCATATACTTTTAGAAATTACTACATATCCTTTTGCTTATTTGACCTATTGGCATGATGTATTAGTAGAGTTGTTTTTACAATTCCATCATCAACTTGTAAGTTATTCTTCTGGATATAGCGTATCAATATATTTTATATAAGAATGATGCATGTCTATTCATAAAACATCAGCCTGGATTTTTCATTCTTAACGCTGTGGTTTTACTTTTGTAGTTGCTTGTGAATCTCTCTTGATAAGGTTAAATACTGTTTTAACTTAAAAACAACCGAGTTAACATACAATTTCATTGTCATATTGCATACTTCCTTTTCCCTTCTTTAAAAAGAACTCATCAGTGATGCTATAGCCATGTCTGCTGAATGTGTTAAATGGAAAGTAGATTGAGAAATTTTGAGGTGTTGAACATCAGAACATTATTCTTACTAGATGCATTGAACAGAGAGCTAAGTATATTGCTATCTTCTCTAGCACTCGGCTGAGAGCAACCAAGCAATTTTTCATTTTACTTGTGAGCACACCATGAACACACCACCTCCATGTATCACTAAACCATGCAAAAGCCTCCGATATTCATGCCCAAGCTGGCATAGAGATAAATTTGAAAGAATATTAGTGAAAAATGCTGCTTCATACAGAACAGTATTCTGTCTCTGTGTTTAAAATGACTTTAAAAAAATAAATCATGCAACAGGAATGTCTCCAAACACAGACTTCTGGAATAAAAATTGCCAATCTCAGAGACCCAGCTCCAAGGAATATCAACCAGCCAGTCATCCACCTAGCATGAAATGGAAAGGACATTATTTCAACCTTCAGTGGATAATGAATGCCTTGACACAACCTGTTTTGAAAGATAATTGGATATGTAATTTGCTAAACATACTATCTACAAGGCAATAAAACAAGTTATCCCATTTATATTTTTTGCTATTTTTCTTTGTCAGTTTACCATAATTTTGTTCACCCATAAAGCTATTATTTCCCAAACGAGTGCTACTAGATCTAGAGATGGTTTCTAAGCAAGTGAAATTATCTGAAATGTGACTAACTGAACTTCACCCTTTAATAGGATTCACTTAAGGAATACATTATACTTTTCACGTACTCAAGCTCAAATAACCTTTACCATTCCCATGGTTTTTTATATGTTCTTCCAGTTACCACATATTATTTATAGTATCATATTAAGAAAATATAAATTTTCTTACACATGCAATTGAATATGCCCCGTCCCCCTTTGGGATTGTTTGATTCACTTATTTACTCAACAAATCTTCATCAAACTCTTAATTTTCATTCATTCAATCACCTGCATAGGGCAATCATTCAATCAACATTCTTGAGCAACTATCTTGTACCAAGCATTATTAAGCCCTTGGGACTACAGCAGTGAAGAAAACATACAAATTCACTGCTTTTATGAGACTTAAATTCTAGTGTAGAGAGACAGAAAACACACACATAAATGTATTTGATGTGCTGAGAAGTACTATAAAGAAAACTAAAGCAGTAAGAGCACAGTGAATGCAGGACTTTTAGTGATGGTGGTATTATTGTCATTTGAATAGACTCATTACAAATTATCTCTCTGTCAATGTTACATTGGAGGAAGCACCCAAAGAAAACAAGGGAGTAATAATTGCAAATGTTCTCCATTAAGAGGGAGTGGTAGGGAATTTATAGGTGTGCTCTCACCAAACTGGAGTCAACAAGAGTGGCTGCAATGGGGTACCAGCAGTGAGTTAGTCAAAGAAAGATAACATCATCAGGCTCTGTAGAACACTTTTTGGAAGGACTTTGAATTTAATTCCATGTAAATTGCATTTTAAACAAGGCTTTTCCAAAGGTCATTCTGTAGCTTTGTGGAGAGTAACAACAGTAGATGCAGTTGTAGGCACTGTTAGAGGTACATGAGAGGCAGAATACAGGACGGTATTGAAGAAAATAGACTCTCTTTTCATGGAGTTTACTCTCTGGTGTGGGGGCATATAATAACGAAGCTAAAATAAATATGTAGAAAGGATATACAGGTTAGTGATAAATACCAGGATGGACATAAAACAGATTGGTGTGATTAGACAAAAGGTGGAAGCTATTACTTCTTTTTGCTTGATTAAGGATCTAATAAAGACTTATACTCAATCTGAGACCAGAGTAACTAAAAAGAGACAGCCATGGAGAGCCCATTAAAAAAGGGAGTTCTGGAAAGAGGAACAGCATGTGAAATATCACTTATGTGACAGCAGAAAGGTGGTCAGTGGTTTTGAAGAGGAAGTTCAATATTATGCGAACTGGAGAAGTGAAGGCAAGATCATGTTGGGCCTTATCAGCCACATTGATGACATTAGATATACAGTCATATGTCACTTAACAAGGGGGATATGTTCTGAGAAGTGCATCCTTTAGTGATTTCATCACTGTGCAAACATTATAGAGTGTACTTCCACAAACTGAGATGGTAGAGTCTGTAGGTTACTGTACTGAAAACTATAGTTAAGTGTTTGTATATCTAAACATACCTAAACAGAAAACATACAGTAAAAATGCAGTATAGAAGATTAAAAACTGCTATACCTGTATAGAGGACTTAACATAAATGGAGCTTGCAAGACTGGAAGTTGCTCTGGGTAAGTCACTGAGTAAGTGGTGAGTAAATGTGAAGGCCCAGGACATTATTGGTTTTATAAACACTACATTTAGGCTACATTAATTTTTTTTCTTTCTTCTATAATAAATTCATCTTAGCTAACAGCAACATTTTTACTTTATAAACTTTTATATACGTTTTACAATTTTTGGACTCTTTTGTAATGTCAGCTTAAAACACAAGCGCATTGTACAGCTCTACAAAAATATTTTATTTATTTATATGGGCTTTTTTCTATTTGTAGTAATTATAACTTTTTAGTACGTTTTGTTGATAACTAAGACAGAAACACACACATTAGCTTAGACCTACACACAATAAGGATCATCAATATCACTGTCTTCTACCGCCACATCTAGTCCCACTGGAAGGTGTGCAGGGGCAGTAACACGTATGGAGTTATCATCTCCTTGATAGCAAGGCTGCCTTCTGGAATACCCTCGAAAGATCTGCCTGAGGTTATTTTATGGTGAACTTTTTGTTATAAATAACTAGAAAGAATATACTCTAAAGTAACAATAAAATGTATAGTATAGTAAATACATAAGCCAGTCTCACAGTAGTTTATTATCATTGTGAAGTATTGTGTACTTTGCAGAATGGTATGTGTTACAATTTTGTACGATTGGCAGTGCAGCAGGGAGTTTTTTTTACACCTGCATCACCACAAACACACGAATAATGCATTTTCCTAGGACATTAAGATTGATACAATTTCACTATGCAATACATGGGACCACCACTGTACATGTGGCATATCATTGACTGCAGAAAGAAGTGAGAAGCCCCTGGAAACTTTAATGTTAAGAGAGCAACATAATCTGACTTATGTATTTCGATTGACTACTCTTTGAAAAATGTATTTTCATGGAAGTGAGTAGCAAGAATGACATTTTGGAAAGCTATTAATCCAAAAGGGGGATTTGGTTGTTCAGATTAGGTGGTAACCTTGAAGATGAAAATAAATGAACAAAATTGGGATATCTTTTGGCAGCAGAGACATTAGGACTATTTTATGGATTTGATTGGGGGCTGCTGAGGCAAGAGACATCAGAGATGTCTCCTAAGTATTTGGCTTGAGTGAATGTGTGAATAGGGAAACATGTTATGATGTAGAAGGGCCTAGCTTAGCAAATGAGCATGGTGTTAAGGAAGCATTATTTCTCCTTGGGGTATGGCAAATTAGAGATACAAATTAGACATCCAGTAGTCCTGTCAAGTAAACAATTAGGTTGCTTTTCTAATCTGATTTAGTTTAAAGGAGCACCTGAGATCTACCCCAATGAGATGCTTTCACATTACTGTTGTTAAAACAATTTTATCAGAATCCTCAGTTTTTATAAATTATCCTTTTAGCATATAATATAAATATTTGTGTAACCATGGACTTGGATGATGCTTGTTTTACTTGAGTGGGCTTCCACTGCAAAGTCAAAACCTTTAGCCAAAACTTCAAAACAGGAGGTGAGTCAAATTGGCCATTCTCCAATGACCTGTCAGAAGTTTAAGAAATTCTTTGAGAAGAATGCAAAGTTTTCCTACTCAATTGTTACGACATATTTTTGAGGCTTCTAATATTTCATTCATATTTAACTGACAGCAGTGAAGTACTCAGTGTATTTAAAAATAAAACCCAAACTGACCAAGGTCTCAGACTTTAAAGCAGCGTATAATTTACTTAGAAACCAGACAGTGCCATGAAACCACTAGATGCTATAGAGTGTCTCTCATAGCAAATATTATATAAGTGACATGTACATCAGATGAAAGATGTAGATAACATTATTCTGTTCAAGAAAGTTAATTGACTTAAAAATACTTAATCATCTGAGTTCCATCTTGGAGAGATAGTAGGATTTTCTAAGAAAGGAGAAACAGGAGTGGTAAGCTGAATAGCAGAAACAAAAGCATAAGCAAAACAAGGAAATGAAAATAAATAGATATTTGCATTACACCTAGTCATCATTTGAAAGGCACCAAGGATGCATGGAGGAGAGTGACTGGAGATGAGGTTGAAACAGGAAACATCCTAGATTGCGAAAACATGTTGGAGCATTCTACAGAGTTTGCATTGCGGATAGTATAAATCATGGATGAGTATAAACGGATTATGTTGGGGTTTTAGAGAGAATACTCTGTTATCTTATTTCCAACATGATGGAGTAAAGGACAAGATTTCAAGAAGTGAATGAAATGGCTCAAGACGATAACAGTGAGATTTAAAAAGACAGGAAAGAATTGTGAGAAAGACCAAAACTAGAGTTATTACAACTTCCTAAGTGAATGTTTTGAGTGAAGGAAAGTTAAGTGTCAAAGATAACTCTGAAGCTCTCAGCCTGTGTGACTGAGTGAATTGTGGTGTTCCTCAAATGAAGATGGAAATTCTATTTGATGAGGGAGTAGTGGTAAGGCAAGAAAAGTTCTGTTTTGAAAATCCAGGTGGAGATGACTAGTAACTAGATAGAAATACAATCTGTTGGGCAGGAGATCAATATTTAAGCCAGAGAATTAAGAGTCATTAGCATATTCAAGAAAGTGGTAATTGCTGGACTCCATGAAGTCCCTATGAATAGGTTAAATTGAGAAAAGATCTTTCAGCATAAAACTCTGAGGGGTGGGGGCTTTCCAGGGAGAGGCAGCAGAAGCCAGAGTAAATTAAAAGAAAGGGACTTGTCAGAGAGACAAAAGAGAAAAGAAGAGATGCTAAACTAAGAGGAAGGTGATTTTTAAAAAGAAAGCTAAGAATTGACACAAAGTACAGTTATTGTATATAAATGTGTATATACCATGACCCATATTTCTTCATTATTGAACACTTTTTACTTTCATTTGAGTATTGTCATCCCTCTGTTCTTTAAATTGCTCTAACATCTTTCACATTTCTCAAAATTCTAAATATTAAAAAATTGCTTAGCCACAAAATTTTCTCAAGCTTCCTGTTCATATCTGCATTTAAGAAAAAATTAAATAGTAATAAAATCAAATAAACTGAACAAATAGAAGAAAAATTAGGGAATAGAAACAGAAGAAAAACTGTAATTCATTTTGCCTGAAAATGAGAATAAAAATGTATTCTAAAGACTGTTTTTCATGTTTTATGTAAAAACGACAGTTTTTAAAGTTTTCTAGGGGCTGTCTCTTTTAAGATATTAGAACATAGTGATACTTTATTTTGAATAGATGTATTATGGATGATACATAAAAATTAGTTATAACTATCTATTGACGATATATTGTTTACTACAATAGAAAAGACCACACCTGAGCCTAAAGAAAGTTCTCAGTTTACTATAGGTAAAATCTTGCTATGAAAGGTGCACATAAAGATTAGGGGCTTTCTGTGGTGGAGGGGAAACACTGCTGGCTGCAGAAAAAATATCTGACATAACATTTAAATTTAAAAGCACAAATTATTGACTTAGTATGTTAACATAAATGAATAAATGTCTTCTAAATGCTTTGTCTTTTACTAAATTCCAGCATTTTATTACTAAAAGGACACATATACAATAAGTAGTAAATATGCCTGATATATTTTAATAATGTAACTAATTTCCTTTATAAATTAGTTATAGTTTTAATACTCTTCTTTATGTGCTCTAAGTGGCCCCATTGGCTAGGTTAATCATTAGAGGATGACTAAATTGAAAAATCTTTCTACAAATAACATGGTGAATAATGTCATCTTCCACCATCTTACGCTAATGTATAACTAATTATTATCCATTGCTGCCATTTCTGAATTTTACATATTTTGTTCATTTAGTGTGAGCTATCTAAAATATATATGGATTTCAAAAATGTATTTTATGCCATGGATAAAGTTTATCTCTCTTATTTTGTTTTGTCCTATAACTATTTCAAAGTAATAACACCTATATGTTCCAGAACAGATGTCATTGCTTGTGGTCTGGAGGTCATGAACATTGCTAAGCCACACAAAAAAATGATTTTGTGTGTGTGTGTGTGTGTGGTTGTGCACAGTATCTCATGCCTGTAATTCCAGCACTTTGAGAAGCCGAGGCAGGTACATCATTTGAGGCCAGGAGTTTGAGGCCAGCCTGGGCAACATGGCGAGACCCCATTTCTACATAAATACAAAAATGAGCTGGGCGTGGTGACACACACCTGTAGTCCCAGCTACTCAGGGGGCTGAGGCATGAGAATAGCTTAAACCCAGGAGGCAGAGGTTACAGTGAACCAAGATTGCACCAGTGCACTCCAGCCTGGGTGACAGACAAGACTCCATCTAAAAAAAAAAATGTTTTTTACAACCATGGTTTACATGCTGAGACATATATAATCTCTGATGAATAATGTATCATGCTAATTTTATTTAAAATATTAAAACTCATATTACACCACTATCAAAGTAATAAAAAATAAAGGAAATCGGGTATACTGTATATTGACACAATATATTTTGCTATCTATTCTGATGGCTGATATTTAATAATAGAACGGGTACAAAATAACTTGGAAAATTATAGATAATATTACATATATATAAATTCAGAAATGTCTTGTCTAGCTGTTTGTGAAAGCTGTGAAGCATATCTTCCATTTCCCTGAGTAGTCTGTTGGTGGCCTGGACAAGTTCACCCTCATCACAGCTTGACCCCTAGCGGCTAGAGGACAAACACTTTGGCCTGGTTCCAGTTCCCCAGCACTCTAGCACACAGTTTGGGATGTATGAAGATGACATCTGCGGCCTGATCTTCAGCAGGGGAGGAGTCCACACTGTCAAAACATAGAGAAGGGTATGGTGATGAGGAAGCTGGGTACCCCTCCCTTCTTTAGACCTGACTGAAAAGCTTATTGCCTGACGGCTGTGGTTTCTGCTGCAGGAAGTCTCACCATCGAGGTGCCTAGAATAGCTTTGTGATCTGGGCACAAATGGTTTTGGGTCAGACTAACTTGTAGGGCCAGTTGCCAGAGTGGATGCCAGAGGGAGACTCACCAATAAGAGGGTGTATGAGTTGGCTCTTCCTCTGAGCCAGCTCTGTGGTGCAGGAGAGGCACCTCCAACCCTTTCTGGAGGGTTGTCCCTGAGGCCTGAGAGCTTCCACTAGACACCTGCTAAGGTTGGTACTTGTACCTGCCTCAGAGAGCCTGGCTGCCAGCTCACCAGACCCAGTGCCGCACAGCTTTGCCCTCTCAAGCCACCTTAGTGGCAGAGCACAGGATGGAAATCCTGAGAGTCCAGGCACTGCCCATCACCAGAAATATCCCAGTACTACTCCAGATCAACAAAGGCTATGTAAAAATTCCACTGCCACCACCACAATTACCTCTTGCCTGGAAGTATCATCTACTGGCTAGGAGGTCAAACTGCATGGCCCATCACAACTGCTGAAACCAGTTTATACCATTTAACTGGCTTTTAGCCAAAATTGTCACCTACTTGCTGGTAGGGTGAGCTGCACAACCCAACATAATTCTTGCTTACAGTAGTGTGCAGTGCTAGGGAACTAGATATGCAACCCAAGCCCTGTACCTCACCATCTCTGTAGGAGACAGTGAGCCTGACCACATACACAGCATATTGCTACCACAACCCACAAAAAACTAGCACTTAAGAAAACCTACACTACTATACTACACTCAGTTTATCTATAACCAAGGAATTTATACAGAGCCTTGGCCCCATAAACGCAAAGCAAAGGACTCTACCTGACGTGTGCAACAGTCACACTCTCAAGGAGGAAGAAAAAAGTCATGTAAATGAAAGTTAATTTAAAAATAATAAATGACAGCATCTACATATGAAAAGAGACCAGTCCAAGAACTCCAGTACAACAAAATAATGGATATTATGACACATGTTATGGACCATCCTGGCTTCCTAGCAATGGATCATAACCAAAATCAAAACATTGAAATGACCAAATTCAAACAAAGAATTTAAGATATGCATTGTAAGTAATCTCAGTGAGATTCAAGAGAAGGTTAAAAACCAACTCAAAGAAAGTGGAATAACAATTCATGAGATAAAAGACAAAATAGATATATTTTTTAAATAACTGGAAATAAAAAAAAACTGAAGAAAATTTAAAACACAGCTGAAAGCTTTAAAGAGTAGAAAAAAGCAGAAGAATTTCAGAGCTTGAATACCAGTCTTTCAAATCAATATGGTCAGAAAAAAAACAGTAACAAAAAGGATTTCAGAAAGCAAACAAAGGCTTTGAAAAATATGGGTTATGTAAAGCGACCAAATCTACGGCTTATAGGCATTAATGAGAGAGAACTAGTAAAACTATGAAAAACATAATTGAGAAAATAATTCAGGAAAATTTCCCCAATCTTGCTAGAGATGTAGACATTCAAATACAATAAATTTAGAGAATACCTGGAATATATTATACAGAATGTACATTACCAAGGCATACAGTCATAAGATTATACAAAGTCAACATGAAAGAACTAATCTTTAAGGAAGCTAGAGAGAAGTATCAAATCATCTGAATGAAGAAAATGCCATCAGACTACAGCAGACTTCCTAGAGGAAGCCAGAGATTGAGGCCCTATTTTTAGCCTCCTTAAAAAAAAAAAAAAAGCCAAGAATTTTATATCCTGCCAAATTAAGCATCATAAACGAAGAAAAAATAAAGTCTTTCCCAGTGAGGAAACACTAAGGGAATTTCTTCCAGATTGGACCTATAAGAAATGCTCAAAAGAGTTCTAAACATGGAAATAAAAGGACAATACTCTCCATCATAAAAGCATATATAAGAAAGCTCACACATTACACAAAGCAATTACACAATTGAGACTCCAAGGTTACTAGCTAACAAAACTATAACAGGAATAAAATGAAACCTCACATATCAATATTAACATTCCAGTTAAATACCCTTGAACTTAAATATTAATAATTCTACTTAAATATTAACCATGTACATAAATAGCCTAAACATTCTACATTCCAGAATAATATATTCTGGAAGAATATATTTATATATTCTTTATATATTCTAGAAGAATATATTTATATATTCTTTATATATTCTAGAAGAATATATTTATATATTCTTTATATATTCTAGAATATATTTATATATTCTTTATATATTCTAGAATATATTTATATATTCTTTATATATTCTAGAAGAATATATTTATATATTCTTTATATATTCTAGAAGAATACATTTATATATTCTTTATATATTCTAGAAGAATATATATATATATCTATCTCCAACTGTCGGCTGCCTATGAGAGAACCTATAGGGGGTCTAATGGCTAGACACATATATACTCAAAGTAAAGGGGCAGTAAAAGGTATAGCACACAAATGGAAAACAAAAGTCTGAATGACTAGCCATTCTTATATTAAACAGACTTCAAAGAAACAACAGTTAAAAACATTAACAAAGAATGGCATTATATAATGATAAAGGTTTCAATACAACAAGAATATTTAACTATTCTAAATATATACATGCATCCAATACCAGAGCACCCAGGTTTATAAAACAATTTCTACTTAACCTAAGAAAAGAGATTAATAGCAATACAATATTAATTGGGAACTTCAACACCTCACTGACAACACTAAACAGCTAATCGAAGTACAAAGTAAACAAACCCTGACTTAAACTATACTCTAAACTATGTGGTCCTAATAGACATTTACAGAACATTCCACTCAACAACCAGAGGGAATACATTTTTCTCATCTGCACATGGAACATTTGACCATATGCTTGGTCATAAAGCATCTCTATAAATTCAAAAAATCAAAATCACATGAAGTATTTTCTCAGATTAGAGCAGAATAAAATTAAAAATCATTACCAAGAAGAACTCCCAAAACCATATAAGTACATATAAACAAAACAATTTGCTCCTGAATGACTTTCAGGTAAACAATAAAATTAAGGAAGAAATCCAAAAGTTTTGAAACAAAGAAAAATGGAAACACAACATACCAAAACCTCTGTGATATAGCAAAAGCTGTGATAACACTAAAGGTAATTGTGTTAAGTCCCTACATCAAAAAGAATCTCAATTTAAAATCCGAATGTCACATCTCAAGGAACTAGAAAAGCAAGAGGAAACAAAATCAAAGCTCGCAGAAGAAAAGAAATAACAGATATCAGAAGAGAATTAAGTGATTTTGAGACTTAAAAATGATACAAAAGATCAACAAAATGAAAAGTTGGTTATTGGAAAGGATAAACAAAATCAATAGACTGCTAGATAGTTTAACCAAAAAAAGAGAGAAGACTCAGATAAGCACAATCATAAATGATAAAGGTGACATCACATCTGATACATGCCACAGAAATAGAAAAGATCACCAAAGATTAGTGTGAACATCAGCTGTATGTGCACGAACTAGAAAACTTAAAGGATGTAAATAATTCCTGGAAACATACAACCTCCGAAAATTGAACCAAGCAGAAATGTAAATCCTGAACAGACCAATAATGAGTAATAAAATTGAATCAATTAAAAAAATATTATAAAAATAAGCCCAGGACCAACAGATTCAGAGCTGAATTTTACCAGATGCACAAACAAGAGCTGCTACCAATCTTACTGCAACTATTCCAAAAATTTGGGAAGGGATTCCTCCCTAACTCATTCTCTGAAACAAGTATCACTGTAATACTAAAATCATGCAATGACAACACCAAAAATAACTACAGACCATTATCTCTGACGAACATGGATGTAAAAATCCTCAACAAAATGCAAGTAAACTGAATCTGACATCAAAAAGATGATTCATCATAGTCAAGTGGGTTTTATTCCAGGGATATAAGGGCAATTCAACATTTGCAAATCAATGAATGTGATCCACCACATACACCAAATTAAAAACAAAAACCATTTGATTGTCTTAATAGATTCAGAAAAAGTATTTGATAAAATCCAACATTTCTTCCAGATGAAAACCCTCAACAAACTAGCAATTGAAGGAAAATACATCAAAATAATAAGAGCCATATGTGACAAACCCACAGGTAACATTCTGCTCAATGGGGAGAAGTTGAAAGCATTCCCCCTAAGAACTGGACCAAGAAAAGGATGTTCCCTCTCAAAAATACTATTCAACATAGTAGTTGAATTCCTAGCTAGAGCAATCAGGCAAGGAAAATAAATAAAAGGCATCCAAATTAGAGAACAGGAAGTCAAATTATCTCTATTCACTGATGGCATGGTTTTATAACTAGAACCCCCTAATAATTCCAAAGTAGTACTAGAGTTGATACATAAAGGCAGTAAAGTTTCAAGATTCAAAATCAATGTACAAAAGTCAATAGCATTTCCATACACTAATGACATTTGAGCTGAGAACCATATAAAAAACTCAATCCTGTTTAAAATAGCCACATGCACAAACGAAAAATACCTAGGAATACACTTAAAGAATTAAGTGGAAGATCTCTACAAGAAGAGCTAAAAGACACTGATGAAAAAAAAATTGTAGATGACACAACAAATTAAAAGACATCTCATGTCATGGATTGGAAGAATTGATATTGTTAAAAGTACCATAGTGCCCAAAGCAGTCTACAGATTGAATGCAATTCCTATCAAGTAGCAATGTCATTCTTCACAGGATTAGAGAAAGCAATTGTAAAATTCATATGAAACCACACAAGAGCCTAAATAGCAAAAACAATCCTAAACTAAAAGAACAAAGCCGGAGACATCACATTACCTGACCATAACACATACTACAAGGGTATACGAACCAAAAGATCAAGTACTGATATAAAAATAAACACATAGATCAGTAGAAAAGTGTAGAGAACCTAAAAGTAAAGCCACATACCTACAGCAAACTGATCTTTGACAAAGTCAACAAAAATAAACAATAGGGAAAGGACTCCCCATTTAAAAAATGGTGATGGAAAAATTGGCTAGTCTACGTATAACAATGAAACTGGACTATCACTAACAGTATATACAAATTAACTCAAGATGTATTAAAGATCTGAATGTAAGGCCTGAAACTATAGAAGTCCTAGAAGAAAACCTAGGAAAACCACATTGGCCTAAGCAAAGACTTTATGACTACTACCCTAAAAGCAAATGCAACATAAACAAAAATACATAACTGGGAATTAAACTGAAAAGCTTCTACCTAACAAAAGAAATAATTAATAAAGTATATAGACCACCTGCAGAATGGGAGAAAGTATTTGCAAATTATGTCAAACCAACAATCCCATTAAAAAGTGGACAAAGGAAATGAAAAGACATGTCTCAAAAGAAGACATACAAGTACCTAACAAACATATGAAAAATGCTCAACATCACGAATCATCAGAGAAATGCAAATTAAACTAAATTGAGAAATCTTATACCAGTCAGAATGGGTATTATTAAAATGTGCATAAACAACAGATTTTGACAAGGATGTGGAGAGAAGAAGGGAACACTTATAAACAGTTGAGGGAAAGTAAATTAATATAACTTCTATGGAAAACAGTGTGGGGATGTATCAAAGAACTAAAACTACAACTACCATTTGATCCAGCAATATTACTTCAGGTCATCTACACAAAGGAAAATAAATCATTATCTCAAAAAGATACCTGCACTTGTCTGTTTATTGCAGAGCTGTTCACCAGAGCAAAGTCACGGAATCAAGCTATGTGTCCATCAATGGTTGATTGGATAAAGAAAATGTTATATATCTAAACCATGAATACTATTCAGCTATAAAAGGAATGAAGTCATTTCTTTTGCTGCAACATGGATAAAGCTGGAGGCCATTATCCTAAATGAATAACTTACAAACAGAAAAATCAGTACCACACCTTCTCACTTATGAGTGGGAGCTAAACAATGGGAGCACATGGACATAAAGATGGAAATAATAGACACCGGTGTTGCCCAAAGTGGATATGGTTGGAGGGGATTGATGCTTAAAAAATTACCTACTGGGTAATGTCCAATATTGGATGATGAATATACTAAAAGCCCAAACCTCACCCTTATGCAATACATTCAAGTCACAAACCTGCTCATGTGCATCCTGAATAAAATAATATTGTAAGATATATTACTCATAATTCCTCAAAAATAAGACTTAAACATAAAACATAAGCCCAACAGGTTGAAAATACTTGCAAATACAATAATAATCTACAACTAATTTGATGTTATTCCAGTGCCTTACTGAATGGCATCAGGGCTTCTGAAAGTAAGCCCTATTTTTGTTTCCTGAAGCACTTTAAGGTAAGATTGTCTTTTAATATGCAAAATAATAAAAATAATTTTGATAGTTTTCACAAAATGCTTGTGAGGAATAAATCAGGTAGTAAAATGTAATAGCAGCAAAGCCCAGTGTGTGGGGAAGTTTTTTTTTTTTTAACTTTTACTTCCTATGTATATTTATTACTCGACTCTCAGTAAACTGAACTAATCATAGTACTTGAAAAAACTCCAAGCTTTCTGCTATATTAAAAGAAAAAATATGTGAGAATGAAACAATTATTTGCTCAACAAATCAGGATTTATTAATACCATTTTTATCCCCCACTTAATGATCTCCCACTTAATATAGAGTAATATAAACACAACAAGGAATGTTTATTTTCATATCCTTGAGCCCTCAGCTTGATTTTCTGGCCCAATTTAATGTTTTATACATTTGTTAATCTGAAAATATTATTTAATATGTATTATGTGTCAGGCACTGTTATAGGCACTGGAAAGAGTTCCTAAGATGATGGAACATACATGCTTGTGGGGATGACATAGAACCCAAAACATATAACATATACTTTCAGGTGGAGGAAGTGCAATGCATTACAAGAAAGCCTGCTAAGCTTTCTGAGGGTTACTGGAGGGAGCATTGTACATACTATGGTCAGGGATCACCAATCTAAGGAGCTAACAATTTCAGAGACCTAAGTAATGTTGAAGGAAGTAGCCATGTGGAGATATGGGAGAAGTGCATTACAGACAAAGGGAACAACACATATAAAAGCCCCAGGTGGGAAATAGGTTGACTTTAAGAGAGTAAGAAAGTCTGTATTGCATCCAGCACAATGAACAGAGAGGAACAGTTAGGAGAAGAGAAATAAGAGCAGTGGGAAGTAATGAAAACATGTAGAGCATTTTAACTTTGTACAGAGACTGTAGTTGAGAGTTGATAAAATATTAAATTAATAGTGAAATGGATCAAATTAATGACAGCTGAAAAGAAAAGGAAAACAGTGATATATGTTACCAAACATGAAATGTCCAAAACATGAAGACATAAACACAGGCAGAGGATTGAATTCTAAAATTTTAAAGTGCTTTAGAATTGACAAATTACATGTGAATGCGTAATATGCTAAGTCTCATGAGTTTCACAGGCATAATGTTTCAGTCTTGACTCTTGTGAAACAGTGTTTGTTGGAGTTGATTACATGGGAACTTTCCCATTGGAATCCTATTTGTCTCTTTTTCTTTAGCGGGTTTAAATAATGACACAATAGAGGAAAGTCTGAATCATGGCAGAATTATCTTCCCACTTACATATGAAGGCATACTATCTGGTAAAATTGATTTTGGCCAATGATGACGTTTAATAATTTCATTTAAGAGAAAAAGGATAATTTTCAAACAATTAAAACAAAGACTGCAGTTACTATGCTCACTGGAAAATAGCCTCACATTATTAAATCAATTGGCATGATCTCAGTTGTGGAAAGCTTGGAAGGGGACAGCAGCTTTGTAAGTACATGGCAAAGAAAATAAATAATAGTGTATTATAGAGAAAAACCACATGAAAGGAATCATGAATAAAAAGATAATAGGGGGTAAAAATTTAAATGTAACTCTGACAATTGCAAAAATAGAAAATCACTTGTAGCATGAAGAACATAGATAATTTTATAATATATTTAATGAGATTTTAAATTTCTCAGTGTTAAGTTTTAGACAAAGTTTTAAAAGAAATATTTTATAATTCTTGATTATAATGGCCTCTTGCCTAGCAAGTCCCTGCATGCAGCCTTTCCTGATGTTTTAATTTACCTATAAAGTCATGCAAACACACACACACGAAGAAAACAAACATGGTTACTGAAAAGTGAGAGATAAATATACTAGTCGGTGTCTAACTGGAAAAACACAAACTATTCCTAGGTAATTTTAAGAGGAAATGTAAAATGGGGAAGTGTTTACACAAGTATTAGCGATATTAAATCCTGAATTAACCAAATATAATAACTTCAAGAAAACCTATTACTCTTACGGATGGGAGAATAAGAGAAGGATTGGAGTTACAGGAACCTTGAAGTTCAGGGAAGTACCACAAATTGACTATTCATATCTCCTAGGAAAGGGCTTGTGTTGGTGCTGCTGATACCTTTAAGCATCTCTATTATTTTCATATTCTAACAGGAAGTCACTTGGTAAAAGAATCTGAAAAATGTAGTTTGTAGAATCCCAACCAAAACTGCTATCACAGAGAAAAATATAGAAGACTAGCTTTCTATCTGAGACATAACATGCAAACCATCTATTGGCATACTGTTAGAAAAAATTTTGATGGAACAGGACTGTTAGAGACTGTAGGTCTTACTTTATAAATAAAAACAAGACAAAGACTTTGTATATATATTGTCTGACTCTTCCTCTAACTCTGAGGTATAAGATATTTATAGTCATCCAAAGTACTGACTTTCTAACTCTGATTTTCAACCAAATATTCTTGCATCTATCCATACACATTTAGAGAGAGAAATTTCCAGAAATCAGAGGAGCAGACAGGTAGAGTATGACTTGTCCTTGTGAATTGTGTTCTGGTAAACAGAGTAGAGAGAAAGGAATATCTGTAGGAGGGGCAGAAAAAAAAGCCCCTATAGCTATCCAAACTTAGGATTATTATTTTTGTGTGTGTACTCCAAGGTACGCACACAAAAACTAGAATGAGAGGACTATTAATTCACTCTGTCATCCATATGAGAATAGGCTCAAATATCACTCAGAGGAAACACAAAGTAGGTTAAAATTTCATCCATATATGAAGTCTTTTGGGTGAGGTAAAGGCATAATAGATCTTAGCATCTAAATTATGGACAAATAAGTATAAAATTGAACGCCACTGTGATTATGGAAAACACCATTGTGTTTACTGTGAAGCAAGGAAAACAAAACATAGACATAGAGATTCAGAAAATTATTTATGCCAGAAAAAAAAAATTAAAAGTCACCAAATAGTGTGAAACAGAAATACATAAGAAAGGCTGGAAATAAAGTTTTGTAATAATGCCATTAAAATGGATGGAGATGGGAATTTTATCAAGTATGTGGACAATTTGAGTACTATACAAGAATACAAACAAAATGATGAGAGATACACTGACAATTGGAAGAGAAAGAATATGGTGGTCTAACATAAGAATGAAAGGTATTTTCCAGGAAGAAATTAAGAATTGAAACAGAGGAAGTAATCAGATAACATTTTCTCTTTAAGAAGAAAATAGAAGATATCTGGGATCTATACAGCTGAATCTAATATTTTAATTACAGCTAAAGGAAGCTTGATACTTTTTGGCCCACTGTTTTCTTAATATATTCAATGAGCTTTCTCATATGTTAGCCATTAGTTATGTGTTACTATTTAAAAATAAATTTTAATTGATCCAAATTAAATACAATCTAAAAATAAATTTGTCAGTCTGAGTAGTCACATTTCAAGGGCTTAATAGCCAGAGTTGCCAGTGGCTACTGAATTATATAATACAGATATAGAACACATTGATTACTACAGAAAGACCTACTAGACAGTGCTGTTCTAAGAAATTATTTTTAGAAAATAAGGAGAGATGCTCTTGAAAATGTATGTATAAGAAGAGTTATCTTAAGAGGACATGTTAAAAAATTCATTAATATTGTACTACTCAAATAAGTTATATTCATAAAAATTATAAAGCATTTAAACCTATAATTTAGAAAATAAATTTATCACACTAGAAAACATTGTTATGATAATACGTAAAAATATATTAATAATTAATTGAGATGCTTTCAATTTTGGACAAGTAAATGGGGCTTATATTTTATGTAATTTTAATATATAAAATCGATCGATGTTCGTTATATTTAAGTGGCAGGATTATCCAACTGTTTTTCTTTATTTTTTTTTCCTTTGATGTGGAGGAATTATTTATAGTGAGGCATGTTATTTTATAGTCAGAAACACTTCTTTTAAACAAAATTAGCATATATTTGCATGTGATGCTGATAAACTGAACAAAATATGTGACATTATTTAAAATAGAATTTTGAGATGGAGAGGGTGCTGCTCATGGAAAAGTGGTTCTGACAGAATCGATGAACTGTCATCCGTGTGCACACCTGCGGCAACTCTGCTGGAGGCTTTCAGCTGAATGCCCAGCGGTGACCTTCAAAGTTGTTTTTAGGTATTTGCATTAAAATTTTGAGAAAAACGTTCCTTTGTTTTTACAATACAGACATGCCTTGTTTTATTATTCTTTGCTTAATTGTGCCTTGCAGATGCTGAGTTTTTGAACAAATGGAATGTTTGTGGAAACCCTGCATTGAGCATGTATTGGCTTTTCCAACAGCATATGCTCACTTCATGTCTCTGTGTGACGGCTGGGCAATTCTCACAACATTTCCAACTTTTCATTATTATTATATCTGTTATCATGCTCTGTGTTCAGTGATCTCTTATGTTACTAATGGAATTGTCTCAAATTGCCACAAACTATACTCACGTAAGTCAGATAACTTAATTGCTAAATGTGTGTATGTTATTACTGTTCCACCAACCACCCATTCATCTGTTTCTCTGCCTCTCCTCAGGCCTATTCTATGAGACACAACAATAGTAAAATAAGGTTAATTAATAATCCTACATGGCCTTTAAGTGTTCAAGTGAAAGGAAGAGTAGTGCACCTCTCAGGTTAAATCAAAAGCTAGAAATAATTAAGCATGGTGAGGAAGGGATATTGAAAGCTGGCCGGGCGTGGTGGCTCACGCCTGTAATCCCAGCACTTTGGGAGGCCGAGGCAGGCAGATGACGAGGTCAGGAGACAGAGACCATCCTGGCTAACATGGTGAAATACCGTCTCTACTAAAATATAAAAAATTAGCTGGGCATGGCGGCGGGTGCCTGTAGTCCCAGCTACTCGGGAGTCTGAGGCAGGAGAATGGTGTGGACCTGGGAGGTGGAGCTTGCAGTGAGCCGAGATTGTGCCACTGCACTCCAGCCTGGGCGACAGAGCAAGACTCCGTCTCAAAAAAAAAAAAAAAAAAAAAAAGCAAGCAAGCTGATATAGGCTGAAAAAGTTAGGCCTCTTGTACCAAGTAGCCAAGTTGTGAATTTAAAGAAAAATTTGGTGAAAGAAATTAAAAGTGTTACTTCAGTGATACAAGGAATGATAAGATAGTGAAACACGCTTATTACTGATATGGAGAAAGTTTTTAACAGTCTGTATAAAAGATTAAAACAGTCACAACATTCCCTTATTAAAAAGCCTAACCCAGGGCAAGGCCCTAAGTGTCTTCAATTCAGGGAAGGCGGGAGAGAGGTGAGGAAGCTACAAAAGAAAAGTTCGAAGGTAGCAGAAGTTGGATCTTAAGGTTTAAGGAAAGAACCCATCCCCATTAATAGAAGAATGCAAGGTGAAGTTGCAAGTGCTGAGTAGAAGTTGTGACAAGCTATCCAGGAAAACTACCTGAGATCACTGCTGAGGGTAACTACACTAAACAACAAATGTTCAACGTAGACAAAAAAGCCTTATATTGGAAAAAGACATCATCTAAGATTTTCACAGCTATGGAGCAGACATCATAGACTAAATTCAAAGCTTCAAATCACAGGCTGACTCTTGTTAGAAGCCAGTGCAGCTGATGACTACATTGAAGCCAATTTGAAGCCAATTCAGAATACCGTTCTGAAAACCCTGGGGGCCTTGAAGAAATATGCTATTTCTACTCTGCTTGTGCACTATAAATGGAACAAGTCCTGGATGACGCCACGTCTGGTTACAGGATGGTTTACTCAATATTTTAAGCCCACTCTTGAGAACTGCTGGTGAGAAAAAAAGACTCCTTTCAAAATATTACTGTTAATATACAAAGTACCTGGTTACCCAAGAGATCTGATGAAGAGGTGAAAGGAGATTAATATTGTTTTCATCCCTGCTAACATAACATTCATTCTGCAGTCCACGGAAAAAGGAGTAATTATAACTTTCAATATTATTAAGAAATCCATTTTATAAGGCTATAGATACCATAGATAGTGATTCCGCTTATGGATCTTGGCATATTGAAACATTCTGGAAAGGATTCACCATTCTAGATGCCATTAAGAATGTGTGGTTCATGGGAGGAGGTCAAATTATCAATATTAACAGGAGTTTAAAAGAGGTTAATTTCAATCATTATGAATCATTTTAAGGTGTTCAGGCTTCGGTGGAAGAAGGAAATACAAATATGGTAGAAATAACAAGAGAACTAGAATTAGAAGTAGGGCCTAAAGATGCGATTGAACTGCTGTAATCCCATGATAAAACTTGTATAGATAAGGAGTTGTTTGTGAAGGAGCAAATAAAATGGTTTCTTAAGATGGAATGTACTTCTTGTGAAGGTGCTGTGAACATTGTTGAAATAACAACAAATTATTTTAAATCTTACAAAAACTTAGTTCATGAAACCATGGCAGGCTTAAAGGGAATTGCCTTAAATTTTGAAAGAAGCTCCACTGCGGGTAAAACGCTGTCAAACAGCAACACATGCCACAGAGAAATCTTGTGTAAAAGGAATTGTGCACCGATGTGGTAAATTTCATTGTTGTGTTATGTTAAAATTTGGCACAGTCTCTTTAGCATTCAGCAACCACCATCCTGATAGCCAGCAGCCATCAACATTGAGACAAGACCCTCCACAAGCTAAAAGAGTATGACTTGCTGAAGGTTCAGATGATTGTTAGCATATTTTAACAATGAAGAATTTTTCAGTTAAGCTATACATACTGTTTTTGTAGATATAATATTACTGTGGACTTAACAGAATATAGTATACTTTAAACATAACTTTATATGCACTAGAGAACAAAAATATTTTATTGCAGTGGTCTAGAACCAAACCTGTAATTTCAATGTAAGTCTTCACAATCAGTGTTCTTTTGTCAGCATGGTACACAAAGATGTACTTACATATAAAGTGTTCTAATTTTTCATATAAATTGTAAATAAATGTGGCAAATGTTCACAGTTCTTAAATTAAGGACAAAAGCAAAGATTATATAATTAAGTTCATCTTTTGTTCATGTTTATATATTTATATTTTATATATGCATAGTAATTTCTTTTTGAGGTTTGTCTTAAATGAGTAAAAAGTGTTTACATGAGTGAAGTGTGGGTTCTGTTCACGTCTATATGACTGATGTTCAAATTGTATGAATACCCATACATATACAAGTTATTTATAGTGTGAATATATGCATTGTATCATGAAATATGAATAAGTTTATAATCCATGCTATAAAATGATACAAATTGTATTGCTACTTTATAGCATTAATGTACACAAATATATTTAATTTACCAAAAATATAAGGTAAAAGTAAATAATATTTTTGTGAATTTTGAAACATTGTGGTGTGAGAAGCACTAGTTTGCTATTGTGGTTAAGGCACATTTTTATATTAGAATATACTGAGTTTAAAAATAATACAGAATGTTTAACATATTAGCAGTAATTTCTAGGAAAAACTTTTATGAAGTTTAGTATAAATAGAATATAAAAAATAATTTTAAAATGATGTGATCGGTCATCGAAAGCATCTGATATATAAATAATAAAAACACAATCTTAAACTGTTATAATTTACTTGGCTTGCAAATATTTTATAATATAATATGTATACATATATTATACATCAAAATTTATTTTTGATGATATACTTTTAGTAACTTATTCCTATGACAAATTTGGCAAGTAAAAATCAAAATTATTTTCTAATTCCATTAACATGCAAAACATATCACAAAATTAGTGAAAACCTAATTTGAATCAGCCCACATTTAAATGAGAATTGCTAGGTCATACTAATCAATTAATCAACCTCTCAATCTAGAATGTATTGAACAAATGAGCCTCAGCAATACTGCTTAATACTTATGGTCCATTAAGCAAGATCAGGTGAATGAGGCAATCAAAATATTTTAATAGTGTATCCGATCGGGAGATAGTAGAATACTAAATGATCTGGTGGTTATTTTTAACAATATGTTGTGCTCTTGAGAAGTAAATGAATCTTGCAGGATTGTCAGCTGGAATCCAAACTCAGTGTATCATTTTAAACAAAGTCACTTAATTTATTGTTTTAACCTGAATAAATTTAAGACTGTAGCAATTTTAGACAATTATCCAAATCTAATGTCTATGGTCATTTCATTCCATGAAGATGAAGTATTATGTATAGCAATGCTTTTTTCAAAGAAAAATGAATTATGCATTAGAAATTATATGATCACTTATAATAAGGTATTAAACAATGAGAAATTTACTGTAAAGATGGCCTAGCATTCTAAAAAATGCCAATAAATATTTGTCAAACACTCTTCTAGTTTCTCATTTTTAGGGATGATCAAAACAGACCTGAAACCAGATGATGAGATGGGCTGGAGCAAAGGAAGGGAGCTCCTTTAATTAGGGTAATCACAGAAGGCATTTTTGAGGAAGTAATAGTTCTGTTGACATATAGGAAATAAGCAGGAATGCAATGAAAAGAGCCATATGAAAAGCCTTTTAGTCTGAAAGAATAAGAAACGCAAACGATCTTTACAAGCATGGAGCTAGGGATGTCAAAGTGTAAAAATAAACCAGAAGCTGGAAAGATAGGCCAAATACAGAAAATATAGAGTTTTCTGGGATGTGGTCAGAAGTTTAGATGTCATGCTAAGGACACTGACATGCCAGTAGGTTAAAAATATTATCTGATTTAAATATACACTAAAAATATTCTGACTTGCTGTGTGGAGATTGACGAGTAGAAGCAAGAGTAGAAGCACTGAGACCAACTATGAAAGGTTTTACATTGTCTCCATTGAGAGATCTTGGTAACCTTTACTGAGGATGTCACAGCTGAATTAGAAAATAGTGAATAAGTTCAGTTTATATTTTTAAATAGAATAAACTAGATCTGGGGGCTATGTGTGTGGTAGTTGAGTAAGAGAAAGGAATTAAACAAGTATCTTAATATTTTCCTTTAGTAATTAGGTAAATCGAAAATACTAAGAGAAGATAAATGAACATTAGATAGTACGGGGGATAGTTATAAAGCAGAAAGTGTTTTATTTCTGACTTTTGTATTTAATTCATCTCTTAAACATACCCTGATAGGGATACATAAGACCGACTTCTAAATAAGTCAATTATGGAAAAAAAAAATTTAGTTATTGGCATGTAGATGGTTTGAAGCATATTTGATGCTAACATTTTTTCTTTACCTCCCTGGTTTTGTGATACCTCACTGAGGTAAGAATGTGTTTTTTGAATGTATGATTTTGGGTTTGGATACGTGAGTTGCTTTAGCAAAACAAAAACAAAACATGAGTAGAGGTGACAATGTACCAGTTATAAGCTGAGGCTTTATTAGACATCAAATATTTTCACTCATTGGGATTTTGCCATTTGTCATGAGAAGAGCGTACTCTGAGTACCTGTTGATCTGAAATGAAAAACACATGAATCAGACTTCAACCCAGTCCCAGGCCTAAGTCATTACTCTAGCCACTCAAGATTTGTGAGAAAGACAAATGGTTACAGTTCTAAATCACCAAACTTCAGATGTCTCACCAGAAATACTGTTAAATATGTGTCACATAAACAATGAATTCTAAATAAATTCATCTAGCCTAGAATGGAGAAAAAAAATTAAAGAGGAATAAGGAGTAGGGCAATCTATCTTTTGTGGTCGGGTAGAGAAGAGAAAAGGGTAGAAAAATCTTGCAAAATACCAAGGATCCAAAATGAAAACAAAGCAAGTTAACAGTGATAGAAATCAAGATAACTTTTTTTTCCAGAAAGTAAAATAAGACAACTTCAGAATGCTAATGAGAGGTGGAGAAAAATGAAGACAGAGAAGTTATTTCTTTATTATGATCTCAGCAAGCCTTAATTTACATAGAAGATATATCTTCCAAATTTTGCATGATTTGAAGCACATAAAATATTTTAGGGGGCTCATAATCTTCAAGTAGGTTTATATGGCATTTAAATCAAGAAACAGTAAAGCTGTAATCATTTCTGGAGACGTTTAGACATATAAGCACACATACATATATTTGGATGGTAGGCATTCGCCAATACAGGAAACATGGTTCATGCTGCCAGATTTGACAAAGATTAAAACAATGGTTCCAAATAAACTGGAATGTTGATTTTCAGTAGAGGAAAAATAGAGAAAATTGGTGATTGGTAAAACCATACAGAATATTTCACAACCTAAATTATCTTGGTGATTAAAATATAGTAGAGTGTTTGCCAAGTCTGCTTGTAAAGATGCTGGAGTATTAGCAGCTGAAAAGAAAAGATAACATTTTCTTCTACTGAGTTTAGAGAAATTTTTTTTCAGACTAAGAAATGTAGCTTTCAAGTGTTAAGAAATATTCCATGAGATTTACAATCTTTTTTTCCTTCATTTGTGAAGCACTAGACAAATCTTTGTTTACATCTGTTTCTGAATTCCAGTGAAATGAAATAGCACAGAAGTCAAAAACAATAATTGTATTAGTCTGCTCTCATGCTGCTGATAAAGACATGCAAGACTGGGTAATTTATAAAGAAAAAGAGGTTTAATGGACTCACAGTTCCATATGGTTGGGGAATTCTCACAATCATGGTGGAAGGCAAAAGGTACATCTTACATGGTGGCAGGCAAGAGAGAATGAGAACCAAGAGAAAGAGGAAATCCCTTAAAAAACCATCAGATCTCATGAGGCTTATTCACTACCATGAGAACAGTATGGGGAAAACTGCCCCCATGATTCAATTATCTTGCACTGGGTCCCTCCCACAACACATGGGAATTATGGGAGCTACAATTCAAGATGAGATTTGAGGGTGGGCATAAAGCCAAACCATATCAATAACTTTATCTTTCTTCCTCTCATCTATAAGCCTCCATATTGATGTGATATAATCCTATAGCCTTGGGAAAACCTCTCTGCAAAACTATTTTTTTTAACTTTTTATAGGCTCAGATTTTTGCATTTTTATCCTTATTGTTTACATCAAAAAGACTACTTGCATTTTTTAATGACTGTGATTTTATTTTTAAAAGTATCACCAAATCCAGAAAAAGAAATATTGGAAAAAAATTCACTCTTCATTAGGTACATTTTTACCATGTACCTACCATGCACTAGACACTCTGCTAGGTAGTGAGGGTAATACTGTGATGATAAATGATAATATGGCTTGACTCTGTGTCCCCATCCAAATCTCACCTTGAATTGTAATAATCCCCATGTGTCATGGGAGGGACCCAGTGAGTGGTAATTGAAACATGAGGGCATGTTTTTCTCATGATAGTGAATAAGCCTCATGAGATTTGATAGTTTATAAAGAAAAATTCCTTGCACGTGCTCTCCTGCCTGCCACCATGTAAGATGTCCCTTTGCTCTTCCTTCATCTTCCACCATGATTGTGAGGCCTCCCCAGCATGCAGAACTGTGAGTCCATTAAGCCTCTTTTCTTTATAAATTACTCAGTCTTGAGTATGTCTTTATTAGCAGGATGAGAATGAACTAATATAGTAAATTGGCACCAGTAGAGTGGGGTGCTGCTGTAAAGATACCCAAAAATATGGAAGTGACTTTGGAACCGGGTAACATGCAGAGGTTGGAACAGTTTGGAGGGTTCAGAAGAAGACAGAAAGACGTGGGAAGAGTTGGAACTTCTCAGAGACTTGTGGAATGGTTTTGACCAAAATGCTGACAGTGATATGGACAATAAAGTACAGGTTGAGGTGGTATGAGATGGAGATGAGGAACCTGTTGGAAACTGAAATAAAGGTGACTCTCGCTATATTTTAGCAAAGACACTGGTGACATTTTAACCCCACCCTAGAGATTTGTAGAACTTTGAACTTGAGAGAGATGATTTAGGGTATCTGGCAGAAGAAACTTCTAAGCAGCAAAGTGTTCAAGAAGTGACTTGGGTGCTGTAAAATCATTCAATTTTATGTATTCACAAAGATATGGTTTGGAATTGGAACTTACATTTAAAAGGCAAGTAGAGCATAAAAGTTCATAAACTTTGCAGCCCAGTGATGCAATGGAAAAGAATAACCCATTTTCTGAGGAGAAACTCAAGTTGGTTGCAGAAATTTGCCTAAGTAATGAGGAGCCAAATGTTAATCACCAAGACAATGGGGAAAATGCCTTCAGGGCATGTCAGAAATCTTCACAGCAGCCCCTCCCATCACATGCCCAGAGGCCTACAAGGAAAAAATGGTTTTGTGTTCCAGGCCTAGGGCCATGCTGCTTTGAGCAGTCTTGGGACTTGATGCCCTATATCCCAGGTGTGGCTAAAAGGGGGCAACATAGAGCTCAGGCCATTGCTTCAGAGGGTGCAAGCTGCAAGCCTTAGAGGCTTACACATGGTTTTGGGCCTGCAGGGGCATAAAAGTCAAGAATCGAGATTTGGGAACCTCTGCATAGATTTCAAAGGATGTATGGAAACACCTGGATATCTGGGCAGAGGTTTGCTGCAGGGGCAGGGCCCTCATGGAGAACCTCTGCTAGGTCAGTGTGGAAGGGAAATGTGGAGTTGGAGCCCCCACACAGAGTGCCCACTGGGGCACTGCCTAGTGGAGATGTGAGAAAAGGGCCACTGTCCTCTAGACCCAAGAATGGTAGATCCACTGACAGCTTGCACCATGCACCTAGGAAAGCCAAGACACAAAATGCCAGCCCATGAAAGCAGCTTGGAGGGGGGCTGTACCCTGCAAAGCCACAGAGGCAGAGCTGCCTGAGGCCATAGGAACCCACCTCTTGCATCAGGGTGACCTAGATGGAAGAAATGGAGTCAAAGGAGATCATTACGAAGCTTTAAGTTTTGGCTGCCCTGCTGGATTTCAGACTTGCATGAGGCCTTGTAGCCCTTCCTTTTGGCCAATTTCTCCCATTTGAAATAGGTACCCCCATTATACCTAGGAAGTAACTAACTTGCTTTTGATTTTTCAGCATTATAGGTGGAAGGGACTTGCTTTGTCTCAGATGAGACTTTGGACTTGGACTTTTGGGTTAAGGCTAAAATGAATTAAGACTTTGGGGAACTGTTAGAAGACATGATTGATTTTGAAACTTGAGTGCATGAGATTTTGGAGGGGCCAGAGGCAGACTGATATGGTTTGGCTATGTCCTGACCCACATCTCACCTTGAAATGTAATAATCCCCATGTGTCTTGGGAGGTACAGAGTGGGAGGCAATTGAATCATGGAGGTGGGATTTTCCGCTGTCCTTGTGATAGTGAATAAGTCTCATGAGAACTGATGGTTTTATAAAGGGGAGTCCCCTGCACATGCTCTCTTGCCTGCCATCATGTAAGACATCCCTTCGCTTTTCCTTCATCTTCTGCCATGATTGTGAGGCCTCCCAGCATGTGGAACTGTGAGTCCATTAAACCTCTTTCCTTTATAAATTACTCAGTCTCAGTATGTCTTTATTAGTAGCATGAGACCAGATTAATACAAAAGAACACAGAATTTGGCCTCATTTAACCAAAGTAAAACAGAATCAAATGGAAATATAACCATGAAAGTTTTACAAGGATGCATATATAGTGCTAAGGAATATGATATGCATAATTGGCCTACTTTGTGAAGTCACAGGATCTTTGCTCAGGAATCAACAATGATTGAGTTACAGAGAAAAATGTGAATTAGATACATGGGATAGCAGAGAAAAGCGGATTTGTCAGGAACGAGAAGATATCACAGTAAGAAGAAACACGGTGGCACCAGCTTAAAGAACTAAAAACGGTCAGTTTGTCTGGATAACAAAACATAAGAGAAAACACATGAAATAAGGATGAAGAAGAGGTAAGAGTCAGGGTACACAGCAACTCACAACAGAACAGCTAAACGGAAGTGATTAAGAGTATAGACCTAAGGACGACATCAACAATGATGGTAAGAATTCCAAAATTCAGTCCCTCTACAAAAGCAATGATAAATTTAACAAAACCTGTCAGAATCAACTGTTTTCAAAGCTCTGGACCTCTAATCAAAAACTCACAATAAATAGGGGAATGTATAATGATGAAAGAAACTGCCAACCAGCCTGACCAACATGGCAAAATCCCATCTCTATTAAACACAAAAAATTAGCTGGGCGTGGTGGTAGGCCTCTGTAATCCCAACTACTCAGGAGGCTTAAGCAGGAGAATCACTTGAACCCGGGTGGTGGAGTTTGCAGTGAGCCGAGATCACGCCATTGCACTCCAGCCTGGGCAACAGAATGAGACTCCATCTCTGATAACAACAACAACAAGAACAACAACATAAACTGCCAAATATTAAAAAGAGAACATACGACATTTTAACTTACCTTCTATCATCTTCCAGTCTCTAACTTAGTGCTATTTGTGGAGATAAGTGGTCTATATTCCTAGTGTGGCTAGCTTGTGCCAGAGGAGGCAAAAATGACTGTTTTCAAAGACATATGATGTGTGTTGACATGTTTGGTGGGTTGCTGAGGGATTGGATCTGAAGTTTGCCTTTATTTCAACTGCCTAGAAGTATTCTCAGTCTAAGAACAGCACCTTATATCACATTTGGCAAAAGCATTTATAGCAAAGTACACTACGACAGTAGTCTAGGACAATGGATACCATCCAGGGCAAGTAGCAGACACATGAAAAAGCCTCGGAAAGAAGAGACTGGGGAAGGAAACTGGCAGGCTGCTTTTCAGGGTCCCTCCACTGTGGTACCAGTTGGACCACCACATATAAGACTGTACCCATCCTGGGCAGCTTTCCTGTCTTGGAGTACCAGCTCACAACGGATACTAGGCTCTGATCTCCCTTGCTGCGTATCTGTAAGTAATACATTCACTTAAGGTAACTTGCACACATGAGTGTCCTGTCTCACTAGACTCAGACAAGTTGGTAACCAGTGCACAATGAAGTTGCTTGACAAGATGACTTGAGTAACACTACAAACCAGACCTAACAGACATGCACAGGATAGTCCATCCAAGAACAGCAAAATACCAACAACAAAATACAAATTCTTATTAAGTTCACATGGAACATCCTCTATGTATTAGGCCACAGCAGTCTCAAAATATTAAAAAAAATTGAAGTCATACAAACTATCTTTAGGGATCACAATGAAATAAGTATAGATAAAAGGAACAAAAAAGTAGAGTTCATAAATATGTGAAAATTAAATGACACACTCTTAACCAATCAGTCAAAGCAGCAATCACAAGGTAAATTCTAAATAAAAAAATATGTTGAGACAAATGAAAAAGATATACAGTATGCCAAAACTTACAGACTGCAGTAAAGGGGTACTTGGAGAGAAATTTCTATCAATAAGTACCTACATTATAAAAGAAGAAATTTCTCAAATCAACAACCTGATGTTACACCTTAAGGAATCAGAAAAATAGCAAACTAAACATGAAACTGAAAGGAAGAAAATAATAAAGATTAGAGTGGAGATAAATGAAATCAAGAAATGAAATACAATAGAGAGAATCAACAAAACTAAAAATTGGTTCTTTGAATTGACAAACCTTTAGCTAGATTGACTAAAAAAAACAGCAGTAGAGAATACTCGAATCACTAAAATTAGAAATGAATTGCAGATGGGGACATTACTGCTATTTTAACAGAAATAAAAGGATAAAAGGATTTATAAGAATACTAAGGAATACTTAGTTCTATGCCAATAATTTATATAACCAAAACAAACTGGACAAATTCTTGAAAAAATAAAAACTACCAAAAATGAGTCAGGAAGAAATGCAAAATCTGTCTGGACTTACCATAGGTAAAGTGATTGAATTCGTAGTCAAAACCTCCCCAAAAAGAAAACACAAAGACGAGATGGCCACACTGGCAAATTCTATGAACATTTAAAGAAAGTTTTTCAGATAATATCAGAAATTTTCAGATAATATCAATCTTTCTCAAATAGAAGATGAAAGAATACTTTCTAGCTCATTCTATGAGGAAAGTGTTACCCTTAATACCAAAGTCAAACAAAAGGAACGAAAATTATACACCAATATATCTTATGGATATAGTTGCAAAACTTTTCAATAAATGTATAATATATAAAAAAAAGAGAATTGAAATATAGTAATCAACAAAACTAAGTCTAAAATCTTTTACAAGAAAACTAAAAACTAATTATAATGTATTGAAAATATTTGAATCTATAATACAATATATAATTATAATTATATAGTATAGCAAATATAAAGCAGCATATTAAAAATGGTAAAAACATTGTATACCCTCACCAAGGGGGATGTATCCCAGAAATGCAAGGAGTTTCAACACAGAAAACCAATCCACATAGGCTGGGCACGGTGGCTCAACGCCTGTAATCCCAGCACTTTGGGAGGTTGAGGCGGGCAGATCATGAGGTCAGAAGTTAGAGACCAGCCTGGCCAACATGGTGAAACCCCGTCTCTGCTAAAAATTCAAAAATTAGCCGGGCATGGTGGTGGGCATATGTAATCCCAGCTACTCGGGAGGCTGAGGCAGGAGAATTGCTTGAACCTGGGAGGCGGAGGTTGCAGTGAGCCAAGATTGTGCCATTGCACTCCAGCCTGGGTAACAAGAGCAAAAAACTCCATCAAAAAAGAAAAAAAAAAAAAAAGGAAAAGAAAACCAATCCACGTAACTTTAATTGAATGAGACCAAAAAAACTACATGATCAACTCAATTGATGAAGAAAAAAATAACATTTGGAAAAATCCAATGCACTTTTGTAATAAAAACACTCAAGAAACTATGAATACAAGGGAACTTCTTTAACATGATAAAGAGCATTTGTGAAAACACACAACTATATTATATTCAATAGCAAAAGATGGGAAGGTTTACCTTTAATATCAGGAACTAAAAGAAATCTGTTTTTACCACTACACTGGAAGTTTAAGACAGAAAATTATGCAAGAAAAATAAAAGATATCTCTATTAGAAATAAAAATTAAATCTATTTATATTTAAAGACTTCATGATGTTATATATATGAAATTCTTAATAGTAAAAAAATCTATTAGCATTAATATGCAAATTCAACATGGTTGTAGAATACATATCAACACACTAAAATCAATTGTGTACCTATATACCAGCCATAAACAAATTTTTAAAAATTAAAATCTCAACTCCATTGCAAGAACATATAAAACATTTAAATATTTAGAAATAAACTTAATCAATGAATAAACTAACTAAGAAGGTGTAAGGCTCTTACACTCTAAACTGCAGAATATTACTGAAAAAAAATTAAAAAACTAAATAAATGAAAATACATCCTGTGTTCATAATGGACTCATTAACTCAACAAAAAGACAAGCAACCAATTTAAAAATGGACAAGGGACTTGAACAGACATTTCTCTAAAGAAAATAGTAAACAAATACATAAAGATATACCCAATATCAATTGTCAATATGGAAATCCAAATCAAAGCCACAGTGAGATCCACTTCATCCTGAGTAGAACAACAACAACCATAAAAACCTGAGAAAAACCAAGTGTCATTGAGGATGTGGAAACATTATGACCTTCATATATTGTTTATAGAAGTATGAAATAGCGAGACCGCTGTGGAAAAGAATGTTAGTTCCTAAATAAGTTAAAAATAGAATTACTGTATGACCCAAGAATTTTATTCCTTGGTATAAACTCAAAAGAGTTAATAGTAGTTGTTCAAATCAATACTTTTATACAAATTTAGTAGTGCTCTTCACAGTAGTCAAAAGGTAGAAACGCAGTCATCCAAATATCCATCGGATGATAAATAGACAAAATGTGGTATAACAAACAATGGAATATTATTCAGCTATAAAAGCAAAATAAGTGGCCTAGTGCAGTGGCTCACGCCTGTAATCCCAGCACTTTGGGAGGCCGAGGCGTGTGGATCACCTGAGATCGGGAGTGAGAGACCAGCCTGATCAAAATAGAGAATCCCATCTCTACTAAATATACAAAATTAGCTGGGTGTGGTGGTGCATGTCTGTAATCCCAGCTACTCGGGAGGCTGAGGGGAAAAACAACAACAACAACAACAACAACAACAACAACAACAACAAAACAAGAAGTACTGATACATGTTGCAACATGAAAGAATTTTGAATGTGAATATGACATATTTTCTGAATTATTCCACAATATATGACATGTCCAGAGTATGCAAATTCAGAGATGGAAAGAAGTTTAATGATTACAAGGGGCTGAGAAGTAACAGTTAATTGGGTATGAGTTTTCTTTGTGAGGTGATAAAACAGAAAACACCACTTTATATCTATTAGGAGGGCTATTATTTAAAAATACACATATAAGAACATGAAATAATTAGAATTCTCTGCACTGCTTGTGGAAGTATAAAATGATAAAGCCACTGTAGAAAATGATATGGCAGTTCCTCAGAATATTAAGACATAAAATTGATGTATGATCATATTGATATATGATCAAGCAATTCTACTTCTAGGTATAAATAAATGAATTGAAAGCAGGAACTCAAACAGGTATCTTAACACTAATGTTTATAGGAGCATTATTAATAATAGACAAAAGCTGAGATATCTCAAATATCCATACATTGATGAATGAATAAACAAAATGTGGTATAGCCATAAAATGGAATATTATTCAATCTTAAAAATGAAATTCTGATACATGATACAGCATAAATGAACTTAGACAACATTAGGCTAATTGAAATAAGCCAGACAAAAAAAGGACAGATATTGTTTGATTCTACTTATATAATGTATAAATTGAAATTCATAGAGACAGAAAGTAGAAGAGTGGTTACCAGAGGCTGTGGGAAGGGGGAAATAGGCGATTATTGTTTAGTGGGTAGGGAGTTTCAGTTTGGGATGATTAGAAAGTTCTGGTAAGGAATAAGGATGATGGTCACATAACAATGTGAATATATTTAATACTACTGAATTATATGTTTTAAAATGGGTTAAAATGTTAAGTTTGATGTTACATATATTTTAACACAATTTTCAAAAATAGATGCATCCATAAAAAGTCTATAGCTAGCGCAGTCTATGCGGAAACAAGGATATCCACTTCCTCCATTTCCATGCAACATCGTACTGGAGGTTTTTAAATGGTGAAATAAGACAAGGAAAATACAGAAAAAGCACTCAGATTGAAAAGGAAAAAATAAAAGTATTGACTAATGACATCATTGTCTATGTGGAATATCCTATTAAATCCATTAAATATACTAAAACTATTACATGTGTTCCACATGGTTATATTTCAGTAACATTAAATATATAGTAAATCTGACAAAAATATGCAAGACCTACACATTTAAAACTTCAAAAGACTGTTGACAGAAATTAAAGAATATCTAAATAAATAGATATATTGTGGTCATGGATCATTAATAATACTTTTCCTCTTTTACACTATTGGCTTTTCTCTAACAATTTGATCCTAACAGCTTTTAATCATGGTGAAAACCCTACCATTTGAATCAATACTTTCAGATATTAATTCTCCACAAATTGATCTACAGATTAAGTATAGTCCCAGTGAAAATCCTAGCAGGTATTTTATAGAAATAGGCAAGATGGTTTTATAAATCATGTGAAAATGCTACGAAAAAAATAGTAATACAATTGGAGTTCTAACACTCTCTGACTTCGAGACTTGTTATAATGTGTAGTAATCACAAGAGTGGTGGTACTGGTAAGAGAGAAAGACACACTTGTTAATGACACAGAATACAGAATCTACAAATAATCTAGTTACATGGTCAATTAATTTTGACAACAGTGTAAAGGCGATTCAGTGGGAAAGAGCATTTTATCAAATGATGCTGGGAGAATCAGATTGTTGTTTCAAAAAAAGAAAGAGCCAGTCTTAATCCATACCTTGCAAGATATACAAAAATTAAGACAAAATGGATTATAGACCTAAAAGTAACCATAAGGAAAGAAGATTCTTGAGAGTAGACAAAATTGAGCAAAGAAACTGGTAGAAGAAAAACCAAGACAACACAATTTCACTGAAGCCAAATAAACAGAATTGACTTTTAAAAAGAAAAGAATGCTTCATTGGATAATGCTGAAATGTTTTAAAAGATTAAGATTAGAAAATGTCCAGTGTATTTAGCAAGATATGGACCATTTGAACAACTAGTGTTGCGGCTAGATAAACAAAAAGAAAAAGAAAAAAAGGAAACAGGTTTTAGACAGTAATTTTTAGAAAACTTTTTCGTTGAGCAAGAGATTTATAGGGAGACAGCATAGCAAGGATGTTGTTTTTGTTTGTGTTATATAACAGTAGAGAACTGAGCATGGAACAAAAAAGAGCTTTTGGTCCTAAAGCTCTTAGGACCAAATTGGTGGAGAAAAGTCAATTGTATAGAAAATAACATGTACTATTAATAAACGAAGTTACAGAAAAAAAAAAAAGTGGCAGAATCCGGAGCCCTTTCGGGAAATTAGACAGAAAGAAGGTTCTCTAATGTAAGAGAAGACAAGAGTGCAGATGCGTGTGGATTTAGATTGAAAGAAGAGAGGGAAGTTCATGGATAGTGAGTTTATACTCTTTCTAAGACTGGAGCTGGGTGGCAAGTTGCAGAAATCAGAGGAGGGTGAAGAAAAGTGAAAAAACATAATGTTGAAGAAAGTGACAATGAGTGAAACTGAGAAGTCTCAAGTGTGATATCTGGACAGTTTGCTGTGTCCATTTTAGATATGAGATCTGAATTTACTGCAAGACAATTCTCCTTTATTTTGAGGTAATACAGTTTTGTGTAATTGCCCAGTTGAAGAAGCAGAATAAAGTGCACATGGGTTTTGCCAGAGATCTATGACACATACATAAATAATCCACGGGTCTTAGGGGAATGTTCCTAAAATAATCAACCATTTAAGTAATAAGGGGAAATGAAAAGAAAACAAAGGCTGACAGACTGTTAGAAAGTATAGGGGTCAATGAACTATGAAAAGTGAATATTTATACAATAACCACTTGAGTAATAAAGGGTAGAATCCATCACAGACAGCTTGCAGTTTAAACAACTGTTCTTCTAAAAACGCAATAGAAGTAATCTAAAGATAAATTAAGTGATGAAATCCTTAATAGAAGGAGTCACATTTCTTGCCATTTTTTACTTTCACGTGATTTTCTCCTAGATTACACTGTGTTTTGTTCCATAACTGGACAGATTTTAAAATCCAATAAAGAAAAAATAAAAATAATTGGTGAATAGCAGAGCATCCAGAATGATTGGTCCAGGTTTAGCAACCATCTAATGAGGTCAATGTGTTAATACGATTACCCATGTATAATACAATTATTCATGTATACAATTAGTTTTCCCCCCAGAAGATTATTTTTATACAATGCCATACATTTTAATACCTCTTTTTAACTTTAATATGAGTTGCTAATCCTCCTCCCTTAAAAATGTTTTCAGAGAGAAAAATTTACCGTCTTGGTTAAATGCAATTATCAACAATGCAAAATTTATTTTCATGTCTTTTTTTTCCTAGAGAGTCTGTATTTGAACAATGGGCCTATATCACATGTGGAGGGCCTCCCCTCATTTTTCACATACTCCTGAGTTACAACGTTGACAATTATTTTTCTTTGAGTCATATCTTTTTTCAGAGAGTAAGGCCTGAAATTTGTCTGGAATATCCCTCTTTTATATGAGTAGAAATTTTAAAATTTGCAGTAGTAATATGCATGTCAAAGCTATCATTGTTTTGGGAAAAAAATATTTCATTGTGTTACATGGCATGCTCTTAATTGTACAGGTGAAGTGATGTTTTACTTTTACTGGCAATATTTAAGAAAAACAAAAAGTGAATATATATTTCATACTAGGCTTAATAACTGGGTGATAAAATAATCTGTACAACAAACTTCCATGATACTAGTTTACCTATGTAACAAACCTGCACTTGTACCCCAAAATTAAAAGTATATATATATATATACATATATATATATTCTTTTCAGACATATATGTCTGAATTTCTGTTGCTTTTTAAGCAATAATATCCTGCATATGATTATTTTTGGCTTATTTCTCTGTCTCTTAGATCAGAAAAAATAAAATATATAAAAATCACACTTACAATTATGTATGAATATATGCATGTATTTATTTGAATGAAATCCATTCATTAAAACAGTTAAATTCTAAAATTGTTCTATGTCGCTCAAATTCCCTCTCTGTGGTGTTTTATTAAAAGAGAGGATTGGGGAGAGACTCTTTACCTAATTATGAAATAATACATTGTGTTGGCAGAGAAAATCATCATGATGGCTCAAAGCCAATAAAGTCTGTATCACAGATTTCAGTTTTTTTCACCTTGACCATAAATACACAAATGGATGAACAGCAAAGGATAAATGTGCTATCAAGGTTTGAGAAAGTTATATGTACAGGCAAGTTTTTCTTCTGGAGTGTTGCTTAATAATTAAATTTAATAATGAAACATTGATAGATATCCTCTTAGTGAAAATACATCATCTCCTTTGAAAGACTCCAGTCATGGGATATATTTATAATTCCTTAAATCCTTAGTTACCGAGAAATATGCAACTATGCAGTCATATGATTTAAAAACAAAAGGCACTCTAAATCAGGAGAAAGCAAGTAGTGGTATGAATAGTTCCCAAGTCTTGTGGTTGAAAAAGATATAAAGGCTTCTCCTGAGATTAAGCTGGAAAACTCACATAGCAATTAGTGCATCCAATCTATATGCCAGTGTAGGCAATGCCACTATTGTGTGCAAGACCATATCTAAGTGTTTATATTTCTTTTTAAAATGTTCTATATTTATCTATAAAATACACTATGTAAGTAAAAAAGCAGGTCTGTAGAAGATATGATACATTATATTACATACAGTTTCTTCAGCCTTCTCTTTTCTGAAGTTCCAAGAGACATATTCCTAATCAGTCCAAGTTGCATATGTCTATGTTTATGTCTCTGTATTTGTGCAACATTGCATGGTGGAGCTACCAGAACTGTGGGTGCAGATATAATGTCCAAAATTAAAATATAAATCCTCACTACATGACTACAGAGAAGAAAAAAGTAATATTTGATTTCCCATCAAATCACGCATGTGGTACTTTCGGAGAACAAATATTGCCTAAAACCACTGTGATCTACTGTATTAATGGACTCCTCAAAAGTGACTACTTTCTTTTAATTAATCTTTCAATTATTTTCCAAAATTCTTAAAGTCCAAATTTCTTAACATGCTCTATAATGTTAAGGACAAAATCTTTTTTTATGCCTCAGTCTCATGCTTAAACGTTTGAGTAGTTTCAGATTTGCTGAAAAGTTACCAAGATTGCACCGAGTTCCCATATACCCCTTACCCAGTTTCTCCTCTTAACAGCTTAAGATCTGGCATTTGTCACAATTAATGAAAATAGTGATTTATTAACTGAAGTCCATACTTTATTTAGCTTCTGTTTTTACCTAATGCCTGTTTTCATTCCCATATAGAATACATTACACTATTTCCAAATTAGGTCATATTCTAAGGTACTGGAAGTTAGAACTTCAACATATGAATTTGGGTGGGGAGTGATAATTTGACCCATAATAACCCTCAAGGTTCTAGGCAATCACTAATCTACTTATAAACTGCCTATTCTAGACTTTTCATATAAATGGAATATTATAGATACTGTGACTCGTTTTTTCACTTAGCATGTTTTCAAGATCCATCAATATTGTCACATGTGTCAGTACTATTAGTCTGCTCCTGTGAATTTTTCATTTCAGTTCATTAAAGAATTTCCTTTGTATTTCTTATATCTGTATCTTATTGATATTCTCCATTTGATATGAAATTGTCATCATGCCATCCTTTATTTAATCTTAGTGTCCTTTAATTCTTTGAGCATGTTTTTAAGAGCTGCTTTGAAGTCTTTTTTGGCTAAATTTACCATGTAGGCCCCATCAAAGACAGTTTTTCTTGTTTGCTTTTTCACTGTGTATGGGTCATATTTTCTTGTTTCTTTGCATGTGTCATATATTTCTGTTGCAAGTGGGATATTTTCGGTAATATGTTGTAGCACCTATGAATACATTACCCACCCCTCCATCTGGCAGTGGTTATTATTGCTGCTGCTTGCTTGGTCATTTGTTTGCATAGTGATTTGCCTGAATTAACTCTGTGAAGGATATTTTCCTTGCAGTGTTTTCCCTGATCATATTTTCCCCTGATCATATTTTCCCATTATTTTTAATCTTTGAGTCTAATATCTAGAGGTTGTCCCAGGAAGAATATAGCTATTTATTGTTGAAACATTTTGCATAAGCTCTCCTTAGCCAGTTGGAGTTTTACCCTTTTACTGTTGGATATGTGTGTGTGGCTTGGAGGCTGCAATCATTATTTAGGGAGTTTATGTCAGTCTCACATTCAACAGACTGCCAGCTTGGAGGGTCCTTCTCTTATTGTGCTTTAGAGGGTGCAGCCTTGTTGGGCATGTACAGTCTTCCAGAAAGCTGAGGATAAGTGTTATTTTATCTTTACGTTTAGCTTCTCTAGTAGTTACCTCCATGTCAGAATAATTAACTGTTCAGTCACTGTTTTGCTAGAAGTTGTGTTTAAGCTCCTTGTGTCTATGAGGTTTCTGCCCTGTGTTGATGGGTCTGCATGTAGCTTGGAGAATGTTTTCATTTTCATGCCTTGTCCTGCTCAGATTGCTCCTGAGTGAGGGCAACCCAGCACATGCACACAGCCTTCCAGAAGCCCTGAGTTGACTGTGATCTCCATAGGGACATCCTGGGCTGTCTCTCTTCCTGATTCTATCACATTTCCGGCTGCTCTGTTGTTCTGTGTATATTATGGGTCTACTAGCCTCTTCTTAGTCACTGCCCACCAAGATCTTCATTATTTTTAATAGTGTCCTTAGGCATGGAATTCTATGCTTTTTGTACCAAGTAAACCCAGTCATCTCAGACAAATCTGCAGAGCTCTTTGTCATATGGCCAGCCTCTCCTGTGGGCAGAACCTCCTGCCACAGCATCAGAGCTGGGTGGAGGGAACCATTTTTTCTCAAAGTGGTACTCCGGCTCTAAGAGTAAGCAGTGGATGGAAGTGGTGTTATTATTTCCTGGTCTTTCTGGTTTGCTCTTTCTATCAAGGAACTCCTACATTACCAGGGACCTGGGCCACAGGCAATCAAAGTCTCAGATTTCTTTGCTTGCTATCCCTGAGGAGGAACTTCTTCTCTACCAGTGAGGGCTATGTAGATATCATTAGTTTCTATATATTGTGAAGTGATGTAGCCTTTGGAGCTCTAATTGAAGATCACCATCATTTCTACAGCATTAAAACACATTTCCAATTTGAATCAGATTAATTGATTTGTGATTTTATTTAACATCTCCTTTCTTACCAATCACTATAGTTGATACTGGAAATGCCAAGATGAATAAGACACACAGAATGCAATGTATTTATAATCCGATGTAACAGATAGATATTAAAAAGAAACACAAACTATACTATTTGTATTGTCAGTTAGCAGGCATAAATATGTACAAAGTGTTTGTATAATATGGAGATGTCTTTGTGAGATATGTTGATGCCAAAGAGAAACAATCTCATTAATTGAATTTCCAGGATTTAAAGATACTACATAGCTAGTGACATTTGATCTCTTAAAATTTCTGCAGGAATTTACTAATAAATTGGGAGTAGATTGGGTAAAAATGCCTGCAAGTAAGAATATAGAATAAAGTCACAGAGGAATTTGGAGCATGATGTGTTAAAATAACTAAAGGAGTTCAGTATGGCTAAAGCCATATTAGGGGTGGGTGAAGAATATTTTAAGGTTCATTATAGTTTTATCTTCGCAGCATTAAATTGTCACAGAAACCAAGATGCATTGGCTAGCATTGCAAGAAAATATTCAGTATAGGAGCCTAAGCTAGATGTTCTGCCTTAAAGTATTGGTGGAGAATTTTGTAGTTGTGCTATTACAGAGGATGTCAAGATTTCATTCTTCAACATGGAAAATAGTATAACTGATTTACTTTGTTCAAGTTTCTCTTAAATATGCAGAGAGGTTGTCATCCTTAATAGTACTGTGACTGAGCCACATTTAATCTACTGGAAGTAAATTGAAATAAATGGAATATGTATGACACTATGAAGAGTTGGATGTATACATGTGCAATGAAAATATGTGGATAAACTGCATAATAAGACACAATAAGGAAATAAGCTATAACAAAAGTAGCTGGTATGAAGGTTTGGCAATTTTTATTCTATAGTTATTTCACATATCATATTTCTCCTTTATATAGTTCATAATGCCAAGAGGTACAAGCTGACAGCTACAGTAGGAAATTGAAGCATGAATTAGGTGATGTAGATTGTAATTCCAGCTCTTTATGACAATTTTTGTCACTCTGAACAAGTCGCTAATCTTCAGAGTTTGAGCTTCAATATTTTAAGATGGCAAAATTATGTGATTCTGGTAATTTACATTCTAGATTATTTAGCAAAATTTTCCTTGATTTTTGAATTATGTGTGCACCTCTTAAGTAACAAAGCAAAATATATACATTGTAGTACTTTGTAATAAATATTATCATTATTATGAGTAGCATTAATTTGTTAGTTTAGATTATATCAGCATTGCTTACATATGATTAACGACTCTTTAAAGGGAAAAAAAATCTTGAGGATCCTAATATTACCAGAATTTCTATTATGTTACTTAAAATGTACAAAAATTTTGGCATATATTTCTTAGGCTTACATATGTGATTCTGCTAATTTACATATTAGATTATTTAGGAAAAATTTCCTTGATTTTTGAATTATGTGCACCTCTTATGTAACAAAGTAAAATATTTATAGTAATTTGTAATAAATATTATTCGTAGCATTAATTTGTTAGTTTGGATTATATCAGCATTTCTTACATACGATTAATTACTCTTTAAAGGGAAAAAAATCGAGGATCCTAATATTACTGGAATTTCCATTATGTTACTTAAAATGTACAAAACTTTGGGCATTAGGTCACATTCTAAGGTACTGGAATACATTTCTTAGGCTTACATACTCAATTACTCCATAAACTAAAATTACTAAGTAAATATAGAACCCGTAAAATGGGCCTGGCACGGTGGCTCATGCCTGTAATCCCAGAACTTTTGGAGGCCAAGGCAGGTGGATCAGGAGGTCAGGAGTTCAAGACTAGCCTGCCCAATATGGTGAAACCCCGTCTCTAGTGAAAATACAAAAAATTAGCTGGGCATGGTGGTGCACGCTTGTTTTCCTAGCCACTAGGGAGGCCGAGGCAGAATCTCCTGAACCTGGGAGGTGGAGGTTGCAGTGAGCCGAGATTGCACCACTGCACTCCAGCTTGGGCAACAGAGTGAGACTCTGTCTCAAACAAACAAACAAACAAACAAAAATAACAGTATCATTTTGGCAGAAGATGGTTTGTGGCTACCAAATATATGCTTATAACACCTTTATGGTACTGACTTCAGTGGTACAGTTTCTTTTACATTTAATAGGTAGAAACTTTCATGTACTATGACTATAAAGCAAAGATTTCACTGTTTTCCTCAAAGCTAATTACTGTGAAACTTTCGTCACAGCAACTTAGGACCACTTTTCATCTTTGCCTGATGCAAGCTAAGCATTTGTAGATTAAATCTCTCTTTATCTTTTCTTCGGCCAATACAATGAATGTGGTTTTCTGCTTATGTGAGTGTTCAAAAACATAAATTAAAATGAATATACTGAAAATGATTAAGTTGGGTATAAGGTGGTAGATGTGCTGAAGACCAATTGTGTTTATGCTCTTTTTCTCTCACTTGAACATATTAACACGTTTTTGCATTTATATTAAATACAAAATGAAAATCTAAAATATAAGGACATAATAGAGAACTGGGTAAACCTGGGTAATACATCTACATTTTCCAGGAGTAAGCATATGCCTTTACGCGAATAAACGAAAGCCAAATAAATTTGTATAAAAATTAGCTCTGCACTTTGCTCACTATAACTGTTTTTGCATATACCCAGATACTATTCGAGCATATACAAGTCAGGGGCCTCTTATAAAGTCTATCATCATGAACACTTAGGACACTACTTGAACTACAAAGTATAAGGAATGTTTTAGAAATATCATTACATTTTAGAACATTCTCTAGAGACTTGAATAGTATAGATTTGTATCATTATAACTGAATGCAGATTTCCAGTAGACCTTCCACACTGATCTCAGATATCTAAAAGGAGAGGCATTTGTGCCATTTAGGCAAAAGGGGATCAAAGAAGTGACAGTAGGAAAAACTGAAAATAAAGAAATACTCCAGCCTGGGTGACAGAGTAAGACCCTGTCTCAATCAATCAATCAATCAAGGATTATGGTAGTGCTATAAACCACATTTGTATAATTGCATGGGCAAACAGTTATGCTTTTGGTGTCTGTTCCTCATTTATGATACTGACAAATAATGGTATGTCCATCTAAGGTTATTATGAGATTTAAATGAGTTCATAAGCAGGATCTGCTGTTTAGGACCCATTGCTAACATTGAAATACTGTTATACAAATTCTTCATTTTTTGAACTAGTAATTATAGACGGAATGATGTATGGGTATGCAAGAAAGTGATGTCATACAGTGTATTTGGTAAAAGAATGAACATTTAACTGATTACAGTGAATCATGGCCCATTTTGGCAAAAGAAAAATGGTAAAAATTAAGACAGTAAAAATTACTGATTTGTGTTTCAAATGATCACAAAATGGTCATGTAAAACCATAAAGTACAGTTCTCTTTCAGTTACCAAGATTTGTTCATAGTAATAGCTTTAGGTATATGTATATAGATGGAAACATTTTTCTTTTTTACCAAAGTTTGATTTCAGAACTTTAAAGTCTAACAATGTGAATACTATGTTATACAAAAAGTAGTTTGCTATACTTTTATTCATTTTCTATTAATTCCTGTTACATTTTTTACTCTCAAATACTATTATGTAAAGATAATTGCCAGACAAGGTATATAATCCTTTTAAAAATATAATATATATATAATATAAATATGTAATATTCAAGATAGGCACACCAATACATGAATCAATAATACTAGAATCACTTTTTATCCATTTTCAATTAATATTTCACTGTCACTTGTCAGAAGAAATAATCCAAAGCATCATCATGATTATATTGAAAAGTTATTTCATTTTGATCTCTGAAGTGCTGGGTTTGAATCCTAGGTTTGATTTTTAGTAATTTTGTGATCATACCCAAATTATTAGACCTCTTTAATCATAGTGTTCTATTTCTGAAATAGAAGTTAATGCCTTTTCTATTCTTTGTGTGTGAGAGAGGGAGAGACAGAACTAAAAATAAAGAGTACGAAAGCACTTTTAAAAAACAATGATCCACCATAATGTTGTTATTGCTATTATTACTAACATGATAATCATAATTTATGGTTACATTCTTGAACTCCTCTCAAAAGAAAATTAAAATTCAGAGCAAAACCTTTCCATATATTGCTGGTTTTAAATCTTATTCAATGGCAAAAGGTAGGAATAGCCAAATCTTTTTATGTCCTGTTCCACAAAATTTCATTTAAAAGTATTAGAAATACCAATAAATAAAACACCCAAATTTTGGTAACATAACTGAGATGAACAAATGCTACAATGACAAGTCAGTTACATGATTAATATAAAATTACAATCATATTAATATGCTTAAAAAAGTTATTGGAAGAATGATAGGATGACAAACAGCTGCCATATTCTTCTCATTATAGTTCAAAAAATAAGAGCTGAGAATATCATAGGCTTACTAAAGTTGAGCTTGGCTAAAATATTTTGTCAGGTAATCTCCATTTTATTGCCCTTAATCTCCATTACATTTCTGGTTTAAAAAATGTGTAAAAATTAGTCTGCAGAATGAAAAACTCATAGACACAGGCCAAAACAAGACATATCCTGTCTTCACAGGGTGATGCTCATTGTCTCCTAATCATTTATTTGAAATGAGAGCGTAAAAATAACAATTACCACAATTTTTAAATTAATAAAGCATTTCTATATATTATTTTGACATAAATGAATCAATAAATTATAGACAAGAATCACCCTTCACATGTGACCAATAAGGTTTACAAAAATATCTTGGTACAAATTATAATCTGGATATTTTTGTTAACTAAAGGCTAGTTTAATATATAAAAATTATCTGAAAGTATAAACTTTGCTAAATACATAATGTAAATTTTCATATATTTATTCTATTCAATTGGCTAATGTCCACTCTAGGATTTTAAAAATTCTTTTAAAATTTTTGCCTTTAATATTTTTTTCACCTACTATTAAGATGACTCCAGATAAACAAGCAGATATAAGCAGAAATGTAACAGAACCTCATTAAATGAACAAATTTGAAAATCTTCAGAATTTTGTGGGTTTAGAAGCTGGGTGCAACAAGAGTTGATATTAAAGAAAATGGTTTTTGAAATTAAGATATACATATTTATTTGTGAAAGGACAAATAATATTAAATGCATGGCTATGTTTACCTCAGTTGTATAATACAAAATACTAATACCATACATGTAATTCTAATGGGTAACTTTTTAAACCTCAAATTACTACCCTGATGAATGTTTTACTTTGTACTATAAGCAGAAAAAAAATATGTTAAGAAACTAACATTAAACACCTGTACAGAAAACATATCTGATTTTAAAAATCCATGTATTTGTAGCATATATATTTTGATTTTTTTTTTTTTTTTGAGACAGAGTCTCACTCTGTTGCCCAGGCTGGAGTACAGTGGTGCCATCTCGGCTCACTGCAACCTCTGCCTCCTGGGTTCACACCATTCTCCTGCCTCAGCCTCCCAAGTAGCTGGGACTACAGGCGCCCACCACCACACCCAGCTAATTTTTTGTATTTTTAGTAGAGACGGGGTTTCACCATGTTAGTCAGGATGGTCTTGATCTCCTGACCTTGTGATCCACCCGTCTTGGCCTCCCAAAGTGCTGGGATTACAAACATGAGCCACCATGCCCGGCCGATTTTTTTAAATTTCAAGTTTTATTTTAGGTTCAGGGGGTACACTTGCAGGTTTGTTACATGGGCATATTGCTTGATGGTGACATTTCAGGTATGAATGATCCTGTCACCCAGGTACTGAACATCGTACCTAATGGTAGTTTTTTCAGCACTTGCCCACCTCCTTCCCTCCCAACCCTCTCTAGTAGCTCCCTGTCTCTATTGTTCCCATCTTTATGTCCATGTGTACTCAATGTTTAGCTTCCATGTATAAGTGAGAACATGTGGCATTTGATTTTGTGTTTTGCTGTTAATTACCTTAAGACAGTGGCCTCCAGCTACATCCATGTCACTGCAAAGGATGTGATTTTGTTCTTTTTTATGGCTGCATAGTATTCTGTGGTATATATCACCACATTTTTTTATCCAGTCTACCATTAATGGGTATCTAGGTTGATTCTATGTATTTGTTGTTGTGAATAGTGCTGCAATGAACATACAATTGCATGTGTCTTTTTAGTAGAACAATTTATTTTCCTTTGGATATATATCCAGTAATGGGTTTGGTGGTTTGAATGGTATTTCTGTTCGAAGTTCTTTGAGAAATCTCTGAACTGCTTTCCATAGTGGCTGAATAAAGTTACATTCCCATCAGCAGTGTATAAGCATTCCCCTTTCTTTGCAACACAATTTTATAACAGATTTTTCCTCTGAAATATCTACTTGAAATTCCTGACAGTGTTTTCCTAAAACATTTTAACATAAATAAATGAATAAATATTTTTCTAATTATTTCATTTTAAATACAAATACTTACTAATTTCACTTTACATGGTAGAAAATGACTGGTTTTGTTAAATATTTTGAAATTAGACTTACATAAAAATGGAAGATCTTATATATAGCTATTTTTCACTGATTCAGTCTTCTTCCTTTCACATTGTTAAAATAATATGTTAAAAGTAAAATCATGAAATAGATATACTCATAAAACTTACTTAAATTTAAGTGACCATTTTATTTATGAAAGTCCTCTTTGCTAGTTTTCTCTTTTCTTGTCTGTTACATATAATGATTGAGTTACAGTTACACGCATAGCAACATTTTCCATTGTGCCCCTGTGTTAAGTATAGGCTTTTATTCTGTTTCTATTCTGCACTAAAGAGTCAGTAGCAAACAAGTTTAAAAACATTTCAGAGCTGGATGCATAATCAAAACTCATAATCCACTCCAACACCCACTTTTTTAAAATCAAGACCCACCTAATTTTATTTTCCCTCTGGTCTAATTTTTACAAAAATTTCATTTTGTAATTATTTATAATAATTTATATCTGCAATTTCTGCTTTGATAGAACTGGTATGTCAGGAGTCTCCATCCATGATATATTGTATCTTTGCTTATCAGTTAAAGGAGTCCGGAAAATAACTCTCCCCTTCCTATGTACCATATTTATGGTTTCACACTTGATTTTTTCTGCAAGTTGGAGGGTATTTCTTAAAGTTCTATATGTGATTATCTAACCTTGCTTGGACAGAGAAAGAGTAAATCAGGTGTTAGCTTGTACTTTAGGGATTGTCTTAGGCAGAATATTGACTCCTTCTGCTTCCCTAACACTTATTAACGAGTCAATTTAGCTATTCCTAATGTGTGCATGCATGTGTGTATTTCAGAACAAGGTATTATATATGACAAATATATACAAATTATATTTGTCAATTAAAAAATGAGAATATTAAAAATAGTGAATTAGAGAAAATATTGTGCAAATTCCAGCAAAATTCCAACAGATAAGTTTTTAAATGAACATTTAATTTGATTACCTGTATAATGACTCCATTACACTATTAAAAAATAGCTTTATGTGTAAAATTTCTATGTATTTTTTAAACAGCTATATTGAGATATAATTCACGAACTATACACTTTACCATTTAAAGTATGCAATTCAGTGATTTTAGTATATTTAGAAATTTGTGCAACCATCATCACAAATCTAATTTTAGAATTTTTTTTTTAACCAGGAAAAGAATCTATTAGCATTCAGTTCCCATCTCCCCATCTGCTCTAGGTGATCAATAATGTATTTTGTGTCTATGCATTTGCCTTTTCTGTATATTTCTTATAAATGGTAATGACCAATATGTTGTCTTTGTGACTGTCTTGTTTTTAGCATAATTTTTTAAGGTTAGTCCATTTAGTGGCATGCGTCAGTATGTCATTCCTTTGTATCGCCATCTAATCTTTCATTGTACAGATGTAACATATTTCATTTATCCATTCCTCAGTTGATAGACATTTGGATTATTTCCATTTTTAAATTTTTATTAATGCTACTGTAACATTTTTGGACAACTTTTCTGTAGATACATATTTTCAATTTTCTTCAGAACATGTAAGAATTGGAATTGATGGGTCATATGATAAATTTATATTTAACATTTTGAGGACTTGCCAAAATAGTTTCCAAATTGCTGGATGATTTTACATTTTCACTAGCAACATATTAGGGTTCCCATTTCTCTACATCTTAATGGAAAATTATTGTCTATATTTTTATTATATTTGATCTAGTGGTTGTAAAGTGGTAGCGTTTTCAAGTTTAGACTTGTATTTTTTTAAATGACTAATGATGTCAAGTATATTTTTGTGTGCTTACAGGCCACTGCTGTCTTCTTTGAAGAGGTAACTACTTAAATGCTTTGCTCATATTTTAATGTGTTTATTTCTGTATTGTTATTGAATTGTAAGTGTTTTTTATAAGTTCTGGCTAAAAGTACCTTACCAGATACATGATTAACAAGTGTTTTCTTACATTGTATATAACAATATGATTTGCAACAAAAAATAAACTTAATTTTGTCAGGCATATTTTGATGTGCATTCATTTATTCATTCACTTTTTTTGTGTGTGTTTATCTTATCATTTGTACTTTTGATTTTACAGGTATACCTCAAAGATATTGTGGGTTCTATTTCAGGTCATCACAATAAAACAAATGTCACAATAAAGTTAGCCATTAAGATTTTGGTTTTCTAGTACATATACAAGATATGGCTACACTATACTGTCAACTATCACAGCAGCAGAGATCAGAGTTACTGGTGGCCTGCCCCTCTCAGAATGAAACTGTAGTCCTAGAATAGGAGTTGGGGGGTGAAGGAACTTCTTTGCTTTGGAGCTTCTGAGCTTTTGTGATGCTTTGTTGGGTGGGAATGAGGGAGGAATTAAGGGAACAATCAAGACTCAAATACCACAGACTCTGTCTCTGATTACCATAAGGTTCTAATAGGTGTTTCTCCCTTTGTTGTATGCCATTTAAGACAATGTCAAAGACTTTATTTTTTTCTTTTTTTATAAATAACTTTCAGCAGTTAAATTTATGTTCCTCTGGTGAGAGGACATGCTGAGCAACTCTTACCATTTTGGAAATCTTTTCTAGCCCAATCAACATAGCGAGAACCCCATTTCTACAGAAAAATAGGAAAAAAAATAGCCATGTATGGTGGCACGGGCCTGTAATCCTAGCTACTCTGTAGGCTGAGGCAGGAGCATCACTTGAGTCCAAGAGTTCGAGGCTGCTGTGAGCTATGATTGTGCCACTGAACTCTAGCCTAGGTGACTAAGAATCTGTTTCAAAGTAATTTGTTTTTAAAGTTTGTATTTTTTTCCATTTTGCTAGTTGTATTCCAAATAAAATAATTTTTGAACCAATAAAGATAAGTTCACCCTTTATCATTGTCATAGTCCTCTTCTCTCCATCCCTTCATCTGAGCTGGGCCTATTGAACGCTCACTCTGATAGATGGCAATGGTTAGAGTTGAAATATAAGAGGGCTGAGGCCTCTCCCTAAGCGGCTTGGAGATTTTCCAATTAGGCTTGTTTTTGTCTTTTTAAGGACACATGAACAGATTACACAACTTTTTTGTGAATAGTATTTATTACAAGAGGTCATTGGTACGATATTTCTTTTAGTCGCTTCACGCAAATTATTTTATCTTATTTTCCCTAATAAAGTTTAATTGCTGATACAATTTGACCATGAAGATTGGCTAGGGGTAACTAAAATTCACTTTACCTACAAATTAAATTAGCACATAAGTTATTCTTTAAAACCTACTAGAAATGTCTCCCTAAATAATGTATTTGTTCCTATGTTCTCCTATTCAAAAGAATCATGCTGTTCTAAAATAATTATACTTATACCCTAATGTCTACCTTAATTATCCGAACTATTTATTTATTTATTTATTTATTATTTGAAACCAAGTCTCGCTCTGTCGCCCAGGCTGGAGTGCAGTGGAGCGATCTATGCTGACCGCAAGCTCTGCCTCCCGGGTTCACGCCATTCTCCTGCCTCAGCCTCCGGAGTAGCTGGGACTACAGGCGCCCGCCACCACTCCCGGGTAATTTTTTTTTTGTTGTTTTTTGTTTTGTTTTTTTTTTTTGTTTTTTTTTTTTAGTAGAGACGGGGTTTCACCGTGTTAGCTAGAATGGTCTCTATCTCCTGACCTGCTGATCCGCCCGCCTTGGCCTGCCAAAGTGCTGGGATTACAGGCGTGAGCCACCGCGCCTGGCCCAAACTTATTTCTACCATGGCATCTATCTTTCACCAAAGTTATACTGAAATACCATCCAAAAATGTGTTTATTTTTATTTCTATATTTATGACCTTTAGACACACTAATGTCTAATTCGAAAGATTTGGCTTATTATAGTTCCACTATTTTAGCATAAAGTTAATTTAAATATTTGAAACAAATAGGACATAAAATGGTGAAAATTGTACTGCTGCTCATATTATTAAATGTTTTAACTATTAGAATATTCTTTTGCTGTAATTTTGAACAGCACTAGAATTCAGTACAAGTTTATCAGATATTTAGAATCATCCCAGCACATTACATATGGTGTTGCTAAAATGTGGACTTAAACCTATTGCAGCAGCTCAGAGCATGCTCACAACCCAATATGTAAATGAAGAAAACGTAACTAGCAAATGGAATTCTCTGATTCTGTTCAGTTTGAGAAGGAAATATGCAATGGGAGGGATACATCAAGTACACTGATTTTCTCTACAGATTATCTATTTTTCCAAACATGTAATCAGTTTTTATTTATCTATGCTTTGAAAAATAGCACTAAGATGGATAATTGCAATCCAGGATTCAGGCAAATTAAAACTGTATTTCATTCATAATTATTAAGTTACATGTAAGTCCCATACATGTAATTGTATAACACAAAGATCATACAATAGCTCTGACTTTAAAAAAAGGCTGCCACCTCAGCTTATTATTCTCATATCAAGGCCTTTATATTGATGTTCTTTCTCAGTTCTTGTGCGTTTCCCTGAACTAGGTTTTCAGGATAACAAAATCTGTTGTTTTTCTTCTAAATTACATTTTTACTAGTGTTCAGTTTAATCTAATTGCACCTTCTCCTTAAAAAAAGTAAAAAAGAAAATTGAGGTACTAGCAGGATGTTTAGATATTTATAGCTTGTTTTATTTGAAAAATCTTGGATAAACAACAACTTTTTTGTTGTTTCTGGTGCTTGTTTTGTGTTATCATCTCAGTGACACTGAGGCCTCTTTTTCTGGCCATGGGGGGAAGATCTCTCGAAGAGCTAAATAATATAGAATTTAACAATATAATTTAGTTTATTTTTAATTTCTGAAAAATATACTTTGGGGAATACTGCCCTTGACATAACTGGAACCTGCCCCACCAACCTTGTTGTCTTTCTATTTTCCTTATATTCCTATTATTTCTCCCTAGTACAGTAGACAGGAAGGGCAATCAAATGCAACATAGCAATGTGAAAGATATACAAAATGATTTTTCTCATTCAATCTTATTTTGGTTGTTCCTAAATGGTACTATGTCATAGCAATAATTATCACATGGTGTGTTTACTATGTGTCAGTGTGCGTACTAAGCACTATGAATAGATTATTGCACTGATTCCTATACTCACCTTATGTTGTAATTACTATCATTCTCAGTTTGCAGTTGATGAAACTGACATACAGAGAGTATAGGTGACTTTTCAGCCTATATTGTGAATATGAAAATGTATAGGGACAAGTACACACACATCAAGAAGACTGAATGCAAATAAGTTTGTTGAATAACACAAGGAAAGGCTGTTAATTTGTAACATTATTTAATTATTCATGTCTTATGGTATGCCAGAGGACAAAATCAAATTAAGAGAACTTTATTTGGGTTTAGATTTCAATTTCATTTTCTATCCATTATTACAAGTATATCCACAGGGATTCAATGTGCCTAACAGAAGCTTGGTGGTCACTGGGAAAAGAGCCCCCCATAGTAATATTTTTTTCCTGTCTTTTTCCTGCCTTTAATATATCCTGCCATTTGCTCATATTGCCTTTTCTAAATACATCTGAAACACGGTATGTTTTACTGTAGTCTTCTGGTATTCAGATTGGAAATACACACACACATATATGCGTGCTCGCTCGCACTCTCTTTCATACGTTCTTCAATCAAAAACTTTTAAAACAACAAAGAATGGCTAAGCAGATAATCCATTTTCAGGCCATCTTTAAAAGCTATTATTTCAGTTCTTGCTTTTTCATTCACTGTGTCCTTGTGACAAGCATATTTTCAAGTACATTCCTAAAGTAACAAACATAAGGCTAAATGAAAAGCCTAGAATAAACTCAGAAATGAAGAGAATAAAAAAGATCTCTATTTCTGGTATTGTTCTCTCAATGCCAGGTCTCATGGAAGAACAATATAAGGTGATAAAGTAAAAAATAAACAAATAGTTCATAGGGTGATTTTATGTTTTAAAATATGTATTTCAAAGCAGATTCATTATTGTTTTAACTAAGGCCTGAGTAAACTGGAGACAGGGGCAAATGAATAAGCTGTATCAGTCCATGATAATCATCTTTCTTATCACTCTCTCTTGCTCACTCGGGTCCAACCATATAGTCCCTTTCAGGTTCATGAATACAACATATGCTCACTTGACTCAAGGACTGTTTATGTGTCTTTCCTTCCAGATATCAATTTTCTCATTATCTCACTTCCTTCAGATCACTTCTCAATGTCAATTTATTTGAGAAGTTTCCTCTGATAACTTTCTATCAGATAGGACCCATTCCTATAACTAATCTTTTACCCTGCTGTATTTTGTCAGTAACATCTTTTTATTCCTAATATATAAATATTCATTGTTTTGCCTACTATTTGTTGCTCTAGCAGAGTGAAACCTTAACAGGCATTGTTTTATCTTCTGTTACACCTCCAATACAGAGAACATTGCCTAGTATATGACAAGAACTCATAATTATTTGAAGAGAGAATAAAGTAAATAGGGGAGAAAACATATTCTCTTTCAATGATCTCACTATGCACTCTAACCTAATTACCAGACACCTTGGCAAATTTGTAAACCACAGAAGAAAATAGAAGGATTAGAATGCATTACATTTCTTTGTGTTTCCTGTCTCATTTTGGCTAGAATCACTCCAAATTATTTTTGTCCATAGCCTATACACAATTATTTCTTTAAAACTGGGTGTTCAGTCACTAATATTGTTCTATATTGGAAAGAAAATAATTTAAAATAGTATCAGAATAAAATTTGACCAAGGTTATCTTTAGGCTTTACAATTAAATAGTTTGTGACTCTCTTTATTTTGCTTATTTTGGGAAAAAAATGTGCCTTTATAAAACCTGTATAATACATTAAAGACCATACATTTGTGATTTTAGATTGCTTATAATTTCCCCTACAATTTACTCTATAAAAAAGATTATTTAAAAGAAAGAAAAGCAAAATATACTCAGATTGTTGTTGTTTTTTTTTCCTCCTCAGCTGGTTTTGGCTGCTCAATTTTAACACTCCCCAGAGAGCTCTCAGACATTTATGTGATTTAATGGCCTACTATTATTAAGTCAGAGATATTTTATTTTACATTGAGATTGCCATAACCATTGCATTAACATTTGAGTAACAGGCAATAACACTGAGAATGTATCAATGTATCATTTAGTGAATTAATCTGTATTCCCTTCCTAGGACTTGCTTATTGATGATGCAGGATAAATGTAATAGTAACAATAAGTCATCAAACATTCTGGCAGACCTGTCAGGAAGAGGAGATGGGGGTGCATGGAAGTGAGCTTGTTGAGAGACAGTTCAATGCAGAAGAAATGACATATGTCATATTTTCCCCACAGTGAAATGACAGAGTACATGGGGATAGCTTAGTGACCAGCAATGTGTGCAAGTTTTGTTTGCCTAGAGCCTTTGATTGTGTTTCTGGTTACCCTATGTAGCAAAATAATAATGAGTTAATTGAAATAGCAATCAAATTCTGTAGGAAATAAATCGTCTAGAATAAAAAAAATGAAAAAATTATAAATCACATTTAACTGTAAATAATATCTCCTAGCTGTCTATCAGTCCACAAATTAGGGTGACATATATTCAAGGCAGAAAAAAAAATAGATTTGTTGTGCATGTACAGGAAGAAAATATTAGAACTTCCATTTATATGCATATTTATCTAAACATAAGAAAACATGGACTCATTTTCATTAAAGTGTGTAATATTCAGATGGATATGTATGTGTTCATGGTATGCTGTGTACAAGTTATCCTGAGGAAGAATAGGAGGTCCTATAATAGGCAAGTTTGCCAATGGCTGCCAGACTCCTTTGTGGAGCTCAGACTGTTAATTTCAGTATACTGTGATGTTGAGCATATCCAATGAAGTTGATTTAAGAATATTTTCTGGGTTTAGTAAAATGTGTCCTATAAAACCGACAAGTGAAAAAAAAAACAAAACTCAAACCAACATGAACAAACTGTGGAATAAAATGACAGTAATAAGAACAAAAGTATGAAAGAAAATAGCATCACTGATATTTCTCAGAGTATAGCTATCTAAACCATATTATGAAGAATAATAGTCTAATATGATGAACACCAACCCCCAAAAGCTCAAAATCACAACAATTTAAAATATTAATATTTATCTGGTTTCATTAATGATAAATCAGAACTTACACACTGTGTTTTAAGATGTGAATGGCTGTATAAAGCCATGAAAATAAATAAGACATTCCAAAACTAAGCATCTTGACAATGAAGAGAACCAAATTTTTGAGAAACATCTCAGGTCATGCAACTCCCAGTCCAGTATTTCATGCAAGGTCACCAAACAACCCTAAAGAGTTAGAATTTTATTGGAAAAATTCTCACTTAAATAGCAAAAGGCCTAAATCCACAAACAATTACATAAATATCCTTTTGTTCTTGCTATGGCAAAAGTGGTTTAAACACTATCAAGAAAAGAAAAACAGAATTAGAAGTCTCTTGTCTGCGAACACAAAAATAATGTATAAAAATTGTTGGAAATTTACAAAGCAGGCATTAAAACACATTTATTGTGTGAAACAATTTTTTCTTTGAATTTAAAGTACATATTCTGCTTCTGTCATAATATAGAGAAAACCACTGAATGAAAGATGCAGTGGAGAAGATAAATTATAAAAGATTGCCCACAGGAGAAATAATGTACAACTTAAAAGCACTTACTTCATTAATAATAAGCAAGGTAAACAAGGTACTGCAGCAAAAAAGGTTAATAACTGGAAGCATCACTGGCAATATGTGGTTTCAATACTTGTATTGTTAGTGAAGAGACCCCCTATACCAGAAGATTGTGCAGAAATCCGTGTAAGAGATGTTCAAGCATTGGGCCCGGATTTAACAAACGTAATGGAAGATGTCAAGTTTCAGAGATATTAGAGAAGCAAGGCTCAAAAAATGTGCTGGCAGAAAGTATGTGGAATATGTGGAAAATATTGAAATTGAAGATGATACTTAGATTAAAATTTTGTCCAGTGCAACTGAATGGATGATGATACCATAGTTGCTTTTGGTTAAGAGCATCAAATCAAACATACTAAAACTATGCTCTATTATATGCATGATGAAGTCTGGAGAGTGTTCTGGAAAATCCAGCAAAGTTTAAATAAATATTCTTTCATAGTCTATACATTTTTCTATTTAAGTACATTTGGCTAAAAAAAAAATAAGTCTAGGTTATACCTATTAAGTGGCTATCCTTATTAGCTGAGGGGAGGAGACACTATCAGTTGGTATTCTCCTGCATTTATGAGGCAGCTCCTGTAAAACAAACCACTGATCTTTTATGGATCTTCTTGGGGTTACTAGCGAGCAGAGTAGATTTTGTTCACCAAAAATTCTCAGAAGAAATCTAACAGTACCTTAATAAAGTTGACTTCCAACGTCACCACTAAATTAAAGCTAAAAATTAACTCTGTTCTATTTTTATCCCAACTTACTTCCGACCATATTCAGAACCTGGCCTCAAAAAACATTCTCAAGGAGATAAAATGACATTATAAAAATATTCTCATGATGAAAAACTTCAACAATACAGATGACCAAATTTGAATATAAACCCATGTATATAATCAAAATAACAGATAGATATTTTAAGTCCAAGAGATATATCCTTTTGCAAGTTAAAGAACCAAAACAGTAACATCCCCCCAAAAAATAATCTACCGCAAGTTAGAATTTGCTTCTCTGTGGAAAGACTTAATTCTACAATAATGCTAGTCCTCATACCTTAATGTAAAATTTAGTGCAATTCAAATTATAATCCCAATGAGTTTATTCTTTTTAAAAGGAGATTGGCTAATATGATTTTAAGTGATATGAAAAAAATATCCAGAAAATAGATAAGAAAAATATAAATAACAACAGAAAAAAAACCAGGAGAGCACTGGCCTTAACACATATCTAAACAGGCAAAAATTTTGTATGAATAGACAAATGTGCACTTTTATGGCATTGAGAATCCAGATATAGGTAGTGTCAAGTGGAAATAATTAGGAATATTTAATAAATAAAGACAAAATTGATCTTCCAACAAAAAAATTAAAAATGAATGCATGAACAAATAGCACCAATCTTATAAAATAAAATTAATTACAAAATTTATCAAAAGTAAACTACACTAGAAAATACTGATGTTTGATCAATGTATGTAAAATAAACTATAAAATAGTGGTATATTTTTGAGCAATTTATTACAAACTATAAAAATGTTAATTATAGAGAAAAAATTATTTTCAATATTTTTGAAGATGTTGTAAGTTCCTAGGACTTCCAAACAAAAAAAACAACAAAAATGAAATTTAATTATTTGTGGGAAATATATAATCAAGATAGAGACACTGTTGTGAAGATAACAATATACCAACTCTGATTCCAGGGAAGATGGAATAATGACATTCCACTCTACTATTTCTCACTGAATATAGCTATAGAAAGCCTGCAGCTGCTGTATGAGGACTGACTCAAGCAAACAGTAGCAGGTAAAATGGGTAGAAGACCCAAATGCCAGTGAATTTACCATTTTTCCCCTCAAATATCCATAGTCTGAACGCAATGCTTCAGAACTGGCCACAGATGGAGTTAGAGAGTGATGGGAGAACTCTGGTTCTGACTCAAAGAGTGGGAAAGGAGACTCCCAATGCCTAAAGAGAATACCAGATTCCTTCCCCATCCCAACCTCCCTGTGCCACATCCCTTTTTTTGTTGTTTTTGTTTTTCTCTCTTTTTCTTTGTACTAGCCTTAAGCAATTCCGTCATGCTGGTGGTGATAGCTGATGGTGACAAAAGCTTATAGTAGTCAAAATTATGAGGGAGGGGAACTTTCCTTTCTGTTTGCTACAGTCATTTTTCCATGGGGTAGGGGCGACTCCTATTGTTTTTGTTTTATATTGCCTGTTCTTTTGCTTCTTGCATCAGATGGGGGTGCAGTCATGGAAGTGAAGAGCAGAGTATTAAACCCGAACTTCCTGGCAAGAGGTCTAAGTGGAAAGGGAACTGGAGTGCACAGGGGAGATGGCAGAGGGAGGAGCTAAGCAAAGTGACCCCATCACATTTTTAATAAACTCCTAAATCACCCTGTGTTGCACAGATGTGGATCTGATTTTATTCAGCATACCAAAGACAAAGAAATATAGTAATAGACCACCAACCATATCACAGATTGACCATTGATGGCAAACACTTAGGATAAATACAAATACAAACAGAACAAAGGTTTGAAAACAGAATGGACATTGGAGACAAGGCTCAGGGAAGACATTGGAATTTGTGACCTGAAACTAAACAAATCAACTGCTTGCTAAAATAAAATGCATATATCCTCAATAGGATTTAAATAAGATCCAGCATCTCATATTTATTATTTAAAATGCCTAGGGTATAGTCTAAAATTATTCAACATATGAACAACCAGAAAAATATCAACTGATATGGGAAAAGCCAATCAATAGATGCCCATGTTTAAATGTCGAATTTATCTGACAAACACTATAAAGTAGCTATTTTTAAATGCCCTTGTAAATAATTGAGAACACTATTGAAATCAATGGAAAAATACAAAGTCTCAGCAAATAGATAAAATATATAAAGAAGAATTGGATGAAAATTTTACAATTGAAAACTGAAATAACTGAAGTGAAAGTTTTCATTGGGTGGGTTCAATTCAGAATGAAGATGACAGAAAAGAAAAGTCAGTGAACTTGACAACAGATCAATAAAGATTATCCATCTAAATAGAGAAAAGAATTGGTGAAAAAAATGAATAGAGCCTCAGACCTGTTAGACAATAAAATTTGTAGCATTTGAGACATCCGTGTACCAAGAAAAGAGATGAAAGAATGCAGTACTGAAACAAACAAAACAAAAACCTTGAAGAAATTGTGGCTGAATATGACCCCACTGTGCTAAAACACATAAATCGACAGATTCAATAAATACAGTGAAATCTATACATTCAAAACAAAACCCTTCAGACACATCAGAAGGAAGCTGCTGAAAGCTAAAGACAAAAAGGACAATATAGCTTGAGACATTTATACTGTAGCTCTTGCTGTTGGACTCCCACATAATATATCTAGGCTCTAATCTATTCCAATCTGCCATAAAGGCTTTGAAATAATTTTCTTATTCTTCTTCATTAATTCCAGATGAATTATCCTAGTGTTTGTTTTAAAAGAATGTTGTGTTGTAGCTTCTGCCCTTTTGTTAAGTTGAAATATGTGAAAATAAAATTAAACGCCCACTGAGGTCATCGTACTCTACTTATCCAAGGTGATTTTCCTTTAACTGTTTTATGACCTAGCAGAAAAATATTAACATACTGTAATTTTTATATATTTGAATTATTTGTAAATGCAGTGTTCTGATGTAACACATAAGATTGAGATATTTTATAAGTCATATACATATTATTGTGAATGACATCCATCATTGAAACTATTCTAAAAGCAATATTTTAATGAAATTACTCTAAAAGCAATTTGCATTGATTCAGAAAGGTCTTCAAAATAGAAGTCACTGTAGACCATAGCTATATTTGTGCTAGATTCATAAAAATACAAGCAATAGAAAGTTAAAGTTAATAGAGTGCTACTTCAAAACAGTATACATGGATATACGAGTACACATTGTAAATTGAAACTTTTTTCTTTTTATTACGTAGTGACTTAGTCAAACTTCTAATATCCTATCTTTTTCTGATTTTTCAGGCATTTCCCCCATACAATATAAATGCTACTGTATCAGACTCAATTCTTAGTAAAGCTTAATCTCATTGAAAAGATTAAGAGGATTTAAAATAAATCTTAAGGTAGGAAGCTTAAAAGTGCTTTATATCTATAAAGTCATATCTATAAAGTCACCTAAGAACTTCAAAGTTTCTAAGAAGGCTTGCTAAAAGAAGTCTTTAAAACATATGCCAAGATAACACGGCATTTATTTTGATACACAGATTTACTTTTATCTCTTAGAACTTTTTCAAATCACCTGAGCAGTTGAGTATTGCTCTTTTATAACTAATCCCTTCTCGCACCCACACACCCTGATGTATATACAGACCAGTGCACACATAGAAAACAACTGGCTTGTGTATTGATTTAATGATGAGATATTTTGGGGGATAAACAGGTATGGTTAAACACATCTACTAAGACCACTAATATTCCAACTCTATCTCGTTTTGAATAAAGTGAAGAAGATCCTAGTTAAAGTGTAAGAACAAGTAGGAAATTCAATTTACGCAGGATGGAGTGGAAGAGGTAATTGTACTTGAATGGAATAGAATGTTAATTATGAAAAGAAAAATTACTGCATTTTGAATGATAAAGAACTTTCTAAAGTTCAGTACAATAAAAAATTGATAGACACAGAACTGCAAATGTTAGATTCCAAAGTTATTGTGGAAAGATTAATTTGGTTACACATCTTTTAAAACAAGACCATAGTAAAATGTGGAATTCAGTATAGAATTTTCATATTCTAAGGAGCTTCCCAATTTATTACTGTTCAAAAACAGTGGAAAGTTATGTAGGGCTGTTAATAAATGGATGTTTGGTGCCTTGCGGAATAATGTTTCTTCTAATATTTATTTTCATCTGAAATCAAAGACACTGGTAATTTAAAATGATACACAAAAGGAAACAGCACATTTTTACAGCATAAAGTAACATTTTGATAAAAGTATTAATATGGCTCCATTTTCACTTTTGAAAAAGTAAACATGAATTTACACATTTTTAAATAAACCATGCTCATAATGTTCAAACATATCACTTGAATTAGTTCAAGCAAAATAACTGCCAATGAAATCCTTATACAAATACCAATGATATTTTTCACAGAAACAGAAAAAATAATCCTAAAATTTTATGGAAGCACAAAAGACCCAGAATAGCCAAAGCCATCCTGAGCAAAAAGAACAAAACTGGAGACATCCCATTACCTGACCTCAAATTATGCTATAGAGCTATTGTAACCAAAATAGCATGGTACCAGCATAAAAACAAAACATAGACCAATGGAATAGAATAGAGAACACAGAAATAAATCCATACATCTATAGTAAACTCATTTTCAACAAAGATGCCAAAAATATACACTGGGGAAAGAACAGTATCTTCAATAAGTGGTGCTAGGAAAATTGGACATCCATTTTCAGAAGAATGAAACTAGACCCCCATCTCTCACCATAATCAAAAAGTAAATCAAAATGAATTAATAACTTAATATAAGTCATGAAGCTACTAAAATAAAACATTGGGGAAACACTCCAGGACATTGTCTGGGCAAAGATTTCTTGAGTATTATCCCATAAGCCCAGGCAACCAAAGCAAAGTGTAAAAGTGGGATAATATCAAGCTAAAAGCTTCTGTACAGCAAAGGAAACAATCAACTAAGTGAAGAAACAATACACAGAATGGAAAAAAGTATTTGCAAACTACCCATCTGACAAGGAATTAATATCCAGAATATATAAGGAGCTCAAATAACAGGAAAAAAATCAAATAATCAAATTAAAAATTAGGCAGATGATCTGAACAGACATTTCTAAAAACAAGACATATAAATGGCCAACAGGTGTATAAAAAATGTTCAACATCATTAGAGAAATGTAAATCAAAACCACAACGAGATATTATCTCACCTCAGTTAAAATTGCTTTTATCCAAAAGACAGGCAATAACAAATGCTGATGAGGATGTGAGGAAAGGGTAACCCACAAGCACTCTCAGTAGGAATATGAATTAGTACAGCCACTGTGGATAACAATCTGCAAGTTCCTCAAGAAAGTAAAAATAAATCTACCATATGATCCAGCAATCTTGCTGCTGGATAAATATTAAAGGGAAAAAAATCAATATATCAGAGTGATATCTGCATTCCCGTGCTGCTTGCAGCACTAATGACAATAACCAAGATTTGGAAGCAACCTGCATGTCCATCAACAGATGAGTGGATAGAGAAAAGGTGGCACATATACACACTGAAGTACTATTCAGTCATAAAAAAGAATGCGGTCCTATCATTGGCAACAACATGAATGAAACTAGAGGTCATAATGTTAAATGAAATAAGCCAGGAACAGAAAGACAAACTTCACATGTTCTCACTTACTGTATGAGGTAAAAATGAAAACAATTGAATTCATGGAGATAGTGAGTAGAATGATGGTTACTAGAGGCTGGAAAGGGTTGCAGGGAAGGAGAAAAGTAAGGATGGTTAATGAGTTCAAAAATATAGTTAAAATGAAAAAGATCTAGTATTGATAGCATGATCAGGTGACTGTAGTCAACAAGAAATTATTGTACATTTTATAAAAACTAAAAAAGTGGAATTGGAATGTACCTAACACAAAGAAATGATAAATGTTTTAGACAACAGATACTCCCTTTACTCTGTTGTGACTATTGCAAATTGTATACCTATGTCAAAACATTACGTGTACCCTGTAAATATAGACATCTAATATATACCCATAAAAATTTAAATAAAGTTTTAAATAACTTTTAAGTTAAAAATGCGAAGATATTAACATGGATATCATTTTCCAGTTAGTGACAGAAAAAAAATTGTTGGAATTTAAAAGTGGGGGGAAAAATCCACTGACAATAGACAAAGCAGGGGAAGAAGAGTTGAATTAGAGGAGAAAGCAGCACTTTCCATTCAAAGTAATTTGATCCAAAATTTCCACAATTTCCCTGTGATATAGGTAATCTTCTGAGAAAATCTGCATTGTATATTGTGGGATACAGGATTCCTGTGAAGTTTTGATTATTGACGTATTTAACATTTGTATATTCTATCGTGCATGGTAGTTTAATCTCAAAAGAGAAAAACTGTTTCCCTTTAAAAGTTGATGTAGTATATGTCACAAGGTGTGGGGAAGGGGGAGAGCTATGTAATCCAACCAACAAATAATTTCAAAGGTTAGGAAAATGTCTTTCTTGCATTGGTTAAAAACTAATAAAACTCCTATCAGACATTATGAGAGCAAGATTGTCTGGTTCTAGTACCTACAGAGAAATTTTGCGGTGGAATATAAATGAATCCAAACAGGTATGCCACTGCAGGAGATACAATGGAATGTATACTCAGAGTTTCTCAAAACACAAATTTACCATATGTTTAAGGCTGAAAGTTAAAGTAACATTTTCTGGTTTTTGACCATTTGAAATTAACTAAAATTGGTAAAGCATTTGTGAAATGACATAATTGTGAAATCTCCCATAAAAATATTTTTTAAATTTTGGGGAAAAAGAAAAATTGATACAAGTAGGAAAACCCTGCATGTGGAAATGCAAGCTGGAGGGGAGTACAGAAGAAAAAATAAACAAACTTTTGTTACTTCTGAATATCTGATAATTTCCAAATCTATGCAAGATGATTAAGAATGATTACAGAAATTTAAATATTTTCATAAAGATTTTAAATGACAAATCCTAGATGGTAGACATTACTGAGGTCTTGTGTCTCTTCCTTTATACATATACCTATTGAAGTAAGTTGAGACTTTGGTCAATGAAAAGTGAAAGGAACTGGTGTTGGTCATTTCAGGATAGAAGCATTAAAGAGTCATTGCTCCACCCATGTCCTCTTCTTCCCTCCTGGTGGTAACAAATGAAGTTGCAATAAACTGAAACAGCTGGAAATACAGAGTGAGTCATTAGGTAGGGAAAAAAACTGCCTCAGAGATTCCTGCAGTTTTGCAGCAAATTTTCTGTAACCCAGAACCAAATGTCTTCGGTGTTAATCTTCTAAGATTTTGTCTTTGTGCACCACAGTATAACATATCCTATCCTGAGAGAGACATTGAATAAATTAAAAAAAAATGGTTGATGTGTTTTTATACTTGAATGCAAATTTAGATAGTAAAATTGCCACTTAAGAATTACAACATTAAATAGATGAAATGTTGTATTTCAGATGAAAAATTTATCTGTTTAGAAAATTATACACAAAGCCAAGATTATTGGTTTGTTTTGTTTGTTTGTTTTTCAAAATCTTCTTTGGCTCCATAGGACTGATCAGTAAAAATGATAAATCTTCACATGGAATTTAAGACCTAACTCGACATATCTTTCAATTTCTAACTGATACTAGTGGGAATGTACTCCTAATTTTCATGTGCTTGAAAATTCAACCAAAAGTACAGAATAATGAAAAATGACTAAGACCCAGGATACATAGTGACACTCCACTTCTGCCTGGAGTAGAAACTGTCTTTGGACAGCTCATGCAATCTCTCTCAATTTCTCATCTGTAAAGTGAAGTGGTTGGAGAGTAGAATCTCTTTAATTTACGCAATATATTAGTCCATTTTCATACTGCTATAAAGAACGGCCTGAGACCGGGTAATTTGTAAAGTAAAGAGGTTTAATTGACTCACAGTTCAGCATGGCTGAGGAGGCCTCAGGAAACTTAAAATCTTGGTGGAAGGCGAAGGGGAAGCAAGCAAGCTTCTTCTCAAGGCAGCCAAAGGGAGACGTGCCTAGTGAAGGGGGAAGAGCCCCTTATAAAACCATCACATCTCGTGAGAACTCACTCACTATCAGAACAGCATGGGGGAAACTGTCTTTATGATGCAATTACCTCCACCTGGTCTCTCCCTCGACATGTGGGAATTATAAGAATTATAATTCAAGATGAGATTTGTGTGGGGAGACAAAGCTTAACCATATCACTCAATTTCAAAGACCTGCCTGCAGATGCCTGCTCTACTTTACCACACAAAGGCTTTTATTTCTGTTGTTTCATTTCTCTGACCTATCTTTTTCTTATTATTATTTCCTAGAAACATCTTATTGTTTCTATGGTTTATCAATGTTTCAAGTACCCACCACAATGCCACTTTTTCCATAAAGCTTTTCTTCTCTCATTAAAATTGTCTTTGTTTGAATTATATTACATTATCACTGCCTCTTGTAGTGTTTATTTTTTAACCCATCAATTATTTTCATATTTTGCCTATTCAATATATTATAAATTTATAAACTGTGAAATACACGTTTAAGATTGAAATACACGTTTAAGATTACTTATATGTCACACAATATCCAATATGGCCCTTTTATGTCGTATGTGCTCTAAATACACTTTTAAGAACAATGGGTAAAAAAGCACAAAAAAACACAAGGACAAAAATAATAAAAGAGAAAACTGAAACATGGCTTGTACAGAATTATTTTCCTATAAGAACTTATTAGAAAGAGATCACTACCTTTATTCTATCAAGATGAATTATTTGTTCTTTGACTCTATTAATCCATTTTCCAAATATTACGCTTCTATTTACTATTTTCTTGTCTAAAACCTAAAAGCTTTTACTTAATCTAGGTCTCAGAGTTACTAAGTACTATCATCATTGTTTGGAGCGACTTTACTTGGGGGAACTTTGCACTTCACTGATCTTTAAAGAGTGGAGAATAACAACATTTCAGAATGCATTACGAATATTTTAAGAGCAGATAATGTTATCTATATCACTCAGGTTCTGTTGGATTATCTCACACAATACTGATTGTCACAGTGTGGAATCAAGAAAAAAGTTTAATCAATGGTTATTTTTTAAACTGTATTTTGAAAGGACATATATAATATGTATATTTATATATATATTTACATTCACATGAATATATATATACACACAAACATATATATGTCTGATATAATTTTTACATCTCATCCAAATATATACAAAGTGAGCAGAAAATAAGGAAAAATCCATATCTGTCTGGTGTGCATGTGTTTACCACTCCTCTGTTGTTAAGCAGCAAATATCAAGAAAACTCTTAAGTTGCTTGTGTTTAATAAAAGACTGACATGTTCCAAGCAATAGTAAACTCAATTATGGTTTGCATAATGATTAACAAAGTGTTATTCTCACACACTGATTTATTTGGTATTCACTTAATAATATAAAACAGATAAAACAGCTATGTATAGATAAAAAATATGAAGATTGTCATTTGTCTATGATCAAATTGTTAAAAATTTTAAGGTCATGGCTTGAACCTAAGTTTTCTTATTCTAAATCTATACTGCTTTGTTTCTTCAATCATAAGTGGTATGTCAAAATTTTTCCACTTGGAAAATTTTAATTGTATTTTTTCTTTAATCCTTTCAATAGTTAACTTTATTTGCTCATTAAATAGAGTTGTTTTACCAGCATACAAAAATGTTTACTGTTTTCTGTCTATGAAACAGTCTATAGCTGTTCTGAAAGCACCACGATATTATTTGAAGAATTTGCTTTTCCAATTGAACAAGGTCTACTAACATTATATTTATGGACACTTTCCTCTTAGGCCAGTGGATCAAACTATTCAATCAAATCTTCCCTCCTTAGAATATAATTCTTATCAGAGATCAAAAGAGAAAAGTACACTGATCATGTTGAGATTTATCCTGTATCCCATCCCTAAATCTCTGCACCTGATTTAGTTCTAAATAGCTCCCAGGTGCTTTTTCCTAGCTAGCCTTCTGTTAATTCTGAGAGCTCATTATATCTTTCCAGTAACATATCTTTGATTCAATTAGCCAGCGATATTTGTGTTACTTCTTACTAAAGAATCTTGGTACTATTGGTCATAATCAATTTAATCATAAATATTTTTCTCAATACATTACATGTCATACAGGACTAAGCACATACTTAATCAAATGTGATGATTAGAAGACAAAAGACTTAATATATAATTGAATAAGAAATGTATTACTCAATATAATGAATCGTCTACTGAGAATAACATTCAGTGACCTACCCAGCCCAGAAACACGTTAACTCATTCACTTAGAAAATGACATTTTGTTACTCGAGAGCTAGAATGCATGAGATGTAATTATCATTGGGTAATTACAAGAGTGATTTTTGCATTCCCATAAGTCTCAGGGTTAAATTTCTGTACTTCATCATATATATGATGGAAGATATAATTTCTTTAATGATATGATATGAAATGATATATATTATGATATGATACAATAAGAACAACAATAACACATTTATGTATTAGTTTTTCAACCATGGGCAAAACACCAGACACCCAATTTATTTAACGTACACATTGTGTGTTTGAGATGCACTAGTTAGGTTCATTTAAAGCTCATGTAGGTATCTCTATATTTCAAGAATACCTTTAAAAGATTTTAAGGGGACACCCATATTAAGAGGATAATTGGTGGACTCTATTCAGTAACTGTCCATCATATAGATCATCTTGCGTATAATCATAAAGCCATTGGATCCGTCATTGATATTATATTTTTCCAAGTCCATTGTATAACTTGGGTCTGTTATGAAGTAGAAATGGTTATTAATGTAAACAATCAAAACATATAAAAAGGAGATAACTTAGTTTTGGATGACAGCGAATTGTAAACAATGCAAGAAGCAGGTTACAGTGACAAACGCCTATAATCCCAGCCCTTTGGGAGGCTGAGGTAGGTGAATCACATGAACCCAGGAGTTCCAGACCAGCCTGAGGAACATGGCAAAACCCCACCTCTATAAAAAACACAAAAATTAGCTGGTCATGGTGGGGTGCACTTGTAGTCCCAGCTACTCAGAAGGCTGAAGTGGGATGGTCACTTGAGCCCAGGAGGTTGAGGCTGCAGTGAGCTATGATCATGCCAATGTACTCCAGCCAGGGTGACAGAGCAAGACCCTTTCTCAAAAATAAACAGACAATGTAAGAAATCAGAAGTTAAATATGGAGAGTGTTGATCATATAAGTGTAAAATACCTGAAATCCTCACCAAAATTCAGTAAAGTAATATGATAAAGTGTTATTACCCTTTACATAAAGAAATGGCTCTTCCAAAATTCCAGAAAATTAATAAAAACTAGAAATTAAAAGTCAGTTTTAAAACAGGCTGAAGAATTTGTATTATAATTAATGTTTGAGGAATCAAAAGTAATTTATTATTTTCATGAATATTGGAACAATAAAAATATGTTTTCTATAAGGGTAGCAAGTAGCTGATTTACAAATAAGGCATAGAACTTCAACCTAAAAAGCAAAAACAAGGCAAAGCTGTGTGTGTGTGTGTGTGTGTGTGTGTAATTTAAAATTAAATAAAAAACAATTGTGGTAGCTTGTGCTTGTCAGCTACTTGATAGGCAGAGGCAGGACGGTCACTTGAGCCCAGGAGTTCAAAACTTTAAGGTGCTATAATTGCACCTGGAAATAGTCACTGAACTCCAGCGTGGGCAACACAGTAAGACCCTGTCTCTCAATAAAAAACAAGGAAGTAGAAAAAAACATAGAAAAGAAGTCAAGAGAATAGGAAAAAAGCCAGTCATGATGGTTAATAGTGGAGGAAGGCAGTACTGAGAAAAAAGTAGAGGAGTTAGGCAAATTAGACATTTAAATTTTATTTCTTTCTTTTGAAATAATATCTCTGCAGTAAATTATTTGGAATGTTCTATTTAAAAAAATTAATCAACCTGCATTTCTGATAACCAATAAAATGTCTTTCCAGTTGTTATACCTAGCAAGGCACTTTTTGAACCAATTTAAAGTTATTTACCAGCGAACAAAGGAAAGTGTTACCAAAAATTCTAACATTCAAATATTTATTTCTCCTTTGTAGGAAAAGTGTACTAATAAGTGCTAATTAACATTTCTTCTGTAAAATACCCAAGTTATTCTTTGTTTTCAAAATTGTAACTACATTTCATTGCAAATTGTTTTCATTACTTTTAAACATGCAGAGAATGAGACTGGATTTTTAAAAATAGCCAGAATTTTGATGCATGTAAGACATTCACTTAAAACACCAAAAGTTTAGAAAATAAGTACACCTCAGAATAGAAGTACTTCTTTGTCTCTCCTTAAATAATCAAAATTGTATTGCAAATTTGGGTACTTTCGGCCATTTTATTTTGAGAAGACTGTTTAGTTGTTGTTAGTGAAATCAAAAGAAAAATAGAAAATAAATAAAAGTGGTTTAATAAAAAGGTATGCTTTGCTGGTTTCCTTTAGGTTATTGGTTGTTTATTTTTCTCTTGTCTCACATATAATGAATCTCTTTCACTCTTTAAAGGTATCATATTGATAACAATGAAAGACTATTTACTGAACTTATTGATGTAATTTTGCTCATAATTACTAAATATAAAAAAATTAAAATATTCTCACATTAGCATTCTAAAGTAAAAATATTTGGAATGATTTTTACTTACATTATCATAGATATATCTGTGTAGATATATCTTATTCTATTTATTTTATCTAAAATAATTTATTTTGATATTATTTATAAACAATATTCTATTGCATTAGTATACAATGCAATACAGATTGTATTGATTTTTACCCTCTAGAAAAGATCAGAAAGATTTTAAAACATAAGTAGCCTACTCCATATAAAATTTAAGTACACATGGGCAACAACAGAAATTGGAGACTATTAGTTGCAGGGCAGAGGGAGAGAGGCAAGGGTTGAAAAACTAATTATTGGGTGCTAAGCTTAATACCTGGGTAATGAGATCTTTTGTACCCAAACCTCAGTATCATGCCATATACCCTAGGTAACAAACCTACACACGTACCCCCAGGATCCAAAATAAAAGTTGGAAAAAGAAATCTCTAAAGAAAGTAATTTGTTTTCCCTTTGTTATCGCATAGAACCTTATCTGTAGTTCTTTTACCTTATTTGGTCTTGAATTATTATTTGTATTTATGGATTGTGTCACTATTAGGGGATAAGGTATTTAAAGCAGGGACTATGGTTTGCTATTCTGTGACTTTTCTACAACTCTGAACGTGATTCCTAAGAGAAGTGAGTAGATGTTTGCTGACTGGACCTGGAACATGTGAATATGTCTATTATTATATTTTCTTAATATGGTATGCTTAATGTAGTGAGCTAAACAAAATAACAATGTGTATAGAGTATTGTTTAAAATACCCCACTTCCAATTGTTTAAAGTGCAAAAGAAATTATATGTTTGAAAGTTAGGTGGAATAAATGAAGATTAAATGATATAGAACTACTCAGAAAACAGGATGACTTTGTGGGGAAGTGAATTTTGACCCTGCTTTTGAAGAATATATCAAATGTAACTTACAGAGTAAGGATATGTGGGAAGAACATAGGCTGTGGATTTCAGAAAATGCTCTTATTTTTTAGCTATGCAAACTTAAGCCATTTAACCTAGGATTCTATTTTCTAATCTGTAAAATGAAGGTAACAGCACTCACCTTAACTTACTGGGTGTTTTGAGGTTTAAATGAAATACAGAATTTGATAATATTTTGTAGTTTCTGAGTACACATCTAAAATTTTTTCATCTATTTCTTTAGGCCATCAGAGAATAAAAAAATTAACATTTAAGAAAAAAATATGTTTGCCTTGTAAGTAAGAAATACAGTATTATCCTTCCATATCTCATTCTTGATTTTACTATATCCAAGTTGATAATATAGAGAGAATTTTTATATTTTATTTTGCAGTGTACCAGATAATCCTTCAGATAATTGGTATAACTGTTCAATCAACTTAAGATTATGATATTCTTTACTATTCATTCTAGTTATTGCAACACCTGTAGAACCTATATCTTACTTTCCTGTCAGGCAGCTAGGGGACCATACAGACTTTAAGGACTGGTTAGAGAATGATAATATTGATAGAATAGAAATTGATTCTGAAACAGTGAAAGAGGTTTGACTCTTACATATAAGACTATAAATCTATGAAGGCGGAACTCCATATACTTTTTTCACCATTATTTTCTTTCACTTTGATGCATGGCACCTAAAAGCTACTTTACAAAGATTTGTTGCATGCATGCATGAATGAATGAATGAATGAATGGATGAATGAATGAAATTTAAAAATAAAATTTTAAATCCACAAAAATGCTTTATGTAAATTGATCGTGGTGCATAAGCCTTTTGATGTGCTGCAGGATTCGGTTTGCCAGTATTTTATTGAGGATTTTTGCATCAATGTTCATCAGGGATATTGGCCTGAAATTTTATTTTTTTGTTGTATCTCTGCCAGGTTTTTTACAATACTGTGTTAAAATATTAAAAACTAGTTCATTAGTATCATGAGCTCAAAGCAAGAAAGAACATATAAAAAATTTTCAGCGTTAATTTCTACTTAAGCTACTCTACAATATCTGTTTAATAAAAAAACACTGAAAATTTTAAATTAACATTTATAGTTGTTATAAATACACATCTTAATGTGTGTGCATATATATATATATACATCTTGAGACATATATACACAAACATTGATATATATATATACACACACACACATACCTTGACATACATATATATAGAGAGAGAGAGAGAGAGAGATCACACATGTAAAAAATTTGAATTAAGCCCTATTTTTGGTTCACAAGTCTTGCTTCTTCCAGAATTTTTCTGTACATGTCTCTCAAGCAGACAAGTACCTCGGCTTTTCAGAAGCATGTGTGATCCTGAAGAGATTTGAAAATATGGACTCCTGGTGCTTTATGCAAGGCTATAAAAAAGCTCCACTTTTCAATTATGATTGGGTAAAATATTTCTCAGTTATATAATATTTTTCTTGATATTAATCTGCAATTTTCTTTTCAGATTTTCTAGACTGTAATAACATTCCACTGATATATAATAATTCTATAGTTGGGAAAATGACTAATCGCATGAAAAAGAAAGGGTACTGTGAGACCATCACTTGACAAAAATATCAATCATTGTCTGCCTCAACTTGAGAGGCACAGTCTTTATAAGACATTTAATTTGTCATAGTACATTGCCTGCAGGAGTGTTACACAGAAGTCCAACCAGTGTTTTCCATGGGGTTTCACCCTAGATCTGATGAATCATAATTTATCGGATGAAGCACAATAACATATGTTTATATGTTCTTTTTAATACCTCTCTTATATTTTACTTACGTATGTATTTTTCTGTCCTTAGGTTTAGGGGATACATGTACAGATGTTACCCTCAGCAGTGTATAAGCTAGAACACAGGTTCGTAACAATTCCGATTGGTAACTATCATGCAACCAGCTAAATTCCAGGTAAACATATGAGAATCAAAATACCAAAACTTTAAAATTCAAACAAACAAACAAACAAGCAAATGGAAATCTGTTTCCTGCAAAGTATGAAATATTTTACATTTTTCTATCCAATTTCTTCAAAAAACCAAGATGGATCTCTTCTTAAACCTATACCTCTTCAAAAATTGGCCATATTGAAATTAACCTTAGAAAATGTGTGTCTCACTATCTCTCCCCTCTAAACACACACACACCCACACACACGCACACACACAAAAGCATATAAAGAAAACATACTTGTGTCTTATTATGCACAGGATATTTGCTAATGTAATAGGCAATTATATTCAGAAATGATTTGCATATTCACAATGTAAAAATGCTGTTATGCTGTGGATATGCAATGAATAATTAATCAGTTACACTTGAAACAATACCTATGAAACACACACTGGTGTTTAGCAATAATCATGAAAGAATCATTGCAAATATGTATATGAAATAGATTACAAATCTATCATTAAAATTGATTCAGCAATTTAAGATATTTGATTTCCACCTACCAAATTATTAAAGAGATAAACTTTACTAGGTAACCCATGGTTTTGGTTGTAGATTGTATGATAAAAAGGATAAATTATAGATTTGAAAAGATCATGAATATTATGTATTTCAATATCATACTTAGTTTTATAAGTAATATAAGTAAACAATAGTTATGATGTTTAGATATAATTTACATCCTCCCTTTTTCCCTACTCCATAAAATATATTTGAGAAAACATACAATCAAACATTAATACAAATAAAGTCATTGATAAAAATAGAGATCACAAGAGCAATTCCCTGAAGATAGGGAGAATAATAGAAATGGTTATGAAAGCATTGCAACCAAGTTAGAACAGTTACTGAGCTTGGAAAGAAACATTTAACTTTGAACTTTTTAGCAACTATATCGAAATTGGAAATGTAAGGGATTGTATCATTCTCATTCTCTAGAAAGAAGAACATCATCGTTTTATCTGGAAAGAAAAACTGCTAGAACTAAACGCAAGAGGAATTGTTTTTTGTAACATAACGTGGTATTTCAACATAAGCTTTTTTTTTAAAAAAAAGATGCTAAGATCTCTTGATATAATTTTATTTTACATTTCTAATATCCTACTAATGGTTAGCTTTAATGATTGTAAAACTTTCAAAAATGCAGTCAAATCAGTAAATTTCATTATAATTTTCTTTTCAAAATTTATAATTGATACCTTAATTTCTCATATTACAAATACTTAAAGAATAAAAAAAGAAGGCAAATATTATCTCCAATCTAAGCCTAATAATAGTCATTATTCAGCCTTGTCATCACCCTGATCATTTTTTCTTGACTCTAGGCTCTGTTTGTCAGTATCAGCTCTTAAAATGACAACCAAATCCTGCTCAATAATTCAAATATAGTTTCTAGTCAATCTTTGTCCTTCATGTCTTTGAACATATTCCCTATATTTCATAATCACCCACACTGTGTGTCCCACTTCCCAAAGCATAAGTTCAAACAAACAAAGAAACAAACAAGCATGTCTAGATTATCTTGGAGTTTAGGTATATGTGTGTGACTCAGATTCTAGATATCACAGTGAGAGAACTGGATTTAAAAGGGAGCAACCTGTGGAGGCAATTGTATAAGGGGGATGTCATCTCCAGACAAGTGTCATGTGTAGGTATTTCCTGAAACAAGCAGTAAAGAACTTGTGACATCCAGCCCTGAGTCTTATAAGACTTGGTAGTTCTGAGTTTCTGCTACAGCAGCTACTGTGATATGTGGGTTAGATGTGATTCCTATCTGTAAAGCTACAGAATCTGAGTTATGGCACTCGTGGAGACTGTCTTAATTCAGCCTGCTATAACAAAGTACCATATACTAGGTGGCCTATACACAACAGAAATTATTTCTCACAGTTCTAGACACTGGAAAATTGAGATGAGGGTGCCAGGATGGTGGGGATCTGGTGAGGGTCCTCTTCCTCTTCCAAGTTTCAGACTGCTCACTTCTCGTGCATCTTCACATGGCAGACCGAGGGCAAGCTAGTCTCTGACCTCTTCTTACAAGTACACTGCTAATCATGAGGGTGGAGTCTTCATGACCTAATTACCTCCCAAAGACCCTACCTCCAAATATCCTTACATTGTGGGTTAGAGGGAAAGAAATATTCAATTCATAACTTTCTATTCTTCCCCCCAAATTCACGTCATTCTCACATGCAAAATATATTCAACTTAACAGCCCCAAAAGTTAACTTACACTAGCATCACCTCTAAAGTTTAAAATGCAAAGTCTTACCTAAATATCATCTAAATTAGATATAGGTGCAACTTGAAAGCCAATTCATCCTGAGGCAAAATTCCTCTCCAGCTGTGAATTTTTGAAACCAAACAAATTGTGTGCATCCAAGCTGCAATAGTAGGACAGGCATAAGATAAACATTCTCATTCCAAAAGGGAGAAATAGGAAAGAAGGAAGGGGTGATGGGTCTCAAGCAAGTTCAAAACCTAGCAAGGAAACTCCAGGTGATCTTAAGGTTCAAGGATAATTCTCTTTCGCTAGATGCTCTTCCTTCTGATCCCACTGGGGTAGGTGTCCTGCCTTCCAGAATTATTGGATCAGGAGTTACATCTTTATTGCTTTGGGTGACCCTACCCTCACAGTTTGGGGCAGCCCCTCTGCTCATGGTTTTGAGTGAAGGCCATTTGTACTGTTGAAAGCAACGTGAAGTCCCCAACACCAACACAAAATACATCCTAACTGTTCTCGCTTAACACACTTTCTCATTTTTTTTGTGATATGGATAGGCTGAGAATTTTCTCAATATTTAATTTCTAGTTCTTTTTTCTTAATAATTTGGTCTTCAAGTCATTTATCTCATCACACATTTTACTATGAAAAGTCAGAAAGAAGCAAGCACTTCTTCAACATTTTGCTGAGAAGTTTCTTCAATTAAATATTAATTTTATTGATTGCAACCCCTACCTTCCACAAAACAACTAGAACATAAATAAAATTCAGCAAAGTTCTTTGCTAGTTTATAACACAGATCACTTCTGCTCCATTGTCCAATAACATGTTTCTCGTTTTCACCTGAGACCATAATGGCAGCCATAATGCAGTGTTCTATATATGATTTATGTATTATTTAAGAAAACAGAAACTTTCTCTACCTCTCTTCTCTTTCTGAGCCCTCACCAGAATTGTCTTTAAAAGTCTCTTCACAAGAGTCTTAGCTTCTTCTAGCATATTCTTCTTTCAGCTTCTATCCATTATCCAGTTCTAAAATTGCTTTCACATTTTTAGGTACTTATCATAACAACATCCCACCCTCTCGATACCAAAATCTGTTTTAGGATTCTCCAGAGAAACAGAATCAATAGATTATATATATATATATATATATATATATATATGAAGATTTATTATAAGAAATTGGCTCACAGGAAGCTGGAAGTTGAGAAATTCCACAATCTGCTGTCTGCCAATTGGAGACCCAGAAAAGTTGCTAGCATAATTTGAAGTTCTGAGACCCAGAGAGTCAATGATGGTTCCAGTCTGGGTATGAAGGCATGAGAACCAGAAGCACTCATGGTAAAAGATCAATGTCTCAGCTCACACAGTAGGGAAGAGGGCAAATTCAACCTTCCTCCAACTTTTTATTCTATTCAAGCTCTCAACAAATTGGATGGTGCCCACCCACACCTGGGAGGGCCACATGCTTTACTCAGCCCACCAATTCAAATGCTAATCTCTTCCAGAAACATCCTTAAAGACATACCCAGAAATAATGTTTAACCAGCTATCTGGGAATCCAGTGGCCCAGTCAAGTTTTAAATTTTTTATTATTATTTTTTATTTTTTTAGTTGGAGTCTTGCTCTGTCACTCAGGCTGTTGTACAGTGGTATGATCTCGGCTCACTACATCCTGTGCCCCCTGGGTTCAAGCAATTCTCCCGCCTCAATCTCCCTCGTAGCTGAGATTACAGGAGTGCACTACCACATCCAGCTAATTTTTTGTATTTTTAGTACAGACTGCATTTCACCACGTTGGCCAGGCTGGTCTTGAACTCCTGACGTCAAGTGATCCACCTGCCTCAGCCTCCCAAAGTGCTGGAATTGCAGGCCTGAGCCACTGCACCCAGCCCCAGTCAAAACATAAAATTCACCATCACAGAGACCATGAGCTCTACCTTCAGCCAGTTGAAGGATAAAATCCTGAATTTGACTTTCAGCATTCTTAGTCCTATGTCTACAGGAGGTAAAGTTCTCAGCATACATACAGCTTTCAGATTGTGTATATGCTGCTTAAACTAGTAATTCAAATTCCTGAGCTCATCCTTTTCTTTTCCCAGTCTGTCTAGCAACATTAGGAACAATCAGCCAATTACTTTATATTTCTAAATTTGAGACAAATATTCAAAAGTATCATATACTCAGTCACCGAGATCTTTGCTTCTTATAAGTGGTTGGTTAGGAGTACCCAATGGTGACTATTTATTTATCTCTATTGCCAGATCATGCCATGGGCAATCAGTGCTCTTTGAACTGCTGAAAATAGTGTCATTATGAGAGGAGAGTGCTCCCTTGACTTTGAACCCCTTGACCTTGACCTTGTCCCTTCATGAGCAGGAACCGAAGGGGCTCATTTCACTCAGCCTGCAGTCCATGGATGGCTAAGAGTTAACAGCTCACTAAAGGGTGACTTAGGGCCAAGATTCCAGGCTTGAGGGTAGAGTTTAGCCAGGAGCCCAGCCATTCTGCATCAATCAGAATCTAAATCTAATCATGTTCCAGAGTCAATTCCAAAAACCCCAGAACCATTTCTGAACAAACTCATCTTTAAAAATCTCTTCCTTTTGAACCATTCTCAGTATCAAAATCTGTATTAGTTATGGAAACAGAACCATTAGGATATATATTACTCCATTCATGTATTATAATTATTACATATATATAAATGTCATTCTAAACACAGTAATGAATACATTAATGTTATATTGAAGAAATTTAAAACTCATTCTCACGGATAAGTAGAATGAGCATTCAAAATATCTTGACATTAAAAAGTATAATATATCTAAAAATAACTTTATGCATAAATATATTGGCATGAGCGGCCTTAATCTCCCACAGATGAATAAGATTAAGATTAGGATGATAGGGCCTACCATAAGCATGTGTGCGATCAAGTTTAATTTATAAATTAGTCACAGTGCTCTTGCATTTTGGGGTCTTTATTAAGTAATGTAAACGTTACTTGAACACAAACACTGCAATAACCATAACAGTCAATTTAATAATCAGGATGGCTAATTGAATAATATGTGATACACTGGATAAAAAAAGATTCATGTCCTAAGAAGGAGGGAGAAAGATGATGTGAGATTTCATCATGCTACTCAGAATGGCACATAATTTAAAATAGCTGAACGGTTTATTTCTGGAATTTTCCATTTAATATTTTGGACAGTAGTCAACTACTTTGACTATACAGTTACCACAGGTAACTGAAACCATGGAAAGTGAAACTACAGATAAGTGGGGACTACTCGACTGTTACTCTTTCTGCCAGCATTCCACAAGTGACTCCACAGCCTTTTACCAGTGTAACTCTGCATTAAGGGAAGGGAAACAATCATGAGATAGAAACTTAAAAATAAATATGCATTCATTCACTCTAAGGAAAGTAACAGGCAAGGCAAGGGTTACAAAGAAAAGAACAAACTTTACTCTACCTAGCAAGCTCACTTCAAGGACAATTATAAGGTAACACTGTCCGGAAAGGCAAGGCCAAAGAAATGGGCTCCAGACACCCCCAATCCAGAGCAAGGTTGAAGAGGAAAAAAAGAGAAAGACAAATTATTTCCCTGGTTTCTTAAGCATGATTATGTTTTACAAATTTCTGTATTTAGCCCATTCTTGTTTTCCTTGCAATGCAGCTACAAGGTCACCAGCTATGCAAGGCCACAAGTTATGTTATGCTATACGTTACGTGACATATCACTGTATGATTAACTGCTTTTGTTTTGCTTCTGTAGGTCTGCTTATAAAAACCCCACTCTGTCTTTGTTCAAGGTTCAGCTTTTTGTATGCAAATCCACTGAGCCAGTGCGTACCTAAAATAAACAATCCTCTGTTCTCCATATTGGTCTCTCCTGTCCTCAGTTTCCCACAACAATCAGACCTTTTAAGGACTACTGGACACTGTCCCTGAACCCATACTAACTTCAGGAGACATAAAACATCACTGGTGTCTACCAGTTAGAACTGGGGCTTATGGAGGTCAGGTGAGCAGTGGAGTTTTTACACAGGTTCAAATCACAAGGGGCCCAGTGAGTCCCCAGACACACCCTGTGGTTACTTCCCCAGTTCTGGAATGCACAATAGGAATATACATACTCAGCAGCTGACTTGTGGAGTGAAGATTGTTATGGTAGAAAAGGACAAGTGGAAGCCACTAGAACTATCTCTAACCAGGAAAACTGTAAACCGAAAGCAGTATAGTATTTATGAAAAGATTGCAGAGGTTAGTTCCATCACGAAGAATTGAAAAATGCAGGGGTGGTGATTTCCATCTTATCCCAATTCAACTCCTCTATTTGATCTGTGCAGAAGACAGATGGATCTTGGAGAATGACAGTGGATTATCAAAATCTTAACCATGTGGTAATCCCAATTGCAGCTGCTGTACAAGATGTAGCTTTATTGCTTGAGCAAATTAGCACATCTCCTTGTCCCTAGTATACAGCTATTGATCTAGCAAACTGTTTTCTTCATTCTTGTTCATAAGGACCACCAGAAGTAGTTTGTTTTCAGCTGGCACTACCAGAAGTATACTTTTTCTGTTTTACCTCAGGGTTATAAAAATTCTTCAGGCCATTGTCATAATTTGGTTCACAGGGATCTTTATTATCTTTACTTTCTATAAGATATCATGCTGGTTCATTACACTGATAACATCATGTTAATTAGACCAAGTGAGCAAGAAGTAGCAACTACTCTGGACCAATTGGTAAGACATTTACATATCAGAGGGTATAAATCCAACAGAAAATCAGGGGACTTCTAACTCAGTAACATTTCTAGGGGTCCATAGGTCCTGTCAAGATATCATTTCTGAGTTGAAGGATAAGTTGCTGCATCTGGTTCCTCCTACAGCCAAAAAAAAAAGGAGAGAGAGAGAGAGAGAGAGACAATACCTAGTGGCCTCTTTAGATTTTAGAGCTAAAATATTCTTTATTTGGGTATTCCCATTTACCTAGTGATCTGAAAAGCTGCTAGTTTGAGTGGGACCCATAATAAGGGAGGGCTTTACGGGAGGTCCAGATTGCTGTGCAAGCTACTCTGTCCCTTGGGTTGTATGATCCAGTAGATCCAATGGTGCTCAAAACGGCAGTGACAGGCATTCTGTTTGGAGCCTTTGATAGGTTCCTATAGGTAAATCATAGTACAGGCCCTTAGGAACAAAATCTTGCCATCCGCTGTGGCTAACTATGCTCCTTTTGAGAAACAGCTGTTGGTATGTTACTGGACCTTAGTCGGAACTGAATTTTCACATGGGTGATAATTCAACCATGTGACCTGAGTTTCCCATAATGAATTAGATGTTATTAACCCACCAAGTCACAACATTGTACCTTACATGGCAGCACTTCATCATCAAATGGAACTTTTATGTATGTGATTGGGCTTGAGAAGGCCCTGAAGGCACAAGTAAGTTACATAAAGTGGCCCAAATGCCCATGGTTGCCACTTCTGCCACACTGTCTTCTCTCTTTGAGCCTGCATCTATGGCTTCATAAGGAGTTTCCTAGGATGACATGAAAAGGAAAGAAGACTTAGGCCAGGTTGTTCCCTGTGCTTGGAAGAAGAAATGGCCAAAAGGGCAATCATAGATGGATTCATGGGCTGTTTCTGTAGCCAATGGTTTGACTGGATGATCTCAGACTTGAAAAGAATATAAATTGGAAATTTGGGAAAGAAGTTTGTAGATAGATCTGGCCCCAAATATGGCACCATTCCCCAGGGTGATCAGCCAGCTAGCTACCTGGTGGCAGATTGGTTACTTGAAACATTGTCATCACAGAAGGGGCATCATTTTGTTTTTAATAAAATAGAAAATTACTCTGGATATGATTTGCCTTCTCTGCATGCACTGCTTCTGTCAAAACTACTATCCATGCACTTACCAAATACCTTATCACCATCATGGTATTCCACATAACACTGCTTCTAATAAAAAAACAAAACAAACAAACAAACAAGAAAACCTCATTTCATGGCAAATGAAGTGATGCATTGGGCCCATGCTCATAGATTTCCCTGGTCTTACCATGTTTCCCACTATTCTGAGATGACTGGTTTGATAAAACAGTAGAAGAGTTTTCTGAAAGCTCAGTTATAGTGCCAGTGAGGTGACAATATCTCACAAGATGGAACAAGGTTCTTTAGAAGGCTGTATATGCTCTAAATCAGTGTCCATAGATGAGTTATTTCTCCCATTGCCAGAACTCATGGTCCAGGATAGGAAGAGTAGAAATAGAAGTAGCACCATTATTCCTAGTGACCCACTAAAAAATTTTTGCTTTTTGTTTCTGAAACCTTATGCTCTGCTAACCTAGAGATCTTAGTTACAAAGAGGGAAGTGCTTTCACCCGGAAAAGAAAAAAAAAAGATTCCTGACACTTAGTTAAGACTGCCACTGGGTCACTTAGAACTCCTCATGCCTCAGGATCAACAGGCAAAGAAGAGTTACTACACTGCTTGTAGTTATTGACTCTGACTACTAGAGTAGATTGGTCTACTGTTTTACAACAGAGGTAAGGAAGGCTATATCTGGAATAAAGATCATTGAAAGCATTTCTTGGTATTACAATGCTCTTTGATGAAGGTCAAAGGAAAACAGAAAACAACTGAATCCAGTCAAGACTACTAATGGCTAAGTTTCTTCAAGAATAAACGTCTAGGTCACCCAAGATCAGCTGAGGTAGTTAATGAAGCCAAAAGAAATACAGATTGGGTAGTAGAAGAAGCAGGGATTTATCCTAGGTCACAGCCAGCTGTGACCATGTGACTAGTTACAGAAAAAGATAACTGTAATTGACATGAGCATTTCCTTCTTATTTTGGTATAAATATGTGCATGTTTGTATAAAATATTTTTTATTGTCTCTCTTATTTCCTGGTCATGCAACATAAGACATATAACAAAGTATTGAAGTATTGTTAATTTTACATCATGACAACAAACTACATGTTTATGTTCCCCCAAAATTCACATGTTGAAATCATTGCTCCTAGTGTGATGCCATTAGAAAATGAGGCCACTGGGAGGTAACTATTAGACATAAGAAGGTGGAGTCCTCACGAATGGGATTGGTGCCCTTACAAAAGGGACCCCAGGGCTGGGTGTGGTGGCTCATGCCTGTAATTCCAGCACTTTGGGAGGCCAAGGTGGGTAGATCACGAGGTCAGGAGATCGAGACCTTCCTGGCCAGCATGATGAAACACCATCTCTACTAAAAATACAAAAATTAGCTGGGCATGGTGGCACAAACCTGTAGTCCCAGCTACTCAGGAGGCTGAGGCAAAAGAATCGCTTGAACCCGGGAGCCAGAGGTTGCAGTGAGCTGAGATCATGCCACTGCACTCCAGCCTGGCCACAGAGTGAGATTCCATAAAAAAAAAAAAAAGTTAATTAATTTTAAAAAAAGCGCCCCAGAAAACTTTTTTTCCTCTTCTGCTATGTGAGGATACAAGGAGTCAGCAGTCTGTATTCTGGGAAAGAACCCTTACCTGAACTCAATCATGCTGGCACCCTCATTTTGAACATCTATCCTTAAGAACAGTGAAAAATAAATTTCTGCTTTATAAGCCACCCAGTCTGTGGTACTTTGTCATATGAAACCAAACTGACTAATCCATCATAGTAATTAAGTTATGGGATATGAAGAAAAGCAAATGTCACTCAATGACTTTACCTCCTTTTTAGAGCAGGTGGTGATACATTTTCCACTGTACACAAGATAGATGTATCAAGTTAGGAGATTCAGACCTTGCTATTGTCTTCATTTGGAGATTGGGTATGAAAGAGATGCATATGGGTGGTTAAATTAGCAAGGGATGGACTTACAATGTTTATTTGTCAATTTTACTGGGCCACATGGTACTCAGATATTTGCTTAAACATTGCGGGTGTTTCTATAAAGGTGTTTTTGCATGACTTTACATTTAAATTGGTAGACCCAGTAAAGCACATTGCCATCCTTAATGTGGGCAGGCCTCATCCAATCAGTTAGATGCCAGAAAAGACCTAAAGGCTTACCTCCCTGGATAAGGAGGGATTCCTTCTGTCTGACTACCTTTTAGCTGGGACACCAGGTTGTTTTCTTTTCTTTTCTTTTTTTCTGCCTTCCATCTTAAACTGAAAGATTGGCTCCTGGGTCTAGAGCCTGTTGGCCTGTGGACTGGAATTATAGCTTTGGCTGTCTTGGATCTCAGGCCTTTGGACTGGGAGTGTTATGGCATTGGCTCTTCTGGTGTAGACTGCAGATCTGGCTGCTTGTTAACCTGCATAATCATGTGGGTCAATTCCTTATAATAAATCTCTTTCTATATATATTCTATATATATATTTATAGAAATCTATATATATTCTATAGAAATCTATATATATATAGAATTCTATCTATATTCTATATATAGAATATATATTATATATATTTTATAGAAATATATTTATATATATATATCTCCTATTGGTTCTGTTTCTCTGGAGAACCCTAATACAGCAGCTCATATCTATATATTACATTATTCAAAAATTATTTTTTCTAATAATGCCATTCTTTTGCTGCAATCTTTTTGGATATTGACTCTACTTTTTATTTCTGAGGATCAATTTCAAGGTTATTCAGTGTGGCATAAATGTATTCACCCCAGTTACTGATAGGGTTTTGTTTTTAATTTGAAATAAACACAAGGCCCAAGTCAGAGGAGTTTACTTTGTCATGCTCACTATTGTATATAATTTATCATTTGTTGCTGACTCTTCTAGTCAATTCATAATTGTTTCTATTGTGCCAGATGACATGAGATTGTACAACAGTTCTGTGAAATATACTACATTTACTACCACTCAGCCATTGAGTTTTATTCAAATAGTATCTGAGTCTCAGATGTCATGATTAACTCTTGGTCAGTCATGGCTCTAAGAGGGTCCTATGAGGTGTTACATAATATGATACCCATGGCCTAGCCCAGTGGCTCCTGCTTGTAATCCCAGCACTTTGGGAGGCCAAGGTGGGCAGATCACCTGAGGTCAGGAGTTTGAGAACAGGCTGGCCACCATGGCTAAACTCCATCTCTACTAAAAATACAAAAATATTAGTTGGATGTGGTGGCATCCTGTAGTCCTAGCTAATCAGGAGGCTGAGGTGAGAGGATCGCTTGAACCCAGGTAGTGGAGGTTGACAGTGAGCCAAGATCACGCCACTGCACTTCACCCTGGGCGACAGAGTGAGGCTCTGGCTCTATAAAAAAGAATAATAATAACAAATAACAAATATGGTACCTGTGTACCTCAAGATGTCTGTGCTTAGGGCTCTCTCTTCCTACAACTTTCTTTCCCCCTGACTTTCTCATAGTTATTTCTCTTATTTTTTCTAGATCTCTGCTTAAATGTCATTTCCTTAGAGTTCTCCCTTTGCTATCAATCTAAAATAGCTTTCTACTCACCATATCATCTTCTCCTATTGCCTCACTTTATTTTCCTCTGTAGCAAGTGATAACATTAGGCAACATACCACACTTTCCCTAACTTATATTTTTCAGTCTTCTCCAGTAAAATTTTAGCTTCCCAAAAGAAGACAGGCTTTTTCTTTGTTCATCTGTGTTTTCTTTTTTTTTTTTCCCTAACCATTCCCCCAAAATAGTTGCATGTCTGACAAGCAGTAAGTATAACAACTGATAATATTCTGTTGGGTGAATATATGAATGACTAAATGAGTGAATAAATAAACTTTTATTTTAAGTACTCATCAAGCATCCTTTAAATAATTCTGGCATCACGTTAAAATCAACAGAAATCCTTCCCTTTTTTTTAAATGTAGACTTACATAAACCTTTCTTATGTGACATCTTGATTGTTTACATATTGCTAAAGATTTTATAAAAAGACAACGTCTTCATTCTTTTTCCAACATGGTTTCAATTCTATAATTTTGACATTCACCGGCCCAGAAAATACAGGAGTTCCTCAGATTATTTAATTTTCCTAGGAGACAATCTCTGAAATAATGAATACCTCAGGAAAGGAGGCTTTCCTAGAGCATTTTCAGTATCACTTGGAAATAGACCCAGGATAGCAACCACTTATTTTTTTGTGGTATCCTCTTATAAAGTCACTTAATAAAGTACTGGATAAAAGAAGTAGATTTATATTATTTCTGCTCTTCTCAGAGGAGCTTTAGTTTAGACTTAACTGACTTCCCCTACCTACTAAACAGCATCTCTAAAAGAATGTTACTAATTTCCAGTTTGTTAGCCACTCTTCCAATCCACAAACAATGACTCATTAGTCAACAGAACATCCCTTCACTCAGCCCCTCCCTCCATTCTGCCATCGACGCCACCTCCAGCACTGCACGACTACTGAGTGTTCTCACTAGGAAATGTGTTTATTCTCAAAAACAAATGTCTGTATCAGACATGTTGGGTGAATTATAACTTTAGTTTTTATGTAGTACGTATATTTTCAAGATATAATAGCTAATTAGAGGCACTTGGAAATTATTAATAGTGAAGTTACCTATTTGAGCACCCTGACGTTTCACATAGAATGCTAGTTTCAAGCTATACTAAGAAATTAATGCTGTATAATTTATATCATAACTATCTGTAGCTGTAATTTTTTCTTATGAATTTAGGTTTAATAAATATTTGTAAGTTACTTTTACATGATTTCATTTTTTTAATTCGGTCTGTGGGGGATATAATTTTCACATACCTGTAATGTAAAATTACAATTTCCAGTGCTATTTTATGATATTAATTCATCTGATACATATAAATAATAACACCTGGCCGGGCGCAGTGGCTCACGCCTGTAATCCCAGCACTTTGGGAGGCCAAGGTGGGCGGATCGCCTGAGGTCGGGAGTTCGAGACCAGCCTGACCAGCAAAGTGAAACCCCGTCTGTACTAAAAAAAAAAAATATATATATATATATAAATATATATATATATATAAATATATATATAAATATATATATATAAATATATATATAAATATATATATATATAAATATATATATATATATAAATATATATATATATATATATCAGCTGAGTGTGGTGGTGTGTGCCTGTAATCCTAGCTACTTGGGAAGCTGAGACAGGAGAATCGCTTGAACCCAGGAGATGGAGGTTGCAATGAGCCAAGATCATGCCATTGCACTCCAGCCTGGGCAACAGAGTGAGATGCCATCTCAAAAAAAAAAAAAAAAAGAAAAGAAATAATAACACCTAACTATTGAGGTAAATTCTTTTTTGTCATATATATGTATATGTACATATGCATCATTAATAAAGTGATACTTGGAAAATCTAGAATATTATCTATACCACCTCTCATTAAGTAACATTATTAAGTTAACAATCACTTATATTTTGTTTTCTATTTTGAGTATATTAATTTGATATTCAACTACTCTTATTAGAAGTAGTACTTGTAAGTAAAACTAGCAAAATTAAAGATAAATGTTAATATTCAACAGAATATTTCAGATGTATTTTCACTATAATTAACACTAAAATAATTTCCTTTTATAACTCACAATGTATGTAGTTCTTATTGTGGGATAATTAGTCTCTGTCTAGTCACTGAAAATTACTTTGAAGTACAGTTTTAAACATTGGAAATAGTGTCCTGAGCTTGTGTGTTATATTATTTTCTTGTATTTCAGAAAGATCACTCTCAGTATAACTCTGTGAATGCTTGCAGCTGCACACTTTTGAAAGATCACATAAATGTACATTTGAACATGTAATCATTCTTGCATATGTCAGTACTTTACTTGAAATCTCAACTAAGAAAGGATAAAGCCTTGATAGTCACATATAGCATGAGAGAGAAAAACCATATATTTCTACTAGGCCTCATATCATAAAGAGAATAGGTATGGATTGAATACTAATGACATTGGGGACTTCTTTTGAAAGCTCATAACAGATCAACCAGGTTCTATAAGTTCTTCTGAAGGAAAACTCCATTTCTAGATAAATATGTCTCCTAGTTTTTACCTATAGTTTTGTATTTCTAATTTTATTTAGTATCTGGGTAATTTAAACATATTTAAACAGTACATCTATGTTAAAATTTTTTATCCATTCATCTGTTGATGGATAATAGGTTGATTCCATATATTTGCTATTGTGAATAGTACTGAAATGAATGCTTAATATGTGGAATCTTAAACGATTCAAGTCATAGCAACAGAGTAGAGTGACTGTTACAGAGGATGGAGGATTTGATTGGGGGTGGGGGGTGATGATTAATGAATACAAAATTTCAGACAGGAGGGAAAAAATATATATATAGTTCTATGGCACAGCATGGTGAATATAGGTTAATAATAGAGTATTAAATACATTTCAAAATTACTAGGAGAGTACATTTCAAATGTTCTCATCACAAACATATTAAATATTTAAGGTGATGGATCTGTTAACTAGTTTGATTTAATTACTCCACATTCTATTTATAAATCAAAACATTGCTTTGTACATCATACATTTATAAAAAGTATCGATTTACAATTCAACAAATTTCTAACAATATACTGAATAACAAAATGAACTAAAATTAAATAAAAACATAACATTGGCTCTTAAAATGTCTGAAAGTAGAAAAAATAGTAATAGTTTTAAAAGTAAAACAAAAATAAGTTGTTAACACGTGAGCAAATTTTTAAGTATGTTACTGTGTGCAATGCTGATTTTCAAATTTTACTACATGATTAGAGAACAGAAAACTTTAACTCGGAAAATATAGCCAATTTTTCATAAGCACTGTAAACATTCCATACTTTCTGGGGCCGAATGAGATAATACATTTTTACTGTCAATAATTGATGTCACAGATATTAACAAAATAGCTCACTAATAATGGCTTTCCATAAAGACATGTGCACATTTTAACTTTATATTCTAGGTACAATGCTTTTGTTAGTATTACTTCATTGCTCTATAACTATAATATTTTTATTAATAAATACAGTAGCATTTGTATACTGTTGACTATTGGTCTTATTTGTACAATTAAATGGCTCAGTCTGCAGAGTTTCTTAAATTGTTTCATTTCTCAAAAAGTTTCATGTAACTTAGCATATCTTCTCCAAATGCCATTCATTTTACAGGTAGGCAAAATTAAATATATATACATCCACGTGCTAAAATTTGTCATTTTAGTGACTGTTTATATGTTATTAGACATGTCTATCATCTTACAAAATGCATAATTTAAAAAATTTGATATTTGTTAATATATTACATTTTCAACTACCCAAAGCAATACTAATTTTTCTTTTCTCCCAGAAAATTAAAACAATATGACTCAATATTATTTGTTAGTTAATATTTTTCCTATCAGAACTCCATAGCTAATGTTCTACTTGATCTTTTTGGCACTGAACTTTAAAAAGAACAAGTCTCATTCTGTAATAATTTTATTTTTATTTTAAAAAATATTTCAGCTCATGATGTTAAACCAGATACATCGATATTTATTTTACAATTCCAAATGATAATATCAGTTGTTTATATGGATTAGAAATTAGTTTTATATCTTACTTTTGATTATTCTTTGTTAGCATTTAGTAGCAACATTTATCAATATGGTGGCAGTTCATTGTCGTGACTATTTGTTAATAACATCTTTTATTTTTTCTATTTTTTTACATTTAAAATATTCTAAATTCCTTTCTCATATTATAGACTTGACATTTGTAATACTAATCCCATTCTTTACTGATTTTAATGGAGATTATTTTACTATGCCAATAGTAAAATAGAGTTACTCTGTTTACTTTTCTCCAATTTTATTCAAGTGGCTATTCATTTTTACGGTGGTCTCATTTCATAACCTTTTTTCCACAGTATCTATGCCTTTTTAAGAAAATATTTGTGTCAAGCTAGCTTTCTCATCTCTAGCAGATCTCATAAAGAATTATACTTTTCAGTGTCAATATTCGTTTCTATTTTGGTTTATGTTGCAAATTTTTATGGGCTGTATTTGAGCTTTGTATATTAAGTGAATTAATTTGTATGAGCAGAAATCTGAACAATCTAAATAATTGCTTACAAAATAGTAGGTTATTTTTATTTTAATCTTCTTGCCATTTCTGTGGCCACTATTAAAATCTTAGGTGATCTAAACTCGATTGACTGAATGTTATATACGTTTTCCATCAAAGCGATGCACCAGTACTCCTGGAAGAGTTGAAAGATTCTGGAGCGATTGCTTTCTCACCTGCCAAGAATTGAAATGGCACATAGGAATTCCTGTGTGGCTGTGGGCTCCAGTTAGCCTCTGTTCGCTTGCTAGGTTCATGTTGTACGCTGCGCAATGCCCTAGCCACAAACTTTGGGAAAGCTAATGGCTACCAGATAACAGAAAATCTATCTTCTCAAAAAGAAGTCTGGCCAAATTTTGTGCTTTTTATTTTGCTAAAAATAACTTATGTGAAAATCCTGCTTCTGCCATTTTGTTTTTAATAATACATTTTGCCTGTCTCAGTTGTCATATGAAAAAAGCTACTACTTTTTTTTTGCAGGTGATTTTTAAAAAGTCAGAAGCTGTTAAGTATACCATAAGAAAAAATATCATTTTAAAAACTATTTTTACCATGTATGCTTATAACTATTAAAATAGAAAAGTTAATATCTATTATAATGAATATTATCTAATGCTATATAATGAGAACGCACCTATGCTTCTCTGAAAATATCCTGGCTTACAGATCTATCCAGCTTGAGCTTAACTAATATAACTCCAATCATCATTCATTTTTGGTGTATAAATAAAAAAGGAACAACATAGCTAAATGGTTTTAAATATATAATTAATCACTATGGCCTCATTATACTTGATACCTTGTGCCAAGGTAAGTAAATACAAGTATGGAAGAATAAACAGGTTGTTAACAGATGAATGGATGGATGAATCCATAATACATAACTTTGTTAAAGCATATTTAAAAATACCTAACTTATTGAAAGATTGTTTGAAGCAATAAGCTTAGATTATCCTATAACTTATCTGATTAATTTGCATGTTTACATAGTGTTCATGTAACAAGAGGTATTCTATTTGTAATGAAATAAAAACACTAAAACATCTTTAAAAGCAAACAAATCTATTTTCCTTCTTTCTTAAACATGTGCATATTTATTGTAAGTGTTTGATGTTTTCTGGCTATGTTTTTCTATTAAAGGTCTTCCCTGAAAAAAAAAAAAAAAAAAGAATGACATGTAATGGAAGCTTTCAAAGTGATTGTTGATACGTGGTATCTTTTACAAAATTGAGAAATATATGTTAAAATTTAAAACATCAAATAAACCCTTTGAGGATTGTGTTTAAATTTGTGTTATTTTCTGCTACATTTTGTGGCCTAATTATGTGAAATTTTACTCTGCAATTGTATTTTGCAGCTATTTTCTATGAATAATTTGCATTTTTTTCTATTTTCCATGGAATTTAAATTAAAGACAATCAACTTTTCATTTATGAGAGCAGGGCAGTATCACCTTTACATTGTAGCAAAAATAACAAAAGATAGAGAAATCACTTAGTTTTCTGAGAAATGCAAAAAATGTATCTTTCCTCTCTTGCATTTTTGGATGCTGTTTTATAATGCTTTTTACATTTACTCAGCATTTTTGAAAATTGTACAGATTAGAAATCTTTTAAGAAGTGCCCTAACAGCAAGAAAAGCCATGCTATCTTCTATTCATAAAAAAGATTATTTTGGAAAGGTACTTTCCTTCAGTAGCTTTTGGAGGCTGTTTATATAATGTAGCTGCAAAATAACATTTTCAGATAAATTTTAAAAACTACGAAAATATAAATTGTATAGTGTCAACAAATATGACTGTATTAAATGATAGAAAATGTCCTAAGTGTACAAATCGAGAAATATTACTGTCATATCACATTGAATTATAAATGCAGAGCTAACCTGGTATCTGTTAGAAAGAGAATGGAATTTGACAACTACATCATTTAACTTATAATGGTATAAAAAATCAGGAGAAAAAGTTCCCCAGGTATTGTAGGAACTTACACAACTTTTATCAGTATTCTGGAGGGTGACCAAATTGGTAGTTCACTGATTATTTTGGCCTTCACCCATCGTGAGGTTGCCTAGGTTAACACCAAAATTTTTCTGGGTTAGCAAAGCTACTAGGTCACAGGAGGGAAATTCTAACCGATCACTTCCATACTATGCCTTAAAAAATCTAAACACAGAAATTATGTTAGAATTTGCAGCCAGAAAATTAATTCTGATTGAAAATGTGTCATTTTCATACTTAGACCTGTTCATTTTAATCTCTATTCTCATTTACTCTCATTTAGTTATTTCTCAGTTGCTTGATAATTAAAATAATTATACAGTATGCATATATCACACTTCCAAATTAAGCTGGCCTTTTATACATTATCTCAATCTCTGCCAAATGTAGATTTGTCTTTCTCTCACTTCTTTCTTGTTTACAGTTACCTTGCATTTCATGGAGTATTGGAAGACTCAGTTTCATCCCATTCATCTTTCAAGGATCAGCTCAAATATTACATTTTCTAATACCACAGGCAAAAGTCATTGACTATCCATCAAGACAGATTCTTGATTAAATTTTTAAAAATACATTTCTACATGTGTTGAATTAAAAATCAGGACCTGTAACCCACAGAAATATACATATATCTTCAAAATTTAACATGTGATGTCTTTAATGTTGATAAAACGATATTATCCATGTACATAAGTTATAGAAATGAATACCAAAAATTCTACCCAAAGAATAACAGTAATTCTTTCTTTGAGAGTACTAAAAATGTTCTGAATAAAAAGGGAAGAAAAACAAGCTATCAAAATAAAGTCTCAGTGATATGCCACTTAGTTATGCTGTGTAAATTCACATTAAAATTAAAAACCCACACTTTAAAATTATCTGTGGTCTTGGGCTGCTTGATATTTGATTTAAAAGCAGTTAATTGAAGAGTAGTAATTTTAAAAGTAGTGAATGGGGTTTTAGTTTTGTATTTGTTCATTTGTATGGGTGCTGTATTGTTGATTGATTTCTTAATGGGATTCTTTTAACTTCAATGGGAATGTGTAAGAAAATTAAATTACGTAAAGCCGGGAGCAGCTTATAAAAGTCTTGGGCTCAGTAGTGTTATCACCTTATATTAATATATTGGATTTCCCGCAGGAAGCTCAAGATCCTTTCAGTATTTATCCTAATAGTAAAGTAGGGCAGGTATACAGAGGGGAAATAGAATGTCTATACACCAATAATGGGAAAACTGAAAAAAAATAAGATATTTCATATTTAGATGAAACAGAATCAGAAACCAGGTCTCCTTTAGCTACTTTGGTACAGAATGAATGGTGCTCACACTTATAATTTTACTACCATTTACTTTGGAACACTCCACAGTGTAGAAATGGGCTCAGCATAAATGCTAAACATATCATTACAAATGCTTCATGTTATGATGAATATATTTGGTCATTTCCCTTGGGGTCACTTCCCAAGATGGTTATTTTATAACACTTTAATATAAATGCTTAACCTTTAAAAATGTAGTTCTTTTGGAGAAAATCCCAGATGTGCATACAATTAGAACCAACATCAAATATTTTGTGTTGCCAGATCACTAATTAAATTCCTGCACATAACCTTTTCCTTCCTGAAATGCAACATTTAGTAAATTATTTTATAATTATGCAAACAATGTTTTGTATAGCTTTTGCATTTTAATGAGTTTGGGAGAAACCAATTTAGAATTAAATCAGATTCTGAAAAAAAATGAAACAAAACATGTGTTGTACTAAAGAGCTGCCATCTAATTGTAATAACACACACTACTTTCCATGAGTCTGTAATTCCTTTGCCATTTAAAAAGTCACAAATTTTCTGCTTAATTTTTGTTTTTTTGCCTTTTTATGGGAAGATGTTTAAATATTTAAATTCACAAAGGACTCATAAGAATCTTCCAAAGTGAAGAAAAACTGTTCTGTCTCCCATAACCTTTTCTTTAATATTACCTTTCAAAAAAGTTTCTAGAGCTCCTATATTCTATTTGGTTAGATTAGCCTTCAGTACACTCAAAGTCCAGGGATCAAAGTAGGCAAAAATATAATGCCCAACTTTATTTCCCTGATTTCATCAATAATTTCATCAGACATTGTATAGAACAGTATTCTATTAATAGGACTAAATATGCATTAGTTGTTAAATAAAATGAAAATTATGTAGCAGAATAATTATCTTGAAATATTGGACTTTTAAAATTTGTTAAATATCTTTAGCCCCCTTTCTATTTCCTGTTTTTCAGAATGTAAGGTGTATAAATGACCTGTAGGAAATGGCAAACTTATGTCTGAGGGACAAACATATTGACAAACATATTATGTCTGAGGGAATCCTATAAATAAGGAACTGGAGTGAATAGCTGAAGTTCTGACAAAAAATATGGGAAATATTTGGTATTATAGCTGTCTGAGTCTTCCACTAAATTCTTTGTACCATGGTGTGCTTTAAAAAAATACAGGAATGGACAAAGAGGAGTCAAAGTTATTATAGGACTAAGAATACGAGACAGATACAAACAAACACATATGTATATATGTGTTCATAGATACAAACACACACATGTGTGTGTGTATATATATATATATATATATATATATATATGTTTTGGTACAGTTCTTTCATTTTACTTAATTAATATTGACCTCCTACCATCAAACATCTTTTAAGTATAAAGGTGAAAGGAAGAGGTAATTAGAGAATGGAGAATTCAACACACGAGAGCTACTTAAAAAGTTACCATACATATGGCAATTTGTATGGAATTTCACAAATGTAGGAGATAAGGGCAATAAAATAGTACAATGTGGGTAAATCTAATATTGGATCTATAAAATGATAACAATGTCTCCTGCTATTTTAAAGATATATGGAATAATACATATGCACATATATGTGAAGGGGATTAAATGTGGTTAAATATTTATGACCTTTACCTTGTCTGGAATGTGTAACAAGTACCAATTTCTATTAAAATATGGTAAGCTAATTAAAAGTATTGCAATCCCTAGGTTAAGCACTTAAAGAGTAGTAAAGGTAAGTGTTAATATCAATAAAGGGGAAATTGGACAGACAAAATAATCAATTGAAAAGAATACATAAAAAGGAAAAATATAACATAGAATGGATGAAACAAATAAAAAACAAATAGTGTTGGCATATATTTAGACCTTAATATAAACTAATTACATAAAATGAAAGTAGGTGAAGTCTCCAAATAAAAGATAAAGGCAAAAGTAGTATCCCATAAATAGATTTAAATAAGAAAATATGTTTGTTTTATACAAATATGGATTAAAATAAGAAATTTTTAAGTATATGCTAAATAATATAGCTCAAAATTTAAAAGGTAAAATTTTAGAACTACTTGAAACTTATTAAAACCAACTGGCGTGAGGACCTCTAACTCATTTATATTGGGTTTGTGTGTATGTATATACATTTATGTTTATTATAAATAGATGTAAATGTTATATAGTCAAATTTCCAACATTTAGCTACACTTTAAAACCACATGGGAGTATGGTATATAGATTGAAACATTGAGTTTTTTCTTGAGGACTACTCCCAAATATGTGGATGTGTTATATTTGAGGTGGCATCAAAATACTGCTTTCGGAAAAATGTATTCAGGTAATTCTTACCCCCAGCCTGATATATATACCACAGAAAAAGACATTTTAAAGCATATGTGTAAGGTAAATTTCTTCCAAATATCCAAGCACTGTTCAAAAATTATCACATGCTAAGCCAAGCATAACAGATGAGTCATAGGAATCCAACATTCCTAACTCCTTCCTAAATTCACACATTACTAACAAATCATAGCAGTATTTCTGCCAAACTTTAGGAATTTTTCTCAGCACCCTTCCTTTCAGTCCTCTTGGTAGGTGCTAGAAATTCTCTACAATTGGAAGAATAATAAGAAATAATTTTACATTTCTGTATTTTTCAAAAAAATTAAGAGCAAAAATATACCAAAAAGCAATGATTAGTAATCATATTCTTTATTAATGATACATTAACACTGAAAATTAGTACCAAAAGAGTAAAAAGTATTGCCAAGTAAATTTAGAAGTCTTTTCTTTCAAATGCCATATTTACTCATAAATGGAAATGAAAATCAAGTCTGAAATCTATTTAGAAAATAGTACAAATAAGAAACTTTAATTTAACATTTTTAGAATACAGGCAAAGCAATACCCAAAGTATTTATAGCTCCAAACTTGTTATTGTTAAACAACAAACAGAATAAAAAATTGACTAAGGGTTAACAAAACATCAAAAATTAAAGAACACAAAGAACAAAGCATTGTAAAGTTTAGTAAAGATGGAGAAAGGACTCTATCATTAAACATATAAAGTATTAAACAAAAATCAGAGAAAACCTTGAGAATAAATCTATGAAAATAAGTTCTTGAAAATAACAATGATATGTAGAAAAATCTAACTATTATAAGAGAAAATACAAAAGATGAAAAAAATTGATTTTGATTTTATGTCTATATTTTTTTCTCATGTTTTATTAGTTTTTGATTGGAACAGCTAGAATTTTGCATATCATTGAATTGTTATTCTATGACAATTATACTTTTAAATGTGAATATTATAAGTAACTCCAGTAATATACATTAGCAAATTCTTAGTAAATCCTAAGGAATTTTTAAAATGTTTGTAACCATTATGATTCATCTCACTTTATTTAAAACATTTTAGAGTTTAGAGTCAGAAGTACTTTCCATATCTTTGTATAAAGTCAGCACAAGATTGTAAGGCCATAAACAAAACTTCTAATGAACGCATCTAAAAGACCAAAATTGTTAGTGCATCAGTGTGTGCAATTTGCAAAATCTTTAAAAATTATGAAAGTAAAATATCAGTTTATTAAACAGCTGTTGTGCTAAATTATTACTTCCCCTTCTATTCCTATTTAATGTGTTTTAATTAGAAATGATATCATCTTATTTATCATCTCCTTAATATCAAGCCATCACCATGTTTAATGATAGCAAAATCTAAAGTCCTTTGAAATTCAGGAAGAAAAAAATGGGTGTTTACTCTCACCATTAATATTGTACTTTGTCTTAGAAATTTGATCAAATGGTATTAAACAACAACATAATATTAGTTCAGTAAATAATAAAAAGAAAATAAAAACTACCTTTATTTGCAGATGTAATTCTCTCTAGAAATAATAAGAAAAGTTGTATCTTTAAATTATAAAGAACTATAGCAACTAAGTAAGATACACTTCTCAGGAAAACATGGTAAAGAGCCTGTAAAAATTTCACATTGTAAGCACTCAATGTTTTTTTGCTGCTGCAAGAAGTGAAAATCAAAATGAGATATAATCTGATACATAAGAGTGGAGGAAAGTCAAAACCATAGTGATTAATAATTGGCATAGTGAATGTGTAAACCAAATGGTCCTCCTACACACTGTTGTTTGAAGTGTAAATGAGGACAGAGAATTTGGTTGTACCAAATCAACAACCACTCACATGCTTTTTTTGATTTAGCAATTTTCTTCAAGTTAGGTGCATGCATTTACATAAATACTTCGAAGCCATAAAAAGTGAGGTTGTATATTTATCTTATTGATATACACTGATGGTCAACATTCATGTGTTATTTTAAAAAAAGGAGGTTATAAACATATGTACATGAAATCCACTGTTAACCTTTCATAAGGGAGGTTGTTCTTTCCATGACATGAATGGGTAGGAAGTTGACAAAAACTAAAGGAAAATGCTCCAGGAGCTCATCTCTGGGAATTTAGGAATGAATACTCCTAGAGACAGATCAGCTCTGTGGAGACTCATCTTGGGAGTCTACTAAAAGAGTTATGTTGCTTCGAAGATGAGGCTCATTTTCATGAAGAACTAAATTCTCAGTACACCGAAAGAGTAGGATCCTGCTTCTACCTACATCAAAGATCTTAAGCCACTAGCTGAGTGGTTTAAGAGCCAGTATGTCAGAATATAGTGCAGAGTGATGAAATTGAGCTTGACGTGATCCTACAATATGTCTTGAAAGCCCTGAGCAGATACAAAAGGTTAATGGAATTTTTATGAAGAGAGGGATGTACACGCAGCTCCATGAGAGACAGAATATACTGGGATAAGTGATACCAACAAAAAAAATAGTGAATTTAAGGCACAACCCCAGTGACTAAAAACAAAATATTTTCTGAAGGAAGACTACAATATCATGGTGAATTTTGGGGAAAACCATAAATACAAGCAACAGGCTTATATAATATCTCCTACTTTCTCCTCTTAGGCATAAATTACAAAAGAAAATATATACAAAATAAAAGCAATTACATAAGATATAAAATCAATGTTATTTGTGCATTGGTGTTTTTAAAAGATCAGAACACAAAATAGGCTACACTATAAATTTGTTTTCTGTAAAACTATCCATGAGGTCTTAACAGAATTGGTGATTATAACGGCTAGGTTAATTAAATGTCTATTCAAAGTATAGAGACTGGAATGTGGAAGGAAGCAATCAAGGGTAAAAGTCTTACTAACTGGGTCAGTTTTGAACACCCGACATGAAGTAGTTCAATTCTAATGTGGACGAGATAGTCTTGGGCAGTGTGATCACTCCAGTGAGTGTTCTAGAAGTACGAAGGCACCTAGAAGTTTCTCTCTTTGTATATAACTCCTTTGTATATAAAGTACCCCCTTTAGGTACTTGTAGACTGCTTTGGGTAAAATGAAATTATAACCTGAAGGAATATAGTACAACAGTGAAAATTAGGCATCAATAATTGGCACTGTACAGTGGGAGCTAGGTTCCAGCTGAAATGCAAACGTGGTTGAAACATACTAGTACACTTCTACAGAAATAAAAGTTAGCAGACAAGGAAGGAAAGAGGCCTATGGAAAAAAAATTAATCCTGGAATTTAAACAGTTTTGTGTTGCCACGGTAACTTAGACCTAAAAATAGAATAAAGTTGTCTGGTTGGCATTTTGGAGAATAGAGTCATAAAGATTTGCAAGTCAAATTTATAATATATAAGATTGTATCAGAAAAGGAGTTTGCTTTAGGATAGCAGCCTCATGGAAATTAGATGAAAACTAGCAAATCTATCAGTAAGGCTTATCTCAGTCTCATCTCAAACAGGAAACGGCTGGGCTTGATATTGTCTAAGAACTTGAATCCTCCTATTGGTTAAAGGAGAACTTTCTAGACTTCTCTGGTAATCAAGACAATTATAAGAAAAGTAAGATGAGAAGATGGTTACTCAAATCAAGAAGGACGATAAACTTGCATGGTCTTGTTTTGACCATGAAAAAATTTTAGAGAATAGTAGTGCTGAACGTGTCAAAAGGATGAGGGAAGAATATCAACTAAAAAAAAAAAAAATCAATTTTGAGTTCATTACTAAAATATTATAGACATAAATAATACTGGAATTGCAAAAAGGTTATAACCTGAAAAAACACATTCTTTGAAATTATTTCCAGACTTAAAAATCTTTGGAGAGTTTCAGAAAATTGATTGGAATCAGTTTTAAATCCTGTAGGATTCACTCAAGCATATGGCCTTACCAAATGAATGTATCAGCTTCTTCAAGAACTCCAGAGATTAGTGGTTTTCTGCAGAGAAGATTGGACTAGCTGCTTTCCTCATGCTGTGTTTCATGGTAGTTCACACTCAGAAGTGAATTTTACATCTTAGGATCCATACAACTCCTCTTCATTAACATAATTTACTGGGTTTAGAACAGTTTTCTTAAAGTGGTTCACAGATCAGCAGTGTAAGGATCACCCCCGACATACTGGACGCTAGAGCTACCAACTGAGAAACTCCTAACGTGGGGCCAATAACTGGTGTTGTAACAAGACCTCCAGGTGATTCTACTAACCTAACGTCTGTGATCCTCTGGGCTGCAGATACAGAGACTGACATTTAATCTGGAAATTTGACCGTAAGGCTAAAACTTCCAAAAATGTGATGGGGATCAGGGAAATAAAAGGTGATTATACTTGATATAAAAGCCATGGTTACGTTGTTTTTAAAATGTTAACAAATGCCTTCAGAAAGCACATGAGTTTGGAGATGGAGGGAGAGAAAGCAAATGGAGGGGGGAAAAGAGACAGCAAGGAGAAATCAAATGGAAAGGGAGAAAGGGAAGGAGGAGGATCATATGATGGGGAGAGAAACCAGGTGGAAACGGAGAAATCAGATGGGAAGAATTCAAGATGAAGGGAGATACAACTAACAGAAGGAACCAGATAGAGGAAGAGAAGGGGGCTGGAGAGAAAGAGGGGCATCTACTTTAAACTGCCCCCAAAAGATTCCACTTTTAGTGGGATTAACTCTGCATCCCTGGGAAAGTTTAGGCAGATCAGTTCCTTTACTTCTCACCGTGTGAAGAGTTTAGAAGTAGGACTGAACTGAGGAAAGCCAGAGGATTTTTTATAATTCAGTGGAAAGAAAAAGACACAATAGAAAATACGGGCCTTGCTTATAATATGGGCCTGTGAAGCTTGTGTTGGGTTTAATTTGAAAAGTGAAAGAAACATAATAGCGTTTAACCCCACCTGGAGAAGTAGGCCATACCAATTTTATATTATATTCCAGTAATAAGTATTATGTATATATGTGGTAAAACTATATAGTTTATATACAATATATATTTAATGATAATATAATGTACAACCAATATAGTTGATATATAAAATAATAGATGATTCATTGATCATGTTTGCAAATACACATATGTATTTAGCCATGCAAAAGGATTATGGCAAATTACATATTCTATTAGTAATGGCATTATGCAGAGTTAAATTCATTCTTTCTCTTATGTAAAATTACTACTTAACTATATATTTACTGATATTTGGAAGATTGTTAAAGAAATGATATATATCTATTTTCTAAGACAGACACCTATATTTTAACAATGCTAGCACATTTATGCAATTTTATTTTTACTTAGAATATGTTTGAATGTGAAGTAATATGACCAACTTTTTAGTAAGCTTACCAGAATTTTTGCGCTCAAATTTATTTTTGCCTTAAAATAGCTAATCTGGATGGCTATACATTTATTCCAATGATATCACCATTTCCATTTTTGGAATTTATCTTTAAATTGCTTCCAAAACCTTCAACATATTACTTTAAATACCAAGCAGGGAAAATATTTTTCATGTTACGATGAAAATCCAAATAACTTTTTGAATTGGGTCTGCTTAATAAAATGGAATATCCAACTGGACAACACTTAAAAAATGTTGTTTTATAAGTGATAATGTAATTGTTTTTCTGTATGGCCACTGTTCTGATTTTATAAGGCAATCATAATAAGTTTGAAATTACTATAAATAATTATATCAATGTAAGACCAATCAGAAAAATGTCAAGTAATTAAATTTGAATGCTTAATTTCTGATATTTAACCTTAAAAGCTGCCTTATTACTACACTGAATCTTGTTCTCTATGACTGTACAGAGAAAATAGTATGTTTGTGACTTCACTTTTTCTTAAATGTTATTAACGTCACGGCATCAAACTGACCTAGACAATACTGAAACCAAATTTTATTCTTAAACTAGAAAAAATTGTCACTCCATGTGCTTATGCAGCCAAACAAAAGGTTGAAATGCAGTACTAAGCTGTTTAGGCAAAATTATTTGGAGCTTATGGCTGCCTGCTTTTCCCTTCAGACCTTTGACATATACCATCATATTCCCAATGCTTCAGCCTGACCTTATTAGTCTTATTTGCATGAGCAAGGCTGTGTAGTCAGATTAAATTGCCCAAAGAAGCAATCCTATTATTCAAGTGAATGCATTTTTTTTTTACTTTGCCAAATAAGAAATGAGACAACAATACCAATCAATAGACACATTTGAGATATATCAAATAAATATATTAACAACATTATTTACTAGAAAATTTAATTTATCAGGAAAAAAAAAACTTGCCTTTAAATCCTGGGACACACTTGCAGAAGAAATATCCCCTTAAATGTGTACTAGTTGTTCCATTTTTGCAGGACGCAGATTTGCAGTCTTCAGTATCTATCTCACAGATGTTCCTTTCATATCTTTGCAGACCGCTACAGTTACAATTGTGCGAAAGGGCCAGGCAGAGGCCATGCACTGATATACTCTGGTTCCCTAAGCAATAGTCAACATTGACAACACACAATCTGCCAATGTAACTAAGAGAACAGCTGCATCTGAAACACAGAAAAATGAAAAACCCAATTAGTCATATACTTTATTTTGATATATTTAAGTATTTAAATCACACATTTATTTAAAAACACAGAAATAAATATTTAATGAAGATAGTTGTGGGGTGCATTTAAAAAATATTTTCATAAAGTGTCCATTCTTGGCAAAATTACTTTTGATTACTGTGCAGAATTATGAGTGAAAATAACTTTGGTGCTGAATATATCTAGTCTCAAAAACATATTCTGCCACTTAATTGCTATGTTAGCTGGGATAACATCATGAACTCTGCCTATGCTAATGTGTGTGTGTGTGTGTGTGTATTCATATATTATTAGGTTGGTGCAAAAGTAATGGTGGTTTTTGTCATTGAAAGTAATGGAAAAAAATCACAATTACTTTTGTAACAACTATATATATATATACATATATATAAGATTATTCAAACTCAGTTTGTCACTCAGTGCAATTATTTAAGATGTAGCTGTAAGGCAATGCCAGGTATTCTTATATTATTCTTTAAATCTATAATATTTTGAATTTTAAAATATCTGTACTCTTGAATACATGAACATAATTCATGCATTCATTATTTTAGTTTTTTAGATACATTTTTAATGAATTTGCAAATTTCGACGAGATTTTCCCATAGTAATTTCAATTTATCCAATATATTTTTCTAGTAGTTTTTTACATAGTTTTCTTGTAAGTGAAGACAATTGTGAAATAGTCTGCAATTTATGTAAATGTATTTTAAATATGTTTTAGGTTTAATGCTGAGAACTATGTTGGCTATCAACAAAAGTGGGGATATTTTTCTGGAGTTAGAGAGACAAAGATTTTTCACTTTTTTCTTCCTTTCAAATACAGATGTGCACAGAAACACACACACATCTGTTCAAGGCCTAATTTATTTGATCATTATACATTGAACAACTTTTCTTGGGTTCCTCTATATCTAGGCATAGTTATAAGTTATTAATATAAATTCTTAGATCATTTTAATATAATAATACATTATATAATATATCCATATGCATTTCTTTGAATATTTTATATACATACATAATTGAAAAAGAAAACAAAAGATGAAAAAAAATTAAAGTATCATGATTTTCAAGAATTCTTTACCAAGCATTCAAAGGGCACTTAACATTAGCATATAAATATGTCAATGGGCTGAGAAAAGCAATGTCAAATCACTTTGCTTGTTATTATTAATACAAATTAACCTACTGAACCTAAGTCATTACACTTATAACTGTATATGACGGTAAGTGTTTGGAGCCAGCAAAAATGTTAAAGGTGAATTAGTTCAAGCCTTTCTTCTTGTAGTTGTAAAGAACTTAGCCATTTAATGCAATTTGTCAAGGATCACTGAGATTATTAATGGTAGGAAGTGTAGTGGATGCTTTGATGTGTTCAAATCACTGGTCTTGGAGAGAAAACTTTGGTTTTAATTCTTTTCAAACATGTATTAAACAAATATATTTGTGCCTGTTTTCCTCATCTGCAAAATTCTCAGTTGCACATCTATTTCACAGAAGAGTATTGAATGCATATTTTACTGGGCAAGTAACTGTTACCTACTATATCAAACACCCTTCCAACAAAGTTACCTGAAATAAAATCATAGAACACAGTTACTTCCCTTCAATACCTTTCCTCTTCTCCCTCCACATACAGAAAAAGAAAAAAAAACCTAGGTAAATTCAAAACAACTGCCACATGGCAAAAAATTGTTGGCCTGTGCTAGGCCTTGTTTAACTGTATCTTTGTAAATTGTTAATAGTGCTCTTTCACTTTTAACAGTGTTCTGATTGGGGTGGTAGATTACATGGGGCCCTATGTATAATGCCAAGATTATTACATAGTTCTGTGCCTCTACTATGCAAGCTTTAGTCATAATGCTGTTTGTTATTCCATGAAAATGAAAAGAAAATTTTAGAAAGTTCCTTCCTAAATGAACAGGATATCCTGTACAAGAATACGAAGGCATATCTTTATAATTCTTCCTGAGCTAATCTCTAGTTTATTAAATCTCAATAAAGGCATCAAGAGGTAGACTCTAAATTATATATGGGAAGCTTACGGCATTGAGAATATTTTTGAAAATTAAGAGTAATATGGAAGTACTAGCTCAGATACTATAACAAACAAAAACTGTACTAATTGAAAGAGAGTTTGCCACTTAACTATTAGGATCTTGCTTAAGTCTCTAATCTGAGCTGTGTGGAGATAGTGACACCTTTTATTAAGAGGAAGATTTAATAGGAGAAAATTTGGGGTAGAAACTAGGAATCTGCATTTGGCCATAGCAAATTTGAAATGGTAATTGACCTATTTTTATATTTCATTATATTTCATGTATTTTTATATTGACCTCTTGATGTTTGTTTTATTGAGCTTTAATGTCCTCAAGAGAATACTTTTTCTTGTGTACTCGTCTTTTTAAAATTTGACGAGTTGTGGTTAGAGCAACAACCTACTTGTTCCCAATTTTTGAATTTTTCAAATTTTATTTTTGACACAACTTAGGCACATTCCCTTATTGTTTAGCATTACCATTTCTATATCAACCTACCTACAATACAAACCTACCTACACATACATATTTTTATATATATATATTTAAATTCTCAAAAGTGATTATATCTTAGTAATATATAATGCTCTGAAATTTTATCTTTCCATTTAATGATATGTCTGAGATACCAATCCAAATTAGCACATTTTGTTTTCAAAGGTTGCAAATATTCTATTATATGAATGTACCATAATATTTCACCCTCAGAAGGCACTGTAGTTACTATGTGTTTTAATTTGTTGTGTTAATATTTATACAGAAATGGAAGTCCTTGTATAAATATATCAGTGGATTCTATAAAGAGGATCCATAGGATAAATCCCTTGCAAAATTGGCCCTAATCAAAAGGAAATCAAGTGTTTAATTTTAATAGTTCTTATCAAAGCCCTCTCTATAAAGGTTGATGTTCAGAATGCTGGGCTTCCCAAACACTGGCGAGTTCTGCATATCATAAAATGTTTTAGTATTTACCAGTCTGATTAGAAAATCTGTCCTATTTTGCTATGATTTTTATGTGTTTAATTCATGAATTGCACTGTTTTTGCAAAGTTACTGGTCATTTACCTTTTTGTTTTCCTAATAACAACCTATTTTTGGTAATTTTTCTACAATAAATAACATATTTTAACACTAATTTTATAATTAGCACAAAAGAAAATAAGATAGCAACACTTCCTTTTCCTTTGCACCACACCTTCCCCTGACCCCCCCAAAAAACAACTTGGCAATCTATTGCTTTCTAATGGCCATTGTTTGAAAGCTCATTGGGATGTTCTTAGGAAAGTGTCGCTTCTGATGCATTGGAAGTAGTCCAAAATTTCTGAAATGCCAGGCGTTTTGGTTTTAAATTTATTTCCAAGTTTTAATATTCTGGTTTATTTTAATTTATATTTTCATCAAATACTATGGAAATATTCCTATAATAATGCAAATATTTCTTATAGAATAACTATAGTGTCTTCTGAGGGTCAAATATTACAGTGCGTTTCCATTTCTAACTCATCCTGCCACCTATATATAACTACTTTAAGATGTTTAACTATTTTTGTGTTTTCATTTATCTCAATATTTCCGAATAAAATATTTTACATTTATTACTTAATAAAAAAGCACATTTAAACATTATTCATTGATGTCATCCTATGGAAGAGAAGTATTTACATTTCTTACACTGCTCCTTACCCCAAAACACACACACACACGCACACACACACACACAGACACACAGATAAACACACCAAGCCCATATATCATTCTCCCAATATAAAATTAGGTTAATTTTGTAATAAATTAACATTCATTTTATATAATTATGTGTTTAGTGATATCATTTGTAGCTGAAAGAGGTCGTATGCATTTACTTTTACAGAACATTTTTGTTTTCCTGGCAGTTTTTAATCACTATATTTTTAGTTTTGTTTACTTATTCTAAGCACCCAGTCATCATTACTTCCCCATGTCCCTCAATATGCAAAATACATTGGATATTCTCTCAGCCTCAGTCTTTTTGTCCTTAGAAATGCCTCTTCTGAATGGGTAGATCCACAGGCTCACTTCATAGTGTTTTCTGGGATGACTCTTCACCTTCATCCTGGGAAGCTTTACCGCCTGTCTTCTGGTTTGGATCCTCAGTTTCCTAAATTCCTCATCTTTTCCTTACTTGACTTCCTATTTTAAGCGAAGTATATTATTTTTAGGTTAGACCTCTTAGAACTAAAAATGTTCACATATTGTAGATCTGAAAACTATTTTTTCTACCTTTTTCTTATTACTTTGAGGGCAGTAGTCTTAAGTTTTGGAGTTTTTTTCAAAAGTTTAACATGCATCTCTTCTTTGTATTTCCTCTGAATTTTCTCCCTACCTTCCAACTGACTTTGGTCTCTGGCTGTGAAGTTAGAGAATTTCTTAACTTACATGGTTATGCTTGACTCTCCACTTATATTGAAAAATAAATCACCAAAAAATATGGTTTGAAATTCCATGTATTCATTGTGAGTGGTTTTCTAGTGACTTTATTGCACTGTGATCAAAGAGACCTGGCTGATTTGTTTAAGAACTCTCTAATTCTCTCAGAGTCTGTATTCTTTAACCTACATCCACTCAGTGACAGTCAGGGGAAGTGGCCTGACCACCCACATTTTTAGAGCAGAATAGGGAAAAATACCTTGTTACCTTTGTTTTGGGAGTAGATTTTTACTTAATTTCTCCTCTGTAGTATTGCACCACATCCCTGGGCTCTGTGTATTGCTCAAGAATGGAACAGGCTGTTCACACAGATAAAAGAGAGAATTCAGGAGTTTAACTGTGTGCTCATAAAGCTTTCAACCAATTCTTTGATTTTCAGCTTTACCATGGTCCCACCCTCAGGAATGACTGATGAGTACAATGCCTGTCTTTCGAGTATTCGGCTTATTTAGTGGCTTCCCCTCTGCTACCAACTTAGTTTGGTGGTTCTAGTCTTTCCTGATCCTTTGCATTTTAAATAATTTTTGTTAGGATGTTAGACATTGTAAATATTTTATTGAAAGTCTAGATTTGGGGCTGGGCGTGGTAACTCATGCCTGTAATCCCAGCACTTTGGGAGGCGGAGGCGGGCAGATCACGAGGTCAGGAGATCGAGACCATCCTGGCTAACACGGTGAAACCCCGTCTCTACCAAAGATATATGAAATTAGATCTTAGGCATCGCGTCATAGAGGAACTACGTCTTCCAGAACCCTCGCGCCCTGCGTCGTGCTGGCACTTTTACCGGCCGGGCCTTAGAGCGGAGCCTGTAGCCGGGCGCCATCTTTGACGCTGGCAGTCTTGGTTTTCTGCTAGTGCTGCTGCTGCTCGGAGGACGACGGACGGCAGCGGCCAAGCAAGAAGAAAGACGTAGCAGCAAGCGGGAGTCGGGGATAGTGTCATCGGTTCGGGTCCCACGACTTTGGAGCTTGTCTCAAACTCCACATACAGAAAGCCACCGACCTTATTCCGGTATCCTACACCCATTCCCCACCCTCATTACACTCCCACCCCTGGCCCTCAGCGTGGGAGTCAAGAGCAACAGGGACACTTCCGTACTCCTTGTAGGATTGGTGAAACCGTAATGAAGAACACCCCTAAACTCCCATAATCGGTGCGGATTCCTGTGGGGAAGGCCTATAGTGTTGACATCTTCCAGGCCTTGATTCTGGACCTTGAGAAGGAGGCTGTGGAACTAGAGATAGCGATGCTTTTTAGGATTTGGGGATATTCCCTGCCCAAAAAATTCCTGGAAAATTGACTAGTATTAAGTGTGAAGAAATCTTGAAGACCAGAAATTGGATCTTACTGAAAAACTGATGTTTTTTTTGTTTTTCAGATTATATTGTTCAGCTATGGAAGATGGATTTTTTTTCATGATCCTTTGACTCTCAAGTTCATCTTTAAATGAACTCTTTTTTTTGTTTTTTTTCTTTGTTTGTTTTGTTTTGTTTTTGAGGAGATAACTAACCCTAGCTGTCTCCAGTCTGACAAAGGTTATTTGAATGGACTTAATCTCCCAGTAGTTGGGAGATGTTTTAAAAACACATGCTGTGTTTGAATTGTGGCTGAGAGGTTTTCTTGGCAATGTGAGGAGGAAAATTTTTTCTGCCTCATTATTATTAATTCATGGATTGAGTGTTGGTTCGACCTACAGGCGTAATAGATTGGAACTCAGTGAAGACACAGACGTTCCTGTTGAGAGCAACCAGCTAATGATTACAGTTTAAAGACAATTTCTGTGATCAAGTTGTCATTTGGAAGATTAAACCCATTTCACGAGGACTTGGAGCCTTGTCCTTGCTTTGAGGAAGCAGTGGCTTGTTTCAAGAAGCCACTTCTGATCTAAGAATCTACCCAGCATGCCTAATCAAGGAGAAGACTGCTATTTTTTTTTCTATTCTACATGTACCAAAGGTGACAGCTGCCCATTCCGTCACTGTGAAGCTGCACTAGGAAATGAAACTGTTTGCACATTATGGCGAGAAGGGCGCTGTTTTCGACGGGTGTGCAGGTTTCGGCACATGGAGATTGATAAAAAACGCAGTGAAGTTCCTTGTTATTGGGAAACTCAGCCAACAGGATGTCAAAAATTAAACTGCGCTTTCCATCACAATAGAGGACGATATGTTGATGGCCTTTTCCTACCTCCGAGCACAACTGTGCCTGAGTCACCAGAAGAGGAAGTGAAGGCTAGCCAACTTTCAGTTCAGCAGAACAAATTGTCTGTCCAGTCCAATCCTTCCCCTCAGCTGCGGAGCGTTATGAAAGTAGAAAGTTCCGAAAATGTTCCTAGCCCCAAGCATCCACCAGTTGTAATTAATGCTGCAGATGATGATGAAGATGATGATGATCAGTTTCCTGATGAAACCAAAACACCTACCCTGCAACCAACTCCTGAAGTTCACAATGGATTACGAGTGACTTCTGTCCGGAGACCTGCAGTCAATATAAAGCAAGGTGAATGTTTGCATTTTGGAATAAAAACTCTTGAGGAAATTAAGTCAGAGAAAATGAAGGAAAAATCTAAGAAGCAAGGTGAGGGTTCTTCAGGAGTTTCCAGTCTTTTGCTCCACCCTGAGCCTGTTCCAGGTCCTGAAAAAGAAAATGTCAGGACTGTGGTGAAGACAGTAACTCTCTCCACCAAACAAGGAGAAGAACCCTTGGTTAGATTGGGTCTTACTGAGAGACTGGGGAAACGAAAATTTTCGGCAGGCGCTGACAGTGATCCTCCATTAAAGCGTAGCCTGGCACAGAGGCTAGGGAAGAAAGTTGAAGCTCCGGAAACTAACACTGACGAAACACCAAAGACAGCTCAAGTTTCCAAGTCTCTTAAGGAGCGATTAGGCATGTCAGCTGATCCAAATAATGAGGACGCAACAGATAAAGTTAATAAAGTTGGTGAGATCCATGTGAAGACATTAGAAGAAATGCTTCTTGAAAGAGCCAGTCAGAAACATGGGGAATCGCAAACTAAACTCAAGACAGAAGGACCTTCAAAAACTGATGATTCTACTTCAGGAGCAAGAAGCTCCTCCACTCTCCGTATCAAAACCTTCTCTGAGGTCCTGGCTGAAGAAGAACATAGGCAGCAGGAAGCAGAGAGACAAAAAAGCAAAAAGGATACAACTTGCATGAAGCTAAAGACTGATAGTGAAATTAAAAAAACAGTAGTTTTGCCACCCATTGTTGCCAGCAAAGGACAATCAGAGGAGCCTGCAGGTAAAACAAAGTCCATGCAGGAGGTGCACATGAAGACGCTGGAAGAAATTAAACTGGAGAAGGCACTGAGGGTGCAGCAGAGCTCTGAGAGCAGCACCAGCTCCCCGTCTCAACATGAGGCCACTCCGGGGGCAAGGTTGCTGCTGCGAGTCACCCAAAGAACATGGAGGAAAGAAGAGAAGATACTTCAGGAAGGAAATGAAGTTGATTTTCAGAGCCGTATTAGAATGGAAGCTACAGAGGCTTCAGTTGAGACCACAGGAGTTGACATCAGTAAAATTCAAGTCAAGAGATGTGCGACCATGAGAGAGATGCGCATGCGGAAACAGCAGGAGAGGGAAAAATCAGTCTCGACACCTCTTCAGGGAGATGTAGCCTCTTGCAATACCCGAGTGGCAGAGAAACCAGTGCTCACTGCTGTGCCAGGAATCACATGGCACCTGACCAAGCAGCTTCCCACAAAGTCATCCCAGAAGGTGGAGGTAGAAACCTCAGGGATTGCAGACTCATTCTTGAATGTGAAATGGGCAGCACAGACCTTGGAAAAAAGGGGTGAAGCTAAACCCAAAGTGAACGTGAAGCAATCTGTGGTTAAAGTTGTGTCATCCCCCAAATTGGCCCCAAAACGTAAGGCAGTGGAGATGCACCTTGCTGTCACTGCCGCTGTGAAGCCACTCAGCTCCAGCAGCGTCCTACAGGAACCCCCAGCCAAAAAGGCAGCTGTGGATGCTGTTGTCCTGCTTGTCTCTGAGGACAAATCAGTCACTGTGCCTGAAGCAGAAAATCCTAGAGACAGTCTTTTTTTCTTTTTCTTTTTCTTTTTCTTTTTTTTTTTCTTTCTTTCTTTTTTTTTTAATATACTGTAAGTTTTAGGGTACACGTGCACATTGTGCAGGTTAGTTACATCTGTATACATGTGCCATGCTGGTGCACTGCACCCACTAACTCGTCATCCAGCAGTAGGTATATCTCCCAGTGCTATCCCTCCCCCCTCCCCCCACCCCACCACAGTCCCCAGAGTGTGATATTCCCCTTCCTGTGTCCATGTGATCTCATTGCTCAATTCCCACCTATGAGTGAGAATATGCGGTGTTTGGTTAGAGACAGTCTTGTGCTGCCTCCAACCCAGTCCTCTTCAGATTCCTCACCCCCGGAGGCGTCTGGCCCTTCCTCACCCCAAATGAGCATGAAAACTCGCCGACTCAGCTCTGCCTCAACAGGAAAGCCCCCACTCTCTGTGGAGGATGATTTTGAGAAACTAACGTGGGAGATTTCAGGAGGCAAATGGGAAGCTGAGGTTGACCTGGATCCTGGGAAAGATGAAGATGACCTTCCGCTTGAGCTATGAGAAATGATTGATAGCTGAAGGTGGTAGTGAGGACACTTTAAAAAAAAAAAACCGCCAAAAAACTGGACTTAGTTTCATCTATTGTAACATTTACCTGAGACGATCATTTCTTTAGTCTAGAATTTGCCCCAAATCAGAAGTATACCTCTGAATTATCTGTATGTGTCCTGGATTCCTTGGGGTCAGATTTTTAAAGTTACTTTATAACCATTTTGTCCATTTGATGCCATTGTTTATCATCTTTTGAGAAAAAAGTTCTGTCATACCCTTCTCTCCACAAAAAAGAGACTGAGAGGGAGATCAAGTGAAAGGGTGTAAGCAAACTTAGTGACTCCTTGAGGTGTTTGTCAGTTTTGGCTTTTTTCTCCTTTGTTGTATTCTTTATGTATTGTCTTGATGTACTTAATATTACCTGAGTTTGAAATGGATGAAGACAGCTGCTACCATTAAGGACCAAATTTTATGCTACCACTAAACAAAAATACCCACTCAGTCTGCGTTAAATTGTATGTCTTTGTAAAGGTATTTAGAGATTCAACTAAGCTTTAAAGAGGGCTGAGCAGCTCAGGAAGCCTGTAATGTGGGCATAACTCTTTGGACCTGATCTTGATGCTTCTGCTGCTCTGTTGGCCTCTGAAGAGCAATATCTAATTTATTATTACTGTAATTTTTTAAAAGGCTTTAAAGTGCCTCAGGGGTCCCCTGAAACTAATTTTCTATTTCTGGGATTCCCTGGATTCATTATATGAGATGGTGACATGATTAGAGGAATTCTTTTTTCGTATGAAAATTGTCCCTTTTCTTCTTCAGTACTTGCCTCCTTGCTGGCATTGAATTAACACAGGGACAAAATTTGGTTAATTTTTTATTTCTAATTCTCCCAACAAACCCCTGTTGCCCAGTATTTATGTGGTGGCCTTTAACCACCTGAGGGAAAAAATGAGCTTATTCAAGCTGCCAATATTTATCTATGGGCTGTAGCAGTACACCGAATTGTACTGTGCCAGGGATATTGAGATGCTCTGGGGGTGTATTGTATACCTGCCAGTTTTCTTCATTTCTGAATTGAGTTTTCTTTTCTTGATGTTGGCTTCCTTCATATCACCTCAAGGTTTAGATTTGTGAAGGAATAAGCATGACGGAAATAATAGTCTTGAAAGGAGATATGTTGTATATAATCAGAAGGAAGAGGAAGGAAGGATTTACCCATTTTGATATTTTGCTGTAGGTGGCCAGTTTTGTTTCTCATAGGGAAATCTGACCCACCTGTCATGTTGGCTCCTAAGGAACTGCTGTTGTAAGCGGCTCATCAAGAGTTGAACTTCACGTAGCCTTGTTGGGAATATGGAAAAGGAAGAAAGCCACAGGACTGCCCATTCAGTCTTGTTAAGATTGGGATGATTCTGCACAAGCAAAAATGACTTGAAATTTATGTATCGACACCCCTCTAGCAATCCATCTTCAGCTGACTGAATGTTGTATGATAGCCCTTCTCCAAAGCAGGGGTAGAATGTTCAGGTTTCACCACGGATTTTCTACTTATTTCGCTTTTGGAATCAGCTTACAGATTCCAGGTCCCTTTTGTATATATTCTTTATTCTTTTGCTTTTTTAAAAAATAAACTTGTATTAGTCAATGTTTCGTGTTCCGCATTATTTGAACCATTTGCCCTTACAGAAAGAGAAATACTTGTTTGTGTTTTAAATACAACCGATGTAGGAAAAAAAAAAAAAAAAAAGAAAGAAAGAAATTAGCCAGGCGTGGTGGTGGGTGCCTGTAGTCCCAGCTACTTGGGAGGCTGAGGCAGGAGAATGGCGTGAACCTGGGAGGCGGAGGTTGCAGTGAGCTGAGATCGTGCCACTGCACTCCAGCCTGGGCAGCAGAGCAAGAGTCCGTCTCAAAAAAAAAAAAAAAAAAAAAAAAAAAGAAAGTCTAGATTTTGTAGTCTTCCTCTGGAAAGCCGAATTTTGTTTTGCCGGGGAGTTCAGTTACTTACCATTCAACCTGATCCTTTTTAAGCGTATTTTTAAGTTTGGGAGTATGCGTCTAGAGTAAGTTTTTCTTTAGGGCTAATTTAATTATCCTTTTGAAGCACGCCTCTTCAGGAGGCTCGAGGAAATATTCAGGGTGGTCAGCAATGCCTCCATTCTGGCTGGCTGCAACTCAACCCCCAGCTCACAAATCCCAGTAGCTGTTTTTGCCTGGCCTCATAGAGTTTCATTTCATGCATATGTAGCCTAATATTCAATGAAGGACTCAGGATAGCTGCCTGTATAGATTTCTGGAGTTCTTTCTCTCTGTGCCTCACATTTCAGCTCTTTTAGCTCCTTTAACTCTGATCTCTGTCTATTAAATTCAGTAAGTTGGATCTGCCTTGTCATGGTTCCTCCTCTCTTACTGCAGTCTTGGAAGTGCCTACATCCAGAAAGCCATGTTGGTTATAGGGCTTACCTCATTTCTTTTCCTGTTCTGAAGACTCACACTTCTGTGCTGTGTCTGTTTTCTAACGTCTGAAAACAGCTGTCTCATGTATTTTGTCCAATTTCCTAGCCGTTTACAGCAGAGAGACAGATTTGGTACCAGTTATTCTATCACATTGAGAAGTGACAGTCCCTAAACTTGCTCTAAACATGTTTAGATTTAATGTGAACAACTAATGTTTCCATTTTCAGTTTCTCTTAGCAGTTTTCACGAGCTTCAATCCGTTAATTCTCAAATACATCCATAAATCACTTGGAATATCTTAATGCATTGTATGAAAGATAATTCCTCCTCTGTACCCATCATCAGCACTCTTCCTTTAAATTGTGGGATATGTTTTTCTGAGACTGTGGCTTTAGCGTGTACGAGAACAATTCAGTTGTTATCCCCTCATTTTGGGGAGTAAAAATCATAAGAACGAGGAGCATTATAGTATCTCATCTTGTCCAACAAAAACCTAGGTAACTTTGGAAGTTTTCTTCTCTCTCCCCCACTCTCCCACTTCTATGTGTGTATAAGTGTGTTTATTGAATAAAGAGCCTTTTATTTTTATTTATTTATTTATTTGAGATGATGTCTCACTGTCATCCAGGCTGGAGTGCAGTGGTGTGATCTCAGCTCACTGCAGCCTCCACCTCCCGGGTTCAAGCGATTCTTCTGCCTCAGCCTCCCTAGCAGTTGGGACAGACTACAGGCACATCCCACCACGCCCAGCTAATTTTTTGTGTTTTTATTAGAGACAGGGTTTCACTTGTTGGCCAGGCTGGTCTTGAACTCCTGACCTCAGGTGATCCACCTGCCTTGGCCTCCCAAAGTGCTAGAATTACAGGCGTGAGCCACTGCCTCAGGCTGAATAAAGAGCCTTTTAGATAATGTCTTGCCTGACAAGTTTAAAACAACTTTCTTACCAGATATGCCATAATAAAAATCTCCAAGAAATTTTCCTTAGGCTACATCTCAATGGGCCATTTACTACTATATCAATAAACTTTATTACATAATAAGATCTTGGTGTTTATCAGAAAGGGATTTGAGCCAGGGTGTTTTAAGTTGATTAGTATCTTGAGTGAGAAAGATCTCTGTTTTCATTAGCCTTCTCAGAAAAAATTCCCCCTATTTATCAGGAATGCAAATGTTTCAGATTGAAGTGGGTACCCAGACATAGCTCAACATTGCACAAACAGGTGCCAAGGGGAATCTGTTTCCTTTTCTATCTAACTCCAACTCCTTTGAATTTTTTTGACAGGTACTTAGAAAAACTGGGATTGACAAAGTGATACAGTTTGAGTTATATGTTGCCATAGAAAGAGGCAAGTTGGCAAATATTTTGGTAAATCATTTCAAGATAGCTTTGAGGAGGTCCTCAAAGCTTAGTATTATATATAGAGCAAGAGGATTATATGAAGTATGAAGAGAAAATTTCTTCTGATTTTCTAAGGAAGATATTGTTTAAGATCCAAGACTAGAAAACCAGTTGAATAATGTAATAGTAGTGCTTGGGCGAATCAAACCTTTTGGTGTGTTAAGTTTAAATTCTCAGGAGGATCGGGAAATCCATGGAACCAGATGGCTCCTAATTGTTTACAAGGAGAAAAAAGTCATGCAGAGGTTGAGAATTGCATGGTATTAAAACCTATAGGGTTAAAAAAATTAGAAAAAAACTAGTGTGGAGTTTGGAGTATTTCAACTGGTAATCAAATACAGAATGTTATGAGATAGCTGATGAGATATTATTTCGCTAGATTCCCTCAGATAAATAAAGGCTGTTGATGGTTCCATCAAGACGGTTTTGTGTGTAGGGAAATAATTAGCATGTGTTTTATTTCCGTTAACATATGTTCGTAATTGCACCCATACACTTCCTTAGAAGGGGAAAGTTTGCAGGCCTCTGAAATGACCATTGTACTTCCATAGCAGAATTCAAAACCAACACTATAGAAAGCATCTATAGCTGCCTTAAAGAAAAAAATTGGTGAATCAGCCAAGGGTGACGGGAAACATGGGGCCTGGTAGACTTGTCATATCTTGTTACAAATGTTCTCAAAAAAGCATTATTCATGTGCCTCTGGTTCCTACGACTAGATATCAGATATCACCAAGTCTCTGTCACTGAGGAGCTTATAGCTTAAAAGGGGGACTTTTAAATAAGTAGGCACACTAGTAGACATTAATCAGCTCACCAACCCCAAAATATTGGAGCATTAGGAAGAACTGAATTCGAATCTTTGCTCTGGTACTTAAAGTGTGATTATGGGAATGTGTTTTAATTTTAATGAACATCAGTTCCCATCTCAGTTAATAGCAACCAAGCTTCCCGGTAAAAATTCTATGGTTATCCTTTATGTATCTTTCCCCTTGCCTCTTACTGCCAATTTAGCAGCACGTCCAATTGATCCTACTTTCAAACAGACGTGACTACTTCTCTCCCTTTCACAGTGACATCCAAGGCCTCAACATCTATTGCCTAGACAATTGGCCTCCAGTCTACTTCTACTTTTGTCTTCCTCCCCTTGATCCCTGTTCAATTTTTCTTGGTTGAATAGCCATATTGATCCTTTCAGGATGCATTGGATCACAATACTATCTTGCTCTAACCCCTTCAGGTCCCTCCCATTGCACTGGACTATACAAACTCTTGGCTGGGCATGGTGGCTCATGCCTGTGATCCCAGCACTTTGAGAGGCCAAGGTAGACAGATCACTTGAGGTCAGGAGTTTGAGACCAGGCTGGCCAACATGGTGAAACCTCAACTCTACTAAAAATATAAAAATTAGTCAGGCAAGGTGGCATGTGCCTGTAATCCCAGCTACTCGGGAGGCTGAGGCAGGAGAATTGCTTGAACCCAGGAGGCAGAGGTTGCAGTGAGCCGAGATCATGACACTGCACTCCAGCCTGGGTGATGGAGTGAGACTCTGTCTAAATCTATCTATCTATCTATCTATCTATCTATCTATCTATCTATCTATCTATCTATCTATCTATAGATATATCTGGGATTAGTGGTGACCAGCTTCCAAGATGACCCTCAATGATCCTGCCTGCCTCCGAGTACCCACACTCTTGTGAAGTTCCCTCCCTCACACACTATGCCAGGGTTAGTCAAAAACAAAAACAAGGAAATAAAAAAACCCAAACTCTTCAGTATGCCCTTCAAGGCTCCACGTGACCTTGCCGTGTCTACCTCTTCTGCCTCATCTGAACCTTAGCTCTTTCCACACCCTTCTCATTCTGCTACAGTCATCTAGTTCTTACTGTTCTATGAGCAGCTCATTTGCTAAGCTCATTTCTTCTCCAAGGAGTGGCTCCATTTCTCGAGCGATTCCCATTTCCACTGGCTGGTTTATCATTATCATATAAGCTCCATGTCTAACTCAAGTGTTACCGCTTCAAATGGGTTTTCACCATCCTAGCTAAAATAGCAGCCACTGTCTCTCTTGCTCTGTTTTATATCTTCATGGCAATATTGCCAACTGAAATTTTATTGTTATTATTTTAAAATATTATTTATTTCTTACTAGAAGGTTAGTTCTGTAATGACCAACTTTTCCTGTCGTGTTCACTATTGTTTTCCAAGCGCATAATCGATACCCATTAAATATCTGTCAAATGAATACATAATTTTTAATGGGGATGATAAATAAAATATTATTTTTTGAGGAGGGAATAAAAGAACATACGTATATCTATAAATACTACGCTTGATCTTCGCCAAAAGGCCGAGAAGCGATACGTATATCTATAAATACTTAAAAAGTATGAAGTACTACAATATTAATATTCATAGATATATAACTAAAAGGGTTGGATGGTAAACAAAGTACTTGGACATGTTTCTGGTAAGTTTCTCTATGAGCTGGGACATAAGTTTTACATTTAATCCTATTTTCTATGTCAAAGGAGGATAAGTGAGTTTTACCCATTGAACAAATAGACCCATTACTCATATTTCACAATTAGCTGCTTTATGCATATTTGACCAATGTTGCACTTTAAGCAATTACAGATAACACTTAGTCCTGGACTTACAGATGGTTTGACTTATGGATGGGGAACGCAGTAGAATATTGTGTTCCCAATAATGCTGCCTATTTACAAAAGCAGCGTTTCCATCCTTTTCATTAGTTAAAAGTGAATAGTTTTTACTAATTAAATTAATATTTAATATTTAATTTGTGTCAATTAAATATGCACGAATTCTGCACAACCCTCAGCCCCCTTTTGCAGATTCTGATATGACAGTTGAGTATTATTATATGAGTAATGATAACTGTCAGGGCCAATGTTGGAAGCAACCATGTGACCTACTAATACAATATTTATCCTCTGTCCCTTTGATTTTCTGTTTAGTAGGCTCTCCAAATTATCACTCATTATGTATCCCAAAGCAGAAATCAGTGTAGGTAGCATTACTAAACTTAGCGAATAAAAATATGGGATGCCAAGTTAAATGTGAATTTCAGAAAAACGAGTGCTTTTCTGGTATAAGTATGTCCTATGCATAAGTATGTAGGGGTACAGTTTTGCTAAAAATTATTTATTGTATATTTGAAATTTATATTTAGCTGGATATCATGTATTTTATCTGGTAAACATATATATAGGATATAGCCAGTGACATAATTCCTGATGCCATCACTGGTCCTTTGGCTCAGACCACAGTATTTCTAATATCAGCGGAGCACAGCTAGATTGTTCAACTGTTGCATCTGTTAAGGTGGTTAGAAGATGGTATTTCATGGAACAAGAATATTTACTATGCCTTCCTTTATCTAAGTGCCTTTAATATGTTTCCTTTTATTTGAATACCTTTGAGTGAGAAATAGACATAAAGGAGAGTTTTCCTATGATGCCTGACTAACTCTGAATACTTCCTGGCACTTGTAAGATAAACTTGGTCATGATAAATTAAGTGATCAGTTATTGCTCCCAAGGTTTCTGTCATCTGGGTTTAGGGTCAGAGGTGGATTTTCTGTGAAGTTAGGAAAACTATAGCTTTAGGGCCGTCACTCGCATAGGTCACTTCCATGGCCCCGTGCCTAATTTTGCATTCTTTTTCTTAAATACAAAACAAAGAGACCTCCCACACTCTATAAGTGCCATGAAAACCTGCATTCTATCCCCTCATCCCCCACCCATGTCTAGGGATAAACAGTCTAGCATGCTAGCTCTAGATAATTGCTGCTTTGGATAATTTCCAGATAAAATGCCCAAATTGACAAGACAAATGTTTTACATGTAAACAAGTTGCACTTACTTATCTTAGGCCCCCAACAACCTGATTCATTTCAGCTATTGGCTTTTTCTTTTCTCTATGGTCACAGTTATCACAGTATGCTCTCAGGAACATGGGGGCAGAGCTTCAACGTTAAACAGGTCTTTCTGTTTTCCTTTCCACTGGGAGATACCTAGTTCAATGTTCCTGTAACCAGTTGGAATATATGCCAATCTCAAAGTTAAATTCTGGCTCTTTAGGAGGGAGCTTTCATCTGAAGACCTGGGATCTTCAGATTATCACTGCGTTGTCACTTCCCCTAATTTAACAGCTGCTTGTTTTGCTTTACTCCAGTCCTCAACCCCCAGATGAGGTAGTAGAGATTCCCTACTGTTTCGTGGAACACCAGCAACATGGACACAAAGGCAAACTCCAGCTTTCCTCACACCTCTTAAAGAGCATCTTGAACCCTACAAGTCTAGATGGCCCTGGCCTATTCCCTGGGGGATATTTTTTCCCCATAGGTAGGGCTGGTGAGATATTATGTTGGAGTCACCCGGGGCCTATTCTTGTACCTCTTCTGTCTTTCTTCGGGTACTTTCATTCACTTGGTAATCCCATCTTTTGTCATGGCTCTAAAAACCATCCAAATGTTGACAGCTCCCTAGTTTATATCTGGGAAATTATAGGAGGGTTTAGAGTAAAGAAGTGACCCCATACATGCGTGATTAACACATGCTTAAAGGATCAGCCCCGAATTCTCCCTTGACTCAAAACTTATTCAACTGTCTATCTGGGTGTCCTTTAGGCATCTCAGACATACTGTGATCACAGCTGAGCTCCTGATCTTGCCTCCAGATATGGTCTTTCTGCAGTTTTCCGTATCTCGATAAATGACAACTTCATCTTCCCAGTGTTTCAGGCCAAAAATCTTGGAGTCATTTCTGACTCCTCTGTTATTCTCACGTTAGCTGTTCAAACTATCTAAATAACAGTCTACCTACTAAATACCCTTTGTCTCTACCTTCAGAGTATATCCAGAATCTGATCCCTTCTCAGTATCTTCACAGCAAACACCTGGCCCAGGCCACCTCATCTCCTACGTGGCCTTGTAATTGCCTCCTAACTGGTCTCCCTGCTTCTGTTTTCAGCCAGCTTTAGTCTGTACTCAATGTAGCAGTCAAAGCAGTCTTTTCAATACATAAGTCAGAGCATGTTAGTTATCCTCTGCTCAAAAGCCTCCAAGAGCTTCCCACATTAATAGGAATAAAAGCCCAAGTCCTATAATGGCCTGCAAGGTGGTATCTGATCAGACCCTCTGCAATGACTATTGTCCTTGTCTTCTCAAATTTTATCCACCACCCACTCCCCTCCAGCCTTGCTGACCTTGCTGTTTTTCACAGAAGCCAAACATTTCCCCACTTAGTGCCTTTCCATTGGCTGTTCCATCTGCCTGGGTTGCTCTTCCTTCAGGTGTGTCTATCTGTGTGTGTGTGTGTATGTGCGTGTGTGTGTATACATGCTTACATGCTTCCTTACCTCCTTCAAGTACTTTCTCAAATGTTACCTTCTCAATGATCACCCCATTTAAAATCAAAACCCCCCCTCCACAATTGTTAATCCTTGTTTTGATTTTTCTCCATAGCATTCATTACTTCTAAGAGAGGTTTTTAAAAGTTTTTTATTCTGTCTCTTCCAATTAAATATAAGCTCCATGAAATCGGGTTTTTATCTGTTTTCGTTCCTGCTCTATCATTCCTAGCACTCAGAATAGTGCCTGTCACAAGAAATGGAGGGCACTCAACATATATCCATTGAATGCATAAAACAGGATAAGAAAGTCTTAAACATTTGCTTAATGTGTCTTCATCAATCCTTAAAGGTTCAAAAGCACTCAACCCTCTTTCTCTTCTTTGGACTTCCCCTTATGGTATGTGTGTGTGTGTGTGTGTGTGTGTGTGTGTGTGTGTGTGTGTGTGTGTGTGTGTGTGTTTTCCAGCTAAAACCTAATATCCTTGAGTTACACCATTAAGAGAGTTGCAGCTAGCTCTTCAGAAATCTTGTATCTACTGAACTCCAAGAACATCATTTATTCAGTACCCAAGGATGGGACATAGCCAATGATGATGATGGGAACATTTTCAGGAACTGTGCTCACTCACATAGATTTTTGTTCATGGAATAAGTTTCTGAAGGTCTGTTTATCAGGGTAAAACTTCAGTCCTGTATCAACTAACAATCCCACACAGAAGGGTCACTGTTTACATTTCTCCAAAGCCTGGTCAAAATAACTTTGACTAATTTGATTAAATTGATTGATAACTCAAAGTAAATCATATCACCAAAACACTTCTCATTCCAATGCTTGATAGTTATGGAATTTGCTGAGACCACCCACTGAATACCCGTTCAAATGAATGGAATCTCACAGAGCACACATAATCATCTCTGACTTTTGTAGCCGTAGGGATACATTAATACCTGTGCCTCATACTTAACTGAAAATCACCAGTTGTCTGCTGAGTAGTTTACTGCATGTCAAATCTGAGGTCCAGTGTAATAGACTGTTTTACTACTTCTATTCAGAATTTTCTAATTCATAGACATTCTAATTTTATTTGTCTTTTTCTCTCAAATACCATGATAGGGTGAAAGTTTGAGCTTTTGTATCTTAATGTTTATTGAACATTAAGATACATAGAGAATACTCTACTATACATAAATGCATACCACTCAATGAATTGTCCTTGGATGAACATTGCTGTAAAACTACTCAAGTTAAAAAATAATATTTCCAGTATCCAGAAGTCTTCTGATGTCTCCTCCCCATCACTACTCCCTTCTTCCTCCCCAATGTAACTGTTACGCTCATTCTAACACTGGAGTTCAGTTGTGTCTCTTTTCCAACTTTCTATAAATGAAATCATCTGTATAAATCTTGCATCTGGCTTCTTTTGCTCCATATTATGTTTGTGAAATTCATCTATATTATTGAATATAATAACTGTGGTTCATTCAGTATTACTGCTTCATAGTATTCCACTTTATGAATTTATAACAATATATTGTTTCTAGCTTTTCATTTTTATAAATCATGTTGCTCTGGGCATTCTTGGAAATATTTTTGGTTACCATGATCCCCTTTCTGTTGAATATACACTTTGGAGTGCAATATCTGTGTCATAGGTATGTACATGTTCAACTTTAGTAGATAATGTAAGCAGTTTTCCTAAATCATTGTCCCAATTTAACTCCCACCAGCAATATAAGAGACATCCTATTGCTACATATCCATGTCAGCAGTTAGGATTATCTCTCTTCTTTATTTTAGTTATTCTCCTTGGTAAATAGTAGTAGTATCTCATTGAGGTTTTAATTTGCATTTCTCTGACTACAAATAAGATTGAAAATATGCAGATATCCTTTTCCTGAAGTGTCCACTCAAGTATTTCCTTCTTTTCTCTATTGCATTATTTATCTCCTGCATTTATGAGGCAGCTCCTGTAAAACAAACCACTGATCTTTTATGGATCTTCTTGGGGTTACTAGCGAGCAGAGTAGATTTTGTTCACCAAAAATTCTCAGAAGAAATCTAACAGTACCTTAATAAAGTTGACTTCCAACGTCACCACTAAATTAAAGCTAAAAATTAACTCTGTTCTATTTTTATCCCAACTTACTTCCAACCATATTCAGAACCTGGCCTCAAAAAACATTCTCAAGGAGATAAAATGACATTATAAAAATATTCTCATGATGAAAAACTTCAACAATACAGATGACCAAATTTGAATATAAACCCATGTATATAATCAAAATAACAGATAGATATTTTAAGTCCAAGAGATATATCCTTTTGCAAGTTAAAGAACCAAAACAGTAACATCCCCCCAAAAAATTAATCTACCGCAAGTTAGAATTTGCTTCTCTGTGGAAAGACTTAATTCTACAATAATGCTAGTCCTCATACCTTAATGTAAAATTTAGTGCAATTCAAATTATAATCCCAATGAGTTTATTCTTTTTAAAAGGAGATTGGCTAATATGATTTTAAGTGATATGAAAAAAATATCCAGAAAATAGATAAGAAAAATATAAATAACAACAGAAAAAAAACCAGGAGAGCACTGGCCTTAACACATATCTAAACAGGCAAAAATTTTGTATGAATAGACAAATGTGCACTTTTATGGCATTGAGAATCCAGATATAGGTAGTGTCAAGTGGAAATAATTAGGAATATTTAATAAATAAAGACAAAATTGATCTTCCAACAAAAAAATTAAAAATGAATGCATGAACAAATAGCACCAATCTTATAAAATAAAATTAATTACAAAATTTATCAAAAGTAAACTACACTAGAAAATACTGATGTTTGATCCATGTATGTAAAATAAACTATAAAATAGTGGTATATTTTTGAGCAATTTATTACAAACTATAAAAATGTTAATTATAGAGAAAAAATTATTTTCAATATTTTTGAAGATGTTATAAGTTCCTAGGACTTCCAAACAAAAAAAACAACAAAAATGAAATTTAATTATTTGTGGGAAATATATAATCAAGATAGAGACACTGTTGTCAAGATAACAATATACCAACTCTGATTCCAGGGAAGATGGAATAATGACATTCCACTCTACTATTTCTCACTGAATATAGCTATAGAAAGCCTGCAGCTGCTGTATGAGGACTGACTCAAGCAAACAGTAGCAGGTAAAATGGGTAGAAGACCCAAATGCCAGTGAATTTACCATTTTTCCCCTCAAATATCCATAGTCTGAACGCAATGCTTCAGAACTGGCCACAGATGGAGTTAGAGAGTGATGGGAGAACTCTGGTTCTGACTCAAAGAGTGGGAAAGGAGACTCCCAATGCCTAAAGAGAATACCAGATTCCTTCCCCATCCCAACCTCCCTGTGCCACATCCCTTTTTTTGTTGTTTTTGTTTTTCTCTCTTTTTCTTTGTACTAGCCTTAAGCAATTCCGTCATGCTGGTGGTGATAGCTGATGGTGACAAAAGCTTATAGTAGTCAAAATTATGAGGGAGGGGAACTTTCCTTTCTGTTTGCTACAGTCATTTTTCCATGGGGTAGGGGCGACTCCTATTGTTTTTGTTTTATATTGCCTGTTCTTTTGCTTCTTGCATCAGATGGGGGTGCAGTCATGGAAGTGAAGAGCAGAGTATTAAACCCCAACTTCCTGGCAAGAGGTCTAAGTGGAAAGGGAACTGGAGTGCACAGGGGAGATGGCAGAGGGAGGAGCTAAGCAAAGTGACCCCATCACATTTTTAATAAACTCCTAAATCACCCCTGTGTTGCACAGATGTGGATCTGATTTTATTCAGCATACCAAAGACAAAGAAATATAGTAATAGACCACCAACCATATCACAGATTGACCATTGATGGCAAACACTTAGGATAAATACAAATACAAACAGAACAAAGGTTTGAAAACAGAATGGACATTGGAGACAAGGCTCAGGGAAGACATTGGAATTTGTGACCTGAAACTAAACAAATCAACTGCTTGCTAAAATAAAATGCATATATCCTCAATAGGATTTAAATAAGATCCAGCATCTCATATTTATTATTTAAAATGCCTAGGGTATAGTCTAAAATTATTCAACATATGAACAACCAGAAAAATATCAACTGATATGGGAAAAGCCAATCAATAGATGCCCATGTTTAAATGTCGAATTTATCTGACAAACACTATAAAGTAGCTATTTTTAAATGCCCTTGTAAATAATTGAGAACACTATTGAAATCAATGGAAAAATACAAAGTCTCAGCAAATAGATAAAATATATAAAGAAGAATTGGATGAAAATTTTACAATTGAAAACTGAAATAACTGAAGTGAAAGTTTTCATTGGGTGGGTTCAATTCAGAATGAAGATGACAGAAAAGAAAAGTCAGTGAACTTGACAACAGATCAATAAAGATTATCCATCTAAATAGAGAAAAGAATTGGTGAAAAAAATGAATAGAGCCTCAGACCTGTTAGACAATAAAATTTGTAGCATTTGAGACATCCGTGTACCAAGAAAAGAGATGAAAGAATGCAGTACTGAAACAAACAAAACAAAAACCTTGAAGAAATTGTGGCTGAATATGACCCCACTGTGCTAAAACACATAAATCGACAGATTCAATAAATACAGTGAAATCTATACATTCAAAACAAAACCCTTCAGACACATCAGAAGGAAGCTGCTGAAAGCTAAAGACAAAAAGGACAATATAGCTTGAGACATTTATACTGTAGCTCTTGCTGTTGGACTCCCACATAATATATCTAGGCTCTAATCTATTCCAATCTGCCATAAAGGCTTTGAAATAATTTTCTTATTCTTCTTCATTAATTCCAGATGAATTATCCTAGTGTTTGTTTTAAAAGAATGTTGTGTTGTAGCTTCTGCCCTTTTGTTAAGTTGAAATATGTGAAAATAAAATTAAACGCCCACTGAGGTCATCGTACTCTACTTATCCAAGGTGATTTTCCTTTAACTGTTTTATGACCTAGCAGAAAAATATTAACATACTGTAATTTTTATATATTTGAATTATTTGTAAATGCAGTGTTCTGATGTAACACATAAGATTGAGATATTTTATAAGTCATATACATATTATTGTGAATGACATCCATCATTGAAACTATTCTAAAAACAATATTTTAATGAAATTACTCTAAAAGCAATTTGCATTGATTCAGAAAGGTCTTCAAAATAGAAGTCACTGTAGACCATAGCTATATTTGTGCTAGATTCATAAAAATACAAGCAATAGAAAGTTAAAGTTAATAGAGTGCTACTTCAAAACAGTATACATGGATATACGAGTACACATTGTAAATTGAAACTTTTTTCTTTTTATTACGTAGTGACTTAGTCAAACTTCTAATATCCTATCTTTTTCTGATTTTTCAGGCATTTCCCCCATACAATATAAATGCTACTGTATCAGACTCAATTCTTAGTAAAGCTTAATCTCATTGAGAAGATTAAGAGGATTTAAAATAAATCTTAAGGTAGGAAGCTTAAAAGTGCTTTATATCTATAAAGTCATATCTATAAAGTCACCTAAGAACTTCAAAGTTTCTAAGAAGGCTTGCTAAAAGAAGTCTTTAAAACATATGCCAAGATAACACGGCATTTATTTTGATACACAGATTTACTTTTATCTCTTAGAACTTTTTCAAATCACCTGAGCAGTTGAGTATTGCTCTTTTATAACTAATCCCTTCTCGCACCCACACACCCTGATGTATATACAGACCAGTGCACACATAGAAAACAACTGGCTTGTGTATTGATTTAATGATGAGATATTTTGGGGGATAAAACAGGTATGGTTAAACACATCTACTAAGACCACTAATATTCCAACTCTATCTCGTTTTGAATAAAGTGAAGAAGATCCTAGTTAAAGTGTAAGAACAAGTAGGAAATTCAATTTACGCAGGATGGAGTGGAAGAGGTAATTGTACTTGAATGGAATAGAATGTTAATTATGAAAAGAAAAATTACTGCATTTTGAATGATAAAGAACTTTCTAAAGTTCAGTACAATAAAAAATTGATAGACACAGAACTGCAAATGTTAGATTCCAAAGTTATTGTGGAAAGATTAATTTGGTTACACATCTTTTAAAACAAGACCATAGTAAAATGTGGAATTCAGTATAGAATTTTCATATTCTAAGGAGCTTCCCAATTTATTACTGTTCAAAAACAGTGGAAAGTTATGTAGGGCTGTTAATAAATGGATGTTTGGTGCCTTGCGGAATAATGTTTCTTCTAATATTTATTTTCATCTGAAATCAAAGACACTGGTAATTTAAAATTATACAAAAAAGGAAACAGCACATTTTTACAGCATAAAGTAACATTTTGATAAAAGTATTAATATGGCTCCATTTTCACTTTTGAAAAAGTAAACATGAATTTACACATTTTTAAATAAACCATGCTCATAATGTTCAAACATATCACTTGAATTAGTTCAAGCAAAATAACTGCCAATGAAATCCTTATACAAATACCAATGATATTTTTCACAGAAACAGAAAAAATAATCCTAAAATTTTATGGAAGCACAAAAGACCCAGAATAGCCAAAGCCATCCTGAGCAAAAAGAACAAAACTGGAGACATCCCATTACCTGACCTCAAATTATGCTATAGAGCTATTGTAACCAAAATAGCATGGTACCAGCATAAAAACAAAACATAGACCAATGGAATAGAATAGAGAACACAGAAATAAATCCATACATCTATAGTAAACTCATTTTCAACAAAGATGCCAAAAATATACACTGGGGAAAGAACAGTATCTTCAATAAGTGGTGCTAGGAAAATTGGACATCCATTTTCAGAAGAATGAAACTAGACCCCCATCTCTCACCATAATCAAAAAGTAAATCAAAATGAATTAATAACTTAATATAAGTCATGAAGCTACTAAAATAAAACATTGGGGAAACACTCCAGGACATTGTCTGGGCAAAGATTTCTTGAGTATTATCCCATAAGCCCAGGCAACCAAAGCAAAGTGTAAAAGTGGGATAATATCAAGCTAAAAGCTTCTGTACAGCAAAGGAAACAATCAACTAAGTGAAGAAACAATACACAGAATGGAAAAAAGTATTTGCAAACTACCCATCTGACAAGGAATTAATATCCAGAATATATAAGGAGCTCAAATAACAGGAAAAAAATCAAATAATCAAATTAAAAATTAGGCAGATGATCTGAACAGACATTTCTAAAAACAAGACATATAAATGGCCAACAGGTGTATAAAAAATGTTCAACATCATTAGAGAAATGTAAATCAAAACCACAACGAGATATTATCTCACCTCAGTTAAAATTGCTTTTATCCAAAAGACAGGCAATAACAAATGCTGATGAGGATGTGAGGAAAGGGTAACCCACAAGCACTCTCAGTAGGAATATGAATTAGTACAGCCACTGTGGATAACAATCTGCAAGTTCCTCAAGAAAGTAAAAATAAATCTACCATATGATCCAGCAATCTTGCTGCTGGATAAATATTAAAAGGAAAAAAATCAATATATCAGAGTGATATCTGCATTCCCGTGCTGCTTGCAGCACTAATGACAATAACCAAGATTTGGAAGCAACCTGCAGGTCCATCAACAGATGAGTGGATAGAGAAAAGGTGGCACATATACACACTGAAGTACTATTCAGTCATAAAAAAGAATGCGGTCCTATCATTGGCAACAACATGAATGAAACTAGAGGTCATAATGTTAAATGAAATAAGCCAGGAACAGAAAGACAAACTTCACATGTTCTCACTTACTGTATGAGGTAAAAATGAAAACAATTGAATTCATGGAGATAGTGAGTAGAATGATGGTTACTAGAGGCTGGAAAGGGTTGCAGGGAAGGAGAAAAGTAAGGATGGTTAATGAGTTCAAAAATATAGTTAAAATGAAAAAGATCTAGTATTGATAGCATGATCAGGTGACTGTAGTCAACAAGAAATTATTGTACATTTTATAAAAACTAAAAAAGTGGAATTGGAATGTACCTAACACAAAGAAATGATAAATGTTTTAGACAACAGATACTCCCTTTACTCTGTTGTGACTATTGCAAATTGTATACCTATGTCAAAACATTACGTGTACCCTGTAAATATAGACATCTAATATATACCCATAAAAATTTAAATAAAGTTTTAAATAACTTTTAAGTTAAAAATGCGAAGATATTAACATGGATATCATTTTCCAGTTAGTGACAGAAAAAAAATTGTTGGAATTTAAAAGTGGGGGGAAAAATCCACTGACAATAGACAAAGCAGGGGAAGAAGAGTTGAATTAGAGGAGAAAGCAGCACTTTCCATTCAAAGTAATTTGATCCAAAATTTCCACAATTTCCCTGTGATATAGGTAATCTTCTGAGAAAATCTGCATTGTATATTGTGGGATACAGGATTCCTGTGAAGTTTTGATTATTGACGTATTTAACATTTGTATATTCTATCGTGCATGGTAGTTTAATCTCAAAAGAGAAAAACTGTTTCCCTTTAAAAGTTGATGTAGTATATGTCACAAGGTGTGGGGAAGGGGGAGAGCTATGTAATCCAACCAACAAATAATTTCAAAGGTTAGGAAAATGTCTTTCTTGCATTGGTTAAAAACTAATAAAACTCCTATCAGACATTATGAGAGCAAGATTGTCTGGTTCTAGTACCTACAGAGAAATTTTGCGGTGGAATATAAATGAATCCAAACAGGTATGCCACTGCAGGAGATACAATGGAATGTATACTCAGAGTTTCTCAAAACACAAATTTACCATATGTTTAAGGCTGAAAGTTAAAGTAACATTTTCTGGTTTTTGACCATTTGAAATTAACTAAAATTGGTAAAGCATTTGTGAAATGACATAATTGTGAAATCTCCCATAAAAATATTTTTTAAATTTTGGGGAAAAAGAAAAATTGATACAAGTAGGAAAACCCTGCATGTGGAAATGCAAGCTGGAGGGGAGTACAGAAGAAAAAATAAACAAACTTTTGTTACTTCTGAATATCTGATAATTTCCAAATCTATGCAAGATGATTAAGAATGATTACAGAAATTTAAATATTTTCATAAAGATTTTAAATGACAAATCCTAGATGGTAGACATTACTGAGGTCTTGTGTCTCTTCCTTTATACATATACCTATTGAAGTAAGTTGAGACTTTGGTCAATGAAAAGTGAAAGGAACTGGTGTTGGTCATTTCAGGATAGAAGCATTAAAGAGTCATTGCTCCACCCATGTCCTCTTCTTCCCTCCTGGTGGTAACAAATGAAGTTGCAATAAACTGAAACAGCTGGAAATACAGAGTGAGTCATTAGGTAGGGAAAAAAACTGCCTCAGAGATTCCTGCAGTTTTGCAGCAAATTTTCTGTAACCCAGAACCAAATGTCTTCGGTGTTAATCTTCTAAGATTTTGTCTTTGTGCACCACAGTATAACATATCCTATCCTGAGAGAGACATTGAATAAATTAAAAAAAAAATGGTTGATGTGTTTTTATACTTGAATGCAAATTTAGATAGTAAAATTGCCACTTAAGAATTACAACATTAAATAGATGAAATGTTGTATTTCCGATGAAAAATTTATCTGTTTAGAAAATTATACACAAAGCCAAGATTATTGGTTTGTTTTGTTTGTTTGTTTTTCAAAATCTTCTTTGGCTCCATAGGACTGATCAGTAAAAATGATAAATCTTCACATGGAATTTAAGACCTAACTCGACATATCTTTCAATTTCTAACTGATACTAGTGGGAATGTACTCCTAATTTTCATGTGCTTGAAAATTCAACCAAAAGTACAGAATAATGAAAAATGACTAAGACCCAGGATACATAGTGACACTCCACTTCTGCCTGGAGTAGAAACTGTCTTTGGACAGCTCATGCAATCTCTCTCAATTTCTCATCTGTAAAGTGAAGTGGTTGGAGAGTAGAATCTCTTTAATTTACGCAATATATTAGTCCATTTTCATACTGCTATAAAGAACGGCCTGAGACCGGGTAATTTGTAAAGTAAAGAGGTTTAATTGACTCACAGTTTAGCATGGCTGAGGAGGCCTCAGGAAACTTAAAATCTTGGTGGAAGGCGAAGGGGAAGCAAGCAAGCTTCTTCTCAAGGCAGCCAAAAGGAGACGTGCCTAGTGAAGGGGGAAGAGCCCCTTATAAAACCATCACATCTCGTGAGAACTCACTCACTATCAGAACAGCATGGGGGAAACTGTCTTTATGATGCAATTACCTCCACCTGGTCTCTCCCTCGACATGTGGGAATTATAAGAATTATAATTCAAGATGAGATTTGTGTGGGGAGACAAAGCTTAACCATATCACTCAATTTCAAAGACCTGCCTGCAGATGCCTGCTCTACTTTACCACACAAAGGCTTTTATTTCTGTTGTTTCATTTCTCTGACCTATCTTTTTCTTATTATTATTTCCTAGAAACATCTTATTGTTTCTATGGTTTATCAATGTTTCAAGTACCCACCACAATGCCACTTTTTCCATAAAGCTTTTCTTCTCTCATTAAAATTGTCTTTGTTTGAATTATATTACATTATCACTGCCTCTTGTAGTGTTTATTTTTTAACCCATCAATTATTTTCATATTTTGCCTATTCAATATATTATAAATTTATAAACTGTGAAATACACGTTTAAGATTGAAATACACGTTTAAGATTACTTATATGTCACACAATATCCAATATGGCCCTTTTATGTCATATGTGCTCTAAATACACTTTTAAGAACAATGGGTAAAAAAGCACAAAAAAACACAAGGACAAAAATAATAAAAGAGAAAACTGAAACATGGCTCGTACAGAATTATTTTCCTATAAGAACTTATTAGAAAGAGATCACTACCTTTATTCTATCAAGATGAATTATTTGTTCTTTGACTCTATTAATCCATTTTCCAAATATTACACTTCTATTTACTATTTTCTTGTCTAAAACCTAAAAGCTTTTACTTAATCTAGGTCTCAGAGTTACTAAGTACTATCATCATTGTTTGGAGTGACTTTACTTGGGGGAACTTTGCACTTCACTGATCTTTAAAGAGTGGAGAATAACAACATTTCAGAATGCATTACGAATATTTTAAGAGCAGATAATGTTATCTATATCACTCAGGTTCTGTTGGATTATCTCACACAATACTGATTGTCACAGTGTGGAATCAAGAAAAAAGTTTAATCAATGGTTATTTTTTAAACTGTATTTTGAAAGGACATATATAATATGTATATTTATACATATATATTTACATTCACATGAATATATATATACACACAAACATATATGTCTGATATAATTTTTACATCTCATCCAAATATATACAAAGTGAGCAGAAAATAAGGAAAAATCCATATCTGTCTGGTGTGCATGTGTTTACCACTCCTCTGTTGTTAAGCAGCAAATATCAAGAAAACTCTTAAGTTGCTTGTGTTTAATAAAAGACTGACATGTTCCAAGCAATAGTAAACTCAATTATGGTTTGCATAATGATTAACAAAGTGTTATTCTCACACACTGATTTATTTGGTATTCACTTAATAATATAAAACAGATAAAACAGCTATGTATAGATAAAAAATATGAAGATTGTCATTTGTCTATGATCAAATTGTTAAAAATTTTAAGGTCATGGCTTGAACCTAAGTTTTCTTATTCTAAATCTATACTGCTTTGTTTCTTCAATCATAAGTGGTATGTCAAAATTTTTCCACTTGGAAAATTTTAATTGTATTTTTTCTTTAATCCTTTCAATAGTTAACTTTATTTGCTCATTAAATAGAGTTGTTTTACCAGCATACAAAAATGTTTACTGTTTTCTGTCTATGAAACAGTCTATAGCTGTTCTGAAAGCACCACGATATTATTTGAAGAATTTGCTTTTCCAATTGAACAAGGTCTACTAACATTATATTTATGGACACTTTCCTCTTAGGCCAGTGGATCAAACTATTCAATCAAATCTTCCCTCCTTAGAATATAATTCTTATCAGAGATCAAAAGAGAAAAGTACACTGATCATGTTGAGATTTATCCTGTATCCCATCCCTAAATCTCTGCACCTGATTTAGTTCTAAATAGCTCCCAGGTGCTTTTTCCTAGCTAGCCTTCTGTTAATTCTGAGAGCTCATTATATCTTTCCAGTAACATATCTTTGATTCAATTAGCCAGCGATATTTGTGTTACTTCTTACTAAAGAATCTTGGTACTATTGGTCATAATCAATTTAATCATAAATATTTTTCTCAATACATTACATGTCATACAGGACTAAGCACATACTTAATCAAATGTGATGATTAGAAGACAAAAGACTTAATATATAATTGAATAAGAAATGTATTACTCAATATAATGAATCGTCTACTGAGAATAACATTCAGTGACCTACCCAGCCCAGAAACACGTTAACTCATTCACTTAGAAAATGACATTTTGTTACTCGAGAGCTAGAATGCATGAGATGTAATTATCATTGGGTAATTACAAGAGTGATTTTTGCATTCCCATAAGTCTCAGGGTTAAATTTCTGTACTTCATCATATATATGATGGAAGATATAATTTCTTTAATGATATAATATGATATGAAATGATATATATTATGATATGATACAATAAGAACAACAATAACACATTTATGTATTAGTTTTTCAACCATGGGCAAAACACCAGACACCCAATTTATTTAACGTACACATTGTGTGTTTGAGATGCACTAGTTAGGTTCATTTAAAGCTCATGTAGGTATCTCTATATTTCAAGAATACCTTTAAAAGATTTTAAGGGGACACCCATATTAAGAGGATAATTGGTGGACTCTATTCAGTAACTGTCCATCATATCGATCATCTTGCTTATAATCATAAAGCCATTGGATCCGTCATTGATATTATATTTTTCCAAGTCCATTGTATAACTCGGGTCTGTTATGAAGTAGAAATGGTTATTAATGTAAACAATCAAAACATATAAAAAGGAGATAACTTAGTTTTGGATGACAGCAAATTGTAAACAATGCAAGAAGCAGGTTACAGTGACAAACGCCTATAATCCCAGCCCTTTGGGAGGCTGAGGTAGGTGAATCACATGAACCCAGGAGTTCCAGACCAGCCTGAGGAACATGGCAAAACCCCACCTCTATAAAAAACACAAAAATTAGCTGGTCATGGTGGGGTGCACTTGTAGTCCCAGCTACTCAGAAGGCTGAAGTGGGATGGTCACTTGAGCCCAGGAGGTTGAGGCTGCAGTGAGCTATGATCATGCCAATGTACTCCAGCCAGGGTGACAGAGCAAGACCCTTTCTCAAAAATAAACAGACAATGTAAGAAATCAGAAGTTAAATATGGAGAGTGTTGATCATATAAGTGTAAAATACCTGAAATCCTCACCAAAATTCAGTAAAGTAATATGATAAAGTGTTATTACCCTTTACATAAAGAAATGGCTCTTCCAAAATTCCAGAAAATTAATAAAAACTAGAAATTAAAAGTCAGTTTTAAAACAGGCTGAAGAATTTGTATTATAATTAATGTTTGAGGAATCAAAAGTAATTTATTATTTTCATGAATATTGGAACAATAAAAATATGTTTTCTATAAGGGTAGCAAGTAGCTGATTTACAAATAAGGCATAGAACTTCAACCTAAAAAGCAAAAACAAGGCAAAGCTGTGTGTGTGTGTGTGTGTGTGTGTGTGTGTGTGTGTAATTTAAAATTAAATAAAAAACAATTGTGGTAGCTTGTGCTTGTCAGCTACTTGATAGGCAGAGGCAGGACGGTCACTTGAGCCCAGGAGTTCAAAACTTTAAGGTGCTATAATTGCACCTGGAAATAGTCACTGAACTCCAGCGTGAGCAACACAGTAAGACCCTGTCTCTCAATAAAAAACAAGGAAGTAGAAAAAAACATAGAAAAGAAGTCAAGAGAATAGGAAAAAAGCCAGTCATGATGGTTAATAGTGGAGGAAGGCAGTACTGAGAAAAAAGTAGAGGAGTTAGGCAAATTAGACATTTAAATTTTATTTCTTTCTTTTGAAATAATATCTCTGCAGTAAATTATTTGGAATGTTCTATTTAAAAAAATTAATCAACCTGCATTTCTGATAACCAATAAAATGTCTTTCCAGTTGTTATACCTAGCAAGGCACTTTTTGAACCAATTTAAAGTTATTTACCAGCGAACAAAGGAAAGTGTTACCAAAAATTCTAACATTCAAATATTTATTTCTCCTTTGTAGGAAAAGTGTACTAATAAGTGCTAATTAACATTTCTTCTGTAAAATATCCAAGTTATTCTTTGTTTTCAAAATTGTAACTACATTTCATTGCAAATTGTTTTCATTACTTTTAAACATGCAGAGAATGAGACTGGATTTTTAAAAATAGCCAGAATTTTGATGCATGTAAGACATTCACTTAAAACACCAAAAGTTTAGAAAATAAGTACACCTCAGAATAGAAGTACTTCTTTGTCTCTCCTTAAATAATCAAAATTATATTGCAAATTTGGGTACTTTCGGCCATTTTATTTTGAGAAGACTGTTTAGTTGTTGTTAGTGAAATCAAAAGAAAAATAGAAAATAAATAAAAGTGATTTAATAAAAAGGTATGCTTTGCTGGTTTCCTTTAGGTTATTGGTTGTTTATTTTTCTCTTGTCTCACATATAATGAATCTCTTTCACTGTTTAAAGGTATCATATTGATAACAATGAAAGACTATTTACTGAACTTATTGATGTAATTTTGCTCATAATTACTAAATATAAAAAATTAAAATATTCTCACATTAGCATTCTAAAGTAAAAACATTTGGAATGATTTTTACTTACATTATCATAGATATATCTGTGTAGATATATCTTATTCTATTTATTTTATCTAAAATAATTTATTTTGATATTATTTATAAACAATATTCTATTGCATTAGTATACAATGTAATACAGATTGCATTGATTTTTACCCTCTAGAAAAGTTCAGAAAGATTTTAAAACATAAGTAGCCTACTCCATATAAAATTTAAGTACACATGGGCAACAACAGAAATTGGAGACTATTAGTTGCAGGGCAGAGGGAGAGAGGCAAGGGTTGAAAAACTAATTATTGGGTGCTAAGCTTAATACCTGGGTAATGAGATCTTTTGTACCCAAACCTCAGTATCATGCCATATACCCAGGTAACAAACCTACACACGTACCCCCAGGATCCAAAATAAAAGTTGGAAAAAGAAATCTCTAAAGAAAGTAATTTGTTTTCCCTTTGTTATCGCATAGAACCTTATCTGTAGTTCTTTTACCTTATTTGGTCTTGAATTATTATTTGTATTTATGGATTGTGTCACTATTAGGGGATAAGGTATTTAAAGCAGGGACTATGGTTTGCTATTCTGTGACTTTTCTACAACTCTGAACGTGATTCCTAAGAGAAGTGAGTAGATGTTTGCTGACTGGACCTGGAACATGTGAATATGTCTATTATTATATTTTCTTAATATGGTATGCTTAATGTAGTGAGCTAAACAAAATAACAATGTGTATAGAGTATTGTTTAAAATACCCCACTTCCAATTGTTTAAAGTGCAAAAGAAATTATATGTTTGAAAGTTAGGTGGAATAAATGAAGATTAAATGATATAGAACTACTCAGAAAACAGGATGACTTTGTGGGGAAGTGAATTTTGACCCTGCTTTTGAAGAATATATCAAATGTAACTTACAGAGTAAGGATATGTGGGAAGAACATAGGCTGTGGATTTCAGAAAATGCTCTTATTTTTTAGCTATGCAAACTTAAGCCATTTAACCTAGGATTCTATTTTCTAATCTGTAAAATGAAGGTAACAGCACTCACCTTAACTTACTGGGTGTTTTGAGGTTTAAATGAAATACAGAATTTGATAATATTTTGTAGTTTCTGAGTACACATCTAAAATTTTTTCATCTATTTCTTTAGGCCATCAGAGAATAAAAAAATTAACATTTAAGAAAAAAATATGTTTGCCTTGTAAGTAAGAAATACAGTATTATCCTTCCATATCTCATTCTTGATTTTACTATATCCAAGTTGATAATATAGAGAGAATTTTTATATTTTATTTTGCAGTGTACCAGATAATCCTTCAGATAATTGGTATAACTGTTCAATCAACTTAAGATTATGATATTCTTTACTATTCATTCTAGTTATTGCAACACCTGTAGAACCTATATCTTACTTTCCTGTCAGGCAGCTAGGGGACCATACAGACTTTAAGGACTGGTTAGAGAATGATAATATTGATAGAATAGAAATTGATTCTGAAACAGTGAAAGAGGTTTGACTCTTACATATAAGACTATAAATCTATGAAGGCGGAACTCCATATACTTTTTTCACCATTATTTTCTTTCACTTTGATGCATGGCACCTAAAAGCTACTTTACAAAGATTTGTTGCATGCATGCATGAATGAATGAATGAATGAATGGATGAATGAATGAAATTTAAAAATAAAATTTTAAATCCACAAAAATGTTTTATGTAAATTGATCGTGGTGCATAAGCCTTTTGATGTGCTGCAGGATTCGGTTTGCCAGTATTTTATTGAGGATTTTTGCATCAATGTTCATCAGGGATATTGGCCTGAAATTTTATTTTTTTGTTGTATCTCTGCCAGGTTTTTACAATACTGTGTTAAAATATTAAAAACTAGTTCATTAGTATCATGAGCTCAAAGCAAGAAAGAACATATAAAAAATTTTCAGTGTTAATTTCTACTTAAGCTACTCTACAATATCTGTTTAATAAAAAAACACTGAAAATTTTAAATTAACATTTATAGTTGTTATAAATACACATCTTAATGTGTGTGCATATATATATATATACATCTTGAGACATATATACACAAACATTGATATATATATACACACACACACATACCTTGACATATATATATATATAGAGAGAGAGAGAGAGAGATCACACATGTAAAAAATTTGAATTAAGCCCTATTTTTGGTTCACAAATCTTGCTTCTTCCAGAATTTTTCTGTACATGTCTCTCAAGCAGACAAGTACCTCGGCTTTTCAGAAGCATGTGTGATCCTGAAGAGATTTGAAAATATGGACTCCTGGTGCTTTATGCAAGGCTATAGAAAAGCTCCACTTTTCAATTATGATTGGGTAAAATATTTCTCAGTTATATAATATTTTTCTTGATATTAATTCTGCAATTTTCTTTTCAGATTTTCTAGACTGTAATAACATTCCACTGATATATAATAATTCTATAGTTGGGAAAATGACTAATCGCATGAAAAAGAAAGGGTACTGTGAGACCATCACTTGACAAAAATATCAATCATTGTCTGCCTCAACTTGAGAGGCACAGTCTTTATAAGACATTTAATTTGTCATAGTACATTGCCTGCAGGAGTGTTACACAGAAGTCCAACCAGTGTTTTCCATGGGGTTTCACCCTAGATCTGATGAATCATAATTTATCGGATGAAGCACAATAACATATGTTTATATGTTCTTTTTAATACCTCTCTTATATTTTACTTACGTATGTATTTTTCTGTCCTTAGGTTTAGGGGATACATGTACAGATGTTACCCTCAGCAGTGTATAAGCTAGAACACAGGTTCGTAACAATTCCGATTGGTAACTATCATGCAACCAGCTAAATTCCAGGTAAACATATGAGAATCAAAATACCAAAACTTTAAAATTCAAACAAACAAACAAACAAGCAAATGGAAATCTGTTTCCTGCAAAGTATGAAATATTTTACATTTTTCTATCCAATTTCTTCAAAAAACCAAGATGGATCTCTTCTTAAACCTATACCTCTTCAAAAATTGGCCATATTGAAATTAACCTTAGAAAATGTGTGTCTCACTATCTCTCCCCTCTAAACACACACACACCCACACACACACACACACACAAAAGCATATAAAGAAAACATACTTGTGTCTTATTATGCACAGGATATTTGCTAATGTAATAGGCAATTATATTCAGAAATGATTTGCATATTCACAATGTAAAAATGCTGTTATGCTGTGGATATGCAATGAATAATTAATCAGTTACACTTGAAACAATACCTATGAAACACACACTGGTGTTTAGCAATAATCATGAAAGAATCATTGCAAATATGTATATGAAATAGATTACAAATCTATCATTAAAATTGATTCAGCAATTTAAGATATTTGATTTCCACCTACCAAATTATTAAAGAGATAAACTTTACTAGGTAACCCATGGTTTTGGTTGTAGATTGTATGATAAAAAGGATAAATTATAGATTTGAAAAGATCATGAATATTATGTATTTCAATATCATACTTAGTTTTATAAGTAATATAAGTAAACAATAGTTATGATGTTTAGATATAATTTACATCCTCCCTTTTTCCCTACTCCATAAAATATATTTGAGAAAACATACAATCAAACATTAATACAAATAAAGTCATTGATAAAAATAGAGATCACAAGAGCAATTCCCTGAAGATAGGGAGAATAATAGAAATGGTTATGAAAGCATTGCAACCAAGTTAGAACAGTTACTGAGCTTGGAAAGAAACATTTAACTTTGAACTTTTTAGCAACTATATCGAAATTGGAAATGTAAGGGATTGTATCATTCTCATTCTCTAGAAAGAAGAACATCATCGTTTTATCTGGAAAGAAAAACTGCTAGAACTAAACGCAAGAGGAATTGTTTTTTGTAACATAACGTGGTATTTCAACATAAGCTTTTTTTTTAAAAAAAAGATGCTAAGATCTCTTGATATAATTTTATTTTACATTTCTAATATCCTACTAATGGTTAGCTTTAATGATTGTAAAACTTTCAAAAATGCAGTCAAATCAGTAAATTTCATTATAATTTTCTTTTCAAAATTTATAATTGATACCTTAATTTCTCATATTACAAATACTTAAAGAATAAAAAAAGAAGGCAAATATTATCTCCAATCTAAGCCTAATAATAGTCATTATTCAGCCTTGTCATCACCCTGATCATTTTTTCTTGACTCTAGGCTCTGTTTGTCAGTATCAGCTCTTAAAATGACAACCAAATCCTGCTCAATAATTCAAATATAGTTTCTAGTCAATCTTTGTCCTTCATGTCTTTGAACATATTCCCTATATTTCATAATCACCCACACTGTGTGTCCCACTTCCCAAAGCATAAGTTCAAACAAACAAAGAAACAAACAAGCATGTCTAGATTATCTTGGAGTTTAGGTATATGTGTGTGACTCAGATTCTAGATATCACAGTGAGAGAACTGGATTTAAAAGGGAGCAACCTGTGGAGGCAATTGTATAAGGGGGATGTCATCTCCAGACAAGTGTCATGTGTAGGTATTTCCTGAAACAAGCAGTAAAGAACTTGTGACATCCAGCCCTGAGTCTTATAAGACTTGGTAGTTCTGAGTTTCTGCTACAGCAGCTACTGTGATATGTGGGTTAGATGTGATTCCTATCTGTAAAGCTACAGAATCTGAGTTATGGCACTCGTGGAGACTGTCTTAATTCAGCCTGCTATAACAAAGTACCATATACTAGGTGGCCTATACACAACAGAAATTATTTCTCACAGTTCTAGACACTGGAAAATTGAGATGAGGGTGCCAGGATGGTGGGGATCTGGTGAGGGTCCTCTTCCTCTTCCAAGTTTCAGACTGCTCACTTCTCGTGCATCTTCACATGGCAGACCGAGGGCAAGCTAGTCTCTGACCTCTTCTTACAAGTACACTGCTAATCATGAGGGTGGAGTCTTCATGACCTAATTACCTCCCAAAGACCCTACCTCCAAATATCCTTACATTGCGGGTTAGAGGGAAAGAAATATTCAATTCATAACTTTCTATTCTTCCCCCCAAATTCATGTCATTCTCACATGCAAAATATATTCAACTTAACAGCCCCAAAAGTTAACTTACACTAGCATCACCTCTAAAGTTTAAAATGCAAAGTCTTACCTAAATATCATCTAAATTAGATATAGGTGCAACTTGAAAGCCAATTCATCCTGAGGCAAAATTCCTCTCCAGCTGTGAATTTTTGAAACCAAACAAATTGTGTGCATCCAAGCTACAATAGTAGGACAGGCATAAGATAAACATTCTCATTCCAAAAGGGAGAAATAGGAAAGAAGGAAGGGGTGATGGGTCTCAAGCAAGTTCAAAACCTAGCAAGGAAACTCCAGGTGATCTTAAGGTTCAAGGATAATTCTCTTTCGCTAGATGCTCTTCCTTCTGATCCCACTGGGGTAGGTGTCCTGCCTTCCAGAATTATTGGATCAGGAGTTACATCTTTATTGCTTTGGGTGACCCTACCCTCACAGTTTGGGGCAGCCCCTCTGCTCATGGTTTTGAGTGAAGGCCATTTGTACTGTTGAAAGCAACGTGAAGTCCCCAACACCAACACAAAATACATCCTAACTGTTCTCGCTTAACACACTTTCTCATTTTTTTTGTGATATGGATAGGCTGAGAATTTTCTCAATATTTAATTTCTAGTTCTTTTTTCTTAATAATTTGGTCTTCAAGTCATTTATCTCATCACACATTTTACTATGAAAAGTCAGAAAGAAGCAAGCACTTCTTCAACATTTTGCTGAGAAGTTTCTTCAATTAAATATTAATTTTATTGATTGCAACCCCTACCTTCCACAAAACAACTAGAACATAAATAAAATTCAGCAAAGTTCTTTGCTAGTTTATAACACAGATCACTTCTGTTCCATTGTCCAATAACATGTTTCTCGTTTTCACCTGAGACCATAATGGCAGCCATAATGCAGTGTTCTATATATGATTTATGTATTATTTAAGAAAACAGAAACTTTCTCTACCTCTCTTCTCTTTCTGAGCCCTCACCAGAATTGTCTTTAAAAGTCTCTTCACAAGAGTCTTAGCTTCTTCTAGCATATTCTTCTTTCAGCTTCTATCCATTATCCAGTTCTAAAATTGCTTTCACATTTTTAGGTACTTATCATAACAACATCCCACCCTCTCGATACCAAAATCTGTTTTAGGATTCTCCAGAGAAACAGAATCAATAGATTTTATATATATATATATATATATATATATATATATATATATATATATGAAGATTTATTATAAGAAATTGGCTCACAGGAAGCTGGAAGTTGAGAAATTCCACAATCTGCTGTCTGCCAATTGGAGACCCAGAAAAGTTGCTGGCATAATTTGAAGTTCTGAGACCCAGAGAGTCAATGATGGTTCCAGTCTGGGTATGAAGGCATGAGAACCAGAAGCACTCATGGCAAAAGATCAATGTCTCAGCTCACACAGTAGGGAAGAGGGCAAATTCAACCTTCCTCCAACTTTTTATTCTATTCAAGCTCTCAACAAATTGGATGGTGCCCACCCACACCTGGGAGGGCCACATGCTTTACTCAGCCCACCAATTCAAATGCTAATCTCTTCCAGAAACATCCTTAAAGACATACCCAGAAATAATGTTTAACCAGCTATCTGGGAATCCAGTGGCCCAGTCAAGTTTTAAATTTTTTATTATTTTATTTTATTTTTTTAGTTGGAGTCTTGCTCTGTCACTCAGGCTGTTGTACAGTGGTATGATCTCGGCTCACTACATCCTGTGCCCCCCGGGTTCAAGCAATTCTCCTGCCTCAATCTCCCTCGTAGCTGAGATTACAGGAGTGCACTACCACATCCAGCTAATTTTTTGTATTTTTAGTACAGACTGCATTTCACCACGTTGGCCAGGCTGGTCTTGAACTCCTGACGTCAAGTGATCCACCTGCCTCAGCCTCCCAAAGTGCTGGAATTGCAGGCCTGAGCCACTGCACCCAGCCCCAGTCAAAACATAAAATTCACCATCACAGAGACCATGAGCTCTACCTTCAGCCAGTTGAAGGATAAAATCCTGAATTTGACTTTCAGCATTCTTAGTCCTATGTCTACAGGAGGTAAAGTTCTCAGCATACATACAGCTTTCAGATTGTGTATATGCTGCTTAAACTAGTAATTCAAATTCCTGAGCTCATCCTTTTCTTTTCCCAGTCTGTCTAGCAACATTAGGAACAATCAGCCAATTACTTTATATTTCTAAATTTGAGACAAATATTCAAAAGTATCATATACTCAGTCACCGAGATCTTTGCTTCTTATAAGTGGTTGGTTAGGAGTACCCAATGGTGACTATTTATTTGTCTCTATTGCCAGATCATGCCATGGGCAATCAGTGCTCTTTGAACTGCTGAAAATAGTGTCATTATGAGAGGAGAGTGCTCCCTTGACTTTGAACCCCTTGACCTTGACCTTGTCCCTTCATGAGCAGGAACCGAAGGGGCTCATTTCACTCAGCCTGCAGTCCATGGATGGCTAAGAGTTAACAGCTCACTAAAGGGTGACTTAGGGCCAAGATTCCAGGCTTGAGGGTAGAGTTTAGCCAGGAGCCCAGCCATTCTGCATCAATCAGAATCTAAATCTAATCATGTTCCAGAGTCAATTCCAAAAACCCCAGAACCATTTCTGAACAAACTCATCTTTAAAAATCTCTTCCTTTTGAACCATTCTCAGTATCAAAATCTGTATTAGTTATGGAAACAGAACCATTAGGATATATATTACTCCATTCATGTATTATAATTATTACATATATATAAATGTCATTCTAAACACAGTAATGAATACATTAATGTTATATTGAAGAAATTTAAAACTCATTCTCACGGATAAGTAGAATGAGCATTCAAAATATCTTGACATTAAAAAGTATAATATATCTAAAAATAACTTTATGCATAAATATATTGGCATGAGCGGCCTTAATCTCCCACAGATGAATAAGATTAAGATTAGGATGATAGGGCCTACCATAAGCATGTGTGCGATCAAGTTTAATTTATAAATTAGTCACAGTGCTCTTGCATTTTGGGGTCTTTATTAAGTAATGTAAACGTTACTTGAACACAAACACTGCAATAACCATAACAGTCAATTTAATAATCAGGATGGCTAATTGAATAATATGTGATACACTGGATAAAAAAAGATTCATGTCCTAAGAAGGAGGGAGAAAGATGATGTGAGATTTCATCATGCTACTCAGAATGGCACATAATTTAAAATAGCTGAACGGTTTATTTCTGGAATTTTCCATTTAATATTTTGGACAGTAGTCAACTACTTTGACTATACAGTTACCACAGGTAACTGAAACCATGGAAAGTGAAACTACAGATAAGTGGGGACTACTGGACTGTTACTCTTTCTGCCAGCATTCCACAAGTGACTCCACAGCCTTTTACCAGTGTAACTCTGCATTAAGGGAAGGGAAACAATCATGAGATAGAAACTTAAAAATAAATATGCATTCATTCACTCTAAGGAAAGTAACAGGCAAGGCAAGGGTTACAAAGAAAAGAACAAACTTTACTCTACCTAGCAAGCTCACTTCAAGGACAATTATAAGGTAACACTGTCCGGAAAGGCAAGGCCAAAGAAATGGGCTCCAGACACCCCCAATCCAGAGCAAGGTTGAAGAGGAAAAAAAGAGAAAGACAAATTATTTCCCTGGTTTCTTAAGCATGATTATGTTTTACAAATTTCTGTATTTATCCCGTTCTTGTTTTCCTTGCAATGCAGCTACAAGGTCACCAGCTATGCAAGGCCACAAGTTATGTTATGCTATACGTTACGTGACATATCACTGTATGATTAACTGCTTTTGTTTTGCTTCTGTAGGTCTGCTTATAAAAACCCCACTCTGTCTTTGTTCAAGGTTCAGCTTTTTGTATGCAAATGCACTGAGCCAGTGCGTACCTAAAATAAACAATCCTCCTGTTCTCCATATTGGTCTCTCCTGTCCTCAGTTTCCCACAACAATCAGACCTTTTAAGGACTACTGGACACTGTCCCTGAACCCATACTAACTTCAGGAGACATAAAACATCACTGGTGTCTACCAGTTAGAACTGGGGCTTATGGAGGTCAGGTGAGCAGTGGAGTTTTTACACAGGTTCAAATCACAAGGGGCCCAGTGAGTCCCCAGACACACCCTGTGGTTACTTCCCCAGTTCTGGAATGCACAATAGGAATATACATACTCAGCAGCTGACTTGTGGAGTGAAGATTGTTATGGTAGAAAAGGACAAGTGGAAGCCACTAGAACTATCTCTAACCAGGAAAACTGTAAACCGAAAGCAGTATAGTATTTATGAAAAGATTGCAGAGGTTAGTTCCATCACGAAGAATTGAAAAATGCAGGGGTGGTGATTTCCATCTTATCCCAATTCAACTCCTCTATTTGATCTGTGCAGAAGACAGATGGATCTTGGAGAATGACAGTGGATTATCAAAATCTTAACCACGTGGTAATCCCAATTGCAGCTGCTGTACAAGATGTAGCTTTATTGCTTGAGCAAATTAGCACATCTCCTTGTCCCTAGTATACAGCTATTGATCTAGCAAACTGTTTTCTTCATTCTTGTTCATAAGGACCACCAGAAGTAGTCTGTTTTCAGCTGGCACTACCAGAAGTATACTTTTTCTGTTTTACCTCAGGGTTATAAAAATTCTTCAGGCCATTGTCATAATTTGGTTCACAGGGATCTTTATTATCTTTACTTTCTATAAGATATCATGCTGGTTCATTACACTGATAACATCATGTTAATTAGACCAAGTGAGCAAGAAGTAGCAACTACTCTGGACCAATTGGTAAGACATTTACATATCAGAGGGTATAAATCCAACAGAAAATCAGGGGACTTCTAACTCAGTAACATTTCTAGGGGTCCATAGGTCCTGTCAAGATATCATTTCTGAGTTGAAGGATAAGTTGCTGCATCTGGTTCCTCCTACAGCCAAAAAAAAAAAGGAGAGAGAGAGAGAGAGAGACAATACCTAGTGGCCTCTTTAGATTTTAGAGCTAAAATATTCTTTATTTGGGTATTCCCATTTACCTAGTGATCTGAAAAGCTGCTAGTTTGAGTGGGACCCATAATAAGGGAGGGCTTTACGGGAGGTCCAGATTGCTGTGCAAGCTACTCTGTCCCTTGGGTTGTATGATCCAGTAGATCCAATGGTGCTCAAAACGGCAGTGACAGGCATCCTGTTTGGAGCCTTTGATAGGTTCCTATAGGTAAATCATAGTACAGGCCCTTAGGAACAAAATCTTGCCATCCGCTGTGGCTAACTATGCTCCTTTTGAGAAACAGCTGTTGGTATGTTACTGGACCTTAGTCGGAACTGAATTTTCACATGGGTGATAATTCAACCATGTGACCTGAGTTTCCCATAATGAATTAGATGTTATTAACCCACCAAGTCACAACATTGTACCTTACATAGCAGCACTTCATCATCAAATGGAACTTTTATGTATGTGATTGGGCTTGAGAAGGCCCTGAAGGCACAAGTAAGTTACATAAAGTGGCCCAAATGCCCATGGTTGCCACTTCTGCCACACTGTCTTCTCTCTTTGAGCCTGCATCTATGGCTTCATAAGGAGTTTCCTAGGATGACATGAAAAGGAAAGAAGACTTAGGCCAGGTTGTTCCCTGTGCTTGGAAGAAGAAATGGCCAAAAGGGCAATCATAGATGGATTCATGGGCTGTTTCTGTAGCCAATGGTTCGACTGGATGATCTCAGACTTGAAAAGAATATAAATTGGAAATTTGGGAAAGAAGTTTGTAGATAGATCTGGCCCCAAATATGGCACCATTCCCCAGGGTGATCAGCCAGCTAGCTACCTGGTGGCAGATTGGTTACTTGAAACATTGTCATCACAGAAGGGGCATCATTTTGTTTTTAATAAAATAGAAAATTACTCTGGATATGATTTGCCTTCTCTGCATGCACTGCTTCTGTCAAAACTACTATCCATGCACTTACCAAATACCTTATCACCATCATGGTATTCCACATAACACTGCTTCTAATAAAAAAACAAAACAAACAAACAAACAAGAAAACCTCATTTCATGGCAAATGAAGTGATGCATTGGGCCCATGCTCATAGATTTCCCTGGTCTTACCATGTTTCCCACTATTCTGAGATGACTGGTTTGATAAAACAGTAGAAGAGTTTTCTGAAAGCTCAGTTATAGTGCCAGTGAGGTGACAATATCTCACAAGATGGAACAAGGTTCTTTAGAAGGCTGTATATGCTCTAAATCAGTGTCCATAGATGAGTTATTTCTCCCATTGCCAGGACTCATGGTCCAGGATAGGAAGAGTAGAAATAGAAGTAGCACCATTATTCCTAGTGACCCACTAAAAAATTTTTGCTTTTTGTTTCTGAAACCTTATGCTCTGCTAACCTAGAGATCTTAGTTACAAAGAGGGAAGTGCTTTCACCCAGAAAAGAAAAAAAAAAAGATTCCTGACACTTAGTTAAGACTGCCACTGGGTCACTTAGAACTCCTCATGCCTCAGGATCAACAGGCAAAGAAGAGTTACTACACTGCTTGTAGTTATTGACTCTGACTACTAGAGTAGATTGGTCTACTGTTTTACAACAGAGGTAAGGAAGGCTATATCTGGAATAAAGATCATTGAAAGCATTTCTTGGTATTACAATGCTCTTTGATGAAGGTCAAAGGAAAACAGAAAACAACTGAATCCAGTCAAGACTACTAATGGCTAAGTTTCTTCAAGAATAAACGTCTAGGTCACCCAAGATCAGCTGAGGTAGTTAATGAAGCCAAAAGAAATACAGATTGGGTAGTAGAAGAAGCAGGGATTTATCCTAGGTCACAGCCAGCTGTGACCATGTGACTAGTTACAGAAAAAGATAACTGTAATTGACATGAGCATTTCCTTCTTATTTTGGTATAAATATGTGCATGTTTGTATAAAATATTTTTTATTGTCTCTCTTATTTCCTGGTCATGCAACATAAGACATATAACAAAGTATTGAAGTATTGTTAATTTTACATCATGACAACAAACTACATGTTTATGTTCCCCCAAAATTCACATGTTGAAATCGTTGCTCCTAGTGTGATGCCATTAGAAAATGAGGCCACTGGGAGGTAACTATTAGACGTAAGAAGGTGGAGTCCTCACGAATGGGATTGGTGCCCTTACAAAAGGGACCCCAGGGCTGGGTGCGGTGGCTCATGCCTGTAATTCCAGCACTTTGGGAGGCCAAGGTGGGTAGATCACGAGGTCAGGAGATCGAGACCTTCCTGGCCAGCATGATGAAACACCATCTCTACTAAAAATACAAAAATTAGCTGGGCATGGTGGCACAAACCTGTAGTCCCAGCTACTCAGGAGGCAGAGGCAAAAGAATCGCTTGAACCCGGGAGCCAGAGGTTGCAGTGAGCTGAGATCATGCCACTGCACTCCAGCCTGGCCACAGAGTGAGATTCCATAAAAAAAAAAAAGTTAATTAATTTTAAAAAAAGCGCCCCAGAAAACTTTTTTTCCTCTTCTGCTATGTGAGGATACAAGGAGTCAGCAGTCTGTATTCTGGGAAAGAACCCTTACCTGAACTCAATCATGCTGGCACCCTCATTTTGAACATCTATCCTTAAGAACAGTGAAAAATAAATTTCTGCTTTATAAGCCACCCAGTCTGTGGTACTTTGTCATATGAAACCAAACTGACTAATCCATCATAGTAATTAAGTTATGGGATATGAAGAAAAGCAAATGTCACTCAATGACTTTACCTCCTTTTTAGAGCAGGTGGTGATACATTTTCCACTGTACACAAGATAGATGTATCAAGTTAGGAGATTCAGACCTTGCTATTGTCTTCATTTGGAGATTGGGTATGAAAGAGATGCATATGGGTGGTTAAATTAACAAGGGATGGACTTACAATGTTTATTTGTCAATTTTACTGGGCCACATGGTACTCAGATATTTGCTTAAACATTGCGGGTGTTTCTATAAAGGTGCTTTTGCATGACTTTACATTTAAATTGGTAGACCCAGTAAAGCACATTGCCATCCTTAATGTGGGCAGGCCTCATCCAATCAGTTAGATGCCAGAAAAGACCTAAAGGCTTACCTCCCTGGATAAGGAGGGATTCCTTCTGTCTGACTACCTTTTAGCTGGGACACCAGGTTGTTTTCTTTTCTTTTCTTTTTTTCTGCCTTCCATCTTAAACTGAAAGATTGGCTCCTGGGTCTAGAGCCTGTTGGCCTGTGGACTGGAATTATAGCTTTGGCTGTCTTGGATCTCAGGCCTTTGGACTGGGAGTGTTATGGCATTGGCTCTTCTGGTGTAGACTGCAGATCTGGCTGCTTGTTAACCTGCATAGTCATGTGGGTCAATTCCTTATAATAAATCTCTTTCTATATATATTCTATATATATATTTATAGAAATCTATATATATTCTATAGAAATCTATATATATATAGAATTCAATCTATATTCTATATATAGAATATATATTATATATATTTTATAGAAATATATTTATATATATATATATCTCCTATTGGTTCTGTTTCTCTGGAGAACCCTAATACAGCAGCTCATATCTATATATTACATTATTCAAAAATTATTTTTTCTAATAATGCCATTCTTTTGCTGCAATCTTTTTGGATATTGACTCTACTTTTTATTTCTGAGGATCAATTTCAAGGTTATTCAGTGTGGCATAAATGTATTCACCCCAGTTACTGATAGGGTTTTGTTTTTAATTTGAATTAAACACAAGGCCCAAGTCAGAGGAGTTTACTTTGTCATGCTCACTATTGTATATAATTTATCATTTGTTGCTGACTCTTCTAGTCAATTCATAATTGTTTCTATTGTGCCAGATGACATGAGATTGTACAACAGTTCTGTGAAATATACTACATTTACTACCACTCAGCCATTGAGTTTTATTCAAATAGTATCTGAGTCTCAGATGTCATGATTAACTCTTGGTCAGTCATGGCTCTAAGAGGGTCCTATGAGGTGTTACATAATATGATACCCATGGCCTAGCCCGGTGGCTCCTGCTTGTAATCCCAGCACTTTGGGAGGCCAAGGTGGGCAGATCACCTGAGGTCAGGAGTTTGAGAACAGGCTGGCCACCATGGCTAAACTCCATCTCTACTAAAAATACAAAAATATTAGTTGGATGTGGTGGCATCCTGTAGTCCTAGCTAATCAGGAGGCTGAGGTGAGAGGATCGCTTGAACCCAGGTAGTGGAGGTTGACAGTGAGCCAAGATCACGCCACTGCACTTCACCCTGGGCGACAGAGTGAGGCTCTGGCTCTATAAAAAAGAATAATAATAACAAATAACAAATATGGTACCTGTGTACCTCAAGATGTCTGTGCTTAGGGCTCTCTCTTCCTACAACTTTCTTTCCCCCTGACTTTCTCATAGTTATTTCTCTTATTTTTTCTAGATCTCTGCTTAAATGTCATTTCCTTAGAGTTCTCCCTTTGCTATCAATCTAAAATAGCTTTCTACTCACCATATCATCTTCTCCTATTGCCTCACTTTATTTTCCTCTGTAGCAAGTGATAACATTAGGCAACATACCACACTTTCCCTAACTTATATTTTTCAGTCTTCTCCAGTAAAATTTTAGCTTCCCAAAAGAAGACAGGCTTTTTCTTTGTTCATCTGTGTTTTCTTTTTTTTTTTCCCTAACCATTCCCCCAAAATAGTTGCATGTCTGACAAGCAGTAAGTATAACAACTGATAATATTCTGTTGGGTGAATATATGAATGACTAAATGAGTGAATAAATAAACTTTTATTTTAAGTACTCATCAAGCATCCTTTAAATAATTCTGGCATCACGTTAAAATCAACAGAAATCCTTCCCTTTTTTTTAAATGTAGACTTATATAAACCCTTCTTATGTGACATCTTGATTGTTTACATCTTGCTAAAGATTTTATAAAAAGACAACGTCTTCATTCTTTTTCCAACATGGTTTCAATTCTATAATTTTGACATTCACCGGCCCAGAAAATACAGGAGTTCCTCAGATTATTTAATTTTCCTAGGAGACAATCTCTGAAATAATGAATACCTCAGGAAAGGAGGCTTTCCTAGAGCATTTTCAGTATCACTTGGAAATAGACCCAGGATAGCAACCACTTATTTTTTTGTGGTATCCTCTTATAAAGTCACTTAATAAAGTACTGGATAAAAGAAGTAGATTTATATTATTTCTGCTCTTCTCAGAGGAGCTTTAGTTTAGACTTAACTGACTTCCCCTACCTACTAAACAGCATCTCTAAAAGAATGTTACTAATTTCCAGTTTGTTAGCCACTCTTCCAATCCACAAACAATGACTCATTAGTCAACAGAACATCCCTTCACTCAGCCCCTCCCTCCATTCTGCCATCGACGCCACCTCCAGCACTGCACGACTACTGAGTGTTCTCACTAGGAAATGTGTTTATTCTCAAAAACAAATGTCTGTATCAGACATGTTGGGTGAATTATAACTTTAGTTTTTATGTAGTACGTATATTTTCAAGATATAATAGCTAATTAGAGGCACTTGGAAATTATTAATAGTGAAGTTACCTATTTGAGCACCCTGACGTTTCACATAGAATGCTAGTTTCAAGCTATACTAAGAAATTAATGCTGTATAATTTATATCATAACTATCTGTAGCTGTAATTTTTTCTTATGAATTTAGGTTTAATAAATATTTGTAAGTTACTTTTACATGATTTCATTTTTTTAATTCGGTCTGTGGGGGATATAATTTTCACATACCTGTAATGTAAAATTACAATTTCCAGTGCTATTTTATGATATTAATTCATCTGATACATATAAATAATAACACCTGGCCGGGCGCAGTGGCTCACGCCTGTAATCCCAGCACTTTGGGAGGCCAAGGTGGGTGGATCGCCTGAGGTCAGGAGTTCGAGACCAGCCTGACCAGCAAAGTGAAACCCCGTCTGTACTAAAAAAAAAATATATATATATAAAAATATATATATATATAAATATATATATATAAATATATATATATATAAATATATATATATAAATATATATATATATATATATCAGCTGAGTGTGGTGGTGTGTGCCTGTAATCCTAGCTACTTGGGAAGCTGAGACAGGAGAATCGCTTGAACCCAGGAGATGGAGGTTGCAATGAGCCAAGATCATGCCATTGCACTCCAGCCTGGGCAACAGAGTGAGATGCCATCTCAAAAAAAAAAAAAAAAAGAAAAGAAATAATAACACCTAACTATTGAGGTAAATTCTTTTTTGTCATATATATGTATATGTACATATGCATCATTAATAAAGTGATACTTGGAAAATCTAGAATATTATCTATACCACCTCTCATTAAGTAACATTATTAAGTTAACAATCACTTATATTTTGTTTTCTATTTTGAGTATATTAATTTGATATTCAACTACTCTTATTAGAAGTAGTACTTGTAAGTAAAACTAGCAAAATTAAAGATAAATGTTAATATTCAACAGAATATTTCAGATGTATTTTCACTATAATTAACACTAAAATAATTTCCTTTTATAACTCACAATGTATGTAGTTCTTATTGTGGGATAATTAGTCTCTGTCTAGTCACTGAAAATTACTTTGAAGTACAGTTTTAAACATTGGAAATAGTGTCCTGAGCTTGTGTGTTATATTATTTTCTTGTATTTCAGAAAGATCACTCTCAGTATAACTCTGTGAATGCTTGCAGCTGCACACTTTTGAAAGATCACATAAATGTACATTTGAACATGTAATCATTCTTGCATATGTCAGTACTTTACTTGAAATCTCAACTAAGAAAGGATAAAGCCTTGATAGTCACATATAGCATGAGAGAGAAAAACCATATATTTCTACTAGGCCTCATATCATAAAGAGAATAGGTATGGATTGAATACTAATGACATTGGGGACTTCTTTTGAAAGCTCATAACAGATCAACCAGGTTCTATAAGTTCTTCTGAAGGAAAACTCCATTTCTAGATAAATATGTCTCCTAGTTTTTACCTATAGTTTTGTATTTCTAATTTTATTTAGTATTTGGGTAATTTAAACATATTTAAACAGTACATCTATGTTAAAATTTTTTATCCATTCATCTGTTGATGGATAATAGGTTGATTCCATATATTTGCTATTGTGAATAGTACTGAAATGAATGCTTAATATGTGGAATCTTAAACGATTCAAGTCATAGCAACAGAGTAGAGTGACTGTTACAGAGGATGGAGGATTTGATTGGGGGTGGGGGGTGATGATTAATGAATACAAAATTTCAGACAGGAGGGAAAAAATATATATATAGTTCTATGGCACAGCATGGTGAATATAGGTTAATAATAGAGTATTAAATACATTTCAAAATTACTAGGAGAGTACATTTCAAATGTTCTCATCACAAACATATTAAATATTTAAGGTGATGGATCTGTTAACTAGTTTGATTTAATTACTCCACATTCTATTTATAAATCAAAACATTGCTTTGTACATCATACATTTATAAAAAGTATCGATTTACAATTCAACAAATTTCTAACAATATACTGAATAACAAAATGAACTAAAATTAAATAAAAACATAACATTGGCTCTTAAAATGTCTGAAAGTAGAAAAAATAGTAATAGTTTTAAAAGTAAAACAAAAATAAGTTGTTAACACGTGAGCAAATTTTTAAGTATGTTACTGTGTGCAATGCTGATTTTCAAATTTTACTACATGATTAGAGAACAGAAAACTTTAACTCGGAAAATATAGCCAATTTTTCATAAGCACTGTAAACATTCCATACTTTCTGGGGCCGAATGAGATAATACATTTTTACTGTCAATAATTGATGTCACAGATATTAACAAAATAGCTCACTAATAATGGCTTTCCATAAAGACATGTGCACATTTTAACTTTATATTCTAGGTACAATGCTTTTGTTAGTATTACTTCATTGCTCTATAACTATAATATTTTTATTAATAAATACAGTAGCATTTGTATACTGTTGACTATTGGTCTTATTTGTACAATTAAATGGCTCAGTCTGCAGAGTTTCTTAAATTGTTTCATTTCTCAAAAAGTTTCATGTAACTTAGCATATCTTCTCCAAATGCCATTCATTTTACAGGTAGGCAAAATTAAATATATATACATCCACGTGCTAAAATTTGTCATTTTAGTGACTGTTTATATGTTATTAGACATGTCTATCATCTTACAAAATGCATAATTTAAAAAATTTGATATTTGTTAATATATTACATTTTCAACTACCCAAAGCAATACTAATTTTTCTTTTCTCCCAGAAAATTAAAACAATATGACTCAATATTATTTGTTAGTTAATATTTTTCCTATCAGAACTCCATAGCTAATGTTCTACTTGATCTTTTTGGCACTGAACTTTAAAAAGAACAAGTCTCATTCTGTAATAATTTTATTTTTATTTTAAAAAATATTTCAGCTCATGATGTTAAACCAGATACATCGATATTTATTTTACAATTCCAAATGATAATATCAGTTGTTTATATGGATTAGAAATTAGTTTTATATCTTACTTTTGATTATTCTTTGTTAGCATTTAGTAGCAACATTTATCAATATGGTGGCAGTTCATTGTCGTGACTATTTGTTAATAACATCTTTTATTTTTTCTATTTTTTTACATTTAAAATATTCTAAATTCCTTTCTCATATTATAGACTTGACATTTGTAATACTAATCCCATTCTTTACTGATTTTAATGGAGATTATTTTACTATGCCAATAGTAAAATAGAGTTACTCTGTTTACTTTTCTCCAATTTTATTCAAGTGGCTATTCATTTTTACGGTGGTCTCATTTCATAACCTTTTTTCCACAGTATCTATGCCTTTTTAAGAAAATATTTGTGTCAAGCTAGCTTTCTCATCTCTAGCAGATCTCATAAAGAATTATACTTTTCAGTGTCAATATTCGTTTCTATTTTGGTTTATGTTGCAAATTTTTATGGGCTGTATTTGAGCTTTGTATATTAAGTGAATTAATTTGTATGAGCAGAAATCTGAACAATCTAAATAATTGCTTACAAAATAGTAGGTTATTTTTTATTTTAATCTTCTTGCCATTTCTGTGGCCACTATTAAAATCTTAGGTGATCTAAACTCGATTGACTGAATGTTATATACGTTTTCCATCAAAGCGATGCACCAGTACTCCTGGAAGAGTTGAAAGATTCTGGAGCGATTGCTTTCTCACCTGCCAAGAATTGAAATGGCACATAGGAATTCCTGTGTGGCTGTGGGCTCCAGTTAGCCTCTGTTCGCTTGCTAGGTTCATGTTGTACGCTGCGCAATGCCCTAGCCACAAACTTTGGGAAAGCTAATGGCTACCAGATAACAGAAAATCTATCTTCTCAAAAAGAAGTCTGGCCAAATTTTGTGCTTTTTATTTTGCTAAAAATAACTTATGTGAAAATCCTGCTTCTGCCATTTTGTTTTTAATAATACATTTTGCCTGTCTCAGTTGTCATATGAAAAAAGCTACTACTTTTTTTTTGCAGGTGATTTTTAAAAAGTCAGAAGCTGTTAAGTATACCATAAGAAAAAATATCATTTTAAAAACTATTTTTACCATGTATGCTTATAACTATTAAAATAGAAAAGTTAATATCTATTATAATGAATATTATCTAATGCTATATAATGAGAACGCACCTATGCTTCTCTGAAAATATCCTGGCTTACAGATCTATCCAGCTTGAGCTTAACTAATATAACTCCAATCATCATTCATTTTTGGTGTATAAATAAAAAAGGAACAACATAGCTAAATGGTTTTAAATATATAATTAATCACTATGGCCTCATTATACTTGATACCTTGTGCCAAGGTAAGTAAATACAAGTATGGAAGAATAAACAGGTTGTTAACAGATGAATGGATGGATGAATCCATAATACATAACTTTGTTAAAGCATATTTAAAAATACCTAACTTATTGAAAGATTGTTTGAAGCAATAAGCTTAGATTATCCTATAACTTATCTGATTAATTTGCATGTTTACATAGTGTTCATGTAACAAGAGGTATTCTATTTGTAATGAAATAAAAACACTAAAACATCTTTAAAAGCAAACAAATCTATTTTCCTTCTTTCTTAAACATGTGCATATTTATTGTAAGTGTTTGATGTTTTCTGGCTATGTTTTTCTATTAAAGGTCTTCCCTGAAAAAAAAAAAAAAAGAATGACATGTAATGGAAGCTTTCAAAGTGATTGTTGATACGTGGTATCTTTTACAAAATTGAGAAATATATGTTAAAATTTAAAACATCAAATAAACCCTTTGAGGATTGTGTTTAAATTTGTGTTATTTTCTGCTACATTTTGTGGCCTAATTATGTGAAATTTTACTCTGCAATTGTATTTTGCAGCTATTTTACTATGAATAATTTGCATTTTTTTCTATTTTCCATGGAATTTAAATTAAAGACAATCAACTTTTCATTTATGAGAGCAGGGCAGTATCACCTTTACATTGTAGCAAAAATAACAAAAGATAGAGAAATCACTTAGTTTTCTGAGAAATGCAAAAAATGTATCTTTCCTCTCTTGCATTTTTGGATGCTGTTTTATAATGCTTTTTACATTTACTCAGCATTTTTGAAAATTGTACAGATTAGAAATCTTTTAAGAAGTGCCCTAACAGCAAGAAAAGCCATGCTATCTTCTATTCATAAAAAAGATTATTTTGGAAAGGTACTTTCCTTCAGTAGCTTTTGGAGGCTGTTTATATAATGTAGCTGCAAAATAACATTTTCAGATAAATTTTAAAAACTACGAAAATATAAATTGTATAGTGTCAACAAATATGACTGTATTAAATGATAGAAAATGTCCTAAGTGTACAAATCGAGAAATATTACTGTCATATCACATTGAATTATAAATGCAGAGCTAACCTGGTATCTGTTAGAAAGAGAATGGAATTTGACAACTACATCATTTAACTTATAATGGTATAAAAAATCAGGAGAAAAAGTTCCCCAGGTATTGTAGGAACTTACACAACTTTTATCAGTATTCTGGAGGGTGACCAAATTGGTAGTTCACTGATTATTTTGGCCTTCACCCATCGTGAGGTTGCCTAGGTTAACACCAAAATTTTTCTGGGTTAGCAAAGCTACTAGGTCACAGGAGGGAAATTCTAACCGATCACTTCCATACTATGCCTTAAAAAATCTAAACACAGAAATTATGTTAGAATTTGCAGCCAGAAAATTAATTCTGATTGAAAATGTGTCATTTTCATACTTAGACCTGTTCATTTTAATCTCTATTCTCATTTACTCTCATTTAGTTATTTCTCAGTTGCTTGATAATTAAAATAATTATACAGTATGCATATATCACACTTCCAAATTAAGCTGGCCTTTTATACATTATCTCAATCTCTGCCAAATGTAGATTTGTCTTTCTCTCACTTCTTTCTTGTTTACAGTTACCTTGCATTTCATGGAGTATTGGAAGACTCAGTTTCATCCCATTCATCTTTCAAGGATCAGCTCAAATATTACATTTTCTAATACCACAGGCAAAAGTCATTGACTATCCATCAAGACAGATTCTTGATTAAATTTTTAAAAATACATTTCTACATGTGTTGAATTAAAAATCAGGACCTGTAACCCACAGAAATATACATATATCTTCAAAATTTAACATGTGATGTCTTTAATGTTGATAAAACGATATTATCCATGTACATAAGTTATAGAAATGAATACCAAAAATTCTACCCAAAGAATAACAGTAATTCTTTCTTTGAGAGTACTAAAAATGTTCTGAATAAAAAGGGAAGAAAAACAAGCTATCAAAATAAAGTCTCAGTGATATGCCACTTAGTTATGCTGTGTAAATTCACATTAAAATTAAAAACCCACACTTTAAAATTATCTGTGGTCTTGGGCTGCTTGATATTTGATTTAAAAGCAGTTAATTGAAGAGTAGTAATTTTAAAAGTAGTGAATGGGGTTTTAGTTTTGTATTTGTTCATTTGTATGGGTGCTGTATTGTTGATTGATTTCTTAATGGGATTCTTTTAACTTCAATGGGAATGTGTAAGAAAATTAAATTACGTAAAGCTGGGAGCAGCTTATAAAAGTCTTGGGCTCAGTAGTGTTATCACCTTATATTAATATATTGGATTTCCCGCAGGAAGCTCAAGATCCTTTCAGTATTTATCCTAATAGTAAAGTAGGGCAGGTATACAGAGGGGAAATAGAATGTCTATACACCAATAATGGGAAAATTGAAAAAAAATAAGATATTTCATATTTAGATGAAACAGAATCAGAAACCAGGTCTCCTTTAGCTACTTTGGTACAGAATGAATGGTGCTCACACTTATAATTTTACTACCATTTACTTTGGAACACTCCACAGTGTAGAAATGGGCTCAGCATAAATGCTAAACATATCATTACAAATACTTCATGTTATGATGAATATATTTGGTCATTTCCCTTGGGGTCACTTCCCAAGATGGTTATTTTATAACACTTTAATATAAATGCTTAACCTTTAAAAATGTAGTTCTTTTGGAGAAAATCCCAGATGTGCATACAATTAGAACCAACATCAAATATTTTGTGTTGCCAGATCACTAATTAAATTCCTGCACATAACCTTTTCCTTCCTGAAATGCAACATTTAGTAAATTATTTTATAATTATGCAAACAATGTTTTGTATAGCTTTTGCATTTTAATGAGTTTGGGAGAAACCAATTTAGAATTAAATCAGATTCTGAAAAAAAATGAAACAAAACATGTGTTGTACTAAAGAGCTGCCATCTAATTGTAATAACACACACTACTTTCCATGAGTCTGTAATTCCTTTGCCATTTAAAAAGTCACAAATTTTCTGCTTAATTTTTGTTTTTTTGCCTTTTTATGGGAAGATGTTTAAATATTTAAATTCGCAAAGGACTCATAAGAATCTTCCAAAGTGAAGAAAAACTGTTCTGTCTCCCATAACCTTTTCTTTAATATTACCTTTCAAAAAAGTTTCTAGAGCTCCTATATTCTATTTGGTTAGATTAGCCTTCAGTACACTCAAAGTCCAGGGATCAAAGTAGGCAAAAATATAATGCCCAACTTTATTTCCCTGATTTCATCAATAATTTCATCAGACATTGTATAGAACAGTATTCTATTAATAGGACTAAATATGCATTAGTTGTTAAATAAAATGAAAATTATGTAGCAGAATAATTATCTTGAAATATTGGACTTTTAAAATTTGTTAAATATCTTTAGCCCCCTTTCTATTTCCTGTTTTTCAGAATGTAAGGTGTACAAATGACCTGTAGGAAATGGCAAACTTATGTCTGAGGGACAAACATATTGACAAACATATTATGTCTGAGGGAATCCTATAAATAAGGAACTGGAGTGAATAGCTGAAGTTCTGACAAAAAATATGGGAAATATTTGGTATTATAGCTGTCTGAGTCTTCCACTAAATTCTTTGTACCATGGTGTGCTTTAAAAAAATACAGGAATGGACAAAGAGGAGTCAAAGTTATTATAGGACTAAGAATACGAGACAGATACAAACAAACACATATGTATATATGTGTTCATAGATACAAACACACACATGTGTGTGTGTATATATATATATATATATATATATATGTTTTGGTACAGTTCTTTCATTTTACTTAATTAATATTGACCTCCTACCATCAAACATCTTTTAAGTATAAAGGTGAAAGGAAGAGGTAATTAGAGAATGGAGAATTCAACACACGAGAGCTACTTAAAAAGTTACCATACATATGGCAATTTGTATGGAATTTCACAAATGTAGGAGATAAGGGCAATAAAATAGTACAATGTGGGTAAATCTAATATTGGATCTATAAAATGATAACAATGTCTCCTGCTATTTTAAAGATATATGGAATAATACATATGCACATATATGTGAAGGGGATTAAATGTGGTTAAATATTTATGACCTTTACCTTGTCTGGAATGTGTAACAAGTACCAATTTCTATTAAAATATGGTAAGCTAATTAAAAGTATTGCAATCCCTAGGTTAAGCACTTAAAGAGTAGTAAAGGTAAGTGTTAATATCAATAAAGGGGAAATTGGACAGACAAAATAATCAATTGAAAAGAATACATAAAAAGGAAAAATATAACATAGAATGGATGAAACAAATAAAAAACAAATAGTGTTGGCATATATTTAGACCTTAATATAAACTAATTACATAAAATGAAAGTAGGTGAAGTCTCCAAATAAAAGATAAAGGCAAAAGTAGTATCCCATAAATAGATTTAAATAAGAAAATATGTTTATTTTATACAAATATGGATTAAAATAAGAAACTTTTAAGTATATGCTAAATAATATAGCTCAAAATTTAAAAGGTAAAATTTTAGAACTGCTTGAAACTTATTAAAACCAACTGGCGTGAGGACCTCTAACTCATTTATATTGGGTTTGTGTGTATGTATATACATTTATGTTTATTATAAATAGATGTAAATGTTATATAGTCAAATTTCCAACATTTAGCTACACTTTAAAACCACATGGGAGTATGTTATATAGATTGAAACATTGGGTTTTTTCTTGAGGACTACTCCCAAATATGTGGATGTGTTATATTTGAGGTGGCATCAAAATACTGCTTTCAGAAAAATGTATTCAGGTAATTCTTACCCCCAGCCTGATATATATACCACAGAAAAAGACATTTTAAAGCATATGCGTAAGGTAAATTTCTTCCAAATATCCAAGCACTGTTCAAAAATTATCACATGCTAAGCCAAGCATAACAGATGAGTCATAGGAATCCAACATTCCTAACTCCTTCCTAAATTCACACATTACTAACAAATCATAGCAGTATTTCTGCCAAACTTTAGGAATTTTTCTCAGCACCCTTCCTTTCAGTCCTCTTGGTAGGTGCTAGAAATTCTCTACAATTGGAAGAATAATAAGAAATAATTTTACATTTCTGTATTTTTCAAAAAAATTAAGAGCAAAAATATACCAAAAAGCAATGATTAGTAATCATATTCTTTATTAATGATACATTAACACTGAAAATTAGTACCAAAAGAGTAAAAAGTATTGCCAAGTAAATTTAGAAGTCTTTTCTTTCAAATGCCATATTTACTCATAAATGGAAATGAAAATCAAGTCTGAAATCTATTTAGAAAATAGTACAAATAAGAAACTTTAATTTAACATTTTTAGAATACAGGCAAAGCAATACCCAAAGTATTTATAGCTCCAAACTTGTTATTATTAAACAACAAACAGAATAAAAAATTGACTAAGGGTTAACAAAACATCAAAAATTAAAGAACACAAAGAACAAAGCATTGTAAAGTTTAGTAAAGATGGAGAAAGGACTCTATCATTAAACATATAAAGTATTAAACAAAAATCAGAGAAAACCTTGAGAATAAATCTATGAAAATAAGTTCTTGAAAATAACAATGATATGTAGAAAAATCTAACTATTATAAGAGAAAATACAAAAGATGAAAAAAATTGATTTTGATTTTATGTCTATATTTTTTTCTCATGTTTTATTAGTTTTTGATTGGAACAGCTAGAATTTTGCATATCATTGAATTGTTATTCTATGACAATTATACTTTTAAATGTGAATATTATAAGTAACTCCAGTAATATACATTAGCAAATTCTTAGCAAATCCTAAGGAATTTTTAAAATGTTTGTAACCATTATGATTCATCTCACTCTATTTAAAACATTTTAGAGTTTAGAGTCAGAAGTACTTTCCATATCTTTGTATAAAGTCAGCACAAGATTGTAAGGCCATAAACAAAACTTCTAATAAACGCATCTAAAAGACCAAAATTGTTAGTGCATCAGTGTGTGCAATTTGCAAAATCTTTAAAAATTATGAAAGTAAAATATCAGTTTATTAAACAGCTGTTGTGCTAAATTATTGCTTCCCCTTCTATTCCTATTTAATGTGTTTTAATTAGAAATGATATCATCTTATTTATCATCTCCTTAATATCAAGCCATCACCATGTTTAATGATAGCAAAATCTAAAGTCCTTTGAAATTCAGGAAGAAAAAAATGGGTGTTTACTCTCACCATTAATACTGTACTTTGTCTTAGAAATTTGATCAAATGGTATTAAACAACAACATAATATTAGTTCAGTAAATAATAAAAAGAAAATAAAAACTACCTTTATTTGCAGATGTAATTCTCTCTAGAAATAATAAGAAAAGTTGTATCTTTAAATTATAAAGAACTATAGCAACTAAGTAAGATACACTTCTCAGGAAAACATGGTAAAGAGCCTGTAAAAATTTCACATTGTAAGCACTCAATGTTTTTTTGCTGCTGCAAGAAGTGAAAATCAAAATGAGATATAATCTGATACATAAGAGTGGAGGAAAGTCAAAACCATAGTGATTAATAATTGGCATAGTGAATGTGTAAACCAAATGGTCCTCCTACACACTGTTGTTTGAAGTGTAAATGAGGACAGAGAATTTGGTTGTACCAAATCAACAACCACTCACATGCTTTTTTTGATTTAGCAATTTTCTTCAAGTTAGGTGCATGCATTTACATAAATACTTCGAAGCCATAAAAAGTGAGGTTGTATATTTATCTTATTGATATACACTGATGGTCAACATTCATGTGTTATTTTAAAAAAAGGAGGTTATAAACATATGTACATGAAATCCACTGTTAACCTTTCATAAGGGAGGTTGTTCTTTCCATGACATGAATGGGTAGGAAGTTGACAAAAACTAAAGGAAAATGCTCCAGGAGCTCATCTCTGGGAATTTAGGAATGAATACTCCTAGAGACAGATCAGCTCTGTGGAGACTCATCTTGGGAGTCTACTAAAAGAGTTATGTTGCTTCGAAGATGAGGCTCATTTTCATGAAGAACTAAATTCTCAGTACACCGAAAGAGTAGGATCCTGCTTCTACCTACATCAAAGATCTTAAGCCACTAGCTGAGTGGTTTAAGAGCCAGTATGTCAGAATATAGTGCAGAGTGATGAAATTGAGCTTGACGTGATCCTACAATATGTCTTGAAAGCCCTGAGCAGATACAAAAGGTTAATGGAATTTTTATGAAGAGAGGGATGTACACGCAGCTCCATGAGAGACAGAATATACTGGGATAAGTGATACCAACAAAAAAAATAGTGAATTTAAGGCACAACCCCAGTGACTAAAAACAAAATATTTTCTGAAGGAAGACTACAATATCATGGTGAATTTTGGGGAAAACCATAAATACAAGCAACAGGCTTATATAATATCTCCTACTTTCTCCTCTTAGGCATAAATTACAAAAGAAAATATATACAAAATAAAAGCAATTACATAAGATATAAAATCAATGTTATTTGTGCATTGGTGTTTTTAAAAGATCAGAACACAAAATAGGCTACACTATAAATTTGTTTTCTGTAAAACTATCCATGAGGTCTTAACAGAATTGGTGATTATAACGGCTAGGTTAATTAAATGTCTATTCAAAGTATAGAGACTGGAATGTGGAAGGAAGCAATCAAGGGTAAAAGTCTTACTAACTGGGTCAGTTTTGAACACCCGACATGAAGTAGTTCAATTCTAATGTGGACGAGATAGTCTTGGGCAGTGTGATCACTCCAGTGAGTGTTCTAGAAGTACGAAGGCACCTAGAAGTTTCTCTCTTTGTATATAACTCCTTTGTATATAAAGTACCCCCTTTAGGTACTTGTAGACTGCTTTGGGTAAAATGAAATTATAACCTGAAGGAATATAGTACAACAGTGAAAATTAGGCATCAATAATTGGCACTGTACAGTGGGAGCTAGGTTCCAGCTGAAATGCAAACGTGGTTGAAACATACTAGTACACTTCTACAGAAATAAAAGTTAGCAGACAAGGAAGGAAAGAGGCCTATGGAAAAAAAATTAATCCTGGAATTTAAACAGTTTTGTGTTGCCACGGTAACTTAGACCTAAAAATAGAATAAAGTTGTCTGGTTGGCATTTTGGAGAATAGAGTCATAAAGATTTGCAAGTCAAATTTATAATATATAAGATTGTATCAGAAAAGGAGTTTGCTTTAGGATAGCAGCCTCATGGAAATTAGATGAAAACTAGCAAATCTATCAGTAAGGCTTATCTCAGTCTCATCTCAAACAGGAAACGGCTGGGCTTGATATTGTCTAAGAACTTGAATCCTCCTATTGGTTAAAGGAGAACTTTCTAGACTTCTCTGGTAATCAAGACAATTATAAGAAAAGTAAGATGAGAAGATGGTTACTCAAATCAAGAAGGACGATAAACTTGCATGGTCTTGTTTTGACCATGAAAAAATTTTAGAGAATAGTAGTGCTGAACGTGTCAAAAGGATGAGGGAAGAATATCAACTAAAAAAAAAAAAAATCAATTTTGAGTTCATTACTAAAATATTATAGACATAAATAATACTGGAATTGCAAAAAGGTTATAACCTGAAAAAACACATTCTTTGAAATTATTTCCAGACTTAAAAATCTTTGGAGAGTTTCAGAAAATTGATTGGAATCAGTTTTAAATCCTGTAGGATTCACTCAAGCATATGGCCTTACCAAATGAATGTATCAGCTTCTTCAAGAACTCCAGAGATTAGTGGTTTTCTGCAGAGAAGATTGGACTAGCTGCTTTCCTCATGCTGTGTTTCATGGTAGTTCACACTCAGAAGTGAATTTTACATCTTAGGATCCATACAACTCCTCTTCATTAACATAATTTACTGGGTTTAGAACAGTTTTCTTAAAGTGGTTCACAGATCAGCAGTGTAAGGATCACCCCCGACATACTGGACGCTAGAGCTACCAACTGAGAAACTCCTAACGTGGGGCCAATAACTGGTGTTGTAACAAGACCTCCAGGTGATTCTACTAACCTAACGTCTGTGATCCTCTGGGCTGCAGATACAGAGACTGACATTTAATCTGGAAATTTGACCGTAAGGCTAAAACTTCCAAAAATGTGATGGGGATCAGGGAAATAAAAGGTGATTATACTTGATATAAAAGCCATGGTTACGTTGTTTTTAAAATGTTAACAAATGCCTTCAGAAAGCACATGAGTTTGGAGATGGAGGGAGAGAAAGCAAATGGAGGGGGGAAAAGAGACAGCAAGGAGAAATCAAATGGAAAGGGAGAAAGGGAAGGAGGAGGATCATATGATGGGGAGAGAAACCAGGTGGAAACGGAGAAATCAGATGGGAAGAATTCAAGATGAAGGGAGATACAACTAACAGAAGGAACCAGATAGAGGAAGAGAAGGGGGCTGGAGAGAAAGAGGGGCATCTACTTTAAACTGCCCCCAAAAGATTCCACTTTTAGTGGGATTAACTCTGCATCCCTGGGAAAGTTTAGGCAGATCAGTTCCTTTACTTCTCACCGTGTGAAGAGTTTAGAAGTAGGACTGAACTGAGGAAAGCCAGAGGATTTTTTATAATTCAGTGGAAAGAAAAAGACACAATAGAAAATACGGGCCTTGCTTATAATATGGGCCTGTGAAGCTTGTGTTGGGTTTAATTTGAAAAGTGAAAGAAACATAATAGCGTTTAACCCCACCTGGAGAAGTAGGCCATACCAATTTTATATTATATTCCAGTAATAAGTATTATGTATATATGTGGTAAAACTATATAGTTTATATACAATATATATTTAATGATAATATAATGTACAACCAATATAGAGTTGATATATAAAATAATAGATGATTCATTGATCATGTTTGCAAATACACATATGTATTTAGCCATGCAAAAGGATTATGGCAAATTACATATTCTATTAGTAATGGCATTATGCAGAGTTAAATTCATTCTTTCTCTTATGTAAAATTACTACTTAACTATATATTTACTGATATTTGGAAGATTGTTAAAGAAATGATATATATCTATTTTCTAAGACAGACACCTATATTTTAACAATGCTAGCACATTTATGCAATTTTATTTTTACTTAGAATATGTTTGAATGTGAAGTAATATGACCAACTTTTTAGTAAGCTTACCAGAATTTTTGCGCTCAAATTTATTTTTGCCTTAAAATAGCTAATCTGGATGGCTATACATTTATTCCAATGATATCACCATTTCCATTTTTGGAATTTATCTTTAAATTGCTTCCAAAACCTTCAACATATTACTTTAAATACCAAGCAGGGAAAATATTTTTCATGTTACAATGAAAATCCAAATAACTTTTTTAATTGGGTCTGCTTAATAAAATGGAATATCCAACTGAACAAAACTTAAAAAATGTTGTTTTATAAGTGATAATGTAATTGTTTTTCTGTATGGCCACTGTTCTGATTTTATAAGGTAATCATAATAAGTTTGAAATTACTATAAATAATTATATCAATGTAAGACCAATCAGAAAAATGTCAAGTAATTAAATTTGAATGCTTAATTTCTGATATTTAACCTTAAAAGCTGCCTTATTACTACACTGAATCTTGTTCTCTATGACTGTACAGAGAAAATAGTATGTTTGTGACTTCACTTTTTCTTAAATGTTATTAACGTCACGGCATCAAACTGACCTAGACAATACTGAAACCAAATTTTATTCTTAAACTAGAAAAAATTGTCACTCCATGTGCTTATGCAGCCAAACAAAAGGTTGAAATGCAGTACTAAGCTGTTTAGGCAAAATTATTTGGAGCTTATGGCTGCCTGCTTTTCCCTTCAGACCTTTGACATATACCATCATATTCCCAATGCTTCAGCCTGACCTTATTAGTCTTATTTGCATGAGCAAGGCTGTGTAGTCAGATTAAATTGCCCAAAGAAGCAATCCTATTATTCAAGTGAATGCATTTTTTTTTTACTTTGCCAAATAAGAAATGAGACAACAATACCAATCAATAGACACATTTGAGATATATCAAATAAATATATTAACAACATTATTTACTAGAAAATTTAATTTATCAAGAAAAAAAAAACTTGCCTTTAAATCCTGGGACACACTTGCAGAAGAAATATCCCCTTAAATGTGTACTAGTTGTTCCATTTTTGCAGGACGCAGATTTGCAGTCTTCAGTATCTATCTCACAGATGTTCCTTTCATATCTTTGCAGACCGCTACAGTTACAATTGTGCGAAAGGGCCAGGCAGAGGCCATGCACTGATATACTCTGGTTCCCTAAGCAATAGTCAACATTGACAACACACAATCTGCCAATGTAACTAAGAGAACAGCTGCATCTGAAACACAGAAAAATGAAAAACCCAATTAGTCATATACTTTATTTTGATATATTTAAGTATTTAAATCACACATTTATTTAAAAACACAGAAATAAATATTTAATGAAGATAGTTGTGGGGTGCATTTAAAAAATATTTTCATAAAGTGTCCATTCTTGGCAAAATTACTTTTGATTACTGTGCAGAATTATGAGTGAAAATAACTTTGGTGCTGAATATATCTAGTCTCAAAAACATATTCTGCCACTTAATTGCTATGTTAGCTGGGATAACATCATGAACTCTGCCTATGCTAATGTGTGTGTGTGTGTGTGTGTGTATTCATATATTATTAGGTTGGTGCAAAAGTAATGGTGGTTTTTGTCATTGAAAGTAATGGAAAAAAATCACAATTACTTTTGTAACAACTATATATATATATACATATATATAAGATTATTCAAACTCAGTTTGTCACTCAGTGCAATTATTTAAGATGTAGCTGTAAGGCAATGCCAGGTATTCTTATATTATTCTTTAAATCTATAATATTTTGAATTTTAAAATATCTGTACTCTTGAATACATGAACATAATTCATGCATTCATTATTTTAGTTTTTTAGATACATTTTTAATGAATTTGCAAATTTCGACGAGATTTTCCCATAGTAATTTCAATTTATCCAATATATTTTTCTAGTAGTTTTTTACATAGTTTTCTTGTAAGTGAAGACAATTGTGAAATAGTCTGCAATTTATGTAAATGTATTTTAAATATGTTTTAGGTTTAATGCTGAGAACTATGTTGGCTATCAACAAAAGTGGGGATATTTTTCTGGAGTTAGAGAGACAAAGATTTTTCACTTTTTTCTTCCTTTCAAATACAGATGTGCACAGAAACACACACACATCTGTTCAAGGCCTAATTTATTTGATCATTATACATTGAACAACTTTTCTTGGGTTCCTCTATATCTAGGCATAGTTATAAGTTATTAATATAAATTCTTAGATCATTTTAATATAATAATACATTATATAATATATCCATATGCATTTCTTTGAATATTTTATATACATACATAATTGAAAAAGAAAACAAAAGATGAAAAAAAATTAAAGTATCATGATTTTCAAGAATTCTTTACCAAGCATTCAAAGGGCACTTAACATTAGCATATAAATATGTCAATGGGCTGAGAAAAGCAATGTCAAATCACTTTGCTTGTTATTATTAATACAAATTAACCTACTGAACCTAAGTCATTACACTTATAACTGTATATGACGGTAAGTGTTTGGAGCCAGCAAAAATGTTAAAGGTGAATTAGTTCAAGCCTTTCTTCTTGTAGTTGTAAAGAACTTAGCCATTTAATGCAATTTGTCAAGGATCACTGAGATTATTAATGGTAGGAAGTGTAGTGGATGCTTTGATGTGTTCAAATCACTGGTCTTGGAGAGAAAACTTTGGTTTTAATTCTTTTCAAACATGTATTAAACAAATATATTTGTGCCTGTTTTCCTCATCTGCAAAATTCTCAGTTGCACATCTATTTCACAGAAGAGTATTGAATGCATATTTTACTGGGCAAGTAACTGTTACCTACTATATCAAACACCCTTCCAACAAAGTTACCTGAAATAAAATCATAGAACACAGTTACTTCCCTTCAATACCTTTCCTCTTCTCCCTCCACATACAGAAAAAGAAAAAAAAACCTAGGTAAATTCAAAACAACTGCCACATGGCAAAAAATTGTTGGCCTGTGCTAGGCCTTGTTTAACTGTATCTTTGTAAATTGTTAATAGTGCTCTTTCACTTTTAACAGTGTTCTGATTGGGGTGGTAGATTACATGGGGCCCTATGTATAATGCCAAGATTATTACATAGTTCTGTGCCTCTACTATGCAAGCTTTAGTCATAATGCTGTTTGTTATTCCATGAAAATGAAAAGAAAATTTTAGAAAGTTCCTTCCTAAATGAACAGGATATCCTGTACAAGAATACGAAGGCATATCTTTATAATTCTTCCTGAGCTAATCTCTAGTTTATTAAATCTCAATAAAGGCATCAAGAGGTAGACTCTAAATTATATATGGGAAGCTTACGGCATTGAGAATATTTTTGAAAATTAAGAGTAATATGGAAGTACTAGCTCAGATACTATAACAAACAAAAACTGTACTAATTGAAAGAGAGTTTGCCACTTAACTATTAGGATCTTGCTTAAGTCTCTAATCTGAGCTGTGTGGAGATAGTGACACCTTTTATTAAGAGGAAGATTTAATAGGAGAAAATTTGGGGTAGAAACTAGGAATCTGCATTTGGCCATAGCAAATTTGAAATGGTAATTGACCTATTTTTATATTTCATTATATTTCATGTATTTTTATATTGACCTCTTGATGTTTGTTTTATTGAGCTTTAATGTCCTCAAGAGAATACTTTTTCTTGTGTACTCGTCTTTTTAAAATTTGACGAGTTGTGGTTAGAGCAACAACCTACTTGTTCCCAATTTTTGAATTTTTCAAATTTTATTTTTGACACAACTTAGGCACATTCCCTTATTGTTTAGCATTACCATTTCTATATCAACCTACCTACAATACAAACCTACCTACACATACATATTTTTATATATATATATTTAAATTCTCAAAAGTGATTATATCTTAGTAATATATAATGCTCTGAAATTTTATCTTTCCATTTAATGATATGTCTGAGATACCAATCCAAATTAGCACATTTTGTTTTCAAAGGTTGCAAATATTCTATTATATGAATGTACCATAATATTTCACCCTCAGAAGGCACTGTAGTTACTATGTGTTTTAATTTGTTGTGTTAATATTTATACAGAAATGGAAGTCCTTGTATAAATATATCAGTGGATTCTATAAAGAGGATCCATAGGATAAATCCCTTGCAAAATTGGCCCTAATCAAAAGGAAATCAAGTGTTTAATTTTAATAGTTCTTATCAAAGCCCTCTCTATAAAGGTTGATGTTCAGAATGCTGGGCTTCCCAAACACTGGCGAGTTCTGCATATCATAAAATGTTTTAGTATTTACCAGTCTGATTAGAAAATCTGTCCTATTTTGCTATGATTTTTATGTGTTTAATTCATGAATTGCACTGTTTTTGCAAAGTTACTGGTCATTTACCTTTTTGTTTTCCTAATAACAACCTATTTTTGGTAATTTTTCTACAATAAATAACATATTTTAACACTAATTTTATAATTAGCACAAAAGAAAATAAGATAGCAACACTTCCTTTTCCTTTGCACCACACCTTCCCCTGACCCCCCCAAAAAACAACTTGGCAATCTATTGCTTTCTAATGGCCATTGTTTGAAAGCTCATTGGGATGTTCTTAGGAAAGTGTCGCTTCTGATGCATTGGAAGTAGTCCAAAATTTCTGAAATGCCAGGCGTTTTGGTTTTAAATTTATTTCCAAGTTTTAATATTCTGGTTTATTTTAATTTATATTTTCATCAAATACTATGGAAATATTCCTATAATAATGCAAATATTTCTTATAGAATAACTATAGTGTCTTCTGAGGGTCAAATATTACAGTGCGTTTCCATTTCTAACTCATCCTGCCACCTATATATAACTACTTTAAGATGTTTAACTATTTTTGTGTTTTCATTTATCTCAATATTTCCGAATAAAATATTTTACATTTATTACTTAATAAAAAAGCACATTTAAACATTATTCATTGATGTCATCCTATGGAAGAGAAGTATTTACATTTCTTACACTGCTCCTTACCCCAAAACACACACACACACGCACACACACACACACAGACACACAGATAAACACACCAAGCCCATATATCATTCTCCCAATATAAAATTAGGTTAATTTTGTAATAAATTAACATTCATTTTATATAATTATGTGTTTAGTGATATCATTTGTAGCTGAAAGAGGTCGTATGCATTTACTTTTACAGAACATTTTTGTTTTCCTGGCAGTTTTTAATCACTATATTTTTAGTTTTGTTTACTTATTCTAAGCACCCAGTCATCATTACTTCCCCATGTCCCTCAATATGCAAAATACATTGGATATTCTCTCAGCCTCAGTCTTTTTGTCCTTAGAAATGCCTCTTCTGAATGGGTAGATCCACAGGCTCACTTCATAGTGTTTTCTGGGATGACTCTTCACCTTCATCCTGGGAAGCTTTACCGCCTGTCTTCTGGTTTGGATCCTCAGTTTCCTAAATTCCTCATCTTTTCCTTACTTGACTTCCTATTTTAAGCGAAGTATATTATTTTTAGGTTAGACCTCTTAGAACTAAAAATGTTCACATATTGTAGATCTGAAAACTATTTTTTCTACCTTTTTCTTATTACTTTGAGGGCAGTAGTCTTAAGTTTTGGAGTTTTTTTCAAAAGTTTAACATGCATCTCTTCTTTGTATTTCCTCTGAATTTTCTCCCTACCTTCCAACTGACTTTGGTCTCTGGCTGTGAAGTTAGAGAATTTCTTAACTTACATGGTTATGCTTGACTCTCCACTTATATTGAAAAATAAATCACCAAAAAATATGGTTTGAAATTCCATGTATTCATTGTGAGTGGTTTTCTAGTGACTTTATTGCACTGTGATCAAAGAGACCTGGCTGATTTGTTTAAGAACTCTCTAATTCTCTCAGAGTCTGTATTCTTTAACCTACATCCACTCAGTGACAGTCAGGGGAAGTGGCCTGACCACCCACATTTTTAGAGCAGAATAGGGAAAAATACCTTGTTACCTTTGTTTTGGGAGTAGATTTTTACTTAATTTCTCCTCTGTAGTATTGCACCACATCCCTGGGCTCTGTGTATTGCTCAAGAATGGAACAGGCTGTTCACACAGATAAAAGAGAGAATTCAGGAGTTTAACTGTGTGCTCATAAAGCTTTCAACCAATTCTTTGATTTTCAGCTTTACCATGGTCCCACCCTCAGGAATGACTGATGAGTACAATGCCTGTCTTTCGAGTATTCGGCTTATTTAGTGGCTTCCCCTCTGCTACCAACTTAGTTTGGTGGTTCTAGTCTTTCCTGATCCTTTGCATTTTAAATAATTTTTGTTAGGATGTTAGACATTGTAAATATTTTATTGAAAGTCTAGATTGGGGCTGGGCGTGGTAACTCATGCCTGTAATCCCAGCACTTTGGGAGGCGGAGGCGGGCAGATCACGAGGTCAGGAGATCGAGACCATCCTGGCTAACACGGTGAAACCCCGTCTCTACCAAAGATATATGAAATTAGATCTTAGGCATCGCGTCATAGAGGAACTACGTCTTCCAGAACCCTCGCGCCCTGCGTCGTGCTGGCACTTTTACCGGCCGGGCCTTAGAGCGGAGCCTGTAGCCGGGCGCCATCTTTGACGCTGGCAGTCTTGGTTTTCTGCTAGTGCTGCTGCTGCTCGGAGGACGACGGACGGCAGCGGCCAAGCAAGAAGAAAGACGTAGCAGCAAGCGGGAGTCGGGGATAGTGTCATCGGTTCGGGTCCCACGACTTTGGAGCTTGTCTCAAACTCCACATACAGAAAGCCACCGACCTTATTCCGGTATCCTACACCCATTCCCCACCCTCATTACACTCCCACCCCTGGCCCTCAGCGTGGGAGTCAAGAGCAACAGGGACACTTCCGTACTCCTTGTAGGATTGGTGAAACCGTAATGAAGAACACCCCTAAACTCCCATAATCGGTGCGGATTCCTGTGGGGAAGGCCTATAGTGTTGACATCTTCCAGGCCTTGATTCTGGACCTTGAGAAGGAGGCTGTGGAACTAGAGATAGCGATGCTTTTTAGGATTTGGGGATATTCCCTGCCCAAAAAATTCCTGGAAAATTGACTAGTATTAAGTGTGAAGAAATCTTGAAGACCAGAAATTGGATCTTACTGAAAAACTGATGTTTTTTTTGTTTTTCAGATTATATTGTTCAGCTATGGAAGATGGATTTTTTTTCATGATCCTTTGACTCTCAAGTTCATCTTTAAATGAACTCTTTTTTTTGTTTTTTTTCTTTGTTTGTTTTGTTTTGTTTTTGAGGAGATAACTAACCCTAGCTGTCTCCAGTCTGACAAAGGTTATTTGAATGGACTTAATCTCCCAGTAGTTGGGAGATGTTTTAAAAACACATGCTGTGTTTGAATTGTGGCTGAGAGGTTTTCTTGGCAATGTGAGGAGGAAAATTTTTTCTGCCTCATTATTATTAATTCATGGATTGAGTGTTGGTTCGACCTACAGGCGTAATAGATTGGAACTCAGTGAAGACACAGACGTTCCTGTTGAGAGCAACCAGCTAATGATTACAGTTTAAAGACAATTTCTGTGATCAAGTTGTCATTTGGAAGATTAAACCCATTTCACGAGGACTTGGAGCCTTGTCCTTGCTTTGAGGAAGCAGTGGCTTGTTTCAAGAAGCCACTTCTGATCTAAGAATCTACCCAGCATGCCTAATCAAGGAGAAGACTGCTATTTTTTTTTCTATTCTACATGTACCAAAGGTGACAGCTGCCCATTCCGTCACTGTGAAGCTGCACTAGGAAATGAAACTGTTTGCACATTATGGCGAGAAGGGCGCTGTTTTCGACGGGTGTGCAGGTTTCGGCACATGGAGATTGATAAAAAACGCAGTGAAGTTCCTTGTTATTGGGAAAATCAGCCAACAGGATGTCAAAAATTAAACTGCGCTTTCCATCACAATAGAGGACGATATGTTGATGGCCTTTTCCTACCTCCGAGCACAACTGTGCCTGAGTCACCAGAAGAGGAAGTGAAGGCTAGCCAACTTTCAGTTCAGCAGAACAAATTGTCTGTCCAGTCCAATCCTTCCCCTCAGCTGCGGAGCGTTATGAAAGTAGAAAGTTCCGAAAATGTTCCTAGCCCCAAGCATCCACCAGTTGTAATTAATGCTGCAGATGATGATGAAGATGATGATGATCAGTTTCCTGATGAAACCAAAACACCTACCCTGCAACCAACTCCTGAAGTTCACAATGGATTACGAGTGACTTCTGTCCGGAGACCTGCAGTCAATATAAAGCAAGGTGAATGTTTGCATTTTGGAATAAAAACTCTTGAGGAAATTAAGTCAGAGAAAATGAAGGAAAAATCTAAGAAGCAAGGTGAGGGTTCTTCAGGAGTTTCCAGTCTTTTGCTCCACCCTGAGCCTGTTCCAGGTCCTGAAAAAGAAAATGTCAGGACTGTGGTGAAGACAGTAACTCTCTCCACCAAACAAGGAGAAGAACCCTTGGTTAGATTGGGTCTTACTGAGAGACTGGGGAAACGAAAATTTTCGGCAGGCGCTGACAGTGATCCTCCATTAAAGCGTAGCCTGGCACAGAGGCTAGGGAAGAAAGTTGAAGCTCCGGAAACTAACACTGACGAAACACCAAAGACAGCTCAAGTTTCCAAGTCTCTTAAGGAGCGATTAGGCATGTCAGCTGATCCAAATAATGAGGACGCAACAGATAAAGTTAATAAAGTTGGTGAGATCCATGTGAAGACATTAGAAGAAATGCTTCTTGAAAGAGCCAGTCAGAAACATGGGGAATCGCAAACTAAACTCAAGACAGAAGGACCTTCAAAAACTGATGATTCTACTTCAGGAGCAAGAAGCTCCTCCACTCTCCGTATCAAAACCTTCTCTGAGGTCCTGGCTGAAGAAGAACATAGGCAGCAGGAAGCAGAGAGACAAAAAAGCAAAAAGGATACAACTTGCATGAAGCTAAAGACTGATAGTGAAATTAAAAAAACAGTAGTTTTGCCACCCATTGTTGCCAGCAAAGGACAATCAGAGGAGCCTGCAGGTAAAACAAAGTCCATGCAGGAGGTGCACATGAAGACGCTGGAAGAAATTAAACTGGAGAAGGCACTGAGGGTGCAGCAGAGCTCTGAGAGCAGCACCAGCTCCCCGTCTCAACATGAGGCCACTCCGGGGGCAAGGTTGCTGCTGCGAGTCACCCAAAGAACATGGAGGAAAGAAGAGAAGATACTTCAGGAAGGAAATGAAGTTGATTTTCAGAGCCGTATTAGAATGGAAGCTACAGAGGCTTCAGTTGAGACCACAGGAGTTGACATCAGTAAAATTCAAGTCAAGAGATGTGCGACCATGAGAGAGATGCGCATGCGGAAACAGCAGGAGAGGGAAAAATCAGTCTCGACACCTCTTCAGGGAGATGTAGCCTCTTGCAATACCCGAGTGGCAGAGAAACCAGTGCTCACTGCTGTGCCAGGAATCACATGGCACCTGACCAAGCAGCTTCCCACAAAGTCATCCCAGAAGGTGGAGGTAGAAACCTCAGGGATTGCAGACTCATTCTTGAATGTGAAATGGGCAGCACAGACCTTGGAAAAAAGGGGTGAAGCTAAACCCAAAGTGAACGTGAAGCAATCTGTGGTTAAAGTTGTGTCATCCCCCAAATTGGCCCCAAAACGTAAGGCAGTGGAGATGCACCTTGCTGTCACTGCCGCTGTGAAGCCACTCAGCTCCAGCAGCGTCCTACAGGAACCCCCAGCCAAAAAGGCAGCTGTGGATGCTGTTGTCCTGCTTGTCTCTGAGGACAAATCAGTCACTGTGCCTGAAGCAGAAAATCCTAGAGACAGTCTTTTTTTCTTTTTCTTTTTCTTTTTCTTTTTTTTTTCTTTCTTTCTTTTTTTTTTAATATACTGTAAGTTTTAGGGTACACGTGCACATTGTGCAGGTTAGTTACATCTGTATACATGTGCCATGCTGGTGCGCTGCACCCACTAACTCGTCATCTAGCAGTAGGTATATCTCCCAGTGCTATCCCTCCCCCCTCCCCCCACCCCACCACAGTCCCCAGAGTGTGATATTCCCCTTCCTGTGTCCATGTGATCTCATTGCTCAATTCCCACCTATGAGTGAGAATATGCGGTGTTTGGTTAGAGACAGTCTTGTGCTGCCTCCAACCCAGTCCTCTTCAGATTCCTCACCCCCGGAGGCGTCTGGCCCTTCCTCACCCCAAATGAGCATGAAAACTCGCCGACTCAGCTCTGCCTCAACAGGAAAGCCCCCACTCTCTGTGGAGGATGATTTTGAGAAACTAACGTGGGAGATTTCAGGAGGCAAATGGGAAGCTGAGGTTGACCTGGATCCTGGGAAAGATGAAGATGACCTTCCGCTTGAGCTATGAGAAATGATTGATAGCTGAAGGTGGTAGTGAGGACACTTTAAAAAAAAAAAAAACCGCCAAAAAACTGGACTTAGTTTCATCTATTGTAACATTTACCTGAGACGATCATTTCTTTAGTCTAGAATTTGCCCCAAATCAGAAGTATACCTCTGAATTATCTGTATGTGTCCTGGATTCCTTGGGGTCAGATTTTTAAAGTTACTTTATAACCATTTTGTCCATTTGATGCCATTGTTTATCATCTTTTGAGAAAAAAGTTCTGTCATACCCTTCTCTCCACAAAAAAGAGACTGAGAGGGAGATCAAGTGAAAGGGTGTAAGCAAACTTAGTGACTCCTTGAGGTGTTTGTCAGTTTTGGCTTTTTTCTCCTTTGTTGTATTCTTTATGTATTGTCTTGATGTACTTAATATTACCTGAGTTTGAAATGGATGAAGACAGCTGCTACCATTAAGGACCAAATTTTATGCTACCACTAAACAAAAATACCCACTCAGTCTGCGTTAAATTGTATGTCTTTGTAAAGGTATTTAGAGATTCAACTAAGCTTTAAAGAGGGCTGAGCAGCTCAGGAAGCCTGTAATGTGGGCATAACTCTTTGGACCTGATCTTGATGCTTCTGCTGCTCTGTTGGCCTCTGAAGAGCAATATCTAATTTATTATTACTGTAATTTTTTAAAAGGCTTTAAAGTGCCTCAGGGGTCCCCTGAAACTAATTTTCTATTTCTGGGATTCCCTGGATTCATTATATGAGATGGTGACATGATTAGAGGAATTCTTTTTTCGTATGAAAATTGTCCCTTTTCTTCTTCAGTACTTGCCTCCTTGCTGGCATTGAATTAACACAGGGACAAAATTTGGTTAATTTTTTATTTCTAATTCTCCCAACAAACCCCTGTTGCCCAGTATTTATGTGGTGGCCTTTAACCACCTGAGGGAAAAAATGAGCTTATTCAAGCTGCCAATATTTATCTATGGGCTGTAGCAGTACACCGAATTGTACTGTGCCAGGGATATTGAGATGCTCTGGGGGTGTATTGTATACCTGCCAGTTTTCTTCATTTCTGAATTGAGTTTTCTTTTCTTGATGTTGGTTTCCTTCATATCACCTCAAGGTTTAGATTTGTGAAGGAATAAGCATGACGGAAATAATAGTCTTGAAAGGAGATATGTTGTATATAATCAGAAGGAAGAGGAAGGAAGGATTTACCCATTTTGATATTTTGCTGTAGGTGGCCAGTTTTGTTTCTCATAGGGAAATCTGACCCACCTGTCATGTTGGCTCCTAAGGAACTGCTGTTGTAAGCGGCTCATCAAGAGTTGAACTTCACGTAGCCTTGTTGGGAATATGGAAAAGGAAGAAAGCCACAGGACTGCCCATTCAGTCTTGTTAAGATTGGGATGATTCTGCACAAGCAAAAATGACTTGAAATTTATGTATCGACACACCTCTAGCAATCCATCTTCAGCTGACTGAATGTTGTATGATAGCCCTTCTCCAAAGCAGGGGTAGAATGTTCAGGTTTCACCACGGATTTTCTACTTATTTCGCTTTTGGAATCAGCTTACAGATTCCAGGTCCCTTTTGTATATATTCTTTATTCTTTTGCTTTTTTAAAAAATAAACTTGTATTAGTCAATGTTTCGTGTTCCGCATTATTTGAACCATTTGCCCTTACAGAAAGAGAAATACTTGTTTGTGTTTTAAATACAACCGATGTAGGAAAAAAAAAAAAAAAAAGAAAGAAAGAAAGAAATTAGCCAGGCGTGGTGGTGGGTGCCTGTAGTCCCAGCTACTTGGGAGGCTGAGGCAGGAGAATGGCGTGAACCTGGGAGGCGGAGGTTGCAGTGAGCTGAGATCGTGCCACTGCACTCCAGCCTGGGCAGCAGAGCAAGAGTCCGTCTCAAAAAAAAAAAAAAAAAAAAAAAAAAGAAAGTCTAGATTTTGTAGTCTTCCTCTGGAAAGCCGAATTTTGTTTTGCCGGGGAGTTCAGTTACTTACCATTCAACCTGATCCTTTTTAAGCGTATTTTTAAGTTTGGGAGTATACGTCTAGAGTAAGTTTTTCTTTAGGGCTAATTTAATTATCCTTTTGAAGCACGCCTCTTCAGGAGGCTCGAGGAAATATTCAGGGTGGTCAGCAATGCCTCCATTCTGGCTGGCTGCAACTCAACCCCCAGCTCACAAATCCCAGTAGCTGTTTTTGCCTGGCCTCATAGAGTTTCATTTCATGCATATGTAGCCTAATATTCAATGAAGGACTCAGGATAGCTGCCTGTATAGATTTCTGGAGTTCTTTCTCTCTGTGCCTCACATTTCAGCTCTTTTAGCTCCTTTAACTCTGATCTCTGTCTATTAAATTCAGTAAGTTGGATCTGCCTTGTCATGGTTCCTCCTCTCTTACTGCAGTCTTGGAAGTGCCTACATCCAGAAAGCCATGTTGGTTATAGGGCTTACCTCATTTCTTTTCCTGTTCTGAAGACTCACACTTCTGTGCTGTGTCTGTTTTCTAACGTCTGAAAACAGCTGTCTCATGTATTTTGTCCAATTTCCTAGCCGTTTACGGCAGAGAGACAGATTTTTTACCAGTTATTCTATCACATTGAGAAGTGACAGTCCCTAAACTTGCTCTAAACATGTTTAGATTTAATGTGAACAACTAATGTTTCCATTTTCAGTTTCTCTTAGCAGTTTTCACGAGCTTCAATCCGTTAATTCTCAAATACATCCATAAATCACTTGGAATATCTTAATGCATTGTATGAAAGATAATTCCTCCTCTGTACCCATCATCAGCACTCTTCCTTTAAATTGTGGGATATGTTTTTCTGAGACTGTGGCTTTAGCGTGTACGAGAACAATTCAGTTGTTATCCCCTCATTTTGGGGAGTAAAAATCATAAGAACGAGGAGCATTATAGTATCTCATCTTGTCCAACAAAAACCTAGGTAACTTTGGAAGTTTTCTTCTCTCTCCCCCACTCTCCCACTTCTATGTGTGTATAAGTGTGTTTATTGAATAAAGAGCCTTTTATTTTTATTTATTTATTTATTTGAGATGATGTCTCACTGTCATCCAGGCTGGAGTGCAGTGGTGTGATCTCAGCTCACTGCAGCCTCCACCTCCCGGGTTCAAGCGATTCTTCTGCCTCAGCCTCCCTAGCAGTTGGGACAGACTACAGGCACATCCCACCACGCCCAGCTAATTTTTTGTGTTTTTATTAGAGACAGGGTTTCACTTGTTGGCCAGGCTGGTCTTGAACTCCTGACCTCAGGTGATCCACCTGCCTTGGCCTCCCAAAGTGCTAGAATTACAGGCGTGAGCCACTGCCTCAGGCTGAATAAAGAGCCTTTTAGATAATGTCTTGCCTGACAAGTTTAAAACAACTTTCTTACCAGATATGCCATAATAAAAATCTCCAAGAAATTTTCCTTAGGCTACATCTCAATGGGCCATTTACTACTATATCAATAAACTTTATTACATAATAAGATCTTGGTGTTTATCAGAAAGGGATTTGAGCCAGGGTGTTTTAAGTTGATTAGTATCTTGAGTGAGAAAGATCTCTGTTTTCATTAGCCTTCTCAGAAAAAATTCCCCCTATTTATCAGGAATGCAAATGTTTCAGATTGAAGTGGGTACCCAGACATAGCTCAACATTGCACAAACAGGTGCCAAGGGGAATCTGTTTCCTTTTCTATCTAACTCCAACTCCTTTGAATTTTTTTGACAGGTACTTAGAAAAACTGGGATTGACAAAGTGATACAGTTTGAGTTATATGTTGCCATAGAAAGAGGCAAGTTGGCAAATATTTTGGTAAATCATTTCAAGATAGCTTTGAGGAGGTCCTCAAAGCTTAGTATTATACATAGAGCAAGAGGATTATATGAAGTATGAAGAGAAAATTTCTTCTGATTTTCTAAGGAAGATATTGTTTAAGATCCAAGACTAGAAAACCAGTTGAATAATGTAATAGTAGTGCTTGGGCGAATCAAACCTTTTGGTGTGTTAAGTTTAAATTCTCAGGAGGATCGGGAAATCCATGGAACCAGATGGCTCCTAATTGTTTACAAGGAGAAAAAAGTCATGCAGAGGTTGAGAATTGCATGGTATTAAAACCTATAGGGTTAAAAAAATTAGAAAAAAACTAGTGTGGAGTTTGGAGTATTTCAACTGGTAATCAAATACAGAATGTTATGAGATAGCTGATGAGATATTATTTCGCTAGATTTCCTCAAATAAATAAAGGCTGTTGATGGTTCCATCAAGACGGTTTTGCGTGTAGGGAAATAATTAGCATGTGTTTTATTTCCGTTAACATATGTTCGTAATTGCACCCATACACTTCCTTAGAAGGGGAAAGTTTGCAGGCCTCTGAAATGACCATTGTACTTCCATAGCAGAATTCAAAACCAACACTATAGAAAGCATCTATAGCTGCCTTAAAGAAAAAAATTGGTGAATCAGCCAAGGGTGACGGGAAACATGGGGCCTGGTAGACTTGTCATATCTTGTTACAAATGTTCTCAAAAAAGCATTATTCATGTGCCTCTGGTTCCTACGACTAGATATCAGATATCACCAAGTCTCTGTCACTGAGGAGCTTATAGCTTAAAAGGGGGACTTTTAAATAAGTAAGCACACTAGTAGACATTAATCAGCTCACCAACCCCAAAATATTGGAGCATTAGGAAGAACTGAATTCGAATCTTTGCTCTGGTACTTAAAGTGTGATTATGGGAATGTGTTTTAATTTTAATGAACATCAGTTCCCATCTCAGTTAATAGCAACCAAGCTTCCCGGTAAAAATTCTATGGTTATCCTTTATGTATCTTTCCCCTTGCCTCTTACTGCCAATTTAGCAGCACGTCCAATTGATCCTACTTTCAAACAGACGTGACTACTTCTCTCCCTTTCACAGTGACATCCAAGGCCTCAACATCTATTGCCTAGACAATTGGCCTCCAGTCTACTTCTACTTTTGTCTTCCTCCCCTTGATCCCTGTTCAATTTTTCTTGGTTGAATAGCCATATTGATCCTTTCAGGATGCATTGGATCACAATACTATCTTGCTCTAACCCCTTCAGGTCCCTCCCATTGCACTGGACTATACAAACTCTTGGCTGGGCATGGTGGCTCATGCCTGTGATCCCAGCACTTTGAGAGGCCAAGGTAGACAGATCACTTGAGGTCAGGAGTTTGAGACCAGGCTGGCCAACATGGTGAAACCTCAACTCTACTAAAAATATAAAAATTAGTCAGGCAAGGTGGCATGTGCCTGTAATCCCAGCTACTCGGGAGGCTGAGGCAGGAGAATTGCTTGAACCCAGGAGGCAGAGGTTGCAGTGAGCCGAGATCATGACACTGCACTCCAGCCTGGGTGATGGAGTGAGACTCTGTCTAAATCTATCTATCTATCTATCTATCTATCTATCTATCTATCTATCTATAGATATATCTGGGATTAGTGGTGACCAGCTTCCAAGATGACCCTCAATGATCCTGCCTGCCTCCGAGTACCCACACTCTTGTGAAGTTCCCTCCCTCACACACTATGCCAGGGTTAGTCAAAAACAAAAACAAGGAAATAAAAAAACCCAAACTCTTCAGTATGCCCTTCAAGGCTCCACGTGACCTTGCCGTGTCTACCTCTTCTGCCTCATCTGAACCTTAGCTCTTTCCACACCCTTCTCATTCTGCTACAGTCATCTAGTTCTTACTGTTCTATGAGCAGCTCATTTGCTAAGCTCATTTCTTCTCCAAGGAGTGGCTCCATTTCTCGAGCGATTCCCATTTCCACTGGCTGGTTTATCATTATCATATAAGCTCCATGTCTAACTCAAGTGTTACCACTTCAAATGGGTTTTCACCATCCTAGCTAAAATAGCAGCCACTGTCTCTCTTGCTCTGTTTTATATCTTCATGGCAATATTGCCAACTGAAATTTTATTATTATTATTTTAAAATATTATTTATTTCTTACTAGAAGGTTAGTTCTGTAATGACCAACTTTTCCTGTCGTGTTCACTATTGTTTTCCAAGCGCATAATCGATACCCATTAAATATCTGTCAAATGAATACATAATTTTTAATGGGGATGATAAATAAAATATTATTTTTTGAGGAGGGAATAAAAGAACATACGTATATCTATAAATACTACGCTTGATCTTCGCCAAAAGGCCGAGAAGCGATACGTATATCTATAAATACTTAAAAAGTATGAAGTACTACAATATTAATATTCATAGATATATAACTAAAAGGGTTGGATGGTAAACAAAGTACTTGGACATGTTTCTGGTAAGTTTCTCTATGAGCTGGGACATAAGTTTTACATTTAATCCTATTTTCTATGTCAAAGGAGGATAAGTGAGTTTTACCCATTGAACAAATAGACCCATTACTCATATTTCACAATTAGCTGCTTTATGCATATTTGACCAATGTTGCACTTTAAGCAATTACAGATAACACTTAGTCCTGGACTTACAGATGGTTTGACTTATGGATGGGGAACGCAGTAGAATATTGTGTTCCCAATAATGCTGCCTATTTACAAAAGCAGCGTTTCCATCCTTTTCATTAGTTAAAAGTGAATAGTTTTTACTAATTAAATTAATATTTAATATTTAATTTGTGTCAATTAAATATGCACGAATTCTGCACAACCCTCAGCCCCCTTTTGCAGATTCTGATATGACAGTTGAGTATTATTATATGAGTAATGATAACTGTCAGGGCCAATGTTGGAAGCAACCATGTGACCTACTAATACAATATTTATCCTCTGTCCCTTTGATTTTCTGTTTAGTAGGCTCTCCAAATTATCACTCATTATGTATCCCAAAGCAGAAATCAGTGTAGGTAGCATTACTAAACTTAGCGAATAAAAATATGGGATGCCAAGTTAAATGTGAATTTCAGAAAAACGAGTGCTTTTCTGGTATAAGTATGTCCTATGCATAAGTATGTAGGGGTACAGTTTTGCTAAAAATTATTTATTGTATATTTGAAATTTATATTTAGCTGGATATCATGTATTTTATCTGGTAAACATATATATAGGATATAGCCAGTGACATAATTCCTGATGCCATCACTGGTCCTTTGGCTCAGACCACGGTATTTCTAATATCAGCGGAGCACAGCTAGATTGTTCAACTGTTGCATCTGTTAAGGTGGTTAGAAGATGGTATTTCATGGAACAAGAATATTTACTATGCCTTCCTTTATCTAAGTGCCTTTAATATGTTTCCTTTTATTTGAATACCTTTGAGTGAGAAATAGACATAAAGGAGAGTTTTCCTATGATGCCTGACTAACTCTGAATACTTCCTGGCACTTGTAAGATAAACTTGGTCATGATAAATTAAGTGATCAGTTATTGCTCCCAAGGTTTCTGTCATCTGGGTTTAGGGTCAGAGGTGGATTTTCTGTGAAGTTAGGAAAACTATAGCTTTAGGGCCGTCACTCGCATAGGTCACTTCCATGGCCCCGTGCCTAATTTTGCATTCTTTTTCTTAAATACAAAACAAAGAGACCTCCCACACTCTATAAGTGCCATGAAAACCTGCATTCTATCCCCTCATCCCCCACCCATGTCTAGGGATAAACAGTCTAGCATGCTAGCTCTAGATAATTGCTGCTTTGGATAATTTCCAGATAAAATGCCCAAATTGACAAGACAAATGTTTTACATGTAAACAAGTTGCACTTACTTATCTTAGGCCCCCAACAACCTGATTCATTTCAGCTATTGGCTTTTTCTTTTCTCTATGGTCACAGTTATCACAGTATGCTCTCAGGAACATGGGGGCAGAGCTTCAACGTTAAACAGGTCTTTCTGTTTTCCTTTCCACTGGGAGATACCTAGTTCAATGTTCCTGTAACCAGTTGGAATATATGCCAATCTCAAAGTTAAATTCTGGCTCTTTAGGAGGGAGCTTTCATCTGAAGACCTGGGATCTTCAGATTATCACTGCGTTGTCACTTCCCCTAATTTAACAGCTGCTTGTTTTGCTTTACTCCAGTCCTCAACCCCCAGATGAGGTAGTAGAGATTCCCTACTGTTTCGTGGAACACCAGCAACATGGACACAAAGGCAAACTCCAGCTTTCCTCACACCTCTTAAAGAGCATCTTGAACCCTACAAGTCTAGATGGCCCTGGCCTATTCCCTGGGGGATATTTTTTCCCCATAGGTAGGGCTGGTGAGATATTATGTTGGAGTCACCCGGGGCCTATTCTTGTACCTCTTCTGTCTTTCTTCGGGTACTTTCATTCACTTGGTAATCCCATCTTTTGTCATGGCTCTAAAAACCATCCAAATGTTGACAGCTCCCTAGTTTATATCTGGGAAATTATAGGAGGGTTTAGAGTAAAGAAGTGACCCCATACATGCGTGATTAACACATGCTTAAAGGATCAGCCCCGAATTCTCCCTTGACTCAAAACTTATTCAACTGTCTATCTGGGTGTCCTTTAGGCATCTCAGACATACTGTGATCACAGCTGAGCTCCTGATCTTGCCTCCAGATATGGTCTTTCTGCAGTTTTCCGTATCTCGATAAATGACAACTTCATCTTCCCAGTGTTTCAGGCCAAAAATCTTGGAGTCATTTCTGACTCCTCTGTTATTCTCACGTTAGCTGTTCAAACTATCTAAATAACAGTCTACCTACTAAATACCCTTTGTCTCTACCTTCAGAGTATATCCAGAATCTGATCCCTTCTCAGTATCTTCACAGCAAACACCTGGCCCAGGCCACCTCATCTCCTACGTGGCCTTGTAATTGCCTCCTAACTGGTCTCCCTGCTTCTGTTTTCAGCCAGCTTTAGTCTGTACTCAATGTAGCAGTCAAAGCAGTCTTTTCAATACATAAGTCAGAGCATGTTAGTTATCCTCTGCTCAAAAGCCTCCAAGAGCTTCCCACATTAATAGGAATAAAAGCCCAAGTCCTATAATGGCCTGCAAGGTGGTATCTGATCAGACCCTCTGCAATGACTATTGTCCTTGTCTTCTCAAATTTTATCCACCACCCACTCCCCTCCAGCCTTGCTGACCTTGCTGTTTTTCACAGAAGCCAAACATTTCCCCACTTAGTGCCTTTCCATTGGCTGTTCCATCTGCCTGGGTTGCTCTTCCTTCAGGTGTGTCTATCTGTGTGTGTGTGTGTATGTGCGTGTGTGTGTATACATGCTTACATGCTTCCTTACCTCCTTCAAGTACTTTCTCAAATGTTACCTTCTCAATGATCACCCCATTTAAAATCAAAACCCCCCCTCCACAATTGTTAATCCTTGTTTTGATTTTTCTCCATAGCATTCATTACTTCTAAGAGAGGTTTTTAAAAGTTTTTTATTCTGTCTCTTCCAATTAAATATAAGCTCCATGAAATCGGGTTTTTATCTGTTTTCGTTCCTGCTCTATCATTCCTAGCACTCAGAATAGTGCCTGTCACAAGAAATGGAGGGCACTCAACATATATCCATTGAATGCATAAAACAGGATAAGAAAGTCTTAAACATTTGCTTAATGTGTCTTCATCAATCCTTAAAGGTTCAAAAGCACTCAACCCTCTTTCTCTTCTTTGGACTTCCCCTTATGGTATGTGTGTGTGTGTGTGTGTGTGTGTGTGTGTGTGTGTGTGTTTTCCAGCTAAAACCTAATATCCTTGAGTTACACCATTAAGAGAGTTGCAGCTAGCTCTTCAGAAATCTTGTATCTACTGAACTCCAAGAACATCATTTATTCAGTACCCAAGGATGGGACATAGCCAATGATGATGATGGGAACATTTTCAGGAACTGTGCTCACTCACATAGATTTTTGTTCATGGAATAAGTTTCTGAAGGTCTGTTTATCAGGGTAAAACTTCAGTCCTGTATCAACTAACAATCCCATACAGAAGGGTCACTGTTTACATTTCTCCAAAGCCTGGTCAAAATAACTTTGACTAATTTGATTAAATTGATTGATAACTCAAAGTAAATCATATCACCAAAACACTTCTCATTCCAATGCTTGATAGTTATGGAATTTGCTGAGACCACCCACTGAATACCCGTTCAAATGAATGGAATCTCACAGAGCACACATAATCATCTCTGACTTTTGTAGCCGTAGGGATACATTAATACCTGTGCCTCATACTTAACTGAAAATCACCAGTTGTCTGCTGAGTAGTTTACTGCATGTCAAATCTGAGGTCCAGTGTAATAGACTGTTTTACTACTTCTATTCAGAATTTTCTAATTCATAGACATTCTAATTTTATTTGTCTTTTTCTCTCAAATACCATGATAGGGTGAAAGTTTGAGCTTTTGTATCTTAATGTTTATTGAACATTAAGATACATAGAGAATACTCTACTATACATAAATGCATACCACTCAATGAATTGTCCTTGGATGAACATTGCTGTAAAACTACTCAAGTTAAAAAATAATATTTCCAGTATCCAGAAGTCTTCTGATGTCTCCTCCCCATCACTACTCCCTTCTTCCTCCCCAATGTAACTGTTACGCTCATTCTAACACTGGAGTTCAGTTGTGTCTCTTTTCCAACTTTCTATAAATGAAATCATCTGTATAAATCTTGCATCTGGCTTCTTTTGCTCCATATTATGTTTGTGAAATTCATCTATATTATTGAATATAATAACTGTGGTTCATTCAGTATTACTGCTTCATAGTATTCCACTTTATGAATTTATCACAATATATTGTTTCTAGCTTTTCATTTTTATAAATCATGTTGCTCTGGGCATTCTTGGAAATATTTTTGGTTACCATGATCCCCTTTCTGTTGAATATACACTTTGGAGTGCAATATCTGTGTCATAGGTATGTACATGTTCAACTTTAGTAGATAATGTAAGCAGTTTTCCTAAATCATTGTCCCAATTTAACTCCCACCAGCAATATAAGAGACATCCTATTGCTACATATCCATGTCAGCAGTTAGGATTATCTCTCTTCTTTATTTTAGTTATTCTCCTTGGTAAATAGTAGTAGTATCTCATTGAGGTTTTAATTTGCATTTCTCTGACTACAAATAAGATTGAAAATATGCAGATATCCTTTTCCTGAAGTGTCCACTCAAGTATTTCCTTCTTTTCTCTATTGCATTATTTATCTAGTTATAGTTAATTTGTAAAAGTTTAAAAATTATTTATCTGGATGCAAGTCTTTTGTTAGTTATGTGTGTGGCAAATATCTTTCCTCACTCTGTGACTTGTTTTTGTAGTCTCTAAATGGTGTTTGTGTTGAAAAGAAGTTTTTAATTTTAACATCCAATGTATCCATCTTTTCTTATGAACAGTCATTTTTGGTCCCAATTTATCAAATCCTTACCTGTCCTAAAGTCTTGAAGGTATTATCTGCGTTATAGTCTTAGATTATCTTCTAATTGCTTTATTATTTTCTCTTTCACACTTTTCACAGTTACATCTACAATCACCCAGAATGGATTTTCATGTGTGGTGGGTGGTAAGGGTCGTTTCTTTTTTAAATCGTCAACTTTTTAAAAAAATTATTTTTATACTTTAAGTTCTGGGATGTATGTGTAGAACATACAGGTTTGTTACATAGGTATACAAGTGCCACGGTGGTTTGCTGCACCCATCAACCCATCATCCACATTAGGTATTTCTCCTGATGCTATCCCTCCCCTAGCCCCTCTCCCCCTGGCAGGCCCCAGTGTGTGATGTTCCCCTCCCTGTGTCATGTGTTCTCATTGTTCAACTCCCACTTATGAGTGAGAACGTGCAGTGTTTGGTTTTCCGTTCCTGTATTAGTCTGCTAAGAATGATGGTTTCCAGCTTCATCCACGTCCCTGCAAAGGACACGAACTCATCCTTCGTTGTGGCTGCATAGTATTCCAAGTTGCATATGTGCCACATTCTCTTTATCCAGTCTATCACCGATGGGCACTTGGGTTGGTTCCAAGTCTTTGCTATTGTGAACAGTGCTGCAATAAACATACATGTGCATGTGTCTTGAATTGACCCAGCATCATTTGTTGAAAAGACTATATTCTGTGTGGATTTCAATTTGAAAATTTTATAGAATAAATATTGTATCTATATTTATAACTATGATTTCTCTTTATGTTTGTAAGGCTTAGCAATTAGGATATGCTATCAATTTATCATTTTAAGGCTGATTTTGTCTTTTTTTAAATGTCAAAGTATTTATTTTACCTCAATTGTTGGAAGAACTCATTGGTTGGAGCAGCTAAACCTAGATCTTTGTGGAGAGATAATGGAAAAAATCTGTAATAGGTGTTTGATTTTCTACTTAAATCTATTCACTGATTACTAATTTGCTCAGTTTATTATCTGGAGTCAATTTTTAGTCATTTATATTTCTCCAGAAAATTATACATTTAAAGGCATGTTTTATTTTTACTAATATAAAGCTACATTTAATATTCTGTTAAATGTGTGAACAATTCTTGTAAATACTGTTTTTCATTTGTAGTTTTGGTATGATTTTTGTTTTCCTATTGTTACGGTCTGTATATTTTATAAAATGAATGTCTTTGATTCTGTTATCTATTGCTGTGAAACAAATTACTCCAACACTTAGTGGCTTAAAACAACAAACATTTAGTATCTCATGCAATTTCTGAGGCAAGGAAATCTAGGGGCAGCTTGGCTGGTTCAACATCTCTCACAAAGTCACAGTCAAGCTTTTCTTCCTGGGCTGCCATTGTCTCAAGGCTTGGCTGGGGCTGGAGAATGCACTGCTAAGCTCACTCACTTGGATACCGACAGAGCTCGATTCCTTGCTAGCTCTTGGCTGGAGGCTACATTTCCTTTCTTTCTTTCTTTGAGACAGAGTCTCCCTCTGTTGCCCAGGCTGGAGGGCAGTGGTGCGATCTCGGCTCACCGCAACCTCCTCCTCCGGGGTTCAAGCAATTCTCCTGCCTCAGCCTCCAGAGTAGCTGGGATGACAGGCGCCCGCCACCACGCCCAGCTAATTGTTTGTATTTTCAGTAGAGACGGGATTTCACCATGTTAGCCAGGATGGTCTTGATTTCCTGACCTCATGATCCGCCCACCTCGGCCTCCCAAAGTGCTGGGATTACATGCGTGAGCCACCGCGCCCGGCTGGAGGCTCCATTTTTTTTTTTTTTTTTACCGTGCAGCCCTCTCCATAGAACTGTTCACAATATGGCAACTTGCTTTTCACTCCTTTCCCCTTCTCACTCCTCTTTTCCAGCAATAGATCAGAGAGAGAGAGAGAGACAAAGACACAAAGAGACAGAGAGAACAAGAGAGCTCAACGTGGAAATTATACTCTTTCAAAGTCTAATCTCAGAAATGACTTACCATCACTTCCACATCTGCTATTGTTCAAACAGACTAACCCTGGTATAGTGCGTGTGGGAGGAGACTTCACAAGAGTGTGGGTACTCGGAGGCAGGCAGGGTCATTGAGGGTCATCTTGGAGGCTGGTCACCACTGATCCTGGTTATATACATATTTTATATATATATTATATATTTTTTATATATTATATGTATTACATATATTTTGTATATATAATTTATATGTAATATAATATATATAAAATATATATAATTTATATATATAATATATATGTATTTTTTAAGACAGAGTCTCATTCCATCACCCAGGCTGGAGTGCAGGGGCACGATCTCGGCTCATTGCAGCCTCCGCCTCCTGGGTTCAAGCGATTCTCCTTCCTTAGCCACTGAAGTAGCTGGGACAACAGGCATGTGCCACCATGCCTGGCTATTTTTTGAATCTTTAGTAGAGATGGGGTTTCACCATGTTGGCCAGGCTGGTCTCAAACTCCTGAGCTCAAGGGATCCACCCGCCTTGGCCTGCGAAACTGCTGGGATTACCGTCGTGAGCCACTGCGCCCAGCCTGGTAATAGTTTTGTTGTGAATTCTATTTTTTTCTGATATTAATATTATTTTCTACTTTTGATTTGTGTATTTACATATATATATGTTTACATGATTTTTATCTTTATATTTTTAAACTTTTAAAATGTCACTATTTGGCTGGGTGTGGTGTCTCAGGCCTGTAATCCCAGCACTTTGAGAGGCCAAGGCAGGTGGATCACTTGAGGTCAGGAGTTCGAGACCAAACTGGCCAACATGGCAAAACCCCGTCTCTACTAAAAATGCAAAAAAACAAAGACAAAAAAAAACAAAAAAAAACAAAAAAACAATTAGGGCATCGTGGCACATGCCTGTAATCCCAGCTACTTGGGAGGCGGAGGCAGGAGAATCTCTTTAACCCAGGAAGCGGAGGTTGTGGTGAGCCAAGATCACATCACCACACTCCAGCCTGGGCAACAGAGTGAGTCTCCATCTCAAAATATATATATATATATATTTTTTTTAAATTAAAATGCCACTCTATTTTAGCAAATCATGGGTTTTGTTCATTGAATCTGAAAGTCTTCAGTTTTCCATAGAAGAACCGAAAACATTTAAATGTACTGTCCTGATACTTGGCCTTACTTCTTATTCCTCTTATTTTCAAAAACATTGTTGAATTATATTTGTGTCTTTATTAAGATGATGTCCAAACAGGAGTTTAAAATTTCTTCTGTATAATCATGGAACATTCTCTGAACTGGCACATTGTAGACACTCAATAAGTATTTGTTGAATCAGTGATACAGATAGATGGATGGTTGGTTGAAAGAGGAATGATGCCGCTTTGCTAGGGGAGGTGAGTGTAGGACTCCCTCCCTCAAAGTAGTCTGTTAAACAGGGAAGTGGCTGCTTGGTTATCTCAACAAGTATTCACTCCATATTTTGAGCTAGACATAATCATTGAAAGAGAGCTAGAATGCCTTCCTATTGACTTCCTGGTCTGCTGGGAAATTTTGCTTCCTTCTCCCCCAGCCATCCAATTTTTCAAGAAAAATTTTCTGTTTGCCAGCTTATTTCCCCAACTCCCCTACTCTTTTGCCTTTCCTACCCTCTAAAGAGAGTCTAGGTCTCACAGGTGATCTTTTGTAGCTCTGTGATGCCTAATAATAGAACGGAAAAGGAGATGGGGAAGAACTGACAGAAAGACTAAAGAAAGGAATTAACTAGCGAGTGTAAATGGAGCTGCCTAAGGATGCAATGCAGGGGAAAAAAATAAAAATAAAAATAACACACACAAAAAATGGATGGGGACTACATGCTGAAGGGACTCAAGTCAAGAGGGAGAATTTGGGCTGCGAGTCAGCCAATGAGAGATTCCAAAAGGAATAGAAAGTGCTGAGAAGACAAAAGCACATGTAGCCTGATAAGGGCATGGTGACCAGGAGCTCAGGTCCCTCAGAAATGAGTGTCTAGTTCATGCCATCAGGTAAGCTACTAAGACTAGCAGAGCTGCAGCCTGATATAGGAGGAATCCAGATGGATAATGGAGGAAGGAGATGATGAGTATCAGTTGCAGCCCTGGGACTGGTGCAGAAGCAGGGGTGGAGTTCCTCCTATTAACTTCCCCTATTGTAGATTTCACTGGGAAGAGATGCCTCTTGGTACAGTGGAGGAACTGCTCCTTGAATGTATTCAAGTGGCACATTTGGCTCCTTGAAGTGGATCCAAGTGGCACATGGGATAGATGGTGGTAGAAACAGAGATGTGCATCTCAGAAGGACATGTTGTCCTTCTGCCAGTTATAGTTCTGCCAGTAGATAGCCTCTAGGGCTCAGCCCCTTCAGGGATTCTTTTAGCTGCAGAGGTGCAGCTTAAACAGGTGGCCTTAAGGTGGCCCTTAACAAGTGGCCTTAAACAGGTGGCCTGAAAAAGGTGGCCTTAGCTAAGGCCACCACCCCCATCCCCTCAAAGGTTGGCATGCAGTGACTGATGGAGGGCCATGTTCACCCTAAGTGAGGCAACTCCAGCAGGCACCTACAGCTTCCTGTGGAGTTGGCTAAGGCAATCAGGTCTGCATCACAACCTGACTTCTCCCTCTGCTCAATTGTTTTCCCCTTCTTTTCACAGCTGTTGGTCCCAAGGGATACCCTAGAAATATACTAAACGCTAAACATTGTTTCAGGTCTGCTGTTGGACAACTCAACCCATGGCAGTGCTCTGTAAGACTACGGAGATTTTGTGGGATTAAAACTAGTAGAGGGTATGAAAGCCTTTTTTTTTTTTTTTTTTTTTTTGGCAGATGCAGTATTCTGAGAAATGGATTAACATGATTTAAAATGGTGGCCAAGAAATATGATTCTTCTTATTTCATTGGAAGGCCTGGAAGTGTAAGAGGCTAAAATATAAAAATCTGTTTGTATTGACTTATTTTTCTCCTGTTATGGCTTGTACTTTGCTGATCCTTTGCATTTTAAATAATTTTTGTTAGGATGTTAGACATTGTAAATATTTTATTGAAAGTCTAGATTTGGGGCTGGGTGTGGTAACTCATGCCTGTAATCCCAGCACTTTGGGAGGCGGAGGCGGGCAGATCACGAGGTCAGGAGATCGAGACCATCCTGGCTAACACGGTGAAACCCCGTCTCTACCAAAGATATATGAAATTAGATCTTAGGCATCGCGTCATAGAGGAACTACGTCTTCCAGAACCCTCGCGCCCTGCGTCGTGCTGGCACTTTTACCGGCCGGGCCTTAGAGCGGAGCCTGTAGCCGGGCGCCATCTTTGACGCTGGCAGTCTTGGTTTTCTGCTAGTGCTGCTGCTGCTCGGAGGACGACGGACGGCAGCGGCCAAGCAAGAAGAAAGACGTAGCAGCAAGCGGGAGTCGGGGATAGTGTCATCGGTTCGGGTCCCACGACTTTGGAGCTTGTCTCAAACTCCACATACAGAAAGCCACCGACCTTATTCCGGTATCCTACACCCATTCCCCACCCTCATTACACTCCCACCCCTGGCCCTCAGCGTGGGAGTCAAGAGCAACAGGGACACTTCCGTACTCCTTGTAGGATTGGTGAAACCGTAATGAAGAACACCCCTGAACTCCCATAATCGGTGCGGATTCCTGTGGGGAAGGCCTATAGTGTTGACATCTTCCAGGCCTTGATTCTGGACCTTGAGAAGGAGGCTGTGGAACTAGAGATAGCGATGCTTTTTAGGATTTGGGGATATTCCCTGCCCAAAAAATTCCTGGAAAATTGACTAGTATTAAGTGTGAAGAAATCTTGAAGACCAGAAATTGGATCTTACTGAAAAACTGATGTTTTTTTTGTTTTTCAGATTATATTGTTCAGCTATGGAAGATGGATTTTTTTTCATGATCCTTTGACTCTCAAGTTCATCTTTAAATGAACTCTTTTTTTTGTTTTTTTTCTTTGTTTGTTTTGTTTTGTTTTTGAGGAGATAACTAACCCTAGCTGTCTCCAGTCTGACAAAGGTTATTTGAATGGACTTAATCTCCCAGTAGTTGGGAGATGTTTTAAAAACACATGCTGTGTTTGAATTGTGGCTGAGAGGTTTTCTTGGCAATGTGAGGAGGAAAATTTTTTCTGCCTCATTATTATTAATTCATGGATTGAGTGTTGGTTCGACCTACAGGCGTAATAGATTGGAACTCAGTGAAGACACAGACGTTCCTGTTGAGAGCAACCAGCTAATGATTACAGTTTAAAGACAATTTCTGTGATCAAGTTGTCATTTGGAAGATTAAACCCATTTCACGAGGACTTGGAGCCTTGTCCTTGCTTTGAGGAAGCAGTGGCTTGTTTCAAGAAGCCACTTCTGATCTAAGAATCTACCCAGCATGCCTAATCAAGGAGAAGACTGCTATTTTTTTTTCTATTCTACATGTACCAAAGGTGACAGCTGCCCATTCCGTCACTGTGAAGCTGCACTAGGAAATGAAACTGTTTGCACATTATGGCGAGAAGGGCGCTGTTTTCGACGGGTGTGCAGGTTTCGGCACATGGAGATTGATAAAAAACGCAGTGAAGTTCCTTGTTATTGGGAAAATCAGCCAACAGGATGTCAAAAATTAAACTGCGCTTTCCATCACAATAGAGGACGATATGTTGATGGCCTTTTCCTACCTCCGAGCACAACTGTGCCTGAGTCACCAGAAGAGGAAGTGAAGGCTAGCCAACTTTCAGTTCAGCAGAACAAATTGTCTGTCCAGTCCAATCCTTCCCCTCAGCTGCGGAGCGTTATGAAAGTAGAAAGTTCCGAAAATGTTCCTAGCCCCAAGCATCCACCAGTTGTAATTAATGCTGCAGATGATGATGAAGATGATGATGATCAGTTTCCTGATGAAACCAAAACACCTACCCTGCAACCAACTCCTGAAGTTCACAATGGATTACGAGTGACTTCTGTCCGGAGACCTGCAGTCAATATAAAGCAAGGTGAATGTTTGCATTTTGGAATAAAAACTCTTGAGGAAATTAAGTCAGAGAAAATGAAGGAAAAATCTAAGAAGCAAGGTGAGGGTTCTTCAGGAGTTTCCAGTCTTTTGCTCCACCCTGAGCCTGTTCCAGGTCCTGAAAAAGAAAATGTCAGGACTGTGGTGAAGACAGTAACTCTCTCCACCAAACAAGGAGAAGAACCCTTGGTTAGATTGGGTCTTACTGAGAGACTGGGGAAACGAAAATTTTCGGCAGGCGCTGACAGTGATCCTCCATTAAAGCGTAGCCTGGCACAGAGGCTAGGGAAGAAAGTTGAAGCTCCGGAAACTAACACTGACGAAACACCAAAGACAGCTCAAGTTTCCAAGTCTCTTAAGGAGCGATTAGGCATGTCAGCTGATCCAAATAATGAGGACGCAACAGATAAAGTTAATAAAGTTGGTGAGATCCATGTGAAGACATTAGAAGAAATGCTTCTTGAAAGAGCCAGTCAGAAACATGGGGAATCGCAAACTAAACTCAAGACAGAAGGACCTTCAAAAACTGATGATTCTACTTCAGGAGCAAGAAGCTCCTCCACTCTCCGTATCAAAACCTTCTCTGAGGTCCTGGCTGAAGAAGAACATAGGCAGCAGGAAGCAGAGAGACAAAAAAGCAAAAAGGATACAACTTGCATGAAGCTAAAGACTGATAGTGAAATTAAAAAAACAGTAGTTTTGCCACCCATTGTTGCCAGCAAAGGACAATCAGAGGAGCCTGCAGGTAAAACAAAGTCCATGCAGGAGGTGCACATGAAGACGCTGGAAGAAATTAAACTGGAGAAGGCACTGAGGGTGCAGCAGAGCTCTGAGAGCAGCACCAGCTCCCCGTCTCAACATGAGGCCACTCCGGGGGCAAGGTTGCTGCTGCGAGTCACCCAAAGAACATGGAGGAAAGAAGAGAAGATACTTCAGGAAGGAAATGAAGTTGATTTTCAGAGCCGTATTAGAATGGAAGCTACAGAGGCTTCAGTTGAGACCACAGGAGTTGACATCAGTAAAATTCAAGTCAAGAGATGTGCGACCATGAGAGAGATGCGCATGCGGAAACAGCAGGAGAGGGAAAAATCAGTCTCGACACCTCTTCAGGGAGATGTAGCCTCTTGCAATACCCGAGTGGCAGAGAAACCAGTGCTCACTGCTGTGCCAGGAATCACATGGCACCTGACCAAGCAGCTTCCCACAAAGTCATCCCAGAAGGTGGAGGTAGAAACCTCAGGGATTGCAGACTCATTCTTGAATGTGAAATGGGCAGCACAGACCTTGGAAAAAAGGGGTGAAGCTAAACCCAAAGTGAACGTGAAGCAATCTGTGGTTAAAGTTGTGTCATCCCCCAAATTGGCCCCAAAACGTAAGGCAGTGGAGATGCACCTTGCTGTCACTGCCGCTGTGAAGCCACTCAGCTCCAGCAGCGTCCTACAGGAACCCCCAGCCAAAAAGGCAGCTGTGGATGCTGTTGTCCTGCTTGTCTCTGAGGACAAATCAGTCACTGTGCCTGAAGCAGAAAATCCTAGAGACAGTCTTTTTTTCTTTTTCTTTTTCTTTTTCTTTTTTTTTTCTTTCTTTCTTTTTTTTTTAATATACTGTAAGTTTTAGGGTACACGTGCACATTGTGCAGGTTAGTTACATCTGTATACATGTGCCATGCTGGTGCGCTGCACCCACTAACTCGTCATCTAGCAGTAGGTATATCTCCCAGTGCTATCCCTCCCCCCTCCCCCCACCCCACCACAGTCCCCAGAGTGTGATATTCCCCTTCCTGTGTCCATGTGATCTCATTGCTCAATTCCCACCTATGAGTGAGAATATGCGGTGTTTGGTTAGAGACAGTCTTGTGCTGCCTCCAACCCAGTCCTCTTCAGATTCCTCACCCCCGGAGGCGTCTGGCCCTTCCTCACCCCAAATGAGCATGAAAACTCGCCGACTCAGCTCTGCCTCAACAGGAAAGCCCCCACTCTCTGTGGAGGATGATTTTGAGAAACTAACGTGGGAGATTTCAGGAGGCAAATGGGAAGCTGAGGTTGACCTGGATCCTGGGAAAGATGAAGATGACCTTCCGCTTGAGCTATGAGAAATGATTGATAGCTGAAGGTGGTAGTGAGGACACTTTAAAAAAAAAAAACCGCCAAAAAACTGGACTTAGTTTCATCTATTGTAACATTTACCTGAGACGATCATTTCTTTAGTCTAGAATTTGCCCCAAATCAGAAGTATACCTCTGAATTATCTGTATGTGTCCTGGATTCCTTGGGGTCAGATTTTTAAAGTTACTTTATAACCATTTTGTCCATTTGATGCCATTGTTTATCATCTTTTGAGAAAAAAGTTCTGTCATACCCTTCTCTCCACAAAAAAGAGACTGAGAGGGAGATCAAGTGAAAGGGTGTAAGCAAACTTAGTGACTCCTTGAGGTGTTTGTCAGTTTTGGCTTTTTTCTCCTTTGTTGTATTCTTTATGTATTGTCTTGATGTACTTAATATTACCTGAGTTTGAAATGGATGAAGACAGCTGCTACCATTAAGGACCAAATTTTATGCTACCACTAAACAAAAATACCCACTCAGTCTGCGTTAAATTGTATGTCTTTGTAAAGGTATTTAGAGATTCAACTAAGCTTTAAAGAGGGCTGAGCAGCTCAGGAAGCCTGTAATGTGGGCATAACTCTTTGGACCTGATCTTGATGCTTCTGCTGCTCTGTTGGCCTCTGAAGAGCAATATCTAATTTATTATTACTGTAATTTTTTAAAAGGCTTTAAAGTGCCTCAGGGGTCCCCTGAAACTAATTTTCTATTTCTGGGATTCCCTGGATTCATTATATGAGATGGTGACATGATTAGAGGAATTCTTTTTTCGTATGAAAATTGTCCCTTTTCTTCTTCAGTACTTGCCTCCTTGCTGGCATTGAATTAACACAGGGACAAAATTTGGTTAATTTTTTATTTCTAATTCTCCCAACAAACCCCTGTTGCCCAGTATTTATGTGGTGGCCTTTAACCACCTGAGGGAAAAAATGAGCTTATTCAAGCTGCCAATATTTATCTATGGGCTGTAGCAGTACACCGAATTGTACTGTGCCAGGGATATTGAGATGCTCTGGGGGTGTATTGTATACCTGCCAGTTTTCTTCATTTCTGAATTGAGTTTTCTTTTCTTGATGTTGGTTTCCTTCATATCACCTCAAGGTTTAGATTTGTGAAGGAATAAGCATGACGGAAATAATAGTCTTGAAAGGAGATATGTTGTATATAATCAGAAGGAAGAGGAAGGAAGGATTTACCCATTTTGATATTTTGCTGTAGGTGGCCAGTTTTGTTTCTCATAGGGAAATCTGACCCACCTGTCATGTTGGCTCCTAAGGAACTGCTGTTGTAAGCGGCTCATCAAGAGTTGAACTTCACGTAGCCTTATTGGGAATATGGAAAAGGAAGAAAGCCACAGGACTGCCCATTCAGTCTTGTTAAGATTGGGATGATTCTGCACAAGCAAAAATGACTTGAAATTTATGTATCGACACACCTCTAGCAATCCATCTTCAGCTGACTGAATGTTGTATGATAGCCCTTCTCCAAAGCAGGGGTAGAATGTTCAGGTTTCACCACGGATTTTCTACTTATTTCGCTTTTGGAATCAGCTTACAGATTCCAGGTCCCTTTTGTATATATTCTTTATTCTTTTGCTTTTTTAAAAAATAAACTTGTATTAGTCAATGTTTCGTGTTCCGCATTATTTGAACCATTTGCCCTTACAGAAAGAGAAATACTTGTTTGTGTTTTAAATACAACCGATGTAGGAAAAAAAAAAAAAAAAAAAGAAAGAAAGAAATTAGCCAGGCGTGGTGGTGGGTGCCTGTAGTCCCAGCTACTTGGGAGGCTGAGGCAGGAGAATGGCGTGAACCTGGGAGGCGGAGGTTGCAGTGAGCTGAGATCGTGCCACTGCACTCCAGCCTGGGCAGCAGAGCAAGAGTCCGTCTCAAAAAAAAAAAAAAAAAAAAAAAAAGAAAGTCTAGATTTTGTAGTCTTCCTCTGGAAAGCCGAATTTTGTTTTGCCGGGGAGTTCAGTTACTTACCATTCAACCTGATCCTTTTTAAGCGTATTTTTAAGTTTGGGAGTATACGTCTAGAGTAAGTTTTTCTTTAGGGCTAATTTAATTATCCTTTTGAAGCACGCCTCTTCAGGAGGCTCGAGGAAATATTCAGGGTGGTCAGCAATGCCTCCATTCTGGCTGGCTGCAACTCAACCCCCAGCTCACAAATCCCAGTAGCTGTTTTTGCCTGGCCTCATAGAGTTTCATTTCATGCATATGTAGCCTAATATTCAATGAAGGACTCAGGATAGCTGCCTGTATAGATTTCTGGAGTTCTTTCTCTCTGTGCCTCACATTTCAGCTCTTTTAGCTCCTTTAACTCTGATCTCTGTCTATTAAATTCAGTAAGTTGGATCTGCCTTGTCATGGTTCCTCCTCTCTTACTGCAGTCTTGGAAGTGCCTACATCCAGAAAGCCATGTTGGTTATAGGGCTTACCTCATTTCTTTTCCTGTTCTGAAGACTCACACTTCTGTGCTGTGTCTGTTTTCTAACGTCTGAAAACAGCTGTCTCATGTATTTTGTCCAATTTCCTAGCCGTTTACGGCAGAGAGACAGATTTTTTACCAGTTATTCTATCACATTGAGAAGTGACAGTCCCTAAACTTGCTCTAAACATGTTTAGATTTAATGTGAACAACTAATGTTTCCATTTTCAGTTTCTCTTAGCAGTTTTCACGAGCTTCAATCCGTTAATTCTCAAATACATCCATAAATCACTTGGAATATCTTAATGCATTGTATGAAAGATAATTCCTCCTCTGTACCCATCAGCAGCACTCTTCCTTTAAATTGTGGGATATGTTTTTCTGAGACTGTGGCTTTAGCGTGTACGAGAACAATTCAGTTGTTATCCCCTCATTTTGGGGAGTAAAAATCATAAGAACGAGGAGCATTATAGTATCTCATCTTGTCCAACAAAAACCTAGGTAACTTTGGAAGTTTTCTTCTCTCTCCCCCACTCTCCCACTTCTATGTGTGTATAAGTGTGTTTATTGAATAAAGAGCCTTTTATTTTTATTTATTTATTTATTTGAGATGATGTCTCACTGTCATCCAGGCTGGAGTGCAGTGGTGTGATCTCAGCTCACTGCAGCCTCCACCTCCCGGGTTCAAGCGATTCTTCTGCCTCAGCCTCCCTAGCAGTTGGGACAGACTACAGGCACATCCCACCACGCCCAGCTAATTTTTTGTGTTTTTATTAGAGACAGGGTTTCACTTGTTGGCCAGGCTGGTCTTGAACTCCTGACCTCAGGTGATCCACCTGCCTTGGCCTCCCAAAGTGCTAGAATTACAGGCGTGAGCCACTGCCTCAGGCTGAATAAAGAGCCTTTTAGATAATGTCTTGCCTGACAAGTTTAAAACAACTTTCTTACCAGATATGCCATAATAAAAATCTCCAAGAAATTTTCCTTAGGCTACATCTCAATGGGCCATTTACTACTATATCAATAAACTTTATTACATAATAAGATCTTGGTGTTTATCAGAAAGGGATTTGAGCCAGGGTGTTTTAAGTTGATTAGTATCTTGAGTGAGAAAGATCTCTGTTTTCATTAGCCTTCTCAGAAAAAATTCCCCCTATTTATCAGGAATGCAAATGTTTCAGATTGAAGTGGGTACCCAGACATAGCTCAACATTGCACAAACAGGTGCCAAGGGGAATCTGTTTCCTTTTCTATCTAACTCCAACTCCTTTGAATTTTTTTGACAGGTACTTAGAAAAACTGGGATTGACAAAGTGATACAGTTTGAGTTATATGTTGCCATAGAAAGAGGCAAGTTGGCAAATATTTTGGTAAATCATTTCAAGATAGCTTTGAGGAGGTCCTCAAAGCTTAGTATTATACATAGAGCAAGAGGATTATATGAAGTATGAAGAGAAAATTTCTTCTGATTTTCTAAGGAAGATATTGTTTAAGATCCAAGACTAGAAAACCAGTTGAATAATGTAATAGTAGTGCTTGGGCGAATCAAACCTTTTGGTGTGTTAAGTTTAAATTCTCAGGAGGATCGGGAAATCCATGGAACCAGATGGCTCCTAATTGTTTACAAGGAGAAAAAAGTCATGCAGAGGTTGAGAATTGCATGGTATTAAAACCTATAGGGTTAAAAAAATTAGAAAAAAACTAGTGTGGAGTTTGGAGTATTTCAACTGGTAATCAAATACAGAATGTTATGAGATAGCTGATGAGATATTATTTCGCTAGATTTCCTCAAATAAATAAAGGCTGTTGATGGTTCCATCAAGACGGTTTTGCGTGTAGGGAAATAATTAGCATGTGTTTTATTTCCGTTAACATATGTTCGTAATTGCACCCATACACTTCCTTAGAAGGGGAAAGTTTGCAGGCCTCTGAAATGACCATTGTACTTCCATAGCAGAATTCAAAACCAACACTATAGAAAGCATCTATAGCTGCCTTAAAGAAAAAAATTGGTGAATCAGCCAAGGGTGACGGGAAACATGGGGCCTGGTAGACTTGTCATATCTTGTTACAAATGTTCTCAAAAAAGCATTATTCATGTGCCTCTGGTTCCTACGACTAGATATCAGATATCACCAAGTCTCTGTCACTGAGGAGCTTATAGCTTAAAAGGGGGACTTTTAAATAAGTAAGCACACTAGTAGACATTAATCAGCTCACCAACCCCAAAATATTGGAGCATTAGGAAGAACTGAATTCGAATCTTTGCTCTGGTACTTAAAGTGTGATTATGGGAATGTGTTTTAATTTTAATGAACATCAGTTCCCATCTCAGTTAATAGCAACCAAGCTTCCCGGTAAAAATTCTATGGTTATCCTTTATGTATCTTTCCCCTTGCCTCTTACTGCCAATTTAGCAGCACGTCCAATTGATCCTACTTTCAAACAGACGTGACTACTTCTCTCCCTTTCACAGTGACATCCAAGGCCTCAACATCTATTGCCTAGACAATTGGCCTCCAGTCTACTTCTACTTTTGTCTTCCTCCCCTTGATCCCTGTTCAATTTTTCTTGGTTGAATAGCCATATTGATCCTTTCAGGATGCATTGGATCACAATACTATCTTGCTCTAACCCCTTCAGGTCCCTCCCATTGCACTGGACTATACAAACTCTTGGCTGGGCATGGTGGCTCATGCCTGTGATCCCAGCACTTTGAGAGGCCAAGGTAGACAGATCACTTGAGGTCAGGAGTTTGAGACCAGGCTGGCCAACATGGTGAAACCTCAACTCTACTAAAAATATAAAAATTAGTCAGGCAAGGTGGCATGTGCCTGTAATCCCAGCTACTCGGGAGGCTGAGGCAGGAGAATTTCTTGAACCCAGGAGGCAGAGGTTGCAGTGAGCCGAGATCATGACACTGCACTCCAGCCTGGGTGATGGAGTGAGACTCTGTGTAAATCTATCTATCTATCTATCTATCTATCTATCTATCTATCTATCTATCTATCTATCTATAGATATATCTGGGATTAGTGGTGACCAGCTTCCAAGATGACCCTCAATGATCCTGCCTGCCTCCGAGTACCCACACTCTTGTGAAGTTCCCTCCCTCACACACTATGCCAGGGTTAGTCTGTTTGACTAACCCTGGTTAGTCAAAAACAAAAACAAGGAAATAAAAAAACCCAAACTCTTCAGTATGCCCTTCAAGGCTCCACGTGACCTTGCCGTGTCTACCTCTTCTGCCTCATCTGAACCTTAGCTCTTTCCACACCCTTCTCATTCTGCTACAGTCATCTAGTTCTTACTGTTCTATGAGCAGCTCATTTGCTAAGCTCATTTCTTCTCCAAGGAGTGGCTCCATTTCTCGAGCGATTCCCATTTCCACTGGCTGGTTTATCATTATCATATAAGCTCCATGTCTAACTCAAGTGTTACCACTTCAAATGGGTTTTCACCATCCTAGCTAAAATAGCAGCCACTGTCTCTCTTGCTCTGTTTTATATCTTCATGGCAATATTGCCAACTGAAATTTTATTATTATTATTTTAAAATATTATTTATTTCTTACTAGAAGGTTAGTTCTGTAATGACCAACTTTTCCTGTCGTGTTCACTATTGTTTTCCAAGCGCATAATCGATACCCATTAAATATCTGTCAAATGAATACATAATTTTTAATGGGGATGATAAATAAAATATTATTTTTTGAGGAGGGAATAAAAGAACATACGTATATCTATAAATACTACGCTTGATCTTCGCCAAAAGGCCGAGAAGCGATACGTATATCTATAAATACTTAAAAAGTATGAAGTACTACAATATTAATATTCATAGATATATAACTAAAAGGGTTGGATGGTAAACAAAGTACTTGGACATGTTTCTGGTAAGTTTCTCTATGAGCTGGGACATAAGTTTTACATTTAATCCTATTTTCTATGTCAAAGGAGGATAAGTGAGTTTTACCCATTGAACAAATAGACCCATTACTCATATTTCACAATTAGCTGCTTTATGCATATTTGACCAATGTTGCACTTTAAGCAATTACAGATAACACTTAGTCCTGGACTTACAGATGGTTTGACTTATGGATGGGGAACGCAGTAGAATATTGTGTTCCCAATAATGCTGCCTATTTACAAAAGCAGCGTTTCCATCCTTTTCATTAGTTAAAAGTGAATAGTTTTTACTAATTAAATTAATATTTAATATTTAATTTGTGTCAATTAAATATGCACGAATTCTGCACAACCCTCAGCCCCCTTTTGCAGATTCTGATATGACAGTTGAGTATTATTATATGAGTAATGATAACTGTCAGGGCCAATGTTGGAAGCAACCATGTGACCTACTAATACAATATTTATCCTCTGTCCCTTTGATTTTCTGTTTAGTAGGCTCTCCAAATTATCACTCATTATGTATCCCAAAGCAGAAATCAGTGTAGGTAGCATTACTAAACTTAGCGAATAAAAATATGGGATGCCAAGTTAAATGTGAATTTCAGAAAAACGAGTGCTTTTCTGGTATAAGTATGTCCTATGCATAAGTATGTAGGGGTACAGTTTTGCTAAAAATTATTTATTGTATATTTGAAATTTATATTTAGCTGGATATCATGTATTTTATCTGGTAAACATATATATAGGATATAGCCAGTGACATAATTCCTGATGCCATCACTGGTCCTTTGGCTCAGACCACAGTATTTCTAATATCAGCGGAGCACAGCTAGATTGTTCAACTGTTGCATCTGTTAAGGTGGTTAGAAGATGGTATTTCATGGAACAAGAATATTTACTATGCCTTCCTTTATCTAAGTGCCTTTAATATGTTTCCTTTTATTTGAATACCTTTGAGTGAGAAATAGACATAAAGGAGAGTTTTCCTATGATGCCTGACTAACTCTGAATACTTCCTGGCACTTGTAAGATAAACTTGGTCATGATAAATTAAGTGATCAGTTATTGCTCCCAAGGTTTCTGTCATCTGGGTTTAGGGTCAGAGGTGGATTTTCTGTGAAGTTAGGAAAACTATAGCTTTAGGGCCGTCACTCGCATAGGTCACTTCCATGGCCCCGTGCCTAATTTTGCATTCTTTTTCTTAAATACAAAACAAAGAGACCTCCCACACTCTATAAGTGCCATGAAAACCTGCATTCTATCCCCTCATCCCCCACCCATGTCTAGGGATAAACAGTCTAGCATGCTAGCTCTAGATAATTGCTGCTTTGGATAATTTCCAGATAAAATGCCCAAATTGACAAGACAAATGTTTTACATGTAAACAAGTTGCACTTACTTATCTTAGGCCCCCAACAACCTGATTCATTTCAGCTATTGGCTTTTTCTTTTCTCTATGGTCACAGTTATCACAGTATGCTCTCAGGAACATGGGGGCAGAGCTTCAACGTTAAACAGGTCTTTCTGTTTTCCTTTCCACTGGGAGATACCTAGTTCAATGTTCCTGTAACCAGTTGGAATATATGCCAATCTCAAAGTTAAATTCTGGCTCTTTAGGAGGGAGCTTTCATCTGAAGACCTGGGATCTTCAGATTATCACTGCGTTGTCACTTCCCCTAATTTAACAGCTGCTTGTTTTGCTTTACTCCAGTCCTCAACCCCCAGATGAGGTAGTAGAGATTCCCTACTGTTTCGTGGAACACCAGCAACATGGACACAAAGGCAAACTCCAGCTTTCCTCACACCTCTTAAAGAGCATCTTGAACCCTACAAGTCTAGATGGCCCTGGCCTATTCCCTGGGGGATATTTTTTCCCCATAGGTAGGGCTGGTGAGATATTATGTTGGAGTCACCCGGGGCCTATTCTTGTACCTCTTCTGTCTTTCTTCGGGTACTTTCATTCACTTGGTAATCCCATCTTTTGTCATGGCTCTAAAAACCATCCAAATGTTGACAGCTCCCTAGTTTATATCTGGGAAATTATAGGAGGGTTTAGAGTAAAGAAGTGACCCCATACATGCGTGATTAACACATGCTTAAAGGATCAGCCCCGAATTCTCCCTTGACTCAAAACTTATTCAACTGTCTATCTGGGTGTCCTTTAGGCATCTCAGACATACTGTGATCACAGCTGAGCTCCTGATCTTGCCTCCAGACATGGTCTTTCTGCAGTTTTCCGTATCTCGATAAATGACAACTTCATCTTCCCAGTGTTTCAGGGCAAAAATCTTGGAGTCATTTCTGACTCCTCTGTTATTCTCACGTTAGCTGTTCAAACTATCTAAATAACAGTCTACCTACTAAATACCCTTTGTCTCTACCTTCAGAGTATATCCAGAATCTGATCCCTTCTCAGTATCTTCACAGCAAACACCTGGCCCAGGCCACCTCATCTCCTACGTGGCCTTGTAATTGCCTCCTAACTGGTCTCCCTGCTTCTGTTTTCAGCCAGCTTTAGTCTGTACTCAATGTAGCAGTCAAAGCAGTCTTTTCAATACATAAGTCAGAGCATGTTAGTTATCCTCTGCTCAAAAGCCTCCAAGAGCTTCCCACATTAATAGGAATAAAAGCCCAAGTCCTATAATGGCCTGCAAGGTGGTATCTGATCAGACCCTCTGCAATGACTATTGTCCTTGTCTTCTCAAATTTTATCCACCACCCACTCCCCTCCAGCCTTGCTGACCTTGCTGTTTTTCACAGAAGCCAAACATTTCCCCACTTAGTGCCTTTCCATTGGCTGTTCCATCTGCCTGGGTTGCTCTTCCTTCAGGTGTGTCTATCTGTGTGTGTGTGTGTATGTGCGTGTGTGTGTATACATGCTTACATGCTTCCTTACCTCCTTCAAGTACTTTCTCAAATGTTACCTTCTCAATGATCACCCCATTTAAAATCAAAACCCCCCCTCCACAATTGTTAATCCTTGTTTTGATTTTTCTCCATAGCATTCATTACTTCTAAGAGAGGTTTTTAAAAATTTTTTATTCTGTCTCTTCCAATTAAATATAAGCTCCATGAAATCGGGTTTTTATCTGTTTTCGTTCCTGCTCTATCATTCCTAGCACTCAGAATAGTGCCTGTCACAAGAAATGGAGGGCACTCAACATATATCCATTGAATGCATAAAACAGGATAAGAAAGTCTTAAACATTTGCTTAATGTGTCTTCATCAATCCTTAAAGGTTCAAAAGCACTCAACCCTCTTTCTCTTCTTTGGACTTCCCCTTATGGTATGTGTGTGTGTGTGTGTGTGTGTGTGTGTGTGTGTGTGTGTGTGTGTGTGTGTTTTCCAGCTAAAACCTAATATCCTTGAGTTACACCATTAAGAGAGTTGCAGCTAGCTCTTCAGAAATCTTGTATCTACTGAACTCCAAGAACATCATTTATTCAGTACCCAAGGATGGGACATAGCCAATGATGATGATGGGAACATTTTCAGGAACTGTGCTCACTCACATAGATTTTTGTTCATGGAATAAGTTTCTGAAGGTCTGTTTATCAGGGTAAAACTTCAGTCCTGTATCAACTAACAATCCCATACAGAAGGGTCACTGTTTACATTTCTCCAAAGCCTGGTCAAAATAACTTTGACTAATTTGATTAAATTGATTGATAACTCAAAGTAAATCATATCACCAAAACACTTCTCATTCCAATGCTTGATAGTTATGGAATTTGCTGAGACCACCCACTGAATACCCGTTCAAATGAATGGAATCTCACAGAGCACACATAATCATCTCTGACTTTTGTAGCCGTAGGGATACATTAATACCTGTGCCTCATACTTAACTGAAAATCACCAGTTGTCTGCTGAGTAGTTTACTGCATGTCAAATCTGAGGTCCAGTGTAATAGACTGTTTTACTACTTCTATTCAGAATTTTCTAATTCATAGACATTCTAATTTTATTTGTCTTTTTCTCTCAAATACCATGATAGGGTGAAAGTTTGAGCTTTTGTATCTTAATGTTTATTGAACATTAAGATACATAGAGAATACTCTACTATACATAAATGCATACCACTCAATGAATTGTCCTTGGATGAACATTGCTGTAAAACTACTCAAGTTAAAAAATAATATTTCCAGTATCCAGAAGTCTTCTGATGTCTCCTCCCCATCACTACTCCCTTCTTCCTCCCCAATGTAACTGTTACGCTCATTCTAACACTGGAGTTCAGTTGTGTCTCTTTTCCAACTTTCTATAAATGAAATCATCTGTATAAATCTTGCATCTGGCTTCTTTTGCTCCATATTATGTTTGTGAAATTCATCTATATTATTGAATATAATAACTGTGGTTCATTCAGTATTACTGCTTCATAGTATTCCACTTTATGAATTTATCACAATATATTGTTTCTAGCTTTTCATTTTTATAAATCATGTTGCTCTGGGCATTCTTGGAAATATTTTTGGTTACCATGATCCCCTTTCTGTTGAATATACACTTTGGAGTGCAATATCTGTGTCATAGGTATGTACATGTTCAACTTTAGTAGATAATGTAAGCAGTTTTCCTAAATCATTGTCCCAATTTAACTCCCACCAGCAATATAAGAGACATCCTATTGCTACATATCCATGTCAGCAGTTAGGATTATCTCTCTTCTTTATTTTAGTTATTCTCCTTGGTAAATAGTAGTAGTATCTCATTGAGGTTTTAATTTGCATTTCTCTGACTACAAATAAGATTGAAAATATGCAGATATCCTTTTCCTGAAGTGTCCACTCAAGTATTTCCTTCTTTTCTCTATTGCATTATTTATCTAGTTATAGTTAATTTGTAAAAGTTTAAAAATTATTTATCTGGATGCAAGTCTTTTGTTAGTTATGTGTGTGGCAAATATCTTTCCTCACTCTGTGACTTGTTTTTGTAGTCTCTAAATGGTGTTTGTGTTGAAAAGAAGTTTTTAATTTTAACATCCAATGTATCCATCTTTTCTTATGAACAGTCATTTTTGGTCCCAATTTATCAAATCCTTACCTGTCCTAAAGTCTTGAAGGTATTATCTGCGTTATAGTCTTAGATTATCTTCTAATTGCTTTATTATTTTCTCTTTCACACTTTTCACAGTTACATCTACAATCACCCAGAATGGATTTTCATGTGTGGTGGGTGGTAAGGGTCGTTTCTTTTTTAAATCGTCAACTTTTTAAAAAAATTATTTTTATACTTTAAGTTCTGGGATGTATGTGTAGAACATACAGGTTTGTTACATAGGTATACAAGTGCCACGGTGGTTTGCTGCACCCATCAACCCATCATCCACATTAGGTATTTCTCCTGATGCTATCCCTCCCCTAGCCCCTCTCCCCCTGGCAGGCCCCAGTGTGTGATGTTCCCCTCCCTGTGTCATGTGTTCTCATTGTTCAACTCCCACTTATGAGTGAGAACGTGCAGTGTTTGGTTTTCCGTTCCTGTATTAGTCTGCTAAGAATGATGGTTTCCAGCTTCATCCACGTCCCTGCAAAGGACACGAACTCATCCTTCGTTGTGGCTGCATAGTATTCCAAGTTGCATATGTGCCACATTCTCTTTATCCAGTCTATCACCGATGGGCACTTGGGTTGGTTCCAAGTCTTTGCTATTGTGAACAGTGCTGCAATAAACATACATGTGCATGTGTCTTGAATTGACCCAGCATCATTTGTTGAAAAGACTATATTCTGTGTGGATTTCAATTTGAAAATTTTATAGAATAAATATTGTATCTATATTTATAACTATGATTTCTCTTTATGTTTGTAAGGCTTAGCAATTAGGATATGCTATCAATTTATCATTTTAAGGCTGATTTTGTCTTTTTTTAAATGTCAAAGTATTTATTTTACCTCAATTGTTGGAAGAACTCATTGGTTGGAGCAGCTAAACCTAGATCTTTGTGGAGAGATAATGGAAAAAATCTGTAATAGGTGTTTGATTTTCTACTTAAATCTATTCACTGATTACTAATTTGCTCAGTTTATTATCTGGAGTCAATTTTTAGTCATTTATATTTCTCCAGAAAATTATACATTTAAAGGCATGTTTTATTTTTACTAATATAAAGCTACATTTAATATTCTGTTAAATGTGTGAACAATTCTTGTAAATACTGTTTTTCACTTGTAGTTTTGGTATGATTTTTGTTTTCCTATTGTTACGGTCTGTATATTTTATAAAATGAATGTCTTTGATTCTGTTATCTATTGCTGTGAAACAAATTACTCCAACACTTAGTGGCTTAAAACAACAAACATTTAGTATCTCATGCAATTTCTGAGGCAAGGAAATCTAGGGGCAGCTTGGCTGGTTCAACATCTCTCACAAAGTCACAGTCAAGCTTTTCTTCCTGGGCTGCCATTGTCTCAAGGCTTGGCTGGGGCTGGAGAATGCACTGCTAAGCTCACTCACTTGGATACCGACAGAGCTCGATTCCTTGCTAGCTCTTGGCTGGAGGCTACATTTCCTTTCTTTCTTTCTTTGAGACAGAGTCTCCCTCTGTTGCCCAGGCTGGAGGGCAGTGGTGCGATCTCGGCTCACCGCAACCTCCTCCTCCGGGGTTCAAGCAATTCTCCTGCCTCAGCCTCCAGAGTAGCTGGGATGACAGGCGCCCGCCACCACGCCCAGCTAATTGTTTGTATTTTCAGTAGAGACGGGATTTCACCATGTTAGCCAGGATGGTCTTGATTTCCTGACCTCATGATCCGCCCACCTCGGCCTCCCAAAGTGCTGGGATTACATGCGTGAGCCACCGCGCCCGGCTGGAGGCTCCATTTTTTTTTTTTTTTTTTACCGTGCAGCCCTCTCCATAGAACTGTTCACAATATGGCAACTTGCTTTTCACTCCTTTCCCCTTCTCACTCCTCTTTTCCAGCAATAGATCAGAGAGAGAGAGAGAGACAAAGACACAAAGAGACAGAGAGAACAAGAGAGCTCAACGTGGAAATTATACTCTTTCAAAGTCTAATCTCAGAAATGACTTACCATCACTTCCACATCTGCTATTGTTCAAACAGACTAACCCTGGTATAGTGCGTGTGGGAGGAGACTTCACAAGAGTGTGGGTACTCGGAGGCAGGCAGGGTCATTGAGGGTCATCTTGGAGGCTGGTCACCACTGATCCTGGTTATATACATATTTTATATATATATTATATATTTTTTATATATTATATGTATTACATATATTTTGTATATATAATTTATATGTAATATAATATATATAAAATATATATAATTTATATATATAATATATATGTATTTTTTAAGACAGAGTCTCATTCCATCACCCAGGCTGGAGTGCAGGGGCACGATCTCGGCTCATTGCAGCCTCCACCTCCTGGGTTCAAGCGATTCTCCTTCCTTAGCCACTGAAGTAGCTGGGACAACAGGCATGTGCCACCATGCCTGGCTATTTTTTGAATCTTTAGTAGAGATGGGGTTTCACCATGTTGGCCAGGCTGGTCTCAAACTCCTGAGCTCAAGGGATCCACCCGCCTTGGCCTGCGAAACTGCTGGGATTACCGTCGTGAGCCACTGCGCCCAGCCTGGTAATAGTTTTGTTGTGAATTCTATTTTTTTCTGATATTAATATTATTTTCTACTTTTGATTTGTGTATTTACATATATATATGTTTACATGATTTTTATCTTTATATTTTTAAACTTTTAAAATGTCACTATTTGGCTGGGTGTGGTGTCTCAGGCCTGTAATCCCAGCACTTTGAGAGGCCAAGGCAGGTGGATCACTTGAGGTCAGGAGTTCGAGACCAAACTGGCCAACATGGCAAAACCCCGTCTCTACTAAAAATGCAAAAAAACAAAGACAAAAAAAAACAAAAAAAAACAAAAAAACAATTAGGGCATCGTGGCACATGCCTGTAATCCCAGCTACTTGGGAGGCGGAGGCAGGAGAATCTCTTTAACCCAGGAAGCGGAGGTTGTGGTGAGCCAAGATCACATCACCACACTCCAGCCTGGGCAACAGAGTGAGTCTCCATCTCAAAATATATATATATGTATTTTTTTTTAAATTAAAATGCCACTCTATTTTAGCAAATCATGGGTTTTGTTCATTGAATCTGAAAGTCTTCAGTTTTCCATAGAAGAACCGAAAACATTTAAATGTACTGTCCTGATACTTGGCCTTACTTCTTATTCCTCTTATTTTCAAAAACATTGTTGAATTATATTTGTGTCTTTATTAAGATGATGTCCAAACAGGAGTTTAAAATTTCTTCTGTATAATCATGGAACATTCTCTGAACTGGCACATTGTAGACACTCAATAAGTATTTGTTGAATCAGTGATACAGATAGATGGATGGTTGGTTGAAAGAGGAATGATGCCGCTTTGCTAGGGGAGGTGAGTGTAGGACTCCCTCCCTCAAAGTAGTCTGTTAAACAGGGAAGTGGCTGCTTGGTTATCTCAACAAGTATTCACTCCATATTTTGAGCTAGACATAATCATTGAAAGAGAGCTAGAATGCCTTCCTATTGACTTCCTGGTCTGCTGGGAAATTTTGCTTCCTTCTCCCCCAGCCATCCAATTTTTCAAGAAAAATTTTCTGTTTGCCAGCTTATTTCCCCAACTCCCCTACTCTTTTGCCTTTCCTACCCTCTAAAGAGAGTCTAGGTCTCACAGGTGATCTTTTGTAGCTCTGTGATGCCTAATAATAGAACGGAAAAGGAGATGGGGAAGAACTGACAGAAAGACTAAAGAAAGGAATTAACTAGCGAGTGTAAATGGAGCTGCCTAAGGATGCAATGCAGGGGAAAAAAATAAAAATAAAAATAACACACACAAAAAATGGATGGGGACTACATGCTGAAGGGACTCAAGTCAAGAGGGAGAATTTGGGCTGCGAGTCAGCCAATGAGAGATTCCAAAAGGAATAGAAAGTGCTGAGAAGACAAAAGCACATGTAGCCTGATAAGGGCATGGTGACCAGGAGCTCAGGTCCCTCAGAAATGAGTGTCTAGTTCATGCCATCAGGTAAGCTACTAAGACTAGCAGAGCTGCAGCCTGATATAGGAGGAATCCAGATGGATAATGGAGGAAGGAGATGATGAGTATCAGTTGCAGCCCTGGGACTGGTGCAGAAGCAGGGGTGGAGTTCCTCCTATTAACTTCCCCTATTGTAGATTTCACTGGGAAGAGATGCCTCTTGGTACAGTGGAGGAACTGCTCCTTGAATGTATTCAAGTGGCACATTTGGCTCCTTGAAGTGGATCCAAGTGGCACATGGGATAGATGGTGGTAGAAACAGAGATGTGCATCTCAGAAGGACATGTTGTCCTTCTGCCAGTTATAGTTCTGCCAGTAGATAGCCTCTAGGGCTCAGCCCCTTCAGGGATTCTTTTAGCTGCAGAGGTGCAGCTTAAACAGGTGGCCTTAAGGTGGCCCTTAACAAGTGGCCTTAAACAGGTGGCCTGAAAAAGGTGGCCTTAGCTAAGGCCACCACCCCCATCCCCTCAAAGGTTGGCATGCAGTGACTGATGGAGGGCCATGTTCACCCTAAGTGAGGCAACTCCAGCAGGCACCTACAGCTTCCTGTGGAGTTGGCTAAGGCAATCAGGTCTGCATCACAACCTGACTTCTCCCTCTGCTCAATTGTTTTCCCCTTCTTTTCACAGCTGTTGGTCCCAAGGGATACCCTAGAAATATACTAAACGCTAAACATTGTTTCAGGTCTGCTGTTGGACAACTCAACCCATGGCAGTGCTCTGTAAGACTACGGAGATTTTGTGGGATTAAAACTAGTAGAGGGTATGAAAGCCTTTTTTTTTTTTTTTTTTTTTTTGGCAGATGCAGTATTCTGAGAAATGGATTAACATGATTTAAAATGGTGGCCAAGAAATATGATTCTTCTTATTTCATTGGAAGGCCTGGAAGTGTAAGAGGCTAAAATATAAAAATCTGTTTGTATTGACTTATTTTTCTCCTGTTATGGCTTGTACTTTGCTGATCCTTTGCATTTTAAATAATTTTTGTTAGGATGTTAGACATTGTAAATATTTTATTGAAAGTCTAGATTTGGGGCTGGGTGTGGTAACTCATGCCTGTAATCCCAGCACTTTGGGAGGCGGAGGCGGGCAGATCACGAGGTCAGGAGATCGAGACCATCCTGGCTAACACGGTGAAACCCCGTCTCTACCAAAGATATATGAAATTAGATCTTAGGCATCGCGTCATAGAGGAACTACGTCTTCCAGAACCCTCGCGCCCTGCGTCGTGCTGGCACTTTTACCGGCCGGGCCTTAGAGCGGAGCCTGTAGCCGGGCGCCATCTTTGACGCTGGCAGTCTTGGTTTTCTGCTAGTGCTGCTGCTGCTCGGAGGACGACGGACGGCAGCGGCCAAGCAAGAAGAAAGACGTAGCAGCAAGCGGGAGTCGGGGATAGTGTCATCGGTTCGGGTCCCACGACTTTGGAGCTTGTCTCAAACTCCACATACAGAAAGCCACCGACCTTATTCCGGTATCCTACACCCATTCCCCACCCTCATTACACTCCCACCCCTGGCCCTCAGCGTGGGAGTCAAGAGCAACAGGGACACTTCCGTACTCCTTGTAGGATTGGTGAAACCGTAATGAAGAACACCCCTGAACTCCCATAATCGGTGCGGATTCCTGTGGGGAAGGCCTATAGTGTTGACATCTTCCAGGCCTTGATTCTGGACCTTGAGAAGGAGGCTGTGGAACTAGAGATAGCGATGCTTTTTAGGATTTGGGGATATTCCCTGCCCAAAAAATTCCTGGAAAATTGACTAGTATTAAGTGTGAAGAAATCTTGAAGACCAGAAATTGGATCTTACTGAAAAACTGATGTTTTTTTTGTTTTTCAGATTATATTGTTCAGCTATGGAAGATGGATTTTTTTTCATGATCCTTTGACTCTCAAGTTCATCTTTAAATGAACTCTTTTTTTTGTTTTTTTTCTTTGTTTGTTTTGTTTTGTTTTTGAGGAGATAACTAACCCTAGCTGTCTCCAGTCTGACAAAGGTTATTTGAATGGACTTAATCTCCCAGTAGTTGGGAGATGTTTTAAAAACACATGCTGTGTTTGAATTGTGGCTGAGAGGTTTTCTTGGCAATGTGAGGAGGAAAATTTTTTCTGCCTCATTATTATTAATTCATGGATTGAGTGTTGGTTCGACCTACAGGCGTAATAGATTGGAACTCAGTGAAGACACAGACGTTCCTGTTGAGAGCAACCAGCTAATGATTACAGTTTAAAGACAATTTCTGTGATCAAGTTGTCATTTGGAAGATTAAACCCATTTCACGAGGACTTGGAGCCTTGTCCTTGCTTTGAGGAAGCAGTGGCTTGTTTCAAGAAGCCACTTCTGATCTAAGAATCTACCCAGCATGCCTAATCAAGGAGAAGACTGCTATTTTTTTTTCTATTCTACATGTACCAAAGGTGACAGCTGCCCATTCCGTCACTGTGAAGCTGCACTAGGAAATGAAACTGTTTGCACATTATGGCGAGAAGGGCGCTGTTTTCGACGGGTGTGCAGGTTTCGGCACATGGAGATTGATAAAAAACGCAGTGAAGTTCCTTGTTATTGGGAAAATCAGCCAACAGGATGTCAAAAATTAAACTGCGCTTTCCATCACAATAGAGGACGATATGTTGATGGCCTTTTCCTACCTCCGAGCACAACTGTGCCTGAGTCACCAGAAGAGGAAGTGAAGGCTAGCCAACTTTCAGTTCAGCAGAACAAATTGTCTGTCCAGTCCAATCCTTCCCCTCAGCTGCGGAGCGTTATGAAAGTAGAAAGTTCCGAAAATGTTCCTAGCCCCAAGCATCCACCAGTTGTAATTAATGCTGCAGATGATGATGAAGATGATGATGATCAGTTTCCTGATGAAACCAAAACACCTACCCTGCAACCAACTCCTGAAGTTCACAATGGATTACGAGTGACTTCTGTCCGGAGACCTGCAGTCAATATAAAGCAAGGTGAATGTTTGCATTTTGGAATAAAAACTCTTGAGGAAATTAAGTCAGAGAAAATGAAGGAAAAATCTAAGAAGCAAGGTGAGGGTTCTTCAGGAGTTTCCAGTCTTTTGCTCCACCCTGAGCCTGTTCCAGGTCCTGAAAAAGAAAATGTCAGGACTGTGGTGAAGACAGTAACTCTCTCCACCAAACAAGGAGAAGAACCCTTGGTTAGATTGGGTCTTACTGAGAGACTGGGGAAACGAAAATTTTCGGCAGGCGCTGACAGTGATCCTCCATTAAAGCGTAGCCTGGCACAGAGGCTAGGGAAGAAAGTTGAAGCTCCGGAAACTAACACTGACGAAACACCAAAGACAGCTCAAGTTTCCAAGTCTCTTAAGGAGCGATTAGGCATGTCAGCTGATCCAAATAATGAGGACGCAACAGATAAAGTTAATAAAGTTGGTGAGATCCATGTGAAGACATTAGAAGAAATGCTTCTTGAAAGAGCCAGTCAGAAACATGGGGAATCGCAAACTAAACTCAAGACAGAAGGACCTTCAAAAACTGATGATTCTACTTCAGGAGCAAGAAGCTCCTCCACTCTCCGTATCAAAACCTTCTCTGAGGTCCTGGCTGAAGAAGAACATAGGCAGCAGGAAGCAGAGAGACAAAAAAGCAAAAAGGATACAACTTGCATGAAGCTAAAGACTGATAGTGAAATTAAAAAAACAGTAGTTTTGCCACCCATTGTTGCCAGCAAAGGACAATCAGAGGAGCCTGCAGGTAAAACAAAGTCCATGCAGGAGGTGCACATGAAGACGCTGGAAGAAATTAAACTGGAGAAGGCACTGAGGGTGCAGCAGAGCTCTGAGAGCAGCACCAGCTCCCCGTCTCAACATGAGGCCACTCCGGGGGCAAGGTTGCTGCTGCGAGTCACCCAAAGAACATGGAGGAAAGAAGAGAAGATACTTCAGGAAGGAAATGAAGTTGATTTTCAGAGCCGTATTAGAATGGAAGCTACAGAGGCTTCAGTTGAGACCACAGGAGTTGACATCAGTAAAATTCAAGTCAAGAGATGTGCGACCATGAGAGAGATGCGCATGCGGAAACAGCAGGAGAGGGAAAAATCAGTCTCGACACCTCTTCAGGGAGATGTAGCCTCTTGCAATACCCGAGTGGCAGAGAAACCAGTGCTCACTGCTGTGCCAGGAATCACATGGCACCTGACCAAGCAGCTTCCCACAAAGTCATCCCAGAAGGTGGAGGTAGAAACCTCAGGGATTGCAGACTCATTCTTGAATGTGAAATGGGCAGCACAGACCTTGGAAAAAAGGGGTGAAGCTAAACCCAAAGTGAACGTGAAGCAATCTGTGGTTAAAGTTGTGTCATCCCCCAAATTGGCCCCAAAACGTAAGGCAGTGGAGATGCACCTTGCTGTCACTGCCGCTGTGAAGCCACTCAGCTCCAGCAGCGTCCTACAGGAACCCCCAGCCAAAAAGGCAGCTGTGGATGCTGTTGTCCTGCTTGTCTCTGAGGACAAATCAGTCACTGTGCCTGAAGCAGAAAATCCTAGAGACAGTCTTTTTTTCTTTTTCTTTTTCTTTTTCTTTTTTTTTTCTTTCTTTCTTTTTTTTTTAATATACTGTAAGTTTTAGGGTACACGTGCACATTGTGCAGGTTAGTTACATCTGTATACATGTGCCATGCTGGTGCGCTGCACCCACTAACTCGTCATCTAGCAGTAGGTATATCTCCCAGTGCTATCCCTCCCCCCTCCCCCCACCCCACCACAGTCCCCAGAGTGTGATATTCCCCTTCCTGTGTCCATGTGATCTCATTGCTCAATTCCCACCTATGAGTGAGAATATGCGGTGTTTGGTTAGAGACAGTCTTGTGCTGCCTCCAACCCAGTCCTCTTCAGATTCCTCACCCCCGGAGGCGTCTGGCCCTTCCTCACCCCAAATGAGCATGAAAACTCGCCGACTCAGCTCTGCCTCAACAGGAAAGCCCCCACTCTCTGTGGAGGATGATTTTGAGAAACTAACGTGGGAGATTTCAGGAGGCAAATGGGAAGCTGAGGTTGACCTGGATCCTGGGAAAGATGAAGATGACCTTCCGCTTGAGCTATGAGAAATGATTGATAGCTGAAGGTGGTAGTGAGGACACTTTAAAAAAAAAAAAAACCGCCAAAAAACTGGACTTAGTTTCATCTATTGTAACATTTACCTGAGACGATCATTTCTTTAGTCTAGAATTTGCCCCAAATCAGAAGTATACCTCTGAATTATCTGTATGTGTCCTGGATTCCTTGGGGTCAGATTTTTAAAGTTACTTTATAACCATTTTGTCCATTTGATGCCATTGTTTATCATCTTTTGAGAAAAAAGTTCTGTCATACCCTTCTCTCCACAAAAAAGAGACTGAGAGGGAGATCAAGTGAAAGGGTGTAAGCAAACTTAATGACTCCTTGAGGTGTTTGTCAGTTTTGGCTTTTTTCTCCTTTGTTGTATTCTTTATGTATTGTCTTGATGTACTTAATATTACCTGAGTTTGAAATGGATGAAGACAGCTGCTACCATTAAGGACCAAATTTTATGCTACCACTAAACAAAAATACCCACTCAGTCTGCGTTAAATTGTATGTCTTTGTAAAGGTATTTAGAGATTCAACTAAGCTTTAAAGAGGGCTGAGCAGCTCAGGAAGCCTGTAATGTGGGCATAACTCTTTGGACCTGATCTTGATGCTTCTGCTGCTCTGTTGGCCTCTGAAGAGCAATATCTAATTTATTATTACTGTAATTTTTTAAAAGGCTTTAAAGTGCCTCAGGGGTCCCCTGAAACTAATTTTCTATTTCTGGGATTCCCTGGATTCATTATATGAGATGGTGACATGATTAGAGGAATTCTTTTTTCGTATGAAAATTGTCCCTTTTCTTCTTCAGTACTTGCCTCCTTGCTGGCATTGAATTAACACAGGGACAAAATTTGGTTAATTTTTTATTTCTAATTCTCCCAACAAACCCCTGTTGCCCAGTATTTATGTGGTGGCCTTTAACCACCTGAGGGAAAAAATGAGCTTATTCAAGCTGCCAATATTTATCTATGGGCTGTAGCAGTACACCGAATTGTACTGTGCCAGGGATATTGAGATGCTCTGGGGGTGTATTGTATACCTGCCAGTTTTCTTCATTTCTGAATTGAGTTTTCTTTTCTTGATGTTGGTTTCCTTCATATCACCTCAAGGTTTAGATTTGTGAAGGAATAAGCATGACGGAAATAATAGTCTTGAAAGGAGATATGTTGTATATAATCAGAAGGAAGAGGAAGGAAGGATTTACCCATTTTGATATTTTGCTGTAGGTGGCCAGTTTTGTTTCTCATAGGGAAATCTGACCCACCTGTCATGTTGGCTCCTAAGGAACTGCTGTTGTAAGCGGCTCATCAAGAGTTGAACTTCACGTAGCCTTGTTGGGAATATGGAAAAGGAAGAAAGCCACAGGACTGCCCATTCAGTCTTGTTAAGATTGGGATGATTCTGCACAAGCAAAAATGACTTGAAATTTATGTATCGACACACCTCTAGCAATCCATCTTCAGCTGACTGAATGTTGTATGATAGCCCTTCTCCAAAGCAGGGGTAGAATGTTCAGGTTTCACCACGGATTTTCTACTTATTTCGCTTTTGGAATCAGCTTACAGATTCCAGGTCCCTTTTGTATATATTCTTTATTCTTTTGCTCTTTTAAAAAATAAACTTGTATTAGTCAATGTTTCGTGTTCCGCATTATTTGAACCATTTGCCCTTACAGAAAGAGAAATACTTGTTTGTGTTTTAAATACAACCGATGTAGGAAAAAAAAAAAAAAAAAGAAAGAAAGAAAGAAATTAGCCAGGCGTGGTGGTGGGTGCCTGTAGTCCCAGCTACTTGGGAGGCTGAGGCAGGAGAATGGCGTGAACCTGGGAGGCGGAGGTTGCAGTGAGCTGAGATCGTGCCACTGCACTCCAGCCTGGGCAGCAGAGCAAGAGTCCGTCTCAAAAAAAAAAAAAAAAAAAAAAAAAAGAAAGTCTAGATTTTGTAGTCTTCCTCTGGAAAGCCGAATTTTGTTTTGCCGGGGAGTTCAGTTACTTACCATTCAACCTGATCCTTTTTAAGTGTATTTTTAAGTTTGGGAGTATGCGTCTAGAGTAAGTTTTTCTTTAGGGCTAATTTAATTATCCTTTTGAAGCACGCCTCTTCAGGAGGCTCGAGGAAATATTCAGGGTGGTCAGCAATGCCTCCATTCTGGCTGGCTGCAACTCAACCCCCAGCTCACAAATCCCAGTAGCTGTTTTTGCCTGGCCTCATAGAGTTTCATTTCATGCATATGTAGCCTAATATTCAATGAAGGACTCAGGATAGCTGCCTGTATAGATTTCTGGAGTTCTTTCTCTCTGTGCCTCACATTTCAGCTCTTTTAGCTCCTTTAACTCTGATCTCTGTCTATTAAATTCAGTAAGTTGGATCTGCCTTGTCATGGTTCCTCCTCTCTTACTGCAGTCTTGGAAGTGCCTACATCCAGAAAGCCATGTTGGTTATAGGGCTTACCTCATTTCTTTTCCTGTTCTGAAGACTCACACTTCTGTGCTGTGTCTGTTTTCTAACGTCTGAAAACAGCTGTCTCATGTATTTTGTCCAATTTCCTAGCCGTTTACGGCAGAGAGACAGATTTGGTACCAGTTATTCTATCACATTGAGAAGTGACAGTCCCTAAACTTGCTCTAAACATGTTTAGATTTAATGTGAACAACTAATGTTTCCATTTTCAGTTTCTCTTAGCAGTTTTCACGAGCTTCAATCCGTTAATTCTCAAATACATCCATAAATCACTTGGAATATCTTAATGCATTGTATGAAAGATAATTCCTCCTCTGTACCCATCAGCAGCACTCGTCCTTTAAATTGTGGGATATGTTTTTCTGAGACTGTGGCTTTAGCGTGTACGAGAACAATTCAGTTGTTATCCCCTCATTTTGGGGAGTAAAAATCATAAGAACGAGGAGCATTATAGTATCTCATCTTGTCCAACAAAAACCTAGGTAACTTTGGAAGTTTTCTTCTCTCTCCCCCACTCTCCCACTTCTATGTGTGTATAAGTGTGTTTATTGAATAAAGAGCCTTTTATTTTTATTTATTTATTTATTTGAGATGATGTCTCACTGTCATCCAGGCTGGAGTGCAGTGGTGTGATCTCAGCTCACTGCAGCCTCCACCTCCCGGGTTCAAGCGATTCTTCTGCCTCAGCCTCCCTAGCAGTTGGGACAGACTACAGGCACATCCCACCACGCCCAGCTAATTTTTTGTGTTTTTATTAGAGACAGGGTTTCACTTGTTGGCCAGGCTGGTCTTGAACTCCTGACCTCAGGTGATCCACCTGCCTTGGCCTCCCAAAGTGCTAGAATTACAGGCGTGAGCCACTGCCTCAGGCTGAATAAAGAGCCTTTTAGATAATGTCTTGCCTGACAAGTTTAAAACAACTTTCTTACCAGATATGCCATAATAAAAATCTCCAAGAAATTTTCCTTAGGCTACATCTCAATGGGCCATTTACTACTATATCAATAAACTTTATTACATAATAAGATCTTGGTGTTTATCAGAAAGGGATTTGAGCCAGGGTGTTTTAAGTTGATTAGTATCTTGAGTGAGAAAGATCTCTGTTTTCATTAGCCTTCTCAGAAAAAATTCCCCCTATTTATCAGGAATGCAAATGTTTCAGATTGAAGTGGGTACCCAGACATAGCTCAACATTGCACAAACAGGTGCCAAGGGGAATCTGTTTCCTTTTCTATCTAACTCCAACTCCTTTGAATTTTTTTGACAGGTACTTAGAAAAACTGGGATTGACAAAGTGATACAGTTTGAGTTATATGTTGCCATAGAAAGAGGCAAGTTGGCAAATATTTTGGTAAATCATTTCAAGATAGCTTTGAGGAGGTCCTCAAAGCTTAGTATTATACATAGAGCAAGAGGATTATATGAAGTATGAAGAGAAAATTTCTTCTGATTTTCTAAGGAAGATATTGTTTAAGATCCAAGACTAGAAAACCAGTTGAATAATGTAATAGTAGTGCTTGGGCGAATCAAACCTTTTGGTGTGTTAAGTTTAAATTCTCAGGAGGATCGGGAAATCCATGGAACCAGATGGCTCCTAATTGTTTACAAGGAGAAAAAAGTCATGCAGAGGTTGAGAATTGCATGGTATTAAAACCTATAGGGTTAAAAAAATTAGAAAAAAACTAGTGTGGAGTTTGGAGTATTTCAACTGGTAATCAAATACAGAATGTTATGAGATAGCTGATGAGATATTATTTCGCTAGATTTCCTCAAATAAATAAAGGCTGTTGATGGTTCCATCAAGACGGTTTTGCGTGTAGGGAAATAATTAGCATGTGTTTTATTTCCGTTAACATATGTTCGTAATTGCACCCATACACTTCCTTAGAAGGGGAAAGTTTGCAGGCCTCTGAAATGACCATTGTACTTCCATAGCAGAATTCAAAACCAACACTATAGAAAGCATCTATAGCTGCCTTAAAGAAAAAAATTGGTGAATCAGCCAAGGGTGACGGGAAACATGGGGCCTGGTAGACTTGTCATATCTTGTTACAAATGTTCTCAAAAAAGCATTATTCATGTGCCTCTGGTTCCTACGACTAGATATCAGATATCACCAAGTCTCTGTCACTGAGGAGCTTATAGCTTAAAAGGGGGACTTTTAAATAAGTAAGCACACTAGTAGACATTAATCAGCTCACCAACCCCAAAATATTGGAGCATTAGGAAGAACTGAATTCGAATCTTTGCTCTGGTACTTAAAGTGTGATTATGGGAATGTGTTTTAATTTTAATGAACATCAGTTCCCATCTCAGTTAATAGCAACCAAGCTTCCCGGTAAAAATTCTATGGTTATCCTTTATGTATCTTTCCCCTTGCCTCTTACTGCCAATTTAGCAGCACGTCCAATTGATCCTACTTTCAAACAGACGTGACTACTTCTCTCCCTTTCACAGTGACATCCAAGGCCTCAACATCTATTGCCTAGACAATTGGCCTCCAGTCTACTTCTACTTTTGTCTTCCTCCCCTTGATCCCTGTTCAATTTTTCTTGGTTGAATAGCCATATTGATCCTTTCAGGATGCATTGGATCACAATACTATCTTGCTCTAACCCCTTCAGGTCCCTCCCATTGCACTGGACTATACAAACTCTTGGCTGGGCATGGTGGCTCATGCCTGTGATCCCAGCACTTTGAGAGGCCAAGGTAGACAGATCACTTGAGGTCAGGAGTTTGAGACCAGGCTGGCCAACATGGTGAAACCTCAACTCTACTAAAAATATAAAAATTAGTCAGGCAAGGTGGCATGTGCCTGTAATCCCAGCTACTCGGGAGGCTGAGGCAGGAGAATTGCTTGAACCCAGGAGGCAGAGGTTGCAGTGAGCCGAGATCATGACACTGCACTCCAGCCTGGGTGATGGAGTGAGACTCTGTCTAAATCTATCTATCTATCTATCTATCTATCTATCTATCTATCTATCTATCTATAGATATATCTGGGATTAGTGGTGACCAGCTTCCAAGATGACCCTCAATGATCCTGCCTGCCTCCGAGTACCCACACTCTTGTGAAGTTCCCTCCCTCACACACTATGCCAGGGTTAGTCAAAAACAAAAACAAGGAAATAAAAAAACCCAAACTCTTCAGTATGCCCTTCAAGGCTCCACGTGACCTTGCCGTGTCTACCTCTTCTGCCTCATCTGAACCTTAGCTCTTTCCACACCCTTCTCATTCTGCTACGGTCATCTAGTTCTTACTGTTCTATGAGCAGCTCATTTGCTAAGCTCATTTCTTCTCCAAGGAGTGGCTCCATTTCTCGAGCGATTCCCATTTCCACTGGCTGGTTTATCATTATCATATAAGCTCCATGTCTAACTCAAGTGTTACCACTTCAAATGGGTTTTCACCATCCTAGCTAAAATAGCAGCCACTGTCTCTCTTGCTCTGTTTTATATCTTCATGGCAATATTGCCAACTGAAATTTTATTATTATTATTTTAAAATATTATTTATTTCTTACTAGAAGGTTAGTTCTGTAATGACCAACTTTTCCTGTCGTGTTCACTATTGTTTTCCAAGCGCATAATCGATACCCATTAAATATCTGTCAAATGAATACATAATTTTTAATGGGGATGATAAATAAAATATTATTTTTTGAGGAGGGAATAAAAGAACATACGTATATCTATAAATACTACGCTTGATCTTCGCCAAAAGGCCGAGAAGCGATACGTATATCTATAAATACTTAAAAAGTATGAAGTACTACAATATTAATATTCATAGATATATAACTAAAAGGGTTGGATGGTAAACAAAGTACTTGGACATGTTTCTGGTAAGTTTCTCTATGAGCTGGGACATAAGTTTTACATTTAATCCTATTTTCTATGTCAAAGGAGGATAAGTGAGTTTTACCCATTGAACAAATAGACCCATTACTCATATTTCACAATTAGCTGCTTTATGCATATTTGACCAATGTTGCACTTTAAGCAATTACAGATAACACTTAGTCCTGGACTTACAGATGGTTTGACTTATGGATGGGGAACGCAGTAGAATATTGTGTTCCCAATAATGCTGCCTATTTACAAAAGCAGCGTTTCCATCCTTTTCATTAGTTAAAAGTGAATAGTTTTTACTAATTAAATTAATATTTAATATTTAATTTGTGTCAATTAAATATGCACGAATTCTGCACAACCCTCAGCCCCCTTTTGCAGATTCTGATATGACAGTTGAGTATTATTATATGAGTAATGATAACTGTCAGGGCCAATGTTGGAAGCAACCATGTGACCTACTAATACAATATTTATCCTCTGTCCCTTTGATTTTCTGTTTAGTAGGCTCTCCAAATTATCACTCATTATGTATCCCAAAGCAGAAATCAGTGTAGGTAGCATTACTAAACTTAGCGAATAAAAATATGGGATGCCAAGTTAAATGTGAATTTCAGAAAAACGAGTGCTTTTCTGGTATAAGTATGTCCTATGCATAAGTATGTAGGGGTACAGTTTTGCTAAAAATTATTTATTGTATATTTGAAATTTATATTTAGCTGGATATCATGTATTTTATCTGGTAAACATATATATAGGATATAGCCAGTGACATAATTCCTGATGCCATCACTGGTCCTTTGGCTCAGACCACGGTATTTCTAATATCAGCGGAGCACAGCTAGATTGTTCAACTGTTGCATCTGTTAAGGTGGTTAGAAGATGGTATTTCATGGAACAAGAATATTTACTATGCCTTCCTTTATCTAAGTGCCTTTAATATGTTTCCTTTTATTTGAATACCTTTGAGTGAGAAATAGACATAAAGGAGAGTTTTCCTATGATGCCTGACTAACTCTGAATACTTCCTGGCACTTGTAAGATAAACTTGGTCATGATAAATTAAGTGATCAGTTATTGCTCCCAAGGTTTCTGTCATCTGGGTTTAGGGTCAGAGGTGGATTTTCTGTGAAGTTAGGAAAACTATAGCTTTAGGGCCGTCACTCGCATAGGTCACTTCCATGGCCCCGTGCCTAATTTTGCATTCTTTTTCTTAAATACAAAACAAAGAGACCTCCCACACTCTATAAGTGCCATGAAAACCTGCATTCTATCCCCTCATCCCCCACCCATGTCTAGGGATAAACAGTCTAGCATGCTAGCTCTAGATAATTGCTGCTTTGGATAATTTCCAGATAAAATGCCCAAATTGACAAGACAAATGTTTTACATGTAAACAAGTTGCACTTACTTATCTTAGGCCCCCAACAACCTGATTCATTTCAGCTATTGGCTTTTTCTTTTCTCTATGGTCACAGTTATCACAGTATGCTCTCAGGAACATGGGGGCAGAGCTTCAACGTTAAACAGGTCTTTCTGTTTTCCTTTCCACTGGGAGATACCTAGTTCAATGTTCCTGTAACCAGTTGGAATATATGCCAATCTCAAAGTTAAATTCTGGCTCTTTAGGAGGGAGCTTTCATCTGAAGACCTGGGATCTTCAGATTATCACTGCGTTGTCACTTCCCCTAATTTAACAGCTGCTTGTTTTGCTTTACTCCAGTCCTCAACCCCCAGATGAGGTAGTAGAGATTCCCTACTGTTTCGTGGAACACCAGCAACATGGACACAAAGGCAAACTCCAGCTTTCCTCACACCTCTTAAAGAGCATCTTGAACCCTACAAGTCTAGATGGCCCTGGCCTATTCCCTGGGGGATATTTTTTCCCCATAGGTAGGGCTGGTGAGATATTATGTTGGAGTCACCCGGGGCCTATTCTTGTACCTCTTCTGTCTTTCTTCGGGTACTTTCATTCACTTGGTAATCCCATCTTTTGTCATGGCTCTAAAAACCATCCAAATGTTGACAGCTCCCTAGTTTATATCTGGGAAATTATAGGAGGGTTTAGAGTAAAGAAGTGACCCCATACATGCGTGATTAACACATGCTTAAAGGATCAGCCCCGAATTCTCCCTTGACTCAAAACTTATTCAACTGTCTATCTGGGTGTCCTTTAGGCATCTCAGACATACTGTGATCACAGCTGAGCTCCTGATCTTGCCTCCAGACATGGTCTTTCTGCAGTTTTCCGTATCTCGATAAATGACAACTTCATCTTCCCAGTGTTTCAGGGCAAAAATCTTGGAGTCATTTCTGACTCCTCTGTTATTCTCACGTTAGCTGTTCAAACTATCTAAATAACAGTCTACCTACTAAATACCCTTTGTCTCTACCTTCAGAGTATATCCAGAATCTGATCCCTTCTCAGTATCTTCACAGCAAACACCTGGCCCAGGCCACCTCATCTCCTACGTGGCCTTGTAATTGCCTCCTAACTGGTCTCCCTGCTTCTGTTTTCAGCCAGCTTTAGTCTGTACTCAATGTAGCAGTCAAAGCAGTCTTTTCAATACATAAGTCAGAGCATGTTAGTTATCCTCTGCTCAAAAGCCTCCAAGAGCTTCCCACATTAATAGGAATAAAAGCCCAAGTCCTATAATGGCCTGCAAGGTGGTATCTGATCAGACCCTCTGCAATGACTATTGTCCTTGTCTTCTCAAATTTTATCCACCACCCACTCCCCTCCAGCCTTGCTGACCTTGCTGTTTTTCACAGAAGCCAAACATTTCCCCACTTAGTGCCTTTCCATTGGCTGTTCCATCTGCCTGGGTTGCTCTTCCTTCAGGTGTGTCTATCTGTGTGTGTGTGTGTATGTGCGTGTGTGTGTATACATGCTTACATGCTTCCTTACCTCCTTCAAGTACTTTCTCAAATGTTACCTTCTCAATGATCACCCCATTTAAAATCAAAACCCCCCCTCCACAATTGTTAATCCTTGTTTTGATTTTTCTCCATAGCATTCATTACTTCTAAGAGAGGTTTTTAAAAATTTTTTATTCTGTCTCTTCCAATTAAATATAAGCTCCATGAAATCGGGTTTTTATCTGTTTTCGTTCCTGCTCTATCATTCCTAGCACTCAGAATAGTGCCTGTCACAAGAAATGGAGGGCACTCAACATATATCCATTGAATGCATAAAACAGGATAAGAAAGTCTTAAACATTTGCTTAATGTGTCTTCATCAATCCTTAAAGGTTCAAAAGCACTCAACCCTCTTTCTCTTCTTTGGACTTCCCCTTATGGTATGTGTGTGTGTGTGTGTGTGTGTGTGTGTGTGTGTGTGTGTGTGTGTGTTTTCCAGCTAAAACCTAATATCCTTGAGTTACACCATTAAGAGAGTTGCAGCTAGCTCTTCAGAAATCTTGTATCTACTGAACTCCAAGAACATCATTTATTCAGTACCCAAGGATGGGACATAGCCAATGATGATGATGGGAACATTTTCAGGAACTGTGCTCACTCACATAGATTTTTGTTCATGGAATAAGTTTCTGAAGGTCTGTTTATCAGGGTAAAACTTCAGTCCTGTATCAACTAACAATCCCATACAGAAGGGTCACTGTTTACATTTCTCCAAAGCCTGGTCAAAATAACTTTGACTAATTTGATTAAATTGATTGATAACTCAAAGTAAATCATATCACCAAAACACTTCTCATTCCAATGCTTGATAGTTATGGAATTTGCTGAGACCACCCACTGAATACCCGTTCAAATGAATGGAATCTCACAGAGCACACATAATCATCTCTGACTTTTGTAGCCGTAGGGATACATTAATACCTGTGCCTCATACTTAACTGAAAATCACCAGTTGTCTGCTGAGTAGTTTACTGCATGTCAAATCTGAGGTCCAGTGTAATAGACTGTTTTACTACTTCTATTCAGAATTTTCTAATTCATAGACATTCTAATTTTATTTGTCTTTTTCTCTCAAATACCATGATAGGGTGAAAGTTTGAGCTTTTGTATCTTAATGTTTATTGAACATTAAGATACATAGAGAATACTCTACTATACATAAATGCATACCACTCAATGAATTGTCCTTGGATGAACATTGCTGTAAAACTACTCAAGTTAAAAAATAATATTTCCAGTATCCAGAAGTCTTCTGATGTCTCCTCCCCATCACTACTCCCTTCTTCCTCCCCAATGTAACTGTTACGCTCATTCTAACACTGGAGTTCAGTTGTGTCTCTTTTCCAACTTTCTATAAATGAAATCATCTGTATAAATCTTGCATCTGGCTTCTTTTGCTCCATATTATGTTTGTGAAATTCATCTATATTATTGAATATAATAACTGTGGTTCATTCAGTATTACTGCTTCATAGTATTCCACTTTATGAATTTATCACAATATATTGTTTCTAGCTTTTCATTTTTATAAATCATGTTGCTCTGGGCATTCTTGGAAATATTTTTGGTTACCATGATCCCCTTTCTGTTGAATATACACTTTGGAGTGCAATATCTGTGTCATAGGTATGTACATGTTCAACTTTAGTAGATAATGTAAGCAGTTTTCCTAAATCATTGTCCCAATTTAACTCCCACCAGCAATATAAGAGACATCCTATTGCTACATATCCATGTCAGCAGTTAGGATTATCTCTCTTCTTTATTTTAGTTATTCTCCTTGGTAAATAGTAGTAGTATCTCATTGAGGTTTTAATTTGCATTTCTCTGACTACAAATAAGATTGAAAATATGCAGATATCCTTTTCCTGAAGTGTCCACTCAAGTATTTCCTTCTTTTCTCTATTGCATTATTTATCTAGTTATAGTTAATTTGTAAAAGTTTAAAAATTATTTATCTGGATGCAAGTCTTTTGTTAGTTATGTGTGTGGCAAATATCTTTCCTCACTCTGTGACTTGTTTTTGTAGTCTCTAAATGGTGTTTGTGTTGAAAAGAAGTTTTTAATTTTAACATCCAATGTATCCATCTTTTCTTATGAACAGTCATTTTTGGTCCCAATTTATCAAATCCTTACCTGTCCTAAAGTCTTGAAGGTATTATCTGCGTTATAGTCTTAGATTATCTTCTAATTGCTTTATTATTTTCTCTTTCACACTTTTCACAGTTACATCTACAATCACCCAGAATGGATTTTCATGTGTGGTGGGTGGTAAGGGTCGTTTCTTTTTTAAATCGTCAACTTTTTAAAAAAATTATTTTTATACTTTAAGTTCTGGGATGTATGTGTAGAACATACAGGTTTGTTACATAGGTATACAAGTGCCACGGTGGTTTGCTGCACCCATCAACCCATCATCCACATTAGGTATTTCTCCTGATGCTATCCCTCCCCTAGCCCCTCTCCCCCTGGCAGGCCCCAGTGTGTGATGTTCCCCTCCCTGTGTCATGTGTTCTCATTGTTCAACTCCCACTTATGAGTGAGAACGTGCAGTGTTTGGTTTTCCGTTCCTGTATTAGTCTGCTAAGAATGATGGTTTCCAGCTTCATCCACGTCCCTGCAAAGGACACGAACTCATCCTTCGTTGTGGCTGCATAGTATTCCAAGTTGCATATGTGCCACATTCTCTTTATCCAGTCTATCACCGATGGGCACTTGGGTTGGTTCCAAGTCTTTGCTATTGTGAACAGTGCTGCAATAAACATACATGTGCATGTGTCTTGAATTGACCCAGCATCATTTGTTGAAAAGACTATATTCTGTGTGGATTTCAATTTGAAAATTTTATAGAATAAATATTGTATCTATATTTATAACTATGATTTCTCTTTATGTTTGTAAGGCTTAGCAATTAGGATATGCTATCAATTTATCATTTTAAGGCTGATTTTGTCTTTTTTTAAATGTCAAAGTATTTATTTTACCTCAATTGTTGGAAGAACTCATTGGTTGGAGCAGCTAAACCTAGATCTTTGTGGAGAGATAATGGAAAAAATCTGTAATAGGTGTTTGATTTTCTACTTAAATCTATTCACTGATTACTAATTTGCTCAGTTTATTATCTGGAGTCAATTTTTAGTCATTTATATTTCTCCAGAAAATTATACATTTAAAGGCATGTTTTATTTTTACTAATATAAAGCTACATTTAATATTCTGTTAAATGTGTGAACAATTCTTGTAAATACTGTTTTTCATTTGTAGTTTTGGTATGATTTTTGTTTTCCTATTGTTACGGTCTGTATATTTTATAAAATGAATGTCTTTGATTCTGTTATCTATTGCTGTGAAACAAATTACTCCAACACTTAGTGGCTTAAAACAACAAACATTTAGTATCTCATGCAATTTCTGAGGCAAGGAAATCTAGGGGCAGCTTGGCTGGTTCAACATCTCTCACAAAGTCACAGTCAAGCTTTTCTTCCTGGGCTGCCATTGTCTCAAGGCTTGGCTGGGGCTGGAGAATGCACTGCTAAGCTCACTCACTTGGATACCGACAGAGCTCGATTCCTTGCTAGCTCTTGGCTGGAGGCTACATTTCCTTTCTTTCTTTCTTTGAGACAGAGTCTCCCTCTGTTGCCCAGGCTGGAGGGCAGTGGTGCGATCTCGGCTCACCGCAACCTCCTCCTCCGGGGTTCAAGCAATTCTCCTGCCTCAGCCTCCAGAGTAGCTGGGATGACAGGCGCCCGCCACCACGCCCAGCTAATTGTTTGTATTTTCAGTAGAGACGGGATTTCACCATGTTAGCCAGGATGGTCTTGATTTCCTGACCTCATGATCCGCCCACCTCGGCCTCCCAAAGTGCTGGGATTACATGCGTGAGCCACCGCGCCCGGCTGGAGGCTCCATTTTTTTTTTTTTTTTACCGTGCAGCCCTCTCCATAGAACTGTTCACAATATGGCAACTTGCTTTTCACTCCTTTCCCCTTCTCACTCCTCTTTTCCAGCAATAGATCAGAGAGAGAGAGAGAGACAAAGACACAAAGAGACAGAGAGAACAAGAGAGCTCAACGTGGAAATTATACTCTTTCAAAGTCTAATCTCAGAAATGACTTACCATCACTTCCACATCTGCTATTGTTCAAACAGACTAACCCTGGTATAGTGCGTGTGGGAGGAGACTTCACAAGAGTGTGGGTACTCGGAGGCAGGCAGGGTCATTGAGGGTCATCTTGGAGGCTGGTCACCACTGATCCTGGTTATATACATATTTTATATATATATTATATATTTTTTATATATTATATGTATTACATATATTTTGTATATATAATTTATATGTAATATAATATATATAAAATATATATAATTTATATATATAATATATATGTATTTTTTAAGACAGAGTCTCATTCCATCACCCAGGCTGGAGTGCAGGGGCACGATCTCGGCTCATTGCAGCCTCCGCCTCCTGGGTTCAAGCGATTCTCCTTCCTTAGCCACTGAAGTAGCTGGGACAACAGGCATGTGCCACCATGCCTGGCTATTTTTTGAATCTTTAGTAGAGATGGGGTTTCACCATGTTGGCCAGGCTGGTCTCAAACTCCTGAGCTCAAGGGATCCACCCGCCTTGGCCTGCGAAACTGCTGGGATTACCGTCGTGAGCCACTGCGCCCAGCCTGGTAATAGTTTTGTTGTGAATTCTATTTTTTTCTGATATTAATATTATTTTCTACTTTTGATTTGTGTATTTACATATATATATGTTTACATGATTTTTATCTTTATATTTTTAAACTTTTAAAATGTCACTATTTGGCTGGGTGTGGTGTCTCAGGCCTGTAATCCCAGCACTTTGAGAGGCCAAGGCAGGTGGATCACTTGAGGTCAGGAGTTCGAGACCAAACTGGCCAACATGGCAAAACCCCGTCTCTACTAAAAATGCAAAAAAACAAAGACAAAAAAAAACAAAAAAAAACAAAAAAACAATTAGGGCATCGTGGCACATGCCTGTAATCCCAGCTACTTGGGAGGCGGAGGCAGGAGAATCTCTTTAACCCAGGAAGCGGAGGTTGTGGTGAGCCAAGATCACATCACCACACTCCAGCCTGGGCAACAGAGTGAGTCTCCATCTCAAAATATATATATATATTTTTTTTTTTTAAATTAAAATGCCACTCTATTTTAGCAAATCATGGGTTTTGTTCATTGAATCTGAAAGTCTTCAGTTTTCCATAGAAGAACCGAAAACATTTAAATGTACTGTCCTGATACTTGGCCTTACTTCTTATTCCTCTTATTTTCAAAAACATTGTTGAATTATATTTGTGTCTTTATTAAGATGATGTCCAAACAGGAGTTTAAAATTTCTTCTGTATAATCATGGAACATTCTCTGAACTGGCACATTGTAGACACTCAATAAGTATTTGTTGAATCAGTGATACAGATAGATGGATGGTTGGTTGAAAGAGGAATGATGCCGCTTTGCTAGGGGAGGTGAGTGTAGGACTCCCTCCCTCAAAGTAGTCTGTTAAACAGGGAAGTGGCTGCTTGGTTATCTCAACAAGTATTCACTCCATATTTTGAGCTAGACATAATCATTGAAAGAGAGCTAGAATGCCTTCCTATTGACTTCCTGGTCTGCTGGGAATTTTTGCTTCCTTCTCCCCCAGCCATCCAATTTTTCAAGAAAAATTTTCTGTTTGCCAGCTTATTTCCCCAACTCCCCTACTCTTTTGCCTTTCCTACCCTCTAAAGAGAGTCTAGGTCTCACAGGTGATCTTTTGTAGCTCTGTGATGCCTAATAATAGAACGGAAAAGGAGATGGGGAAGAACTGACAGAAAGACTAAAGAAAGGAATTAACTAGCGAGTGTAAATGGAGCTGCCTAAGGATGCAATGCAGGGGAAAAAAAAAAAATAAAAATAACACACACAAAAAATGGATGGGGACTACATGCTGAAGGGACTCAAGTCAAGAGGGAGAATTTGGGCTGCGAGTCAGCCAATGAGAGATTCCAAAAGGAATAGAAAGTGCTGAGAAGACAAAAGCACATGTAGCCTGATAAGGGCATGGTGACCAGGAGCTCAGGTCCCTCAGAAATGAGTGTCTAGTTCATGCCATCAGGTAAGCTACTAAGACTAGCAGAGCTGCAGCCTGATATAGGAGGAATCCAGATGGATAATGGAGGAAGGAGATGATGAGTATCAGTTGCAGCCCTGGGACTGGTGCAGAAGCAGGGGTGGAGTTCCTCCTATTAACTTCCCCTATTGTAGATTTCACTGGGAAGAGATGCCTCTTGGTACAGTGGAGGAACTGCTCCTTGAATGTATTCAAGTGGCACATTTGGCTCCTTGAAGTGGATCCAAGTGGCACATGGGATAGATGGTGGTAGAAACAGAGATGTGCATCTCAGAAGGACATGTTGTCCTTCTGCCAGTTATAGTTCTGCCAGTAGATAGCCTCTAGGGCTCAGCCCCTTCAGGGATTCTTTTAGCTGCAGAGGTGCAGCTTAAACAGGTGGCCTTAAGGTGGCCCTTAACAAGTGGCCTTAAACAGGTGGCCTGAAAAAGGTGGCCTTAGCTAAGGCCACCACCCCCATCCCCTCAAAGGTTGGCATGCAGTGACTGATGGAGGGCCATGTTCACCCTAAGTGAGGCAACTCCAGCAGGCACCTACAGCTTCCTGTGGAGTTGGCTAAGGCAATCAGGTCTGCATCACAACCTGACTTCTCCCTCTGCTCAATTGTTTTCCCCTTCTTTTCACAGCTGTTGGTCCCAAGGGATACCCTAGAGATACACTAAATGCTAAACATTGTTTCAGGTCTGCTGTTGGACAACTCAACCCATGGCAGTGCTCTGTAAGACTACGGAGATTTTGTGGGATTAAAACTAGTAGAGAGTATGAAAGCCTTTTTTTTTTTTTTTTTTTTTTTTTTGGCAGATGCAGTATTCTGAGAAATGGATTAACATGATTTAAAATGGTGGCCAAGAAATATGATTCTTCTTGTTTCATTGGATGGCCTGGAAGTGTAAGACGGTAAAATATAAAACAGACTGGGAATTTGTTTCAGGAGTCTAAGAGTAAATCCACAGGCTAAAAGAGGGTTGCAGTTGGAGGGAAAAAATGTACTTGCTATTTTTCAAAAAAGAGTTGGAAAGATTTGGTGTCAACCTGGATGTGAGGATGAAGACAAGCCTGCTAGAATAAATATTGATTCCAAGATTGAGGGCAGAGGTTTCTGGGAGTGTCACGGATGGGAACAGACAAAATGGAAAGAGACTTAATGAAGAAGATAATATCCTCAAGTTTTGACATCTCTAATTTAAAATGTCAACAAGCTATTTAAGAGGAAGTTTCTTTGTGTTGGGAGCCACCTTAGTTGTCCAGCCATATTAAGGGGCTGCAATACAGTCATGAAGGCTATAACCAGCACTATGGTATCATGCCCAGTCTAAAATGAGGCTGAGCTCTGGCCAATGTGGGGCTGCATGTGCCAGGAAGAAGGGGTGCCTTTTCTGACTGGCACAAAGATGTTGTGTGAGCTGGTAGGGGGCCTGGCCATTGCCTCAAAATCAGTGAGAGAGACAATGTGATGCCTGGTGAAATGCACAAATTAGGTTTAGATTAGAGATGGAAAGTTAGTGAAGGAGAAAAGGCTTTAGTAAGTTAGATTTCTTTAGGGTCAGAGAATAGGCAAGTCACTTAAACCTTCTGAATCTCATTTTCCTTATTTGTGTGGCAGGATGCTTTTCTTTTCTCCACTCCCTCACAGCTTCCTCGTACCAAGATATGATAACTGAATGAGATATTTGGCAAGGCAGAGAAAAGAGATGGAGATGCTTAGCCCAATTAATGTGCTACACTTATGCCAAGAAGGGATTCTATGCTTACCTAGCAGATAATTTACCCTGAAACTGGACTAGGCAGGTCACCTTTTTCTTCATTTTATTCTTGCATATGCAGGATCTAATTATCCAGACGTATCCACAGAGAGAGGAACCAGATGAAATGCGGAAAGCACGGTTCACCTTCAAGAGAAAGAAGTAGGACTCTGGGGTTTTAAGCTGAGGCATGAAATGTACCGATTAATAGCGTCATTTTGTAACCACAGGTCTCAGGAGTTTTGGGAAGGTTAGTATGAGCTTGTCAGCATTGCTTATTAATAACAGTGAGATTGCTGCTTTGCACCTGATCTCAGTCAGACCGCAGAGGCTCAGCCACTGGGGCTAGTTATGCAGCAGGAATATATCCATGCGACCAGCAGGGTGTAAGAAGTCCAGGCCAGGACGGGCGCAGTGGCTTATGCCTGTAATCCCAGCACTTTGGGAGACCAAGGTGGGTGGATCACAAAGTCAAGAGATCGAGACCATCCTGGCCAACATGGTGAAATCCCGTCTCTACTAAAAATACAAAACTTAGCTGGGCCTGGGGGTGCGCGCCTGTAGTCCCAGCTACTCAGGAGGCTGAGGCAGGAGAATCACTTGAATCCAGGAGGCAGAGGTTGCAAGTGAGCCAAGATTGTGCCACTGCACTCCAGCCCAGGTGAGAGAGCAAGAATCCGTCTCAAAAAAAAAAAAAAAAGAAAGAAAAAAGTCCAGGCCAGACTCCATCTCAGGCTCACTGGTTCCAATGTGTTCCATCCATACCTCAGTGGCTCTTGATTTAGGGAAAAAAGCACATCCTGCTATTTAATTTGCAAAAATTAAATAACTACTTGATGTGTCTTTTGTGCAGATAATACCCACAAAATATTAATTTTTGCCCTTTTCCCCTTATAATTTTAACATACTTATTTTCTTTACTTGTCTCATGTTTTCTTTCAGAGATTCTAACTCTCTTTGCTAAATGGATATAGGAATAAATACTCTTAAAATACATTTTTTATTGTATTGATGTGGAAAATGTAGAAAAGCACAAAGCGATTTTTTTAAAACTCTGCAATATCATCCACCAGTCATAATCATTATTAAGATGTTTTCACAGATATTCCCAGCTTTTATTCTATAAATAAGACTCTCATGATTCACTTATCCCTCACTTGTCTAACTATTTTCTACTTTTTGACGCACTAAGATTCTAAAATGAACCATAAAAGCTGGCACATATTTATAGTAATCAGTTTTCTTATTTAAGAGGATGAGATAGATGAGTGTAAATAATCTTGCTATACACAAAATTGTTTCTGCTACTCTGAAGACAAGGTGTTCTTACATCTCAGTCTTTGAGCATATATGTAATAAAGTTTTGCGTAAGGTTGCAGACTTTGTCTTTAATACAAAGGAAAACAACAGGTATAGCCTTCATATAAATTATCTCATTTAATCCATACCGTGATTTTATGAGATTGGTATTGTTACCTTCATGTTACTGATGAGGGACCTGAGCCAGGAGAGGCAAAATATCTCAGTCAAAGTAGCCCAACTGCTAAATGATTCTGCCTTTGAAAAATCACCTGCCATTGACACCTTTGTCACCGTCACCTCCATCTCTGTCTGAGCCACCATGATCTTTTTTGACCTATTGCAAAATCTATTTAACTGCTACCTCTACCTTGGCCCCTGTATAGTGACCAAAGTGAGCCTTTCAAAAACATAAAGCAGATCATGTCATTCCTCTGCTTAAACCTTTCACTGGCATATCCCTCAGGGTAAAATCCAGAGCATTAGTAGGGCTTCTAAGGTTCTATATAATCTATTCCCCACTCCCTCACTTTCCCAGTCACTCTGGTCTCACCTCTCCCTCTTGCTTCCTGAACTCAGTGTTGCCATTCTCCACACAGCTTGACATGTTCCTACCTCAGGGCCTTTACACCTGCTCTGTCTCCTTTGCCAGAAATCTATCACTTTATTCCCATCTCTGATTAAATGTCACTGCTCCTTCAAACCCTTGCCTGGCTACGCTATATAAAATAGCCCCTTTCCCAACTTTCTTTATCAATTACCCCGATTCATTGTTTTTCCCATGGTATTTGTTACCACCTGGCTTTTATTTGTTTATTTCTTCATTTGTTTATTTTCTGTTTTCTCCTGCAAGAATGTTACTGTATGAGAGTGGGGACTTTGTTTTATTTGTTCTATTTCCAGGCCCAAAACAGAGCCTGGGCCCACTAAGGAAAATTTGTTAATGAGTGACAGAAAGGAAGGAGCCAGATTTCCCGTTCACATCTTTACCCTAAGTCCAGGCTATTTCCTCTAGGCATTCTGAATACCAGAGCCACTTGAAGGAAGGAACATACAGCGAAACACCGGTGATATTGTAAACCCTCCTTGCAACCCTCTTCGCTTGCCTTGCTGAGATTAGGAAGATTGGAATGAGTCAAAGCCAGAGTCCTTCCTCGGAAGGTCACTCTAGCATTTGCTCTTCTCCACTGTCAGGAAAGAAGAGAAAGCATAGAGAAAATGGTACCTATAACAGTGAATTCACAAGAAAGAGGACATGAGACCATTTGATTGTACATAAGTAACCTGGACTTTGGATCAGAGGACCCTGGCTCTGCTGTGTGACTTGGAAAAACTTTTTAAAAACCTTTCTAAGGTTGTTTTTATCATTTTTAAAATGAAATTAATGATCCTTCCTTTGGTCATGAGAGTCAGGTTCTCTAAAAAGCCAAAGGAACTGTTTCCTCACAAAGTGTCAGAGAGATTTTTGAAAGAGCTAGATACTGTATCTCTGGGATTAAAGTGACAAAGCATGGCCTTTAAGAGATCAGAAGTAAAAGATATTTTAGCACAGTGGATTGTCAGTCTGCATTAGCAGGTGGTGGAAGAGCTTTTGGCAGACATGCCCCTATAACTTCAGTTAGTGGCAGCACCATTGGCACAGGTACACCCCCAGGCAGCTGGCCCTGGTAACAAGGTGGCAGCAAGGGGAATTCACATTTAGAGGCAATGGAGGCAGCTGTCGCCACCATCATAAACTTCTCCTCCTCCTCCTCCCTTACTCTTCCTCATAATTCTCCTTTCTCCCTCTTCTCCCCTCCTCCTCTCCCTTCTTCATCCTCCTCATCCTTCTTCATCTAGCTGTGATATTTTTTTGTCCTGGATTTAGGTTGTACTGGTGAGGATAGAGACAGCAAATCAATAATAATATTTTAAATAAATTTTTAAGCACATATACAACAAACGCTGCATTTGATACATACACTGTCTCATTTCATCATTATTTAATCTCCCTTAAGGTAGGTATAGTAACTCTGCAATGGAGTTGAGAGAAATGAGGCATAGGAGGGAGAATGACTTGCTTAAGGTCTCACAATTCATAAGTGATGGCAGGAGGATTTGAACTTCTCTTGGAGGTTCAGATTTGAACCTGGAGTCTCTGACTCCAGGACACTTGTTCTAAAGTCACTCAGATTCAAAAGGTAGAATCAGATGGCTTAGTGATTGGATGTGTCAGGGACAGGGGACTGTGAGGAGGAGAAGGGGTCTAAAATACTTCCTAGTTTTCTGATTTGGGTGGCCTGTTGAAATGTTAATGGTGCTTTACCCAGGGTAGGGACACTCTGACTCCTAGAAATAGTTCCAGCCTCTAATTAGTGTCGAGATCATTTTTTAGGTTAAAAATGAGCTTTGGGCTAGAGTTACAGGAATTCTTATTTCAATCTTTCACTTGGTTTTGCCTGTAATAGACTGGCTAAACTGTAAGAGGCCTCCTATTAATTTTAAACTGTCTTGAACTCAAAATAGTCAAAGTATTAAGCTAATGAAAGAGCAGTGTTCTTGTTGTTGAGTAATCTACTTATTTATTCTATAGCTTCCTCTCCCATGCTCTTTGTTCCCTTTGATCATAATTTTAATGGGTTTTGGAAAAAATAGAAACCCATGTACTACATTGGCTATATTTAACAGGAGTACCTATAAAATATCATTTTGTCTAATGTACTGTAAATATTTTTTTCCAGATGCTTGAATGTTTTTGGAGTTTATACCTTTATAAATTATACATTTTTATATAACACCTGTATCTGTTTTTCCTTTAATTGCTTCTCAATCTTGTGTCACATTTAGAAAAGCCTCCCCATTTTAAGATATACAAATATTCACTCTCATTGTCTTTTAGAAAGCGATAGATTTATTTCATAAATTATCTGATAAATTTTTAAATGGTGTAATTTTTTTCTACCATTGATTAGAAATGCTATGTATATTAAAATAAATTCATATAGATAAGTACATATATTTATATATAAGATATACATATGCATATGACTCATATATATGAGTCAGTGTCCCCCTCAGTAGAATGTTTGATTTAACACCCCAGAACATATTTTAATACCTTGTTTTAATATCTTTTCTCATACTCCTATAGTTTTTCTTTCTTTCAACTTTTATCCTTTTTATATACACAGTAAAACAAAAAATTTATTTTTGTTTTATATGAGACCATATAGAATTTATATATGAATTTAGAATTACCATATCTAAAACATTGAGCCTTTCTACCCAAGAACATGCTATGCAATTGAAAGCATTTAATAATCTTTCATAAATCATTCATTATAATTTTAAGATTTTCTTTTGTTATGCATTTATAACAGTTTATTCCTTGGTGTTTTATCTTTTGGGTTACTATTGTAAATAAAATATTAGTCTTCATTTTATTTTCTAAATGACATTTATCTCTTATTGGAAATCTATACATTTCTTACAAAGATTTGTCAGTAGACCACAAAATAAAATTATTTTATTTCTAATAAGTTTTTTAAATCAATTCTTTTGTTTTACTATATTCATAATCATATCTATAAACCACAATAATTGTGTTTCTTCCTATCCAATTTATACTTCCTCATTTTTTGACTTGTTTATATACTTAAATACTTTCAGGAGCCTAAATTAATAGCAGGCATTATTGATTGTAATGCAAAATGCTTTATTACGTCAACATAAAGCTAAATAAAAACTACTTTTTATCTGGTTTAACACTTTCTATCCTAAATTCCACCTTGATATATCAAGTCTGTAGTTCCAGCCTTGTTCTCATTAAGATCTCTCCAGTAAGTTTTTCTGTTGTGTATTTTTGATCCTTCTAAGTCAAAGTGTTATAATGAACCTCTTAACCTAGAATTGCTCTTACTTTGATTTTTGAGGTAATTTAATAAATGTTAATAACCAATATGTCTTTCATGTGTTTATAATATTTTTGTTTTCTATTTTGAAATGTGAATTGTGTTTTATTTATTTATTTGTGGTTTGTGATGTTATTTATTTCTTATAATTTTGAAATATTTGTCTGCTTTTGATCCTCCATTATACTTTTAAAGGTGTATGATCTACTTAGCTTTGTACTTCCTGAAATGGATACACTAAAATCAATGAGACCAATATTTTCTGTTAATAGTGCATTTTTGGTTTTTGTAGCACACACTTTACTTCATACAATGGAATTCATAATGTATCCTACCTACACACCTAATATTAAAAATTAACCAAGATAATTCCCTAACTCTAATATAAAAAGTATAAGAGACCACTAATTTACAAGACCACTATTTCTATACAAAAGATACTAAGGAATGACTGAACTAGAAGATACATTGAAGTGGTTAGCTCTTTGCACTCATACACAGAATTACCATGGGTTTGGTAGCCATAAATAAAGACTGATAATAGTCATTTCCTATTAGACACTCAAGTAGGATGATGTATTTTTTTCAATATAGTTAAAAAATTCTAAGAAATTTCTGAATGAAAAATAATATTTATTGACTTAACATAAAAAATTTATTCCTGATATAGTCAATGATTATTAAAATTGTGTAAAAATATTTTGTGCCAATATGTGACATGAAATTCAGATCTAGGCTTAGATATTCATGTATAGGTTTTATACACACATTAACATATGCTGTGACTTTTAGAAATTGTGCAATCTGTGAAAAACGTTTGCTTTGCCTGAACTGTTCTGTGAATTGAAAGATTTATAACATTCATCATTCACTACCCATATCCTAAAATTAAACTGTTCCAGTCAATTATTCTGAATATTGACAATGACTCTAGAAATTCCCAAGATGCCTCTAGAAGACAAAATACTCTCCCTGAAAATCACTGAGCTGAAATAAATTTCTCCAATTTACAAAAGCACTCATCACTTTTCACCCAACCATGTACTAGTACGTCTAGCATTTTGTCATCATAATTAATAAATTCAAATAAATTGTAATATATATGTGTACATTGATATTGAGTACTAAGAGAAATGGCTATCAGATTGAAAGCTTTTCAGTGAGTACATCAATTTTGCTAAAATATCAATTTTGATGAAAATTATAGTAACCTATAAATGTTATTGATATCTTGAAAATATGTAAATCTAAAGAAATTTTCTTTGAGAAATCAAATTGGACTAAAATAATTTATGAATGTATTACTAACTGTATTAAATATATACATTTTAAAATATAAATGGGAAACAAGTGAATAATATGATAAAAAGTAAAAAGCAGAAGTCTACTAGGTAAAATTATATAAGTTAAAAATATGATCTAATGTGAAAATATTATAATTATTAGTTTTTTATCATTTATGTTTTTAATGAAAAAAATTCTAGGAATAGAAAAACTAAAATGTATTCCTTTACACATTATCCTGAATCCTAAAGTTATGACCCAAATACCTTATAAACTGTGGATGCTCAATTACTGTTGCATTAATATGGTCAACAAATGCATTTTAAACTTGAACAAGCTATGCTTAAGACAAAGGTCACCTTTTAAAGATTCTGCATAAAAGGCTGCATGAAACTCCAAGTCTTAGAAAATAATTTGAAAAGCAATGCTAAAAGGTTATACCTATAAAAACGATTTAAATATAAATTTAAATAAAAATCTGGCTTAGGTAGTATAAAACTATATAACATGCGCAAATCATTTTATTGTTTGAGATATGAAATTGAAGTATGAAAAGTCATAAAACCTGAAGCTATAATATGGTCAAACTTTAATTTTAAATATATAACTTATGTATTTGGGAAAAATATGTGAGAGATAATTGTGTATAGATGAGTTAAATTTCAACCCATATGAAACTTGAAACTTTATTATTCAAAAATGCTTCATTTAATGAAGTTTGTTATAATAATTTTGGTATGTGTATGGGTAATACAATGATATGTACTCTAGAATTGCTTAAATGAATGATTTCTATATCATTTTACTATAAGGATTTAAGAACCAAGATTATTTGGTTTTCTAGAGCATAATAAAGAGAGAAAATGTATCAGTGTATGTAAGTGCCTTAGACAAAAAGATTTAGACACTTGATCTAGTGGTTTCAAGACTGGCCCCAACCCAAAAATACATTCAATATGACACTTTCATATGCAGTTCAATATCTTTTTTGCTTTAAAGGTAAAAATATACCCACATAAAACTTTTACTTGAAGGCAGAAAAGTTTGCATAGTATAGCCAAAATAAATAAATAAACCTAAAACCAACTATTCAACTTGTTAATAAAATCACAGACATCACGGCAGAAATTACAATAGTCTTAGAATAAATAATTATTAGACTTTTGGGATCAGAAATAATTTAAGAAAATCCTGGTCAAATTATACTATACTTTTGTGCCAAATTCACATAAAGCTCTATTTTTACAAGCCTCCTGACTCTACAGAAATAGTTTTTGAAACTTCACCTGATTTTCTTATGGACTTTTAGATTCTACACTTTGAAACAGAACTCTTACTTATAACTGAAAATTACGTTTTGGATATATTTAACATTACACAGAAAATGTGAATCTCCTAAAATAGCCTGTAAAGGAAACAGGTTAAATTTAAAACTTCCAGAAAGAAAGCCAGAAGACACACTGCTATAATCAAGCAACTTGTATGTTCAGAAAGTGAAAAAAATAATTACTTTAGTACTTTAAAAATGTGTTCACTTTCTAAATGAAACAGAAGAACCATGAGATGTGTTCTGAAGAGTATATAATCTTACCTATGTATAGTACATTACCTGGGGACAGGTATCATGTCTCATTGTCATAACATTTTGAAAAATATCTTCCAGTTAGAGGAGATTCAATAAATAATAAACGTATGAATGAATATATTTCATTCTGTTATGATATTTCTGGTAGCAAGTAGGGATTGGTGACTTAGACATAAATTTGAGGCTTCAAAAACAGGTGGGAGTCATGAACACTTCACAGTCTGGGCATGGTATTAAGAAATTAACATCCCAGACTTAGCAAATCTTTCCTGGTCTTAAGTAACAATATGGCTGGTATGATTTAGTCTTTGGCTCATTCAACATTTTATAAACTCCCAGAAAAATTTTTTGAAGATTTCAGGGCAAAAAAAATGTGGTAATATGCAGACCTGTTTGAAATACATCATTTATATGATGAATTTTAATCTGCACCCATTTAAAATACACTTTAAAAGAAAATGTTTATACGTTATTCATTAACTTTGTGTCTGTTAACATCATCAACATTATTAGTGTCTATCATTATAATACTATCATTATTTTGCCTTATAAATTGAGTTTAATTGAAAAATTTCTCCATCCCGAAATCACAAAGATATTTTTCTACATTTCTTTCATTTATATCGTCATTTTACCTTAAACTTTTAGATCCCTATACACATTTAGAGTCTACTTCTATATAAGGTATAAGGTTGTAATCCAGTTTCATTTAAGGTCTCATTATGAGCCATTTCCTCAATACCATTTACTAAAGAACCCTGTATGTTCAAATGAAATTATAGCCAAATTTCTCATATATTGAATTCCCGTATATACTCGGGTTGTTGTCAGAGCTCTCTGTTGACCCATTATTATTTTTTTTCCTTTAAAGGCACCCATATGTGTTATGTAGTCTGTCATGTCATATGGTTCATGAGATCCCACCCCATTAGTCTTCCTTTTCAAAGATGACTTCATAATTTAGAAAATATTATTCATAAATATATATAATATGATCATTAGTTTCTAAAATAACTTGCAATATTTTTACTATTGCATTAAATGTGTGAATTAATTTGGGAAGAATTAATATTTTAGCTAATTTAAGGCCTAATATTTAACTCCATGCATTATATTTCCATTTATTCAGTGTATATATAATTTTCTCTTTTTCATTGAGCTTAGTGGTATATAGAGTGTCTTTTTAATGGAGAATTAGAGCATCTTTTTTTAATTCTAAAGATTTTGCATATCTTTTGACATTATAACAGGTGGTATCACACATATAATTTCTAGATATTGCAACTGATATAGAGAAATTTAATTTTATATAAAATACTGGTATCTGCAACATTTGTTGGGCTCCATTGTTAGTATTAATTATGAGACAATATCAAGAACTCATTAAAGTGTTGATAAATTACAAAAATTTTGTAATTTATCCAAGGTTCTCTGGATATCAAAAAATAATGGCAAACAAAAGAGAATCACAAAATCAGAAAAAAGGAAATAACATCACAAAACGAAGGATAATTTTCTTAATAAATAAAAAAGCTTCTGAAAATCATTGTTTCATTAAACAAGTATTTGTTGAGCACTATTCTATGTGTCTTTTGTGGCTTACTACTTTTCCTTATCAAAATGTTTTCAATGTTTATTCGTATTGAAGCACATATCAGTAATTCATCTTTGTCTATTGCTGAATAACATTTCATTGTATGGATATAACAAATTTTATATATCCATTCATCAGTTGATGGTCATTTGGGTTGTTTCAACTTTTTGACTCTTTCGAACAAAACTGTAAACATTCACATACAAATTTTTGTAAGAACATATATTTTCAATTTTTTGAGTATATACTAGAAGTAGAATTGCTGGGTGTAAAGTGTTATCTCATTGTTTTGATTTAAAATTCCAGTCTTTCAGCCTTCCACCGTAAAGTATAATGTTAGTTATGTTTCTTCATTCTTCTTATTTTTTTTAACTTCTCTTATCAGATTGTGGAAGTTCCCTTTTATTCTTTATTTGTTGAGTGTTTGTTTCATAAAGTGTTGTGAGATTCTGTAATACAATTTTTTTCTCCATCTACATTATCATGCATTTTCTTCTTTATTTATTCTATTGATACATTAAATTACATTAATTGATTTTAAGCCACTAAATCAAACTTATATTCTTACGATAAATCTCACCTGGTCATGCTGTATAAACCTTTCTATATGTTGCTGAATTTGGTGTGGTATCACCGTGTTGAGGATTCTTGTGTGAATTAATTTGGGAAGAATTAATATTTTAGCTAACTTAAGGCCTAATATTTAAGTCTATGCATTATATTTCCATTTATTCAGAGTATATACAATTTTCTCATTTTCATTGAGCTTAGTGGTATACAGAGGGTTTATAGTGCTATATAGATGGATTGAAAACATAGATTTGCCTATAGTTTTCTTGTGATTTGTCTGGTTGTGCTATTGTAATATTGGCCTCATAAAATGAGTTGGGAAATGTTCTCTTCTCTTCTATTTTTGGAGGAGGTGGTGAATAACTACTCTTAATTTTGCTTTAAATATTTGTTACAATGTCTCAGTGAAGTCATCTAGGCATGAGCATTTCATAGTGTTAATTTTTGTTAGTTTGTTTAATTACTGATTCAATTTTTTACTTGTTATAGGTTAGATTTCCTATTTCTTCTTGAATCAATTTCAGTAGTTGGTATTTTTCTATTTTATCGAAGTTAACTAATTTTTTTAATTTACAGTTGTTCATAGCATTTCTTTATAATTATTTTTCTTTCTGTAATTTCAGTAATATTTTATATCTTATTCCTGATTTTAGTATATTTGTTAATGTTTAAAACAAATGAAATTTTGTTTTTTGATATTCTTTATTGTTTATCTATATTTTATTTTATTAATTTTACTCTACATTTTATGATTTCCTTCTTTCTACTTATTTTATTTAGGTTTAGTTTCCTCTCTTATCCATTGTGTTGTGGAAGTTTAGGCTATTGAGGTATTTACGGCTATAAATTTTATTCGCAGCACTGCATCACCCACATCCCATGAGTTTTGGTATCCATTTTCAATAATCTCAAAGTCTTTTCTAATTTCTCTTGCAATTTCACTTTGATTCATTGTTTAATAAAGATTGTGTTATTTAACTTCCATGTAATTGTAAATTTATCAAGTTACTTATTGATTTTGATGTTTAATCTCATTCAATTTTGGTCAGATAATGTCCTTTTTATTATTTCAATTTTTTGAAATATATTACAGCTTGCTTTATAGCATAGCATAGGATATGATCTATCCTGGAGAGTGTGCCATGTACATTTAAGAAGGTTATTCTGCTGTTGTTGGGTAATGTGTTTTATAGCTATCTACTATTTCTAGATGATTTATAGTGTTGTTTGAATCTCCTATATCTTAGTTGATTTATAGCCAAGTGTTATATCTGCTATTGAAAGTAGAATATTAGAGCCTCTAATTGTTATTGTTGAATTGGCTATTTCTCCCTTAAATTATTTTTTAGCTTCATTATTTTGAGGCTCTGTTGTTAGTTGTGTATATACATATATATATACACACACATATATGTTTGTAATCACTACCTTTTCTGATAGTTTGACTCTTTTATAATTATAAAATATCTTTCTTTTTCTCTACTAAGTGTTTCATTTTTTCTCTTAATATCTATTTTTTCCCTGATGTTAGTATAGGCACTCCAGTTTTCTTCTTGATGCAGTTTGAATGATATTTTTTTTTATTGCTTTACTTTCAGCTTATTTGTATCTTTGAATCTAAAGTGTCTTCCGTAAACCATATATATATATATACACACACACATATACATAAAGTGTATCTTCTATAGATCATATATAGTTGACTAAATCAGAAAACAGCCAGTCTAAACATCTCTAAATTTTGACTGAATTTCTGAGATCACTTTATTTAAATATTTTTGATATATTTGAATTTATGCCTGCCATTTTACTTTTTGTTTTCCACATGTCTTATATCTCTTTTGTACCTGTATTTTTTTTCATTGTAATTATTCTAATACTAGTTTCTTTTATACTAAGTAAATATCTAGGGCAATATTTTATTTTATTGTATTTATTCTCTCGTGATAGGATCTCACTCTGTTGCCCAGGCTGGAGTGCAGTGGCACAATCATAGCTCATTGAAACTTCTAACTCCTGGGCTCAAGTGATACTTCTTCCTCAGCCTCCCAAGTAGCTAGGGCTAGGAGTACAGGTGTGCACAACCACACCTGGCTGATTTTTTAAATTTTTTGTAGAGACAAATTATCACTATGTTGCCCAGGCGGGTCTCAAACTCCTGGCCTCAAGCTATTCTCTTGCCCTGGCCTCCCAAAACACTGAGATTACAGGCTTAAGTCACTGTGCCAGACCCTGAGGGCAACATTTTAATTTTGTTAATGCTAATTTTACTAAAGCATATGAGTTTTTGTTTGTTTTGTTGTTGTTTTTTGTAGTTGCTTTGGAGCTAATCGTACACATCTTAACTTAGCAGAATTTACCACAGATTTATGCTAACTTAATTCTACAATGACATAGAAAAGTTATTTCTATACAGATATATTCCTTCTTCCCTCCTTTTATTGTGCTAGAATTGTTATACATAACATGTATTATGTAACATAATATATAATAACTATATATGTATATGTAAGTGTTTGTTATGGAAATTCCAATCATTTTAATCAACAAAAACATTGTTACCATGAAACAGTTCGATGACTATCAATTTAATTATAACTTTTTGAAATGTGATATTATCTGCGCAAATGATACATAAATACCTGGGTCTTTTAATTTCATCTTTACAAATAGCTTCATGTTGACACTCATTTTCTTGATCATCAGTTGTATTTTCCAGATACATGTTGCCAGCCCATCTGAGAAAACATAGATACCGATATTCCTGACTGTCTTCTTCACTCAAACAACTGCATCCATTTGCACAAATCTATAGCAACAAAAGAAGTAAAAATGTTATGAATTCCCATCACTTACTACAATATTACAATTGTGACCTGAGAGATCACGATAGATGCCTCTCTGTCTACTAAGATGAAACCTAGGGTTAAGGAAACAGAAGGTAACTATTGGACAAGGGTTCAAAGCTTGGCTGGCACAGCAATTCCCTAAATTTCTAGAGCTACAAGAAAAACCACACCCTTGCTAAACTCCCTAATAGGAGCTATCAGTCAAATTGTCATTTCATTTCTAACTCTGATTTACAACCAAGGCCACCATAACCCTTATCAGACAGAGAATCGCCTTACAAAACACTTTTCTGATAAGCAATTGTAGGCCTCAAACCAGTTTCAGCCAGTTTATACAGACAGGACATAAACTGTCTTTGTGTCCTATAGTTCACTTTTTTTATGTGAACTGCCAAATTCCACCTCATTTTAAAGCTAAAACCCTGCTTCAAAGAGAACATGGGATGTATGTTACATACATGTTTACTCATTGAACATGTGCTTGCCTGTCCCCCATAAATATGTATTGCTTTCCCCACAAACTTGCTGAATATGTCTGACTCTATTTTGAACACAGACCTTATGAGGCACAAAAATCACCTTGCCCTTTACCACTTCTAGGAGAGCACCCTGGGTCCACATCAGAGATGAAGTTTTCCCAGTTATATTATTTTGCTCTGTTTCCTCAGCCAAATCTCATGTTGAATTGCGATTCTGACTGTTGGAGGTGGGGCCTGATGGGAGATGATTAAATCATGGGGGCAGTTTCCCCCTTGCTGTTCTCCTGATACTGAGTGAGTTCTCCTGAGATCTGGTTGTGTAAAAGTATATAACACCTCTCCCTTTACTCTCTCTCCTGCTGCCATGTGAAGACCATGCTTGCTTCCCCTTCACTTTCTGCCATGATTGTAAGTTTCCTCAGGCCTCCCAGCCATGCCTCCTGTAGAGCCTGTGGAACTGTGTGACAATTAAACCTCTTTTCTTTATAAATCACCGAGTCTCAGGTAGTTCTTTATAGCAGTGTGAGAATTGACTAATACACCCAGTTAGCAAACTGATATCACAAATAAACTCTTCTTTCTACTGTTTAGTCTTTTTGGTAGTCTTTTGGATGACACAATCATTTCAAAGTTTGAATTTCAAGCTTTCATTTATTTGTTGAAATAATATGTTTCTTCAGCAAAGGTTAAAAAAATCAGCTTTGATTTATGTCAAAATCATTTTTAATAGTCAAATTGTTTATACTCAAATTGTGACAGAAATATATATGTATGTGTAAATATATGTATGTATATATGTATTGAATATATGTACATTTATTACACAATTTTTTAAAATTCCATTTTATTTTAACCAAATTTTTATAGACATTATTTAAATACTAACTGATGTGATGGAAATAGCATTGTATTGATAGACAGATCCATGGAAAATCTATTTGTGGTTTTGCGAAATACTTTTATCCTTCAGTGCTTTACTTGTTTTCTCCTTTGAACTGATAGCAAAGCTTTACTGGATTCCTTATTAAAAGTAAATTAAATAATATCTTTCACACATATTTGTTTAATATTTTCATAAAGTTATGATGCTGTGTTTTATTGAAAATTATATTTATATTTTTAACAGCTTTAAACATCTTCCACAGATATGCCCAGTGGATTCACCTGATGGTTAGGTAAACTGTCAGAAGAGAAATGCACTTCTTATGGAGTGCTTAAACGCAGGTATATATTTATATATTTACATATACATATATTCCTAATTTCTACAAGTAAATTCAAATGACAATAGAATTTTACTATCTTTAAAATCATTTCTCTGCATATTTTCACATTTTCTTTTTGGTTTTGGTTCATAGCCAACAAGTTATTTTCCATCTGTAGCAACAAAGATTAGGAATTTGGTTTCATGGTCTGATCCTTTATTGATATCTACATAGATGAATGTTTCATAGAGATTCACTCTCTGTTGAATTAGAATCAAATGAGAATCTGTCTTTTCACTTTTTACATAGAGCTCAAAACAAGTAAGAAAGTCAAATCTACTAGGAAGTAGAATAGTTCTTTGACATGAACAGATAATAAAGTGTTAATTACACTTGCCCCAAGTCTAAAATATTACAATTGAAGCTATAAGTTTTCTCTGTGTCTGTATGTCTATGTGTTTGTAATTCACAAAGGCTTTCATTTCTGTTTGAGTATGTAATGATTTTCTACATCCAGAGGATATTAGTTGTAAAGTTTTTTTTCAATTAAAGGAGCACTTTTATAACTGGCTTACAAATTTAATAAACACTCGTATAAGAAGCAACAAATTCTAGCATTTTATGACAGTACTTTATTTTTCTATCTATCTCTATCTCTATATCAACAGGTAGTTTAGCTTCCTGAGATTTGAGACTATATTGAACATTGTAACTTACTGTGCTTTTCTTTAAAAAAAGAGAATATTCTCTTTTGTTACCTCAGAAAAATTACCAAAGTTAGAAAGTTGACTTGGCTATAAAGCTATATTTTCTAGCTTATAAGCCTTATTCAAAATTTGTTAATTTTTAAAATATTCTTTATGGAAAAATGCCTAATGTATCATTTCTGCACCTTATATATAATTAGAAAATATGAAACACCAAAACTTCAAATTACCCATTGTATTTTTAATAATTATATATCTATATTACAAAATAATACATAATGAAATCTTGAAAGAGAGCAATATTTTAACAAGGAATATTAGTATGGAATTTGGAATAGGACAGACTTACTTCATATAACCATGTGCTTTCCCTTTTATTTTCAAAATAATTATTACTGGGATTTAAGAAAATCTGAAAGAACTAAAGTTGAATAATGAGTTTTTCTCTTGGCTATACCTCAAAAACCACATAACATTTTTTCTAAGGGATGTGATATGAACACCTAAATTATATCTAATGCTCTGGTTGAGATGCTTTTATTAAATGGAAAAGATGGTGAATTATTTTATGCTGCAGTTATGTACTATATCTAGGACTAAAAAATAATTTTGGATTTCAACATGATTTCTCATCTGTTCAGGTAGTCTAGACATCTACTAGAATTTTGGTTTTCTATAAAATTTACAGATAAGAAGTCTCTCAGAAAAATTAGCAAGAGAGTAAATTATATCGGTAGACATATAGAAACTTGAATCTGCCTTGTAAAGCAGAGGAAAGATTTCTCAACTTTGTGTATACAGAGAATCAAAGATCTGCTTAAAGGAGTCCATTAATCTTTAAAATTTTTATACAAAAAATTATATTAAACATTCTATCAAAACATTACATCAAACGTGTTAACAAACTTTGGACTGAATAGGGGTCGGCAACCCTAACTCCTGTATTTCACAGGTCAACTGTATATATATTATGTACATAAAATATATAATTAATTATTAAACTTTGATTGCACAAAAACCTCCATATTACAAAATACACACAAATTAAATTAGAAGTTTTATTCTAGATATTTTAAAATGTTTACTTGATGAAGGAATGCAATAAAATCATGATTTTGGGCAGTGGAAGATCTTTTCTTCCCGAAGGAAACAGAAGTAAAACAAACGGCTGGAAATTCCCTTTTTGATAATTCATTACTAGTAATGTATATACATAACACAATATTATTACCCCAAAGTCACTTCATCTGTAGAGAAATTAACCTTCCTGAAGGATATTTATAACATACTTACAGAAAATGTTCTGCATAGGTAAATAAACAACTCTAGTTAAATAATGCCAGCTATCATTTCAGGGAATATCGTGTAATTTTCTAGAAATAATTTTGTCATATCCACATTATATTAGTACATAAGGTCACTTGGCAAAGGACTCTGTGGGAAAAAATTCTGTAAGATCTAATATATGCCCTTTATTTTGCCATTTTGACTCTTGTTATTAAATAGATAAATAAAGTGACTTCAGAGGTGAAAGTGACTTTTCTTAATCATGAAAGGTAGAAAGCTGGATCCTTAAAATAATATCTGTCAAGGTAAAAATTGCACCAAAGTTAGATAGGTAATTAAATTTTATTAAAGACTATTGAAATAAGGGAGAGAAACTAAACTCAATTCTCCAAAAATAGGAAGCAGGAGAGATTTTAATTGCGAACTTGAACTAATAAAAAATGACAGCAGTCCTCCCTTATTGTTGGTTTCACTTTCCATGCTTTCAGTTACCACGGTTCAAAAATATGTTAGTGTGGTTTAGTAAGACATCTTGAAAAAGAGAGACCATAGTCACATAACTTTTATTATAGTATACTGTTATAATTGTTCTATTTTTATTAGTAATTGTTGTTAATCTCTTTTTGTGCCTGATTTATAAATTAAACTTCATCATAGGTATGTATGTATAGAAAAAAATACAGTAAATACAGGGTTTGGTACTATTCACAGTTTCAGGCATACACTGGGGTCTTGGAAAGTATCCCTGCAGTTAAGAGGGAAGACTGTTATACTTGATGTCACTGGAGAAGAGTTTGATCAATGAAATGTGTCAAGCAGATTGAGTTATTATTGAGTTTGCAAAGATTTTGCTCTGTGAGTAGGCCTTCTGTAGAGTACACAGGGAAGTAAGAGTACTATTTTCTTTGATGTTTACATTTCAGAGACATGGTTCCAAGGTCCTTGATAAAGACATCCCATGCATCCTTAAACTGGCAAGAGGTTGGAAGAAGATTTACATACATTTCAAAAAGGCAGATAATTTACAACTGCAAAAATTTTAAAGTACATCCTATAAGAAAAAAAGAGTGCAGGGGCCTGTAGGCAATAAGAAACCTGTCTGAAGTTTACTCAAGGTGAGGGAAAGAGGAAGGTTGTTTTGGCTCTATATTTAGCTAACTAAAAGGGAACAGATTTTAAAAATCATATCTGGATGAATTAAAGTTCAAATTTATACTGGATTAAGACCTAGTCATAAATTCTGAAATAAAATAAACTTGGTAAAAACCTTTCACATCCCAAATTTTAGTGCTCCATGGACTCTTCTACTTTGTTTGAAATTCACCTTCCCGTCCCAGTAACTCATAATAATATATAATTTCATAACATTTTTGTAGCAGGGGTGTAGAAAATAAGGTAAACTTATTTGTAATTATGTGTTTCCACTCCAGAAGCATTTGCATTTAAAAGGACCTCACTCAGAGAAGGAACACATTTTAATACAAAAAAAATTAAAACAACACTCTTGGAATTTCTGTCTTTGATGATGAAAACTAAAATAAACCTAATTTCCCATCATATGTTTCAAAATACTGAGAAAAAGCAAGACTAACTTACTATTTACTCTATGAAATACTTGCTTCTGGAACATAAGACTGTGAACCAACTAAAATAAGTTATTTACAAAAACTAACAGTTTGCACATCGAGACTCACTTTAAAGATTCTCAGTATATTGTGCCACCAATTCGAAGCTTTCCTTCATAAACTCTAACCAATCCCCACTAAATACCCTCTACAACTGACTCAAGGCTCTACACCAAATAAATAACTTTCCACAACTTCTCCCATCTGATGCACTACCAAGACTCTACTAAGGTGTTGTTTTCCCTTATTGAAAGAAGTCTAAAATAATTAGTTTTTCTCCATCAGCAGAATAGTCTGGTGGTCTTTTGGAGGGTAAAAAGTGAATAAATCCAAAGTTTCACAAAATCTCTTTAAAATGCCCTCACTCTCAAGGCTGGATAGCAACCAGTGCACTACGCTGAGACCACTGGATATTCTCTCCAACTGTGAAAGTGACATAGGTACAGTATCAAGTCTAAACTCCAATATTTTTCATCAACTTCACAAATGCCATGTTTCTGTTGTTTCTTAAGAATAAAAAAAATTCGAATATATATAAATAGGAAAACTCTCCGTCTTCATCACTTTTTCAGGTGAGTCTATAAGAGGAAGCTCAGCTGGGAGAGGAAAGTGTGGGTTCTATAAGTACATCATTCAAGTGTTCTAAATAAGCGATGAGTTCAGATGATCACATCACTCTGGTGTTCCTTTGGGCAACATTTTTATTGTCACCTTTTAAAAAATCTTCTAAACAGTCTTAGTTGATTTGAAATCGATAGATCTTTTGAATTTTCTGGAGACATGATATTGTACAAATGCTTGCTGACATAAGTTTTCACGGGTTCTTCTCAGTCTTTTATACCTGGACACCACACATTCCTCCCCTCATATTGTAAGCCATATACATATCTCTCTAATTGGCATAATTTCTCAAAGGACAATGTGAAATTGCAGTGACCACCCTGGGGAAATTTTGACATGAACAAGATTATTTATTTGACAGATCTAATAGAACAAAAAGGGAAAAATCCTCATGAGGAGATTCTCTGTCCTGTATATCTAATAGAGAGATTACTGTGTATTATACAAAACCTCCTCTTTCATTTTCATGCTTCTGGGATTAAGAAGCACTAGATTTTTAATTATATGGCTCTGTGGAATTGTCAAGTATGTGAGTTGTTTAAACTGTCTATAATAATTTGTTCTTGTGTGTTTGAAAATAGGTTTTTCTTCATTTAAGCATCTCCAATGCTGTTCAGAAGGGAGATAATCAAACTTTGCAATCATAATTTTACATCTACCAGAATCTAGATAAACTTCATTTATTCATTTTTCACTTTTTCTCCTTTTCTGTTTTGCTTAGAAAAAATAGAAATTAATTGATCATAAATATTTTTATAACATTCTATATTGCCATTCTAGGATGATTTTTCAGATAGTCTACATTTTACAATGAAAGGAAACGATTAACTGTGCTTTATTTACATGATTTCTCTTCCCAAATTTTAACAAATCAGGAAAAGCATTCATGTGTATGGGTAATATTGTTAGTCTTTTAGTTGAGAAAAAAATTGGGCTCCACAGAGCTTTGGCTTAATCCTAAAGTTCTGATTTTTCAAAATACATAAATACTGAGGTTTGCTTATTTATATTAGTACATATGTATTTATTTATTCTAAAGAGGTTTATTTATTTAAAAAGGACTCATGTAATTTTTAAATAAATGACGCTTCAGAAAAATTAGCCTGATTTAATTTAACTTTAAGAGAAATACTCTATAATTATGTCCTCAAATTGTCTGATTACACAATCTAAAATTGATATAATCGAAATTTTAAATAACAGATATAATTTAAAAGGGTTGAATCTTGTGAATTCTTACTAATTCTACTACACTGATGTATTAGAATATTTTATTGATGATACTGCAAATCATAAGAACTTAAAATGATTGTGTAAGTTTGCAATTTCTAAATATTTAGTCAACATTAAGAACTTACACAGATATTTAATCAAATTAATCAAATTATTTTGGATGCCTGAACAATTAATCAAATTAATCAAATTATTTTGGTTGCCTGAACAATTCCTAATTAAGAAAATTATAAAAATATAGTCTCTAAATATAGATTTAAATTACCTCTGTCCTTATAGAATGGAAATAAGGTGTGCAAATACAGTTGAAGGATGTGTATTTATATTTATTTTGCCTATGATAAAAGTTGTTAAAGTTATATAAAATATGTAATCATAAAGTAATAAAATAGCCAAAATGATCTTAGATTGCTATATTTGTGTATTTTCTTGAGTCTAAAGAAATTGTCTAATTTAATTAAAGTTGGTGATTTATATTATAAAAGGATACTGAGAACTAGAAATACATAAACAAAACAACAAATATGATTTGCTTGTTCCTAACAAAGGTTTACAGTTACTGAATTATTAAGTGTATTATAATATGTAACTATTTTTAATATACAGATAAAGCTAAAAGTCTTAAAGATAAAGCTGTAATGTAATCATCTATGTGTATAGTGATGTATATGTGATTGGCTAAATATATATATATGTAAGAACGTATTAAGCTTACTTCATATATTTATGACTTGTAAACATATATCAAAATATATTTTAGGGCATACTTTTAGATGTTCTGTGGTATTTGAAGTCTTTTTGCCTGTAGTTGTAATGCCTCTAGATGAATTCGAAGGAAATAGTGACTTGTATCAGTTTTTACAAGGTTGACTCAATATAAATTGATACATTAATAAAGAAAAGGGCTTATGAGTCTTTACTGAAATGTATACAATATGCAGAATTAAAACATGGCTTTCTTAAAATGACCAAATTAGGATGTATCAAGACAAGATAGGTTACAAATACTTTGTTAATTCTCTTTTGGGAAAATTCTTGAATCATTTTAACAAAAAGTTCCTACTCCTAAGTTGTTTAAAATGAAGATTCTTAAATTTTTCTTAATTATTGTTACATATTAAAAAATATAATCTTAATTTGTATAAGACAGTGGTGAGGGGATAAAAGGAGGGCCTCTCTTTTATTCTTGCCATAGGCCTCACAATTTTTAGTGATGGAACTGCCTAGAGATTAGAAATTATTTTCATTTATTTTTATTTATTTTATTTTTTAAGTAGCTTGCTCGTGTAAGAGATTAGAAATCTCTCAGAGATTTAAACATATCCAAAAGACAAATGCATTTCATTATGATCTGTAAGCAAAAAAAGTGGCATAATCACAACTGTATCTGAGAGGCTTTAGTCAGCCTGCAAATTATAACATTAATAAAAAACAAGAAGACTAGGAACAAAATGATTCTTCAAAATTTTTACTTTCCCATATTATAAATGTATGACGTAAATATAAATTTCCAAGTAGACTGTTGAGAATTTGTTTACGAAGTTATATTTAAACTATGCAAACTATATATTTTGAATATTGAAGAATCTGTAACCTAAACATTTCTAACTTTCTAAAAATCAGACAATTACAAGCTAAAGATAAAAATGAAAAGCAACTACATAAAATTACCTTACCTCTTTTGTGCCTTCATGTGGGAACCAACATGAAGAATTATTATCTTCAGGATCGTTCACATAGGTTGCATCTTCAGTGCAGTTTGCAGCCAGAAAGAAATAGGCATCAATAACCCCTTGGCACTTTTCACCTTCAGATCCTTTAAAAAAAAAAGAGATAAAAAATTAAATAAACTCTTACAAACTTGAATTCAGAATGAATTATTAAGGACTGTGGTGAAATTACTTGAAAAGATAAACTTGACAACATCTGCCACAAAATAAGTTCCTGTATGCATATGATATTGAATTTGAAGAAGACCTCAAAGCCCAACACTCTCATTTTAAACATGAACTGAGAAATACAGCATCACAAGAAGAAGAAGAGACAGCTCCCAGGCCAATTCATTTTTTAAAATAATCAAATGTTGACTAAACTGTAATTAATAATTATAAGAAAGGATGGTAGAACGATAAAAAGAGCACTGTCCTATAACAAAAATAAAAGCAGAGATTGCAAAAGAGCAGAAGAAAGAAGTGACCTATATTCAAGAGAATGTGACCTATATTCAAGAGGAAAACTAAAATTTTAAGGCCCAGACCTAGAATTCTCAGACAAGGACTTTAAAATGATTATATTAAACTTTCTGAAAAATCAACAGGAAAAGATGAATAAAATAGATAATTAGATAAGGAATTAGGGGATGAGAGATTTTGAAATTGTAGGAAAAACCAAACAAAAAAATGGTAAATCTCAGAATTGTAGGGAAAAAGGAGTTAATTAAACTGGGCTGAAAACCCATTATTGGTCATTAATAGTGGTAATAAAAGAACATAGAAGACCTGATCCAATCTTTTTGTAAACATGACTACATCTCCTAGTAAACAAACAAAAAATATTTGTCAGAGGACAGTATTTATCTAAAGAATCTTTTAGCAAAATATCTCTGGCTTTGGATTGCTTATAGTAAACAAATCTAAACTCTAGGGACTCGCAAGGCATCATTTCTTGGAAAATAGAATGTAAGCTATGCATTTTACAACAGAGTTGTAAATTAGAAATGATTCATAAACTGACGTCTCCCTACCGTGTGAATATTTCACCAAGAAATCTCACTTATTACTGGAAAAAAGGAAGGAGCTAGGAACCAAGCACAATATCCCAAATCTCTTCAATCATATGTATGTAATTTGACTGTTTATAAATTTAAGATTACAGAAAATTATGGCTATGTTAATAAAACAATTAATGGATGAGATTATCAGATCAAACACAAGAGAAGAAAAGATCAGTAAATTTAATGATAGGTCAATAAAAATTCTACCTGTAACATTCTGAGAGTAATTAACTCAAACAGGATTATGCTAGCTCCATATAATTAATTGATATGTGTTCCTCCCTCTGTGTTTTTGTGCAAATTTATGTAGTATTAGAATGAATACTTTATTGAAAATTTGGAGAACTTTAATAGAAGGCCATATATTTCAAGTATGCTTTTGTGGGATGATTTTTAAAACTATTTTATTCAGTTATTTAAGAAATTGTAGGATTATTTAGAATTGAAATTTATGATTTGCTCAGTTTTTCCAACTAGTATTTTTTTAGAAATTTATCCATTTCATTTAAATTGTCCAATTTATTAGTATAAAGTTTTTCATAATGATGTATCTGACTAAACATTTGGATTTAACTCTTAACATCTTCCCTCTGCCTCCCAAGACCTCAAGAAAACAGAGAATTAAAAAAATAAATAAAACAAACGTTTTAACCCACAAAAAAGAGTGAGAAGATGAAAAAAAATGATACACTGACTAAATTAGCAGAAAGGCTACAGCCAAAACACAAGTGAGGGGACATAATTATGAAAAAAAATTGGACTAGCAGAAATACTGAGATGCTCTGGGTTTAAAAAGCATCTGAGAATCTGATACTAAGGTGGGCTCTGGAAACACGATTAGCTGGCACTGAGAGTCTCTCTCCCAACTCAGTGATCCAGATTATTATTCTAACTCCTCACTCAGCTTTACAAACAAACAATTTCCGAGATTTGTTTTCAGGAGTTAAAGAATCTCAGGAGCTCCTGCCTTAAGGATACCAAGCTCCTTGAGGGTCCCCTAGCGAAAGCCTAGTTGCCATCCTGCAACCCTGTCATAGAGCTCCAGTCATCATGGCCCATCCTTGTATGGTCAGTTTCCAGTCAGCCTTCTTAGTTCCTCTCCATTAAATATGATCACCCCACATTTGGCAGAAAGACTCCAAACGAGAGAGAACAAATCTTTATAAACAGTATTTACAGAAAACTGAGACACTAGGCAAAAAAGAAGAAAATTAAAACAAACAAAACTATAACATTTTTAGAGAGAGAAGAAAAGCCATTTTACCCTTATTGAAAAAAAAAAAATGGCCGAAGTGTGTATAATTTAAAGGATGGAAAACTGCCCTAGATTATTACAAATATAGTAAAACAAATTAAAAATTCAAACTCATTTTGAGATATTCAATTGGAGGAATGGAGTAGAAAATAAAGCAATATGAAAAGAAATAGGAAAGAGAAAAGAAATTATGAGAAAACGAGAGGATGAATTTAGGAGATGTGATACCCAATTTTTGGAATTGGGGCTACAGAAAGAAACAGGAAAAAGGACTTTTTAGGGGAAAAAATACAGAAACTACCTAAAAATGGAAAGACCCATGCTTCCAAATAGAAGAGTTTAACAAGAGACAACAAGAACATACTATGTAAAAGTCTCAACATTGTGAAATTTCAGAACACTGAGCAAAAAACATGGAAAAGTGTTCCACAGAAATAAACACAAATTATATATAAAGAAGCACAAGGTTGTCTACTATACACATGATTCTACACTGCTGCATGCCTTTCTTTCACCTTATCATGTATCTCAGTCCTAGATGAATTCTACATTCATTTCCATATTTATGTTTATTTTTTTCTTAATAACCAATGATACCAGGTATAAAATTACACCTATATTATTTAGCATGTGGATGTATTCTCAATGATCAGAAGGCTAGGTCAAATGGTATAGAATTTGTAATATTGACGGATATTGCAAAACTATCCCACTTAGATATTATAGTGATTTTACATTATTGCCAGCAATGGATAGTCATTAAATTGTCCAATTCTAAAATTTTTACCAGGCTAAGAGGAGAAAAATTATATACTTACAGTGTTTTTTTAAATTTGCTTTGATTGCATTATGAATAGAGCTTAGCATTTTCCCCACATATTTAGGGATACTCTCTGTGTCTTCGTATGTAAACTGGGTGTTTATATTACTGACTTACCTTTCAGCTTTTTCAGTTTTTCCTTCTTAATTTCTAAGTTATTGATATATTCTCGATCCTAATCTATCTTTTGTGAAGTAAAATGTTTGTGCAGTGTTTCTTTTGCATTTTGATTTTTATGTCTTTCATAAGCAGATATTTTTACTTGTCTTGTAGTGAAATTCACCAGTCTTTTCTTTCTGACATTAACATTTTTAGTATTAACTATAAACATCTTCCCCATCCATTTTTTTTTGTTTGTTTTTCCCTTTGAGTTTTTGTGGGTAAATACTAGGTGTATATATTTATGGGTTACATGAGATATTTTGCTACAGGCATACAATGTATAGCAATCACCTCAGGGAAAATAGTGTGTCCATCACTTCGAGCATTTATCCTTTCTTTGTGTTACAGATAACCCAATTATATTCTTTTAATTACTTAAAAATGTACAGTAAATTATTGTTGCCTGTAGTCACCCTGTGGTTCTATCAGATACTAGATCTTACTAATTATATCTAATTATATTTTTGTACCCATTATCTATCCCCACTTCCATCCACCTCACTATCCTTCCAAACCTCTGGTAACCATCATTCTACTCTCTATCTGTATGAGTTCCATTGTTTTAATTTTAAGCTCCTACAAATACATGAGAACATGTGAATTTGTCTTTCTGTGCCTGGCTTATTTCACTTAACATAATGACCTCTATCTAGTTCCATCCATGTTGTTGCAAATGACAGGATCTCATTTTTTTCTATAGCTGAATAGTATTCTATTGAGTAAATATACCATATTTCCCTTACTCATTCATCTGTTGGTGGACACCCAGGTTGCTTCAAAATCTTGGCTATTGTGAACAGTGCTGAAGTAAACATGGAAGTGCAGATATCTCTTCAATATACTTATCCCCTTTCATTTGAGTATATACCTAGCGGTGGGATTGCTGGATCATATGGCAGTTCTATTTTTAGTATTTTTTAGGGACCTCCAAACTGTTGTCCACAGTGATTGTACTAATTTACATTCCCACCAACAGTGTACAAGGGTTCCCTTTTCTATACATTCCTGCTAGCATTTGTTATTGCCTGTCCTTTGCACTAGGGTGAGATGACATCTCATTTTAGTTATGATTTGCATTTATCTGATGACTAATAATGTTGAGCACATTTTCATATGCCTGTTTGCTATTTGCATATCTTCTTTTGAGCCACATCTATTTAGATCTTTTTTCCCATTTCTAAAAATCATATTATTATTTTATTCCTGTAGAGTTGTTTGAGCTCCTTTTGTATTCTGGTTATTAATCCCTTGTCAGACAGATAGTTTGCAAATATGATATACCATTCTGTGAGTTTTGTCTTTGTTGTTTCCTTTCTTCTACAGAAGCATTTTAACTTGGTGTGAGATCATTTGTCTATTTTTTGTTTGATTACTAGTGCTTGTGGGGTATTACTCAAGAAATCTTTGCCCAGTCCAATATGCTGGATAGTTTCCCCAATGTTTTCTTTTAGTAGTTTCATAGTTTGAAGTCTTAGATGCAAGTCTTTAATCCATTTTGATTTGCTTTTTGTATATGGTGAGAGATAGGGGTTTAGTTTCATTCTTCCCCCATCCAAATTTACAAAGCATTTCTCCAACATTCTCTAATATTTTTATACTTTCTTTTTTATGTATTAAAACTTTTATCTATTTCAGTTTAATCCAGAGAATGTTTAAAGGCATAAACAAGTCGAATTTTTTTTTCAGACGGCTATCCAGTTGTTCCATGTTAATTATTAAATAGTCCCTACTTATTCTAATAATCTGAGATGGCAGTTTTATTATATGTTTTTTCTTTCATGTTTTGGATTCATTTTGAGACTTTGTGTTTTGTCATATTTGTTGACTTGCATGCGGTGGTGCTATGCTTTTCATTAATGAAGCTATGTAATCTAATTTAATATATGGCAGAGCTCATTCTATACACCACTTGTCCAAACAATGCACTTTCGCAGAGTACACTTGGCTTTATTTGTCTTTTATTCCATGTGAACATTAAGAAATAAGATGTCAATTTCATAGAACACAAAAATAACACCATTATTTTATTAAAATCTCAATAAACCTACAAAATAATATGAAGAATTGAAATCTTTAAAAGTTGTATGTCCAGTATAATATAAGTTTTTCAGGGGGAAGGTTATTATTATTTTAAATTTACAGATGAAACCGTATGTATCATACATAAGGTTATGATTATGTATGTATGATATACAACATGATATTTTGAAGTATATACACATTGCAGAATGACCAAATCTAGCTAATTAACATATGCATTACCTCATATAGTTATCATGTTTGTGGTAAGAACACTTCTGAAATTATAAAACTCACTGGCAAAAGTAAACACATTGTAAAATTCAGAATACTCAAATAGTGTATGGTAGTGTGTAAATCACTAATATAATTAGTATGAAGTTTGAAAGAAAAAACTATTAAGAATAATAGTAGCTACAGTGTAATATATCTTTAGGATTTTCTTTCAGATTATGTATGCATGCGCCTATACTACAGCAATATCTAAAGTTTTCTCCATGTAGAAGTTGCATGTTTTTGTTACTTTTAGTCCAATGCATTTTAACATTTTAATTCTTGTTTGTAAGAAATATTTTCTTCCTTATGATTTAATTAGCTTTATTCTGTTTATTAAAGTTGTTTATTTCTAATTAGCTACTTAATTAAGAGAATTCTCTTTCAAAGCATGTAAAAATGCTTTAAAAACTTACTATTAAGTGATATGAATGAAAAATACTAAACCAGTTTTTTTAATACTCAGTTTTTTAAAAAGCCTTCAACTAAAGATTAAAACTAAAGTCCCTAAAATACTTAATAGATATATAAATAGCAGGCATTTGACAAAAGAAGACTTGAAGGTAGAACAATATACTAAGAAAAATAGATTTTGATAAAGATTGCTTTGTTGATACAGCATTTCCTATTTTCACAAAAATCGTTTAAAATTTAAGAAGTAACGTATAATGCATAGATTATAATTAATATTCTGGAAGGTGTTCTACCAGAAGATCCATTACTTTATAAAGGAAAAATAAAACTTTCAAAGTAAATATTTGTTTGCAATATCAACTCACAAATGCAACAATCACTATTTATTTAGAAAAAAAGTTCACTAGTACATGTTAAGTGTTTTAACTCTATGTTTAACTTGGATAAGCAAACTGAAATAATGACATGCTTCAAGAAGAAAGAGATTTAAAAGAATTTCTCTTATTTTCTTTTTTTGTCTAGGATTTTGTCTTTTCTTAAGCATGATTCATATTGTCTTACTTCACTTCGCAACTCTTTATCCACTCTGTCAGTAGCTCTTTTCCTCAAACTTAATAATACACATAATGAACATAGATGATGACACTGAAAAGAAACAGTGCATGTCAGCTCTTTCTCAAGATGTGCACTGTCGACCAATTGTCCTTGAAGGGGCTTCTTCTAATTAATTACCATCCCTTCTCTGTAGAGCAATCATATTGGCAAGAATTGATTGGGCGTGTAAGACACTTAATTTAGTTGTTAGAAAAATCCCTTAATTAAAATAATTTTCCTGCTGGTAAAATTAATGCACCCCATGCAAAATTACCAGCATGATTTTAAAGTTCCTCTTCAATTACATTTTATATTTCATGAGGAAAAATAAAAGAAGATCTTAATGGCAGTTATCAAAAGAAATAAGAAGGAATTTTGCAATACGTAAAATGTATAATTCTATTTACATATTTTTCATTTATTTTAACTTCTATTTTGTTTTGAAAACTTGAGAAGTTTCACTGCTGAATCTTCATATTGAAATTCAAAATGAGTTTAAGTGTTTTACTTAAACATTCATTCGGTCTGTGCATTATCACACTGTTTCTTTTCCATTGGAAAGCCCAAGTCATTTAGATTCTCAGATGTAGCGGTCACATAATTTTAATTTTTGTTATAATTAGCTATATTCAGTAAGTTCTGTCCAGTAATTCAGGAAGGAATAATGATTAAATATGCATACACTGTTTTGAAGATAATTGCTTTCTTCTAAGTTTTCCATGAGTAATTTTAAATTTGTATTACACCACCCATTTTCTAAAACATATATTTGTTATTTTACTGCCATTCATAAAGTTGACTATATTTGCTCAAAGCTGATTTATCCATGAGCAATTTGACTTGCTATTATTCCTTCCATTTTCCCTCAAAAATACTTTTGCCATTTCATCATTGTGAATATGTTCCCTGTAGCAATTTATAGTTCTCAAAAGAAGTTTAATATTTAAAAATAACCAAACATATGAAAGCATTATTCCTACTATGAGACAAAGGAAAATGAAGTGCAAAAATGATGCAAGCACTGAAATATGTGAACTAATTTGGTTGTAACAGTAGAGAGCATTTCTCAATCTGCACATTGAAAGCATTTAGGGAACCTCAAAAAATACTCTGTCCATCTCACTACAATTCCAGTTTGATTGTTCTGTAATGAGAGTTCACCATTAGTATGTTTCAAGAGCTCCTTCAGATGATTCTAATATGTGGTCAGGGTTTAAAAACAACTGAACTGACACAATCCCTAAATAGTACTGAGGTTAATTCCTCTAACCTCAACTCTATTTATTTCTTTGTTTCGTCTGATTGTGTCATTTATAAAATAGTAAGTATTCATAACAGAGTCTCTGAAAGTTCCTTTCAGCATCAACATAGTATAATCAACAATGCTTTGCTCTCTTCTACCACTTTTGGTCTTCAGTGTGATCCGATTAATGAACTGATAACTATTTCTGTCACTAAAGGTTGTTAACTCTACAGTATACTATTTTATGAGCATGGTGAAATAAATTATCATGTTTTCTGTTTAAAAGGCTAATTGTTAGTTTACTTCAACACTGTTGTGATGTAATACAATGTTAGAAATTCAGCTGCTGTTGGTTAGCTGTTACTCAAAAACAGAGACATCAAACTGTTAATTTGCTGGTTGTTTGTAAACTGAAGTGCCAAAATATCACTGTCAGAGGAAATATTCTTTAAAAGAATGAAAATACCATATAGTCTTAAGAATGTAAATCAAATTTGCATCAGCTAAGTTAAATAATATTAGAAATGTAATCAAAGAATGACAATTAAGCTCATCAAAACAGATTGCGATAGAAATTGAAACTCTATAATATAAACAAAAACATATATGGGAACACAAGTGCTGGAATGATTTCATTTCAAGTGTGTAAGACAGAAAACTAGGAGTCCTGTTGACACCTTCATCACTTGCTATTTCCAATTCATAAACAAGATCTTCCATTTATTTCAAGCTTCCAGCATTATGACTCACATTATTACTCCAACCAACTCCCTAGCTTTTTTCCTTCTCTTCCATGTGTTTCTCTACTTGTTATAAACTTATCGAATGTGTCAAAACCTATAGTAATTTTCTATTCCTTTTAGAATAGAAATCAAAATATCTAACCCAGCATTTTAGTTCTGGCTTCACCCCCTCCATGGAATTGTTATTAGTCTTTTCTCACAGCCCCAGACAGGCCTTCAAAGAAGCCATTTCTTCTAATATAATGTTTTTACAAATACAATTCCCTCAACCCAGAATCCTCTCTTCTCCAACTTCTCTGCCATGACATTATTCTCTATATCTCTCTTCAGGGGTCATTTTCTCGTGGAAACCTTTTCTGGCAACCCAACTCAATATCTCAATTGCCAAGTTTTTTTTTTTCTTTTTTTCTAAATAGGCTCATTGCTTATAAGCATTCATGGAATGCTACCTGTTCTCATAAGAGCATTTTGTTTTTAAATAAAATTACATAGTTATCACTGTATTTGTCCATTAACCACTCCCTTCCAACAAATGGATTTATGAAAGTAGGAAATAGCTCTAGTTTACTTCACTATTATCTCTCTTGTACCAAGTAGATTTCCTAGGATGTAGTCAGTGTTAAACATGTCAGTTAAAGGAATACATCAGAAAATAAGAGTATTAATTTTATTTTTAGTTTATATTATGTTTTGAGATGTAAAATACTTTGTGTGTTTAGAAAATGAATACGTGACTAGCAAATTTTGAAATGATTCAAGCAGATTGAAAAAAATTACATAAATTTGTTACCTGCAAATCCCAATTGCCACATGTATTCAAATTGAGCAGGACCTTTATCTTGGCAAATACCATGGAAGGTGACTCCACAGTAGCAGAGGTGTTGATGAATTAGGTAAACATTCTTCAAAAACCAACATGGATTTTTTGTGCACCCTGGAATGCATACATACTACAAAAAGGAAACAAGGAAAAATGGTAAATTGTTTTTTGATGTATTTTTCAATATATACATATAACATAAACAACTAATTTTTAAAACCACAGTGATTATAGAAAACTTTATGGGACACACATTTTATACTTCTCTTTATTTCTTCTATTTCTTTATCTTTTCTTTCTGTACTATCTTTTGTCATATCCATGTTCAAAAGCCTATATGATAATCTTTTAGCTTTGACTCACTCTCAATATACAGCAGTCCCTAATCTTCTGTTTGATGGGCTATAATACATCTTTCCCCTCACAAATTAAAAATACCTATGGTATAAATTAAGAGATACACCATTTAAAACACTTATAACAGTAGAATTAGCACAATAAATGTCATGGTGTGTTCAAATTAGACTTTTGCTATCATTTGAAAATAGTTGAAGATAATCAGGGCATATTGTCTAATAATATGATTTGTTTATGGTAATCTCCAGCATCTTCAAATACAAAAATCATATATAGTTATATCCACAATTGAACTAACTAAATGTAAACCATTTTAGGTCACATTGAGGTCATCACTAAGTTTTAGTACATGCTGCGCTACTTGGGTATTAGGAAGACATCAACCAGCATGAAATGTAAGCCCTAGAGACAAACTAGGGCTATGTATTCTCTTTAGGGCATACCCCTCAATTATTTCTACTTCTCCACGTTTTTTATTAACAAATCTCCCTTGAATTTGGCAGAGAAAAGCACAGCTGAGACATGCAGTACAAGGAATCTGACAGTTCCATTAATGAAATTACTACACTAAGTAAGCATTGTTCTGTTTCAAGTCATGGTGGTCTACCTGGATTTGCAATCACAATTTCCTAATTGCACAACAACCCTAAAGTATGAGTCAACAATAAATGTGAGGAAAAAAAAAATTGGCCAGGCGTGGTGCCTCATGCCTGTAATCCTAGCACTTTGGGAGGCCAAGGCGGATGGATTACCTGAGGTTGGGAGTTCAAGACCAGCCTGGCTAACAGGGTGAAACACTGTCTCTACTAAAAATACAAAAACTGAGTCAGGTGCAGTGGCGTGCACCTGTAATCCCACCTACTCTGGAGGCTGAGGCAGGAGAATCACTTGAACTAGGGACACAGAGATTGCGGTGAGCTGAGATCACACCACTGCACTCCAGCCTGGGCTACAGAATAAGACTTTGTCTCAAAAAAAAAAAAGAAAAAGAAAGAAAAAAAAAGAAATAATTTTAAAAATAATTATCATTTAATTATATTAAATGATTACCAAAAAATACAATTTTATGATATATTTCCAAGTTGTGAGATGATCAAAAGCTTTAACACATTACTTTTATACTGAGACATCAAATGTTGAACTCTACAAATGGCATTAATCAATCTTCACCGTCAGTGGAGATTGTCTTTATTGGATTTGGGTCCTCATTGTGATAGAAAATATGAAGGCCTAATAAATTCTGAATATATGACTGTACAAAATAAACTTAGCAGAATAGTACATTATTCATATAGATAGGATCCTGTAGAGTCATTTCTTCACTTAAAACTTAACAAAACAATAGACAGTTTTTATCTCTCATCCCCCTCTCACCCTTCCCTCTGAGTCCCCAAAGACTGCATATTGAGTACAGTGTACACTGCTTTGGTGACTGGTCAACCAAAATCTAAGAAATCACCACTAAAGAACTTATTCATGTAACTAAAAACCACCTGTACCCCCAAAAGTATTGAAATAAAAATTTAAAAATAATTTCAGAATATCCTCTTCTGGACACTGGCCTAGGAAGAGAACTCATGACTGAGATCTCAAAGTACAAGCAACTAAGACAAAAATAAACAAATAAGACTTGATTAACCTAAAATGCTTCTGCACAGCAAAAGAAATAATCAATAAAGTGAACAGACAACCTTCAGATTGGGAGAAAATATTTGCAAATTATGCATCCAACAGGGGACTAAAATCCAGAATTTATAAGGAACTCAAGCAACTCAACATCTTCAAAATACAACCAAATAACCCAATTAAAAAGTGGACAAATGACATGAATAGACATTTTTCAAAAGAAGACATACAAATAGCCAGCCCACATATGGAAAAATGCTCAACATCACCAATCATCAGAGACATGCAAATTAAAACCATAATGAGACATCATCTTATACCAATCAGAATGGCCATTATTAAAAAGTCAAAAAACAATAGATGTTGGTGAAGATGCAGAGAAATGGAATGCTTATGCCCTGCTGATAGGAATGTAAATTAGTACAACCACTGTGGAAAATAGTATGGGAATTTCTCAGAGAACAAGAAACAGAAATGTGATTTGATCCAGCAATCGCACTACCGGATATCTGCGCAAAGGAAAAGAAATCATTATATAAAAGAGATACCAGCACAAGTATGTTTAGATTCATTATTCATGATACCAAAAATGTGGAATCAATCTAAGTGTCCACCAATTGATGACTAGATAAAGAAAATTGTTTATACACACATACACGTACATATACATACACACAATGGAATACTATTTAGCAATAACAAAGAATAAAATCATGTCTTCTGCGGCAAAAAAATAACAAAACAGCAACAACAAAAACTAAGTTTGAATTAAGTCCTGTCTGAGGTATTTTGTTTTGTCTGCAATTGTTTTTGTTCTTGTTTGTTTGTTTTTTGAACTAAGAATATCAGAGGAAGTTGGATCAAAGATATGAATCCCTGTTTCTGCCACTCAGGAGCTAAGGAACCATTTAAAAATGAGACATTAAGTATTCTGTAACAACCTTGAGAGAGATGAGCTGGTAAGGAGCAATGAGAGATGCCAGGAAAAATGACACAAATAATATGAATCCCTGCTCACAGGGGTGCTGTGGTATTCTTCCTACTACTTTAACCTGAAGACCAAATTTGACTTCTGGCTTTTCTTAATGAAAAAAACAAAGTCACCCAGGATATATTTCAATGGGTGTCTGAACGATTTATCTGTACTTATAACCTTCTATATTGAATAAGGACACTATGAAGATATTATAACTTTAGATACAATTTGGATTTAGAGGGAGTTATTTGTGATTGCAGCTCTTAATACCTTTTTAAAATTATTGCAACACCAGTACATTATCCTCTAACATAACAACCTGAATGTTAAGAGCAGTTAATTTAAAAGAGCAATTTATTTAAGCCATATGTAGAGGCTAGGAGTATTTTCATATAGGTCTATCTCTGATTCTGACCTCTCATTTATACCTTGTGTGTTCATGTGAGGATGCTGATACACACACACATTTCACAGCACCAACATGAAAATAGATGTACAATATAACTTTTAAAGCATGTTAATATAAGTAAAGTATGATGGTGAGATGGAAGAGTGGAAGCACTTTTTGTGTAAAACATTTAACTTAATGGTCTTTTGTAGGAATTAGATGCATCACCGCTGTATTACAAATGAGCCATTAATCTTGAAGCTTCATCAGTATTAACTTGGTTCAATTTCATCATGTTGTTGAGAGGCTCATCATTTCTGTAGAGGTTCAACAGAAAGGCCTTTTGAGCAGTGTACAAGTTCTTTTTGTATATTTACAAAAGCTTTATTCAGTTTGTTAACTTCTTAATCATTCATAATGTTTATCTTCTTAAGATTAGTGGTAACTGGTGTTGCTTTGTTTTTAGTCTTAAAGTGTTTTTTGGCTTGCTATATGAAATACATTCCTGGCCTTTTCTCTCTTAATTTGTTCTTGTCCATTGTCTATAATACGCATGTGCACCTTCTTAAGCTTCAAGTGATGCCATCTATTGAGTGAATAAACTAAATGTTTGTCTTTAAATTGCTCTGACCTTTCTAGAAGCCAAGGGAAAAGGGGAAACATTAAAATATACCACAGCTGTTTTTTATTGATTAATTTTATACTGGTAGATTCATTTTGGTTTATTGGATGAACCAGATTTCCAGTTGATATTCCTAAGGAACAATTGTTATATGGTGGAGAATATAAAACAAATGACAATACTTTGGTAATACTATTATGAAAAAATATTTATTATATTGACCAGGAGTCTGCAAAGTGTTTTCTTAAGTACTATGTTTTACAAGTAAGATGATTTTTAACTAAATCAACTTCCTTTTTTTGAGTATGAAGTTCAAAAATGCTGCCAATAAAAGAAAAGTAATTATTTCAAATTCACAGTGAAATGGTGACTAATGTAATGCTCATTGCTTGCTGAAACACTATTTTTTTCATTTTTGTAAACTTAAATAAAAAGACAATTAAGTGAGTCAAACGTTATTTGTATGACCAGATAGCTGTCTTTGTGGAATTCAGTTATTTTAATGTGACCTCTCTTTTAAAATGAAGTTAATTTTCAGTAGAATGATGATCTTCTCTGTTAAGATATCTTAAGTTTCACAGTGACCTCAGGTACTATGGTAATATTAACTTTGGCCCATCAATCTTATTTAGAACCAAAGAGATTAAAAATTAGTTAGTTTACATGGAAGTGTTCACTTAGTTTGATTTTTTAATTTATTTAAATTAATATTTGGAATTAATGCTTTAAAATAATCCCATTTTAAATACTATTTCCCATTTAATTCATAGATTAGGTGACAAATATTTAACAGAAAATTTTCTGTGGTCTGGGAATTTATATCAAAATTTATACATTTCAAACTTTACCTCTGAAATAGAAGTATGATTATCTTCATTTAAATAAGTTCACTTATTATGGTATGGCGAATTTAAGGTGATCAACTTAACTGTTTGCTTGGGACTTTCTTTTTTTAAAAGCTAAAAGTCTTATGTCTACCGAACTACTCATTCCTAGGCAAACTGGGATGGTTTCTTTTCCTAAGTGTTGATTATACACTCAAAGCTTTATTTCTGAAATTAAGGAGGATGAGTAGTAGAGCTGTATTTGGCATGCCATGAGAGAGAGAAATGATCCTCTGTTGCTGTAGGTTTCTGAAGTGTGTGTGTGTGTGTGTGTGTGTGTGTGTGTGTGTGTGTGTGTGTGTGTTGGGAGAAGGGGGGATTTAGTTACCATAGAATAACCCAACTTAACATGCTTATCAGAAGTTTCCTCCACCTATAGGTGAGACTAAACTCATTATCAAATATATTAAATTAGACCTTATACTATAAAATGTATAGCTCACATTTCTATAAGAAAATAAAAATTACATTAATTGCAGTAAACAATAGGTGTTTATAAGTTGCTAATAACAATATACATGAAAAATAGCAATGTGTTAATCTATCCTGTACTTGACAGCCCACTCGATATATAAAAACTGAAAAGAGGAATCAATTCAGCATTTGATCTATTTCTTCTTTTAGTGAGTTGAATGCCAAGGTTTGGAAATACACAAACATGCCTTTGGAAGCAAACATCTATCTTACTTTTGACAGTGAACTAATTAACTGGTACATATTAGACAACTAAACTTGAACTGACTTGGAACCTCAATAAGCTTGTGAGAGGAGTAATTCTGGTAAGCAAACAGTGAAATTAAGACAAAGATGAAATGGTTTCACAATGACAGTAAAAAGAAACAAGAGAATCAAGAAAATTGTCTATAAAAAGGAAAGTAATCTATTTCTTGTATCTCACGTCACATCAGAAATAAGCAAATTTTACAGTATCAAAGTTTTGTGATTTTTATTTGATTGACACAAAATACATATTTATAACAATTTTATAACCTTAACCAACTGATTTGTCATTTCATGTGCCAAATATATTAAATGTTGCTTTCCTTAAGGCTTTTCTATTTTATAAGGGAAAACTAATTTTGATTGCTAGTATGAAGAGGATTTTAAAGCAACTTTAGATGCTGATTTCTTATTTCAGCAGCAACCTTTCTTAGGAAAGATAAGGATTTCCATTAGAAATCTTGCTTTTCATGATGTATTAAGCATTGTAAACTTCTCTTTCTTAAAGAAACTATATCATGAAATTATGGCATATACCTAGAATTACAGCATCTATATTCCCTGGTGATTCTATTTATATTTATTTAAAGCATTTGCTAGTTTTTAGAAACCATACAGAAAAATGAAAAGAAATTCCTTCATATAGGCAGATATTAATAGTGGGAAAACCTCACCTCTCTCTCTTTCTCTTTTTTCTTAGTATTTGTATATGTGGCCATTTTACCACATATGTGAATTCATTGTTCAAATGGGTTCAAAAGCATTAACTCATTCTATTCATTTCATCATTTTTTTCAATAGCCTGGATAGAATATTTGTATATTCATTTCCATACTTCAGATAAGGAAATAAAAATTATAGAATTTTTTTCAACTCACACACCTCAATTCTCACAGGTCTAAGACATAAAACCTTTATACTTAGGTTTCAAATCTCATCAATTGTTACTTTATTTTAAAATTTATTCTCTATTCCCCAATAAAAATATTTTCAATGGAAGTTTTAATTAACACATAAGAACTATTATTGTTAAAAATTGGAAGTATATAACCTTATAATTCTGATGTTTTATTGTTTTTATGACACCACCTTCTTGCTTGGACATCACTTATTCACTTATCCTTCTGAAGTTTAAGTACTAATAAATTATTAACAGATTATTTCTAAAATATCTTATTCTATCCAGTTTAAAGAAATGTAATGATCCTTCAAAAAGCAATGATGAATTTACATAAATTAATGTTCAATTTCCACTCATAGTCAAAATCTTCTATGGAAAATTAATAAAGTAAAATCAATAGTAATTATATTATTTAAATTAAAAAAACATTAGAATTATTTTTCCTCTAGCTTTTCTAGGTAGCACCTAAATTTAGGAACCGTATCAAAAAAATGTAGAATAATGCAAAATAAAAAACAAAGCTGGCCTATTTTGGCTCTCTGGGGACCAAGGGAAATCTGATTTTAACAGAAAATTCTCAAGTAGTTTGGGAAATTATATAAGATCATTTTCTGGTCTCCTATTATTACTTTAACATTTTTCCATAAATCACAGTAGTTGCTGACAACTCCACGACCATACTATATTCTAGAGAAATGTGAAAATTCAACAAATATTTTCTGAAATATAACTCTTCTCCAACTTGTTATGCTAAAAAGAGACAAAAAGTTTAAATTACGGCATCCTTGCTCTCACTGAGCTCACAGTCTAATGTGTGTTTACGGTCATTCCAAGAAATCCCATTTAGTGTAGTCACTGCTATGTAGAAAGACAGTATTGCAAACAATGGGAACAGAAAGGAAGAAGTAGTCGACATAATCACAAATGTTGTGAGGTAGTTTCATTCTGGATGAAGGCATGTATTGGGATAGACATGAAATAGGAAATGCAATCTTTTCCATATTTCCATCTATATTTCTACATATAAAATTGTGACTGGAGTTCAAGGAATGGTAGGTGACCATAAATTATTGAATATCTGTACTTTTACCCAAGATATTATAATTAATTTCTAAATTTCCTTTAGAAATACCATCATTCTCAGCAAACTATCGCAAGGACAATAAAACAAACACCGCATGTTCTCACTCATAGGTGGGAATTGTACAATGAGAACACATGGACACAGGAAGGGGAACATCACATACCGGGGCCTGTTGTGAGGTGGGGAGTGGGGGAGGAGGGATAGCATTTGCAGATATACTTAATGTTAAATGATGAGTTACTGGGTGCAGCACACCAACATGGCACATGTATACATATGTAACTAACCTGCACGTTGTGCACATGTACCCTAAAACTTAAAGTATAATAAAAAAAAGAAATACTCATATATGGATATGTGAATGATCAATTTAATTTAATGACTTGTGAGGTGACTGACAGGAATTTCTTTCTCTTTCTTTTTTCTTTCCTTCCTTCCTTCTTTCGTTCGTTCGTTCTTTTTTTTTTTTTTTTTTGGTCTGTGTCTCTCTCTATCGCCCAGGCTGGAATGCAGTAGTGCTATATCTGCCCACCGCAACAACCTCCACCTCCTGGGCTCAAGCCATCTGCCCATGTCAGCCTCCTGAGTAGCTGGGACTGCAGACATGCACCACCATGCCTGGCTATTTACATATTTTGTAGAAATGGGGTTTTGCTATGTTGCTCAGGTTGGTCTCCAGCTCATGAGGTCAAGTGATCTGTCCATTTCAGCCTCCCAACATGCTGGGATTACAGGCGTGCACCACCATGCTCATCCTGAAAGTAATTTCTTAGACTACAGTGATTCATTATCTAATGTTTCCCTCCAAAAATAACACAGATAACACAAAGCAAAACAAGTAAAGCCTCTTATTTTCTAATTATGAGAAAATGACTGAAGAAATTGAGCAAATACTGGAATTTTTCATGATTGTGAAGAAATGTACACTATTCTAAAACATATATGAGTAACTAATTTATTATTCACAATCTGTAGTATCCCATAAAAGTGCACCATAGCTAATGGCCAGAGAACCTGTTCTTCCCCTATTTTCATTTATTTCCTTTTAAAGATTTCTTTGATTTTCAAAAGTATTACTACAAGAACAAAAATGTGGCTACCTAATTCATCACCAAGTATTTGATTTTCTTGTTTTAAGACATGATAATCACTATTATTCAAGATCACTTCTTTATTCAATAGGTATTTATTTTAAGTATGCTCTGGGGAGTTATTAATCACATATGGCACAAAGAAAGTAAAAGAATGAAATTGTCCCAGTTCTCTTAGATATAACTTTAAAATGAACACAAACAAACAAATGAAAATCTCACAATTCCTAAAGGCAATACATTCTAGGACATCGTTAATCCAAGATGCTGCAAGTTGAGTATGTCATTTAAACACACGTAGATATATTTTACTATTTGGGAGTAAAGTAAAATTGACATATATGTATTTATGGGCATGTGTATATATATATGCGTGTGTGTGTTTGTATAAATGTATATACACATGCATATACATTACATATATGCATATATGTATGTATACACATTACACATTATTATATATATACATATATGTACGTATACATTTATATATATGCCTATATATGTAATGTACATGCATGTGTATATATGTAATGTTTTTACTACAAGTGTTTAAAGATTTTCTTCTTAGGAGACAGTTTCTTCCCCTTCTTAAATATATACATTTTCTTTAAAAATTTCTACATTAGTATTTTATATCACTGTAGACAAAGTGTAATATTCTCCAGTGCTATACTGTTCTCTGATTCTGATGTATTTATTTTTTCTCAAGGACTTTCATTTTTAAACTTTATAAATACAGTGTCTCTTATTAAACTCTTATCATAGCTTTAAATTCAAAAAAAATTAGAAAAGTTATGGGAAATCTTTAGAGAGTGAAGTCACCCTTTTCTTTTCAACAGGAAAGCAAGCAGTCTCAAAGAACCATGAAAATGATCTGATTGCATTTAGTCCTAAATCAACTTTCAGCTGCTGAGGTAAAAATGCCTTTGCCGTGACATTACACCTTTGTAGTTGTCTCTCACATACTACATAGACTTGCATGCCAAATGTCATTCAACTTCAGAAATGAATGTGATCATCATGGGCTACAAAAGAAGATAAATGATCACCTTACTCATTTAAAATGATATTAAAACTCTTTTTTTTGCAGTTAAATCTTCCTTTTGCTCTTATAGGCTACATAACATCTATTTATTTCATTTTTCTATCAAACAAATGACTGTAGAAAAACAAAATCCCTATTTTCCTTTCCCAGCTAATTGCTAATGCAAACTTCTTTTAATAGTGGCATAATATTAAATAAACAATCAATTAAGCAATTAAATATACAGCTTTAGGTTCAAGATAACCTACATTGACTCTACTCATTTTTTGTTACAGTTATATTTAATCATTTCAGAAGAAAAATAACTCCTTTAAGTATATGTCATTTTGTTTCCACAACATTATAAATGTTCTGATTGATGCTGTTTTTCACGGCATAGACAGACATATCTGATAACGTTGCCATCTCAGGAAGAGTACATCTTTAACAGGCTAAAAGTGACTTTAATGTTCTTTTTAATTTTCATAATTAGTTAAAAACTTAGATTGATAATTGACGATTTAACTCTTTTAATACAAGTCAAGTTTATTTAGTAGCATTTATTTAGATTACTTCAATCTATCAGTAGTTTGCATTTTGTAATTTAACTAAAAACTTAGATTAAATATATGTGTCACATATTTTTTCCAATTGTAGAAGTGTATGTGAACTAAATTTTCCCTCAAAATACCTTATTATAATTTTTTAATATAATTTTTATATAATCAAACTTTACCCCACTGATTTCAGTTTATAAATTCAGAAAATGACTTTAAATATATTCTTGCATTTGATTTTCTCTATTTTAATTTAATTATCTTTTTTATTGTGCTACAATAATATCTTAATTATTGGGGCTTTATAATTAATTTTTTCACCTGGTATTCCAAGTACTTCTTTGGTATTTTTTCAAAGTTTCCCTATATATTTTTAAATTTGTTTTTCCAAATAAATTCTTGGATATTTTTTCTTAAATATCCCTTATATGTAAATTATTAAATAACATCTGATACATCACATCATTTGATTTTGTCTTTGTGAATTTTTGAAACTGTAGGGTAATATGATTTTTCTCAGGCTTTGACTAAAAAATAAAATCAACTAAATGGTTTTTTTTTTCAATTTTTTTTCAATTCATGGTAGAACATTGATTAGAACATTTCCTTCCACAAGAAGTAGTAAATAATCAACCTCAGAATTGTATTAGTCATTACATAGGAAACATTTACAGATATACTAGAGTAATAATATAGAAATACAAAATGAATAAAACTTTAAAATATGATAACCTTGCATGAGTTGAAAAAATTTTTTTCAAATAGTCCACTCATTACAGATATGCGCTTCAGATATATTTTAATTCATGGTCCTCATAAAAGAGATCAAGTTGGACTATATTAAAAATATTAAGACATTATGATATCCTTCTCTTTAGGTTTGATTTTAGGTAATTTTATAATTATTTCAGATATTTTTTATATCTACCTTTTATATCAGGCATTTTAACGAGATAGTTCAGGGACAATGTTCTCTTCTGGGTTAATTTGGGTACTTTTAAAGTTCAGCTCCTTCTCCCCGGATGACACCATGGAGCTCTCCTATTTTAAGTAGGAGTATCCTACTTAAAGAGATAGGATGCATGTATTAAAAACAAGTACTTGGCCAATTAGAATATTATGGAGTTAGAAGAGAGGCAGCTAAATTTTTAAAAAATGAAATGTGTTTCTTCAGATTTCTATATTCATTATTCAAATGCGAAAAGCAACTTTTTCTTTGGATGAAAATCTCAGTGATAGTGTGTGTCAAACATTTTTGGTACAATTGCATAATTAAACTCTCCACCTCATTTTAAGGAGTTCTGGTCATCTGCATACTGTCAAAAGGATTTTTTTGTGAGTTGAGATAGAGTGCTTAAAAAAGTCATCCTAACTCTGAAGAACAGCTGGAAAAATAAACAGTCAGGACTTCAGACAACTATCAATCTAGGGAAACTTGGTAACCAACAAAGAATGAATAAATTCCTTTTTCTGTTCTCATAACAGAAGTAAGAATAGTCAAGAACTGACCTATATTTGCTAATAGTAAGCTTATCCAAAATACAATAGCAACAACCAACAAAAAACTCACTCATATTTTTCCAGGACCTAGGAGGATTCCTGTTTTGGCCCTCCATCTGCCTGCCTTCTTACGCCTGAAAAATTTTCTGCCTGATCCCAGGTTTAGATTGGAAATGATTATGAAGAACTGAGCAAAAGATAGAAAATATTAACCTGTGGATCTCTGTCTCCGTCTCCTGTATCTCCCCCTGTGTGAGTGCGTATGTGTGGTCAGTCCCTCCTCAGTAACAGGTGGACACTATTTTCAAATCTGAACTTTCAGCAACTGATGTTAGGTTTCTCTTTTATCTTTTATTTTGTTTGCAATTAAAGTTAAGATATATATCTCATTGAGTGACTATTACAAAACATAAGGTAAGATCATGGCCTGTCTTCTTCAACATTGTGTGCCTGGAGTTGAGAGTTTCCACAATGCAATGTTTTTGATATTCTTTCAATGAGCTGTACTAGTTACATAGCACTAAGAGATTACAAAAGAATTAGAGAGAGATTTTCCTGAAAGACAAGTGACTAAAGATTTCACCAAAACTTACTGAGGCCAAACAAAAGTTACTTAGTCCATGGGCCTCTTGTAATACCCGTGATTACATCTGCAATCAGAATGTTGGCTGTCTAGTAAATTATGTATGATTCTCACTTTGTAATGTGGATTGCCTTATTTTTTAAATCAGTGTTTCTGTTGACTTTTGAGTACAAGGTGAAAACATGACTTCGCAATTGTTATAGATAACATAAGAATCATGCAGACACCAATTTCTAAACATTAGATGTTCATATTGGGAAGAATACCAGTTAGTGCCTTTTGTGTAAACCAGACCTAGTTTAATGCCTGTTACTCCAGCCAAGCAACTGTTCGGACTCTTTTTCATTCTCAAATGTGTCCTAGTATGAATGATAAATTAGTAAAGTATGTACACATGCAGGATATGGCATTAGCACGGGCTATTCCTGTCTGCGTTAGAAATGGGACAGCAAAATGTTACAAGCCAAGATCTCATTTGTGAAAGTCTGCTGTTTCACTAAGCAGTTGACAAATGGATCTCCTAAACGTGCCAACCATGTCAAGGTAAATGCAGAATTTTAACTAATGAAAGTTAAATCCATTTGTTCTGAGATATGCAACTAACTAAACATCTTGCTGTTTTGGTTTTTCCTGATCTACACTCAATCCACTTGTATCAGTTAGTTCAGATGGATCTAAAAGCTAAGACTAAAAATGACTGCTAAGAATAAATCTTGATTGACTTCTTTTGTGTATTTTATATACATTTTTAGAGAGGACCTATCACCATATTTACATTCAAATTTATGTGTTCAGTTAGAGAGCTTCTTGAATGATTTTCAGCTAGCAAGTTTACATTGGTGTAAATTTTAGAATAAAATTTCTTGAAGCCTTTGTGGATTTGCTTTCTATTGCTGCTGTAATGAAACACTACAGATGCAGTGGCATAAAACAACATTTATTCTCCAACATTTCTGGAGGGCATAAATCTGGAATCAGTCTTATTGATGTAAAGTCAAGGTGTCAGCAAGACTGGCTTCTTCTGCAGGTTCTGAGGGGGAAATCTGTTTCTTTATCTTTTTCTCAGCTTCTATTGGTAGCCTATATTATTTGGCTTGTACCTTCCTTCCTTCAGCTTTAAAAAATAACACTCCAATCTCTGCTTTGTTATCATATCACCTTCTCTGTCTCTGATTCTGTATGCAACATTTTAATAAGGACCTCTGTGATTATATCAGGCCCCATCTGATAATCAGGATAATCTCTTCATCTCAAGATACTTATCTTCAACGTATCTGCAAAGTCCTTTTTGCCATGTTAGATAACATCCATAGGTTATGGGGATTAGGCCACAGAGGAAAATTTGGGTACCATTATTCAGCCCAGCATACTCTGGATGCTCAGAAACTGTTGAAGAAAGTTTATGTTCTGGTTTCTTTCCCAAATATTTGTGAAACTCCTTCTAAAGTACTGAGCTTTACCATATGTACAGATAGAATGGCTCTAAATCCTTGTTAATAAGCATCTTGGTAGAAGAGCTGCTATCTTAAGGATCCAAAACATAATATGAAATAGATTCACATAAATAACCTGACCTTATTTTGTTTTTCTTTCACAAATGATTTTTTCTTAACCATAGCAGGCAAATTTTTAAATAATAAAACTTGTTAAAAAAAGTTTTTTTCAATTATTTTTCCTGTTCCAGCACTAGTAAAGACATTGTGACATTCTCAATTTCTCTAAGACATTTAAAATGTTTATATGTTTCCTTTAAATATGAATGTTTTAACTATTCACAAGCATTGCACTAATTTGAATGAATTAATCTATCACTTCTTATAGTTGTTTTAATTTATTTTATCACTTACAAAACTTCCGCTGAAAAAAAGCAAGATAAAAGATAAACTTGCAACTCCTTTGGTGCTTACTCTTGTAAATGGATAATAGCATAAAAATCAAGTTTAAAAGTGTGAGAGAAGAAGCTTATGAATTCATTATTAGAGGTCTCCCTTAAATATTTCCTACTCTATAGCTAATATCAATTATTATAGCCAATCAACAGAAAACATGTGGAATTATAAAGTACTTCTCATTGGAAATTAGTTAATTTACATATCATGCATGTAGAGGTAACATTGGCATAGCACTAATTCCTGAGCATTTCTGTATTAGTCCATTCTCATACTGCTAATAAAGACATACCTGAGACTGGGTAATTTATAAGGGATAGAGGTTTAATTGCCTCACAGTTCAGCATGGGTGGGAAAGCCTCAGGAAACTTACAATCATGGCAAAAGGGGAAGCAAATATGTCCTTTTTCACATGGCAGCAGGAAGGAGAAGTGCTGAGCAAAAGGGCAAAAAAGCTCCTTAAAAAAAACCATCAGATCTTGTGAGAACTCACTCACTATCACAAGAACAGCAGCATGGGGGAAACCGCCCCCATGATTCAATTACCTCCTACTGGTTCCCTCCCATAACACATGGGGATTATGGGAACTACAAGTCAAGATGAGATTTGGGTAGGGACACAGAAAAACCAATGTTAATTTTTATTTTTGTCCTAGATCTATTAAGATACTGGTAAATTTCCTGTACATCAAATCCTTCACACATAATGGAAGTTATGTGGTAACTTTGATTTCTATTAATCTTCTCAGTTGAACACATCTGAAGCTTTATTATTGTTTGCTGCCTAGGAAAGGACAAGCCAAAAGGCCCCAGATAATACTATTTATGGTTGACCAAAAATAAAGTTTCTACCACTTTGAATGACTAACAATTTTATGGCAATAAAACCATTTGAGAATGACTTAAACATGAATCCTGTGAAAGATGCTTCTTACGTTATTTGAAAAAATTCTTCCAAGTAAAAGCACATTGTTGTTTGCTTATTTAAAATATGAGAGTAATTTAAATTATTAAAATATATCATAGAACTAGAAAAACAGTAACACATGCACATGAACAATATTTAAAAGTGAACAGCTAGTTTGAGGATGCTGCTCTCTTTCAAGTAGTACTTTAAGCATAAGCCAACTTCCCTCCCAAGAGTCAGTACAAGTACAGGATAAACTACTCAGTTAATGAAGTTCTTTCAGAGAGCCATTGAGAAATATGTCCATGAAAGAGAGAGATGAGAGGAGATGTAAGGCATAGACCAGGACATGAATGAAATGGATCATGATCGTATGGTATTATTGAAGCTACATCAGAGCAATTCAGTGGCTATTTGATTTTGTTATTTTATGCTTAATACATCTGGGATCCTACCTCTTTCTCCCCGTTTTCTTAAAAATGAAGTAGAGCAAGCTCTCTGTTATTATCACACAAGTTCATTCTACTTAACAAAACTCTTTCAAATTTTTCACCTACATGACTAATAATATACATAGAGGAAAAAATCAAGCAAATTTAATGTAAGCAAGCATTTCAGAAGGAAGAACTGAAAAGCAAAGTTTGTGACCAAGCAGTACATATATATATATATACACACACATTTGTGACCAAGCAGTGTGTGTGTGTGTATATATATATATATTATATATTATATATATTTATATATATTATATATATTATATATATTTATATATTATATATATTATATATATTTATATATATTATATATATTATATATATTTATATATTTATATATATTATATATATTTATATATATTATATATATTATATATTATATATTTATATATATTATATATATTTATATATATTATATATATTATATATATTTATATATATTATATATATTATATATATTTATATATATAATATATATATTATATATATATAATATATATATATCTCATTCTGAACCAAAAGTGCTTAGTCTGTTCCAACAAAGCAAGAAAATAACAAGGAAACAATTTGTCCTAACCAATTATGTGCATCTAACTGTCAGACGCAATGCCCACATGAACCAGAAAAAGATTTCCCAATCTGGAATCTATCTCCTGTTATTATGGTCTGCTAGTCTGAAACAGTTTTTCTTTTGTAAGTCTGGGGTTCTCTAACTTTCATAAAGTTGTATGCATTTGATCTTTCCTTTTTTCTTACTATTTTCCATTTTCTGCAACCTAAACTTCCTCTAAGGAAGAATTTTTCAACCACAACGATATTGGCATTTTGGACTCAATATTGCTTTATTGTAGGAAACTCTCCTGTGCACTGTAGGATCCTTAGCAGCAACTTGGCTTCTATAGCCAAACGCCAGTAGCAGCCCTGATCTCTACTTGTGACAACTAAAAATGTCTTTAGACATTGCCACATATTACCTAAGGGGCAAAATCACACTTGGTTCCTTCAGGGATCTTCCTGATTCTGACTCTAACTATTCCTTTTCAAAGATGTCTGCGACTCTCAGCACAAATTATGGCACTGACAACCCAGTCCCTAAGTGTGAAGAAACTGTCTCCGAAGACTGATAAATAATGAATATATTGGTGTGTTTATTTGGTTTGGGGTACAATCAGAAGGTATCTTTCACAGATTAAAATGTAATTGGTAAGGTGATAGATGGTCACAGTATTCCTGTTTAATTCAGGCTTTAGTAGATCAGCATAGCATGAATTTCAGATTTTGCAATTTTGTGTATATTTGAATACTAATATTTTGAGTGTCATAACATACTTAGCTTACCCAATGCCTCTTCTTTCTTTCTTTCTTTCTTTCCCTCCCTCCATTTCTTTCTTTCTTTCTTTCTTTCTCTTTCTTTCTTTCTTCTTTCTTTCTTTCCTATTTCTTTCTTTCTTTCTCTCTCTTTCTTTTTTTTTTTTTTTGAAACAGGATCTTACTCTATTACCCCAGGATGAAGTGCAGCAGCACAACCATAGCTCACTGCAGTCTTAATTCCTGGGCTCAAAGTGATTATCCTACTCCAGCTTCCCAAGTAGCCAGGACTATGGATGCGTGCCACCAGATCACACTAATTAAAAAAAAAAAATAGAAATTGCATCTCATGATGTATTCCAGGCTGGTCTCGAACTCCTGGCCTCAAGCCATCCTTCTATCTCAGTCTCCTTGTTAGTTTGGATTACAGGCCTGGCTGTAACGCTTCTTTCTTTGACCAACTTTTATATTTTTTTACATAAAACCATAATGCAAATGTTTTTTATGCATCACTTAATTTTTCCCACCTTTCAACAAATGCATCTTTTCCCATGTTCTATGTATTGCTATAAAATGTAATCTGGCTTTCCAGGCTTGGTCAAATTAGCTCTGACTATCTCATTACTAAGAAAGAGTTCTCCTGGTCAGTTTCTATAGTCTGCGCACTTCCTATAAGGGAGTCCCTCCAAATAGGGTTCCACCAACTACATTTGGCATAATTTGCCTTTAGGGCAATTTTTCTGCCTTCCCTGGAAGAAAGTTAGTACCATACAAAGAAACAAATATATCTTTCTTCATAGAGATTACATTTCAGCCTAATCTAGTCTTCTAGTCAATAAAAATAATGTTTGAAGAACTATGTTGTAAACTGGGAAGCCAGATGGCAATAATTGTCAAGAAAAAAAAAAACCACAGAAAGTGGAGATGACACATATGGGCTGGATGAGAGTATGGGAGTGTGGCTGGCTCTCCTTCTCCATGAGTTCTGCATCCATGGATTCAACCAACTGTGGCTGAAAATATTTTTTAAGACAAATGATGGTGGCCTCTGTATGAAACACACAGACTCCTTTTTCTTGTCATTATTCCTTTCAAAATACAGTATAACAACATAGCATTTACTTTGTGTTAGGTATTACAAGTAATCTATAGATAATGTAAAGTATACGGGAGGATGTAGACTGGTTATATGAAAACACTATGTCCTTTTATATAAGACACTGGAGCATCCATGAAGTATCCAAGTGGGTGGAGGTCCCTAGTACCAACACTCCACGGATACCTAGGGAGGACTGTATATAACATTTTAGATTGGGTTTCTACAGAAGGACAAACCGAGGATGTAACATTTGAGAAAATACCTGCACAGAATGAAGAAACTGATGAATAATAAATGTGGGTGAAAATTTGGGTGTAAATGCTCACAAAAAAGGCCTCAAGCAGGAATATGCCTGAGTTCTTATGGGAACTTCCAGGATGATATCGATGTTATTGTAGAGCAAACCAGGAGAAGTATGATAATATTGAGCCTCTGGTTAAAAGCTTACCTGCTTTCCTCTCTGCAAAGTTTAATTATGTGAGCCTTCAAATTCCTCTCTCTCTCTCTCTCTCTCTCTCTCTCTCTCTCTCTCTGTGTGTGTGTGTGTGTGTGTGTGTGTGTAATGGGGGAAGTGGGGACAAGGAGAGAGGGACAGACAGAATGAGAGAGAAAGACAGAGACAGAGAGAGATTTTCTTTAGATTTTCAATTGTTGCAACTAAAATTTAAAACTTTTAATCCTACCCGAATGCAAATTGTACTCATATGGAATTCTAATTCGAGCTTTACTTCTTCCAGCGTGAGTTTACATAAGTCACTCTTGTTGAGGATAATTGTAAAAAAAAAAAAAGCAAAAATGATTTAACTGGAGGATAGAAATAGAAGACAGAAATAAAGCAGATGGTGAAGTTAAAGTAGATTAGTTTTAAATTTTGTGTTTTTTTCTTTGTTCTCTAATGACGCCTTATAGGAGATTTAAAAAAAAAAGATAAAACATAAACCGAATTCTTATATATACACTTCTGAGCCAGTTGCAAAAGAAGAGAATCAAAGGAGCTTTGTATAAAGCTCTGATGCTATTTTCTTTGATATAACAAACAACACTCGATAACTTTAAGTCATAACATTAGGAAGTTATACAATATTTGAATAGACACAAACCAGAAAGTGCATTTCTAACTATATGTATTAAAATAAAATAAATGAAAATAAATGTGTCAGTAAATTACTGAAACTCTAAGGAAAAGAATGCCTGAATCATTGCGGTAAGGCATAATAAATAGTATTTAATTGCATAGTACCTGTATTTTACAATTATAATATGCATAATATCAAACATTTTTAAATGTATTGGATGCCATTTATTTATATAAACATGAAAATAACTATAGGATTTTTTTTGCCATGAGCTCTTAATCTCTTCAATAGTTTATACATATGTGATGGTGATTAGAAACCTAACACCCTCAATTGTAAAGCAACAATTGTTTTATCATTGAGGCCATTTATATTATTAATATTGAGAATGCAATTGACATTGTGAATGTGCTTGATTAGATATTCCTCATCACAATTTCAATGAGGAAGTTCGCCATCCTTACGCCACTTCAATTATAAAGAAAATGAATTGAAAATAGAGAAATTTAACTCATAATGAAGAGCATGACTTAGAATTAATAAGGTTCTGACCTACAGGGTTTTTTTATCTCCTCATATTTTCCAGCCTATTTTATTAATATCAGCTTCCTAATCTTAATGTTACTCTGAAGAATGCTTTATTCTTCATAAAATTTCATTAAATGCATATTAAAAAAGAAACATTTTTGTTCTCTTTTTAATTTTAGTCTAATCCCATTAACAAGAGTAAACCACTATTAAATTTGTTGGTTTATTTTCTTATAGCTTATTTAATACACATCTGCACAAATACAAATTTCATCCTGGCCCAACTGGCCATCAAAACTCTGATTAAACTTGGTCTTAAGTTAAATCCTCATACTAACAGAGCCACTCTGTGAATTCCAAATCCATTCTTCCCCATGTTTCTCTTTGGATCCTTGCTTCGGTGTCCCTGTCTGTTTCAATTTATCCCTGGGCCAGGTAGGTCACAGGCTCTGGAAATTTTAATGTTTCCATCAAACCAAATCAAATATGCTAAGAAAATTTCATGTTAAATGCTAAATGAGAATGGGGATGGATGACATCAAATACCACATCACCTTTTGCCATCTAAATGGCTCCCCTCCCTTATGCTTTCTGCTGCTTGGGAAAGCCTCTGCTCCTGATATATAATATTTTCTAGTGTCTATACCACTCTGGGAGGTAAAATCAATTTCTGAGGGAGCAGTCCTGGAATGACTTCTAACATTTTCAGCACCTCAGAAAATACATAAAAATTATTTTTTTACAAGTGGATAAATACATACAAATATCTAAAACCAAATAATAGAATGATACAGATGCTTTTCACAAAACATTTTAACTTGAGCATTTTCAATGTGATTAATAACCTTCAAAAACAAGGCCAAATGGATTCATCTTTTATTATATGGATACACTATAATTTTTAATATTCTTGTTGTTTAATTTGATTAATTTTCCTTTACAATAAATAATATTATAATGAACATTTTATATGCATGTTTTATATAATCTTTTAAATTTACTTTAGATATTTCTAGATACTGAATTATTACCGGTTGAAAAATTTCAGGCACATACTGCTAAATTGCCATTCAGTGGACTTATTACAAGTCATATTTTCCCTGGATACATGTGAACATACTCTCTCAATTTTCCTTTGTGATACAGAAATATAAACTGCGTATGCTTTTATGTTCTGTGATATGAAAATATCAAATGATATCTTCATAGTGCCTTAAATAATATTTCATTAATTTTTTGACAGTTTGGATTACCAACTGTAGTAAGATGGCTGAATAGGAACAGCTCCACTCTGCAGCTCTCAGCAAGACTAACACAGAAGGCAGGTGATTTCTGATTTCTGTATTTCCAACTGAGGTACCCTGTTCATCTCATTGAGACTGCTTAGGCAGTGAGTGCGGCCCACCAAGGGTGAGCAGAAGCAGGGTGGGGCATTGCCTCACCTAGGAAGTGGGAGTTTACATAAGGGGTCAGGGACCTCCCTACCCTAGCTAAGGGAAGCCATGAGGGTTTGTGCCATGAGGGACTGGGCTATCTGGCCCAGATACTACACTTTTCCCATGGTTTTTGCAATCCGCAGACCAGGAGATTCCCTCGTGTGTCTACATTCCCCGGGCCCTGGGTTTCAAGCACAAAACTGGGAGGCTGTTGGGGCAGACACTGAGCTACCTGCGGAGTTTTTTTTTTTTTTCGTACCCCACTGATACCTGGAACTCCAGTGAGAGAGAACCATTTACTCCCCTGGAAAGCGGGCTGAAGCCAGGGAGCAAAGTGGTCTGGCTCAGCGGGTCCCACTCCCTTAAGCCCAGCAAGCTAAGAACCATTGGCTTGAAATTCTCACTGCCATCACAGCAGTCTGAAGTCGACCTGGGATCATCAAACTTGGTGGGGATGGGGTATCCGCCTTTACTGAGGCTTGAGTAGGAGACTTTCCCGTGACCCTTCTAAAGACTGGGCGGAACGCATCACAGCACAGCAAAGCTGCTATAGCCAGACTGTCTTGCTAGATTCCTCTTCACTGGGTAGGGCATCTCGGAAAGAAAGGCAGCTGCCCCAGTCAGGGGATTATAAATAAAACTCCCACCTCCCTAGGACAGAGAACCTGGGGGAAGGGGCGGCTGTGGGCGCAGCTTCAGTGGACTTAAGCATTCCTGCCTGTCAGCTCTGAAAAGAGCAGTGGATCTCCCAGCACAGCGCTCCAGCTCTGCTAAGGGATAGACCGCCTCCTCAAGTGGGTTCCCTGACCCCTGTGCCTCCTGACTGTGAGAGACCTCCCAACAGAGGTCGACAGACACCTCGTATGGGAGAGCTCTGGCTGGCATCTGGTGGGTGCCCCTCTGGGACGAAGCTTCCAGAGGAGGGAACAGGCAGCAATCTTTTCTGTTCTTCAGCCTCTGCTGGTGATACCCAAGCAAACAGGGTCTGCAGTGGACCTCCAGCAAACTGCAGCAGACCTGCAGAAGAGGGGCCTGACCATCAGAAGAAAAACCAACAAACAGCAAGCAATAACATCAAAGTCAATAAAAAGGACCCCCACACACAGAAACCCCATCAAAAGGTCATCAGCCTCAAAGGTCAAAGGTAGATAAATCCATGGAGATGAGGAAAAACCAGCAAAAAAATGCTGAAAATTCCAAAAACCAGAATGCTTCTTCTCCTCCAAATGATCACAACTCCTCTCCAGCAAGGGCACAAAACTGGACAGAGAATGAGTTTGATGAACTGACAGAAGCAGGCTTCAGAAAGTGGGTAATAACAAACTCCTCTGAGCTAAAGGAAGCAACGCAAGGAAGCTAAGAACCTTGACAAAAGGTTACAGGAATTGCTAACTAGAATAACCAGTTTAGAGAAGAACATAAATGACCGGATGGAGCTGAAAAACACAGCATGAGAACTTTGTGAAGCATACACAAGTATCAATAGCTGAGTTGCTCAAGCAGAAGAAAGGATATCAGAGATTGAAGATCAACTTAATGAAATAAAGCATGAAGACAAGATCACAACAAAAAGAATGAAAAAGAACGAACAAAGCCTCAAAGAAATATGGGACCATATGGGAAGACCAAAGATATGATTGACTGGGGTCCCTTAAAGTCATGGGGAGAATGGAAGCAAGTTGGAAAACACTTCAGAATATTATCCAGGAGAACTTCCCCAACCTAGCAAGACAGGCCAGCATTCAAATCCAGAAATACAGAGAATGCCACTAAGATACTCCTTGAGAAGAACAACCCCAAGACAAACAATTCTCAGATTCTCCAAGGTTGAAACAAAGGAAAAAATGTTAAGGGCAGCCAGAGAGAAAGTTCAGGTTACCTACAAAGGGTAGCCCATCAGATTAACAGTGGGTCTCTCTGCACAAACCCTACAAGCCAGAAAAGAGTGGTGCCCAATAGTCAACATTCTTAAAGAAAAGATTTTGCAAACCAGAATTTCATATCCAGCCAAACTAAGTTTCATAAGTGAAGGAGAAATAAAATCCTTTACAGACAAGCAAACGTTGAAGGATTTTGTGACCACCAGGCTTGCCTTACAAGGACTCCTGAAGGAAGTACTAAATATAGAAAGGAAAAACTGATACCAGCCACTGCAAAAACATACCAAAATATAAAGAACAATGAAACTAAGAAGAAACTGCATCAACTAATGTGCAAAATGACCAGCTAGCATCATAATGACAGGATCAAATTCACACATACCAATATTAACATTAAATGTAAATGGGCTAAATGCCCCAATTCAAAGACACAGAATGGCAAGTTGGATAGAGTCAAGACCCACTGGTGTGCTGTATTCAGAAGACCCATCTCATACGCAAAGACACGTATAGGCTCAAAATAAAGGGATGGAGGACTATTTACCAACAAATGGAAAGCAAAAAAAGCAGGGGTTGCAGTCCTAGTCTCTGATAAAACAGACGTTAAACCAAGAAATGTCAAAAAAGACAAAGAAGGGCATTACATAATGGTAAAGGGATCAATGCAACAAGAAGAGCTAATTATCCTAAATATATATGCACTCAATACAAAAGTGCCCAGATTCATAAAAATAAATTCTTAGAGGCCTACAAAGAGACGTAGACTCCCTCACAGTAATAGTGGGAGACTTTTTAACACTCCACTGTCAATATTCGACAGATCAATGAGACAGAAAATTAACGAGGATATTCAGGACTTGAACTCACCTCTGGACCAAGCAGCCCTAATAGATATCTACAGAACTGTCCACATCAAATCAACAGAATATACATTTTTATCAGCATCACATAGCACTTACTCTAAAATCAACCACATAATTGGAAGTAAAACACTCCTCAACAAATGCAAAAGAATGGATGCAAATGTAAAAAAACAGCCTCTTAGACCACAGTTTAATCAAATTAGAACTCAGGATTAAGAAAGTTACTCAAAACCACACAATTTTGTGGAAACTGAACAACTTGCTCCTCAATGACTCTTGGGTAAGTAACAAAAATAAGGCAGAAATAACAAAGTTCTTTGAAACCAATGAAAACAGACAACGTACCAGAATCTCTGGGACAGAGCTAAAGCAGTATTTACAGGGAAAGTTATAGCACCAAATGCCCACATCAGAAAGCAGGAAAGATCTAAAATTGACACCCTAACATCACAATTAAAAGAAATAGAGAAGCAAGAGCAAACAAATTCAAAAGCTAGCAGAAGACAAGAAATAACTAAGATCAGAGCAGAACCGAAGGAGATAGAGGCACGAAAAACCCTTCAAAAAATTATTGAATCAAGGAGCTGTTCTTTTGAAAAGATTAAAAAAATAGATAGACCACTAGCCAGACTAAAAAAGGAGAAAAGAGAGAGAAATCAAATAGACACAATAAAAAATGATAAAGGGGATATCAACACCGATCCCACAGAAATAAAAACTACCAACAGAGAATACTATAAACACCTCTATGCAAAAACAAAACAAAACAAAACAAAACAAAAACTAGAAAATCTAGAAGAAATGGATAAATTCCTGGACACATACATCCTCCCAGGAGGAAGAAAATCCGTAACTAAACCACGAAGAAGTCAAATCGTGAATAGACCAATAAAAAGTTCTGAAATTGAGGCATTAATTAATACCCTACCAACCAAAAAAAGCCAAGGACCAGATGAATTCACAGCTGAATTCTATCAGAGGTACAAAGAGGAGCTGGGACCATTCCTTCTGAAACTATTCTAAACAATAGATAGACAAATGCAATCTAATTAAACTAAAGAGCTTCTGCACAGCAAAGGAAACTATCATCAGAGTGAACAGGCAACCTGCAGAATGGGAGAAAAATTCTGCAATCTATCCATCTGACAAAGGGCTAATATCCAGAATCTACAAAGAACTTAAACAAATTTACAAGACAAAAACAATCAACCTCATCAAAAAGTGGGTGAAGGATATGAACAGGCACTTCTCCAAAAGAAGACATTTATGCAGTCAACAAACATATGAAAAAAAGCTCATCATCACTGGTCATTAGAGAAATGCAAATCAAAACCACAATGAGATACCATCTCATGGCAGTTATAATGACGATCATTAAATGTCAGGAATCAACAGATGCTGGAGAGGATGTGGAGAAATAGGAACGCTTTTACACTGTTGGTGGGAGTGTAAATTAGTTCAATCATTGTAGAAGACAGTGTGGCAATTCCTCAAGGATCTGGAATTAGAAATACCATTTGACCCAGCAATCCCATTACTGGGTATATATCCAAAGGATTATAATTCATTCTACTATAAAGACACATGCACACAAAAGTTTATTGTGGCACTGTTCACAATAGCAAAGACTTGGAACCAACCCAAATGCCCATCAATGATAGACTGGACAAAGAAAATGTGGCAAATATACACCATGGAATACTATGCATTCATAAAAAAGGATGAGTTAATGTTCTTTGCAGGGACATGGATGAAGATGGAAACCATCATTCTCAGCAAACTAACACAGGAACATAATACCGAACACCACATGTTCTCACTCATAAGTGGGAGATGAACAATGAGAACACATGGAGACAGGGAGGGGAACATCACACACCGGGGCCTGTCAGGGGGTGGCGGACTAGTGGAGGGATAACATTAGGAGAAATATATAATGTAGATGACAGTTTGATGGGTGCAGCAAAACACCATGTCACATGTATACCTATGTAACAAACCTGCACATTCTGCACATGTACCCCAGAACTTAATGTACAATAATAAAAAAGATAAACAAGAAAAAAATAAATAAATAAAATAAAACAGAAAAAAAAGAGAGGGACTCCTCCCTAACTCATTTTATGAGTCCAGCATCATCCTGATTCCAAAACCTGGAAGAGACACAATGAGAAAATAAAATTTCAGGCCAATATCACTGATGAACTTCGATGTGAAAATCCTCAATAAAATACTGGCAAATGGAATCCAGCAGTACATCAAAAAGCTTATCCACCACGACCAATTTGGCTTTATCCCTGGGATGCAAAGATAGTTCAACATATGCAAATCAATAAACATAATCCATCACATAAACAGAACCAATGACAAAAACCACATGATTATCTCAATAGATGCAGAAAAGGCCTTCGACAAAATTCAACACCGCTTCATGCTAAAAACTCTCAATAAACTAGGTGTTGGTGGAACATATATCAAAATAATAAGGGCTATTTATGACGAACCCATAGCCAATATCATACTGAATGGGCAAAAGCTGAAAGCATTCCCTTTGAAAACCGACACAAGACAAGGATGCCCTCTCTCACCACTCCTGTTCAACATAATGTTGGAAGTTCTGGCTAGAGCAATCAAGCAAGAGAAAGAAATAAAGGGTATTCAAATAGGAAGAGAGAAAGTCAAATTGTGTCTGTTTGCAGAATACATGATTGTATATTTAGAAAACCCCATCGTCTCAGCCCAACAACTCCTTAAGCTGATATGCAACTTCAGCAAAGTCTCAGGATACAATATCAATGTGCAAAAATCACAAGCATTCCTATACACCACTAACAGACAAGCAGAGAGGCAAATTATGAGTGAACTCCCATTGAGAATTGCTACAAAGAGAATAAAATACCTAGGAATACAACTTACAAGAGATGTGAAGGACCTCTTCAAGGAGAACTACAAACCACTGCTCAAGGAAATAAGAGATGACACAAACAAATGGAAAAAATCATTCCATGCTCATGGACAGGAAGAATCAATATTGTGAAAATGGCCATACTGCCCGAAGAAATTTATAGATTCAATGCTATTCCCATCAATCTTCCATCGACTTTCTTCACAGAACTAGAAAAAAATACTTTAAATTTCATATGCAACGAAAAAAAGGCCATATTTCCAAGACAGTCCTAAGCAAAAAGAACAAAGCTGGAGGCATCATGCTACCTAACTTCAAACTATACTTCAAGGCTACACAGTAACCAAAACAGCATGGTACTGGTACCAAAATATATATATAGACCAATGGAACACAACAAAGGTTTCAGAAGTAACACCACACATCTACAAGCATCTGAGCTTTGACAAACATGACAAAAACAAGCAATGGGGAAAGAATTCCCTATTTAATAAATGGTTTTGGGAAAACTGGCTAGCCATATGCGGAAAACTGAAACTGGACCTCTTCCTTACACCTTATACAAAAATTAACTAAAGGTGGATTAAAGACTTAAATGTAAAATTTAAAACCATAAAAACCCTAGAAGAAAACCTAGGCAATACCATTCAGGACATAGGCATGGGCAAGTACTTCATGACTAAAACACCAAAAGCAATTGCAACAAAAGCCAAAATTGACAAATGGGATCTAATCAAAATGAAGAGCTTCTGCTCAGCAAAAGAAACTGTCCTCAGAGTGAACAGGCAACCTACAGAATGGGAGAAAAATTTTGCAAACTATCCATCTGACAAAGGGCTAATATCTAGAATCTACAAGGAAGTTAAACAAATTTACAAGAAAAAAACAACCTCACCAAAAAATGGGCAAAGTTTATCAACAGACACCCATCAAAAGAAGTCATTTATGCAGCCAGCAAACATATTAAAAAAAGCTCATCATCACTGGTCATTAGAGAAATGCAAATCCAAACCACAACGAGATACCATCTCATGCCAGTTAGAATGATGATCATTAAAACGTGGAAATAATAGATGCCATTGAGGATGCGGAGAAATAGGAACGCATTTACACTTTTGGTGGGAGTGTAAATTAGTTCAACCATTGTGGAAGACAGTGTGGTGATTCCTCAAGGATATAGAACTAGAAATACCATTTGACCCAGCAATCCCATTACTGAGTATATACCCAAATGATTATAAATCATTCTACTATAAAGACGCATGCACACGTATGTTTATTGCAGCACTATTTACAACAGCAAAGACTTGGGACCAACCCAAATGCCCATCAATGATAGGCTGGATAAAGAAACTGTGGCACATATACACCATGGAATATTATGCAGTATAAAAAAGAATGAGTTCATGTCCTTTGCAGAGATGTGGATGAAGCTGGAAACCATCATCCTCAGCAAAGCAACATAGGAACAGAAAAGCAAACACCACATGTTCTCACTCATAAGTGGGAGCTGAACAGTGTGAACACATGGAGATAGGGAGGGAAATATCACACACCAAGGCCTGTTAGGCAGAGTGGCGGGAAGGAGAGGGAGTGTATTAGGACAAATACCTAATGCATGTGGGGCTTAAAACCTATATGACGGGTTGATAGGTGCAGCAAACCACCATACTACATGTATACCAATGTAACGAACGTTTACATTCAGTACATCTATCCCAGAACTTAAAGCAAAATAAAATTAAATTTAAAAATTTGAGACAGTTTGAACATTTAAAATGTGTATTTACCTTTATTTTCATTTATATCTAAAGATTATCTATACAATATATTTTCTAATTTTATTTGTTCTTTCCCTTTAAAAATTAACAATATAACTCACACATAGTTTTTCATGAAGAAACAAATACACCCCACCGTGAAAGAGGATTTATTAATTTCTTAATTTTAAGAATTTTAAAAATCAGAATTTTATGATTTCTGATTTTAAGTTTTAAGGTCTGTTTTACATAAAAGTAAGGTAGGCATCAACTGGTTTCTGGTTAGTATTTCTCTCAATTTTTTCCATCATTTTGTTTCAATAAAGACATTTTATTTCATATTATCTCATGTGAACAGTACATACCTCTATTATGATTATGTTTATTTCTAATGTAAATTTAGGTGGGTAATCACTGGTTATTGTTGTCTTTTTAAAAATTATTTTGATGCACAGAAGTTTTTAAATTTAATTAAGTTCAATAAACCAATTAATTTGTGCCCTATCTAACAAAGTTTAGTCTAATACATGGTCATGAAGAACCTCATCCTTTGGTGTTTTTTTTTTTTTTTTTTTTGCTCCATTTTATTCTCAAGAAGTTTTATAAATTTCTCTTTAACTCTCAGGTTTATGCTTCATGTCAAATTAATTATTGTGTGGTTTGACGTAGGGGATATGGACTCACTTTTTTTCCACGTGTGTTTTGATAAGATGTTCCTTTGTTAGTTAAATTACCTTGGTGTTTTTGACAGAATTCAACAGAAATTTCCCTGTGGATCTATCTTTGAAGTCTCCTTTCCTCTGTATGTGTGTGTGTGTGTGTGTGTGTGTGTGTGTGTGTGTGTGTGTGATCTTCTAGTTCATCCTTATGCTATGTATTAGTCAGGGTTCTCTAGAGGGACAGAACTAATAGGATAGATTTATACGAAAAGGGGAGTTTATTAAGGAGTATTAACTCATACTATCACAGGGTCCCACAGTAGGCTGTCTGCAAGCTGAGGAGCAAGGAAGCCAGTCTGAGTCCCAAAGCAAAGAACTTGGAGTCCAATGTTCGACAGCAGGAAGTATCCAGCACAGAAGAAAGATGTAGGCTGGGAGGCTAAGCCTGTCTAGCCTATTTATGTTTTTCTGCCTGCTTTACATTTTGGCTGTGATGGCAGATGATTAGATGGTGCCCACCTAGACTAAGGGTGGGTCTCCCTTCCCCAGCCCACCAACTCAAATGTTAATCTCCTTTGACAACACCCTCACAGACACACCCAGGGTCAATACTTGACATCCTTGAATCCAATCAAGTTGACCCTCAGTATTAAGCATCACATGCTAGTACCACATTGCCTTGATACTCTAGCTTGAAAGTAACTCCTGAAATCAGGTTGGTAAAATCCTTCAGATTTGCTGTTATTTTTGATTGCTTAGCTATTGAAGTCCTTTGATGTTTCATATCAGTTTTATAATCAGCTTACCCATTTCTACAAAACATTTGTTAATATCAGTAAGAAGAAAGGACATCATAAAATATTAATTTTTCTAATTCATAAATATTTTATAACTTTATTTATAGGGCATATTCCATTTCCCTCTAATCTTTTTTTTAGTTTTCAGCATAGAGATATTAGCCACATTTTGTTAAATGTTTTCTGAAGTGTTTTGATACAATTATAATCATACTTTATTTCACTTTTATAGTATTAATTTTTAGTGTCATGTCTTAATTAGTTGTTGCCATATTACAGAAGCACTATTGGTTTCTAAAAAGTTATAATGAATCCTGGGATTTTGCCATATTTAACTTGTTAGTTCTACTTTTTAATTTTTATAGCGTTCCAATGAATAGTAATGAGGAATGCTTATCAAAACCATACCATTTTATTTATTCTATCTTCATGTTGTATTTATTTTTCTTGCCTTATTTCTCAAAAAAATTATTTTTTGAAAAAAAAAAGCTTTGGGGAAACATTGGAAGTTCCCTTTGTACTCTCCCTGATTTCATTCTCCCATCTACCTCCCTATAGTTTGCCTTTCAAATAAAGCTGGTGTGTGTAATCCTCAAGTTTATAAAATTTTAAAATTCAATATTTTGATATTTGTAAGTATTAATACATATAGCTATTGTCTATTCATTTTAACTAGTTTTTATAATTCCATTGTAAGACTACACCATGATGAAATTGTCCGTTCTCTTATTTACCAGGTTTAGTTTCAGATTTGAAGTGAAAATTCCTGTGTAGGTCTCTCAGTAAATACCTGATAATTTCTCTAATACACACACCTACAAGTAACATTGCTAGGTTGTGGAATATCCCTTACCATGTGTAGTACAGATATATTGTATTTGTAAAGTAATTTCCAAAACTATTCACTAAAAAAGCATATTTTATGGACCCTAACAATCAACCACTAGACTGATTTTATTTCTCATCTAGTTAAAGAGCTTAAAGTATTAGTAACTGGGGTTTTATATACTAAGAAGTATATCACCAGGCCTCAATTAGCTTTATACTTACTTTATAATAAAAACACCTCCTAGAACATTTATTAATTCCCTCCCAACATAATTCTTATAAATTAAAACCCCTATTGCTAAGCTTTACATAACTCACATTTAAATATAAATATAAGGATATATTTCTCTGGCTAAGATTAATAAGAGCATTTGAAATATAGACTAACTGAGTCTATTGTATTTTGAAGGGCTAAATTATGTTGCCATGTATTAAATTACTTACTTTGAATCTTCCAATTATATTGAAACACCATTCTTCATTCAGACAGTTGATGCTCAGCAGTCTACAGTGGTCAATTGCTTTCTCACAGTTTTTTTCAGTAAATCCTGATATACAGCTGTAAATACATCAGTGTAAATTAGAAAAATTATAATTTAAATGTTTTCAGAAAAGCCTATTAACATTATTCCAAAAGGAATAAGGCTTTGTTTAAATTATATGGTACTATTAATCATTTTTTTATACATACCTGTGATCTTAGCCAAAAAGCTCCTATTTATGTATTTGGAAAGAATTACAGTAAACTAAATTTTCAATGTATGCTCTTAATGATCTCTTTTGGGAATTTAAGAATAAAATAAACTTTGGCCTAAACTGATACTTAACAATACAGTATATGTTTTGGAAAACTAGTGGAATATGAAGAAAAAACATGACAAATGTGATTTTTTTAATGTTCAGTAGAGCCAGTATATACTGATGATGTGCTAGCAGGAGTTAATGATGACTACATGAATTTGAGACAGGATAGACTGCCAGTGGATGATAATGGTCTAGTTATAGTTGGGCTACTTATAGGACTTCTGTTTGTTAGTTGTCATTTTTAAAATTGTTTTTCAAACAATCTATATTCCAGTCTACTGTATTTCATTAACTGCAATCTATAAGTTGCTAAAGAACACACACTGGTGTTCTGGCTTCTACTGCCCTCACTTCTAATTAATTTGTAGGAAACAGTCCTGTGCCTTAATTTTTAGGCACTTAATATTTAGTAAACCTTCTATTATAAAATAAATGGGACCCCAAATGAAAGAATGTTTTTTCTAATGTAAACACCAAATATTTTAAGACCAAAAATATGACTTCTCATGACTTTAAGTTGGTAGAAGCTGATTTATTAATGAAGTGAATTTAACTATACATTTATTATTTTAAATCTGTTATAAGAACACAAAATAATTTCATAAAAGGGATCAAAGGCCGTGTTGGCACAATTTCACTGAAATAGCATCAATAAAATGCTGTAGTAATTTACCTTTCCTATAGTTTGAGGCATACAGCTTTGCATTTTCATCTTACAGAATTAAATTATTTCTCCATTCATATCAGAAATAATCATCCACTTTTTTTCAGCACCCATCATATGCCAGCCACTAGGCTAATTACCTTTACACAATTTTCTTAAGTTCTCATTCAATTCTTGTAAGTTGTGAAATATATTATTATTTATCACTTTTATAAATGAGGAAACATACCCATAGAAATTACATTAGTTGCTTTGGCCATATTACTTACAAATTTTAGAGTGGTTAATAAAATTAAGTTTGTCCTAACTTTAAGTGCATTATTATACTCTGCTATTCCATAGATGAAGACCTTTATGTATTTTACTCTACCACTCCACAGATAGTAAGATATATTTACTTTACGTCTCTCATTCTGAGGGGCTGGCTAGATATCCAGAAATCACTCCAAATACCAACTTAATGAGAGGTAGCATCGCTTCCTATTGAGGATGAGCATGTAATAGCATAGAGAAGAAGAGAAGAGCTTTAGCACATCCTAAAAGTTGATGAGTTTCAATTTTCCTTTTGAGTTGGAATGGACTGAATTGACCAAGAGCAGTTAAAGACACATGTGACATTTGGGCTTACTTTGTGTTGCAGTTTCCAAAGAACAGGATCAGGTCTATGAATTGAAGAACCAATATTTAGCCACTAAGAAGAATCAGATCCAAATGGTGTTGGATGAACACTGGGCAGCAGCAACTCTGAGAAAGTGTTTCTAAACAGAGCAAGTTTTATTGATCCAAAAAAAAAAAAAAGGCCAAAGATTTTCTACTCTCAGTACACACTAGGTAAGAGACCCCCCAAATACTATCTGCAATGTGTGGCTCAGAGAGGTTTGACCCAAAGGCGGAGGACTAATGTGTACTAGGCTTAATACCTGGATGATAAAATAATCTGTACAACAAATCCCCATGACCCAAGTTTACCTATGTAAGAAACCTGCACTTGTATCCCTGAACTTAAAAGTTTTTTTTTTTTTTTTTTTTTTCAAAAAGGGAAAACTTTCCTACTGAGTTTCAGGCAATCATCTCCAATCCCCCACTCCCAGTGATGGCTTGAAATCTAAGAGGCACTTCCAAGTCTTACTCATAAGAAAAATGTCATCCTATCAACTCAGCCTGCTGTCAAGGAAAAAGAAGTTTCAATAGTAGCCTTGACATTTAAGAATGTAAAACAGAGAAAACAAAAGCAAAGTAAACAAAAGCAAACTCTGAAACAACATGGACCTTTTTAATAAATGTGTTTACAAAAGTGCATTAACTTCTGTTGAAATGCTCAGAGAGACTTATTGCTAACTAATTTGAGCTACTCTAGGTGTCCAGCAGCCATTTTAGTCAGAGGCCAATTGTTTTAAATACAGGGGGAGAGAAAGGAAAGACCTTTCAGATCACCATGTTTCTAAAACATCCAATTTATAGTTTGTTTTTATATAAAACTATTTTGAGACTTTAGGGTAAGGGTAACCTCATGATTGTGATGGAAATATTTAAGGTGTCATTTTAGTGGTAAAATGGGAAATGATACATAGGAAAGCAGCGAGGATCTGTGAAGATACATGAAAGGGAAGGAAAAAAATAATGAAAATAAAATATAATAGTGGAAAAGAGGAGACAAAAACAATACTCTTATCCTCTTTTACTTTTTCCTTCCTAAAATGATTTCTTACCACTGATTTAAATATCTTTCTACTATTAGGTTTCCTTTTGCCAATAAAGCCAATATTCATTAGTTAATTAGCTTTACTCTATTTCTTGGACATAACATTCCAAACTTGTCCAGTGACCTATGGAATGCACACTACTGATTTTAATGAGAAGTGTCAGGCACTGTTGGGAACACAGCATTAATAGAGTAGGGACAGCAATATCAGAACAAAATTCCATCACCAGCATTTTGGTAAATGTTTTATGTAATACAGAACTACTAGTATTTATAACTGCTATTTATTTTTAAAGTTAATTTATCAATTAAGGTAAAAATCAGTGAAACAATATTTACTACATTTTAAATAGGTTTCAAAATGTATTTTTTCAAAATATTAAGAAAAGCCCATAAATTTAATACAATTAAAAATAAAATGTTCAATATTTTACTAACAGTTAGTAAAAATTATTACTGTATTAAAATAATAATTTCATAAAGCAAAAAATTAGAAAAAATATTTTTTAAAGAGTTAACTTCAAATTGGAAGTATACTTCTGCTTAAAGTTTTCTAGCTGCTGAAATAGCTTTTTCAAACTCTATACTATTCTAGCAAATGGAAAGGAGATAGTTATAAACTAACTTCAGATAGTTTTCTCTGCCTGTGGTAACTTGAAATACTCTCATCACTTGTTTGAAAACTTGGAATCAACTTTTGATACATTTTTTTCCAGGAAATGAACAGTTATATTTGTAATTTTTATAATGTTTAATTTGTAATTTTTGTCTTAAAGCATTGTAGTTCACATTTGTCTCTTTGGTTTCATCATGCAGACATGGGGATTCTGATGGAAAGTTCCTTGTATCAGTTTCAATGCTGTCATTGAACCTGTTCCGCTACTTGGGCAAAAAACCCTTCGAAGTAAATTAAGATTTATTCTTATAATAGAATCTTTGCAATACTATTGCATGCTTACATACTGTGACTTGTGTGGGCATAGACAAATGTCCAGACCTATGGACTACTTCATATGACGAATTTATCTTTTAAGCATAAACTGAGCAACAAGGTCACTGCCTGGATTTCGGAAAGCAAATAATTCAGATGTAAAAGTTATTTAAAGATGAAAATAAGAATCTTAGACAAAACCATCCATATTTGATAAGTAAAATTAACATGCTATACCTCTATCCTAGAATATAGAAAGCTAGTATTAAACCTATTAAAACAGCAACTCCTCTGCCTTATTATACATTCGTTTATGGGGAAGGGAGAGAAAATTATAAATACATGAGTATAATGACAGATAGGGAGAGGTGCTATATAATTAATAAATTAAATCCGATAAAAGTGGAGGGAGAAATTGAGATTAGGTATTTCCAGGCTGTGTCAGGATCAACAGGAAAGACATCTTTGAGGAGATAATATTTGAGTGAATGGCTGAAGGAAGTGTACAAATTGCTACTGTGCTTTCTGGGAAATGTGCACTTCAGAAAAGGGAACGGCAAATACCGAGGATTGAAGCAAGAGGTCCTTGAGATATTCAGGAAACATCTCAAAGACCAAAGTGGTGACTTAGTAGGAGATGGTGGCAGAGAGATAGGCAGGAGGAAAATATGGCTCACCTTGTAAGCATTTTAAATCCTTTAGGTTTTATTAATGTACGGGAACCCCCTGAATGGCATTGGCAGAGGAATAACATGATTTTAAAACATATATATTCTTTTTTTGTGGATAAAAAATGATAAACAAGCAAACTATTTTACAGTTACTTTACCTGTAACTTTCAGCATCTAAAATAATCACAATCTGTTTTCTAGTTGCTCAGGTCAAAAACTATGGAGCCAATATATTTGTTCTTTTTCTTTCTCATTCAATCCGCTCTAAAGAAACATTGTATTGACTCCATCTTAAATATACATCCACAATCCAACCCCTTCTTATTATGCCCTCTCTCCAATTCTAATCTAAGTCACTGTCCTACCCAGTTTGCTATACTGTAATTACTATAATAGCTTATTAACAGGTCTCTTTGCATGTGCCCTTGTGTCTGTACAGTTTCCTTTCAAAACAACAGTCACACAACAATTCAAAAATATAAACCAAATAAAGTAACTCATTTGCCAGCAACACTGCAATACTTGCCATTGTACTTAGAGTGAAAATGAAGGACGTTACAAAGGCATTCATGATCTAAAGCTGCCCCAGATTCTGGTTTCTCTTCTAACTTCATTGCTGCTACTTCCCTTGCTTTCTCCAGAGCAGTTAGTCTGGACTCATGCATGGATAGGGTCTGAATAGGCCAAGGATTTTGCAATAGGTACTCCCTCTGCCATGAACACTCTTCCTTAGACAGCTGCACATTCCCTCACATCATTCAAATCTCCGCCAAAATATTAGCTTTTTTGATGAGACTTCCATTCACTATTTGACATGTACCTGAATGAAGGTTCAAAACAATGAGGTCAAGAGGGAAGCTATTGAAATGTTCCAGCTGAGAATTTGGCTTGAACAAGGGTGTTAACATTCCTAATGATAAAAGTGTTCATATCCATGATACGTAGTTATGGGAGAGTTTAAAGGATTTGTTGATGGACAAGACGTGTCAAAAGAGAGAAAAGAAGAAATCAAAGAGTAATGTAAATGAATACTGGCAGAAAAGAAGCTTTGTCCAGGGCTCAGTAATCAATTATGAATTTGGAATACATTAAGTTTGAGCTGCTATATTAGATATATATAAAATGGACAAGAGTTTAATGGTAGGATGAGAATTAAACAGGTTTGATGTTTTCAGGTCAATGGAACATAGAAAAAGAGAATCAAGGAATTTGAAAGTGGATGTGTAAGTATGTTTTTTAAAAGAAAATGGGGACCTGCAGGGGATACTAGACACAGGAATGTCAAATGTAGTCATATAATTGGAGGTCCTGTTGCTTTTTTAAAAATTTATGAAATTTTGTCATTACAGTACATGAGTGAGTGAACTTGAAATACAGGAAGTGGGGATCAGAGAGTGAAAGAATTTAAATTAAAGGTATTTCAGGGTGTGCAATTAAAGGCATGATAACTTATAGGATAAGACCATGGGAGATGGACTGAGGTGAAGGAGAGGGGGAAATTAGCAAAATAATTATCAAAAAATTTAAACAACCAGAGTGAGTGGATTTCCAAGAGGGATACCAAAGTTATCAAAAAATATGACCACAGTGGTGATAAAGAAAAGGTCAGCAAGCTAGATGCTAAAACATTTAGTAAAGGATAAGCAGAAACTGAGAGAAAAGCTACTAGAAAAGGAGCGAGGGAGAGGGGGAGGGGGAGAGAGAGTCAGAGAGAGAGAGAAGATACAGCTGCTGGCTAGGGTTTTCAGAAGGAGAAGGGAAAAAATGGCCTGAATATGGCAACAAGGGCAACACTGTCTATACACTTCACTGTCTGTGGTACACAACTGTAGAAGAATGAATAGTGACCAACTCAGAAGGCTACAAGAAAAACTGTCCTCAGGTTTCAGTGAGAAAAAGAAAGAAAGTGTAGAAAAAATATTGTGGGCTGGGTGTGGTGGCTTATATCTGTAATCCCAGCACTTTCGGAGGCTGAGGCAGGAGGATTGCTTGACTCCAAGAGTTCCAGACCAGCCTGGGCAACATAGTAAGACCCCATATCCACAATTTCTTTTTTTCAAAAAATTAGCCAGGTGAATAGCCCCAGCTACTCGGTTACTTGGGAGGCTGAGGTGAGAGGATTGCTTGAGCCCAGGAGGTTGAGACTGACATGAGCTTGGTTCACAACACTACATGCCAGCCTGGGTGAAAACATGAGACCCCGTCTCTAAAAAATAAAAAAATAAAGAAAAAGAAAATACATTGTGGATACTTGGAAAATATTCTGCGGACAAAATGAGATACAGAGGGCACAGTGGAAGAATACTGGATATTAAGAAATATTGGAGGTTGTGCAAAGCATTATGGGGCTAAGATTCCTTTAATCAGGTATGCCAGGAAGACTTAAAGATTTCATGATGTTGATTCAAATTTTATCTGCACATGTCTGTACTAACTTACTATTTTTTATATGGAAATTAATACATTGAAGGAAGGAAGAAAGTTTATACTGATGAGAACATATGTTCTTAAATGGGGCATTTAGGGGGCCAGATTACAGGATACCTCCTGTCCCCTATAACAATATTGCAGAATGTAAAGTTGTACTAATAGTAGCAAAAGCTACTCTTGATGAGAAAATGGCAACAATGTCCTAGATATTTTTAATAGTTATATAGTTTATGACCAGAAACTGAAGTTAAAAACTATGTTTAGACTTTAAAAAACTTTTCCCTATGTTAAATTTCAGAATGATTGATTCAAGAAAACCCCACTGTCTCAGCCCAAAATCTCCTTAAGCTGATAAGCAACTTCAGCAAAGTCTCAGGATACAAAATCAATGTACAAAAATCACAAGCATTCTTATACACCAACAACAGACAAACAGAGAGCCAAATCATGAGTGAACTCCCATTCACAATTGCTTCAAAGAGAATAAAATACCTAGGAATCCAACTTACAAGGGATGTGAAGGACCTCTTCAAGGAGAACTACAAACCACTGCTCAAGGAAATAAAAGAGGATACAAAAAAATGGAAGAATATTCCATGCTCATGGGTAGGAAGAATCAATATTGTGAAAATGGCCATACTGCCCAAGGTAATTTACAGATTCAATGCCATACCCATCAAGCTACCAATGACTTTCTTCACAGAATTGGAAAAAACTACTTTAAAGTTCATATGGAACCAAAAAAGAGCCCGCATCACCAAGTCAATCCTAAGCCAAAAGAACAAAGCTGGAGGCATCATGCTACCTGACTTCAAACTATACTACAAGGCTATAGTAACCAAAACAGCATGGTACTGGTACCAAAACAGAGATATAGATCAATGGAACAGAACAGAGCCCTCAGAAATAACGCCACATATCTACAACTATCTGATCTTTGACAAACCTGAGAAAAACAAGCAATGGGGAAAGGATTCCCTATTTAATAAATGGTGCTGGGGAAACTGGCTAGCCATATGTAGAAAGCTGAAACTGGATCCCTTCCTTACACCTTATACAAAAATCAATTCAAGATGGATTAAAGACTTAAACGTTAGACCTAAAACCATAAAACCCTAGAAGAAAACCTAGGCATTACCATTCAGGTCATAGGCATGGGCAAGGACTTCATGTCTAAAACACCAAAAGCAATGGCAACAAAAGCCAAAATTGACAAATGGGATCTAATTAAGCTAAAGAGCTTCTGCACAGCCAAAGAAACTACCATCAGAGTGAACAGGCAACCGACAAAATGGGAGAAAATTTTCGCAATCTGCTCATCTGACAAAGGGATAATATCCAGAATCTACAATGAACTCAAACAAATTTACAAGAAAACAACAAACAACCCCATCAAAAAGTGGGCAAAGGATATGAACAGAGACTTCTCAAAAGAAGACATTTATGCAGGCAAAAGACACATGAAAAAATGCTCACCATCACTAGCCATCAGAGAAATGCAAATCAAAACCACAATGAGATACCATCTCACACCAGTTAGAATGGCAATCATTAAAAAGTCAGGAAACAACAGGTGGTGGAGAGGATGTGGAGAAATAGGAACACTTTTACACTGTTGGTGGGACTGTAAACTAGTTCAACCATTGTGGAAGTCAGTGTGGCAATTCCTCAGGGATCTAGAACTAGAAATACCATTTGACCCAGCCATCCCATTACTGGGTATATACCCAAAGGAATATAAATCATGCTGCTATAAAGACACATGCACACATATGTTTATTGCGGCATTATTCACAATAGCAAAGACTTGGAACCAACCCAAATGTCCAACAATGATAGACTGGATTAAGAAAACGTGTCACATATACACCATGGAATACTATGCAGCCATAAAAAATGATGAGTTCATGTCCTGTGTAGAGACATGGATGAAATTGGAAATCATCACAAGAACAAAAAACCAAACACGGTATCTTCTCACTCATAGGTGGGAATTGAACAATGAGAACACATGGACACAGGAAGGGGAACATCACACTCTGGGGACTGTTGTGGGGTGGGGGGAGGGGGGAGGGATAGCATTGGGAGATATACCTAATGCTAGATGATGAGTTAGTGGGTGCAGCGCACCAGCATGGCACATGTATACATATGTAACTAACCTGCACATTGTGCACATGTACCCTAAAACTTAAAGTATAATAAAAAAAAATAGCCTTATAAATGTGACTATTGATTTCAAGCAAAGAAAAATGTAGCAGCCCAGCTTTTGAGATAATTAACTCCAAAAGATTAAGCTTTCCTGTTGAAAATTATTGAGTGACCAAGTGGAAGCATTCCATTAATTAATACATTCCTCATGCAAATATGTGATTGCTATTTTTAAAATCATTTTTCAAAATTAATAAGAAAATATAATTTTATTATATGTTGAAATATGTCAACCTATGCATTTCTGCAAATGCAGTGTCTTATTTCATAGTCACAGTGCATACTTAGTTAGTTATATTTGTGACATAAACTGAAAACCTTAGTTATATTTGTGACATAAACTGAAAACCTTAACTTTACCCATGACTGACATGGTGAGATTTATCACAAGCCAAATAAAATAAATGCTGAAACTGACTTGGGGATGGGGGTGGGGGAAGTTATGTTAATACATCAAATCGAAATTTAAGTAGTGTAAGTTATAATAATCTAAATCCAGTGAGTAGAAAACAGAAAAAAAAAACACAATAAGCTGAGAATATAAAAGAGAATATCATTATTGTTGAAATATCTCAGAATTTTGGAGGAGAAAATAAAAGGCTTAGAAAGCAAAATTCTCTATATCACAACATTTCTGATTTTTAAAAACATAGTATTCATATTTCTCTAATATTTAGTCAGTGGCATATTTTACAAAGTTTTCTCCCGATTAATTTGGTTAAATAGTTGATTTTCAGACTTGAAAAATTTTTATGAGGAAGACACCAGCTGGTTTAATGAAACTTTATTTCCTGGCTCATTTCCTCATTTTACTCTAAATAGAAAAATTTGATCCTCCTGATATGTTGAGAATATTGGAGTCATTGCATTCAGTAAAAATTAGTGTGTGTGTGTGTGCGCGTGCGCACGTGTGTGTGTGTGTATGCAAAATGGCAATACTAATAATGTAGTTCATGATAATCTTCAAAGCCATTAAGTGATTTTGGTGAATAAACACTTTCCACTCTACAAAAGTGGGAAGTATGGTGGAGAATTCAGAAATCTACATGTCAGGTCACAATGAGTTTCCCTTCTCTACCCATGAACCTCCATCCAAGAGGTGATCAGAGACCCTAGGAAGCATCACTGGAGCTGTGTCCTGTAGCGCCGTGGACACTGCCACCTGTGTAAGTGAAGTGCAGCACAGAGTCTTGTAGCTGTAGCACTGCCTTTGGAGAAATTTCCAAATGTCTATCCAGCTCTGTGAGCTTCTGACAGAACCCAGCACTATTAACTTTATGCCAACTCTCACAATCAACCCACCATGATCTACCTTTGAGGCCATTAAAATTAATCCCTTATTACCATTACCTCAGATATCCCAGGAAGCCAGTGGTTTCCAAGTCATCCCTCACTGTGTGGTTCTTTTCCCCCAAGCAGCTCTGTACACTTCTTTCATATTCTTCTTAGGAATCTCTTTCCTTTGACTGTAAACTCTCAAGTGGTGGTTATTCTTTCTCCCTCTTCTCTCACAGCTCAATGTCTACATGTTATATAGTTGTCTTCATCTTTTCCTCATGTCCCGTCCTCTTCCTTAAAAGCTTTACTTATTTCAAGATGATGCCATCAAACCATGCTACCCATATCTTCTCCTTGTCATAGTCATAGTCAACCTTCCTGAGCATCCCCTCTAATTCTTTAACATTTAACCTCTGACATGTTATATCTTTCTCTAATGTAATCCCAACCTTACTTTATTTGTTTGTCTGTCTGTTTTGAGACAGAGTTTCACTCTTGAGGCCCAGGCTGGAGTGCAATGGCGCGATCTTAGCTCACTGCAACCTCTGCCTCCCAGATTCTATTGATTCTTCTGCCTCAGCCTCCCAAGTAGCTAGGATTAAAGGCATGCACCACCATACCCAGCTAATTTTGTATTTTTAGTAGAGACGGGGTTTCTCCATGTTGGTCAAGCTGGTCTTGAACTCCCAACCTCAGGTGATCCTCCCGCCTCAGCCTCCCAAAGTGCTGGGATTATAGGCTTGAGCCACTGAGCCCAGCAATCTCAACCTTACTTTGCTATTTTTTTCCAACTTTATCGAAGCATAATTGACAAAGTTGTACAAATTTAAAGTGTAAAGTGTGATAATGACTTGGTATATTATATATTGTGAAACGATTATCCTGAGTTAACATATCTGTCACCTTGCACAGTTATCATTTGTATGTGTGGGGGATAGCAGGTAAGATCTATTCTCTTAGCAAATTTCAAGAATGCAATGCATCATTTTTAGCTATAGTCATTACCTTGAACATTAATTCCCCAGAAGTTATTCATCTTTTTTGCCTTTATTTTTTTATTGATAACTACTGTTTGTACATATTTATGAGATACACGTGATGTTTTGTTTCATGCTGAGAATGTGTGATAATCAAGTCAGATTTAGGGCATCCATCACTTCAAGTATTTACCATTTCTATGTCTTGGAAACATTTCAAGTTCTCCCTTCTAACTCTACTGAAATATACAATATTATAACCCTTTGAACACCCCCGCATTTCTCTCAGTCCCAATTGCCTGAAAACCAGTATTCTGTTTCTATGACTTTGACTTTTAAAAATTTTACATATTAGTTAGATGATACAGTGTTTGTCTTTATCTGGCTGATTCATTTCACTAAGCATAATGCCATCAACATTCATCCATGCTGTCGCAGATGACAAAATTTCCTTCTTTATGTGGCTGTGTAATATTACATACATACACATGCAAACACATCACATCCTCTTTATCACAATAGCCAAGGCATGGAGAACACCTAAGTGCCTTCATTATTTCAATATCTGCAAAGTTTATTTATTTGCAACATTAGCATCTCCTAGGAGCATACTGTCTCAACTCAAAGATCTGAATCTTCCCTCTAACTCTACAACCTACTCCTACTCTAGTATGCTCTATACTACCATAATATATAACTATGTCATCTTCTCAATGTTAACTTACATAATCTTAATGTTAAGTATTTTATATTTTATGCACGGCCTCATTTCTCTTTCTAATTTACTCCTTGTAGTCCTTTTCTCCCCCAACGTTTATTCCATCCCACGATCCATTGACCCTACCAACCTTCAGTGTCTGTCATCCCCATCATATTCTCTATTGCCTCCTTGTGTGAATTAGATTACACCTTTTACTTCTATAATCACTAATTGCATACACCCTTAAATCACTCTTTCCCCTCCATTGTCATAGCCTGATAAAGCTCAACCCTACTTTAATTCAACACCCTAGCTATTTCTGATGGGCATATGAGTAAATTACACTTGGTTTGAGATTGACACATATTATTGCAGGCTGAACTTACTTTAAATTCATGTTCACTAACTTCAAGGAGATGCTGTAGCATATCAGTAATACTCTATTTTCCTCATACTCACTTGGATTACTATTTCATTAGACATTGCTGCTTATTTCACTTGAGTAACAGAGCCATCAGAAGACACTTTCCAAATGATTCAACAACCACACATTCAAAGCAACCTATTCTATTTTTCCTTCTATGACAATTCATTTAACATCTGCCATCCTATCTAAGCTAACTCTTCTGCTTGTGCCCTATATCCCAACCCATTTCTACTACTATCTAAATATAAACTACTTTGAAGTTTCCTTAGTTGCCAGTTTATTAGCTTCTCTAATAATTGTCTGTATTTTTATCATCTTAACTCACGGAGTCCTTTTAAATCTCATGTTCTAATCCATTAACTCCCTCAAATATGAGTGTACCAAGTCTCATTCGAAAACCTTCTCTTGTTCCTATCTGGGTTCAATGTGAGGTAATTTCATTGAGTTTCCTGTTGTATTTTTTATTTTTTTCTAAGCTAACCTCTTTTATTTATTTATTTATTTTACATTTAGAGACTACAAGTGCAGTTTTTTGTTTGTTTGCTTGTTTTTTGTTATTTTAACATGGGTATATTACATAGCAGTGAAGTCTGGGCTTTTAGTGTACCCATAACCCGAATAGTGAACATTTTACCCGATAGTTCATATTTCATTCTTACACCCTCTCCCACCATCCCACCTTTTAGAGTCTCCAATATCTATTATTTTGCCCTGTATGTCAGTGTGTACCCATTGTCTAGTTCCCACTTATAAGCGAAAAGATTAGGTTTTTTACTTTCTGGTTCCGAGTCATTTCACTTATGATAATGGTCTCCAGTTCCATCCATGCTACTGCAAAGACATGATTTTATTATTTTGGATGGCTAAGTTGTATTTCATGGTGTGTGTGTGTGTGTGTGTGTGTGTGTGTGTGTGTGTGTGTGTGTATCATGTTTTTAATCCAGTCATCCATTGATGGACACTTAGGCTGATTCCATGACTTTGCTATTGTGAATTGTACTGTGATAAACATATGAGTGCAGGTGCTATTTTGATATAATGATTCCTTTTCTTTTGGCTAGATATCCAGTAGTAGCATTGCTGGATAAAATGGTAGTTCTATTTTTAGCTCTTTGAGAAATCTTCATACTGTTTTCCATAGAGATGTACTAATTTATTTTTCTATCAACAGTGTGTAAGCATACCCTTCTCTCTGCATCCTTGCCAACATCTGTTGTTTCTTGACTTTTTAGTAATAACCATTCTGATTGGTGTAAAATGGCATCTCACTGTGGTTTTAATTTGTATTTATCTGATGATTAAAGATGTAGAGCATTTTTTATATGTTTGTTGACTGCTTTTATATCTTCTTTTAAAAAATATTTGTTCATGCCTTTTGCTGACTTTTTAGTGGGGTTATTTGATTTTTTCCTTGCAGAGGTATTTGAGTTTCTTGTAGATTCTGAATACTAGCCTTTTGATGTATGTTTTCCTTGAAAATGTTTCTCCTATTCTATAGTTTGTCTGTTTACTCTGTTGACTTAAAATTATACTAAAAGGTTATAGTAACCAAAACAGCATGGTATTGATATATAAAAATAGACACATAGATTAATGAAACAGAATAGAGAACCACATACCTACAACAAATTGATCTTTGAAAAAGTCAACAAAAATATACATTGGGGAAAGAATATCCTATTCAATAAATAGTGCTGGGAAAAATAAAGAATTATATGCAGAAGAATAAAACTAGACCCCTATCTTTTACCATATTCAAAAATTAACTCAAGTTAGATTAGAAACTTAAACATAAGACCTGTCATTTTAAAAATCCTAGAAAAAAAAACTAGGAGAAACTCTTCCAGACATTGGCCTAGGCAAAGAATTAATGACTAAGTTCTCAAAAGGAAATGCAACAAAACAAAAATAGACAAAAATGGAATATAATTAAACTAAAAGGTTTCTGCACAGCAAGTTTCCTGGTTTTAAATGTCATGTCTCTGGCACTGGCTTCCAAATTTATATATTTAGCCCTGATAGCTTCTCTAAAATGGAAACATACTTGATATCTACTTCAATATCTCTACTTGGCTCTATTAGGTGTCTTGTCTAACATGTTCAAAACTGACATCTTGTTTTCCACTCCTGCCAACCAGGCCCTTCTTTCTACAGATTTTTCCATTTTGGAAATGGTATTAGAAAACAGTTAAGGTTTATTTCCCAACCTTTCAATTAAGCAAACAACCTTAGAGTTACCCTTGACTTATTTCTGTTACCTCACATCTAATCCTTCAGCAAAAGATTGAACTATTCTTAGAAATATATTCCAGATCTGATCCTTAATTACCATCATCGCGAGTCATCTTGATGGCAGTGTCAGTCACCACCAACTCTGGGCTACATACTCATAGTAGCTTTCTAGCTGGTCTCCCTTCCCTTGGGAACATACACCAATGCTCTATTTAATAAAATTGACTCAGAGTGATCATTTAAAGCAGTATCTGCCTACTGGAATGTAAGTTTCTAACGAAAAGAGCTTTTTTTCTTTTTAATTTTTTTTGGCCTTTTTTATGGTTGCAGAAGAGTTTTACTTAGAGTAGGAAAGTTTCTGAAAAATATATAAATATTCTTTAAATTAAACAGATTAGTCTTTTCATATCACCGCCCAAGTCAAGACCTTCCATTTCAATCAGTAAGATCCAAAATAATTATTATAAACAAATTATATAATGAATCAAATAAATTAGTTAGAAAATATTCTATACATAGCACAGTAAAATAATTTACAAATACAGTCATGAATAAAACACATTCTTCTTGAATATCTTACAGTAGAGTAGAATTTCATAGTAATTCAAAATCATTTTCATAGAGTACTCAGCAATATTACAGAAATATTTGATTTTCTTTTAGTAGATAACTAATAATTGAGTGAGCAATAAAACTACTTGTATGGCTGAAGATTAACCATTTAAAATATGTGAGCAATCTAACTCAGTGGTTTGTAAAGAATTTCAGTATATTTACATGGAAAGTTTTCAGTGGTAAATAACATAATGCTAACTCAAACAGACTAAACCAATGCAGGGAATTATTGGCTCATATTGTTAAACTGTCTATAGGTAGTTCTTTCTTCATAAAGAATCTGATCATTGTTCTGGCTCTCCTTTTAATCCTTTCAGCTCTATATGTTTTGGCTTTGTCACCTTGCTGGACTTCATGGTTGCAAAATGACCTCCAGTTGCACAATTACATGCTGCAATACAGTTTCTTAGTGTTACTGTAGAGTGTGACTTTCATTTCCCTTTAAAACCTCTGGTAGGAGTTTCACTGTTAATCTTAAGTGCAGACTTTCTTCCAAATGGTTCAAGTATCAACATGCAAAAGTGCCAAATATACCTTGAAAAAATTTACCTTCTAGGGCCAAACAAGCAAGTAGGGGGTAAAAAAGTTATTTCACTTTTGTAGACGGAAAGCAGTAATGCTGGAGAAGAGTGAGAGGAATTCTCTAGGAATTCCTAGTATTTGGATGGCTAAACCGCCACCCAAATAATGTTCAAGTATCCTTTTTAAAATATTTGTTTCTTTTTTTGCAGTTGCTGTATTTCACAAACTCCATTTTATTTTCAAATCATTTTCCAAAGTATTCACATAAACAATCAAACCATTCTTCTATAATTTAAGAGAGTCACCAAAGTTGTATTCTATCTGTCTGATACCTCCAAGACATCAATTATTCCTTTTCCTTTCCTATCAGACTCTACTTGTGTGCTACCTGCTCCCAGCATTGCCCCTTTTGATACTTTACAACTCTTTCTGCTCATAATAATAACATTTTTATGCTAACTTCCCATAGACATCTAAAGCTTTCAGTCTTCTAGGTGGTAAGGAATTTTCTGATTTTTAACTACTGGAGAAAATTAATTTCTTTCTAACTGTATTGCTTTAAGTTACTAGGTACCAAATAAAAATTTCCATAACCAATGTTTCACTGTCTTTCTCAGGGAGGTAATTTTGTTTCAGTTTCTCTCTCATCTACCCATATAAATTTAGATCTATAGCATATGTTCAGGTAGGGAAACTAATATCATTATAATCACTCTATTCTTCTCCTTTCCACATTTGACTCCTTTTCACCTTAACACATTTTTTTTTCTCCCAAATTCAGAAGAGTAAAACTTCAGTAGAAAAGAGTAGTTAAACTAGTTGGAAGGTATAAGACAATTTCCCTCATTGAAGCTGTTTAAGGCCAAGCTCATCTTGACTAATAGTTCTCAAAGTATGGTGTCTCCAGATCAGGACCATCAGCATCACTTACGACTTGATTGGAAATGTACATTTGCAATCCTCATCCCAGATCTATTAAATTATAAACACTAGAGACAAAGAACAACCATTTGTACTTTAGCTCTTCAAGAAGTTCTAATTTCAAAGTGTTAGAGTCACTGACCTAGGAAAACATACCTCATAAGTTAGTAACACACAGATAAATCCTTAACATAAAAGCATTGAAGTCAAGTCGTTTTTATTTTTATTATTATATTCACTGATATTCTTTGACTCATATGAGAACAGAAAAATAGATTTCAAGATTAATTTCCTGTCATTTTTTTCAACTTCATACTTAATTAATATTTATTATATCTCCATTATTTCACCTGAGTCAGAGTTAGCAATTTTTTTTAATCAGTCAGTTTTATGTTTGGGGAGGAGATGTATTTGGTTTTTTTTTTTAAGATGATCACTTTTCTAAGTACATTCACTAATCTACTAGCACATTGAGGCATAGAAATAGAATTGTAAATTAAAAGTAAATATTTTTAAAGGGATAACATTCAGGTTTATTGATGAATTAATATACGATTGAAGGCATGCAAAAATTTGACGGAATGGGTTAGAGTTTTCAATATCTTGATATAATGATAAGGTTTATTGTCACTTCTTTTGAAAAAGTCACATTTCAAAAGGTTAATTTTAAAAAAAACCTTTAAATTTGGATTCCTTTGAAATAGATTAAAGTATCGTACAGTGTGAAGTGGATGCATATTCTAAGTTTCTTTTCAGTGTGTTCCAAGGCTATTCTGTACCCCGCATGTTAATTTTCTGCCTTTATGAATATTCTAAAATTTTGAGGCTACTTACTGCTTTTCAATAATGCCCAACAGAATTTACTTTAAGCAGTCAGATAAAAGTCAGGCAAGTGTGAGGAGTATAAATTGTATTTCTTAATGATGTGAGAAAATGTCTATAAAGCTATTTAAAATTGACTAAATTATACGCCCAGATATTTGGGTCACTTCTGCCATTTATAAATGAGTAATCTGTGGCAAATTTTTACTTAAAGAAAGAATGAATTCCTAAAAGTCTGCCTAAAGACCCTAACTAATATCTATCTGCTGAGGTTTGTGAAATACAGGAAGAAATATTCTATTATTTTAAAATATTTCAACGTTATATATGTATAACAGAAATAATACTATGGAGACATATATCTCTCTTTTCTTTCTAGACCTTCAATTATTATTTGATTATATTAAAACCTCCATTATGAAACAAAATATTTTTTTGATAACCGTATACCTAAATTATGCTTGAGAATTTCTCAAATATTTATTTTAAATTAATACCACAACAATTAACCCAAAACATGCAAAAAAATTTACTTTAACTTCAAATAGAATATTATATACCATTAAGTAAAAGTTAGGATTAAAACCAGAACATCATTATATTTTTGTTCACGTGATTTAAAAACCATGTATTTTGTATTAAAAATAAACAGAAAATTAGTTATACCTGCAAGGATAATCTTTCTCACATTTCTTACACGTAGCGTTATTCCTCAAAGGAAATGACTCACATGATGTTTGAATGCTCTTACAAAGCAAATCTGTAAATATTGGTGAACAGATGCACATAACATCCTAGGAAAGATTAAAAAAAATTTTTACAAAGTATTTTGGATATTTCAAAGGTAATGAATGGGTTCTTACCTGGAGAAGGGTTAAAATTATTTTCATGAACTTGGAGTAGAAATTATCTGTCAGCAATGTGGCAGATTCTATTTTCCAAAATGTCACAACACCATCTCCCATCTCACACACTCTTCCTGCTATGTGAAATCAAAGCTCCTCTATTAAGAGTTAGCAACTATATTCCCTTCCTCTTGAATGTAAGCAAGATTGTGATCATGGAGACAATGATGCTTTAAAGGCCATATAGATTCTATCTAATTATCTTAGAATGCTTGCTCTTTGAACCCAGCCACCATGCTCTCAGGAAGCGCAGGCCACATGGAGAAATCATGTTTAGGATTGTGGCTAATAGGCCCAGTTCTGGGCCAAGCTAACAGCCAACATTTACTACCAGACATATGAATAAGAAAACCTTCAAGATGAAGTCCAAGTCTAGACACTTTCCGATGGCAACCTCAGAGGGACTCTAAACAATATCCTAGCTGAGACAAGTCAGCTCACAGTACCATAAGAGATAATAATAAAACAATTATTTTAAGCCACCAAGTTTTGGGGTGACTATGCATAGAAAATAAACCATTGGCACCTGAAACAAGTCCATGCATCCATGGGCAGGTAAAAATAAAATGAAATTAAATTTGCTGGGCAAAAGTTAATTTCACCTGCATTCAAAATACAACCTAGTCATCATATTTCTTCCTCTTGCTGTCCTCCTTATTTTTTCCTCTCTTTTTTCTTTGTTATCCTTATCATCAACATCATCATCATTACCATCATTTTCATTATCATATTTATCTGAACAATAAGATTTATTAAGATTCCAAGGTAAAAAGCCCGTATACTTAAAATTGATGATTTTTTTATTCTCATGGAATCCAATCAAAATTTATTTAATTTAACCCAAAATTAACGTTGAAAGAGGTATATAGCTTGTCCAACCTCATACATGGTAGCAGTACAAATGATAACATGTACAATTTTCCAAGTAATTTATCTACAAAATAATTCTTCTAATGAATAATAGAGAATATTAAATAATGAGAATATTAAATAGAGAATATAAATAATGAATAATAGAGAAGCAAAATAGAATTAAAGTACTTCTATGAATTAATAGTTAAGCATACATCCATTAAAAGTCGCTTCTTATATTAAGATTCTTTTAACTAGTAAAGTTATAGAATGTGTTCAATTGTTCATTATTGTCAACTTTAAAAGCAAAACATTTTAAATGATACTATTAATAGTTCTTGATAGATTATTGTATTAGTTTTCTATTTATATAACAACTTTTTATTTAAATAGCAAATTCTTACAAACTTAGTAGCTTGAAGCAACAACAACAACAAAAAATCATTATCTTAGAGTTCCAGAGGTCATAAGTCTGAAAAGTTTCAGAAGGCTAAAACCAAGATGTCTGCTGTGTCCCTTCTGTAGGCTCTACAGGAAAATGTTCCCCTGACTTTTCTAGCTTATTCTAGAGGATGCATTCATTTTTTCATTTATGGTCCCTTCCTCCGTCTTTAAAACCAGCCTCATTACATCATCAAATCCCCCTTTGACTCTGATTCTTCCATCTCTCTCTTCCACTTTAAAGGACCCTTGTGATTACACTGGATCCACCCAAATAATCCAAGATAACATCAGCTGATTAGCAGCCTTTATTCCATCTGCGATCTTAATTTCCTCTTGCTGGGTAACATAACACATGCACATATTCCCAGGATTAGTGCATGGACATATTTATTTATTTTATTTTTATTTTATTTTTTGGTGGAGGATGAGGGGCATACATAGTCTGCTTACTACAATAATAGTTTCCTTGATTTTTAGAAGAAGCATGTATTATTGCTCTTTGCCCTTGTATCTCCAAATATTTGGGGCTAGTATATGGTACATTGGTAACAAATATTTGCATATTGTAGAAGAAATTTCAGGTGGAGTAAAAAATGTTCTTCTATAAACTTTTATCTGTGTGTTATGTTCTATATAATGTAACTAATTCTTCTCAGCAAAAGTTCAGCAATTTTTTTTGATAAAATGGACAATTCTCCAGGGGAAAAAAATTTCCTTTTCAGAGTGTTAGTAACAAAAAGTTTAGGAGGTTGGAAAAATAATCTCTTAAGGTTCTTTAAAGAATAAATGACAAATATGAATCTAAAATGAAAAGACAGTAATTTGTGAGAAGAGCTAATGAAATATTTCCTACTCTTATTTATTTAAATGTTAAATTGAAAAGTTAAAGTATAACAATATTGAATAACTAAAAGATGAAAAAAAGCAATAAGTAAAAATGAAGAGTGTACAAATTTATATTCTTTTAAAAGGGAAAATACTGATGGAAGAGCAAAGTTTTTTCCTATATAAATGGGAAAAATTAAAATAAGTAGACCGTTCTTGTTCGTCTGAGTTTAACAATTAAACTACCTTAATAAGGATTCTAATTATTTATTCTTTCCAAATTGCTTGGTAATAGTAAAAAAAATTTAAAACCACTCACTTATATGTTAGATTGAGACTTACATTTGATATTTTGATGCAGTCAGTACCATTCTGACATGGTACTAATGAAAACTCACTGACATCAGTTTCACCATTTTGGCTGGAAGATCCTTTTGGGCATTCATAAGTATAAGCAGAACTGCTATTTGGGCAAATTCCTCTTTTCCAAAAAAGCAGAGAAACACAAGGTTTTGCTGACACCTCACAGAATGGACCTTAAAAAAATCACACACAAGGAAGAAAAAAAAAAGAAAAGGAAGGAAGGAAAGAAGAAATGAGCATAGATATGTAGCAAAACATTCTAGAAAATTTCTCTAGAGTTTATGAAATATTTTTATTTAACAAATGCATTGCAGTGTAAGTTATATATTATAAAATTCATTCACTGCAATTCTAGAGTAACTTTTGCAAATGTATAGAGCTACTCAAGCATCATCACAATACAGTTTTAGCACAATTCCATTACCCAAAGAAGAGCTCTTTTGTAGTCAATCTTTGTACCCAAGCCCAGTTCCAGGCATTTCATTAGAAAGGTATGATGGACTATGTGGTCTTTTGCGACTGGCTTCTTTTGCATAGCAATGTTTTTTAAAGAATTTTCATGTTGTATCATGTATCAGTAGTTGGTACTTTATATTGCTAAAGAGTAATTCACAATATATACATTTTGTTAATCCATTCATCCTTCAGTGGACATCTGTTTTCAGTTTTTGGTTCTCATGAATCATGAATTCATATACAATTATTTGAGGGAATTTTTTTTATATTTCTTGAAAAGATTCCCAGGAATGGAATTGCTGGATTTTATGGAAAATTCATGTTTAATATTTTAGGAAACTGCTAAACTGTTTTCCAAAGTAGCTGTGCCATTTTAACATTCCCACCAGCGATGTGTCAGATTTATGTTGCTCCACATTCTTGCCAACATTTGATATTGTCCGTTTTCTTTGTTGTACTCATTCTAGTAAATGTACAATGGTATCTCACTGAGGCTTCAATTTTCATTCACTAATGACTAATTATTTTTAGCATCTTCTGGTATGTGTATTAATCATTTGTATATCTTCAAAAATGAAATGCCTTTTTAAATCTATTAACTATTTTTAAATTGTGTTATCAGCTTTCTTATGATTAAGAGCATTTTTTGAGTGAGTTCTTTGTATATATTGAATAAAAGTCCTTTATGATATATGTGATTTGGCTTTCCATTTTCTCACTTGTTGACATTTGGATAGCAAAAGTTTTTATTTCATGAAATCCAATTTTTCTACTTTTCCTTTAATTGAGTCCATTTTGTCATTTTTATATCATATATTTTGGTATCATATAATTGGTGTCTAATAATATTTTGCCTAACCCAAGGTCATGAAGACATTTTAATATATTTTATAATTTTAGCTCCTATGTTTAGATTCCTAATCCATTTGAGTTTATTTTTTATATGGTGTGGGATAATGATTTAGCTTATATGTTTCACGTATACACGTACAATTGTTATGACACTTTTTTCTTTTAAGACTGTCCTTCCCTCATTTCTTTGTTTGTTTGTTTAAAAACTGTTAAAACTGACCTATTATATGCCTTTTTATGTGCAATAAAGTTGCACATAGATATGCAAGAAAGTTGATTTCTGGCATATCTATTTTTTTCCTGACTTATATGCCTTTTTATGTGCAATAACCCATTGACCAGATAAATACATAATGCATATAGCTATATAGTAGGTTTTGAAATTGGGTAGTCATTCAACCTTTCCTTCTTTTTTTCCAAAAATAATTTTTGCTATGCTATGGATTCTTTTTATAGTTTCCTATAAATTTTTCTATGAGCTTGTCAATTTCTACACAGAAGCCTGCTGGAATATTATAGGAATTTTATTAAATCAATAGATAAAATTGGGAAAAATTTCCATCCCAACAAGATTGAATTCCAATCGATGAATATGCAATGTATCTCCATTTCTTTGGCTATTCTTGCATTTCTCTCAGCATTGTTGCATAGCTTTATGTTAAAGTCTTGCATTTATTTGTTAAATTCATATCTAAGCATTTTGAAGGTCATGTAACTAGAATTGCTTTCTTAATTTTATTTTTGAATTTTATTTTTATTCATTTATTTTTTTCAGTCATAGTCTAGCTGTGTTTTCTTGTGGCAGCTTTGTCTTTGGTTTTGGTATGAGGGTAATACTGGCCTGATAGCATGACTTCAAAAGTGTTCCTTTCTCTTCTCTTTTTTCCTTTTCTCTTCTTTTAAGAGATTAGTGCCAGTTATCGAGGATTGGTACTAATCTCTTAAATATCTGGCAGGTCTATATGAATTTTCCATTTCTTCTTGAGTCACTGTTAGTAATTTACATATATTTAAGAATTTATTCATTTCCTCTAAGTCGTCACATTTGTTGGCCTAATGTTGTTCATAATACCTCCTTATAATCTTTTAAATTTTGAGTGGTCATTAATGAGTCCTCACTTCCAATGCTTATTTTATTTACTTGTGTCTTTCCTTGTATTTTTTCCTTGTTCATTCCGACTAAAGATTTGTCCATCTTGTTTTCCTCAAAAATCAATTTTTTTGTTTCATTGATTTTCTCTAAGAAGTTTTAATGATTTCTGTGCAAATCTTACTGTCCTCTTTTGTTTGTATGCTTTGCACTTAATGTGGTTTTTTTCCATTTATTTAAGGCTGAAGCTTAAAATATTGATTTGAGAGTTCTTTTTCTGGTGTAGAAACTTGGAACTATAAGCACTGTTATAAGTACTTAAGCACAGTATAAGCACTGTTTTAGCTAAGCACTGTCTTAGCTGCATTTCATAATTTTTCATATGGTTCCATGTTATTTTTTTCTTCTTTACTCTCAGGTTATTTCAGAAATATGTTGTTTATAATAATTTCCAGATATGTGAAGATTTCTAGAAACAACATCTGTTGTTAATTTCTAATTAGTTTTGTGAGGGTTGAGGAACATATATGATATGATTTGTATTCCTTTAGATTTATTAAGACTAATTTTCTTGCCATGCCTATTCGTCGATACACTATCAACAGCAGAGTTGTACAGTGAGGTTTGGCACTTGAAGGGATGTGAAAGCAAATGCCTCTTTAAACTTGATTTCCTAGGCAAGTCACTTGCCTCCCCTTAGTCCCCACCCTACTAAGATTATGCAAATAGAGTTAACAAACTAGTATTATTAAGGTCCAAGCCTGGGGTACCCACTGCAGCTTGTATAGAACTTGGATCAGCAGGTGTTTCACTTCACAGTTAACAAATACTTGTCAATCTGTTCAATGTGCTGTCATTAGGCACACCATAGTGACATTAAAACGTAACTGCAGTAGTAGGCTGACAGGCCTTGCCATCTCTGTGAACTTCTAGATTTTGAAAACAAATTTTACTCTTTTACTCCTCTTACCTTGAGTAAGGCTTTGGACAATTGATACATGTTAGAAAAAACTGAAAAGGGAGATATCTGACTCCTAGCTAAAAATGATATATGTGGACTTTGAAAATTAAGGTATTTGTACTTCAAGTTTATAACCATTTTCATCCAAATCACTATATAGTGTAACAGTTTTTAGTAAACAACATATTTATTGAAAAATTTCTTATATCCAACTCATTTATTACTATGTGAAGAGGAGCACCAAGAAATATTTATCTACAAAATATTAAGTTACTTAGTGACAACTTACTAGCCAGAAAACACTGCTTAGATTATATAATATTAATTCATTTGGATTTTGGATTGTGTCAGTTTCTAAAACAGACAGTCATAAAGGCAGTATAAAATGTTCAGTGACCACACCATTGACATTATTATTTGAAAACAACTCAACCTTTAATTTGTGGATATTTATTAATATATAAGCTTTTATTTTGATCATACAAAGAGTAAATATGTATTTCTCCATGTTACGATACATTAACATAATGTTTTCCTTTTAAATAATCAAATATTGACGATATTTGATTAGATATTTAGTGGTACTTAATTAGACATAAATATTACTTGAAATTATAGTAAAACATTGTTTGAATGATCCTACCTTATAAGTATGTAATTCTTGGCATTTCCATAGTGCTTACATCCATAAAGATTTGATAAAATTCTTAAAACAAAACCTGAAATTTATAGAGGTCTATTCTTACCCAGTTTTATTTTAGTTGACACATTGTAATGGTACATATTTATTGAGTATATTTTGACATTTTGAAACATATCCATGTGGTATAATGATCCAATCGGGATAGTTAGTATATCTATCACCTCATGCCTTTATCATTTATTCGTGGCAAGAACATTCAAAACCATCTCTTCTAGCCCTTTTGTAATATATAGCACCTTACTTAAGCATAGTCACTCTGTGCAATCAAACAGCAAAACTTCTTCTTCTTATCTCATTGTACTTTGTACCTGTTGACCAACCTCTACCCATTTTCCCTCTTCCCTCCCCTCTCCAGTCTCTAGTAACCACTGTCCTACTTCTATGATACCAGCTTTTTTTTTTTTTTTTTTTTTTTAGATTTCACTTATGAGTGAGATCATGAAGTTTTTGCAGTTTTTGTGTTTCTGTGTCTGGCCTATTTCAGTTAATATGATGTATATCTCCAAAAGGAATTGAAGTCAGTATACCAAAGGGATATTTTTACCCCCTGTTTATTGCAGCATGATTTATAATAGCCAACAAATGGAATCAACCTAAGTGTTCCACAATGGAAGAATGGATAAAGAAAATGTTAACTATATACACAATAGTATACTATTCAGACATATAAAATAATTAAATTCTGCTATTTGTGAGAAGGATGGAAATGGTGGATATTATGTTAAGTAAAATAAATGAGTTGTATATTTTCATTTTATTTTATTTAAAAGAAACTAATTTTTCTAGATGTTAAGCAATTTGCCACATGTCACACATCTGGTTAATTAATGGAAGATTGATAATTTTAAAAACCGCATACCACCTAATCCCATAATAATTCCATGCTCTTTTCACAGCAATACATGTCCAGATTAATTCTGTACAAAAAATAGAAGACTCAAATGCCATTTGATTGTTAGTACTAGACCAATATTTCTACTCTCAGATAAAATGTTGTTCAACATCATATGTTGAATATAAAAATATACAAAAACAAATGCATTTTATTTGGCTTCTTCCAGAAACAAACAAAATTCTCCCAATGTATAAATATATCCTGTGTGTATATTTGTCATGGCAGTTTCCAAAGTAATCCATTGGGTAACATAGTAAACAGTGAAATGTGTGATTTTTCACATTTCATTTTGAAATAGTAATAGATTCATAGGAAATTACAAAGTTAATACCAGGAAATCCTGAGTATGTTTACATCTTATGTAACTATAACACTATATCAAACTAGAAAATTGGCATTAGCATAATATTTGGGTATAGTTCTATGTCATTTCATCACATGTGTAGATTGAGGTAATCACCACTATAAAAATGTGAACCATTCCATGATTACAAAGATCTCTCTCATGCTATCCCGTTATAATCTTTCCCACTTCTCTGCCCTCTACCATTTCCTGATCACTGACAACCATCGATTTTCTCCATCTCTATAGTTGAGCTATTTTGATAATGTTCTTTAAATGAAACCATACAATATGTAACTTTTTGGAATTGTCTTTTTTGTCCCTCTTGTTATAATGCCCTTGAGATACATTAAAGCTCTTATGTGTACCAATAGGTCTTTTTTTTTTTTCGGTTAATTGGTAAATAGTAGTATCTGGTATGAATGTACCACAGTTTGTTTAACCATTCACTTATTGAAGGACACTTTTATTGTTTCCAGTTTTTCACTATTACAAATTGCTAGGGACTGAAAATTTGTGTCCCCCACATATTATGTTGAAACCTAATCCTCAATACAATAGATTTGGGGTGGGAATTTTGGGATGTAATTAGATTATGACAGTGGAGCTCTCGTGTATAAGATTAGTACCCTTATAATAATCAGATAGCTTGCTCTCCCTTTCTCAGCTCTTTACCATGTGAAGGATACAACAAAAAGACAGCCATTGACAAACCATGAAGTGTGCCTCACCAGGCAACAGATCTTCTGCGACCTTGATCTCTATTGCCCAGCCTTCAGGACTGTGATAAATAAATGTTTAAGCCACTTAATCTGTGTTAATTTGTTATAGTAGCCTAAACTGACTAAGACACAAATAAAGCTACCACAAATAATATATAGGCTTCAGTGTGAAAGTAAATTTTTATCCTACTAGGATTTGCTGGGTCATATGGTTAAGGCATGTATAGTTTTTAAAGAAACTGTCAAATTGTTTTCCAAAGTGGCTGTACTAGTTTACATTTTCCACAGCAATGTATAAGAGATTTAGTTACCCCTCATATGCACCAGCATTTTGTGTTACCATTTTTTTATTTTAGCTATTTTAATAGGTATGTAGCAACATATTATTGTGGCCTTAATTTGCATTTATCTCATGGTCAGTGACATTGAACATCTTTTCATGTACTTATTTGCTATCCTTATAGCTTCTTCAGTGAATTTTCTCCTTGTATTTTTTGTCTATTATTTATCGAGATTTTTGGATTTTCATGGTATTGAGTTTTGAGATGCCTTTCTGTCATCTATATATGAGTCCTTTGTCATATATGTGGTTTGCAAGCCTATCATTTGTCTTTTAATCTTCTTAACATGGTATTTCTGGAAAAAAAATAGTTTATTTTTATGAACACTGATTTATCTATTTAGTTTTTCTTTTATGAGTTGTGCTTTTAGTGCCATATCTAAGAGCTCTTGCAGTGATCCATTCTCATAAGCTTGACCCCAAGATTTCAAAATGGGGACAACTGCTTTTCCTGAGGTGAAAGCATTTTGTTGTGCACATTTTAAGATGTGATTTTCTGTGCCTTGGCTTTTTAATTTACCTGATCCAATCACTTCTCAATTTCCCCAGAATTCCTGAATAAAAAGTCTGATAATGGTCTCCATGTTATGCTTCAGAAACACCGTATTTGTTTATTTTTATGGAATGTTTGATGAAAAGAAAATGATCGTATATGCTTAGACCCCCAAATTAAGATATCAGACTTTTTCTTATGTAAAATATTCTTCATCACAGCTATGAAGCAATTAAAGTAATACTTTAATTAATTTAGAATAATGTGTCTATTGACACTGATTATATGTCAAGAAATAGTCTATATACTTGGATTATAGCAATGTACAAAATAGATTTTAACCTCATGAAGTCATGAATTTACAAGGAAATAGAACACATTTAAAATACATATAATCAATTAATTATACAGTATGTTTACTAGTAATAAATGATGTTAAGAAAAATAAATCAGTAAAAGGATTTCTAAGAAGAGTTCTTAAGAGAGGGGGCACATTGTGCAGCCTCAAAGATGCAAGGAATATCTAAGATTTATAGAAATAATGGAATGAGTCCTGTGGATAGGTTGTTTAAGAGCAAAGTGGGCCAGGTGCTGTGGCTCACACCTATAATCCCAGCACTTTGGGAGGCTGAGGCACACCGATCATGAGGTCAGGAGTTCGAGACCAGCCTGGCCAAGATGGTGAAACCCGTCTCTACTAAAATACAAAAATTAGCCAGACATGGTGGCAGGCACCTGTAACCCCAGCTACTCGGAAGGCTGAGGCAGGAGAATTGCTCGAACCCAGGAGGCAGAGCTTGCAGTGAGCGGAGATTGCGCCACTGCACTCCAGTCTGGGCGACAGAGGGAGACTTTGTCTTAAAAAAAAAAAAAGGAATAATGTGAACACCAACTTCCCTCATCTTGTTGTATTTACACTTTTCAGTTCAGATAATGTTCTAAAATAATATATTATATAAGGATTTGTGTATATAATATGTTTCCTTCATTTAAATATAAGCTCTACTTGGGCAGGTAATTCTGTTTGTTTTATTGGCTGATTTATTACAAGCAAATAGAATGCTGCTACCCCACAATAGATTCTCAATAAATATTTGGTGAAAAAACAAGTAAATGAATAAATAAAGAGCATATCAACAGAGAAAACAACAAATGCAAAGACTTTGAGTTGAGAGCATGCTTAGGTATTCAAGAAACAGAATGAAAGCTAAGAGACTGAGTCAACAATTGTATGGGTATGGAGATGAGCTCAGAGGAGGATGTAATAAACTATTTCAGGAATTCTGGCATTTACTGCTTTTAGATTCTATGGAAAGATTACGGAGCATTTTGTTCTAAATAGTGGCATGATTTCACATTTTCAAAATATTTCTTCACAAGTAGCCTGTAGATGTCCAAGAAGGAAAGCAGAGAGACAAGATTTTAGACTACTGCAGTATTGCAGTAATGGAATTATAGAGACTGGATTAGGATGCTAGTGAAGAAGACAGTGAGAAAAAAATCATGCTCTAAATATATTTTGAAAGTACAGTCATCTACATTTGTTGATGGATTTAAAGTGAAGGAAAAGGAAAAGGAAGATTTAATCTTTTTTTTTTTTTTATGTAAGTAACCAGAAAGAAAGGATTAATCTTTTCTAAGATAGGGAAAAAGAATTTAAGGGAAGAAATCAGAATCACTTTTAGATATGTTAATTTCAAGATATTTATTACACATCCAAGTGAGGTTGGTTTATAGGCAGTTAATTAGAGCGATCTGCAGTTTCTGAGGTGAGGTCATAAGTGAAGATAAATATTTGAGATTTGCCTGTATGAGGATAGTATTTAAAGCCAAGAGAACAGGTATGATCCTTTAGGGAAAAAATGGAGAGAGAGATGGCAACACTGATATTTAATGTTACTATAGCAGAGTTGTGCTATCAATGTATAGAATGTGCACTTCAATGTATAGAAAATATAAAGATGTGAAGGTACCTGAAAAGTTATTAAGAAAGAACAACCAAGGAAGGGGGAATGTAGGAGAAACAAGAGTGTGATGTTTTAAAAATACAAAATTTGTCAAATACTGCAAATGGTTTATAAAAGACGAAGAATTAGACTGAATTAATTAAAGATTAAATTTAGCAATGGCGATTTAATAAACATTAGTAGAACTGTTTCTATGGTATAGTGGGGATAAACATTAGTTGCATAGGTTCAAGAGGAAATGAGAAGAATAAAAATGGAAAGAGGTAGTATATAATTCCTGGCAATTCAAAGGATGGTCCCTGAACCAGTAGAATCAAGATTTCACCTGGTATCTCATTAGAAATGCACTCCAGACCAACTGAAGGAGAATCCGATTTAACCAAGAGTCCCACATGATTCATATGTAAATAAAAATTTGTGAAGCATTGATCCAAATATCTCTTCTGAGTTGTATGAAGTACAGTGGTATGAAGTAGCAACTAAGGAGGTCTTAGAGGTTGTCAGGTCATATTTGTGAACAGATGGGATGATTAACTAGAGAAAGAAAATTGATAATGAATGCAATAAAGGGGACAGATTCTAGATTAATGTCTATAAGTAAGGTAGAGTGACACATGGAATCCCACCCACCGGTAAAGGGATTATCAGGTAAGAGACATCAATATAACAGGAGAAAAGACAAAAATAGATGGGCAAATAATCAAGTTAACTGGTGGCATCCAGGCAGAGCCTGGAGATCTCTTTTTCTGGTTGTTTCTGCTGTTTACTAAAATATGAAGCAAAGACAAAAATGAAGTCTAATGAAAGGGGTGGAAGTTTGAGTAAGGAAGAGACGTAATAAATGGTTGCCTAGCATATTGAGAGAAAAAAATGTACACATTAGAAAAACCTATCAAAATTTATGGGCAGTGTCTACGAACTCCTTGAAATTAGTGAATATATGAGACCAGGTAGCATGGTTCCATGTATATTTTACTGCAAACAAATTAATAAGTAGAGATAAATTTAACAGGTTTGTAATTTTGCAGGGGGTTACAACGCGAGGAGAGAGGAACAAGAAATTGAGAATGTGAAAAAGTGGTAGTAATGACAGACCATATAATTTAATTGCACAAGAAGAGAAAGGCATCACAAGGAGGAAATAATGAAAGTATGGTAAAGGCTCAATAGACTTTGTTGTTTGAGGGAATGAAAAACCAACAGAATTTGGAATCCTAGAAGGAACAAATTTGAAAAGTGAGACAGGGTTATATTCTTGGAGTAGAATGCTTAAAAGTTTATCTAAATACAAAAAATACATAGTGTGGGTTTGCTATAAGAGTACAGTACATTTTTCATAGTAATAGTAAGTGTGGCATAAATAAGGAGCCATTTATTAAAAGATGTCCATGATAAAGAAACAATTCTCCAGGTGTAAGTTATTATCATTTTTATCTCAAAAAAGTCTCTCTCTGTCTCTCTCTCTCATACACACACATGTACAAACATACAGACATAACCCAAATAATTTGAAGTAAAATATTTAAGCAGCAATCCTATTAAAATTATCTAAGTAATTTTTATTTTAGTAGAAATCATAATGGGGCTTCTATAAAACAAACTAGCTCTGCTATCCTAACAATGTGCATATATCCATAAAAAATCACAATGAATAAAAGATTATTTTAGACCATTATGTTTTATTACAATTTCAGTAAATTCTTTTGGTCAATCCTCTGATGAAGTGTCAAAAATTTCCGAAGCAATTCTGTGTAAAATAACGCACTGCAGTTAGTTGAGTATTTTATTCACTCAAGTTCGTTTTAGTCTACTTTCCTGTAAGAATGAAGCTATTATACTCTTAGGATAGGCAACACAAAGGCATCACCAAGTAGCATGATAATTTGCCTTTCATTTCTATGGGGAGAGAAAGAAATGGTTGCTAGGGGCTCTGTTCAAGAACTTGAAAAATGACAGAAGAAGTAAATACAAGAAAATTGAAGAAAGACAGCTAACTTGTTTACCCATGTTTGATTACATTTTTAAGAGTTTGCCAAGACAAAGAATTGCTCCAAAATAAGAAAGAACATTTAATGAAAATACTCAGTTATTCATCCATGGTAAAAGTAATTATGTAAAAAGTTGCTAGTTTAGCATTTCAGATAAACAAAAAAATATTTTAAGTTATTCATTGTAAACATACCTTAACAAATACCATTTAAGTAAAGTTATTATCTTGTTATTAATTCAGTTTTGGCCATGCAGGATATGAAAGTTTAGCAGTTAAAAGTACTGACTTTGCTAAGTTTCTAATGTGTGACTCTCACCACTCAGCTCTTCCACTTAAATTACCAGGATTGAGCACACAACCTATTGCAAGGAGATTAAAACCCAATATATTCCTCCATTGTATGGATCTGCAATTTTTTTTCTCTAAAGAAGCAGATAGTAATTATTTTGGGCTTTGTGGGCCATCAGGTCTCTTGGATTATTCAACTCTGCTCTTGTAGTATGAGAGGAAAGATTATACATAAATGCATAAGAATGATTGTTATATTGCTTTTCATCTATGTCTTTAATAAACCACACAGTGCTCTAAGCCCTTTATATGTAATAATGCAGCAACTTTTATAAAGTAGATATTGTCGTTATGCCTATTAGAAGCAAGGTGACTGAGGCACAAGGGGGATAGTCTAGAAACATTCCATCTCTACATTATTCATCAGAAACTTCGAGGAATGGCTGCCAGAAGCCCAAAATGCAATACTGGATTTAAGAAAGTACCTAAAAACATGTAAATCATGCATAGAATACCAACAACAAAAAGCACATGGGGAGCAAATAGATATGGCCCCTAAAATAAATCCATTCACATCTCTTACTTTGAAGAAGCAGGAGACTGAAATAAAAAGGGCTCCCAGAGCACTGAATTATGATATGAGAAGGGTGTGGTAGAATTCAAAACAGACTGTGAGGTATAATTGTTGGAAAAATATGCATATGTTACATATCCTGTTGTGCAATTTTAGGTTAGGCTACATGGGACTACGTTGTACATACCAGCCTAAGTTCCTATTTAATAAATTCAAGTATTCCTAGTAGAAAAACTACATTTCCAGTTAGAAAAGTAATTTTGAGCAACACAATCAAAATGATGTAAACAAAAAGTAATACAGAGAAGACCTGTCAAATGGTATGTCTGGTTCTAGATCCTTGAGGAATCGCCATACTGTCTTCCATCATGGTTGAACTAATTTACATTTCCAATAACTCTGTAAAAGCATTCCTATTATTCTGCTATAAGGACACATGCACACATATGTTTATTTCAGCACTATTTACAATAGCAAAGACATGGAACCAAACCAAATGCCCATCAATGATAGGCTGGATAAAGAAAATGTGGTACATAAACACCATGAAATACTATGCAGCCATAAAAAGGAATGAGATCATGTCCTTTGTCCTTTGCAGGGACATAGATGAAGCTGAAAGCCATCATCCTTAGCAAACTAACACAGGAACAGGAAACCAAACACCACATGTTTTCACTTATAAGTGGGAGTTGAACATTGAGAACGCATGGAAACAGAGAGGGGAACAATACACAACAGGACCTGTTGGGGGTTGGTAGGTGAGGGGAGGGAACGTAGAGGATGGGTCAATAGGTGCAGCAAACCATCATGACAAACGTATACCTGTGTAACAAACCTTCACGTTCTGCACATGTATCCCATTTTTTTAGAAGAAATAAAGAGAAAAAATCTGTCATGAATACTAAAAGTATGGTCTCAAGCCACAATTAGCAAACTACCAATTGTGGTTGGACAGTGAAGCCTCTCTACATCTAATTTTATTTTCATGTTTCATCAAAGCTTTAAAGCTTTGATCAGGGGCTTGCCTAATCTCTGGCTGAAATCACCTCAACCCCTAATACCATGCAGATTTAGTCATTTCTCTGGGAGAATGAGAAAAAAGAGAAAATAAGGCAGACATATGAAGAGTTAATATTCAAAAGAAAAGTTGAAAAATAAGGCAGTCATTTTTTTTCAGGAGCAGAGCTATTGGAAGGTGAATAAAATATAAATGTATAACTTACGGATGTATAAACCCAAACATGAGGCTTTAAAAAACAAATAAAGCAATCAGTCCTTTAGTAGTTCTTATTTAAAAAGTGAGAGAACATATCTACACCTCATTAAGAATATTAAAATAGAAATTTTATAATTTGATTATATGTGTTTTAAAAGACTGAAAATATAAGAGAATGATGAACAATTCTGTTCTAGTAAAATTGCAATCTAAACATGTACAAAAATTCACACAAATAAATTTATAGTGGTTGAAAATACCAATAACAAAATATAATTTATCAAAAAAAAATCAGAGAATTAACCTCCAAAAACACATTGAGCCTAAATTTTGATTCTTTAAAACCTGTGTAATCTGTACAATTTTGTTCATTATGTTCTAGAACAGCTCCATTCAAGAGAAACAGAACATTTCACATGCGATTTTAAATTTTCTAGTCATCACATTTTAAAAAATAAAGCAAGTAATATTCATTTTAATAATATTTAATGTACCTCAATATATCCAAAATAAAATTATCATAACACATTATCAATATAAAACATTATTAACATTATATTTTAAGTTTTGTTTATACTAAGTTTTTGAAAACCAAAGTGGTAAAGTGCGTACAGGCATATCCTGGAGCTATTGCAGGTAGGTTTCCAGATCACTACAATAAAGTCAATATCAATCTGAAGCAAGTCACACAAATGTTTTGGCTTCCCAATGCATATGAAAGTTATGTTTACACTATATTATAATCTATTAAGTGTGCAATAACTTCATATCTGAGGAAAACAATGTACATGCCTTAATTTGCAAATACTCTATTGCCAGAAAATGCTAACAATCATCCATGCTTTCAGCAAATCCTAATATTTTTGCTGATGGAAGTTCTTTCCTCAATGTTCATGGTCACTGATGGATCAGGGTGGTGGTTGCTAAAGATTGGAGAAGCTGTGATAATTTCTTAAAATAAGACAACAAGCTTTCATTTCATGAAATATTTCTCTGTAGCATGCAATGCCATTTGAGAGCATTTTGCCCACAATAGAACTTTTTTCAGAATTAAAGTTGGTCCTCGCAAACCCTGCACTTGGTTTTACCAACCAAATTAATGTAATATTCTAAATCTTTTGTTGTAACTTCAACAATGTTCACAGCAGCCTCACCAGGAGTAGATTATATTTGAAGAAACCACTTTCTTTGCTCATTCGTAAGAAACAATCTTCATCCATTAAAGTTGTATCACGAAATGGCAGCAATTCATTCACCTCTTTAGGCTCCACATTTCATTCTAGTGTTCTTGCTATTTCCACTACATTTGCAGTTGCTTCTTCTACTGATGTTTTAAACCACTCAAAGTCACCCATGAAGGTTGGAATTACTACCTCCAAATTCCTGTTATTGTTGACATTTTGATCTCCTCTAATGAATCACAAATATTCTTAATGGCATCTAGAATGGTGAATTCTTTCCAGAAAGCTTTCAATTGACTTTGCTTAGATCCATCAGAGGAATCACTGTCTATGGAAGCTATAGCCTTACAAAAAGCATTTCTTAAATAAAAAGACTTGAAAGTAAAAATATTCTTTTATTGGTGGGCTACAAAAGGGATGCCATGTTAGCAGTCATGAAAACAATATTTATCTCCTTGTATAACTCCATCAGATCTCTTGGGTGATCCGTTGCATTGTCACTGAGCAGTAACATCTTGAAAGGAATATTTTTTTTTTTCCTGAGCAGCAGGTCACAATGGTGGGCTTAAAATATTCACTAAACTATGCTGTAAACAGGTGTGTGGTCATTCAGACTTTGTTCATCCATTTCTAGAGGGCAGGCAGAGTAAATTTAGCATCTTTCTTAAGGAACCTAGGATTTTTGGAATGGAAGATAAGCATTGGCTCCAACTAAAATTCACCGGCTGCATTAACCCCTAGCAAGAGAAGCACTCTGTTCTTTGAAGGTTTAAAGTCAGCACTGACTTTTCCTCTCTAGCTGTGAAAGTCCTAGGTGGCACTATCTTCTGATACTAGGCTGTTTTTTTTCACATTGAAAATATGTTGTTTAGTATAACAACCTTCATCAATAATCTTAGCTAGATCAGGAATTCCTGCTTCACATTGCACTATTATGTTATGGAAGTAGCTTTTTTCCATAAATTTCATGAGTCTATCTCTGCTAGCTTCAAACTTTTCTTCTATACCTTCCTCACCTCTCTCAGCCTTTATAGATTGAAGAGAGCTAGAGTCTTGCTCTGGATTAGGTTTTGGCTTGAGGAAATGTTGTGGCTGGTTTGGTCTTCTATTCAGACCACTAACATTTTCTTCATATCAACAATAAGGCTCTTTAGGTTTCTTAACTTTCATGTATTTACTATAGTAGCACTCTTAATTGCCTTCAAGAATTGTTCCTTTGCATTCACAACTTGGCTAACTGTTAGGAGCACAAGGCCTAGCTTCTGGGCTATCTGAGCTTTCCACATGATTTCCTCATTAAGCTTCTTTCTACAAACATACATTGTCTCATTTAAATTGAGAGATGTGTGACTTTTCCTTTCACTGAAACACTTAGAGGTCATTGTAGGGCTATTCATTGGTCTAATTTCAATATTGTTGTGTTTCAGGGACTGTGGAGACATGAGAAGAGGGGGGAGAGAAAGCAGAACGGTCAGTCGGAAGCAATCAGAACCACACGACATTTATCTACTAAGTTTTCCGTATTATATCGATGCAGTTGGTGGTGTTCCAAAGCAATTACAATAGTAACATCAAAGATCAATGATCACAGAGCCCCATGTAGATATAACAATAAAAAAGTTTGAAATATTGTGAGAATTACCAAAAGGTGACAGAGACACAAAGTGAGCACATGGTGTTAGAAAAACTGGTGCTGATAGATCTTCTTGACTCAGGATTGCCACAAACTTTCAATTTGTAGAAACTGAAGTATCTGTGAAGCCCATTACAGCAAGGCACAAGAAAACAATGTATGTCTGTATTTTATGCTTATAGCATATTTAACTTTGAAATAACTAAATTTCAAGTGCTCAATAGCCACATGGCTTGTGGTTCTATACTGAGTAGCACATTTTTAGAGCATGGAAAATAAATAAAGCTTCCAATCTAATCTCAAGAAGTTATTGTAACTTGATACAAATACCTTATAATGTACCATATTTAATTCTAGTCCCATGACTGACTAAAGTTGGAAGAATCTTAAAAGAAATATGAGCAATTACATTTTATTAGTATTGACATGTAGCAATAAACAGAACCAAATTGGATCCACTTTAATACTGAAAATTTTAGAAAATCTGTGAATATAATAAGTTACATTTATACTCAATAGGAAAAGAAATTTAATAAGAAAAATACACTTCACATAGAAAAAATGCAAATGCCCAATAAACATGCAAAGCTTTTATATCATTAATAAACATAAAATTAAACAAAAAACTGCTGCTACCTAATTGCCAGAGTGGCTGAAATAAACATCTGTGACCCACAGAGTAATGTGTTCATATGAAGCAACAGGAAATATCCTACACATCTAACAGGAGGGTAAGTTGGAACAATCACTTTGGAAACAATGTGTTATCATTTAATAACATTTAACAAATACATAAATCAGGACCAAAAAGCCTCTCTCTATATAGAGAGACATATATATATACATATATACACACATATGTATATATGTATGTTTATGTGTACATCCTACAAAGGAACAACAGACAAGTGCAAGAAAGCTTATGGTAGCATCATTCATAATAACTCCAAACTTAAAATTACCTAAATTCTGTCCATCATCATTATAACAGATATATAATTTTGATATGTTCATTCAGTCAAAAAGCACATGACGATAGAAATAATTGCTAAAACTAAACACAACATGATCACACAAACATCCTATAAATAGAAAAAGGATAAAGAGAATAGAGAATATACTGCATAATCCTCACCCACATAGAAATTAAATGAGGGAAAACAAAACTAAAATTTAAAAATTCAGATTGGTTTTTATCGTTGGGGCATATTTACTGAGAAGGGGGAGGAGTAAAGATCTGAGAACGCTGGCAACATTTTATTTCTTGGTCTATGTCACATGTATGTGGGATTTTGCTTTGTGAGAATTTTGTATTCAAAATGTTAAATTATTCAATTTAAAAATACATGTAATTAAACCATGCATAAAATTAAAAGGCAGGTAATTTGTTAAAATGTAATGTGTGTGACAGGCAGATGTTCTTCAGTGTTTTTAGCTGTTTGCTTGTGTCACTGGGAGTGAAATGTTAGCCAATGTCAGAATCACAGGGACAGCTTTTTAGAACAGATCCCGGGACCTAGCTTCCAAAACTTCTGATTCAGTGGGTCTACATTAGGTATCATAAATTGAGAATTTTTATTGCCATGTTCCCAGGTGATTCTGATGCTGCTGATACAGGACCACACATTATAAACCTCTGGCTTTTGCTATGCCCATTGAAATATACTTCCCTCCGTCCTCACAGTCACCTAGCTAACTCACTTTTACATTCACCCTAGGCCCAACTCCAGCAAGGCCGCATAATTAGGTTACCCTCTCCTCCCAAACCTACCATTATCTTCAGGGAGCCCGCTTCTATTCTTTCATAATATTTTCCTGAGAAATTTACTTAAGATATTTTATCTCTCTGTCTAGCCTTCTAATTGCCCCACTATAAGCGACATTCTCTAGGGTTTACTTTATCCCTGAGAGTGTTTATTTAATTATATCTGTTGAATAAATAAATCCCATCCATTGACTTTTCAATTCCTTTCAGTTGTCAATTTGTCTTTTAGGTTCCTATGTGTCTTGCCTTTAGCCCCCTATTTCAAAGTCTAACTTTAATCCCAGCTTTCTTGGGAACACCTTCCTTCCAGGTTTCTAAGGTGTAATGAATTTAACGTGAAATTTGTGTCCTGGCAGCCTCCTTCTTCATTAACTCAGCCAAAGACTGCCAACATTTTTCTATACATTGGAAGTTTTACTTGCTTCTTTCTTGGTAGGGTGCACTGTCCTTCTTACTAAGTTGCCAGAAGATTAACAATCCATAACCTCCCTTTCATTATGTTCCCTAACAATTTTATTTCTATTTTTTTCTTTCTTTTCCTCATATAACCTTGCTCTTAAGATTTTTCTGATGGTCTGTGAATTACCTTATTATTTTCTTTAGTCTTACTATTTTCTTTAGTCTTACTCTCCACAAAAATACTTTATGGAAAATGGATATTTATCCTATGTCCTTCACTTTGTGGCTTCGGAAATAATGCTTCCTTTGTTACTTCCTTTCTCTCTTCCTTTCACGGCCATTGAAACCTATTTTTAATACACAGTATTAAATAAATGCATTCATCCTCTTGTGCTTGAAAATATATTACAGATTTTCCATGTTTAATGAAAGGCATCTGTTTTATATTACATCAAATCTAACTCATTTTACCAATCAGTACACAATTATATTTTTAAGAAGTGAGGTTTTGAGAGTAGGTATCCTAAGTTTATAAATGCTTTGGTATTTTGCTGCTACCTCAGAAATATTTAAATATTCTGGTATCCAGATGATGTGTGTTACATTAACTGAGGCATGTACAGGTTAATGGATCTCTCACCTCTGTCTGAAGATGGAAGAAATAGTATGCCTTCAATAACCCTCAAACCTAGAAGCTATTATTAATAAAAAGCAGGGAGATTTTCTCTGCATTCCAACCTCAAGTGCATATGAACTATTACTCTATATTTTCTGCCCAAATGAAATTTACTCCAGGAAGGCAAATAATAAATGAAGCTAGAGATTGTTTTTCTTGTTTGGTGTCTCTGTGTCTAAGGGTGTTATTGCAGACATTGATAATGAATAAAAATTGAATGGCTAATGTAATTATATGTGCAATTCAGTACCAAAGCGCTCCTTTGACTAACTATCTTGGTCAGCTGAAAAGCCTTTAGCTGTATAAATGTATATTTGATTACAAAGGTAATGTTGAATATTGTGGTTAGTTATTCTTTCAACAGGGAAGGAAAATATTATTTTTGTATATGGATAATGACTGTAAAGGGTACATTAAAATACTTGAATTACAAACTAATCTGTCTCTAGATGTGTTCTCCATGATCATGAAGAGAATTAATATAGTCAATTTTAAATAGATTTAGTAAACGTGCAAAACAAGTAAAATTTTGAAACGTGTTTTCTGGTTCAAGACTGTGGCTTCCATATACACTTGTTTTCTTTATGATTTTAGAGCATATTAAAATGGTGCCATTAAATTACTCATATATTGAGGAAAGCTAAAAAATCAATAGACTCAGATTGCAAAGAGGCTGAGTAGGTAATTTAATTGTTTTTGCTTTTCATAATTGTTGGGGAGGCTATCTTGCTTTATAAAACAAGATTAACTTCAATAATATCTATGTGTTTTAGAGGTGAAAACAATGTCTAAAGCATTTATGTTAAACTTGGTTGGATTTGATTTCTTCTTATGAGGTTGTCCTTCCATAAGAAATTTAAACAGCGAGCAGAGGCTAAGAATCCTTTTATTACTCATAAAATTTTGGCTTTGATGGACAAGTGTTTATAGTTCATGGTGAGGGACCAGTCTTTTAAAGCATTTTCATCTTTGCCAAAGTCTCTTCCTGGATTTAACTGGTCATCTCAGCAGGTATTACAGCACTTTATGGCTTTATGATGACGAATTTTCTCTCTAGAAGTGATGGCAGAAATGTTAGGTGTTTTTCAGCTGTATTTATCCACCAAACTCAAGTGCATGTAACCAAACTGAAGACTACAGAACAAAGACTTCTTAATAAGTCAAACAGAAGAATTCCATTTTAAGTTTTAGAAAGAGAGTCTCACTCTGTCCCATAAGCTAGAGTGTAGTGGCACAATCATAGCCCACTGCAGCCTCAAACTCCTGGGCTAAGTGATCCCACAGCCTCATCCTCAAAAGTATCTAAGACTAGAGGTGTATGCCACCTCACCCAGCTAATTTTTATTTTTGTATTTTGTAGAGGTGGGTTCTTGCTACGTTGCTTAGGCTGGTTTCAAACTTACGGCTTCAAGGGATCCTACCTTGGCCTCCTAAAGTGATGAGATTACTTAAGGCATAAGCCACTACACATAGCCAAAATTCTGTTTTATTATTATTAACTTTTCATTTCCTGTGCTGAAACAAATTGCTCTCCATCTGTTGTTGGCTACTAAATAAAATACAGGGGTAACCTTGCATTTAGTGGCTCTGATGTATGGATATACATAAATAAATATATTTTATTATTATCTTTAATGTCTAAAAAATCACTGAATGAATGAGATTGTCCCACTTTGGATAAGAGGCAATGTGGTAAAATGTCTGCTAGACCTAAGCAGATTAATTTTCTGATCCTATATTCTTTGGAGCATGTTTTCCTAAATAAAGTTGCCTGCTGAATCATCTCCACTTTTTAAATTGCCCTGTTCTTTTTGTCTATCAAAGCTGATTTTATAAAAGTTAATTAGGAAGAACAGAGATAATATGATGAATAAATCATAGGGTTGTGAGACTTTTCTTTTACTATATATCCTTCTACACTATTTTCCTTTTTAATCATAGGCAAGAAATTTACAATACATATTGTAATGTAAAAATTTTGTTTTAGGAGTTTCAACAGCCGTTAATAAGTTATAAACCTTAATTTAGTAATTTACATGACTAAATATGTAACACCTAAAAATGAATCTTTTGTTTACATATATGGAAATGTTGTGGCTTGATGTAAACTTTATGGATTTTTAATTATTAGAAGTTCTTAATATTAATGTAGTTAAATACATAAATATTTTCTTTTAGGTTTAATTTTTGAATGTGTGTGTTGTATCTCTGTATGTTTTTAAGGAAATATTTCCCATAGTGAAGCCATAATCTTCTCTATTATAACCTTAAATAAAATTTGTAAAGTTTAGCCCCCTGAAGCTTTTTCTTTAAATGGTGTAGGGTAACCCTTACTCTAGTTCCACCTTCATAAGCAGTCTTGATATCTGCCAGGGCATTTCACTTCACTTTTTCTTCAGGAGCATCATAGTTATTCTTTGGCCTTCCATTCAAATTTTGTAATCATTTTAGCACATTTCTTGGAAAATTCTTTTGGAATATTAATTAAAATTATAGATGAAGTTTAAAATTAATTGAGATGATGAATTATCTCAAGGAGATGATGAAGTCTCCTTGTGCATGAATATGCTATTTCCCTCAATACATTTACACGTTTAAATTTTTCAAAATACAGATATGCATTGACTATCTCATGTTAGATTTGTTTCATAGTTAACATGTATTTTTGGTTAATACTATAAAATATTTCCCTTTAAATTGTGTTTTCAATAGCCTATTAATGTAATTATAAACATATATTTTAAAAATAAATATAATGTACATAAAAAATAGAATTTTTTTTTCATTACAGGGGTAGAATAAGAATTACTTCGAAGATAGGCAGCATATTTGAGTCAACATAAAATATGCTCTCATCAATTGCAGACATGCAACAGTAAAAGGGGCACCATTATGGTGTAGAAGTACCCCGCTGAATGCTGAATTATATCATTCAGTATTAACTGAATTAATATCATTCAGTATTAACCATCTGTAATAAAAATTGCAAAAGAAATTCATACAGATTTGAAATAATCAAAATAGTATAAAATGCAATATATGATTTATTATATTCAGGATATAATTCATGACATACTAAGGAGAGAAAGCAGGAGATTCAAAATTATATATTTAGGATGTTTCCACATATAAGTTATATCAAGAACATGATATATAATTACAAAAGTATACATGATACATTCTATGGTATGAAAGTACAAGTCAAGAAAATTTCATTTTATTAGTAATAAAATGTAAATTTAAAATATTAACACGTTATACATAATAAGTGAAATTTGATGTTCAACTTAGCAAATATTTTTTAATTTTTGGAATGATATCAACTACTGCTGGTGAGAGTGATGTACAATGGCCTCTTTTATACAGCAATAATGGAATTACAAACTTGCTCATCAATTCTCAGAGGGAATTTCTTAGTATGCTTATGTTCATTATTTTGAACATTGACCCAGTTATTCTATGTCTGAAAATTTATTCTAAAATACAAATATATACTCAAAGATCTAGATTTATATGACAGTATTTTTTAATAAAGGCAATATTAAAAAGTGAATGTATACATAGAATGGTTAAATAAATACATTGAAATGATAAAAGGCCAAGTAGTCATTAAATTTCATAATAATTACATCAAACACTTGTATTGTGCTAATTATGTGCCAATCATTGCTATTCATTTTTACGTATAACTCATTTAAATATCACATATTTTTCTATGAAATAGTCACTGTCATTAAACTCATTTTTTTTTTAGCAATATTGAGGTTAAGTAACTATCCAAGCTGGAATTGTATGCCAAATCTATGCTGTTTTTTGATTCTCCTTCTTCTCAAGCCATTAACAGACAAGACAATGGACTGACCACTTCCACACATAAAATTCTCCTTCCCTTAAACTCCACCCATGCCCTCAGGTCTTCAATAAAATAATATAAAATATAGATAATCTTACATCATATTGGGAACTGAAAATCACTGAGGAATTTTTGTTAAATATAATGTAAGTTGGATCAAATTGCAGTAAAGATACCAAAAACTGTCAAATGCATCTTGAAGCACTGTGCTTCATTGCTAATAAATCCCCCACATGAGGCACCAATATGAAATTGTGGCCTATAAATAAAAGATATTCTGAGCTGGGCGTGGTGGCTCATGCCTATAATCCTAGCACTTTGGGAGGCCGAGGCGGGCAGATCACCTGAGGTCTGGAGTTCGAGACCAGCCTGACAAACATGGAGAAACACTGTCTCTACTAAAAATACAAAATTAGCCGGGCATGGTGGCACATGCCTGAAATCCCAGCTACTCGGGAGGCTGAGGCAGAAGAATTGCTTGAACCCAGGAGGCAGGGGTTGTGGTGAGTGGAGATGCACCATTACACTACTGCCTGGGCAACAAGAGCAAAATCATCTCAAAAAAAAAAAAAAAATGTTCTGGCACAACACTTGTAGCAACAATTAACTGGAAGAGAAATTACCAGGGGCCAGTGCATGGTGTACAACTAGAAATATACTATGTGGAATCTCCCTTTAATAATCACTAATCCTCAAACGTATTATAAAGCAGCTTACTCTTCCAGCCTCTGGGATTCTTCCACTTGGATATAAAAAATTGAAACCAAAACAAAACAAAACAGTGAGGCAGAGTTATTCAATTCATTTTCCAGCAGGCAAAGAAATGAAGCTAAATACTAACAGCTTCATTTCTTACAGCCTTATAGCTAAAGAGAAAGCTAAATACTAATATCTGAGCCCTACCATAGTGGCTTCATTGTCCGTATACAGTAGTACCAAGCACACTCTAATATCCTTACTTCATTGGTTCCAAACCCAATTTGCTAATTTATGTTGGTAACACCAACCCTCCAGATTACACACTATAAACAAAGTGATATTGGGACTTGACTATACAATAAAACAAGCAAAAGAGAATAAAATGTATTATCTATGGAGAAACATTGAGAATGATTTTTTTTTTCTTATTTATGATGAGTTTCCAAAAACAGATACACAAATAATTTCAGGCTAATGAAAATGTCTTGGAAAATAAATGAAGAAAATAACACTTGATAGACAGAGAAGAGATACTTTTAATTATTGTAATGACAATAATAGTCAATGTTTTGTAATAATACTTTTAGTAATACTTTTAGTTTACTACGCCAAGCAGTGTTTCAATACCTTTACATGGATAGCTGTTTTAATCCTCATAATAACCTATCAGATAGTAGCATTATTATTCCCGTTACAGATAAGTGAAGCATAGGAAAGATGAGTAATTTGCTCAAATTGACACCGCTACAAATGATAAACTCTTGTGTCTGAACCAGGGGTTGAGAGGTAGAGCAAGATGGCAGAATAGAAGTCTCCATCAATCATCCCCCCCTTCAGGGACACAAAGTTAACAACTATCTACAAAGGAAAAACACGTCACAATAACCAAAATCAGGTGAGCACTCATAGTATCCTGTTTTAACTTCATATCACTGAAAGAGGCACTGAACTCAGTGCTGTTCTGTTAGAGCAGAAAGAAAAACCAGACCGAACTCATCTGACACCCGCCCACAAATGGAGCATTTAAACAACCCTAGCCAGAGGTGAACCACTAATCCCAGCAGTCCTGACTTGAGTGCCCACAAACCTCACACTGGGGTCCAAAATGCCGGTCTCTGAGTAAACTTGAAAGGCATAAGGCATAAGTTTCTAGGCCATAGGGACTGCAACTCACAGGCAAGTCCTAGCACTGAACTAAGCTGATACAGTTGACTTGTAGGGAATGTGACATACAAAGACACCAGCTGGGGCAGCTAAGGGAATGCTGGCATTACCCCTCCCCTAGACCCAGGCTAACCCTAACCCTTTCCTTCTGCTTGAGCAGAGGAGAGAAAACAGTGGGGAGGACTTTATCTTGCATCTTTGATCTTGATCAGCCACAGGATAGGACACTGGTCAGAGTCATGAGGCCCCTGTTCCAGGCCCTAGCTGCCAGATGGCATTTCTAGGCACATCCTGGGCCAGAAAGGAATCTGCTGACTTGCAGGAAAGGATCCAGTCCTGGCAGCATTCAATACCTGCTAACTGAAGAGCCCTTGTGTCCTGAAAAACCAGCAGTAACACCCAGGTACTATGTGGAGGGCCTTGGGTGAGCCTCTGAGACTTGCTGTCCTCAGGTGAGATGCAGCACATTACCAACCTTGGTGGCCATGGGGGAAAAAAATCCTTCTTGAGGAAAGAGAGGAAAAAGAAGAGGGAACTTTGTCTTACACTTTAGATACAAGTACTGCCACAGTCAGGCAGAGCACCAAGTGGGCACTTAAGAATCTTCTACACTACTACTTTCAATTTGCCTTTTCTACCACCACTCCAGATTGTGGACAAGATCACTAACAACCATCTTACTTCAGAATCCGTTGTGAACTCTTTCACCATTTTTGTTAATTGACCTGTCAGCAAAGCAGCATTTAAAGTGTGGGTCATAACCTCCTTTTGAGAAACACCTTTTCCTTTACTCCTTAATATCACCATCCTGTATCTTGGGTTGTTACTTCTCAATGCCCTTTGTGTCAGTGTCTCTTTGTCACATACTTCACTTTCACTTTAATTGCTGGTATTCCTCCTTATTCTGTTCTGAAGATAGTTTTCTTCTATTCAGCTTTTTTCCTTTGGTGGATACTACCAGATCCCAGGAAGTCAACTAATATGTATATGATATTTATGACAATAAAATAAATAATATATTATTTGTAATTTACTATTCTCTCTTCTGGGGAGCTTTCCTTCTTTAAATATGTTGAAAACACTACATTATTTATCATAAATATTTGTTCATTATATATGACAGTAACATTATTAGGTGGAAATATTATGTGTTGGAAAAAATTGCTCAAATTATATTCATGATCACTGGCTGTTCTAAAATCAATTTTATTAGGTAATATCTGTGTCACATTATCTCTAAATTTCCGTAATTTTCATAATGAAAATGAAGAATAAAATCAAACTAAGTTTTAAAATGTGAGCTAGTAATTTTAGTTATCATGTTTATTTTAACATTAAACTCATGAATAAATAACAAAATTAAATGCAATTCATCATTCTTTGAACATTTCTGAATTTTTGAAGATCAAATATAAATCTTTCACAAGGCTTGTATTGACAATGTTGAGCAACTATCTCTGGTGGGAGGTTGTTATTGTACATTTTAAAAATAATTTAGAATACCAAAAGCAATTCCTCACTAGATTCCTTCTGGAAACCAAGAAAATATCCAATAATAATGGCATTCTCTAAACCCAGTTAATTAAAATCTTATGATCCATAAAAGTAAGATAAATATTACTCATATTTGTAGATAGAACATTAGAGGATTGTTGCTGTATTTTCAGAGTAAGGGTAAAGATTAATCTTTTCATAAGACAGGATTGCAATAGCTGTTTTATAAATAGGGTTTTTGGAAGTTAATTATTTATATGAAACATAAAATTATTGTGTCAGATGCTTTCCTAGGGACTGGAGATAAAATAATGAACAAAACAGATAACCATATATCACCTCCTGGAACTTAAATTCTGGTGGGAGAACACAGAAAAATAAGTACATACATAGGTACATACATACACACAAAACCTATGATTATGTAATAACCATTATAATTTATAATAATTTAGATGCAGACGAGTATTATGAAAAAAATGAAACAAAAGAGGGTGGGGTTGCTCAGGTATGGGTATAGGTTCATTTTTAAATAATGTGGTAAGGAAATGCCTAACTGTGCAGAACAAGAAGGAGACCAAGATGACTGTGAAAGAATGAGAGGAGTACAGACGTGGGAGACCAGGTGCAAAAGGAAAGGAGGTCAGACAATTTAGGTCCAGGACATTTTGAAGGCTCCTCTTCTTAGTGATATAAAAGCTTCTACACAGAAGGGGATTTAGCAAATTGACATGGTCTGACCCACATTTGAGCAGAATTGTTCTCCCTGCTGTTGGAGGTAAAAGGCAGAAGCTGCCACTGACATGGCAGCAATGAAATGGGTGAGAAGTGGTCAGATTTTAAATGTATTTTGTAGGTAAGAGCAACAAACTTTTCTAAGAGATTAAGTAAGAGTGTAAGAGAAAGGAGAAGTCAAGAAAAAAAAAGACTGCAAGGTTTTTGTTTGTTTTTTAACCTTGGCCAACTGAGAAGATAGACTGATAATTCAGGGAGGAATGGGAGGGGGTGGATATCACGTGTTTGTTTTGTGAAATTAAGTTACAGTGTTGAATTTAAGATACATCAATATATAATAGGTACCATTAAGGAAACACATCAAGTGGGCAGTTAGATACAAAACTATGGAGTCCATGGGAAAAGTCTATTGAGCCTTTTCAGGTTATGGATTGTTTTTAAATATATAAAACTAGACAAGAATCCAAAGGAAATGAAGATAGCAAAGACATGGAAGCCAATATGTAGTGTCCTGGAGTCCAAGTGAAGACGGTATTTTAAAGGGCAAGGAAGGATCAATTTTATGACAATCACTAGCTCTTCTAGAATGTCAGTCACTTCAACTGCAATTGGAGGCATTGGAACATGACCTGATGGACTCTATTCATTCCGGGTCTTAACATTTTGTGGGACTCACCAGGGTACATGATTAAAAAAAAAAACAGAATGCCTCAACAAGATTATATTTTCATGGTCATCTCTTTTCAGTGCTGTAATGTGTGATTAAGAGAATGTTTGAGATTAATCATGGAAATAATTAAATCATGTCTAAACTCATTATATGAGAGATGAAAGTAATAACACCCAGCCAAATTTAGTGGCTGTGAAACATTTAAAATTTGGGGTCAGCCTACAGACTCTTAGGGACAGATTTAGTACGTTTTTCAGAAGGCAAAACAGAAATATTTCGGGAGTTGTTAATAATTTGATAGCTTTATAAGATTATTTGTTAATAAAAATGGTACTAGAATGAACCAAGTAATGACTTTAACATTTGAATATGCACTTACTTTTTATTTTACTTGATCACGATTTGGCTCTTTAATTAATTTCATTTACTTTTAATCTTTCTTTTGGCCCAGAGGAAAAATTAACAAGTTGAAATGCCATGTTTGGGTTTAATTTGAGAATGAGATTTGAAATATGAAATATACCTCTTCTTCAAATCACTTCTGTGGCTTAGAGAATGACAAAGACCTCTATTTCCTACCACATCAGTCACAGCTCTTCCTAAGCATCACACTTTCAACAGAAATACAGCTGACCTCATAATCATCCCAGATAAACCATTTTTTATTTTCCCTGATCTTCAGTGAACATTTTAAAAAGGCAGAGTGATTGGAGAGCAATGTGGAGGAGTGAATAGTGCAGCATAGTGCTGAGAGCTCTCAAGAACTAAGCTTTGCTAAGAATGTGGACCTTGTTGAAGACATAAGTCATTATCCAGAGATGAAGAGAAGCACCAAGTATTGTGACACAAAATTTTGCAGAAGGAAGAGGCAATATTAAAACAACAACAACAGGTTATATCAGGGACATTTTCCTAGGTTTGCATAATTTTTTTTTTGTTTTGTTTTGAGATGGAGTCTCGCTCTGTTGCCCAGGCTGGAGTGCAGTGGTGCAATCTCGGCTCACTGCAAGCTCTGCCTCCCACGTTCACGCCATTCTCCTGCCTCAGCCTCCCGAGTAGCTGGGACTACAGGCGCCCGCCACCACGCCCAGCTAATTTTTTGTATTTTTAGCAGAGACGGGGTTTCACCATGTTAGCCAGGACGGTTTCGATCTCCTGACCTTGTGATCGGCCCGCCTTGGCCTCCAAAGTGTTGAGATTACAGGCATGAGCCACCGCGCCCGGCCACAAAAATTTTTAAATAAGGAAAATTTTAAAATTGTCACTTCAGCTTAAATGTTTCATCTATGAGAGGCTGCATAGCGCCTAAAATCTCTCATCATCCTTCTTCTCCTGAAAGATGCATTTAATGCTAGAAACATTGACATATGCTACTCTTTATATCTAAAATGTTCCCTTAATATGAAAATGTATTAATATTTTAAGGCTTAATTTATATTGCTACTTCTCTGTGAAGACCTGTTTGTCTCATTTCAATTAAATATCTCTTTCTTTTCTGTACCTTTATTATCTAATTATCTCTACTATTCCTAGTATTCTTAATATTTATTATACATAGGCTCTTGGGGACAGAAGGACTAGTATTCTGCATGGCTTGTATTTTGCATTATTACTGGGTTAGTATATTAAATAATTAATAGATGAGTAAATTAATATCACACATCTAAAGTCACCAGATTTTATGTTAAATAAGATATTTTCTATCTGATTTAAGAAAAAAAAATTGAAAGACAAATTACTGTACCTATTGGGTTTCATTAATTGGTTACAGAGTTATAAAATAACCTCAAAAAACAACATGTTTAAAATGTTACCTATATAATTAAATGTTGACCTTGTGGGACAGTAGATGAAAGTATCAATGTAATATTAATTATTTATGATGATAAAGCCTTTACGAGACTTAAAGGAATTTCTGTAAGTCAAAGATTATAACAGTTCACATGTTATGATTTGCTATTTAGTAGTTCTATTTTCACAAATTTTCTAATAAAATTTTGTTTTATATATATGAATACAAATACATATTATTTAACAATAGATGTCTTTTATGGGCTGATTATCACAAAAACTTAAAAGGAAATGATTATGTAAGCATGTTTACAGTCTCTTATGGAATTACTAAGTAAAAAGAGAGAGATTAAACTGTTAACTTTAAAGTTAACAATTTTAACTGGGTGAAGGGCCCATGGAATCCTCCTTTATTATTTCCTACAAGTGCATGTGAATCTACAATTATCTCTAAATGAAAAAAACCTTAATAGAAATATTTTCACACTTACTAAGGACTGAATTGTGTCCTTGTCAAAATTCATTTGGTGAAGTCCCAGCCCCCACCCTAATAATTCAGAAAGTAACTGTATTTTTACATAGGGCCTTTAATGATAAAATTAAGGTAAATGAGGACATGTGGGTGGGCCCTAATCCAATATGATTAGTGTCCTTATAAGTAAAGGAGATTAGGACATAGAGGCACAGAGGGAAGACCATGTGAGGACACAAGATGGCCATTTAAAAGCCGAAAACAGAGAGGCCTATGAAGAAACAACCCTGCTGACACTTTAATCTCTAACTTCTAGTCTCCGGAAATGTGAAAATATTAAATTTTAGTTTTTAAGCCATCCAGTACATGGCACTTTTTTTTACGATTGTCCTAACAAATCAATATAACACTAAACAGAGCATTTTATTTTAAAATACATATAACCAAAAGTAGAAGAAAAGTCTAATAGCAAAGAAAACTATCAATGTAATTGGCCATATTAGCAGATGGAATGAAACAAAATCATGGCTCATCTTTTTGGATGCTGGAATAAATATTTAATAAAATTCCACATACTTTTGAAGATTAAATGCCAGAGCATTTGGAATGAAACGGAAATCTCTAAATCTGACAATGGCTACTTACTAACAACCAACAACAGACATTATTTTTTTCATCATTTTTAAGGGTGAAACATTACAAACGTTTTATTTGAAAATGAGGAGCAAGAGAAGGTAGAATGCAATCACCACATCTATTCAAATCCATATGAAAGGACTCGGCCAGAGCAATGTGACAAGAAGAAAAAAGAAGAAAAAAAAATGATGTTTTGATTGTCTATTCAGTGCTTCCCAGCATTTTTCATTTCAGGGGAAACACAGAAATTGCTAAAGGAACCAGATCAATATCTTCCCTCAATTGTAAACCATTTGTGACACAGCAGTATTCTGCTGCAAATGGTTGAGAACCCTGTTCTATATTGTAAATCAACATAGTGACAATCTTTCAGAAAAAGTATTCATCTAGATTGGTGAGAAAATATCAATATACAAAATAGATAAATGTCCTATATACCTTCAATAAATAATTAGAAAAGATGTTCAAGATATGTATGAAGATAATTATAAATCTTTATTGAAATAAAAAATATCTGAATAGATATAAAGAATGGTTGAAATTTTAATATTTTATTTAAAGAAACCATTCTCCCAAAAATAATTTACAAATTCAGGAAATTTCTAATCAAAACCTACAACTTAATACACAAAAACAGAGTCAAGAATGGCCAAGACAATTCTGTAGCAAGCATAAAGGGAAAGCAGGTTTTAACAGGTATGTAAAGTAAAAATTAGAAATCTACAGTAAGTAATAAAGTATAGTATTTTGGTGTAAGCTGGCTGATTGGTAGCAGAATAGAAAGTCTGTATATAAAAGGAAAACTTAATTTATTATGTTTCTCTTTTTCTTTATACTACAGAAAATGTTGCAGATGATTCCACTGAATTTATGCAACTCTGCTGTTTTACTAAAATGGCTCATAATGTGAAATTTATTTCAAAATAATAAAGCAATATCCTAACAACTGCAGTTATGGGTGTGCTCAGTGTCAAAAATTAATTACAGGATTAAAGAGAGAAAAACATATATTAGTGTTTTTTAATGGTAACATGAGATTAAAAGCTGTTTTCTATTAGGATACTTGCAAATTCATGAATGAACATTAACTCTTAGATGATAGTTGAAATATAGAAAGAAAAAGGGAATTTTGGGATTTCTTCAGTATGCAGTTTTTTCATGGAAATCAGTTTCTTTCATTGTTATCGCCACAATTATAATGGGAAATTGAGAAAATAAAGATAGTAATTTAGATTGGTTACCATATGATATTTAAGTACAGAACTTACTTTACCCACAGAATAACATATGGACATGTTAATATAACTTAAAATTTTAAAGAGTACTTCATGTATGCTTCTTTAAGAACTGTATAGAAGAATCTTCTTTAAGAAACTTGGCATCCAAAACTGTTACAAAAATATTTTCAAGTGGGGAAGATTCATTTTTATTCCTATTATAATGGCTTAGAGATTTTGATATCTCCTTTATGCAAACGTTTGATAAAACAGTCTCTGGCATTATGCTTTTTGTCAATTTCAAACATCTCCAAATTTAAACATTCATATTTTGGGTTTTATTTCAGTTTTTCTTTTTTTCAATTATACTTTAAGTTCTAGGGTACATGTGCATAACGTGCAGGTTTGTTACATATGTAAACATGTGCCATGTTGGTGTGCTGCACCCATTAACTCATCATTTACATTAGGTATATCTCCTAATGCTATCCCTCTCCCCTCCCCCCACCCCACGACAGGCCTCAGTGTGTGATGTTCCCTGCCCTGTGTCCAAGTGTTCTTATTGTTCAATTCCTACCTACGAGTGAGAACATGTAGTGTTTGGTTTTTTGTCTTTGCAATAGTTTGCTGAGAATGATGGTTTCCAGCTTCATCCATGTCCCTACAAAGGACATGAACTCATCCTTTTTTATGGCTGCATAGTATTCCATGGTGTATATGTGCCACATTTTCTTAATCCAGTCTATCATTGATGGACATTGGGGTTGGTTCCAAGTCTTTGCTATTGTGAATAGTGCTGCAATAAACATACGTGTGCATGTGTCTTTATAGCAGCATGATTTATAATCCTTTGGGTATATACCCAGTAACGGGATGGCTGGGTCAAATGGTATTTCTAATTCTAGATCCTTGAGGAATCGCCATACTGTCTTCTACAATGGTTGAACTAGTTTACAGTCCCACCAACAGTGTAAAAGTGTTCCTATTTCTCCACATCCTCTCTAGCACCTGTTGTTTCCTGACTTTTTAATGATCGCCATTCTAACTGGTGTGAGATGCTATCTCATTGCGGTTTTGATTTGCATTTCTCTGATGGCCAGTGATGATGAGCATTTTTTTCATGTGTCTGTTGGCTGCATAAATGTTTTCTTTTGAGAAGTGTCTGTTCATATCCTTTGCCCACTTTTTGATGGGGTTGTTTTTTTCTTGTAAGTTTGTTTCAGTTCTTTGTAGATTCTGGATATTAGCCCTTTGTCAGATGAGTAGATTGCAAAAATTTTCTCCCATTTTCTAGGTTGCCTGTTCACTCTGATGGTAGTTTCTTTTGCTGTGCAGAAGCTCTTTAGTTTAATTAGATCCCATTTGTCAATTTTGGCTTTTGTTACCATTGCTTTTGGTGATTTAGACATGAAGTCCTTGCCCATGCCTATGTCCTGAATGGTAGTGCCTAGGTTTTCTTCTAGGGTTTTTATGGTTTTAGGTCTAACATTTAAGTCTTTAATCCATCTTGAATTAATTTTTGTATAAGGTGTAAGGAAGGGATCCAGTTTCAGCTTTACACATATGGCTAGCCAGTTTTCCCTGCACCATTTATTAAATAGGGAATCATTTTCCCATTTTTTGTTTTTGTCAGGTTTGTCAAATTCAGATGGTTGTAGATGTGTGGTATTATTTCTGAGGGCTGTGTTCTGTTCCATTGGTCTATATCTCTGTTTTGGTAACAGTACCAAGCTGTTTTGGTTACTGTAGCCTTGCAGTATAGTCAGGTAGAGTGATACCTCCAGCTTTGTTCTTTTGGCTTAGGATTGACTTGGCAATGCAGGCCCTTTTTTGGTTCCATATGAACTTTAAAGTAGTTTTTTTCCAATTCTGTGGAGAAAGTCATTGGTAGCTTGATGGGGATGGTATTGAGTCTTTAAATTACCTTGGGCAGCATGGCCATTTTTCATGATATTGATTCGTCCTATCCATGAGCATGGAATGTTCTTCCATTTGTTTGTGTCCTCTTTTATTTCGTTGAGCAGTGGTTTGTAGTTCTCCTTGAAGAGGTCCTTCACATCCCTTGTAAGTTGGATTCCTAGGTATTTTATTCTCTTTGAAGCAACTGTGAATGGGAGTTCACTCATGATTTGGCTCTCTGTTTTTCTGTTATTGGTGTATAAGAATGCTTATGACTTTTGCACATTGATTTTGTATCCTGAGACTTTGCTGAAGTTGCTTATCAGGTTAAGGACATTTGCTCTTATGTGTGTCCTCACAATTTCAACCCCAATCATGCCCAGTTCTCATTCCTGTATTTCAATTTAATTAAACTCAACAAACATTCATAGACATAAAACTATAATATGAAAAGTACTGTAATGGATCTATCTTTAAACAGCAGCTGATAAAAGACAAATGAGTGAACAGTTCATAATGGCCAGATGAAACCAAAGATAAAAGGTGACAGTGGAGGGCAAATAAGTGCTTGTCAAGCAGACAAGGAGGAGGGGGTGTTTCAGACAAATAAAACAGCATTGGAAAGGTTAAACAGCTGTTTTAGTGCATAGAGTTTTCAGAGAAAAAATTAAGTGATTCAAAAAGGATAAATCACATAATTGTGAAAGTCAATGGAACAAATGGATAAATACAGATGAGCTTAAAATAAAGGTGAAGTTAAAGTTGCAGTGGCTTTTTAAGCAATTGTTCAAGCATGCATTTTACTCTATACCAGTGATACGTAAACAATGCTCACTGGACAGGGCCTTCTATGCATAAATAGTTCCAAGATGAACAGGAGTGAGAAACATTTGATAGATTCAATACCATATGTCTACTTGAAACTGTCTTGAAAACTTAAATGCATGTTAGTTTATAAACAACCTTCAATAAAAAAAAAATTAAAACCCCAAAAACAAAACCAAAAACCCCCTTGACTTTAATACATTTTCTAAATTTTATGAAAATGAAAATTTTCCTCATTTGGAAGACCCATTATAATATCAAGAAAAAAATCCCAGAGAATAGAGTTTGAGAAACGTATTAATAGGACGTGCAAGCTGGTGATATCTTTTACTTTACTGCTCACAAGTAATTTTTGCTTGTCTTTAATGAGTCTTCCCCACATTTCCTCCATAAACATCCTCATAAAGCTGACCATGTAAAGCTAATTTTTTTTGTACTCACACCATATACTTCTACACTGGAAGGTGTTTGGGATGTAGCATAAAGTATCGTTGAGAAATTTTTTTGATATGGCTAATAACATTAATTTATATTAATGTCTGCTTCACCAGGAATACTGCTTTAGGAACCTGACTTAATTCCTTTGTGTAGAAAAAAAATATATGTGTGTGTATATATATATATATTTATTTATTTATTTATTTATGTTATATATTTATATTATATATGTTTATATATAATATATATATTTAAACAGTATATATATAAAAAACAGTATCTGTATATGTATATAAATATATATATTAAACAGTGTATATATATATCTATATATATTAAACTGTGTGTGTGTGTTTGGCACATCATAGGAACTAAATATATGCTTCTGAAAAATAATAAGATTAATTAATTAAATTCATTAATGACTTGATTTGTCATGTTTTGTGAATCATGGAGCAATAACAAATGTGTGTATTTTGCTGATAATATTTTTTGCTACAAACCATTTTTATTAGTATTTATTTTCAACGTTTAATATCAACATAGCATAATACTGAATTTTATGAAATTCACTCATTGCACATTATGTCTCTTCAGGATTTAAATTTTTATATTTTGTATCATCTCAATATTTATATTTTTAAGAACTTTTACTTTTTAATATTTTTGCACTATATTTTGACACTATATGTGTTAGTTTTAGATCTGTTCTATTTACGAATGTTCATGAACAGATTTTCCCATTTTCTAAAACTCTTATTTGAAAATGCATTATGAAAGAATTGTATTTTAGAAATCATGACTCCTCTGAGATGGAATGACAAAATCTTTCCAGGACTTATAAAAAATTCACTAAACAGTTAGGTCTTTCAGCTGTTCTATGTGTTGACAGACGGTTGCAGATCAAAACTGTGCATCAAAAAGATTATGTTAATATAATTACAGTGGAAAATATTCTGAGGAACACAGGAACTTTTCCTTAGCACCATTTAAATGTGCTAAGGAAATAGGTAAAGTAAGCAAAGTCAACCTATGAAATAGGTAAAGTAAGCAAAGTCAACCTAAAAACACAGAACTGTAGAACTTGAAGGGACTAAATATATATCTACTTCAAATTCTCCTGCTTTCAGAGGAGGACACTGAGAACCAGAGAAATGAATTGACCTTTGCAAGGACATTCAGAAGTACTATTTTCTAAATCCTGCTCAGACATATCAAGGAATGACACAGCAAGTTCAAGGCCAAAGTCATATCTGAAGCCGTTAAATTTGCTTGCTTGAAAAACTAAATGTCGTTTCTTCATAGAGGCCTTCTGGAGATCTTTTTCTTTTTTGTGACATGATTCATTCCCAAAAATATGACTGTACTGTAACTGAAAGCCTGGTTTATTTACTTCATACACCCCGTTAGAATTTATAGTAATTTTATTTAAATTGTGTTGCTTTTAGACCATTGAATTATTTGTGTTTTCTTCTTTAAAAAATATGACTATAATTTTTCTAATAATTAGAGTTCTTCATATATGAAAATTTCAGCATTTCTTAGTGACTCCTGAAATACCTGATACTTTATTTCCTATCTAAATATCAATATCTTATAGTCGATATTCATTACTTGGTCTCACCTCAGGACTATTGATTTTGATTATTGGGTTTGAATTATATGGGCTTAGAATTCTAAATTTTGAATATTCTTATGCATTCTAAAGTTTAAGAACTTAGAAATTTTATTATTTATTTTATGGTAAGGCAATTTTATTACTTCATACTGCTGTAAACTACTGTTTTTCATGAATTTAAAAAATGAATAGGCCAGGCACAGTGGTTCATGCCTGTAATCCCAGCACTTTGGGAGGTCAGGGGGGCAGATCACGAGGTCAGGAGATTGAGACCATCCTGGCTAACATAGTGAAACCCCGTCTCTACTAAAACTACAAAAAAATTAGCAGGGCTTAGTGGAGCATGCATATAGTCCCAGGTATCTGGGTGTCTGAGGCAGGAGAATTGTTTGAACCCAGGAGGTGGAGGTTGCAGTGAGTCAAGATTGTGCCACTGCACTCCAGGCTGGGTGACAGAGCGAGACTCCATCTCAAAAAATAAAAATAAAATAAATAAATAAATAAATATATATATAGACACACACACATGCATATGTGTATATGTACATATATACATACATATACACATACATATGTACATATATACATACATATACACATACATATGTACATATATGTATATACACATATATACATACACATACACATACATATGTACATATATGTATATACACATATATACATACACATACAAATGTACATATATGTATATACATATATACATGCACAGACATATGTACATATATGTATATATACATATACACATGCACAGACATATGTACATATATGTATATATACACACATGCACAGACATATGTACATATATGTATATATATACATATGTACATACACATACACATGTACATATATGTATATATACACATATACATACACATACACATGTACATATATGTCTATATACACATATACATACACATACATATGTACATATATGTCTATATACACATATACATACACATACATATGTACATATATGTATATATACACATATACATACACATACATATGTACATATATGTATATATACACATATACATACACATACATATGTACATATATGTATATATACACATATACATACACATACATATGTACATATATGTATATACACATATACATACACATACATATGTACATATATGTATATACATATATACATACACATACATATGTACATATATGTATATATACATATGTGCGTATATGTATATGTACACATATCTGTAAATATACACACATATATACATATAGACATATGGGAGTATGCATATATGTGATATGTATGTGTCTATACATACATGCATATGCATATACATATGTGGATCATATATGTACACATCATACACATATATGTACACATCATACACATATATGCGCACATATATGTACACATCATATACACATATGTGAACATATAGACATATGTGTATACATATATGCAAACATGCACACATATAGACATGTATGCATACATATATGCATACATATATGTACACATATAGACATATATGCATACATGTATGTACACATATAGCCATATATGCACATATATGTACACATATAGCCATATATGCATACATGTATGTACACATATAGCCATATATGTATACATGTATGTACACATATAGCCATATATGTACATATATGTACACATATAGCCATATGTACATATACGCCATACACATATGCACATATATACACATATGTGCATATACTTATATGTATAGACACATGTATGTATATACATATATTTATGGACACATGATACGCATACATGTATACACACATGTGTATATACACATATACATATACATCATATACACATATACACACATATAAACGTGTATAGGCACATATATGTCTATACACATACGTATACATCATATACACACATACACATATATACACATACGTGCATATACACATATATACACATACGTGCATATACACATATATTCATATATAGTTACATATACATTATGTACACATATATGTAGTAATATTCCCTTACTGTTAAGAATATTAATCAAATATAAGTCTAAATTAAATGAAAAAAATCTAAGTTAATCCTCATGTTAGTTCCTATACCTTTTTCTTTATATCCATAAGATCGGAAGAACACTTTAAATAATTAACCTAAGCTGGATGGAACAAGTAATAATAATAGTAATAATAGACTTTAATAATAATTATTAAAGCATGGTTCAATGGTTAAAAGTAAGGTCCCTGTGTCTGTGTCTGAAATCTAAAGACTGCAGTTTTATTAGAAGGACATTAATTATACGCATATTACTGAAAATTGCTGTCAAGGAACCAGAGTAGTCAATTTCCTTAACCCACATATTCCCATTGTACACTAGAGTCACTATTCTTCAATATAGTCTCAAAATATATATTTTTACTAATTTCAGGCACTATTTTTTAAAAGCTTATCTTCAATAAACCTTCCCATACTAAATTTTGGCTTTGTGGATTCTAAAGACAACAACACAGTGCTAACTTTTGACTTTAAACAAGTACAGGATGTGACTCAAAGTCTTCTAGTTTAAAGTTGATGTAATTGATTTATTCTCCCCTCCTTCACAAGAAAGTTTATATAAAAAGAACATAAACAAGTGGTGTTTATTTTGCCACAAGGCCTACTAATACAGGGAGACCAGGATGCTGGGCAGCTTAGCGGAAAGGTCAGTCTTTGGAGAGGGTTGGATTGTAATCCTTTAAGGCACCTATAAACTATGTGACTTTAGGCCAATTATAAAGTATTTCTGATCCTCCTTTTAAATATTGGGTTTTGTTGTTCTATAAAATAAAAAGAATAATACCAGGTAAACATTCTGCTAGGCAGTCTACCTTAGGTCTTCTATGTTAGGAGCTTCTATTCTAGCCAAGATTAACATTTAGTATAAATATTATTAGTTGCAATTATGACATTTTCTGCTATAGAGCCCAACAGGTCATCTTTACAAATTCCTTTATTTCACAGAAAAGTAATGAACTATATCAACTATTTGATTATATTTATACTTAGATGCTAGAAGCAGGACCAATATATTGCGCTTCCATTTCTCAATGATGTATTCAATTAATTCATGCTTTTTCAGTCTTCACTAGCTTGTTACCTGTCTACACCTAAGACCTTATCTTGTTTCTATTTTAACATCCAAATACTTTATGCATAGCATTTGTTTCTCGATTAATCTGACAAAAGATCTCTAGAATAAATGCTGCATTAACAAATGAAAGTGAATTTAATGCCTGCCAAGTTGGTACCTGAAAAAAAAAAAAGGTCTTTAAAACTCCTTGGATAGTTTTGATTGTTAATGTTTTGATAATTATTTTTATGGTTATTTAAGTGTTCCTAGTATGACAAGCCAAAGGTCTAGGTTCACCAATCCACCATGATTGAATATTTCTTATAACTTTTTGTACTAGGTGGAAAATGATCACTTTTATTAATCCTGTGTACTGATCACATAAAAATAGCTAACTTGCTTTGCTCAGGCCTATAGTTTAACTTAATTTATTAGGGAAGTATAATAGTATTCATCTTTAACAACTAAACTATAAAGTTCTCCTAAGAGAAAATCAGAGCGATAAATATTTTGAATAAAATTTTACCACTTTTTTTTAAACAAAAAAGCATAAAATTAAATTTGCCTGCTAATTTATATTTTAACTTGTTAAACTTGAAGCCCTTTTTGGATCTAATGATTTCCTCCTTCATGTGATTTTAGGTTTATTCAAACTTACTTTTGATTATGAAAAAATTTACCTGACAGCCAAAGCATACATTCAAACAGATAGCAAAATCATTGGTTAATAAGATGTGTACTAAGACACAGTCTCAACAGTGCAGAAATAAACCAAAAAGGTATTCTTTTAAAATATTTGCCTTTATATAGAAATAATATATCATGTTTTCATATTTAACCGTCATGGAAAATCTTGAATTCAGTTCTACTTTATTGATGTTCTCTGAACTTCCTTTTTAAGAGATAATATTTTAGAAACAAGTTAATATGTACTGAATGTTTAAATTCCTAAACTATTTGTTTCCATAATGTTATGATATATAATTTTCCACATAAAATTTCCCAATTAGCTTATAATATCAATAAGATTCATGTTTACTACTCATAATTCAGGAGAAATAAAATTTGAACTAAAAGTAGTAGAGTTTGAAAATTTTCATAGTATAAATAACATGGTTTTAACCCAGAGGTTTTTTTAATCAATCATAGCGAAATATTTTCAAAAACTCAGTCACTTTGCCTAATGTCAATTAGTGGACCCAATTGATCACTTGTTTTATCATATATGTAGCAAATTTATAGTTTATCATTTGTCCAAAGGGTGTTAAGACACAAGAGATAATACATCAATATTGAGTAATAAACACAGAAACAGTAGTTTTAGAAAAAACAATAAAATGTTAATACTTTTAATGAAGCCATTAATTTTTTTGGCAAAATCACCTTCAATAATTATAGCTAATTAATACTTTTTCATCAAGTAAAATTTTACCAGATAGTGTGTTTAAACTATATTAACTTCAAAGAGAAAACTGTCAGAACTAAAAGTATTTTTAAGCCTGAAAGTTTAAATGATATAAATGTTTTTAAATGCTTTGATTTGAAGAGGTACAATCCTCTGTTTTCATGACTTTGATTCATTGCTGTGTACACAGAATTAAACTCAAGATAATACTGAGAGTTGTGCTAGCTGTTAAGTTCACAGTGATTAATGGCAAGACAAGATATCAGGCATCTAAGAGTTGAGAAAGTATTAACTTGAGAGAAAGCTGAAAAAGCCAGAGGGAAATAAGTCACAGTAACGAAAAGCAAAGAAAAAGCAAAACATTGTTCTTGATTGTACTTTGATACATTCCTGAATTCATCCTAAATTGTCAAAAGACATGTTAAAGCAGTGTTCATGGGATCTAAATCTAAACTGGCCTATGAAATAAATAACTAATATATTATTACATAAAAATTAAGAAACATACAAAATATTATAAGCAAATTTTCTGGTTTTGAGTACAAAATGTAGTAAGAAATATTAATTCTTAAAACTTTATGAGAAAAAGAGAAGGCACAGAAAAAAAGCCATTCTAATAATTTATACAGTTTTCATATAATATTAGTTATCAATTATTACATTCCAGACATCGTCTTAGATGATTGTATAACCTATCTTAATCCTCATAACGTAATCACCAGTATGTGAGAGGAAGTGTCGCCTTTTAAATTTTATATATTTTGTAAGCTAAAATTCAGAAAGATTCAGTACTTTTTTAAAGATTGCACAGAAGTAAGACTTTAAATACAGTTCAGACCAGTAATTAAACTTTGTTTTATTCATTTGCTTAATCATCTGTCTTCCCCAATGTTGCAATATTTGTGAGGGTAGGTACCAATATTGGCTTTTCTACTTCTAATTTCCAGCAATTTTCACAGAACCTGACTCTCTCTCTTTCTTTCTCTCTCTGTGTGTGTGTGTATATATATGTATATATATGTAAATATATGTATGTAATTATATATAATTAGAATTATAAATTTACTGTACTGTGTCATAAATCTTTCATAATTTTTTTAGTGTATATGTGTGATATTTCTTTCAAAACAAGAGCACTTTCCCAGATCAAACATTGTAACATGTATTTCTATGTATTTCTTTTTTTGCATAGATTTACTCACTTTTTCATATGCTCTTTGTATTTTTTTTTCATTTGACATTAATTGGGCACTTAATGAACACATAGATTTCAATGTGCTAGAGTCTCCATATGTAAAGACGAATAAGAAGTGATTCATTGTCTGAAGGCAGCAGCATGCAAACAACATTAAATCAGACAAACAGGTGCACACATCGTATTAGTGGAATGGTTTGTGTTTTGCGGATGCAGAGAGATAAATAACTAATGAATCATGAGGGAGCTAGGGAACACTTTGCTAAGGAAGCCACCTGTGAGCTGAAACTGGGAAAAGTAGTTAGTTGTCTAGCTTCATGTTGGCAGGGAATGGAAGAAAGGAAAAGCATTTCAGGAAAAGGAAACAATGTACAAAGACCCAGGTTAAAGAAGATAGGATGCTCAGTTTGCCTGTGATGTAGTGTGTGAATTAGAATGAAATGAATGTAAGCTAGCAGAAATACAGTCAAGTCAAATTACGATGAAGTGTTGTTCAGCAGAACTATTGCTGGCAATTTGGACAAATTTTTCTTTGTTCAGAGAAATTATTTGAGGGAAGTTAAACATCACTTGCCCTATCCACTAAATTCCAAGTACTCCCTAGTATTTGCAACAAGCTGATACAAACACAACTCACCCATTTCTCCCATCACTTTTCCAAGTGCCTCCATCAGGAATTGTAATCTCACACATACACACACTGCACGGCATTAAGGGCCAATGTGAAGTACTGAGGAATTTGGACAATATTCAATGACAAATGAAGGTAAAGAAGATGTTAGATGACTAACATGATTGTATTATGCTTTCTAATTTTCCAATTTTAATTCCTTAATATGATTAGCCCAAACTGTAAGAGGAAAGCTGAAATCATTCTTAAAACTGTGAAAAGTTTTATTAAAATTCATAGAGATTGCAGTTATGAAATGTGCTAAGTTTCAGGTTATGACAACTTAACACTTGTCCATTACTGCTTCATTGACATGAAACTGCATTAGAACACGTCCTTATTCTATTAACACTTTTTTATGGCCTTCAAAGATAAACACAATAGGATATTTTGTTCATTGGCACACACACTCATATACATACACAGTCACATAGACTTGTATACACTGCTTTACTGCTTTATAAAGCTCTTACAAACGTATTTTTGAAGAGTAAGTTTTTGACTTCTTTGAAATAATTGTTTTCTTTTTTTTTTTAACAATTTGGCAATATCAAATGCAATGTTTTTAGTAATTATATTATGAAAACAAAAAGCAACTTAAGACTTGATGAAAATAGTGGTCAAAGCAAATAAACACAGTTTATGTTTCAGCCAAATTACTGCATTCAAGAAGGCTGTGTCCACAATGTATGATTCTTTTCAACATGATTACATAATCTTATCTGTAAGCAATACAGCATGCCATTCTAGTTAGAAACAACAGTTCTGATTTAATGTTAGGTTTGTGAATTTGGTTCTCACCTTAAGAAACTAACACCCACATCCATATGCAATGCTTAATTTGCTTCCACTTTATTCACTTTCTTTCATAAGCTATGGACCGAGCACAAAAATAACCTAGTCCAAAAGATTCTTGGGGCCATCTGCTCTGTTTTGCCTTCTGAGGCTTCTGTTGTTTTCCTTTACTAAAGAATGGTTTCCTTGATGTTCTCAATGACCTATTGTTTTGCTGATGGTTATCTTGGCTCTCTTCCTGTAAGAAATTCAAGAATTGTCTCCAGCTGCCTATAGCATAGATGGCCAGTCATATGACATTTCCCTTATTGGGATGCATATAAGACAGGTGAAGAACTTTCTAATTAAAATATTTGAGTTGTCAATGCATAGAAGAAAATAATTTCTTAGGAGATTTTTCTGAAATTTTTATAATTAAAAGAATGCATTGGGTTGTTATCTTTCTCAAACCTTATAAATTTCTATTGAAATCTGTACAATTGAAAACAAAAGAACAACACTGAGATTAAGGTTAGTATACATTGTTGCCTATAATTATGAAGTATTGGAAATAGAAAGCTACTAGTAGCTGAATGGAATTTCATTTTGGTCAGATTCAATTGTGAGATAAAATCAAACAAAATCAAACAATTCATTCAAGTACACAAAGATGATTTTGGTATCCCATTTTAAAGCAAAGGCAAGAAAAATAAGCCTTAGGAAGAAAAGACCTTGTTCATTTCCTCCCTTTACTTTCCTCAGAATATTTTGTTTCCTTTTTTTCCTCTCATTTCCCACCTTCTGTTCTTCAATTCTACTCTTCTCTGTTTTAAAGTAATTTCTTCCTTTAGCTGGGCCTCTCAACTTTTTATCTTCCTGGTTTTTATTACAACCTCTCTAGGACCTCTTCCTCATTTTAGATGCTAATTAGCACTTACTAATTGAAATTTTAAAAGCTGAGTATTTTAAACACTTTAGCACATCAAAAAATTCTGTGATCATAGGCAGATTTCAAAATAGTTTAGTGTGTAAAACAGAAGATACTAGAGACTCTGCTGCCTTTTAAAGAAAGTGTGAAAAACAAGATATGTGTCTAAATTTTACACTTATTTTAACATTGCATGTCTAATTCTGACATTCTTACACAGTTTGAAAACAAACCAGGTTTTTGTTGGGTTCTGGCTTGTGTGATTACTGTCATCAGAATCCTAGCCTATTCATTTCTTCAAATACAACACAGTTATCACAGATTTTATAGCATTTTTTTCTAGATTCTGCCATGTCTGTTCCATGCTTTCTACAGAAAATCAGCTATGAATAAATGTAACTTTATCCTAGGTACAGGGGGAAAAGCAGTCATTCTTATGAAGTGCAATTTTATATATAATTATTTTTTAAAGTTACATTGTATTTACGAGATGTTACAGATTGGATTCTCTGGGAATCAGATGTTGAGACAGAGTTTAGTGTGTGGAATCAAGGGGGAAAGAAAGTAGTCCTGACAGAGGTAGAAGTGGATTTCCATATGGTGACCAGAAACTTAGCTGACCCAGTGATTTATGAAGGTAAAAATGACCAATCAGAGTTGTTTTGCTTGAAGTGGAAGTGGCCTAGGCCTCTATATCCCTCCCTCTGTCAGTCACAGATATGCAGATGTGCCCTGCTCTGGAAATGGGTGTGACCTTGGGCAGGGCAGCTTCTCAACTCAGGCAATCCCTTAAGGGGCTGAAGCTTTCCTGCCACCTACACTCCTAAGACCAGTGGCAATAGGATACTCCCTGCGAAATGGGGGTGACCCATCTCCACATCCAACACCTAAGAAACATTTAACATCCCTAGACTTATGCTGAAGAATTTTGTTTTAAAATATTGATGCCTTGTTAGCTCATCATTAATATGAAAATTTCTGACAAACTCAAAACTCACCCTTTTTTGGTATTACCCATTTTATTCACATATACTTTATCTTCCTTTTAACTTTTATTCATGGGTCAGAGATACTGCTGTATATACATGCTTTGTACTCACATAGTTCTTTTAATTTTTGCTTTATTTTTCCTTTGGCGTACTTATAATTATAAACTACTGGTATTAGTGTTGTTATCACTTATTCTTCACTTGTCTTTGCTATTTTCTAGATTAATAGAATTTTTCTATTCTATTAATCTAGATTTCTAGATTAATAGAAAAACAATGCATGCAGATAAGTAGTGTAGCCAATTCTAAGTTGGAGCCTTTAATTGTGGCACAAAGTAGAGAAAGATAATAAAGACTCATGTTTGTAGTGTTTACTAATAGCACATTTGAGGATAAATGAGAAAATACCATTAATTTGTTTATTTACACCCCTCACACACAATTTTGACCATGCTTTCATTTGTTTAATTCAAAGAATTTATGTATTTACTACCTCAATCAAAATGCATTATTTGACACTCTAGTAACGACTCAGATGCCCCTTTAGCATCTAATAATTCTTGTTTCACTGTAAATGCTCAATAAATAAATATCTGAAAGATACACAATCACAGATCCTTAAGAGTTCTTTAGGGATATACAGTATTGTCAAATACTTTAGGGATACATAGTACTTTAGAGATATATAGTATTGTCACATTTTAAACTCACATAACTTGGATTTGTCATTAGCTTAAAGAGTTTGCTCAAATACAATAAAAAATAAAGTTAGCAAACATAAAGTCATTTGAGTATGAAACACACTGTTTTTACAATTGCTACTTCCACAGTGAAAACTTCTCATTATAATTAGCACTTCTTAAATATAGGCACTGATCTATACTTTTTATTTCTTTTTATTAAATGCATATTCCAACATTTTATCTTTATAAACATTGATTCCAAATTAAAGTGTCTAATTTTTTAAAAAATGTATTCAATGGTATGTTATTAATGAACAACTGTAATTTGAACAATTCATTTAAAATAAATAATTTTATATCTTTTGCCTTGTTAAATGTTTTAAAGGAAAATTAATTTTTAATTTGAAAATTATTCACAGAAACTTTGAGAAGTTTTACTAATCTTAATTTTTAATATGCTTACATGCAACTATTAGTAGAATTTAATAATAATTTAATTAAATGAGTTAATATATGTCATACACTTGTAATAGTACCTTATGACCTCACACTTAGTGTGAAATGGAGGTCAGCTCTTATTAACAGCAAGAAGTAAACAAATAACTAGGGTATAAAAAAACTTGCTAATAGTAAGATTATCAGCCTAAAATTTAAGGGATATTTTTATCATTTTTATAGAAAACAATGTATTTTGATTTTAATAAAACATGAAAAACATTTTAAAGACAGAAGTAAGAACATGGAAAGATTTTTTTTTTACAAAATTAAATATTTTCTGAATTAAATAAGATGTTCTAATATTGAGCCAGATTTATCTGCTTAAAATAATTAAGTTTTTTAGTGTGTATCAGACATATGTATAGACGCCACTAGGTAGGATTAATTAAATTATAGCTTGCAATATATTACTTCATTTGAGATAATAATATGTAATTAGTTGACTTCACTGGGAATTTTCAATTTATATTCCTAATAAAAAATATTATGTAATTGAAACCAACATCTGCCTAAAATCAAAATGTCATTTAGAAGATTTGCAGACTACTGCTAAAGTCAATGGACGTTGTCCCTAAGGAAGTTCTCAAAGAAGTGTTGTAGTAAAGAACTTTCTGTGAATTATTCCAGCCTGAGGGAACTATGTTAGCAAGTATCTTACAGTCCAAGACATTGGTCTTCTTATATATGGGCAAGTAATAAATCACTGTACTTGCATATGTCACGTACGTGGCCCATATCAACAATCAGAGAAGATGTAAATTTGTTGAATACAAATATGAACAAACATCCATTGACCAACAAACTGTAACAGGCAATCAATCTGATAATGAGAAATCCAAAAGAAGACTTTCTTTTAAAGAAAGACATGAAGGACATTAGATCACAGACAAGCTCCGTAAGGTTCTCAAAAAACAAATTCATCTACAAAGCACAGGGAAGGATTTATAAGTACACAGCCTGAAGTTGATCACTTGTTTGTTCATATTTTTCAAAATAAATGGCCTAATATACCCTAAAAGAACAAATTTTCACGGACATATGTGTGGTTGGTATGTATGGGCAGGTTTATTGTTCGAAGTCCATATACAAACATAGCGTGTATTTAACTATTTATGTATTTAACTTCTATACTGTTTTCAAGCAAACTGTACCATCTAATTGCACCATGTATAGAGGAGTAGGCTAGGACATTTAGATAGCATTTGGCATTTTATTCCAAATTCTAGGAGGAACACCAATAATCTCAGCTTATGTATTTAAAAATTAGAACTGATTTTAAAACTCAAATTTATTTAAAAAATTTATTTAAAACAACAGAATTCCATTCTTTTTGATGGCTAGATAGTATTCCATTGAGTATAAACACCATATTTTCTTCATCCATTCGTCCCTTGTTGGACTTTTAGGTTGATTCTATATCTTGGAAATTATAAATTGTGCTGTAATAAGTATGAAAGTGCAGATATCTCTTTGAATACTGATGTCATTTTCTTTGGATACATAACCACTGGGGGATTGCTGGATCATATGGTAGTTCTATTTTTCATTTTTTGAGGAATTTCTATACTTCTTTCCATAATGTCTCTACTAGATTACAATGTGTGTAAGTGTTCCCTTTTCCCCATATCCTTGCCAACACTTGTTTTCTTTAGTCTTTTTGATAATAACCATTCTAACTAGAGTAAAGTGGTATTTCATTGTGGTTTTGATTTGCATTTCCCTGATGACTAGTGATGTTGGGTATATTTTATATACCTGTTGATCACTTGTCTTCTTTTGAGAAATGTATATTAAGTTTTTTTTGCCCACTGCTAAATCAGATTATTTGTTCTTTTGCTGTTAAATTTCTTATATATTGTGAATATAAATCCTTTGTTAGATGTATAATTTGCACATATTTTCTCTCATTTGTAGGTTGTTTCAACTTGGCTAATAGTTTCCTTTTCTGTGTAAAAGCATGTTAGTTTGATGTAATCAAATTAGCCTATTTTTGCTTTTGTTGCCTGTGCTTTAGAGGTTTTATTTTAAAAAAAAAATCCTTGCCCAGCCCAAAGTTGTAAAGCATTTCTCCTGTTTTCTAATAGTTTCATATTTTCAGATTTTACATATAAATGTTTGATTCATATTGAGTTGATTTTGTATATGGTGAGAGTTTGGGGTCTAGTATCATTCTTCATGTAAATATCCAATTTTCCTGGCACCATTTGTTGAAGGGATTGTCTTTTCCTCAATGTGTGTTCTTCTTACCTTTGTTGAAAATCAGTTCACTGTAGATGTGTGAATTTATTTCTGGGATCCCTATTGTGTTCCATTGATTCATGTATCTGTTTTTATGCCAGTACCATGCTCTTTTGGTTACTTTAGTTTTGTAGTGTATGTTGAAGTAAGGTAGCCCGATTTCTCTAGCTTTGTGATATTTGCTTAGGGTTGCTTTGGCTATTTAGCATCTTTTTGTGGTTCCATATACATTTTGGAATTATTTTTCTTTTGTGAAGAATGTCACTGGTATTTTTATAGGGATTGTAATAAATGCATAGGTTGCTTATGGTAGTACAGCCACGTAACAATACCAGTTCTTCCAATTTGTAAACATGGGATTATGTCCGTTTATTTCTGTCCTCTTTGATTTCTTTTATCAAAGTTTTATACTTTTCAGTTTAGAGATCTTTCTCCTTCTTGGTTGAGTTGATTCTTACGTATCTTATTTTTTATAGCTCTTGCAAATGAAATTGCTTTCTTGAATTCTTTTTCAGATAGTTCACTATTAGTGTATACACATACTACTAAGTTTTGTATGATGATTTTACATCCTGAAACTTTACTGAATTTATTAGTTCCAACAATTTTTCCTGATAGAATCTTTAAAGTTTTCTATAAAGAATTTTAAGATAGAAACTAAAAGCAATTTTAAAGGTGAACAAAATAAAGAGTTGGATGATTGAAAAGATAAAATTCACAAATCTTTAACTAAACGAAGAAAAAACGAGAGAAGACTCAAATAAGTAAAATCAGGTGAAAAATGCATCATTACAGCTGACATCACAGAAATACAAAAGGAGATGTGAGAGTATTAAGAACAACTATATGCCAACAAATTAGATAACATAGAAAAAACTGATATGTTTCTGGATACATACACTCTGCTAAGATTAAATTTTGTAGAAATACAAAATCTGAACGGAACAAAAATTAGTAAGAAAATTGAATCGGTAACAAAAAGTCTTCCATCAAAGAGAAGCTCAGGGTCTAATGGGTTCACTGCTGAATTCTACCAAAAATTTAAAGAAGAATTAATAGTAATTTTCCTCAACCTATTCCAAATAATTGAATGGAATGAAATACTTCCAAATTAATTTTACAAGGGTAGCGCTACTTTGATTTTAATACCATACAAGGATGCAGGAAAGACGGAAGGAAGGAAGGAAGGGGAAAGAAAGAAAGAGAGAGAGAGAAAGAAAAAGAAAGAAAGAAAGAAGGAAGGAAGGAAGGGAAGAAAGAAAGAAAGAGAAAAAGAAAGAAGGAAAGAAAGAAAGAAAGAAAGAAAGAAGGAAAGAGAGAGAGATGCAAGCTACAAGCCATATCTCTGAGGGACACAGATACAAAAAATTTCAGCAATATCCTAAAAAATTCAATCCCACAGTACACTAAAAAGAACAGGCCAGGCGAGGTAGCTCACACCCGTAACCCTAGCACTTTGGGAAGCTGAGGCAGGAGAATCACGAGGTCAGGAGAGCGAGACCATCCTGGCCAACATGGTGAAACCCCATCTCTATTAAAAAATACAAAAATTAGCTGTGCATGGTGGAGTGTGCCGGTAGTCCCAGCTACTCGGGAGGCTGAGGCAGGAGAACCACTTGAACCTGAGAGGCGGAGGTTGCAGTGAGTCGAGATCACACCACTGCACTCCAGCCTAGCGACAGAGTGAGACTGTCTCAAAAAAAAAAAAATTTACTCTTAATGACTTAATACAATTCAGTTTTAATTTTAAGATTCATTACCACTGTTCTTGTATAATTATTTTATAATTATAAAAAAAAGAACATTCACTATGATCAAGTGGAAATCATCCCAGGCATGCAATGAGGGTTTAATTTATGCAAATAAATACATGTGATACATATCCCATTAACAGAAAAACAAAAGCATATGATAATTTTAATAAATGCATAAAAAGCATTTGACAAAATTCAACATACCTTCATGATAAAAAAAAAACCTCACAACAAATTAGAAGTATGTAACTTTATGCCTAATTTCACCATTTCTATTCAGCATAGTACTGAAAGTTCTAGCCAGTTATTAGGCATGAGAAAGTAATAAAATGTATCCATATTAGAAAGGAGGAAGTCAAACTGTCCCTATTTGTAGACAACATGATCTTATATAGAGAAATTCAAGTGTTTCTGACTTCAAAACTGTTGAAGACGTTAGTGCTACTTACCATTATCTCCTGAGCACATGAGGGTCAGTATAGAACTTCTTTACCCCCTTGAGTTTAGGCATAGCTTTATGATTGGTTTTAGCTAAATAAATCTATGCAGATGGAACATATGCCATGTGTCACTTAAAGACGGAAGCAATTAATTGCTGATAGAAGCCTCTCCAAGGTTGTTTTCTCTCTTTTTTTGTTGTTGTTGTTGTGTTTTATTTATTTATTTTTTTAGACTAGGTCTCCGTCTGTCACGTGGGCTGGAGTGCAGAGGCATAAACACGGCTCTTAAAGCCTTGACCTCATGGGCTTAAGTGATTCTCCTGTCTCAGACTCCTATGTTTCTGTGACCACAGGCGTGCGGTCACAGCTAATTTTTTTTTTTTTTCTGTAGAGATGGGGTCTCACTTTGTTGCCCAAGCTGGTCTCATATTCCTGGCCTCAAGCAATCCTCCCACCTTAGCCTTCCTAAGTGCTAGAATTATAGATGTGAGGCACTGTGCCTGGCCGAAGGTTCTCTTTCAATGCAGTGGCAATCCTCGATTGGAATTGATGTTGGAATTGCAAAGTTGAACTATCCTTTGCTTGATGGTTGTCTTGGAATATCATCTGAAACTGCAGTTTCCTTGTATAAGTAAGAAATAAATCTTTCTTGTTCTAAATAAGTGCTATTATTTGTTTTGTTATCCTAAAATAATCTAGCACACTCTGATGAATAAAAAAAAAATCAAGTTTACCCTAATATGCTACATTGTCACGGAATCAAGCTGAAAGTTACCAAGCTAAAGATAATTAATATTTTCACCTACAAATCAAGCTTAAACATTCTTATATATGTTCCTAGACCTAATTAGATGTGTACAAGTTTGGTACAAATTCTCAAATATCAGTCATCTCATCTTTTTAAATGGCCCACAGTAGTAGCCATTTAAAGCTTGAGTAGCTACTCAAGCCATTAAGCTTGAGTAGCTCAAGCTCAGCAAGTACAAAATTAGACCATTATTTCTGCCTACCCTCAAACCTATATTATCTTCTTAATCATATCCAGGGAGAACCAGGGAGCAATCCTGCTTCTTAACTCTTCATCCCTCCCCACTCATAAAAACCTTTATGGAAAATCATGTGGATTTTGAACATGTATCTATCATTGTCTGTTTCCTTATTGGCACTACTAAGTTTGGACCAACATCTTTGGAATATAACTAGGTTAGTTGCAACCTCCCAAACTCTGAATTATCCTCTAATCTTGTCATTCAAGATATCACTGTAAAATTCAAATCTGATCATGCATAAAGTACTTTACTGAATGTTTGTTATAGCAACCATATATTCTCTACCGTGGCACGTCACATCTTCCACCATAATTTCTTTGTATACATTTCTGTCTTCATTCTCCACCAACCTGTGACTTGCTCGAGGACAGAAACTACAGATTCATCTTTGTAGTCTTAGTTCTCAATCCTCCCTCACCCATCTTATACTTGTTCCCAGCCTAACCTCAGGGAATATCCCATGAGAATCCTAGTTGTCAAATGAAGACAAAACATTAATACCTAAAAACAGCATAATTTATGCTGACTCAAAAAAGGTGCTCTCAGAAATGTTTCGAGAACTTCAAGACTAATTTTCCAATTCCTATTTATCACTGCAAAGCTGAAGTAATGTCACTTATTTCTGTTAATAGAATTGCTCAGAAATAGTTTCTGTTGTTAAGTTCAGGATTTACATAATTTAATCAAGTACATGTAATGCATTAAAAGTTTGTAATTTAGGGTATACCCAATCTAAGCTACCTGTTTATATTTGCCTACAAAGCACATACACACTTATATAATTGTGAAAACAGTTTGGGTAGACAAAGACATTTTTTTGTTGCCTACTAAAAATACTGAATTTTGCCAGACACTGAGGAGAAATTGCAATGTTTCAAATAAAACATCATTGCGGGTACTATTGTAAGCCTAATAGCATATATATATTTAGAGAGAGAGAGGTAATAGAGAGTCTTATTGTCACAACTTTGTAATGTACTTGCAAAATAATCTTACAAAAAATTTAATTAAAAAGTATAGAATTTTAAAATTGTTGATATTTAATAGGATTTGTTCTAAAAAATGCTTTTATATTTTCATTACAAAAATCAGAGAAAAACACTTTTGCTATGATAGAATTATACACACAGTCATTAAAATCTGATAAGATGGCTCCTGCTAAGTGAACTTTGCCAAAATTAATTGAGCAAGATGCACCTGCTGGTTTGAAAGGCCAGCTGTAACAGTATATGAAAGAATGAGAGAGAGGATGTGCTGAGTGTATATGTCACAGAGACTGGGGATATTCAATTAATATTTTCACTTATTAGAAAAGATGAAGCAATTGATGTTCCTAGTGATATTTTAAATGCCAGTGGTATTAATTCTGAATAATTGCTTTCATTATCTGTATATTATTTTGCACAGGTAAGCAGAGTAAATTTAGAGAACATTACAGTTTAAGTGTGAAACAAAATGACTAAAGAACCTACTATAACTTTCAAAATCAATATTTGGAATATGCAAATGATTAAGATAATAAGAATGTACATATAATGAAGAGTATATGATATTTTAAATCTGACAATTTAATGAATGAAAAGATAAAATAAAATATTATTATACAACTTTAAACCAAAGATGCTAAGGCAAGAAGTGCCTGACACCTGGTAGATGTTTGATAAATATTTGTTAAATGAATGAATGGATAAAAAAGAGTTTCATAGAGAGTCTTGAACAGAAGACTGTTCAAGAGATCTCAAATATCTGTTTACATGGAGAGACAAATATTTTTTAGCCCATAAATATTTAAAACCAACTGAAATATTTGAAAATATATTTACAGTCATAGTATGATAAATTGTCCATTCTCACAAAGTAGTCACTGTATTTTGGTTGGCTTTCTTAAACAGAAATTACCTAAACTAAAAGGATTACTACTGTATCTTTTCTTATTTTTCCATACTTTTTCTGGTGCGTGTGTGTGTGTGTTTGTGTATTTTATATATATATATATATAATTTTATTGTATGTATTAATATAATATATATCACTGATATATGTGTGTATATATGTATATATGTATACACACACACACACACACACATACATATAAAATATCCTCTAAGAGAAAAGAAAGAATGGAGAGAGAAAAAATAAAAGGAAAGAGGAAATTATCCAGAGAGACACCATGAGTTATGGTATCTACTCTTTCCTCCCTAGAGATAATCACATCTTTCTAAACTTACATATAAATTAATAAATCCACAAAGTAAGAAATAGGCAAAAATTTCTATTATATATAAAATACAAATTTACACTAGCCATACTATAAATGCTTGCATTGTTAATATGCAGATAAAAATGTAACTTCTGTCAAATATCTAAGAAGATAAAGTCCCCTTGTTCTTCCATCTTGATTAATTATTTTCTCTTTTGAGAACATATGATACAGAAAGAAAGAACTCTCCATAGTTGTGAAACTGTTTAGCTCATCTCATCAGACCTGATAATTTGGACCTTATGACCAGGCCAGTTGAAAATAATTATAGTGTTAATAATGGAAAAAATTAGATTAAATCAAAATTAGTTCTATTTAGCTCAGATTCATGCTGACGTAGAGCCAAAAGCCAGCTTTAGTTTACTCAGTCTTCCTTTGGCAATTTTTCAGTCAAGTACATGAACATTTATTCCGGTAATATCTAGTGGTGTTTTGGCCTGAACAAATCAATGGATTACTACAAACGACACAATAGTTGCCAAATAAACTTAAAATATAGATCAATTAGTTCACATACAAACACACTGACTGCTTCACACTATATTATTAAATTGAAAAACTATTCCATTAACACGATGCATTACTATAAAAGATTTGGCATATATGAATTTCTTAACATGCTCCCAACTCTACTTCTAAATAAGGAAGTTTACTAAATGTTCCATAATATTCTTCATACATGAAGGTCAAATACTGTTTCTATATCAAACATTAAAATAATAAATTACCAAAGATGTATTTTCCAAGTTTGGTTTATCCAGATATTGATAAAATATTATGATTCTCTATTCAGAAATTGTATTACTCAATTGATGTGATTGATTGGATCAAATGCCATATATAGTTGTACTTTCTTCTGTCATATAAATGAGGCAACAATGGCCTTGGTAAATTAACTCTACCATTGTTTACTTCTTCACAGAAGGCTAAGACCATTACCTCAAAAGCCCAGTGGTGCCAAACACAAATTTTCACACATGCAATTGTTCTGAACAAACTCCTGATAAGCATTATTTTTAGCAGTTTAGAGCCTAGCTCCATTACATATCTAGGAAAACTTCACTCAACATTTGTTAGTCATAGATAAGACACATCCTGAGGCTATAGATGACACCAAGCGACTGTTGATCTTTGGAGTTCTCTAACTCATCGACTTCCAGTTATAGTGCTGAGCTTCATCACCCAGATGTATAAGCTCACTCTCATATTCCTTTCTTCCTGGAGCTCCTTTGCCCTCTCTGCGATTTGGGTTCTGGCCTTCTGCTTCTGTTTCTGAAACATCTGCTGTGTATGCCCCTCCCACGTAATCCTAAACCTACACAATTAAATGTTATTGCCACTTCATGATCATGTCTTTTTCCTTGATCAGCCCTGAAACCCTCAAGTTTTAAGCATACCTTCTTAAGTTTTAAGGGCACTGAATAAATTTTAAATATAATCGTTAAAATATTTTATATCACAAGCTGCTTGCTACACAATTATTAGAATAACTAAAACAATAGAACAGTAAAACAACCATTATTAATTAAAATGCCAAGTAACAGGGACTCTCATACTTTACTGATAGGAAGTAGTATTACAGTATTGCCACTCCGAAAAATGATTTATCAGTCTCTTATAAAATTAAACTATACTTTCATATGACTTAGCAATGCTATTCTTGGGTATTTACCATAGAGAATGAAAACCTATTACTCTAGAGAATGAAACATTAATCCTATTCATGAACGCTTATAGCAGTTTTATTCATAATCATTAAAAATGGAAATAACTCAAATGTCTTTAAATGAGTGAATATCTTATACTGGCCACTGCATAACAAATTTTGGGACATTTGTATAATAGGAAACTACTGAGAAATAAAAATAAGTGAACTATAAATATAAACAACACTTGGATGAATCTCAAAGATATGCTGGGTGAAAGAAGTCAACTTAAATAATTCATGTAATGTATGATACTTTTATATAATGTTCTTGAAAAGTCAAACTATAATGACAAAGAACAGATGAGTGATTGGTAGGGTTTGGAGTGAGGGAGAGTGTGGCTGCACAGGGATAGTGTGAAGGAAGTTTTGGTGTGAATGGAAATGTTTTGTATCCTAATTATAACGGTGATTACAAAAATCTTTATGTGTAAAGATTCATAGAACTCTGCACACACACAAAATCAATTTTGGGTATGCTCCTTTAAAAAGTTAAATTTAAGTCTTTACATTGAACAAGAACTGGAAGTAGAAATATTAGAATTCTATTTATTATTTATAGTATATTTTATTATTTGTAGTGTATTATTTACAGTATATTTTCTCTTAGGATTGTGTATGTCTTTACTACAACATACAAGCAACTGTTGAAATATTCCATTATTATTTTCACTGTGTTTTGATGTCACACCATTACTCTTAAATTTTACAGGAACTTTAATGTCTATAATTTCATAGTCATTAAATTTAAAACTATTCATTCTCTCACAATAGATATTTAAAATTGTGAGTTATATGGCTTACATTTTAAATATGTATACATTTTATGGTTCTTAATATGTGTTGTCAATGTGTCAAATTTTTAACATGTACACATTTCATTCTCATATTTACATTTTATTTGGCTGAATTTTTTTCTATACTTCAATAATCAAGCTTGTTCTCTTGATTTCCAAGGTATTCAAAATAATATTATTTCATGGAAAATTTCTTTTCTCACATGGATAACTGGAGAAGACATTTAACTGGCTTTCCTGCTTCTATTCCTGCCCTCATCTCTGCCGTATTTCCCTCTCACCACAGCAGTCAGAATGACTGTTTCCAAACATGTCAGACCATGTTACCCCTCTGCTCAAAACTCTGCAGTAGCTCCCCATTTCAGGGTCAAAATTAAAGTCTTTCAGATGGTCTTTGAGGTTCTGACTCTTACTTGTTTATCTGACATAATTCTCTGTTATTACCACTCTTTAAATTGCACCCCTGACACACTCCTGGTTGTGCACTAGCTGTTTCTTTTGTCTACAACTTTATTTCCCAAACAATTGTCACTGTTCATTGCCTGACACCCCCAAATATTAGATGAAATATCACTTTCTCAATGAGATTTCTTCTAATCACCTTGTAAACAATTGATATAAAATTGGTAAACCTATTCTCTTAGCATTTGCTGATTTTCTCATATTGTTTTACTGTTTTTTATTTTTATTAACCTATCATATATTAACATAAAATTATTTATATTTCCAAGTACCTAATACAGTGCTTGACATATAGAAGGTGATCAATACATATTTGTTCAATGCCAGAGAATAATTTATAAATTAATTTGTACAAGAAGTATTTTATGTATGCATATAAAAATAATAATTCATGATCAAATATTGCTTGATGTGTTTATTTTAAAAAGTATGGTTTGTCTCCTTAAAATATTTGTCAGGAAAATAAACGTTGAGTTTAAAATAAAATATAATTATGTAAATGACAACTCAGTCTTGAACATTGAGATATACTTCAAGTTCCCTCTTGACCCATTTATGCCTAGTGTTCCATTATTGGAGTGCTAAGCATGTGGGAGTTATTTATATTCTATTGCTCAAGGTCATCACCAAGGTCTGACTGCAAAAATTCAAAAAATTGCAACCTCAGGCATAAATGGGTTAACTGTGATGGTATATAATTTTAATATATTGTGATACTATATACTTTTAATATATTTAATTTCATACAAATGTGTGATTTGGTGCTTTTATCTTTATCCTAAACAAAAATCTACCTATTTTCTTTTTTCAAATTTCAGTTATGTTTTCAATTTTCTTCTATCTATTGGATTCCGATAAATGGATGTAAATTGTCATGTAGTCTAATCTTATGCAATTACGCGGTCCCCAGTTAATGCAGAGATCATTCAAAAGTATACACATTGATGCATTTTAATTGTTATTTTGTACATACAACCAAGATCACAGGAGACACAGGAGATAAGAAGCAAAGAAGACTTTTTGGATACAGTTTGTAAGATTAGATATACAACTACAGGGGGTAGATATTTCTAATATTTATCTTGGCTGTCCCATGAAGGTAGTTAAATTTTGTTTACTACAGAATAGCAAATTACACTGTCTGGCTTAAAGAATGTCTGAGTTGTAGTGCATGATAAGATATCTCCCAAATTATGTCAAATATATCTGTGAAAACTGAAAATAAGACTAAAGTTTGTAATACAACTAAATGCCAAAGTTGAATCTCTACCAACATCAAAGTTAATGTAATCAATATACAAATATTTTGTCTTATCATCATCTAAAAGAAAGTAAAAAGTTTCATCATCCATCTACATGCCACCTTTTAATAAATTGGAGCCCTATCTCCTCTAAACCATCTCCTCTCCCCAGTCGTTTTGCATCTATTCTGAAACAGCAACTCCATATGATACTCCAAGTGAGCATACAGGAGAGAGTCTGGAAACTTCGGTTTCTCATGCTTCCATTGATTCAGAGCATAGAAGCAGAATCCACCACTGTAGACTAGAGAATCTGTAGATGTTCAACAAGAACCAATGACTAGGTTGGAAACTTACCTTGTGTTCCACGTGTGGGACTGAGAAATTTATTTTGCCATTACTCAGTGAAGAGAGATGAGGCTTAAAGGTATCCACATGACCTAATTACTAAAAATTTCTGAATTGGGGTAGCTTTCACTTCTTTAAGTAGTGTTGAAAAACAAACAGCAATATTTATAGATAGTTCTACAAAAATAGAGAATAGAACCATTGTTCTGAATACTGAAATAAAATATAATTTAGATAATAGTCTACTGCATTAATAAGAAAAACCTTTTGCCATATTCAAGAACATACAATGTCTATAAAATGAAAAGAGAAGAACACCAAGAGAGAAATAAATGAGATAAAAAGATAGCAGAAACCAGTTGTGGTGCTTCACGTCTGTAATTCCAGCACTTTGGGAGGCTGAAGAGGGAGGATCACATGAGGCCAGGAGTTTGAGGCCAGCCTGAGCAACATAATGGGACCTCATCTCCCCCCATTTTTTTTAATTAGCCAGCTGTGGTGATGCACACCTGCAGTGTTAGCTACTTCAGAACCTCAGGTGGGAAAATCACTTGAATCCAGGAGGTCCAGGTGGCAGTGAGCCACGATTGTGCCACTGTATTCCAGCCTGGGTGACAGAGTGAGGCTCTGTCACAAACAAACAAACAAACAAACAAACACCAAGCAAACAAACAAAAAAGACAGATAATAGAATGAAATGGAAAAGAAGGGTAACATAAGTTAGAATTTATAGACAAATAAAAATTGGAATTAAATTTACATCAGAGTCAGAGAAAAGCACAATTAGCGTTGAGATAAATAAATATATTTTTAAAATTCAAATTGGAGGAACTTTCTAATACCAAAACAAAATCAGGCCAGGCATGGTCGCTTACTCCCACTCTTGTAACTGCAGCACTTTAGGTGGCCAAGGCAGGAGGATCACTTGAGTCCAGGAGTTCACAACCAGCCTGGGCAACATCATGACACTCCAACTCTACAAAATTTTTTAAATCAGCGGAATGTGTTGGCTGATCCCAGCTACTCATGAGGTTGTGGTGGGAGGATCCCTTGAGGCTGGGAAATTGAGGCTGCAGTGAGCTGTGATTGTGCCACTGCCCCACAGCCTGGATGAAGAGTAAGACCCTGTATCAATCAATCAATCAATCAATCAATAATAAATAAGAGAAAGAAAATTCTACAATTTTGAGAAAGAAGAAATGTTAATGGGACAGAGAATTAGAAAAACAATTTAGAAATTGCATTGCCCTCAGCAATATACAATGTATAATAGTGTAACAAGTTTTAATAATTTTTCTAGATCATTATATTATAATGTGTATATGATTTCAAATACCACCACTAAAACCAAGAATTGGAACTAAAAAAGGCATTGAGGTAATGGAAGCAGTAAATATAAGATAATATTTTCTTGAAGAATTTTGTATATACTGTTTTTATTAAGGGATTCAGTTAAAGAGATATTTCATTGTTGACACTTAGACCTAGAATATAAAATACGACATTAAGCAAATGAGTCGAAAGAAATATATCCTCAAAATAAAATATAATATGTACCATTTATTAGAAACAAATTCATTCAGGATAGTTACAAATAAAACCATGGGAGAATATGTTGGACAATGTATATTTCATATGAAATGGAAAAATTAAATTAATTCCCTTTAATATGAGGAACATTGTTAAAATTCTCACTGTTACAACCATTTACTACTGTCCTAGAGGTCTTGGTCAAACCAAAATGAAAAAAAAAAAAGGAAATAAGAGATATTTGGAGATTGGAAAGATTTGGGGGTTGATCAAGGAAAACAGATGTGATGAAAAAAGACAGTAACGCACACACAAACTTCATTGAATGGCACTTGGACAGGGTTGCATGAGAAGGGACGTCTCTCTAACTTAAGACCTTCAGACACTAATTGTGAGGAGGCCACCATCCAGAAGAGAAGGAACACAAGGAAACTCCTGAGGTAAAAGGGAATCCGAGAGAGACTTACTTGTCCAAGTGATAACTAAGCAGCACCACGGAAAGTTTCTGGGTCAGAGAGCTCTTAAGGGCAGTAGCCGCTTAGGCTTTATCACCACAAAGCTCTAGCTCATCAATGCCCAGCAGATGCTATATGTAGTTTTACAGGTTATACAAAGTAGGCAGGCTCTAAATATTAGTTTGGTGCAAAAGTAATTCAGGTTTTTGCCATTGAAAGTAATGGCCAAAAACACAGTCACTTTTGCACCCACCTAATAGCTAAAAATCTTCTTGTTTGGAGTATTTTTAAAACCATTATGTATGTAAAAATTTTAATGTGGTACCAGCTGGCATTTGAGCTAACAGATATCAGCCTGTAGTGAAGAAATATCAATGTAGGGGCCAATATACAGGGCCTTTTTGCCTCACTTATATAACAAAATTTAAAAATTGGAAGATAAGTTAGTTATTCTAACCATATGCAGAGAAACTGGATTATCTAGCAAGTAAATGCATAGAACAAATAGGTAAAATACTGAATGAATACAAGATTTCCACAAGGTTGCAGAATACAAGATTGATGCCCAACATTCAATGCCATTTCCTTACCAAAAGACTAACAGTTATAAAAAAAATCAGAAATAAGATATTATTCCCTAGAATGACAAAACTGATACACATGACTATTTAAACACACACACACACACACACACATACACACACACACAAACACTCATACAAAACCCATATGAGAGAAACTATCATAATGAAGATTTAAAAATCTGAATAAATGAAGAGATATGTCACTTTATGAGATTTCATGAATTAACAGTATACTGTCTGTTCTCTCCAAATTATCCTATTAATTTAAGCCAAATTAAATTATATATTTAATAATGCTTAATAACATTACTTAAAAATACATAGGTAAAAAGGAGCCACAAATGTAGGTTAACACTAGAAAATAATAGTGGGGGGGTAATTGTCCAGACAAAATAAAAATATATGACAGAATTCTATTAAGAAGAATGTGTAGATTTTGATTATAGCTTTTCTTTTGATTAAAAAAAGCCACAGACAAAGATAATATATTAAGAGATATACCTAAAATGTCTCCAAACTAGAAGGGATTAATTACTATCATGCACACATTACTTTTGAAAATAAAGAATGCACATCACTGACTGTGGGAACTCCAATGCCCTGTTTGCTCCTTTCCCCAAAGTCTCAAACTAGACTCTCAGTGGTTTCTCTGTTGGGTTTATACCAGAGAAGAACTAAGGGCAGCTCAGGAAAATTAACCTCCTGAGCACTCCTATGACACTTTATCCTTAAAGGGAAAGTAACAAAAAGCTGTTTCCAGAACCTTAAACAGGGAATCATGGCAAGAGATGTTCTGATGCTTCTTCCTAATCAGAGCCGAAGCTACAAGAAGAGACAGTGACACATATAACTTATTTTTGCTGTTTTCTTTTTTCAAAGCCTTCTTCTCATGCTTTTTGGGGCAAGAATAGGGGAAATTTTATTCTTACTTCCTCTAGGACTTTGCTATTATTCCCACTAAGCTAGATTAGCTACTTTACATTTAGTTAAATAATATTATGCACAGTGAGGGAGAAGTCTATGACCTGGGTGCTTCAGGATGGACTTACAACATAACAGCCAGCCTTTTAAAGTTATTTATTTATTTATTTAGTTAGTTAGTTAGTTAGTTAGTTATTTTTGTTGCATGGCCCTATTTTGCATGTCAGGAGCTGAATATAACCTCCTTTTTCATTATGACTCTTATGTATTCCAGCGTCCTTTTAAGTATTTGGGTGCCTTTGGTTAATTCGAACAAAAGTTACCTATTAAGGAAATCACAAATAAAAAACATATATCTTGATATACCTATGATTGCAAAGCAGTGTAAGTTTTATGGAAGCCCAATAGAAGGAGAATTCTGAGAGAGAAATTTCAGTTCTGGTGATTGTTACATTTCAAGAAAAACCAAAACTGAAACTCTATTCCACAGAAATGTCTCATTCATTTCTGTGAAGGATATCTTTAATGTCCTTCACAGATGTTAAAACTTTAAGATTCTATGAGATATGGCATCAGGAATATCTCACTCTTTTTAATATTTTATGCAGTCTCTACTTAAATACTTTTCTTTACTTCTTTGATCTAATGAATTTTTCTGTGAAACAAAGAAGAAATCAAAGTTCAAATTCACCTCTAGGGTTGCCAGATAATATATATCATACACTATTAAATTTGAATTGCTGATAGAACAATATTTTTCAGTATAAGTATTTCCCATTCAAGATATGAGATATGATAATACATCCATTCCTTTTCTGAAATTCAAATTTAACTGGACTTTTTTCTGTTTTTATTTGCCAATTCTAGCGACCTTATATAATACATCAAATTTTATGAGTTCATAAACTTTGTTAACCATGAAATTGGAAGAAGTATGGTAACAACCAATTTTTTGACATGTAATATCATAAGTAGTTCAAACTGAAAAAGTTTAAAACAACATTTTTATTTCAGTGAAATTCTTTCAGTTATACTTTTGAATCTTCATAAAAAATATTTTCAGTCTGGTAAATATACATAGATATGTATTTCTTTTCCATTAAAATTTTTAAGGACATAATGTTTTCATATATTCTTTTATCAAATATTTTAGGTCAGTGAATCTAAAAATAGGATCAAAACTCAATGTATGAAAGAAAATGTATACACCTTCAAATCTATGAGTCACATGAACTTCACCAAAATCAAATGTTGTTTTTCTTTTAAAATTATTCTTCTCTGTATTTTTTATTTCTTTAATTTTCTTGAAAATTTGTATTGTTCAAGAAAGAGGGACATTTTGCCATTAGTACTGGTGAATACCATTCAGCTCTTTTTTTTTAGTCACAAAAAGCCAGAGGAATTCAAACTTCAACACATCTCTCACTATCCTCAAAAAACTTTCTTCCTCAGCTATACATAGGCATCTATTCTGCCAAGCATCTGTTGAGGAAATGATGTAAGTAAATTTCCAAAGATTTTAAGTCCCTAGCTTTAGCCTAAGTATAGCAATTGCCAGATTGCACTGTGACTTAAAATCATATCAAAGAAAAATGCACAAGCTTCCTCCACATGGCATTTTAAATTTTATGTATGGCTTTTAAAAATTGTCTATATAAGAGATTAGATACAAAATAATACTTTCTCAGGAAAAGGATGTTTCTAGAGGAGTTTATGATAATACCATCTTCCTTAAAATGTGCTTAGTTTAAAGGACGGATAGCAAGCAAGAGAAGAGTATATGCCAGCAATTAAAATATTGTCTCCAACTGAGCATCAAGGAGAAAAATATGCTGATGGCATTAATGTTTAAAACATTCCTTTTACTGCAAGTAAGGTATAGACTTAAGAAATTTTTAAACTCATGAAAGCCTTCTGAGCTTTCTTTTCTCTAATTAATGGGTGCAATGGGAAGTAAAGTGGCAAATACTATTTGGTATCATTCTGAAGATTAAATGTAAATAATGCATAAAATACAATGAACACATTGCCCAACGTGTAGCAAGTACTCAATAAATAGAACTTATTATTATTTTTAATTCAATTTTAATTTAATATATTAGATTGGTTTTAAAATTTATGAAGCTAGATGTCCTTGATGCAGTCTGACCAATCTAAATATACATTCTAATATTTTTGCATTAAAAGCAATATTCATTAATCAAGAATACAATATATTGTCACTAACCATTCTATACAATAGATATCACATTTAAACGTTAAATGATTACATATGGCTAGTACTGTGTTAGCCAGTCCAAAGACATGAAAATAATCTGAAATTTTTAAGTAACTGAGCTGATAGAAAGACTGATGATTATATGATAGTACTATAATCAAAGAGAGCTAACTGTAAATCTCTGGAATTTGACATGTCATCCACATTAATGTATAAGTTGTTAAGTGTGATACCAAGAAGAGAAATTGTTACCTATACGCCAAAGTCACTTAAGAAGATGGATGTGGATATAGTGTTTAGTTCTAAAATTAAAGGTGAAGCTATAAAAAAAGGATGGCTTGGGAGGCTGAGGAGGGCAGATCATGAGGTCAGGAGTTTGAGGCCAGCCTGTTCAATACAGTGAAACCCTGTCTCTACTAACAATACAAAAATTAGCTGGGCGTGGTGGCACGCACCTGTAATCCCAACTACTTGGGAGACTGAGGCAGGAGAATCGCTTGAACCCAGGAGGCAGAGGTTGCAGTGAGCTGAGATCGCGCCACTGCACTCCAGCCTGGGTGACAGAGCACGACGCCGTCTCAAAAAACAAACAAACAAAAACGAAAAAAAAAGGATGGCATAGAATGTTTACAAAAGCACCAGCCTGGGCAACATAGTGAGACCTCATCTTTACAAAAAAAAAAAAAAAAAATTGTCAGGTTTGGTAGGGTGCCTGTGGTCCCAGCTACGCAATGGCTGAAGTGGGAGGATTACTTGAGCCCAAGAGGTTGAGGCTGCTGTGGGTTGACATCACATCACTGCACTCTAGCCTGGGCAACAAAGTGAGACCCTGTTTTAAAAACAAAAACAAAAAAAAGGAGTTTATAAAATCAACTAATAAAATAAAGATAAATGACGATGAATTCTGGGATTGTATATTATATTAGTACAAGAGAGTAAAACCAATGATTTTCAGATCTTGGACAACTTGCTTAGCATATCACAACCAGCTTTTCACTAACTCCTGCTTTGACATCATTGTAATTTATGTTGACGTAATTGAAAATTCAGAATATGACCTCATTACCTCTGTAGCCAGAGCCATTAGAAAGAAAAATATTCCTTACTGTAAAATAAATGATATGGAAAATACTAGTTGACTATTTTTTCTCTTCTATGAATCATAATTATTTGTATTCTTGTTCACAATAGAAATCATGTGATTATGTAAATTACCATTACTATTCTATTTCTAATAAAATATTTTAAGATATTTTAACCTTAAGATAACATGGTATTGTCATGTTAAACTATATTTCATAATATTTTTCATGGCATTATCCTTTTAAATGAGACATATTTGAAAACTAAATATAGAACCTAAATGGGAGAAGAAATTTGGATAGATTATGCTATGTTTTATAGCGTTAAACTCTTCTATATATAGTTTATATGAAGATGATTGCATTTGTTCATCTTGCTTTAATTCATATTACTCAGTGCCTGAATAAACAGTACATTTTTTTATGGACACAAACTAACAACATATTGTCAGTTTCCATGCACTTTGAAGGGGATCATGTGATACACTGCAATATGTATTTGTTTAATTACTTCTCAAAAACGAAATCATAGAGTTGGAAGATCCATATAAAGAAGTGTGTACCAATGTTGAAGATGAAATGTAATTATAACAAAATATTTTGTAAGTCTGAAAGCCATTTATGTCTGGCAAACATAACCATCATGGAAGAATATGGGTATGTTTGGCAGATCCATGTTTTCTCTTGGAAGGCAGTACGTTATGATGATCACAAAACGGGAGATGTTTTATAATTATTTTGCAAATTATATTTTCAATATCTACACTAAAATGTCAGATATATATTCTTATGGAAAAGTTTGTGGAACAAATTTAGCTTAAAATTTTTTTAATGTAAGCAGTTACAAATTTGATGAGCTTTTGAATAACATGCCTTGAATTTCCTGAACAACTCTTCATTATGGCTTACAAATTATTTGGAATTCACTAGAGTATAGGATTCAATAATATAGCACATAAACAGAAATGTAAAGTGTCTTATTTGTACAAAAATGTGATTTTACTGACAGGAAAAATTTACAGATGAGATAAAGTTCAAAAGAGAGGAAGTCAAACACTAAACTACATATATTTGTGTATTTGAGCGCCATCACTCCATCTCATTAACTGGTTTATGTATTTAGGCATATTTTATTTAAAACTCACTATTTTTCTTACTTAATTCCTAGGTTGGTTCTTATAAATATTGTCTTTATAAAATTGTTTCTCTCTTAAGATTTATTTTTTTTAATAATATGCTCTTATTTGGTATATCCCCTCTTGTGGGTCCAAACTCCTAAGGTCCCTAGGTTACTGTGTCAATACCTAAGAAAAGATGGAAATAATGTATTGGCAGTAGTGCTGAGACTAGAGGCCACTGTATTTTTAAAGCTATAAAAAATGTTGGGATTTCCACCAACTGTGGTCAGTAACTGTGACACCTGGGTTTTGATTAATTACTAAAGAACAAAAATTTATGCAAGAGAAAACCAATAATTAATAATTTGGTACTATCTAGATGCTAAGCACAATATTTATATTTTAGATACAAGATCTAACTAAACTTCAGAATAATTCTCTTTTTTGTTTTTTACTCAACTACTGCACATGAAAAAATTTAGCTTCAGAAAAGTTAAATGTTTTGGATAAGATTAATAAATAGTAGATATGGGGTGACATTGAAGTCCTTGAACTTCAAAAGAAATATTTTCCCAGCAAATAAAATTTCCTCCACAGGAAAAACAACAATGTTGGTTATGGGATTTTTGTCTCAAAAAAAAAAAAAAAAGGAAATGTAGAATGATTCAGAAAGTGAGAGAACTAGAAGTGTAACAAGGCCCAGTGTCTTTTAGAGTATTGATGAGGTTCTTGGCACTTTTGTGGATGAGTTGCTACATTAAAGTGGTTGTGATTTTCCTTGCAGTTAAGGAGACCAAAAAATTTGAAGTAAGATTTTAAAATACTGATGACAAGTTTTGTATTTGAAAAGAAAGACTATCAAGTAGGTGTATCCATCAATTAGGAGAAACCAAGAAGACAGTAAATGACAAAGCTAAAAGCAGTAGCAAAGCTGATATAAGGTGACATGGAGCTCAAAGAAGAAGCAGATTTTGAATAATATGTGTAAAGCAATAGTTTCATAAATGCAATTGTTAGCTTAGAGAAAGTAATAATGACCCCCATGGGGAATGGTATATGGTAGAATGCGTAGCTTTCTATGATTCTATAGCAAACTGCAGAAAGAGAAAAAAGAACTTGTGGTGTGGTAGCCTATCAAAAATATCTTCAGCAAAATTTCCAACCAAAATTGGTCTTACAGACCTTTCTCTACCCCTTTATCCTAAATGAGCTTCTATAAAATCCTCAGCAAATATAATATACAGAGAATGACAATGTATGATTTCTGAAGATGTCATAAAAGTTAATACAGCTCATTGTCTCTATTGAAGCTTATTGTGGAATTTAGTACCATGTATAAGGAAGCCAATGCCATGTAGAAAGTCAGTATGTAAGTCTTCCAACAGATAGCATCAGCAACATCTAAGCCAATGGCTGGCATCAACTTCCAGATTTGGGAGGAAGCAATCTTTAGATAATTCTAGCACCCAGTCTTTGCAATGACAATGATCAGAGCAAAATCAAAATAAAATTGCTGATTTATGAAAATAAATGTTGTCATTGTTTTAAACCACTTAATTTAGGGTTAGTTTATTACACAGAAACAGATGACCAGTAAAAACTTTGAGCAGTGAAGATGAAAGAGCACTAAGAATTAAAAGTGCTGAAAGAACTGGAAGTGAACGACAGAGGAGGAAAAGTTAGGAAAGAAATGAGAGCTCCGGAGAATGTAAAAAACAGAGAGACTTGCATTTTGGCTGAGGATAAGAAGAACATAGATCAAAGGCACAGAGAAAAAATATGCTTGTAATATATACTAAAATCCCAGAGTTTCAGCTATTGATAAAAGTCAGATTTTTTCAGACAAAAGTATTTTATCAGCATTCAAAATAAATTACTCAGAAAATTATAGTGTCTCTTGTGGGAAAACTAACCACCTCCTAGTCCAACTGTCATATATATATATATAGCACTTAATGGTTATTGTATTTATTTTCTCATAGTTAAAATCACTGAAGGCCATCTTTGTATGAAAACATTGTACAGAGTTCAAAACACTAAAAATACACAAGTAGTTCTTGGTTTTGGGTCATAAAAACAAACTACATTAGGTGAGATAAAAGAGCTACTGCTTTTCATTTATTCAATAATAAGTACATTGAATCTTTCTAGCATTGGTCTTTATATATACCCAGTGGAACAATGTTTATTAATAATATTTTGAAATTTTAAAATAAACTGAAAATTCAAAATTATAGACTAAATTTACACATAATCATAATGCTATACTAATAAAATTCTGTGTGGTCAAGGATATTTATTTGAAAATAATTTTATATTTAGTTAATGATAAGTAGCCAGATCATTACTTTTCTATGAAAAAATTCTGAAAAGTATAAGAAGGCACCATTTTCAAATTAACATCTGGGATTTACTCAGAAAGTCATTGGTCAATAACTTTTAAAATAACTGAAATAAAAATCATCTGACATATGTTGTTTACCTTACCTAAAGTATATACTCATTTTATAAATTTTTGTACCCCAACAGACAGAAAGACAGACAGACACACACACACACACACACACACACAGAGACAGAGAGAGAGAGAGAGAGAGAGAGAGAAAGAGAGACATTAGCAGTTTTCCCAGCTTTCTCTTCATGGAGTAATTAAATTTACTCCATTTTTAAAATCTTAGACTCAGAAAATAATAAATAAGGAATATTACAGAACCGATTACATGATTTCAGTAAGCCAAAAATGATGTTCACCCTGTATTTCTTACTATCTCAATGATATTCTTCATTATACAAGTATAACACCTCTTAAGAGCAATTATTTAAGTAAAATTTTGTCAGGGAGAAGATATGAGGATTACTCTCTTATTAAAAAAAAATTTTTTTAAAAAGTAACTTGCCAAAAAAAGGCATGATTGAATTAGAGAAGCTCCCGTTTTTTGCGACCCTGCTCCTGAAATGAAACCTTGGGTTCTAAACACCAAATGGTGGCCTCATCTGCCATGACGCATGATATTTGTTTTATCAAACAGAATAAACTCTGTTAAAGATGCTCCTTAAAAGCTCTAATTTCAATTATACCCTGCTATCAGAGTTGGTCTACCATAGATAGACTAACAAATACTAATAGAATAAAATCTAATGCATAAAGGACAGAAAAAGGAATTACATTTTTCCCCAAATTTACAAAATTGATTGCTCATTAAGATATTTATATGTACATCTTAATTTAATTCACTTATCTCAGATTATTTTTAAATTTGCTTTTAAACTTGATGGAAAATTCTCCTGAATTGTGGCATAATTTGAGTTCAAAATATATTAATTATTTCCAAATCTTTATCTTGAATCAGGAAATGTTCATTTATTACAAGCCATTTCTAAAACTGCTTTTCTTTTTTTGAGACAAAGTCTCGCTCTGTCACCAGGCTGAAGTGCAGTGTGGTGCGATCTCAGCTCACTGCAACCTCCACCTCCCAGTATCAAGTGATTCTCCTGCCTCAGCCTCCCGAGTAGCTGGGACTACAGGCGCGTGCCACCAGGCCCAGCTAATTTTTATATTTGTAGTAGAGACGGGGTTTCACCATGTTGGGCAGGATGGTCTCAATCTCTTGACCTTGTGATCCACTGGCCTCGGCCTCCCAAAGTGCTGGGATTACAGGCATGAGCCACAGTGGCCAGCCTAAAATTGCTTTTAAACCTATACAATAAGAATTTGATTGGGTTATTAAGGTAAGCCTGGATATGATTAAGTAGGTTGTAAAAATTTCGAATTTTTATTCACGCTAATCAAATCAACATTCTAAGAAATCCAGTATGGTATCTATTGAAAGGATGATGACACTTTAATAATTATGGTATTGTGCTTTTATAGCCAGCTTCTGAAACTGTAATATCACTGAGTATCACAGACAAGATACAATAATAAGGTTACCCACAGAGAAAAGGTAAAATGCCTTGTAAATTTAACTTTTTAGATTTTCATTTTCAAGTTTTTGTACTAAATAAAAACTGAAGCCATATGTTCAGAAGTGTTCCTGTATCTGAAAAATAAGCTTATGGCATTTCCCCATAAAACACATTTCTAAGTCCCAAGATGGAGTAATTAGAGAGATGTTTCTACATGGAGTTCTATAAATTGTCACACCTGTTTAGTTGAACAAAGAATGAAAATATGCAGACTTCAACAGAATTCAAGAACTCATTAAAAGACTTACACTTTACCAGCAGAAATTACTTAATATAGGAAAAACGTCAGTCATTTTTCAGGCAGTCATGAAGTGATTTTTAAATCACTGAAAATGACAAATTAGAAGTGGAAAATTATCACAATTATATAAGCAGTATTACTGCGATGTATAGAACATCTGCCACCAGTGATAGCCAATTCAACATTCTACAAGGGAAGCCAATTGACGCATTCAATATTACAAGGCTAAAGGCAGTTATTACATTTTTTTCACTTTTAAAACAAAGAAAGCAATCATGTAATTTTCAGCTAGTATAAAAATTGAATACACTCTGAGTCAAAAATAAGCAGGTATCATATTTTCCATATGGCCATTTGTAGCAAATCATACATTTCATTTTTAAGAAATGATATATTTTTCAATCTTTTTTCTGTGTGTTAATAAAACATGGAGAGAAAGCTGTGATTCTTTTCGTTCTACACATGGCCATAAGAATGTCAGTACTCAAATATAACTCTGTGATTTCAGACTAAAAAATTGTGTCATACCTATTTTCAAATATGTCTGTCAGAAGAGAATGATAATACTTTGAACTTCTTTTAAGATTAAGAACATCCCCACATCTCATATTCTCCTGATTATCAAATATTTATTCAATACCTTATATGTGCTGTAAAATAGGGCTGTAAATTTGAATCGATCACAGGCTTTGCTGTCAAGAACTTTACAAATCAGTAGGAGGAGTAAAGGAAGTGGATTTTTGCAGAAGTGAAGGAGAAGGAGAGAGACTTCATTCTAGAGAAGATATAATATATGAAAGACAGCAGAGAAAATATGAATGTATATGGCTTGTTTATGACACAATCACTAAGACTAGTTGATTAGAGCAAACGACTGGTTAAGAAAATATTGAAAAATGCTTATAAAAGTAGATAGACATAAATTACATAAACACCTGAATGCCATAAAAAGGATACTGGATTTGGCTATATTCACAAAATGGTGGACATAAAATTGAATGAGAAGTTGTTATGCCAAACAATAACAAAAGTAGCAAAAGCTAAAATTAATTATGTGCTTACCAAGTATTTTACATGAATTGGTTCATTTAGTCTTAAGAAAAACACATGAAAGATGCTACTCAGTTCTCTTTCCCCTTAAATTCACCCTCTTGACAGTGCTCCATTTACTGGTTTCCTCATTTATATTAGTGAATTTCATTTTTAAACAATTACCAAATTATAGTGAAGTCAGGACCACTTTACAAGAAATTGATCTTTATGCCTAATTATACATAATTGATTTTAGTTAAATATCCCAAATTACTGTTTCTACTTGGAAGGGCCCTGTTTAGAACCACTGAAGAGTTGCTTGTTTCACTGAAAACACAGAAAAGTTCTTAAAATTAAAAAGAAAAAGAGAGAGAGAAAGCCACATTGACATTTGCTATTCTGTGTTGGTGGTGTCGCTTTTTTCAGATGAACTCTCTCACTGAAAACTACAAAAATTCTGTATAAAAACACACAGAAATCTGCAAAGTCCTTTAAGAACGAACAAAACCAGGCAAAAATAGAATGCATGAGTAAATGCAGAAATTTATCCAACGAAATTATCTAATCTGTAGAATAGTGAGAGGACCACAAATGGTTGAACTAAAATGAATAGAGCCTCAGTGACCAGTAGGAGAATTCTTAATCTACCATACGTGTAACTGTAGAAGGAAAGGAAGGAGACATTTTGGCAAATAACTCCTTGGCATATATTTGGCAAATATCAAAAGAGGCTGAATTAAAATTCTGGTAGAATTTTTAAAATAAATTGACAAGTGGATTCTAAGATTTATATGTATAGGCAAAGGATCTAGAATAGTCAGAACAATCTTAATAAAGACTAAGAAACTGGAAGATTTGTTTTATAGAACCTCAAATTTGATATAAATATACACTAACCAAGAAACACTAGTATTGGCTAAGGAAATAAAAATAGACCAATAGAATAGAACAGAGATTACAGAACTAGACACACACACATATATATTTAATTTATTTATGATAAGATCTCAAGCAAATCTATGGGTAAAAGGAAGTTGCCACATGGTGCTAAACTGTATTTCCATATATTAAAAAATTAAACCAACCTTCTATGAAATGTAAAAATTAACTGAGTGGATTATAAACCTAAACAGAGGACTAAAACTGTAAGTCTTCTAGAAGAACGCATTGGATAAATTCTTTGGGATTTTGGAACATGCAAATGTTTCATAAAGAAGGCACAAAACATACAAAATGTGTTTTAAAATGATACATTTATTTTATTAACATTGAAAACTTTTGCTCATCAAAGTACATGGAAAAAAATTTTAAAGTATGCTGGGTGTGGTGGCTCACACCTGTAATCCCAGCACTTGGGGAGGCCAAGGCAGGTGGATCAGGAGGTCAGGAGATGGAGACCATTCCGGCCAACATGGTGAAATCCTGTCTCTACTAAAAATACAAAAAAAAAAAAAAAATTAGTTGTGCATGGTGGCACGTGCCTGTAGTCCCAGCTACTTGGGAGGCTGAGGCAGGAGAATCGCTTGAACCCAGGAGGCACAGGTTGCAGTGAGCTGAGATTGCACCACTGCACTCCAGCCTGGTGACAGAGCAAAACTCCATCTCAAATAAGTAAAATTAATTAATTAATTAATTAAAAGGCAAGTCAGAGACAGAAAGAAAAATTTGTATTATATGCATACATGACAAGTGACCTCTATCCAGGACATATACAGTTTTTCTACCTATCACTAATAAAAAGACAACTTAAAAATGGCAGAGTGAGTGAGCCATACTGGCTTTCAATGACTACAGGATATTACGGGCCTTATATAAATATACACAGATACTACCATATTATTAAATATTTCATTGACATTTTCATGAATAAACCAGAGAAGCAACATATTATATTGATTTAAGATCAAATCACTGGAGTCAAATAATTCCAAATTATACTTATATTTCTGCCATTTCCTCAAATGGTAAAATAGAGATGAGATTATCTATTTTATTTACTACTTTATGGACTTTCTGATAAAAAGAAAGGTGCATATTAAATAGTAGTTAAAAATAACCAAAGGACATTAAATTAGTATACCAAAGGGATAGCTGAACCCCCATATTTATTATAGCATTATTCATAATAGTCAATATATGGAATCAACCTAGATGTCCATCAAGAGATGCTTGGATAAAGAAAATGTGGTCTATATACACAATGGTATACTATTCGGTCATAAAAAGAATGGAATCCTGTCATTCCTGGCAACATGGATAAACCTGTAGGATATTATATTAAGTGAGATAGGTCAGGCACAGAAAGATAAATACTGCATGTTCTCACTCATATGGGAGAACTAAATAAAATTTGAGCTCATGGAAGTAGTGAGTAGAATTGTGAGTATTAGATGCTGGGAAGGGTAGGGAAAAGGAGGATAGGGACAGTTTGGTTACTGGATACAAAATTATAGCTAGATAGAAGGAATGGTTTATGGTGTTCTACAACATTGTAAGGTGAATGTGGTTAACCGTAATTTATTATATATTTTCAAAAAGCTAGAAGGGAGTATTCTGAATGTTCACAACACAAAGAAATGATAAATGCTTGAAGTGATGGATAAGTTAATTACTCTGATTTGATCCTTACATATTGTATAGATATATCAAAATATCACTCTGTATCTTATAAATATAATTATTAAGTGTCAACCAAAAAAAGCAAAAGGAAAAAATAAGTATTCTATACATTGAACAACAATAAAAAGACGTTCAAATTGGCATATATGTATATCTGTTTAATAACTTTAGCTAAATTTATGCTTTATTGAGCATTCAGTTCTTTTCATTTTATAATCAATTTACACTCTCATTTCTCAATATAAGCAATAAAGTTTCATTAGCATCCTGAGATCTCATAATTATCAATAATTACTATTTATTAAGTATAGTATACACTACCTTGTTGGTAGACACAAACTATTTTGAGACAATTTTTTGTTTGTTTGTTTGTTTTGTTTTGAGACGGAGTCTCGCTCTGTCGCCCAGGCTGAAGTGCAGTGGCGCGATCTCGGCTCACTGCAAGCTCCGCCTCCCGGGTTCACGCCATTCTCCTGCCTCATCCTCCTGAGTAGCTGGGACTACAGGCGCCCGCCACCAAGCTCGGCTAATTTTTTGTATTTTTTTTTTTTTTTTTTTTAGGAGAGATGGGATTTCACTGTGTTAGCCAGGATGGTCTCGATCTCCTGACCTCATGATCCATCCACCTCGGCCTCCCAAACTGCTGGGATTACAGGCGTGAGCCACTGCGCCCAGTCCAATTTTGAGACAATTTATAGTAGGGTGGAGAGCACTTGGAAATAATGTTTTGCCAATAAATCTATGGAGGATTCATCACAATGGAAGAAATTAATTGGAAGATTCAGAGGAAGACTCAGTTCTTTATCTGGATGGAATACGGTAGCAAAGGAAATTGTTCATGTTAGTAATTGATACAGAGCCTTTGCTTTTAAATGTTGTGTTATTGTGGATTATGCTGTGTTTGGAAATAACAGTCACCATCAATGCTAATAATTATCATAGTGACTAGAGAAACAAGAAGAAAAATGCTACAAAATAAAATTTGACAATGTAAAACTAATAGCAACCTAGAATAAGCTTATATAAACACCTGCCTATTCAATGCCTTAAAAATTATTTACATTATTAAATGTGTTAAACATTTGCCATAAATTATCATTCCAAATTTTATAAATACTAAGTCTTAACATTGACTATACATGTGTGCTTATCAGCTCATGTGACTCCATTATTTTTTAAAATTCCACTTATGAGAGCAAGGACTAGTTCAATTCTCTACATGGCAGGGGGTTAGAGATAGGGTTAAATTGACAGAGATTAATTTTCCAAACTCTATCAGAATTGAGTCTCAAAATAGGATTAAAGTTCAATTATTAAAAATGAAGAAAGTTATATCTGATTTAGCTCCTGCCTGCTTTTCTTTCCATGAGCAAAATTCTATTCTTCACAAATTCTACCCACTGGTGAGGATTACTCAAATGGAGAAATACGTACTTTACATTGGAAAATATTTTGTCTACCCTCTGATCTAAACTGCTAACTAAATGTCTTACACTATTCTCTACTAGTCAGATTGGATCTCTTGTTATCTGTCCAAAATGGTAGCTGAAGTTACCATCATTGAATGCCATTGCAAAACCTTTTTAACATCACTCATCTTGGATTCAAACATCCCAGCATCCTTACAAATAAACTTTCCTATCTTGAAACTAAATTTGTTTATGGTAGCTTTAATTTAGTCAAACTAAAAACAGTTTATTTTCTGACAATCACCTGTTTCTATGTCAAATTCACACTTGAAAATGTGTCATTAACTAATAATGTATAGCATAATAATTTTAACATTTCCTGGCATTGATCAAAAATACACATTTAAAAATTTAGCAATAAATCTTATAAAATTTGAATAAATCACTTTCTAATGGATGCATAAATCTTACATAACATTTCAAATTTGGGATTACAATTAAGAATACATTTTCATGTGGTCTTATATTATATTTTAATTCTTAATTTTACTTTTATAATGTTTGAAATTGAAGTTTGACCTTATGGCTAATGATTCTTATTTTTACTCTATTTCACAATATGTGAGATACCTGAAAAATCAAGAATTTGTTTTTCTAAGGGCTCTTAAGTTTTGAAATATGATTGGCATACTCTATACCATATTTATTTGCAGTCTTAATGTAAATTTGCATTAGATGTGGGTTATTAAACTGCTTTAGGTATGACAATTATAATATTCCAAATTATATGAATTCCAAAATTCTGTTTGGAAGGAAATTCAAGAGCAATGAGAACTTGACATAATGGCTAATTTTATAATAATCACTGGTTGATATGGCATTAGGAATATTAATTTTCTATAGTTTTACTATGGCTCATTAGAACATAATATTGATTATGAATCCAGACTCATATTTCAAATAATATATATTAATATGCGCAGTTGATCATGGTAGAAAAATATACATATATTGGTTTCTGAAGAGTTTTGAAGAAACCAATAATAAAATATTAGAAAATATGTATCAAATAAAGAGATAGATGGTGTATTAGTTCGTTTTCATGCTGCTGATTAAGACATACCTGAGAATGGGCAATTTGCAAAAGAAAGAGGTTTAATGGACCTACAGTTCCACGTGGCTGGGGAAGCCTCACAATCCTGGTGGAAGGCAAGGAGGAGCAAGTCACATCTTACATGGATGGCAGCAAGCAAAGACGGAGAGCTTGTGCAGGGGAACTCCTTTTTTTAAAACCATCGGCTCTCGTGAGACTTATTCACTATCATGAGAACAGCATGGGAAAGATGTGCCCCCATGATTCAATTACTTCCTACCAGGTCCCTCCCACAACACGTGGGAATTCAAGATGAGATTGGGGTGGGGACACAGTCAAGCCATATCCGATGGATAGATACAGACATATTTTATACATCTTTTAAATGTGATGCTTCCTGTATACATTTGGCACAGGCTGTACATCTCAAAATATTTTTTTAAAAAACCCTATTATAGTTACCAAACCTTTATAGGGTAATCACTCTAGTTTGCTCAAGATAGCACCAGTTTATGCTCATGGGGTAGAAGACAGAATATTGCTGAAGTATCTCAGTTCTCTCCAAATATTAAAATGCCATTTGTCCTGGATGTTTTAACCAAGTACTATTATTTATGGTTGCACTAAAACAAATAGGGATGAGTTTGATAAATCACCACTTGGTATTTTATATTCTGCCATCATCTTTTCCAGAAGTGTGAGATATAGAGTTATACATAAGCAGAAAATTATTTTTAACATGAGGATAATATGGTAATATAACCAGTGATAACACACCTCTCTTTTTCAATGCTTTCCAGATGCAGATTTTATTGTATCAATCATTCAAAGACAGCTTGTTGGACTTTGAAGACCCAAGCAGACAAACGTAGGTAATTCCTTCTTATTTCAGTTGGTATGCAGAGAAGCTACTAATAATGCTACTCTTCCAGCACAATGTTTCCAGGCTGCCAGTGAGCTTGGTCAGTAGGAACACAGGAAATTATGAGTTATGTCTATGTTATATATGAGAGGAAAATTGAGGCTACTAGTTTTGTCATAGGGTTTATAGATAATTGTCTGTATGTTCTTGCTATAGAGGTTTGGTCAATTATTGTGTGGTACAAAACAGTGGTCAGTAAACTATAGCTGTAAGCTGAATAAGGCCTTCCACCTATTTTTGTAAACAAAGTTTTATTGATATAGTGAAATCCACACATTTATGTTTGCCTATGGCTGCTTTCATGCTGCAATAGCAGAGTTGAATCATTGTGATAGAGACCATATGGATCAAGAAGTCTAAAATATTTACTATCTAACTCTTTACAGAAAAATTTGCCAGCCCTTGGTATAAATCTACAACTATTTACATACTTTACTATGCACTGATGAACATTTCTTATTCTACAATAAATACTTACTTTTTAATAAAACTAAGTTTCAAATTTGTTTCCCTAGAAAATCAATGATGAATATGTAGTTGCCCCTAAACTGTGCCACTATTAATGATCCACTGTAGGATATTAGTGACATTACTGACTATATACAAACCAGAATGCATACATTAGTTGAGCAATCATCAGCATCTACTTTTAAAAATGTTAGTAAATATTTTAGAAGACTGTCTTCTGATGATGAGCTAGGTTCATAGGCAGGTCTTCTTACATATCACTCTGTGAAGCACGTCTTTTCATTTAGATCAAATGACTGTCCCAAAATTATTTTTGTCATTTTTTATTGCAAGTTCCTCTGTGCATACAAAAAGTAAAGTGATAGTTGTCAAAGTGTCAGCTCAGCTAGTAGACAACTTCACTTACAGTTAAAAAATGCCAGCTTGGGCTGTGCGTGGTGGCTCACTCCTGTAATTCCAGCACTTTGGGAGGCCAAGGCAAGTGGATCGCTGGAGGACAAAAGTTTGGGACCAGCCTGGCCAACATGGCAAAATCCCGTCACTACTAAAAATACAAAACTTAGCCGGCTGTGGTGGCATGCACCTATAATTCCAGCTACTTGGGAGCGTAAGACAGGAAACTCACTGGAGCTTCGGAGGCGGAGGTTGCAGTGAGCCGAGATTCACCACTGCACTCCAACCTGGGTGAAACAGTGAGACTCTGCCTCAAAAAAAAAAAAAAAAAAAAAAAAAGTGAGCCATATTAATAAAAGCAGAAACTTCAAATTGATAATCAGTTAATTCCAACAATGGTTTTCTTTTTCCCTCCAATTCATTAAATTAAAATAAAGTTTTGCAAGTTTATTCTGTCAAAGGCAAGACATCTGACAATGTTGGTAGTGCCATTGGGAATTTGTGAATTCAGCAAACAATATTCAAAAATAAAGTTATTGGTTCCTGTGGTGAAATTTTAAATACACATTTTGTTAAGTATGTGGCATAATACATTGTTTTGATCAAATATAGAAAAATGTGGAGCAGAAAATATAGGAAATGTATTGTGGTTCACACATAGTTCATATTTTGTTTCAAATCAGTCATGATATTCACACAACTAAAATAAAAACTGTAGTTTCAAAATTCACAAATAATTTTAAATACTTATAGAGTAATGGAACTAATTTGTTGTGACAAAACTATTATTGAAAAAATTGTAACATGGCATAATGTGCTTTTTTTCTTGCTTCTTTTCATCAACATTCAAATTTAGAAATGTTTAAGTCTCTAAAGAATGACTTTGAAAATGAATCTAAGGGTGCAGGGAAGCTTTGACATTTTGGTAACAGAATGCTCTAGCTGCATCTTGCTCAAAATCAGTTTCAAAAATTTGATTAAACAGCTAAAAAAATTTAAGTACCAAAGAAATCAGTTTTTGAACATTACAGTAAGTTGCATTTTTTAGATAAAGCATTGAAGTTTATTCCTCCATGATTCAAGAAAGACACTTAGCAAATTTAATAAGATTTCAAAAGTATATAAGATTTTAAATATTATAACAGTGCTTTGGAATAGCTGGGCTTGTGGGAAGCATTTGAGGGGGCTCCTAAATTTCAAGGATAAACTTACATACTAGAGCATAATGGAAATAAATTGAGAGAGTCAACAACTTTGCAGTATCTAAATTTAGCCAAACGTTCTAAAGAATAATAAATAGAAATCATTTACTTCATGAATATCTTGGAAAATGTTATCTAACAAACTGATTTTGAATAAGTAAAATATAGAACTCCTAAAAAATATTTTATCCTGGAAGAGGTCCTTCACATCCCTTGTAAGTTCTTTCCTAGGTATTTTATTCTCTTTGCAGCAATTGTGAATGGGAGTTCACTCATGATTTGGCTCTCTGTTTGCCTGTTATTGGTATATAGGAATGCTTGTGATTTTTGCACAATGATTTTGTATCCTGAGACTTTGCTGAAGTTCCTTATCAGCTCAAGGAGATTTTGGGCTGAGACAATGGGGTTTTCTAGATATACAATCATGTCATCTGCAAAAACAGACAATTTGACTTCCTCTCTTCCTATTTGAAAACCTTTATTTCCTTCTCTTGCCTGATTGCCCTGGCCAGAACTTCCAACACTATGTTGAATAGGAGTGGTGAGAGAGGACATCCTTGTCTTCTGCCAGTTTTCAAAGGGAATGCTTCCAGTTTTTGCCCATTCAGTATGATACCGGCTGTGGGTTTGTCATAAATAGCTCTTATTATGTTGAGATACGTTCCATGGATACCTAGTTTATTGAGAGTTTTTAGCATGAAAGGCTGTTGAATTTTGTCGAAGGCCTTTTCTGCATCTATTGAGATAATCATGTGCTTTTTGTCGTTGGTTCTGTTTATGCAATGGATGACATTTGTTGATTTGCGTATGTTGAACTGGCATTGCATCTCAGGTATGAAGCCGACTTGATCGTGGTAGACAAGCTTTCTGATGTGCTGCTGGATTCTCCTTGCCAGTATTTTACTGAGGATTTTTGCATCAATGTTCATCAGGGATATTGACCTAAAATTCTCTTTTTTTGTTTTGTCTCTGCCAGGCTTTGGTATCAGGACGATGCTGGCCTCATAAAATGAGTTAGGGAGGATTCCCTCTTTTTCTGTTGATCGGAATAATTTCAGAAGGAATGGTACCAGCTCATTTTTGTACTTATGGTAGAATTTGGCTGTGAATCCATCTGGACCTGGACTTTTTTTGGCTGGTAGGCTATTAATTATTGCCTCAATTTCAGAACCTGTTACTGGTCTATTCAGAGATTAAAATTCTTCCTGGTTTAGTCTTGGGAGGGTGTATGTGTCCAGGGATTTATCCATTTCTTCTATATTTTCTAGTTTATTTGCATAGAGGTGTTTATACTATTCTCTGATGGTAGTTTGTATTTCTGTGAGATCGGTGGTGATATCCCCTTTATCATTTTTTATTGCATCTATTTAATTCTGCTCTCTTTTCTTCTTTAGTAGTCTGGCTAGTGGTATATCTATTTTGTTGATCTTTTCAAAGAACCAGCTCCTGGATTCATTGATTTTTTCAAAGTTTTTTATGTCTCTATCTCCTTCAGTTCTGCTCTGATCTTAGTTATTTCTTGTCTTCTGCTAGCTTTTGAATGTGTTTGCTCTTGCTTCTCTAGTTCTTTTAATTGTGATGTTAGGATGTCGATTTTAGATCTCTCCTCCTTTCTCTTGTGGCCATTTAGGGCTATAAATTTCCCTCTACACACTGCTTTCAGTGTGTCCCAGAGATTCTGGTACGTTGTGTCTTTGTTCTCATTGGTTTCAAAAAACATCTTTATTTCTGCCTTCATTTTGTGAAGGACGTCTTCAAGGAAAACTACAAACCACTGCTCAAGGAGATAAGAGAGGACACAAACAAATGGAAAAACATTCCATGTTCATGGATAGGAAGAATCAATATCTTGAAAATGGCCTTACTTCCCAAAGTAATTTATAGATTAAATGTTATCCCCATCAAGCTACCACTGACTTTCTTCACAGAATTGGAAAACTCTACTATAAACTTCATATGGAACCAAAAAAGAGCCCACATAGCCAAGACAATCCTGGGCAAGAAGAACAAAGCTGGAGGTATCATGCTACCTAACTTCAAATTTTACTACAAGGCTACAGTAACCAAAACAGCATGGTACTGGTACCAAAACAGATACATAGACCAATGGAACAGAATGGAGACCTCAGAAATAACACCACACATCTACCACCATCTGATCTTCAACAAACCTGACACACAGAAGCAATGGGGAAAAGATTCCCTATTTAAGAAATGGTTTTGGGAAAACTGGCTAGCCATATGCTGAAAACTAAAACTGGACCCCTTCCTTACTCCTTATACAAAAATCAACTCAAGATGGATCAAAGACTTAAACATAAGACCTGGAATCATAAAAATCCTAGAAGAAAACCTGGGGAATACCATTCAGGACATAGGCAAGGGCAAAGACTTCAGGTCTGAAACACGAAAAGCAATGGCAAAAAAAGCCAAAATTGACAAATGGGATCTAACTAAACTAAAGAGCTTCCACACAGCAAAAGAAATTGCCGTCAGAGTGAACAGGCAACCTACAGAATGGGAGAAAAATTTTGCAATCTATCCATCTGACAAAGGGTTAATATCCAGAATCTACAAAGAACTTACAAATTTACAAGAAGAAAGCAAGCAACCCCATCAAAAAATGGGCAAAGGATATGAATAGACACTTTGCAAAAGAATACCTTTATGCAGCCAATAGATATGTGAAAAAATGCTCATCATCACTGGTCATTAGAGAAATGCAAATCAAAGCCACAATGAGATACCATCTTATGCCATTTAGAATGGTGATCATTAAAAAGTCAGGAAACAACAGATGCTAGAGAGGTTGTGGAAAAATAGGAATGCTTTTACACTGTTGGTGGGAGTGTAAATTAGTTCAACCATTGTGGAAGACAGTGTGGTGATTCCTCAAGGATCTAGAACTAGAAATACCATTTGACCAGCAATCCCATTGCTGGGCATATACCCAAAGGATTATAATCATTCTACGATAAAGACACATGCACACATATGTTTACTGCAGCACAATTCACAATAGCAAAGACTTGGAACTAACCCAAATGTCCATCAATGATAGACTGGATAAAGAAAATGTGGCACATATACACCATGGAATGCTATGCAGCCATAAAAAAAAAAAAAAGGATGATTTCATGTCCTTTGTAGGGACATGGATGAAGCTGGAAACCATCATTCTCAGCAAACTATCGCAAGATCAGCAAACTATCGCAAGATCAGTAAACCAAACGCTGGAAGTTCTCAGTCATAAATGGGGGTTGAACAATGAGAACACATGGACACAGGGAGGGGAACATCACACATTGGGGCCTGTTGGGGGTTGGCGGCTAGGGGAGGGATAGCATTAGGAGAAATACCTAATATAGGTGACGGGTTGATGGGTGAGCAAACCTCCATGGCACATGGCATACCTATGTAACAAAATTGCCCATCCTTCACATGTAACCCAGAACTTAAAGTGTAATTTAAAAATATATATTTTATCTGCATTTTATATCAAAAAAAGATGTAATAATATCTTCCTTTAGCAGACTTTTTAAAAAGAAATTAACAGAAACCTCAACATGTGTTCAGTGAAAATGTCCATAATTTAAAATTTAATGGTTAAGAAGTGTCAAATAAACACATGAATAATTTCAAACTCATTGGTCATAAATGCAAGTCTGAAGAAAGATGTAAGTAATTTTATGGTGAAAAGCATGTGAACTGTTGTTCAGACTCTTCTTATGCCATAAAACATTTAGCAGTAGTATGATTTAATTGTATTAACCAAATTGATTTATTAAACTTTACCATAAAAGAGTTCAGTATATATAAATTCTAAAATCGTATTTTTCAATAATAAAGGAAATATTTCACATTTAATTTGAAATACATAGATAAAATTAAAGTTACTTGTGTATATGGATGTATATATATGCATTTTTTACCTGAAAATTGCTCATCACATTCACAAATGAAACTATTTGAAGTAATATTGCTGCAGTTTCCATGGAAACAGACATGTGGTTGACATTGGCCAATTATTTCTGAGCAATTCTTTCCTATAACAATGAAAAAAAGTTTTTTTTACATTGGATATCAATATTATAACCATCAGTTTTCCCTCAATTCTTTAATAATGAAAATATCAAATTCTGACTAAAGTAATTTCAGTTATGAAACCATGTTATACGATGATGCATTTAAATTGAAATAAAAATTAATTTTGATACTTTACATAAGTTTTCATCTTCTGACCCCAGACTATAATATCCAAATATTTTTTCTGGCTTGTAGTATTTGAGCTTTATTTAATTTACGTAATATTTTAAAATTTTAATTGTATTTTCATGATAGATAATATTCATACATTTAAGTACCAGTTTTTCAACATACATTCATAGTATTGCAGTGATAATTTACAAAATGACACATTCAAATGTGTACTGTTTCTCAGACTTACCCCCTAGCCAAGGGAACAATTCAAAAGCAGAAATGGCTGCCTGGATTCTCAGAATATGTGCACAAACTTCCAAATTCAACACTTCTTTGCACTTGCTGGCATATCAAATTTTCCAAATCTCACTTACACATACTATTGTGGTCCCACTATATCAGATATATATATATATATATACACACACACACACACACACACACAGCCTTCCATAACATACTCATTCTATGCATATTTAATCATCTTATAATACCTTAGTAGAGGAATGTGCCTTGAAAATCCCAGGGCATAGCAAGTGGACAAATGTTGTTACAAACCAACTGCATGTAATTTGGCAATATGTTTTTTCCCCAGTTTAATTAAGCTCTTAATTTAATTTATGAGCAGTTTTTGCCATTATCATTGATATCTTTCAAATTCCTTATATACTGACATCCCTGCCTCACTAATGCAGAACTTTTTTCTTCATTTGCCTCCAAGCAACCCTAAATGTAATGAAAATATAAATAATGAAAATATAAATAAAAATCATTGTGTTTCAAAAGGTTTTCCAAACATAAAAACTAAATTAACAGTATAATGCTCAATAGGCCACACCCTAATTAAAACTTAGTGAGTTTTATGAGCTAAATTGTGCCCACCCACCCCCGCCAAATTCATATGTTGAAGTTCTAACCCTCAGCATCACAGAGTATCTATATTTGGAGATAATATCTTTAGAGAAGTACGCAATTAAGGTTAAATAAGGTCAGTAGGGTGCGTCCTAATCCAATGTGACTGGTGTGCTCTCAAGAGGAGAACATTTACACACAGATACATACAGAGAAATGACAATATAAAGACACAGGGAGAAGACAGCAGTCTATGGACCAAGCAAATAGATCTCAGAAGAAACCATATCTGCCAATCTTTGACTTTTGGCATCTAAAACTGTGAGAAAATAAGTTTCTGTTTAAGCCATCCAGTCTATGGTACTTTGTTATGACAGCTCTAGCAAACTAATGCAGTAAGCATTCTCAATTGTTTTGACAATTCTACATATTTCATTATCTTCTTTGATTTTTAAAATTGAAGTAATTATTTATAATTAAAGTGGCAAATGGAGTATTCTTAATGTTATAAAAATAAGTAAGCATTATTTAGGCATTTTATAGTGCTCAAAGCTTAATGATTTAAAGCACCTATGGCTGTAAGAAAGAAAGAGAAAGAAAGAGAAAGAAAGAAACAAACAAAGAGAAAGACAGAAAGAGAGAAAGGAAGGAAGGAAGCAAAGAAGGAAAGAAGGAAGGAAGGAAGGAAATTGAGTAGGAAGCAAACCATTCTATGCAGTTATAATAAAACCACTAAAATAATATCCCATAAACTATGAATGCATACACGCAAATTAATATTCTGACACATAGTAGAAATTTTCTGGCCAAATGTTCTTTAAAACTCTTTGGACAGGTGAAAATGGATGCTTTAAAGACTGTCTATTAAATTGCTTTATCATTCACTCCAAATCAGCAATTTGAGTGTTTTCATATTTTCTCTAGTCTTCCTTAACTTTAATCACCTGATATACCCCAGCGGAAAGAAGACGTATAACTTGCACCTTCTATCACCAATGCCAACACAGTCAAATGAGAATTTGATCCACGTTATAGAGACAATATATTCAGTGGCTATTATTGGTATTAACTTCTATAAGGATCTTGGTACTGAGCTACCAAGTTCAAAATGACTATTTGAAAGATTGGATTAGGTGAATTTTACAGCCTACAATGGCTTATTGAGGTCTTCTATTACATCTTTTTATTTTATCTTATTTTATTTTTTGAGACAGTCTCCCTTCATCGCCCAGGCTGGAGTGCAATGGCGCGATCTCAGCTCACTACAAACTCTACCTCCTGGTTCAAGGTATTCTTCCGCCTCAGCCTCCCGAGTAGCTGGGATTACAGGCACCCGCCATTATGCCCGGCTAATTTTTGTATTTTTGTAGAGACGAGGTTTCACCATGTTGGCCAGGCTGGTCTTGAACTCCTTACCTCAGGTGATCTGCCTGCCTGGGCCTCCCAAAGTGCTGGGATTACAGGCATGAGCCGCCTCCAAGTCGGCTCCCATTACATGTTATCACACAGCCTCTTTAAACTTGGCTCCAATGGAGTCAGCCTCAGGCACAGGGGAGAAGGAATCCCCCTAAAGCCTGCCTAACAAAAGTACAGTTATCCCTGCAGGTGATCTGCTCTAGATATATCTCTGCTCTAACCTTCCTTCCTCTTTTATGACCAAAATACATACCAATCTGCTGTTTTCCTATACTATTATTATCAGCCGTGTCAAATATTTCTCTTTGTTAGATCATCGTGGTCTTATTTCACTTGTAACTCTCCATGCCAGGTCTGTCAAACCCTCAAATAAATTCTTTCACAAGTTTCCAAGCTTTAAATGTTCCCTACATTTTTTCAATCTTTCTCCTCACTTTCCTCCGATGACCCAGATTCCTCTAGTATATTCTCAAGTAGAGAGAGTTTTATTCCCTTCAAACTTCACGTTAGCCTCAGGCAGCATCATTTACATTTTTTTTAGATTGCCTTTCCTCTGGCTTAATTACTCACCAAACATCTTTTTACAACCTTCTCTGATTATTGCCTTTTATTGAGCTTATTACAACCGTTATTAATTATAACATCTTCTTTCCATCCTTGTCACTATTGGTTATAAATCACCATTTGGATGCCACACCAACATCCATTTAAAACATTGCTCTTGGCTCACAATTATCTGTTCCTCTCCAATTCTGCCAAGCAGTTTCAATCACTTCCCTTCAACCATAGTTCCCTAACTTCCTCTACTGAGATGCATAATTTATTTTCAAGTTATCACCTATCTAAATACCATAATCTTGGGAATTCATTCAGTGACTAAAAGCTTTTATATTATTCTGATAATCTTATGTTTTAATGTATGAGACGTTAAGAATGAATGTTGGGAAAGATGTAGATATAGATATTTCACTATTAAACATGTTTCTAAGAGCCCTCTTTCAGTTAAGCAAAAAGCTTATTTTGGAGGATCCCTGATAGGATTTGTGTATGTCCAGAATCTATATTCAGCCAAATCTAAGGAATCTATTAAATTTTTTATTTATTTTTATTTATTTTATTTTTATTTTTATCTTTTTTGAGACGGAGTCTCGCTCTTTTGCCCAGGCCGGACTGCAGTGGCGCTATCTCGGCTCACTGCAAGCTCCACCTCCCGGGTTCACCCCATTCTCCTGCCTCAGCCTCCCGAGTAGCTGGGACTACAAGCGCCCGCCACCACGCTCGGCTAATTTTTTTTTTGTATTTTTAGTAGAGACGGGGTTTCACCGTGTTAGCCAGGATGGTCTCGCTCTCCTGACCTCGTGGTCCACCCGCCTCGGCCTCCCAAAGTGCTGGGATTACAGGTGTGAGCCACCGCGTTTAAAATGTACTTTGATTTCTGTTAACAGTTTATAAATGCACTGTGTTTCTCTATTTTAATAAAATTATATATTTTAAACAATCTTACCTGTAAATGGTGGGTGACAGACACATTCATATGCTTGCTCATCCCAATTTTCTCTTTTATTAATGCAACTGCCATTATTTTTACATGGTTTAAAAGAACATGCATCAAGTTCCTGGCAGTATTTTCCAGAAAATGGAGGCTGGCAATGGCAGCTATATGTCTTGCTCCAAACTTCACTAAGACATTTACCATGACCAGAGCAAAATTCTGAACTCAGAGATTCCTGGCAGAACTGCTGTTTCACTGTCACATTTAGTCGAAGTCCCAGTGGACAAGGTGATGGACCACTTGCCATAACTGTGATAAAATAATGTGTCCCAACACTCAGCCACTTAGAATTAACAGTGTGCATTCCTTTTAGTCTGCAGCCAAAAAGTAACTGATCTTCCGTTGTGGTATTTTGCACACAGCCAACGAAAGATGTTTCAGAAACATTCATCAAATTTGTTTCTGGAAATTGAAGAGATGGTTCAGAAGAAATTACAAGGATATCTCCTAATTGAATTTGCAAAGGGCAAATCTGGGGAACAGCTCGATTGCCTGAAGTATCTATTTTAGTGTTTACACCCAAAAACCAGCAATCTCTGTAGAAGTCCAAGCAGATGTTTTCTGTTAGTGTCCAATTTACCGCATATGATGAGGGTTGTGGATGCCATTCTTCCACCAATTGCCGTCTACATGTTTTTCCATTTATGAAAGAGCTGTGAAAAACCATCAGGCTCAGAATGATGATTGATTTGTCAGTCATTTTTGGGTAACTGTATTTTACAGTTTATCATAAAGAATTGCTGCAAAATGGTGTTTTAAGTATTACCGGAAATTTCCAAGTAAAGTTGTGGTTAGGGATTCCTGGGAATTGGAATTGACCTTTTTTCTATCCCCAAAGTAGCTTTGATGACAGTGTGCTTTGATGGAGAAACAGGAATTCAAATGTTGTAAATATTCCTTTAAACAGAAAAAAACATATATTGTTAGTGAAGTTTTCCCTAAATTAATAATATAGAAAATGCTAGCTCTTTTTGTAGATTTCATAAGAGCCTACACTGCAAAGATAGTGTCACCAGCAGCTGGGGACCTTCTTTGGGAAAGAAGGCCAAGAAAAACATGATCAAGATATGTTGATCTGGTCAAGCTTTATATAGTCACCTGATTCTGAAAAGTTCTGGTTTCATGACATAATTAAGCCAGCAACTTACTGCGGTCTTTTGTGTTTTCTCTTTACACCAAACTTCAATCTAATCAAAACACAGCACAGCCAAGATTCTTTTACAGATGGTTTCAATTTTCTTGGGAGATAAGCATTCCTCTTCTGATTAGTTTTCAAAAAACACCTTTAAAACATAGAAGAGTAAACACCATTTAAACATATTTTTCATGTAATATTTTATATAAAAATAAGCCTTAAAATAACTGATAGTGATAATCATGTTCCTTTTATGATAATCCAGAGGATGGGAACTCCCATATATATGTAAAATTCTGTTGTGCAAATGACTAACCTAGAATGAGTCTTCTGTAGGAATGGTGGAAGGTGCCAGATAAAGAGGGAAAAGAAAGTCACAAAGCAGTAATGAAAAGATTATAAATATAAGTAAATAAAGTAAAAATAAATATAAGTTAAATGGTAGTAACTGAAAGGAGGGGTCAGCCCGTCAATTCTGTTGTTCCAGAGGGCAAGAAAACATAAAGGATTTCTGAGTTTAATATATTGACCTATTTTTTTTAAAGGGTAACTACCAATTATTGAAGGTTTTCTCTGTACAAATCACTCTACTACTTGATTAACAAAGAAACTGCAATCCTCACAATTAAACTCAAATTTTGAGAGGAAAGGTAAATGACGTTAGTGAAAAAAACGTGTTCTTTGGATCTCAGTTATGTTATTCGTTTGTTTAATGTCCTTAGGCAACCTGAGATTTAATTCTCTCCACTTTCAAATAGGTACACCAGGGAGAAGTACACCTAATTAACAAGGTAGTATTGAAGATGGAATGACTACGTAAACATATATGAGTCACTCAATAAATAGTAGCTTTTATTTTTGTTATTGTACAATTTCATCCAGCAGGTAAGTGGTATATGTTGGATTAAAATTCAGGTTTGTCAGATTCAAAATATCGGCATTTTCTACTGTACCATAAAGATCAATTAAATGTTGTTAAAATACATTATGGTATGCCATTATATAATTTATTTGTTAATTCATATCAAATCTTTATGGTAAGTCTAACATTTTAATGGGTATTTTAGATCAGGCAGAAATCAAATTTGAATTATAAATTACCTCTTTGCAATTTCAGTTCTACATATTATAAATCTATGAAATATAAATTCATGTGACAAATAACACAAATATGCATATAGAAAGATAAAATACAACTTCTACATAATTAAATGTTCTACATAATCATGTCAATTTCAAATATATTAATCACCTTGTTAATTTTATAGATTTAAATTATCAATCTTGCTAAAGGTTTAAAAAATAATTCAAACAAGTATATTTGAGCTCAATCTATGTGCAAGGCAATATGCTCAGTACCAAGATTCATCAATAATCAGTTGGAATAGGGTATCAATGGAAGGAATTAAGAACTCAATGAAGGAGACAGATCATTAGACAAGCAACATCATCAAATTGCTATCAACAAAATAGTCTAATGGTCTGAGACATGTAGCAAGGACATTTAGTCCAATCCAGGAAACAAAATCTAAGCTAAAATGATAAAACGGAATCACCTGGGAAAATTGCCAAAGGAAAAATGTTCCAGGAGAGAGCATCTACATCTAAAGATTTTGAGGTGAATGTGACGCTGGATGCCTTTAAGGAAGTAAGAGAAGTGGAGCTTTCTCATCAAAGAGGGAAAAGGAATTACAATTAAAGATAAGCACTCCATTTAGGAAGAGATTATATCAAGAAGGAGCAGCCATTCTCAGTAAAGGAGCTCATATTTTATTCGAGAGCAATGAAGAGCCTCTTGAAGATTTCACATGGATGATTAACAAAATAAATAAATAAATAAATCCTCACTTAACTTTGTCCATAGGTTCTTGGAAACTGCGACTTCAAAACAACATATGACAAAATCAATTTTGTTCTCTCTTCAATGTTATAATGAAAAGACAGAGAAGGAAAAGATGTTGAGGACCAACATGTTGTGTGTCGTTTTGCTTAAAGTCACAATTTTGAAGAACCTGTCAACTACATTGAGAACTCACTATAATTTAATAGCATTAGTCTAGTTTCAAGGTGAGGAACATATTGGTGAGTGCAATTAAAAGAATTGAGACACTTGTGGAGGAGAAAACAACACTAATGTAGTGAAACAATAATGAAGACTAATTAGTACAGAGGCAATACAAATATAACACTCGTGAAGTCCATAAATATTGAAATGGTAGAATTACTACATCTCCAAGGCTGTTGGCCTAAAGAAAGAGAAGAAAATCCAGGAAGACCAGTTGGAGCAGTAAGACGGCAAGGAAGAGGGGAGAAGTCTGATTCACTTGTGCATACGCTCAGTTTAAGGTCTATCTGAGTGATTTTCTAGCACAAGTGTTCAGAAATCACAAGAGAGAAAGTGAGGTTTTAGAGAAAGATATGGATCACTAGGCAATATTGAAATACTTTTGTACCTGTAAATCACAAATTTACAGTAGTAGCAACCTGCACAGGTGTATTATTTTCCCAGCAGCTTAGTTGAAAAGGATACACTAAAGATTAAATAGCAAATGAGTTAAACACAGTCACAAATTTATTTCCACATGTAAATGCGAGGAAACAAATTACATTTGCATTGAAGCAAAATTAGGCCTATGTGACATTTTTAGACCGACTGCAGATGTGAGCCCACATTATTGTGGGGCTAATCCCACAGTTCTTAGAGCACGCTGGGTCTCTAGTTATTGTGCATTTATGTTTTCAAAGAGAAAGTGGCTTGATGCATTGCATTTCCGCCTTGTGAAAATTTAAATAAATGAAAATAGCAGCAAAGGAAAAAAAAACACTAACAGAAAAACATCTATGAAGTCACTGTATATCTATACATGCTGAATACAAAATGCTTTGGATTTTATTGGGAACTAGAGTAATATAAACATTATAAATTTGAAAAAGGTGATGTAATTTTGACCCCAAAGGTATGATGTTATGTGTCTCAGTTTTTCATTTATAAAGACATTTTTCAAACTCTGTCAAAATAGCAAGCCAAATGGCATTCTCCTCAATTCTAAACACACATATTGATTAAAATCAGGAAGTAATTTTATCCCAGGTGATATTACCATTAACATCTGATAAATTCTTGAGCCAAGAAGTCCAGAAACCCAGAACTACGATGGAGCCATTGACAGCATTTCACATAATTACAACCATAACATCACTTGACAGGTTACGTTACCAGAAAAATATTTCACAGGAAAATATGTGTAATTTCAGAACTGTATGAACTGTATCACTTTTTTAGTAGCTTTGTAGTTAGGTTATTCTAACAAATAAAGTCCAACTTAAATTCAGTAGTTAAGAAAACATGAACAATATTTCTTCTTTCACAAACAGCTGTCATCTTAAATTACATCTTTAAAAAAAAAAGTAATAAGTTTAAACAAATAAGTTTTATATAAGCCAAAAAATAATTTGAATAGAACATGCTCATTATAATAGTTGGCATATCATAGGCATTCAATTAAAGATAGTTGAGTAGAGATTGGAGATGATGGATGTAATTTATTTCTATTTGCACTCAATAGACAGTATTATGAACTGTGGAAGCCTTTAATAAGCTTGTAGTTGATTCTATATACCTGATATTTTTCATGTTTCACTTCTTTAAGAACTATGGCCTCCACAATAAGCAGCTTTTTATTTGTATAAATTATACATTGTACTTTCAAAACATATACAAAGAGGAAAATTAGAAATAGAAGAGATAAAATTAACAGATATAAAAGTTCTCATAATTTATGCCTGTGCTCTAGAAAGTAAGCAACAAATTTTACCTACCACAGATTGGACTAAAATTATAGGAGTGAAAATGTGTGTTTCAGAAATGCTACCAGCAGTATGAATGATGAACATTTTAGCAAGGATACTAGAAAAGGGAAAAAAATGGTAAATTTTAAAATAAAACTGAGAGTACTAGTGAAGAGACAGCTGATGTATTCATATTTTTTAAGGGAGTAGTGACTGACTTTATCAATTATGCTCCTACTATTGGGAGACACCGGTCCTTCTTTAGTACACTGTCTTGATTATGACAATGATCCTGTGAGGTACATAGTCACGGCCCTATTTTAAAAATGAGAAAACTTAAGTCACCATAGTGTCCAAAGAAATAAAAATAAAAAGAGTAAAAAATAAAAAATAAAATGAGAAAACTGAAGCACAGAAAGATTAAGGACTTGCCCAAGCTCACACAATCAATAAGCAGTGGTGCATATATTGACCTGACTCCAAAACACATGCTCTCAGTCACATTTACCATCTCATACACAAATGCACACACCCAGTTAGGCTTCTGAGGCAAAGGAGGCAGGTAATTTAGGAGAAAGAATATTCACAACATGATTGCCAATAAGGCATAGGATTAAACAAAGTGGCTCAGGCAAAAGATGATAAACAATCCTGGAGAACAATAATATTCAAGAGACAAGTGAAAGAAGGTATCTCAAGTTATCCTTGCATTTTGTTAAGAAAAACAAAGAAAAAGGTTTTCAGAATTTTTAGAGTTGGCACTTTTATAAATTATGAAGTGAGTTTTCTATATTTGATTATCATAATGGTGGTAAACTCAGTAACTGGTCAGTTGATGCTATAAGAGCAGGTAGATTTGAGTGGTATGGTGAGATTATGGGAGAGAAAAATCAAATTTAAAAAATCTTTGAAAAAATTGTCTATGGAAGAAGAGTAATTAAGTAAACAAGTTGCCAAAATAGAGTTAAAATCTCATTTCCTACATCAACTTCTTCATAAAGCTGTGTTTAAACTCAGATCTCTACAAGTGCCTTCACATTATAGTATCCTTTTTGAAGAAGAAATAATAGGTAGAAATGTACCTTCATTCAATTCCCTCTTATTTCTGTCTCCCAGGTTTATATAATCCTAAAGTAAATAAACAGTCAGGAATGAAGTGATTGTAGGGAATGTGCAAGGGTCAGTGATGTCAGGAGGTAGAAAGAGCCACAAGACTGTCACAGATGAGCTGAAGAATGAAGTGCATTGTGGATTACACTTGGGGGTGGGGGAAGGTCAGAACTTTTTGTTTTGCTCATCACTCAGCTACTTACAAATGTATAATTTTATAATGCTTTTTAACATGCTTAAATGTTTAGGGATTAAATTTAATATGTCAGTATTTTTAAAATATTTTCCTTTTTAATCCGCACACTCTATGAGTAGGCCTCAGAAATTTTAAATAGCTGTATTAAAGAGTACTTATTAGAAACAGTTTGTCTTCTGTGAAGTGAAATCGGTTTTCTGTAAGTAATCTAGAATGGAAAATAATTGACAATAGTATCACTATATCTGTGAATGTCCATGTATACATGTGCGTTTGTCCGTGTGTGGGAGAAGGGAGGTGTATGCAGCCTTCATCTCAATTTGAGTCATCACAGCATATTGGTATTGTTAGTTATTTCTCTTTTGTAGATGATTAAAATGAGAATTTAAATGATTACATTGAGGTTTCATTATTCTACTCTTTTAAGATCATATTTCCTATCTCTTAACAGAGATAATATATTTTTTCTAGAATATTTTATATTTTAATAAGGAAAAACTACATTTAAGAAAAACACCTAAATTATCGTTGCCATTATACTGTTGGTCTATAGTATATGGATTAAAAGTGGTAAAGGAAATGGAAAGAAACATCAATATATTGTAACTGGAGTAAAGAATGACGCTTGGTAACTCACTGATTATAGAGTATAAAAGATTTACCATTCAAGATATCATTTCAATTGCAATTATAAATTTTGCATTAACATTTCTTTAGCTTGTGGTTAAATTTTTATCAAAATATATAATTCCATATATGACATTATTAAAAAGTATAGAGATTATTGTTGACATATTAAAATATGCTGTAAGAAATTAGTTTTTTTGAAACACTTTAAGCTTGCCTTAAAAAATATTATCTAGACAACTTTGCCGTTATCTAGAGGGTGAAAATATTATTATTAAACAGAAATGGATGAGACCATAGCATCATACATTTACCAACATGATTATTTGCTTTTAAAAAACAGAGCTGGTTTTATAAAAGAGATTTTAAATAAATTATGCCTTATTTTGTACTTCCTTTTCCTTTCTCCACATATGGTCTTATAGATTATTGATTTTTTAAAAAATATAAGTATAACTTCTTTTCCATTGTCTGTTTTAGCTTTCATGAAAAAAAGGTTCTCTGTTTAAACATTGACCTGTCATTGAAATTAAGATAGCTTAAGTATATAAAAGTCAAAGGCTATATGCGACTTATAGACAAAAATGTTTTGCTTCCATGTTTTGACAATTATGAATAAAGCTGCTATAAAGAGCATAAGGATGTCTTACAAAACAAAACATACTCTTACCATGTGATCCAATAATCATACTCAACTCACACAAATCATACTTTGGGTATTAACTCAAAGAAGTTGAAAAATTACATCCCAGAAAATCCTGCACATGGATCTTTATTATATTAACTTTTTAAATACATATTTTGTTAAAAAAATTTAGTAGAGTTTTAAATTTACAGAGTTATTAGGAAGAGAGTGCCGAATGTTCTCACGTATACCATATTGTCCAGTTTCTATGATTTTTAATGTTTCATATTAGTATAACACATTTGTCACAATTAATGAGTTAATATTAGTATATTAACTAATGAATTTTACTTAATGTCAATGCTTTATTCAGACTTTTTCATTTTTTACATTATGTTCCCTTTTCTTTTCTAGGATCCTATTCAGGCTACTACGTTACATATAGTAGTCATATCTTCTTAGGCTCTTCCTGGTTGTTACTTGCCTTGTTTTGATGACCTTGAGATTTTTTAGGACTATTGGTTAAGTATTTGTAGAACACCCTGCAGTTATGATTCATCTGATTTCTTATCCATTGTTGTACAAAAGTAATATGTACTGGGGAGAAAGGCCACGGAAGTAAAATCTTCTTTAAGAAGTGAAGCAGTAAAGTGTCATTTTCATCACATCATATGGTATATAAGTAGTCACCATTAATGTTAACCTTGATCACCTGTCTTGAGGTAGTATTTGTCAAGTTTCACCACCACTCTTTTAACCCTGCCTCCACTGCCATACTAATTCTTTGGAATGTAATAAACTATACTTAGTTTTGGAAGAAACTATTAAACTGTTTTCCAAAGTGGTGGTACCATGATTTAAAAAAAATGTTTACCAGAAATTAATCAGGAGTTATTATTACTTTGCATCTTTGCTAGCGGTAGCAGTGTGAGTTCTTTGGATTTTAGCCATTTAAATAGGTATTTACTGGTATCTCATTGTTGCTTGCTTAAATTTCTAATGACAAATGATGCTGAACACCATTTTATATGTTTATTTACCATCTGTATATTTTGGGGGTCGAATTGTCTATTCAGATCTTATGCACGTTTAATTAGTTCTTTGTTTTATTATTATTGAGTTTTAAGAATCCTTTTACATTTGGATAAAAATCCTTTATTAGATATGTGTTTTGCCAATATTTCTCCAAGTAGCTATTTTTGTTCTCTTAACAGTGTCACTTCAGAGCAGATTTTACTTTTAATAAAGTCCAAATTTCCATTTTCTGTCATGAATTATGCTTTCGGTGTTGTATCAAAAAATGTATTGCCAAGCCCAGGGTCATCTACATTTTATCCTATGTTTTCTCCTAGAAATTTTGTAGTGAAGTGTTTTACATTTAGGTATGTAATTCATTTTGATCTAATTTTTGTGAAGAGTGTAAGTTGTAAATTCAATGCCTATGTTCATTTTATTTGCATATGAATATCAAATTCTTCCAAAACCAATTAATAAGAAGACTATACTTTTGGCTTTGAATTACATTTGATTATTTATCACAAATTAGTTGACTACATTTGTGTGGGTCTATGTTTGGACTATCTATTCTGTTCCATTGATCTACATGCTTGCTCTTTTGTCAATACCAGGCTACCTTGATTATTGTTGCTTAATGGTTAAGTGTTGAAATAAGGCAGAGTGTATTCTCCAACCTTATTTTCTTCAGTATTTTGGTGGTTATTCTAGTCTTTTGCCTTACCATAAAAACTCTATAACCAGGGTGCCAATATTGGCAAAATAGCTTGATGTAATTTTGATTGGGATTTTACTGAATCTATGGATCAAAGAGGTAAAAAGAGCCTTAATTATGTTGAGGCTCCCAGTCAATGAACATGAAATCTCTTTCTATTTATTTATAATATTTATTTAGATTTTTATCAGAGTTTAGTTTTCCACATATAGGTCAGTACATAGTTTTATAGGTATATACCCAATTATTTATTTATTTTGGATACTATTACAAATGGTATTATTTTTCCTTTAAATATTAGTTGTTCATTGCTGTTACAGGGGAAAGCAGTTGACTTTGTATACAGTATTAAATTTTATCCTGGACCCATGCTATACTGACTTATTTAAGGCAATTTTTAATATTTGGGAATACAGACCATTTTATGTCTTTCTTATTAGTCTGCATATATTTTCATGCTTTTATTTTCTAATTGCACTAGCTAGAATTTCCTAGTGTTGAATAGCAGTGATGAGAGGACATTCTTGCCTTGTTCCAGACCTTTGGAGGAAAGTATCCATTTTTCTACACGAATTAGCATAACTGTAGGATTTTACAGATGTTCTTTACTAAATTGCTGTTTTTCTCCTCTATTTTTGGCTTTCTGAGAGTTTTCATCCAGATTAGTTGTTAAATTTTGTAAAATATTTTTTCTGTGTCAGTTCATATAATTATAAAATATTTTTCCTTTAGAGTATCGATATGGTAGATTACAATGATTAATTTTAAAATGGAGACCTAACTTTGCACTGTGGAATAAATTACTGTTTATTTATTTCTATAATAAATAAAAAATTTATTATTCTTTTTACTTATTGTTGGATTCAAGTTTAAATATTTGTTGAGAATGTTGTGTCTATGTTCATGAGAGTTATTAGTCTATAGTTTTCCTTTATTTTAATACATTGGTCTACTTTTGGAATTAGGGTAATGTTAGCCTCAGGAAATGACTTAGGAAGTGTTCCATCTGCTTCTATTTTACTGGAAGAGGTTATTTAGAATTGGCATCATTTCTTCCTTTCACAGTTGATAGAATTTACCAGTGAATTAATCTGAGGTGATTTATTTTATGAAAGAGTATTAGTTATTGATTCAATTTCTTTAATATATGGAGGCCTATTCAGATGATCTTTTCTTACATGAGTATTGATAGTTTGTGTCATTCAATAAATTTGTCTATTTTATCAACATTTTCAAATATTGAGACAGAAAATTGTTTTTAGTATCCTTTTATATATCCTCTTAATGCCCATAGGAACAATAATGGCAATTCCTGTTTGATTTATTATATTAATAACTTGTGTCCTCTCTCTCTTTTCTCCCTTGATTAGCCTGACTAGAGTCTTTACCAATTTTATTAATATTTTCAAATAATAACTTTTGTATTAGTTTATTTTCTTTATTGTTTTTCTATTTTTAATCTTACTGAGGTCTGTTCTAATTTTAATTATTTCTCTTCTTTTGCTTAGTTTGGCTGTTATTTCTCTAGCTTCTTAAAGTAGAAGCTTAAGTTATTGATTATAGATTTTACTTTCTAATATATGCATTTAATGTTATACGTTTGTCTCTGTGCACTGCTTTTTCTGGATCTCACATGATTTGACCAGTTATAGTTTCATTTTCATTTAGTTCAAAATATTTTTTAAGTTTCTCTTCAGACTTCTTTGACCAATGTGTTATTCAAAGTACACTGTTAAATTTCAAATAATTTGACATTTCTTCAACTATATTTCTTTTACTGAATCCTACTTTTATTCCACTGTGGCATGGGGATATATGTTTTATGATTCCATTTTGTCTTCATGTGCTCAGGTGTGTTTTATGGTCTAGAATGTGTGCTATCTTGCTAAATGTTCTACACAGTCTCAAAAGAATTCCTCCTGCTGTTGGACAGAGTACTCTATAATTGCCAATTATATCAAGCTGTATTATAGTGCTGATTGGTCAAGCATATCTTTATGAGGTTTCTGCCTGCTTGGCTTATCAGTTACAAATAGGGGTATTTAATGTATCCAACCATAATGGTGGGTTTTCTCTTATTCCTGTCTGTTTTATCACTTGTCTAATATATTTTGGCATAACGTTGCTAGGTGCATGCACATATAGGATTGTTATGTCTGTTTGCAGAATTGATTCCCTGAAGACTGCTTTATCTGAAATTACTTGAGCTACTGAAGATTTCTTTTGATTAGTGGGAGCATAATATATCTTTTCTCGTCTCTTTTAACCTACCTGAGTCTTTATATTTAAAGTGTTTCTTGTAAATAGATTATAGGTGGGTCTTGTTTATTTGTTTTTCTCCACTCTGATAAGCAATTTTTTTGTAACTGTATTTCATTGATTTCCATATTCCTCTTTTTCTATGTGCTCTGGTTTTAGTTGGGTACTTTACATGATTATTTTTATCTTCTCTCTTAGAGCACCAATTACACTTCTTTTAATTATTGTATTGATTGTCCTGAGGTTTACAATATCCTTCCTTCCTTTCTTTCTTTTTTTTTTTTTTTTTTTTTTTTGGCAGAGTCTTGCTGTTGCCAAGGCTAAAGTGCAATAGTTTGGTCATAGCTCACTGTAACCTTGATCTCCTCGACTCAAGGAATCCTCTGCCTCAGCCTCCCGAGTAGCTGGGTCTACCAGCACATGTCACCAGAGCAGACTATGAATTTTTTTTTTTTTTGAGACAAAATCTTGCTATGTTGCCCAGGTCTTGAACTCCTGCCTTCAAATGATTCTCTTACCTCAGCTTCACAAAGTGCTGGGATTACAGGCATGAGCCATCACACCCAGTCACAATATCCTTTTTTAACTAATTTACTTTGATTTTTAAATAACAGTATTCTGCTTCATGTGTAGCACCTGTACCTTATAACAGAGTATTCCTAATTTATCTATCCTGATCTTTCTGACATGACTGTTATTTCACCTATCCATAGGCTACAATCACCCAATATATGGTTATCAGGTTATCATTATTACTTTGAAGTTATTTCTATAACTATTAATAAGGAAAAGAAGGCATTTTATTTTATCTTTACTTATTCCTTCTCTGTCTTCCTTTCCTCATGTAGATCTGAGTTTCTGACCTATATTATTTCACTCTCCCTTTTTCAATATTGTTTGCATGACATGTCTGCCTTCATTAAAATCTCTCAGATTTTGTTAGTCTGAGAAAGTTTTTACTTCTTCACTTTTAAAGTATCATTTTACTAGGTATAGAATTCTAGGTTAGTGGGCTTTTTCTCTTGAAAGGTGTATCATTGCACTCTTCTCATTTGTATAGTTTCTGATAAGAGGTGGGCTGTAATTCTGATCCTTGTTCCTGTATAGAAAAAGTGTTTTTTTAATCCCTCTGGCTTTATTTAAGATTTTTCCTTTGTCTTTCATTTTCTGCAGTTTGCATATGACATGCCTAGAGAAATTTTTTTGTTTGTTTTGTTTTTATCTTTATAACTTATTTAGCTTAGTGTTCTCTCAACTTCCAGGACATGAGAATCATTTGTCACTCATTTTGGAAAGTTTTCAGCCATTATTTTTTCAAATATTTTTTCAGCTCTGTTCTCTTTCTTCTCCTTCTAATATTACAATAACACATAATACACTTTTTGAAATTGTCCCACAGTACTTAGATACTCTGCTGTGATTTTATTTTATTTTATTTTTCCTCTTTGAGTTTTAGTTTGGGAAATTTCTGTTGAAATATTTTCAAGCCCACTGATCTTTCCTTAGCTTTCTACCTATGTCCATTCTCTAATGAACCTATCAATGGTGTTTATTTCTATTATGGTATTTTTTATTTCAAGCATTTTCTTTCAGTTCTTTCTTAGAGTCTCCATCTCCCTGTTTACTCATTTGTTCTTGCATTCTGTCTTCCTTTTTTATTAGATCTCTTAACATATTATTCATAGTTATTTTAAATTATCTATGTGGTATTTACAACATCCTCGTGATGTATGAATTTGGTTCTGATGATTACTTTGTCTCTTCAGATTATTCTTTCTTTCCTTTAGGTATGCCTTGCAAATTTTTGTTGAAATTCAAGCATACTGTATCGGGTAATAGGAACTGAGATGAATAGGCCTCTAATGTGGAGATCTCTGTCAATGTGGTTGGGCTTTGGCTTTATTTAGAGTTTGCTATACCTAACGGTGCCTAAGACTTGATTTCAAATTCCTTTAGTGTCTGGTTTTGTTGTCCCTTTTGCTTTGGACTTTCCTAAGTACTCATCTACAGAGAATGTCTATGATTTGCAGCTTTCAACTATTGTCTTTTATGGTATTGAGGTTCTGTTGGTTTGATGGTAACGTATAAGAGAGGGAAATGATATAATCTATGATCTATGGTCTATGATCCTCCAGTTAAATCTCAGTCTTTTCTTGGGTCTGTGTCTCTAGCCTGTAGCCTTAAGAAATGTTTCTTCTGCCGGGAGTGGTGGCTCACACCTGTAATCCCAGCACTTTGAGAGGCCTAGATGGGCAGATCACGAGGTCAGGAGATCGAGACCATCCTGGCTAACATGGCGAAACCCCATCTCTACTAAAAAATACAAAAAATTAGCTGGGCATGGTGGCGGGCGCCTGTAGTCCCAGCTAGTCAGGAGGCTGAGGCAGGAGAATGATGTGAACCCAGGAGGCAGAGCCGAGATCACGCCACTGCACTCCACCCTGGGTGACAGAGCAAGACTCCGTCTCAAAAAAAAAAAAAAAAAAAAAAAAGAAATGTTTCTTCTTATATGAATTTCCCATTTTCATTGAGATAGAAAGTATACAGGGGGCTAGAGTATGATAAATGCCCTTGCTAACAGTCCTGGCATGACTCTGGCCAAACTCTTCCCCACTGGAGAGTAGGCCTTTGTTAGAAAGAAGATCTGGGTTCATTTAAAAAGGATAACTCTTCCCTCCCCACTCCCTGGATCCCACAGAATCATTCTCAGATCTTTACAGTGAGAGCGTGGAGAAAAATCCTGGAGGAAAAGCCTCTGAAAGTGTGGGGACCTACCTAAGACTGCAGTGTAGCCCCAGGGAGATTCTCCCTCACACGAATCACATGAATACACAAAGTGTATTTTGTTAGATGACTCAGGACCCAGAGGTATCCAATGAGTAAATTGGAGATGAAAATAAACATAACATAAGAGTAGTAACATACTATAAACAGAAAGAACATTCATCTTCCTTTCGTTGATTGGATGACAGAAGAATGCCAGAAAGGAAGCAGAGCCTCTGCAGGAGCTACAGACTGACAGATCGTAACAGATTCTCCTTAGAGAATTTAAGATGGTTAATGTGGAATCTAGAAAATTTAAGATGGTTGGTGTAGAATTCTAGCTTTTCTCTAAGATTTTTTTCATCATAAATGGTTTATATTACACATTCCCATCAGCAGTTTTTGAGGGTTCCAATTACTCTGTATCATCTCCAATACTTGGTATGGGTGGTCTTTTTAACTTTTTAACTATTTTAACTAAACTAAAATATTTTATTGTGGTTTAATTTAGTTATCAATTATGTCAAACATCTTTTTAATCCTTGTTTGCCACCTTCATATCTTCTTTGGTAAAATAACTGTTCAAACATATTGCCTACTGTTATTTGGGTTTTTTGTTTTTGTATTACTGAGTGTTTAGAGTGCTTTAAACATTCTAGATGAAAACTCTATGCTAGACATATGACTTGCAAATATTTCCTAACAATCTGTGGATTAAATTTTCATTTTCTGATGAAGTAGCTCTTAAGATTTTCATTTGATAATGTCCAATTAATAATTTTTCTCAGTGCTTTCAAACTTAAATGTAAACCTCCTGTCAATATGGTGAAATACAGCAAGCAATTCCTTTCTGTTTACTTGTTTGTTTCCCCACTGTAGACTCCCACCTTGGAATGCTGCAATGTGAAGTGACTTCTTCTAGATGTTAACTCAGCTGTACTTCTGAAACCTCCTATCAGCATCAATCTGCCTATTACTATTGCCTCACTTCTCTGTTGGATCCTTGTTTCCTGGACCACACATATTATTGTTATAATCTCTCTTTTTGCTGGAGAAAATTTTCTTTTTTTTTTCTTTTTTTTATTATTATTATACTTTAAGTTTTAGGGTACATGTGCACAATGTGCAGGTTAGTTACATATGTATACATGTGCCATGCTGGTGTGCTGCACCCACTAACTCGCCATCTAGCATTAGGTATATCTCCCAATGCTATCCCTCCCCCCTCCCCCCACCCCACAACAGTCCCCAGAGTGTGATGTTCCCCTTCATGAGTCCATGTGTTCTCATTGTTCATTTCCCACCTATGAGTGAGAATATGCGGTGTTTGGTTTTTTGTTCTTGCGATAGTTTACTGAGAATGATGATTTCCAATTTCATCCATGTCCCTACAAAGGACATGAACTCATCATTTTTTATGGCTGCATAGTATTCCATGGTGTATATGTGCCATATTTTCTTAATCCAGTCTATCATTGTTGGACATTTGGGAAAATTTTCCAATAGGTCTCTCAGCAAGGTGAAATGGGATATGCATTTTTAAAACTTCAAATATCTCAAAAATATCATTTGATTCACACTTTTGATTAATATTTTTTGACTGAAGTAGAGTGCTGGGTTGAAGATCATTTTCCTGTAGGAAAGGTATTTCTTCATCTCTTCCAGTTTCTTTGATGTAAAAGTCCATTATTCTTCTTTCTTCAAATCCTTTGATTATGACCTTATTTTTGGTATGTTTTTCTCCCACGAATCCTTATCTCTATTGTTAAAAAATTTTCAGTGATTAAGACTTGAAGTATGTCAGTTTTCATTCATTTAGATGTATCAAAATAAGGCATGTATGTGTGTTGTTGTTAATTTAGAAATTTGTTATTTAGTTCTAAAATAGTATTACTCAAGGCAATTATTTCATTCAATGGTTTCTTATTCCATTGGTAAATATGGTGCAATGTTTGATGATGCACATAATATTCTCTGTCTGCCTCTTGCTCTTTTTGAGGCTGAACTTCAAAAGCATTCTTTGACTGTACTTAAAACACTTTAAGGCGAGGGTTAATTTGTGAAGAATTTGTGAATAGGAGTTACTTTCTCACCAATTCCTTAAGGATATATTTGTTTTTAAATTTTACCTACAGAGATTCCAATTCCATTCTCACAGTCATGCAATAAAATTGACAAACAGTAACTAGACTATTTTATTTTCTTGCAATAAGAATACATTATACATGACATTACTTAAAAGAGCTGTAGGAAAATAGCACACCTGCTGCTTTTCCCACTAATGGTATATGCTTTTCATCTACTAGGGAGAAATTACTCTTTAAAGAGTATGTAAATAATTCTATTTTAAACCAGAGAAAATTATTAATTAACACTATTAACTTCTTAATACAAATGCATTCGGTGTGTGTGTGTGCGCGTGAGAGAGAGAGAGAGAAAAGAGAGATCTAGAGAGATGGAATTGTAGCATGTATTCAGAATATTTTTACAAGACGAAAGTCTATCAGAACTCCTAAAGTATAGAAATTAGATTTAAATACTCACCTATCTAGGACCTAAGGTTAACAACCTAACCTTCTCTTTGCTTACTTCATCTCCCATCTACATGCTTCTACATATGCTTTATCACACAGTCTTATAGGCAAACTGCTTATAATATGATGTGTATTGTGGAATCCACCTGCCCTAACCTAGATTAGGTAAATTTTTTTAATTGTTATTCCAGTCTTCCCAGGTAGGTACTATTTTTTTCCAATTTATGGATTAGCAAAATTGATGTCAAAAAGATCCAATAACTCAGGACA